>NC_090437.1:708712073-710124073 GCF_031143425.1 Pleurodeles waltl | reverse complement strand
TATAGAAGAGGCGGAGGCATAAATTCTATACCCAGGTTGAGGAATATCATTTTGTGATATAATTGGAAGTTTGTAAATGGATAATAAGTTTTTAATTTTTGGCTGCAGGTTGTGGGTAATGGAAATCATTTCTGGGGAATGAGACCTATTATGATAATCAGACAGCTACTCAGAGGCAAAGAAAGAAAGTCTGGAGTTGCAGAAAGGAGGATGAGACGGATATGAAAACAATGACATTTGGATAAAGCACTGGCAAAGCCAATAGCTCTGGCTTTAATGTGTTAACCTAAGTAAACATAACAGGCCCTTTTTGATGGGGGATGTTTTTGATTGCTGGCAGCTTTTCTTGTATTTGTATCATGTGCTGCACATTAAATAATGGACCGTTGCAGCAATAAAATCCTCCAAAACAGGCCTATATGTATCTCTCTCTCTCTCTCCCTCTCTCTCTCTCTCATTTTCTCTGTCTCATTTGTTCCAATTCCACATATTTTTTTATGGAGAAAGCGATAGCAATGTAAGTGAGAGCAATCAATGAAATAGTCAGGAAAGTGACAATAAGAAAATTGACAGTGATTCGAGGGGTAGTAATGCTAGGAACAGTAATAAAATCACAGTAAGGAAAGTGATAGGAAGGAAAGCAACTGCAAGCAAACTGATTGCACGAAATGTGGCAGAAAAGGAACCGACAATGACAGTTATGGATGTGACAGCAAGCGAAGTAAAAGTAACAGTAATGGAAGTAATAGTGGTGGGCAGATAAATATCCTCTCACGACTCTGTGTGCACTCCTGCTTCAAGTTCTTTAGAGCAATCTCTAGATTCCTTTTTACTTCAGCCTCAGCACATACGGCAGTCATGTGTGTACACTGGAGTCATTTACTGTGAGCAGATTGTGACCATTAACAGGGCTTTGCAGTCTGCAGGGGTACACTATGAGCACTCACCTTGTTAAGTGTTTCTAACATTGGATCACCAGGCAAAAGAGAACTGACAGTGGTTGTAGCATAAGATTGTGCTTCCACAACAGGACTTTTTACATGTCCCTGTAAGGAAGAGATAATTACTGGTCTCCTCACAATTTTAAATTGGTCTGCAAGCTTCCTATAACCGTTTTCTTCAGCCATCTTGGTACCATATGGATGTTACATCTACATTCATTAGTTCTGGGCATGGAAAATGTGTGTGGAGCATTTGTGACACATGTGGCTATGCCCACAGTGAAATTCATTTTGTCTCAACATCCCAATGGTAGCTAAGATAGATGGTAGAGAGAGCCTACAACCACAATATGAATTGCAGAACTACTCCAAGATATTACAGAGATCCTGTGTAGTAGGTCAAACTTTAAGGTGTGGAGTAGAGACAACAGAGGCCCCTTTGAAGCTCAGAGAGTATCTCATACCCTTTCCAGCAACATTGATTAATAGAAGGGCTGCCTCTCACAGTTTAACAGTTAAGTGGAGCAGATTCTTTTGTACCCTTGTTCCAGGTCTCCCCTTACAGAAGACTCCCAGCTCAAGCCCATCTTCCAGCTAAGACCTAGCAGCAAAGACTATGGCAGAACCAGTGTGATTGAAATAACCAAGAGAAAGGATCTTCCTACAACCATTATCAGGCCTGATTATTGGGATACACAAATACTGTCTCTGTTTGCAACCTTGTTATAAAGATGGTAATGAAATTTCCAGCCAGAGTGCTAAGATTTCTCTATCAGGATCTAGGGTCTTCATGTCAGTGGCAACCAAGATATTCTCTGTTATACATGGTTGGAATAACTAAGTCAATTGCTCCTTGCTATGCTTTGGACCAGAAATATGGAGAATTCTATCTGCTTGCTGGGAGAGACTGCCTCTTAGACCTGTCAGCCTTAGGGTGGTCTTTCCCAAAACGTTTTGCCTACTTGTCTCATCTTTTTGCTGAATGTTGGACTTAGGACTCTGAGCACTTTACCACTGACCACGCATGTCTCTCAAAACATGGTAACACTGGTGTATACATCACTGGCATATTTAATTTACATGTAAATCCCTAGTAAAGTGGTATACCATATACCCAGGGCCTCTAAATTAAATGCTGCTAGTGGGCCTGTAGCACTGCTTGTGACACCCACTCAAGTAGCCCTTTAAAAATGTCTCAGGTCTGCCACCGCAGGGCCTGTGTGTGCAGTTTTATAGGCACTTTGACTTGACATTTGAAACCCTTTGCCAAGCCTTAATCTCCCCTTTTATTATACCTAAGTCACTCCTAAGGTAGGACCTAGGTAAACCGTAGGTCAGGGTACTGTGTAAGGAAAAGGTAGTGCATGTACATTTGAGTTTTGCATGTCCTAGTAGTGAAAAACACCTAAATCTGTTTTTCACTACTTTAAGGCCTACTCCTCTCATGAGGAATTCCTTATTACATTTTTTGCTGTAATTCCTGATTGAGAAGAAGTAGCTATGTCATAGTTGATATCATTGGAATGGAAATGATAAATCCTCGTTACTGGGATAGTCCAATTTAACATTACTATTTTAGAAATGCCTCTTTAAGAAAGTGGACATGTCTCTGCTCTTACAGTTCTGTGAACCTGCAGTCTTTCTCCAATACACGTCTGGAGTCGGTGACAGCTACATTTTGTGCATTCCCTCTAGATAGTCACAAACACAGGAAGGGTAGGTGTGCCTCAGGACTTATCTGCATCGTGAAGGCCCTTCCTGGGCTGGAAGAGAGGGAGGGTTGACACTTATACCTGAATTGGTAGTGTCTGACCCCACACAAAGGGCTGATTACCCCCTACTGATATTCTAGGGCCAGGGCTAGGAAGAAAGGGCCTCTGTGCACTTGAATAACCTTTCTTTGAAGTCGCCCCTATTTCAAAAGCACATTTAGGTATACGTACTGGGTCTTTGACCCCACCAAATCAGTCACTTCTGGACTTACAACTGGACTTCCTAAGAAGAACTGCTGTGCTGCACGAAAGACTGTTACTCTGCTGGACTGCTGACCTGCTCCTGTTTTTCTGCTGTGCTGTCCTGCTGCTCTCCGACCCTGCTGAGGGAGAGCTGGACTCTGCCTTGCAAACCAAAGTGATCTCCAAGGGCTTGTTGGCTTGCCTTCTGTTGTTAGAGACTCAGGAATATCAAAGCCTCTACCCCTGCTCCTGTGCCGGGTTCCCTGGAAGTGTACCCAGATACTTACATCAGTGAAATTGACACACCTCTTGACTGCTAGAAGCAGCAACCAACGCATCAACCTTGTTGCAGGAATAAAATTGGTGCATCGCGGGTGGGGCCTGGGCAGCATTTCTGGAACAGAATCATCAACCACTGCATCCCCTGCCTTTAGAAGCAGCACGCGCTGCATCGGTATCAAAACAGCAATGAAACCACTGCATTGCCACCATGGCTTATGGACAACTGACGCATCCCTTCAACAGTGTGGTGAAACCCAGCACAGCGACTTCAGAATCAATGCACTGCGGCTTTGACTCTCGTCTTCTTAAACCAATGCATTGCCATTAATGCGTGGCAAAAATCAGTGCATCCCTTGAGTGCGGGAGTGACATTGACGCATCTACCAATGCATTAACCCCACATCTCGTGTTTGCAACTAGAATCAAGGTACTCTGTTCCTCGGGCCTGCATGGCTCCTGCTCCCGGCCTAGGAACCTTCTCGTTTGGCTTGAACTGCTGAGTTTGCCCCGGTCCAGCGTGCCTTCAAGTAACCCCTAAAGCGCCATTTGCTTCTAAGTGCTATTTTTACACCTATTATTCTAAAATTTATATCTCACCTTCTACTTATTGGACTTTTGTCATTTTGGTTTTGATTTATTTATAAAATTATTGTCTATTGTTCTAAACCTCTGTGGAATCTTTTTGTGGTGTTTTCATTGTGTTGCTGTGTGTGTGTGTGTATGTGTTGCACAAATACTTTGCGCATTGCCTCTTTAGATAAGCCTGACTGCTCTCTGCCAAGTTATCAGAGGGTTAGCACAGGTAACCTTTTAGCGTGTATCTGACTTTCCCTGACTAGAGTGGTGGTCCCTACTTGGACTGGGTTCATACCTCTGCCAACTAGAGACCCTATTTCTAACACTGCCAGAATCTTGTTTAATGCAAGAGAGTTGACCAGTGGCTATGGAGGGATGTGTGAGTGCCCATGCACGAAGAACATGCTGCTGATAAGAAGAGGGCTGTAAAGGAGCCAAGGAGGGATGAACTAAAGCTGTCAGCTGCAACACAATGGAGGGCATCCTTTGCTCTGCCAAGAGTGAAGCTTGGGAGCCCTGAACATTCCCTGCAATGTGTACTGAAGCATATGAACCTTTAACCAGAGGGGTCTGTGGAACTAGACACCGCATGAGTTCTGCTGAAGTGTTTGAGCACCAGAAAGTAACAAGGCACTCGAGAATCTTGACTGCATCCCTCATTTTTACTATGAAAGAGACAGATTTTCTGAGGATGTACTACCACAGTGGAGGGAACTTTAATGAGTCTGCAATACCCACCAATGCAACCGAGTGTAAACATCTACATTAGTTGGCTCAGAAAATGAACCCAAGTGACCTGATCTATCAGAATGTGACCAACCCAACTGAGGTCCAACTTCCTTTTCACCCAGTACTGGCACTGTGTGAAGGTTCTCTGCTTGCTGAGTTGGACTAGGACACTGCAATCCCTGTTTGCTAAGCCATGCCAAGTGCACACTGCACTGCCCTACTGAACGACAAATACCGCAGGCTTGCCTGCACTTTTAAGACTAAAGCAAAAGCCAGGTCAGCCTCCCATGAACATTAGCCCTTCCATATCTATGAGGGAGTGCTAGAGACAGTTTAGCTTTGCACTAGTAATACTATTGAGAACTGTCTCATGGGAACTGCTAACAGGAACAGGCTAACTCCAAGGAGCAAGCTCTGAATATAGAGTAATAACTGATGCCCCCTGCTACTTATGTAAAGTATTGAAATGTGTGTTAATAGTTAAGTACTTTCTTTTTTAGACATTGAGTTATTAATGTATATTATTAAAGTAGTAGCATTATAAAATCAGGTCATTGAGGTAATTATGTCTATTAGATGCTTTATTGAGTTCTGAGTCTCTAACCCCACACTGCTTCCCTACTTAAACCTTGGACTTCTCAATTTCATTATCCAAAAAGTCAAGTTCTAAAGGAGTGTACTTGGAGGTCGGCATGGGTTCAATGGTTTGGTTAAGCCTCAGAATACTAGTGATAACAGACACTGATTGTTACAGTCTGCAACCAGTAACACGTCTCACCTAGAAAAACCTAGAAAAGTACCCACAGATAGTGCATTTGATAGTGTCATATTAATGTCCTTTGTTTTTTGACTAACATCATTGTAGTGATGGGACACAGAGGCCCTCATTACAACCTTGGCGGTCGGTGATAAAGCGGCGGTAACACCGCCAACAGGCTAGTGGTAAAAAAAATTGAATTATGACCACAGCAGAAACCGCCAACACAGATAGCCACTTTAACACACCGACCGCCATGGCGGTAGCAACAAGCACCGCAGCGGTAACTGCCAACAGCTAGGAGGAAGACAATGTACTGCCCACTGGATTATGAGAGGCCGATTCACCAGCTTTTCTGGGGCGGTACCAACACCATCAAAACACGGCGGAAACAGAACACAGAAGAGAAACGACTCACCTCTTGACACTCAAGGAAGAACCATGACGACATGGACCCGAGCTGCACTTTTTTCCAATGCTGGTGTACCTTCTCATGCACCAGGAACACGAAAGCTGGCGAAGACGACCACCGTGAGTACTGCACCTAGAACACAAGGAAGGGGGGAGGAAAAAGAGAGTGACACACACACGCAACACGCAACACCCCCACCCCCACCCTCACCCCCAATACCATACACATCCAAAACATTACATATACACCTCGTAACCCTCAGGAATAATGCAAGGACAAAAGGAATTGATTAAATTGAGTGTAATATTATAAATTTAGAAAAAGATGTTCTTAAAACAATAAACAGTATGTAGTAGTAGAAATAACTTTATTAGACTTTCAACAATTCATAAAAGTATCAAATATAACATGTTTAAATATATAAATACAATAAATAGGATAAAATAGTAAAAAGATAAACAACAAAAAGATAAATAATACATAGCATTAAAATTTCCCATTCACAAATATTTAAATGAGCTGGGTAAAAATTACACCACTACCCCCATAGACTTTCTGATAGTTAATACAGAACATAAAAAGTTAGGCAAAATTCCACACATCTCGATAGAGGATAAAACCTGAAGGCTGACATACGCGGTACGACACTGGGGCAAATGAATTAATCTTAGAAGAGGCACTAATAGGCGCTTTCTCTGCTTGGCATAAAATTTACAAAATAAGACCACATGGATCGTAGTTTGAAATGCCTTTGCATCACAGGGACATACCCATAGCGTAGTGCTTCAGTCATTCATAGTTGGAAAGGTTACTAAACGGTGGAAAATGTCTAACCTTAGTCTAGTAAGAACAAAACGGTGTCTGTGGTTTACCACATTTACCAAGTAGGCCTGCATGCCCTCCACTGACAAAATTAATTGGTTAGACATGACACTGGCCTTTTTTGATTCAACCTCCCATCGTGATTCTTCTAGATACTTTAATGCCAGGGCCCTCAATTCCTTCCTGGTGATTTTTCCCAACGAGGCTGGATTTGTGTAATAGTCTTTACTACCCATATTTTCAAAAAAGATCATAATATATCTCAACCAGGGAACCCTCGCTGAATATGTTGACTCCATGTAGTCAGACAGAATGGCCTTGTTTAATCCAGTATATTCAGAGGTCCAGACTTTATGCCATAGCAATAATGGTTGAATCTTTCTCAAGTCTGCAATAAAGGGGACCCCCAGTTCCGAGTGGCTAATGAACGATGATGTACCATTTGGTACCATCAACAAATATCTGAAGAAATCATTTTCCACCGTCTGAACCGGGTTACAGTTGACATACCCCCAAATTCCTGACCCATACATAGCAGCCGGAATACACTTGGCTTTATAAAGTTTTATCATGTTCAGCGGGGTAATCCCCCCCAAGCCTTTTTGAAAAAGGACTTAAAGCTGCCGTTGTTTTAATAATCTGATCTCTTTTCATTTTCATACAGCTAGCCCAAGAACCCTGTTTGTCAAACATTATGCCCAAATATGAAAATGTTCGAGCAATTTCAACCCTCCCATCCTGGATGGTAGTGTTGTAAGTCTTACCGCGTTTCCCACCGCAATTCATAATAAACGTTTTGGAACGATTGACGGCGAGTCCCAAGTCTGATATAAAAGTGACACAAGTAGTTAAAAGTTTTTGGAGAGCTAATGGGGTCCTGGCCATAAGTACTGCGTCATCTGCATAGAATAATACCGGGACAGCGCGGTTACCTATTTGGGGTAGATCTTTACATTTACTTGCCAGTTCGCTTTCTAAATTATTTATGTACATTGAAAACAGGAATGGGGCAAGAACACAGCCTTGGCGCACTCCTCTATGTAGGCCAAAAGGGCGAGTGTATTCCCCTCTTAGCCCATATCTTACTCTTTTTCTGCACCCTGTGTACATATCCCGTATGAATTGAATTATAGCTGGTTCTACCCCCATGCTGCTTAAAATGTCCCATAGCTTATCATGCAGTACACAATCGAATGCTGATGATAAGTCTATGAAGGCCAAATACAAGTTACCTGCTCTAATCCTTGTATACTCTCCAATATTAATACTTAAATTCAGGCTCTGCTCCACTGTCCCAATTCCTTTCCAGAAGCCATACTGTACTGAAGATAAAGCGCCTTTTTCTTCCGCCCATATTTGCAGTCTGTTCAAAATAATTCTCCCTGCTAGTTTAGCTGTTGTATCCAGCAAGGAGATTGGCCTATAACAGGCTGGATTGAGGCGATCACCTTTTTTGTATATTGGAATAATATTGGAGTCTCGCCATGATGGTAAGGGTCCGCGTATGCAAATGGCCCTCAATGTCTGCGTCAATAGAGGACCCCATAGCTGTATTTTGGCCTTTTATAAATGTATCGGAACGCCATCGGGACCCGTCGCTTTTCCTGATTTGCTTGAATTTATGACTTCCACTACCTCCTCTAGGCTGAACTGAGGGGTAATGATCAGGCGTAGGCCTTCCTGGGGGCCTAGGCCCTGTACGGGATCTGTGGAGTTTATTCACTGGCCTGCGAATATATTTTGGAAAAGTATGCAATCCAGTCCTCTTCGGAAATCACAATTTCCATCCTAGGGGTATCTCTATCCCCTAGCACAGGAGAATTTATTGTTTTCCAGAAGAGGATATTATCCTTCGTACAGGTTGCTGTATGTAGAGTTTCCCACAAGGTTCTTTTCAAGGTCAATTTCCTTTTCTTCATGGCTATCTTATATTCCTGTCTACGCTTGCGTATATCAGTCAGGGATTTTTTTGGAGCACTTAAAGCCTTTTGTAATCTCTTATGTGCTTTTGTACAATTGTGGTCAAACCATCCAGTTTCCCTTTTCTGTCCCATCTTGCCTCTTCTAATAGTAAGAGTTTCTTTTATGGCTTGCGTGATCTGTGTAAAAGCACTTAAGCATCTTCCTGGGTCTAAGTTCTCACTGAGACAGTCTGCAAAGGCTTGATTGCAATCACATATTAACTGTTTCAGCAGAGACTTTGGGTCTGTCTGAGATCATCTCAGTATGTATCCATTGCGCAGCACTAATTCAATATCATCTACGAATGTGGCCCTATCGCCCTTAGCCGCTATAAAAGGGGTTAGTGAGAGGTTCAGGCTCTGGGGAAAGTGATCGCTAATTGCAATGTCGTGCAAAATATAATTCATGAGGTAGTGTGCAAAATGGTTTAACATTAAGACATAATCAATCACAGTATTCGCACCCCTTCCATTGTAAGTTGGTTTAAACTGAGATTCATCCAAGTGTAATTGATTTACAAAGGACAAATTATAAGTTTGAGCCATTAGGTTCATTGTGTCTCCTTGAGTGTCATGTGAGAAGTGGAGTCTTAAACCGACGCCTTCAGGATCCCAGCCACATACCTTATCCGAGATTTCTTTATAAGGATGGACATAGAAATCACCACCCCAAATGATGAAAATCTCGCGATTGTTATTTGCACATATTTTTTTTAGATCATTTCCCATCGCCAGTAGAATATTAGAAAATTCTCCTGGAGATGCATTATTATAAAAGTTAATGATTACTAGATAAGTCTTATGATCCAAATTACTCTCTATCATCTGGTAGTGCAAACTCATGGTTTGCATCTCTAAATTCTGTAAGCAAAACTTATTAGAAATGTATGTGCACAGTCCTCCTTTTGGCCTGCCATGTCTGGTCTGGGCGGCTGGTGTGTGAAATGTTTTATAGCTGTTAATGTGGACAGGATTTAATAGCCAAGTCTCTTGTAGACATATACATGAGAAAGCTTCTATAAAGTTCACCCAGATCTCATTACTGATCTTATTAGTTAGACCTGCAATATTCCAAAAAAGTAAGGTTATTTCCGCTTTCTGTTGGGGTTGACAGTACTGGTCATTTGGAATTCGAAGGGTGCATCACCATCTATTGAGTGAATTATATTTATAGGGGCGTTACTCGTGTTTGTGTGCGTCATGTTGTTTTTCTTACAGGTGCCATTACGTGGGATGTATCTTCCTTGATTATACCAGGCCCGGTGTATATGTTTCCTGGACCGATTCATTGGAAGGAACTTTCTTCTTCTTATCGAGTCAATCTATGTTTTCTAAGGTTGTAAGAGGATGGAATCTATTACACAGTGGGATAGGGTCTGGTCTAATTAAAGGTGTTCTTCTTAATAGATGTGGTTTGTTAAGGTTATACCCCACCGGTCTTTGATAAAAGAAACCTAGGGGAAATAGCGAGATTCCTTGGGATGTGACTTGCCTTGCTCCTAATTCATGAATAATTCTATCCACTAGGTCTGGCCATCTGAATGAAAGAACCACACAGTCTCCTTCCAGTGCTTTCTTACTACTTCCTATCCACTTAACTCTTCTGACCATTTTTATGTCATCAAAGAGGGCCCCCACCATTCCAGAACCCAAGCGTGCTCCTATCCAGTTACGGGCCTTGTTTCTCAGAGCCGACCATGATTCCCGCTGTTGATCATCTATAGATGGAACATTAGCCAAGACCACTACATATGGTGTTGCCTCCGGAGGGAGATGTAATAGGTCCCTTGGCAAGTATACGGGATTCAAGGATCTTGTCCTACTGGATAGATTCCCCCCTGAATTTAAGTGGGGCTGAGTTGTCACCGTCCTAGACGGAATATTATTTGCTATCTTAAGTAGTCTAGCATTTGGGTCTGTTGGAAAATTTTGAGCTTTAATCAAAGGGGTTGGGGTCCGGTGTAATTGATTGGAATTTGATACTAATGGTAGAGGTTGTGGCTTTCTCAGGGGATTTACATTGCAGTGCGCGTCATTTGTCCTGTTTTGCATGACAAATTGAATGTTACTCTCGTAATTAGGGGTCAACAATGGTGTACTGGAATCCTTATTTACATAATGTATGTCTTCACGTTGTAAGGACTTTATAATTCCTAAACCTGCCTCAAGATTACTCTCCACCCCCTTTAAACGCTCCAACATGGAACACAAAGTGGCTACGATAGATGATTTCAAAGTGTTTACTAATTCATGAAGATTTATAGGGAGAGAACGAGTCGTATCTCCTATATTACTTGAGGGTTTCTTTCGAGATGGTTTCTTTGATTTTTTTGGGATGGGGTGGTTATTAAATCTTTCTCTGGCAGTTTTTTGGGATCTTATCTACCAATCCCGCCTCCGGTTTCCTTGGTCGTTTAGCTACAGGAGAGAGTTCGTCCAAGGAGTAAATTAGATTCGAGGTATCTTTAATACATCCATTAGTGTACCTTACTTCTGTATACACATCCCCGTGATCACCAGGTGGGGAATTATTATGCAACTCAGTAATTCCTGGTAATTCAAAAGATTGTTCTTTAGGCATCGACAGTTTCCATTCCACAGTAGCAATTTGTTTATCATCCCCATCGCCCCTGAAATATATTTTAATACAGATGTATTATCTTTTAGGTTTGAAGGACGATTCAATTTTGAATGTTTCCTTTTAGCCATATTTTGTATGATGTCAAATTTCCTATATGGATGGTAAGACAAAACAGGGGTGTCAATTAAATTAGGTAACCAATCCACTACACTGCACTACCCTAGTTTAACAACGAGTCGCAGTCAACACTAATATTCACAGTTTCCCAACTTACTCGAAAAGTCAAATGTCATATATGAAGAAGCGACCTCACTTGTTGAAGTCTCTTGAGATGACCCAGGGCCTTTCACACCCTATCAAGC
This sequence comes from Pleurodeles waltl, assembly GCF_031143425.1. Lineage (NCBI taxonomy): Eukaryota > Metazoa > Chordata > Amphibia > Caudata > Salamandridae > Pleurodeles > Pleurodeles waltl. The sequence goes on along the minus strand of NC_090437.1, from coordinate 710,112,695 downwards.
TGGGCAAGACGGGAGAAATCCTTATCTGCCCGGTATAGATGAAGCTTCTTTCCGTCCTTTAACCTTTAGCTTTTGACCCCAAAGTTGAAAGGGACTATTCCAAGGGAGGCCAAACCGAGGATTAAAGAGGGGGGGCCCAGACCAGCCTCTTCCTGGCGATGACGGGTGAAGGACGGGCCTGCCCTTGGCCCGGGCGCCGCCCGCGCACGTCCCGAGCAGCGGGAGCGCTTCCCAGCCAATCAGAGCGTTCCCGCGAGGCGGGCGCTCTAGGATATTCAAAGTTAAAGGGCTCCTGCCCCTTGGTCACTTGCAGCACGTCCCGCGGCAGCGCTTCCCAGCAGAAGAAGGGCTTCCCAGGGCTTCCCAGCCAATTAGAGCGTTTCCGCGAGGCGGGCGCTCTCAGATATTCAAAGTTAAAGGGCTCCTGCCCCTTGGTCACTTGCAGCGCGTCCCCAGTATGTACAATCTATACAAAAGGAGGGACAATGGCCACTCCAAAATGTTCGTGGCCCACTGGGCCATAACACATAGGCCAAGGCCACACTTGACTCCTGCATCAATATGGAGAGAACACTGCAGGGGCATCAGGTCGAAAATACACAGGCACCTCAGGGGGATGGGGAATGGGGGGCACCTCAGCCCGAAGATGGTACAACGCCACTGGCCTGGAGGGGGCTCCATGCCCACTGCTTGGTCCTGGGGAGTGCAAAGCCATAGTCTCTCAAGTGGGTGGGTTGCCTGTTGCTTGGTCTTGGGGAGTGCAAAGCCATAGTCTCTCAAGTGGGTGGGTTGCCTGTTGCTTGGTCCTGGGGAGTGCAAGGCCACAGTCTCTAAGTGGGTGGTTTGCACACTGCTTGGTCCTGGGGAGTGCAAAGCCACAGTCTCTGAAGTGGGTGGTTTGCCCACTGCTTGGTACTGGGGAGTGCAAGGCCACAGTCTCTCAAGTGGGTGGGTTGCCCACTGCTTGGTCCTGGGGAGTGCAAAGCCACAGTCTCTCAAGTGGATGCCTTCTTCCACTGGTTCTGGATGGGGCCTTGTGCCCAGTGTGCTTCATCCTGGTAAGGAGGGGCTGAGTGGATGGCTTCTTCCACTGGTTCTGGAGGGGACCTTGTGCCCAGAGCGCTTCATCCTGGCAAGGAGGGGCTGAGTGGATGGCTTCTTCCACTGGTTCTGGAGAGTTCCTTGTGCCCAGTGTGCTTCATCCTGGCAAGGAGGGGCTGAGTGTATGGCTTCTTCCACTGGTTCTGGAGGGGGCCTTGTGCCCAGTGTGCTTCATCCAGGATGGGGCAAGATCACAGTCTCTCACCTGCGTGTCACACCGACAGGTGCTGCAGGGGTCAGGACGCACTGCAGCCCATGTAGTCACCACTACACACCACTTGCCAGCGGTGACGGCTGCTCAGTGGATGCCAGTTGCGCTGCAGGTGGTGGTGCTGGCAGTAGTGGTGGTAGCCTCCAGGCCTTCACCTACAGCCTCGGACAGCTGCCCACTGGGGCTGCTGATGCTGGCAGTGGTGCTGCTGGCTGCGGTGCAGGTGGCAGTGCTGGAGGCAGTGCAGGTGGAGGTGCTGGCCACGGTGCAGGTGGCGGTGCTAGCAGTGGTGGTGGTAGCCTCCAGGCCTTCACCTGCAGCCTCGGAGGGCACCCAATTGGGCTGCTGCTGCTGGCAGTGGTGATGCTGGCAGCGGTGCAGGTGGTGGTGCTGGCGGCGGTGCAGGTGGCAGTGCTGGATGTGGTGGAGGTGGCAGTGCTGCCAGTGGTGGTGGTAGGCTGCAGGCCTGCAGCCTCAGATGGCTGAAGTGGCATGGCTGGTGGCGTGTGCCGCTTCCTGCCCTTGGCAGATGGTGGTGCCTCCTTGCTTCTGCCAGCTGTTGTATTTTTCTTGCCCTTGCTGGCTGGTGGTGCCTCCGTCCCCTTGCTGGCTGGTGTCCCCTTCTTGCCCTTGGTAGGTGGCGGCCCCTTCTTGGCCTTGGCAGGTGGTGCTGGCACACTGGCTGGGCTGATGGGTGCCTCCTTGGAGCCTCTCACACCTGCAGTATCTGCAGAAACCACAGTGGCCATGGACTGGGTGGCTGAGGTGCTGGGCTGGGTTCTGGCCACCCTGGCCCGAGGTGAAGGACGGGGAGGGGTAGGGAATAGGTCAATGTTGGTGAGGAAAAGCTTTTTAGGGACACTGGGGAGGGAAGAGGGTGAAGGTTTGGGTGTGGAGGAAGAGGGAGTGGTTGTAGGAGGTGTCTGTCTGCTATGTTTGGGTGCATGGGCTGGATGCTGTTCTGAGGTGGATGACTGTTGGGTGTCTGTGTGCTTGCATTTGTGTACTTTGGGAGGAGGGGTCACAGACACAATGGGAGAGGACACAGGGGACGTGTGCATGGATGTGGGGGTGGTGACTGCCAGTGAGGAGCGTATAGTGATAGGCGTGCTGGTGATGGAGGTAGTGGATGAGGATGTAGTGCATGCAGGTGTGAGTGGAGATGCTACTGGGAGGGAGGTGGACGAGGAGGAGGAGGGGGACACAGTGGAGGCAGTGGATGTTGGTGTGTCTGCATGGGGATGGTGCTTGTGTGAGTGCCTGTGAGATGAAGTGTGGTGCTTGTGTTTGCTTGAGCCATTTCTGTGTGTTGATTTGGGTGATTGCTCATCTGAAGGTGTGGTTGGGATAGGCTGGGGTTGAGGGGATTGGAACTGGGTAGAGGAAGTTAGAGGGGGGAGGATGGAAACAGGGACAATGGCTGCCATCAGTGAGTTGGCCAGAGCCTGAAATGCTCTCTGTTGGGCCGCCACGCCAGAGTGAATGCCCTCCAGGTATGCATTTGTTTGTTGCAAATGCCCTACGACACCCTGGATGGCATTCAGTATGGTTGACTGCCCAACAGAGAGGGATATTAGGAGGTCAATAGCCTCCTCACTGAGGGCAGCAGTGTTGACTGGGGGAGGGCCTGAAGTGCCTGGGGCAAAGGAGATGCCCACCCTCCTGGGTGAGCGGGCATGGGAAACATGATGAGGGGCTGCTGTAAGGGCAGTGCTAGTACGGGGGTGGTGGCTGTACCTGTAGTTGGGGTGGCCACAGAGGTATCCGCCACCGCCAGGGAGCTGCCATCGGAGGAGGTGTCGGTGTAGGGAATGTCCCCTGCTGTCTCTGTCGTGGTGCTCTCCTCGCCCTCTGTCCCACTGGTGCTCTCACCGTCGGTGGATTCGGCCTCCAGGCCCATGTTGGATGCAGCTCCCTATGGCGCTGGTGCCTCTGCTCTTCCATCAGATGATGCTAATACACACAAGGACAGGGTGACAAAACAAAAAGGGGGGAGAGACAGAGGATACACTTGGTCAGTGCCAGCAACAACACTACCGTTGGCATACACAACTCACAGCGAACAGCCCTATGCACTAGGCCATGCACTACCAGTTACAATGCTAGTCACTAGCCCATGGGGTACAATACCTAACTCCATTAGCAGCACACCTGAAACCCACAGGGCCCTGCCCAGTAGTAGATGCCCACTAACGTTATTGGGGTTGGAGTGCATCTTAGCTTGGCCATCATTGAACATATCAAAAATATAAGATACACTGTTCCAAATAGAGAGAAAGAAATACATGGCGGGGGTCCTAAAATTTAGGAGCAAGAAACCTCACACATCCGTAAGGATATCATGCTTCATCATCGGCTTAGCTCCTCGTCAGACCGGCACTGCAATGTCTGACGGGCACCTCCCCAAATGGGGGGGCTCTTTCCCGAAGATCTTTTTCAATGATGGTGCCGTGACCCCAGGAATGAGTAGGAAGAAAAGGAGATCAAAGATAAAGTGGTTAAAATTGGCTCTCATGACCTCCAACGGGTAAACGATTTATTAGACCAGGTGGAAGGTAGGGACCAAGGTTAAAAAAGTCTAGTCAAGAGAGTGAAACAGAGATAATGGTCAATCACTCTATATCAAAAGGAAAAAATGGGAGGGAGGTTGGACAATTTCCAAACCAGCCCTTTCATGGGTCAACATGTTTCGCATCCTGGCGGTCCATACGGATCCAGTGATGCTTCGTCAGGACCTAGATGACTATGTGTGACTCCTAATCATAAAGGCCAAGTGTATCTCCTTAATGGAAGAAGTGTATGGATTACTCTTTCGAGTGGGTGGGGGCTGTAACCAGTTGTTTGAGTCCCAGGTTGGTGAGGTTGTCCAGGAGGGAGGAGGAGTTGTGGTCTTGGGGGTTTTCCAGGTGGAAGTTGAAGTCGCTGAGGAGTATGTAGTCTGTGGAGGTGAGAGCGTGCATGCTGATGGTGTCAGCGATGGTGTCGCAGAAGGTGGGGCATGGTCCAGGTTGTCTGTATATGAGTGTGCCTCTGAGGATGGTGGTGTTGTTGATGTGGATGAGGAAGTGCATGTGTTCTGCGTTGTTGAGGGTGTCATGGGTGTTGGTGGTGACCTTGATGTTGTCTCGGCGAAGGATGGCGATGCCGCCTTCAGGTTGTTAAGGTGGTCTTTGCGTTGGAGTTTGTAGCCCTCCGGTGTGGCTGTGGCTATGTCTGGCTTGGATGTGAGGTTTGTCCATGTTTCTGTGAGGAAGACGATGTCGGGTGAGTGTGATGTGATGAGGTCCCAGAGTTCTATGGCATGTTTATGTAGGGACCGGGTGTTTAGTAGCAGACAGCTGAGATGGTTGCGGGTGGTGTGGTTGTTGTGATGTGAGATAGCGTATGCGGGGGTGTTTGTGGTGTTGCTGTGGGTAGAGGTGGCATTGGCGTGGGGCGTGTGCTGGTTGTGGGGCTTGTTTGTGGGTGCAGATGTAGTTGTGTGGGGGCTGTGTGTTTGGTGTCGGTGTGGGGTTTGTGGGGGGCAGAGCAGGAGAATAGGCAGGTGTGGCAGGAGAAGGGGCCTTGTGTGTGTGTGGGGCTGGTTAGTATGCAGTTGGGGCGAGCTCTGGGGTTGAGGGAGAGGAGGGAGTGGGGGTGGTAGTGTATTCTGGGGGGGTTTTGGCTGGTAGGGCCACAGCGACCGCCACTAAGAGGGGGAGGTGGGAGGGAGGGGCAGCTGGGAGGCGGGAGGCGGGCAGGAGCGGGAGAGCGAATGGGGGTGGGAGGGGGGCGGGCCGTAGGGACGCAACCGCAGGGAATAGGCAGGAGCCGGGGGAACACATAAGGGTCGAGATGGCCCAGAAAAGAAGGAAACGGTGAGGGAAAGAAACCGTGAAAAAAGTAGTTAAAAAAGGCACAAAAACCGAAACACAATGCACAGGCTAGTGGAGAGAAGTAAAAAACAGAGGGAAAGTGGATGAGGTCAGGAACCATGGAAAAACAGTGGAAACAGGCAATACAAAACACAGACTCGCAGCGGAGAACAGAGGGAAGGAGAGAAGGTCAGAAAAGCGGCGGAAACATTGGAAACAGGTAATGCAAAACATAGACTCACCGCGGAGGACAGAGGGAAGGAGAAAAGGTCAGAAAAGAGTGGAAACAGGTAATACAAAACACAGACTAGAAGCGGAGGACAGAAGGAAGGAGACGAGGTCAGAAAAACGGCGGAAACAGTGGAAACAGTGGAAAAAACAGGAGACACAGTGCACAGAATAGTAAAGACTTACCTGCGTACACTGGACACCAGGGAAGCGGAGGAGGGCCTCGAACACGCAATCGGTCTTGTGGGCGGGGGTCGGGGAGGAGCGCTACAGCAAGGTGGTGCTGTCGGCGCAGGGGAGCGAGCTCCGGCCAAAAGAGGTCAGGGGTCTCTCAACTGGGCCGCGCAGCGTCCTCCATTAAGAGGGGGAGGTGGGAGGGAGAGGCAGCTGGGAGGCGGGCGGGAGCAGGAGATCGAATGGGGGCGGGAGGGGGGCGGGGCCGTAGGGATGCAGCGGCGGGGAGTAGGCAGGAGCCGGGGGATCGCACAAGGGTCGAGATGGCCCAGAAAAGAAGGAAACGGTGAGGGAAAGAAACCGTGAAAAAAGTAGTGAAAAAAGGCACAAAAACCGAAACACAATGCACAGGCTAGTAGAGAGAAGTAGAAAACAGAGGGAAAGTGGATGATGTCAGGAACCGTGGAAAAACAGTGGAAACAGGCAATACAAAACACAGACTAGCAGCGAGGGACAGAGGGAAGCAGAGAAGGTCAGAAAGCGGCGGAAACAGTGGAAACAGGTAATACAAAACACAGACTTGCAGCGGAGGACAGAGGGAAGGAGAAAAGGTCAGAAAACAGTGGAAACAGGTAATACAAAACACAGACTAGAAGCGGAGGACAGAAGGAAGGAGACGAGGTCAGAAAAACGGCGGAAACAGGGGAAACAGTGGAAAAAACAGGAGACACAGTGCACAGAATAGTAAAGACTTACCAGCGTACACTGGACACCAGGGAAGCGGAGGAGGGCCTCGAACACGCAATCAGTCGCGTGGGCGGGGGTCGGGGAGGAGCGCTACAGCAAGGTAGTGCTTTCGGCGCAGGGGAGCGAGCTCCGGCCAAAAGAGGTCAGGGGTCTCTAACAGGTATCCCTCGATATTTGCAGGTGACTCTGGTTACCCCAACCTCTCATGGCTACTGACCCCAGTGAGGAATCCCAGGACAAGGGCAGAGGAACATTACCATGAGGCACATGGGCGAACAAGGAGGATCATTGAAAGAACCTTTGGCCTCCTGAAGGCCAGGTTCCAGTGCCTCCATCTGACAGGTGGATCCCTTTACTACTCACCCAAGAAGGTGTGCCAGATTACTGTTGCATGTTGCATGTTGCACAACCTGGCCTTGAGACGCCAGGTGCCTTTTCTGCAGGAGGATGAGCCTGGGGATGGTAGTGTGGCAGCGGTGGAGCCTGTGGACAGTGACAAAGAGGAGGCAGAGGAAGAAGATGTGGACGACAGAACTACACTAATTCAACAGTACTTCCAGTGACACACAGGTAAGACACTGTAACTTCACCTTCCATTGCAGTTTTGTGTTTCACATTGAACATGGCAGCCTCATTTCCCTATTTCTATGGCCACTTACTGTATCCTTTGGCATCTCTATTTTCAGATCTCTGTGCCCCACTCTGGCTCCTGGTGTGTTTACTGCTGCCCACTATAGGTCATATCTATGTAAATATTACAGTACATTTGAATTGCAAGGTTTACAGTTTGTGAAACTATTACATATGACAGACTCCATATTTGATTTTGTTCCAAGAGTGTTTATTTAGGTGATAATAAGTGGAGAAGGTAATGCAATGGGCTGGGTTGCTGATGGAGGAAAGTCCAGGGTAGAGTCCAATCTATTTGTATCACAGGTGCATTCTCCAAGGGGGCATAAGAAGTGGAGCAATGGCAGTTCAAGGTGGACAGGGTGACAGAGTGGGAAAGAAGGGTGACAATCAGGTGAGTCTTATTTCCTGTCGGGGGTTTTGGCAATGTTCTCTGGCTTCTGCCTGGATCGCAGGGACCGTTTGCGGGGTGGTTCTCCTTCTGCAGGGGGTGGGGTGCTGGTGGCCTGTTGTTCCTGTGGTGGGGCCTCCTGTCCACTAGCTTCGGCGGAGGTGGAGGGCTGTTCTTCGGTGTGGCTAGTGTCAGGGGCCTGTTGCTGTGCCACTGCCTTCCTCATGGTGTTGGCCATGTCTGCCAGCACCCCTTCAATGGTGACCAGGGTGGTGTGGATGTCCCTCAGGTCCTCCCTGATCCCCAGGTACTGTCCCTCCTGCAGCCGCTTGGTCTTCTGCAACTTGGTTAGTATCTGGCCCATGGTCTCCTGGGAATGGTGGTATGCTCCCAGGATGTTGGTGAGTGCCTCGTGGAGAGTCGGATCCCTGGGCCTGTCCTCCCCCTGTCACACAGCAGTCCTCCCAGCTTCCCTGTTGTCCTGTGCCCCTGTCCCCTGAACTGTGTGCCCACTGCCACTGACCCCAGGTCCCTGATCGTCCTGTGTTTGTGGGGTTGTCTAGGGTCCCTGTAGTGGTGGACCCACTGCTGATTGATGTATCCTGGGGACAGAAGGAAGGGCCTGCTGAGTGGGTGCTGTGGTGGTGTTTTCTGAGGGGGGAGGCTCCGTGGTGGGATTGGACTGTGTCTGGGTAACCGACTGTCCAGAGGACCCTGATGAGCCAGGTTGGTCATCGTGGTCATGGCATGCAGAGCTGCTGTCATCACTATGGGCCTCCCCTCGGGAGAGACTGGATGTGGCTGGCACCTCCTCTCCGGTGACGTTGAGTGGGGGTCCTGTGGGGATGTAAATGCAGTGTTATTGTTTCTGCATGTGCCATCTTGTGCATGGGTATGTTTCCTTCTATGGTTGTTATTAACAAGGCAGCTTTGGCTTGTGTGAGTTGTGCTTGGTTTGGGTAAGTGATTGTATCTAGTGTGCATTCTGTGGTGATGGGTGTCCATGCAGGTCTGTGATGGGTGTCCTTGCATTGGTGTTGCATGCAGGGCTTGTTATTGGGATGGGTGGGTTGTGATGGTGGGGTGTGTGGGAAGTGGTGGGGTGGTGGGGGTAAGGGTAGGGGTGAGGGTATGTGATGGCAGGCAGGTGGGGGGTGAAAGTAGTATAGATTTGACTTACCAGAGTCAAGTCCTCCTGGTACTTCTGCCAGGCCCTCAGGATGCATGATCGCCAAGACTTGCTCCTCCCATGTTGTTAGTTGTGGGGGAGGAGGTGAGGGCCCACCGCCAGTCCTCTGTACTGCTATCTGGTGTCTTGAAACCACAGAACGTACCTTCCCCCATAGGTTGTTCCACCTCTTCCTGATGTCATCCCTTGTTTTTGGGTGCTGTCCCACAGCGTTGACCGTGTCCACGACTCTCCACCATAGCTCCATCTTCCTTGCAATAGATGTCTGCTTCACCTGTTATCCGAATAGCTGTGGCTCTACCAGGATGATTTCCTCCGCCATGACCCTTAGCTCTTCCTCTGAGAACCTGGGGTGTCTTTTTGGTGCCATGGGTGTAGTGTGAGTGGTATGTGTGAGGGTGTGTGGGGTGATGTGTTGGGGTGTGTGCTGTGAGGTGTCTGGATGGTGTATGGGTGGTGGTGTTTAGTGGCTTGGATTCAGTGGGTGCTCCTGGCTTGTCTCTCTCTCCCTTGCCAAAATCTTTGGGTCGTAAAGGGTTGTGGGTAGTGTGTGTGTGTGTTTTATATTGGTGTGGGTGTGTGGGTGTGGTGTGTGTATGTGTGTCAGGTGTGCGTAGTTTGAATTGTCCAATGTGGTGTGATTTTCTATGTGTGTGTGTATTTTGAGCGCGGCAGTCTGTACCGCCTATGGTTTACTGCAGTTGAATGACCGCCGTGGAGATTCGTGGGTCATGATGCTGTGGGCGTATTTCTGTTGGCGTAATGGTGTGGGTTTTGGTGCCGCCATTTTATCAGTGACCTTTGGGCTGGCGGACTTGTGTGTGTGCGTCTGTATAGTGGCGGATTTCTATGAGTGGGTCATAATACGGGTAGCGGTATACTACCGTGGTCACGGTATGTTGGCGGAAGTCAGCATGGCGGTAAGCACCACTTACTGCCAATGTTGAAATGAGGGCCATATTGTAGTAATTTGACTGATTGGTTAAGTGTTCATTATTAATATGTTATTTCATGCTATTTACTAACCTTCTCTCGTGTGCTCGTTAGCTGCCTTTGTTCTGACTTTGTATGTTCATTCTTAGAATGCATCATTTGTATTCCCGGCAGTTAGAGTTGATCGCCGTCCTGGCTGGTCACCTTCCCCCTGCTGGGGGCATTTCATTAACAAATTAAGAATAAACCGTTTATTTTGTTTTTATTCTGTGTCTTAGTTACCACACATATGGAACAATGTCTATAAAGGGATGTTATTTGTGTTGTACAATGAAATTAATATCATGTAATCGTATGTCTCCCATTGCTGCAATGTTGGTAGTCAATTAACACAGGATATTAACATGCCACTATCAAACATGTGAAAATTTTTATGACTAATTTTGAACAGTTGGCTAGATTACACCACCAAGAGGAAATCTTATGCTGCCTTGTTTTTAGTAATAGTGTATAATGCAGAATGGGACATAATTCATTGTTATTTGAAGTTTGAATTGCAGTGACATTGTAAATATGTAAATATGTAAAGTTATGTTTTTAATCAGCAGCTTGGAACTTCATGAAATATTGTAGTTTCTTGAACAACTACAACACCCAGAATGCCTCATTATGGGCATCATTGAGTGTCTGTATAAAAGCACCAAAGGTATTGAAAGAAGGCATAAGCTGTGTAAGCGCAAAACCGACTTCATTTGCGCTCCCACAAGATTGCCGAGAACATCCTCAAACAACCATTGGCGGGCTCCAAGATTCTGGGAAAGTCATTTCAGGACTTAGGGGCACATTTTCTCCTCAATTTGTATCATTGAAAAATAAATCCAAATCTCGGTGATAATAAACTCTTAACAGACACAACCTTCAAGCTACTACCATCTCTGGGAACTCCCTGTTATTTTTCTACTACCATCACTCTTTCTAAACTATATGATAGAGCTCTTAAGGAGACAAATCATCAAGTTGTTACTATCTCTGGGAACACCTGTTATTTCTCATTTACAATCTCCAGGACCAAGTACTCTGCTACCTCTCTTTCTGGACCGTATGATGGGCTCTTAAGGAGATAAACCATCCTGTGCTACCAACTCTGTTGGTGCGTCAGGCCTTAATAAGTAAACTTACAAGGGGACGCGAATAGGTCGATTAACGTTTTGACTCGCAATTAAGACGTTCCCACCATATCTCCAGTACATGCAGATAAATAATCAGTAACATTAATAGTCAATGATAATCATTAACATTAGAAATCAATTGGAATCAGTAACTATCACACACGATGACCTTTCAGTTATGAATCACCACACCTTTAGGTAAAAGTTACAACATTTATTTCCCTATATTAACAATGCTAATGTCAAGTAAGATAATCTCAGTATCAAATGATAAACATATAAGAACAACACTGGCTGTCCAACGTGGAGAATGAAGTGTAACCTAATAATACCTTGAGCCATTACACATTCTAAAGTTACAGTGCCAATTAATGACAAGAACAATTGCTCAAACGATATCACATGCATTTAGATTCAGCAAAGAAAACACATTGAATGTTACTCCTTATTGTGAACTTTCATTAGTGAGGATCCATCCTAACTAACACCAGATTAGTATTAGCATGTTGGACTACATGCAAAACAATTTATTAACACAAATTTGGAAAAATATCTAACTATGGCTCTATGAAGATAGTGCAGTTGGTACCTAGAAAGAAAAGCAAATAGACATAGCAAACAATCTCATAGTCAGTGTACCTATCCTCAGTTTGGATCAGCAAGCTGTGAAAGTCTTCATCATCAGGACATTGCTTCAGTCAGAAAGGCATCAGGATTCAGCATTAAATGTTAAGAAAATGCAAAATCTTTCAGCAGTTCGAAAGACAAGAGTTAAACCCTCAAGAAGAATGGGGAGAATGGCGAAAGCGCAATGGCAAAAGCACAATGGCAGCTTCTTCTCAGTGCAGTCCGGCTAAGTTAGATTTCCTAAAACTACTTCCCAAGTCCCTATGGTCAAGGGATCACATGTTTACACTTTGTCCAATAAAACTAATACTTCAAAACTACAGTTTCTACTAGTACACAGTTCACATGTCGATGATTGTCTCCTCTTGTCCTGTTCTCATCATCCGGCTCGTCAGGTAACAATATTGTTGCAGCTTATACTCCAGTCAGTATGGTCATTGTTCTCTCCTGAGAAAGTCAATCTTACATACACTACACTTACAATGTTGTAGGCGCAAGAACAACATTTTCTAGAAAGCAGTTCTCATGAGAAAGGCTTTTAGCTACGAGTACCTTTGGACAGCACACTGGAAAATCACAATTTACTTCTCTAAGCAGACATTTTATTAAACGCCTAAGAAATACGGCTTGACATGAGGTTGTGCAACTAGGCCAATACCTCCACTAAGTTAAGGCCTACAATTAATAAAGCTAATAAATAATACATAACCTTCAATATGACAGATTACTGCATCAATCAAACATAAGCTCAATATTTTATATTTGAAAAGCTATTAATAAGTACACTTTGTGAACATTGATGGCCATTCACATGGATACATTTTCAAATGCGTACATTAATTTGTCTCTACATTAATACATTTTCTATGCAAATCCACTACTCAGAATACATGAATATTTATCAATATTTTTATTAAAACTCCTGCTCTAACAATCCCTCCTCTGATGACTAACTGTGTCATCACACTAAACTATCACTCACACATTTTTGCATCAGCTAAAATGCTGTCATTTCAACCCCGTCAAATCTTTGCTCCCTTTTCGTACATTCCCTAAACAATTTTTTACTTTTCTCTTCTTCCCTCCTCTGATTATTCTTTGCCTTTTTCAATGTAATCCTTTTACACGATTTACATATTCCCCATGTTCCAATTAGGCAAACTACAGTAATTAATATTCCCTGTATTATTTTCAATAAATATCCTCTCCCAATGTTGCTGGCACAGCAATGCCTAGAATTAAGCATTTTGAAAACTCTTCCATCCTTCACTAAAATAATGTCTAAAGCAAGGCGATTTTGAAGAGTCATAGCTCTTTCAGCAGCTAATTCAGTATCTATCAGGTGCATTGCTCCTGAAAAATTTGACAGCATGTTATCCACAATAGTAGACAACCTTTGAATCTTTATCAAATTCAGAACAACCCCTACTGAGGGAATTACTACTCCAAATATATCTCCTGCAATACCAGAAGGAGGCTCTCTCCTCTGTCTAGTGTGATGTAACTCAGTCACCTTCGGAAATTTCATTAAATCATCTAGTTGAAATATCATTGGAAAAACTATCTCTAAATAACATGTCCCATACCATCCTCTTGGAAGATGGTATTAAGCAAATGAAGATATCCCAGGAATTGCTGGATCCTGTCCATTCAACATAAATGTTAATTTGCTCTGAAACAAAAATACATGTCTGCATTCACTCGTTCCCACAAATAAAGTGTCAGTGCATGATTTAGGCCTAAATTTACAAAGCTTCCCTACGTGTTGCTCATCTAAAGCTAATTCCCCTTGTGTTTTAATTGCACTACAAGCATAATCATTCGCGTATGTCCTTTTCTCTAAACCCTTCTCCTTCAACGCCTCTCTCCTGTCATCTGTATGATCTAAGAAGCTCTTTTCTAAAGGTGTACGCAAGCTTGTTAGATTTTTCTTGTGAGGATAAGCTGTGCCAAATGTTAATGTAGGTTTGAAGTAACCTCTGACTAATACTATGTCATTAACCTTAGCTACTCTACTCAAACACCTAATGATAGGGACAAACAAACACAGGAGATCATAACTGGAGTAGAAATACTGAATGTAATCCTGGTTATAGAATCGTGCTAGTAACAGACTACAACTTATCCCATAAGTAAGAGGCAAGCTATGATCAGTAACTCCTTTGACTGATGAAGGAATCTGCATACACACATAACAATTCTTCGCATCCATTGTTACAACATACTCACTCAGTGAGCGACAGAAGACATTAGAAGAAAGTTCCCCTGGGGCATTACTACCTACATGCAAATACTTCTCATCCAATATAAACTGCTCTATTGCTGTTAATACAGTAGTTGTCTCAAAAGCGGAAGAATGGTTGGCTTTGCTCTCACCAAGAATTTAGTCATACCCACAATCAATATCACAAACAATACCACACACACAAAATTGCCAAACCAATACTTATGAATTTACAGCACCTATTTTTCCTACCCTGCTTGCTAAAGTTACTCATGATCTGTAAATAATCAGGGAGCAGAAGAGAAACTTTAGAAAAATGCAGCAAAATCAAAAACAAAACAAAATTCTTCTTTCAGCAGTTATTTACAGCTTTCAGTCTCACTTCCAGGATCCTTTGTCAAAAATCAGTTTAGCAGCTTGTCAAATCATATTTCAAAGTCTTTTCCGGTAACTTTCAACAGTCACTTTCTTTTGGCACTTTTCACAAATTGTTTCAACAGTTCAGTTCATCAGCTTTCTTCAAGTGGCAAAATATTGACCTGGGATGTATCGATCAAAACAAAAAGACAAAAATTATTTCTGCCATTCACTTGTAGTTGCACATGCACAATCAGGACCTGAGTATCTTCAACTTGGTATTTTCTTTCTTTTCACCTTTCGATCACCATTCAATTCTCCTTTACTTAGATCTTCCCTCCTTGTTGTATCTACTTCTTCCTCAATTGTTGTTTCAACAACTGCTTCCTTTCTCTTTGCTTGTGACTCCTGCCATTTATCTCATTTCAGTGGACCCTTGGTCAATGCTATTTTCAGTGTCAAACTTGTAACGTCTCCTTGCTCTGTGGTGTTTACTCTTGACATACCTGCAACTGGTTCAGGAGGAGTCAGATCACAATTACTGTGATCCACCTCAACTCCTTCTCCCTCGGAGTCTGGTAACTGCTCTGTTTGTCTCTCAAAATCGTCTGCTTCTGGGAAAACCTTCCTCTGACTAGGCTGTCCTGCTGCCTCAATTAAAATAGGCTCTCTATCACCCTCCTGGAGGTCTTCTCCTTCATCTGAAAGGAGTGACTGAACCATTGTCAATGGGCTCAGATCCAATCTCAGTTCCTCTTTGTTCTCCTTCCAGATCTGAGACTTGTTTTTTCATTGTTGGTATTCTCAACAATGCTTCTTCATGGTCCAAAGGACATGCCACTTTCTTCATGTGGCTGGCGTGGATCCAGTTCGGAACTCCAGCGCACTTCATAGCTGTGGTAGTTGTCAGAACTACCTGGAAAGGTCCCTTCCAACGAGGCTCCAAACACGTTTTCCTCCCATGTTTCGGGACCACAACCCAGCCACTGGTTCTCAGGTTGTGCCCGGGGTCAGGAATCGGTGGCAGTGTTGTGGCTTCCACCTTCCTGCTGAGAGAAAAACCGAACCACATCAGCCAGACCTTTGCAGTAGTCCAACACCAAATCATCTGTAATGTTGACAAGTGCATTTGCAGGCACCGCTGGCAATCTCATGGCTCAGCCCATAAGGATCTCACACAATGAAAATCCTGCCTTCCTGTCGCGTGTGTTTCTCATTGTCCTCAGAACTAAAGGCAGTGCGTCGGGCCATTTAAGATTTGTGGACGCACACATCTTTGCAACACTTGACTTCAAGGTACCATTCATCTGTTCCACTAGTCCTGATGCTTCAGGGCGGTAACTACAATGCAACTTCTGCTCAATGTTCAATGCTGCACACAGTAATTTAATTACTTCATTGTTAAAGGGACTTCCCCTATCTGATTCTAAAGAGATCAGAAACCCAAAACGTGGTATCAGTTCCCTAAGCAGTAGTTTCACTAATGTGAGACAGTCATTTCTCCGTGAAGGGTATGCTTCAATTCAGTGACTAAATATCTCAAACCTCCACACACAGGCATCTCAATAAAATCCATCTGCGTTGTGCTCAATGTGGCTCAAATTAACCACTGTCACTTTTCCCGCATTCATTTGTTGGCAAATGACCCAACGATGGCAAACTGCTTCAGCAACCTGTCTAAATTTTGAATTGAACCAATCATGCTTGAACATACGAATCATGGCATCCCTTCTAACATGTGCTTGACCATGATAATACCTAGCCATTTGAGACAAAAGACTATTAGGCAAGGCCAATTGACTCTCTACTGAAACCCACAGTTCATCTTGTCACTGTACACATTTCATTTTGCATTCAGCATTATTCTGCAATGTTTTCCATTCCTCCAATGTATTTATTACTTTCAGTGCAAAACTCAGACAAGTTTCATCTTCAGGTAACAGTCCCACTTATCTTTGATATGCAGTTCAATGCCCAAAGCCTTGCGACTTGATCCGTATATCCATTTCCCAAAGATACAAAGGGGGTCATTCTGACCCCGGCGGTCTGAGACCGCCGGGGCCAGGGTCGGCGGGAGCACCGCCGACAGACCGGCGGTGCCCCGCAGGGCATTCTGACCGCGGCGGTTCGGCCGCGGTCAGACTAGGAAAACCGGCGGTCTCCCGCCAGTTTTCCGCTGCCCTACAGAATCCTCCATGGCGGCGGAGCGCGCTCCGCCGCCATGGGGATTCTGACACCCCCTACCGCCATCCTGTTCCTGGCGGGTCTCCCGCCAGGAACAGGATGGCGGTAGGGGGTGCCGCGGGGCCCCTGTGGGCCCCTGCAGTGCCCATGCCAATGGCATGGGCACTGCAGGGGCCCCCGTAAGAGGGCCCCAAAAAGAATTTCAGTGTCTGCCTAGCAGACACTGAAATTTGCGACGGGTGCTACTGCACCCGTCGCACTCCAGCAACTCCGCCGGCTCCATTCGGAGCCGGCTTCATCGTTGCTGGGTCTTTCCCGCTGTGCTGGCGGGCGGCCTTTTGGCAGTCGCCCGCCAGCACAGCGGGAAAGCCAGAATGGCCGCCGCGGTCTTGTGACCGCGGTGTGGTCATTTGGCGGTAACCGCATGGCGGGCGGCAACCGCCGCCCGCCGCGGTTAGAATCACCGCCAAAATCTTGTGATTTCAGGAGTGCACTGCATTTCACACCAGCAAACTCTTCAGGCATTTAGATAGCATGCAACAGTTCCGTAATTATTTCAACATTTCTTACAGGTGAACCAGAAGAGGTCATGAAACCTCTCTGTGACCACAATTGGCCAAAATCATGGACTTTTCCAAATCCATACTGGCTATCTGTATAGATGGTAACTTTTAGCTTGGCAGAAACATGGCACACTCTAGTAAGGGATGCCAGTTCCACTACTTGTGCAGAATACACTCCTCGAAGCCAAGAAGCTTCCACGATACCAGTAATTGTGCACACAGCATATCCTGCTCTCAGTGTCCCTGTATTGTCTCTTAGACAAGAACCATCAACATAGATAATTTGGTCATTTTCTTCCAATCAGTTGTCTCTAATTTCAGGCCTTGGTTTTGTGCACAAATCAGTTACTTCAAGCCAATCATGCTCAATCTCTTCTAATTTCTCAGTTTCAACATTTTCATGTGGGAGTAAGGTTGCCGGGTTCAGCACTGTACATCTTTTCAGTGACACCCTTTGTGACCCTAGAATATTCGTCTAATTTCTGGTCAACCTTGCACTTGTTTGGTATTGAGTTCTCGTCTTCATAGGGGTAGGATCTCAATGGAGTGAGGGACCATAATTTTTAAGGGATGTCCCATCGCAATACCTTCTCACTGTGAGAGGTTCTATTCAACCGCTGCAACTCCACGCAAACAACCTAGTAAGGCTGCTGCAAAAGGGTTCAAAGTAGCTGAAAAATATGCTACCGGGCAGGTTACATCTCCATGGACCTGCGTCAAGACAGACAAAGAACATGCATCACCCTCATGACAAAACAAGGTGAAAGATTTAGTGTAGTCAGGCTTTTTATCATGCATGTCCCTAGGATTATTATTTTAAATATTTATAACATGTGCCCTGAGGAAGGTGAGTGACGCAGAGGGGTCATTGTTCACCGAAACGTATGTCGGCACCGGTCCACATATCTAGGACATTGCATTGGATTCAACTGGACACAGATATGCAGAACAACAACACCGCTTTGAGTATTACTCCTTTTCTTTGTATATAAGGATGTGAAGAAGGATATATATAAAAGATTGAGATGGACATACACGAAGTATTGTTGGAACAAGTGATGAGATTGTGAGCATAAAGGACCTCCTATGAAATATGGCACATTGAGGACTAAAGAATATGTGATTTATTTGTTCATTATAATATTGTATGAGCCTCATCCTCGAGACTGATTGGTCCTCTTGTGGTAATTAATTCATTGGTGTTGGGGATTGCCTTTGCTATTATTGATTAGTTTTGTCCTGGATGTATTTTTTATGGCTTTGTGTGAATGTAGTAGTGAGATTGAGTATCTTGGTTTTGTTTGATTGATTTGTCTTCCTTGGGGTCATTAGTAATACTTATTGATGAGCAATAAGAACTATTTTTCTTATGATTGAATTTCTGAATATATATTTGATTGAATGAATACAAGTAAGTTTTGTTTATGTATAAATGTTTATGATGTTTGTAGCTTGGGATCTTTATTGATTTGTGAATTTGGGATTCCATATTTAGGAACACCTTTACTGACCATTTTCATGTTTTTTTTGTGTCATGAGGGATTTCTTGTGGTTTTGTGTTGTCAGGCATACCCAAAGCCGGAGCTTTGCACAGACTCTCTCTCAATTCAGTAAATGCTTTCATTCCAGCCTGGTCTAACACTATGTGATCAGTAACTGCTTTATGAGTCAGCTTCTGCGCTGGTCTTGAAATGACTATAAAATTGGGAATCCATTGGAGACAATTACCTACCATCCTTAAAACATCCTGACATCTGTCTCTGTGTGGTCGGGGTATTCACCTGTAATATAGTTGTGACCCTTTCTCTGGATATCTTTCTTGACCCCTTCTCAATCTGGTGATCCAAGTATTTCACTTCTTTCTGACAGTATTGCAATTTAAGTAGAGACACTTTATGACCATTCTTTCCTAAATGGTTCAGCAAGGCAATCGTATCATACTTGCACTTGTCCCTTGTTTTGGACGCAATCATCAAGTCATTAGTGTACTGTACCAAGGTCGATTGGAAAGGCAATTCCAACAACTCCAAATTCTTTTTCAAGATCTGATTGAATACGGAAGGTGATTCTGAAAACCCTTGAGGAATTCAACACCAACAGTAAACTCAGTCCAAAAATTTGAAACAAAAGAGAAATTGGCTGTCCTCATGAAGAGGCACAGAAAAGAAGGCTCTGACAAATCAATGGCAGTGAACCACTCCGCATCAAACGGAATCTGAAACATTATCACAGCTGGATTGGGTACCACAGGGCAACATTTGATCACAATGTCATTTATTTTTCTCAAAACCTGGACAATTCGAACTTTCCCAAAGGGCCTTTTTGGACCCATTATCGGTGAATTACATGGGCTGCTCAAAACTTCCTTCAGAATCCCTTGTTTTGCAAATTCAGCAATTTTGTGGGCAACCTTCATAAGAACATCTTGTGGCATATGGTACTGGGGAATTTGAGAAAAACCTGTATTCGGCTTCACAGAAACTTTAACTGGCTCAACTCCCTTTATCAGACCTATCGCTTTCCCTGTCAGGTCCCACACTTTCTCTTTAACCATTCCCTGTAAACCAGGATGAAGCTCCTTCACTGTGAACACTGAGAAAAAAATTCAATCAGTGGGTATTCTTCATTTGTAGTTTCACACTCTGTCTCGGGAGCTGGGTCATCTTCATTATCACTATTTGTCTAAATCTCGATTCTATCATTTGAACAAGTAATCAAGCATCTTGTTTTGCACAGCAAGTCTCTTCCGAGTAGGGATACTGGACTTTTTTTTTTTTTAGTCCTCATTTGCATACCATCCTTTCTCACCACGAGAGGATACAAGGCGTGAAGGTCATTTAATACAGAGTGTACTATGATTAACCGCTGCCCAACTATGCCAAACCTTACCTGCCCAGAGATATGGCCTCACTATACCCACTCCACTTACCAATAACAGCCGGTGGTGGTACATTAGAGGCATGTTTAACCATTGGACCGTACCAGACCAAATGTACTCCCCTGTCCTCCTCCATCCTCTCCCAGACCCCACCATTGCTTCAGTTGATTCCAGAATCTATTTTTTTACTATTCTTACTCGTATCCAGCTTCAAGTTATACATTACGGCATCTTTCCAATCTGTAAAAGTCGGAGATGAGACATCAATCCATTTTTTACAAATCTCTCTTCTTGCCACAAGCATCATATAAAATAACAGTTTAGAGCTATCCCTGCTTATCAGGTGAGGACCTGTCATACATCTAAAAATCACAAGCAAGGTGCTTACCTTGAGTCTTATAGAGAGTATTTCACTAATAGCATCACCAACCTCTGCCCAGAACTTGTTGAGCTTGGGGCATTCCAGGAACACATGAATGTCATCTGCCGTCAGGGTGCCACACTTTATGCATCTGACCGTTTTACTTTGATCCATTCTAGAAAGCTTTGTTGGTGTCTAGAAAACTCTGTGAATTGAGAACAGATGATTCCTCCTTAACGCAGCAGGTTTGACAGTATTATATAAAAGTGTAGTGGATACTTGCCATAAGTCTTTATGCTGGCACTCCGGCAAGCACTCTTCCCATATCTCCTCTGGTAGGGTGAAGTCGCCGTCCACGACATCCATAATTAGCCAGTACCATCTGGCCGCCTCCTTCTTCAGCGGAATTTCCAAATGCTACTGATCTTCCAACTCATTTGTGCCTCCCAGCTCCACTTTTAAATCCCTCGCCCAGCTGATAATCTGAAGGTACTTGAATTTAGACAGGTTACCCCCTACCTCCCCATTCAGGTTTTCAAATGATCTAACCTCGCCATTATAGCAAATTTTTCCCCAGTACAAAAACCATGCTGCCTTCAGAGGTATTGCCAATGCATCCTTAGTCCATTCCGGTGACCCTGGGGAGTCCCAAATAGGGGGCCTTTTTGCTAAAATGTGACAATTGTGTGGCCCTCCTGACCGCATACCACAGTCTCACTAGATTTTGTAACACCTTAAATCTGACTTTCTTAAAGTATTTAGGGTCTCCAAACTTATACATAAAGCTTGTCTGTAACTCATTATCCTCTGCCATTGCAATCAGAGCCTGCCTCAGCTCAGACCGACGTGGGTGATTAAAGGTCTCCCTCTCATTCTTCAGGAAGAAGGCCCACGCATAATACTACATATCTGGCATGGCCAACCCTCCTTTTTCTTTCCTCCTTCTCAGTTTTTTTCAGGAAATACGTACGCCTTGAGATGCCCAAATGAAACTGCTGATTTTTCCTTGAAGTTTCCTTAAAGAGTCCTTGCTAAAAATTAATGGTATTGAATTAAAGATAAATGTAAACTTGGGGACAATCACCATCTTAATTAAATTAACCCGACCAATAATAGTTAGGGGGAGATTTAGCCATCTCTTCAGTAGGATATTTACATCCCTCATTACCTTCCTAAAGTTTGTTTCTGCCAATTTATTTATATCCTGTGTTGTAGTAATCCCTACATATTTAACCTCCTCCTTCTTAATTACAGGGCTACCTATCTCCATATTCCAAGCCATCGCCTCCGTCTTTTGATTATTAACTACATAACCCGAGATACTCCCAAAATCTCTCATCAGTTCTTGCAATACCAAATTAGTCTGAGTTAGATTAGAAGTATAAATCATCAGGTCATCTTCGTACAAAGACACCTTCATAGAAAGATTTCCACACACAAAGGGGGGAATTCGCTTATCATTCCTAATTCTAGTAGCAAGTGGCTCAATATACAAATCAAACAGTAGCGGGGATAATGGACACCCCTGCCGCATACCTCTTTCTATCTTGAACGAGTAAGTGAGATCGCCATTAACCAAAATTCTTGCACATGGGTCCTGGTAAATTTTTTGTAATGTCCTAATGAAATGCCCCCCAAGATTATAACCCTCACATACCATATTTAAATAATTCCAGTTAAC
The DNA here is from genome assembly GCF_031143425.1 of Pleurodeles waltl. NCBI lineage: Eukaryota > Metazoa > Chordata > Amphibia > Caudata > Salamandridae > Pleurodeles > Pleurodeles waltl. The sequence continues at coordinate 710,091,193 of NC_090437.1, read as the reverse complement.
TCTATCAAAAGCTTTGGTTGCATCAACCATCACAACTGCTAAAGGGGAGTGACATGTGGTGGCCAAATCAACGAAGCTACCGACCCATGTGTCAAATCCTGCATATGTCTTCCTTTCAAAAACCCTTTCTGATCAATATGTATAAGCTTCCCCAAAACACCTAATCTGTCTGCCAAAAGATTTGCGAAAATCTTATAATCACAATTTAGGAGAGATATTGGACGATATGATTCACAACTCCTGGGATCCCTTCCTGGTTTTAAAAGTACTGTAATAATAGCTTCCCTCCAAGGGGGGGGAGGTTCTCCCATCAGTCTCCAGGATATTGTTAAGGTGTTCTCTAAAAAAAAAACTTAATACTACTACCCAATACTCTATAGGCTTCAGCAGGCAGCCCATCTGGTCCTGCCACCTTGCCTAATTTACCTGATTTTATCGCTTGCTCAAGTTCTACCATATCAATTGGCTCGTTAATCACCTTGTTCTCCTCCTCACTTAAAGATACCAATTCTAATCCCTCTATCCATCCCTTTACTGACTCTGCGGAGACTTCTAAATCCTCAGTATATAATTCCTTGAAAAAGTTTTAAAAGGCGTCTTCCACCTCTTTCTTACTCTTCCTAACCTCCCCTAAAATTCAGTCCTGAATTTCTATCACCGGATTCCTAACTATACCGGTTTTTATCTTCCAGGCCAGCAGTTTACCGCTATTCTCACCATATTCAAAATGAGACACCCTATTGGCCTCACAGCTCATTCTAATCCGATTATCTATAACTGCTGCTAAATCCAATCGAGCCTCTTGATCTTGTTTATATAACTGATTAACTTCTTCCTCCTCAAGGTCCACAGCTGCCAATCTCTGCTCAACCTGCTGAATAAAATTTTCTAGCCTACTTAATTCTTCATAGTACTTTTTCCTCCTATATGCAGCTGCTCTAATCAGCTTCCCCCTCAAAAAGGCTTTGAAAGCATCCCACACTACCGCAAACTAGGCTGATCCTTTGGTAAGATAGAAAAATTCTTCAGTCCCTCTCCGTAGCTCTGCTACCACCTCTTCATCCAATAATAGCGTTCTATCCAAAGTCCACCTTCTTTCTCTTTTGTTGCCAAGCCAATTAAGCTTCAAACTCACAGCCGAATGATCCGAAAGATGAGCCCCAATATGTGAAACTTCTTCCACCACCTCTTTTAAACTTTCATCTATTAGAAAATAATAAATTCTAGATTGATGTCTGTATTTTTTGTTGTTATAAGTATAACCTCTTTCACGCCCCTTCTTTTCTCTCCAAACATCATATAACCCAAATTGTGACATCATCAATTGAAGCTGAGCATGCATTTTCTCGTTATTCCTCGACCTACTCTGTGAAGACCTATCCAGCTCATAGTTCAATACTACATTGAAGTCCCCCACCCATATAATGGGATCCCAATACTAAAGCAGAAAAAATGAGAGTTCTCTCAATGGGGCTATCTCATCCCGATTGGGATCATAGTAAGCAACTAGCATAAACGCAAAATCATACACCGTTAATCTCCCCACCACCCATCTCCCTGATTTATCCACCGGACCCTCAACAAAGGATATATTAGCATGTTTTTTTATTATAATGGCTACCCCCTTATTGCCCCCAGCATAATTAGAACTAGCTACCCGCTGCACCCATCTACATTGTCGAAAAACTTCCACACACTTTTCCTTGGAAAGGTGGGTTTCCTGCAGGATCAACACATCAAATTGAGCGTCCTTCAAATATTGCATCATCCTCCTTTGTCTGCTCCTCACCCGGAGGCCATTAACATTCCAGGACAGGAGCTTCAAATCAATTTTCGACATCCTCCCTCAAGGGGGCGCACCACCCCTGTTAGATCTTGTGTTTCCCTACCTTCCTATCTATACACAACAACACCCAGGACCTTTTTTTCCTTTTTCCCTTTACTACTCTCCACCCAGTGCCCCCCGTCGCCACCCTCCCCCCAACCCCAGGAGAACCCTCCCTATCTTCATAGACTGGCGTTACCGCCTATGAAGGGTCATCAGGCAGGACTCAGAACCTCCTATCACCATAATCAGCCGAACGTTGTTAGAAGAGGAGGCCTATACCGCATCAGAATCTTGCTCTAAATTCTTAACCAAGTCATCAACATCATTACAATCACTGAAGTTATAAATCTTATTATTTGCCATTACTCTTAAGGATGCCGGGAACCTTAATTGGGCTGTTGCCCCCAGTCTTCTCAATATATCGATTATTTTCCCCAGCTCCCATTGCTTATTTAAGGTAATGGATGCAAGGTCCGACCTAACCTCAAATGGAGCGCCATCCACTGAGAGAGATTTTTTCTTCAATGCCATGTCCAAGATACGTTCCTTAAGCCCATATGTAAGAAAGTAAACCAAAAAATTTCTCGGCCTGTCTCTATTGGAGGCATTTTTGCGGGGGCCTTATGTACCCTTTGAATATCTTTTGCAATGTCAACCTCAACATCCTCAAATTTTATTTCTTGTTTTATTAATTTTACAACAAATCCCTTCAAGTCATCTCCCTCCAATGAACCTCAAATATTTCTCCTTTGACTGTTTTCCAAGGATTCCAACTTAGCCAACACCTCTGCTTCTCCTGATTTCAAACCTCTTATCTGCTTTTTATTTTCCTCCACAGTAGCCCTCAGATCACCAACCTCTTACTCCAGGGCGGCTGTCCGACTTAGCAGATCGTCTATTGTTTTGCTGAGGTCTTCACACAGATTCCTGATCTCCTCCTGATTAGTTTTAGACGTCTTAAAGCCGCCCTTCAATTCCATGGCTAGAGCTTTCAACATATCTGTGATAGAGTCACTGGGTAGATTTACATACTCTCCCCCATTCAGAGGATCTAGTCCCCCTCCAGCCTGTATGTCAAATTGACTGACCCCCTGTCCTCCTCCAGCAGATCCGGCTTCCCTAAAACAGATTCCGGAGATACTTTGCTGCATCGAGTCCTCATTGACTGTTGGAATACTTATATCCCCGCTTCCCGGCAAGGGCGGTACTGCTTCTGCCCCTTGCACAATTGACATTTTAGGTGTTCCAGGTAACACCCTAAAATAAGTCCTTAATGAGGGGGTGACCCTTATTTTCCTATTTGTGGCGGAACCTAAATTACTCAAAGTAACTTTCCTCTTACAGGTATTATTAATTTGCTCTTCCTTACTCCTCCCTGTAATCTGCTTCTGAGGATTCTCGCAAGTTTCTGCTTCTATCCGCTTTTTTGCCGCCTTCGCACTCCGCAGGGAATTGGCTACCCCACCTCTGCCACCCCTAACTCCTATCTTCCCTTCTCCTCTTCTGGCCCGGCTCAGAGCCACCCCCTCTGCCTTATCCACCATGGGACCTTGGGATGCCAGGAAGATAACGCTGTTCCTTGATAGCAGTCTAATATTTATAGAGCAAAAGGTACCTCCCACACTCCTTCGGCGTTCTTGCTCGACTCTTGCAGCAGCAGATATGAAATACGCCTTCTCACCTTCTCCTAAGCCTTCTCCTCTACTAGTGCAGCCAGTGCTGACTCTGCCACACCTCCCCCGGAACGGAATCCTTGCTGCTGCCTCCTTTCCTCGAAGCACCTCCCGGCTGGCTCTCAACAGGGGTGCTGCCCGCTTCTGTTCACGAGTGCTCCGTGCCCCCGCCACCTTCAAAAGGGAGGAAAAACCGTCCCTCCGACTCTGTTATATTTGCGCCGCCTCCTCCTCCCCACGGTAAGTGGCTACACTTCTTTTAGCGTATCCGTGCTTCTGAGCCCTGCTGAGCCCTCAGCGCCCAGCCCTTCAGCCGGCCACCATGTTCTCCCCCACCGAGAGGTTTCGCTTTGTAGGGGATACTGGAATTGAATTACAGACTACAAATTTGTGCAATCCCTAAAAACTGCCAATCTTAACCTGAACTGGTTCTGTACTTGGGTTGGCCAAATACTGATTTGCTACTCCTACAATCTGAACCGTCTTTCCTGAAAGGGGCAAATTTTGAACTTCTGCACTTCCTACTGTAGAGGGTGTAGTTCCTGTGTCAACCAGGAATGAAACTCTGTGACCCATGACTTTTTCTTTTTACCTTCATGATCTGCTTCTAAGGAAGCTGCTAGCACACACTCTTCCTCATCCGATCTTTCACTCTCCCAATCATCGTTTATTCCATTCTCACTGTGTAACGGGAATTGGTGAACTGTGTTATTACTTTGGCTGGACCTCTGACCTGTTGAGAAAGCATCACCTGCTGCTGTTCTATTAGGGCTTGAGGTATTTGGATTTGCTGTCTAGGTACCATGGGAACCTGTTGTTGCATTGGCTGCAACTGTGTCATCTGTACATGTGGCATTTGCACCTGCTGCATGGGTTGTTAATTCTGCATTTGATTCACATTATTATGAAAATTTGTATTAGGACCTCCTATTCTTGGTCCTCTCATGTTCTGGAATGAATTGACATCATTAGTTTGCTGAATGATACCTTCCTGCACCAACATCGGACACTCCCATTTCCAATGTCTGACGGCTCTGCAAGCGTGACAAGATAACAATTTCTTCATTTCCTGAATATCATTCTGAACTACTACAGTATCCAAGTCTGAACCGTGATTCACAATACCTCCGTGACCTCTACCTCTCATCTGGGTTTTAAATTCCCTGCTGCTGCTATGGAAGCTGTTGTGGAAAATTTACTTGCATTCCTGTCTGTGCAGCTTTAATCTGCATCACCATTGCCTTCTCTTTCAGCTTTCTTTGCTTCAACTCAATCTCATCACTACAATATTTTGTATAATAACTCTTAATCATCCGGCAGATTTCAGGTCTCACTCCTTCGACAAATCTGAATACAAAATGAATTATATATTTTGGCTCAATTGTCTCTGTTCCACTGTAATGCTTAAACACCCGCAACACTCTCATAATACGCATGTATTGACTCCTTTGCTTCCTGAGCTGTCTTGTCAATTCTCTGCCAGTCAATGTTCTTGGGTGAAATTCTCGTTTTCTGTCACTTCTGCTCCAGGGGACATGAACAAAATTCCTTTCTTGAATCTCTCTCATTGGTACCAATTTTACCAGAACCTTGTCCTGCTGCACATTTGCAGTCAGCTCCAAAGAATTCCTTTTCCTCTTATATCTTTTCTTTTCCCATCTGCCTTCCCACTTGTCTAACGCTCCCCAAGTCTGGGCACTTTGAAGTAATTCCCTAAGGTGTGCCTTCATTCTAGCAGATCTCATGTGTTCAAAATCTTTATCCTCAAAATCTAATCTGTAACTCCTTTTCAAATGCTTCATTTTCTCTATTTATATGCCGTACTTGTCTGCCAGGTCTGCTAGCTTTTGATGCACATTGCTCACTTCTCTCATAATCTTCTGCCATAGATATCTCAACTCTGTTTCTGTATAAGATTCTAACCTGTACACCCCCATAGTTCCCTAAATGAGCTCACCAGCTTCCATGCTTAGTCCCGCATAGTTCAAGTACTCCTCTCCCTTAGGAGCACTCTGTGGGATATTCAGCGTGTCTAACCATTCAGTCAATTGCTGGGCTGTCAACACCTGCAACAAAATGTTGCTGGCTTGGACAGGTGGTACCTGTTGCACAATTGTATTTGGAGTCTGCGGTGTCAATAATTTCAGGCTCTGACTAATGATTGATCCTATCATGGTATCCAAAGGAACTCCGAATGGACTAAGATCTAACAAGGATCTGGAGCCTTCAAAAGTCTGTCACACCGGAGAGATTACTCAAATGTTCTCATTAAGTCCTCACTCATTGCATTCTCATTCAGGAATTCCTGTTCCCTTACACTGGGTTTCTCTGGTGCAAATAATGGCACAGCCAGACCTATAGTAATAGGTTCAGATACAACATCTGGGCTCGGTCTGGCACTTGAATTCTGTGGGAGAGTAATTCCCATGTTCTGATTCATCAGTGCAGACACATCTGATTGTGTCTGTTATTGGAATGAATCTTGGCATTAACTGTGGCTGCACCTGTAGCAGTAAGAGTGGAGTCGGCTCTGTCTGAACCAACATTGGTCTCGGGAAAACTTGGCCTGTAGGCACAATTAGGTTTGTGGCAGTTTCCACAATAGGCACATCAGGGTAAATTCTCTTGACTGTGGCACCTGATTTTGTACTGCTGGAGTAGTAGGTGCATTAAGACTATTCTGCATCAGGCTCTGTGTTGGGCTAGTACTAACCTGCACTGACTGGCTGTCCCATTAACCTGTGTCAGGGCTGAAGGATCAGCACTGGTGCTCGGACCACTCTCATGTGCTGCATATGGTGGCGGACGATTTCTCAATAACTATAAAATAAATTTATCATCATCTGATTCTTCCTCCACTGTTGAAGACTTTCTAGCCTCCCTGCTCTTGGAAGGGCTCCTATTAGTCCTTCTAGTAGCTCTCTTTCCTTCTTTCTGAGCATGATCCCATCCAGCCTCTGCTAGTGTCTTTTCTGCCTTTCTCATTCTCCTTTCAAATTTCTGTTGCTGATGCTTTCTGGCTACTAGCTCCCAAATCACTAATGTCTCAAATTGTGCTGGTCTGAGAGGCGGCTTCAGATCATACAGCACCCTCCTCAAATGCTCCAGGCTCTTCAAATTGAATGTTCCATTAGCAGGAAACGCTAAGCGCCCATCTTTCTCTGTCGCTTTGCACCATTGCTTTAGCCAAAGACATGACGTGACACCCTTCTCTTCCATCACAGTGTAAGCTGGTGTACCATCTGGTGGTGTAACCTTCCCTATACTTGTTGTAATGTATGTATCTCCCCTTAAGGCACTCTTTAAAGCTTTGAAAAACTTAGGGGGTTATTACAACTTTGGAGGAGGTGTTAATCCGTCCCAAAAGTGACGGTAAAGTGGCGGATATGCCACCAGCCGTATTACGAGTCCATTATATCCTATGGAACTCGTAATACGGCTGGTGGTATATCCGTCACTTTTGGGACGGATTAACACCTCCTCCAAAGTTGTAATAACCCCCTTAATCTTTTCAACCTTTATTATTATTCAAAATCAAATCAGGAATTGACTTTTAATCCCGGAATTCTCTTCACCCACTTTCTCAACCAATTGCGCCTCACGAATGGCTGCCAATCCATCTGCGACCCTTCTCACTAACCAACCTATCTCAGCGCGGCTCCAATGACATCACACTCACATCTACTGCTGCTGACAAACTCTTGCGACTTGTGCTCCCAAACTCCGATTCACACTAAACTAATGGAACATTATTGCGAGCACTAAACAAAATCAAAACCAAATTTGCTGGTTTACTACAGGTAAGGTAACACAATTGCTTCAGAAACTTTACGGGTTTTTCACTGAAGGCTCTCGCTCTTACAGCTACTCCTTCTTTCTCAGCTTCCCTGATTCGCAAGCAAAATTCAACCCACAAATTTTACTCTCAACTGATCAGTGGGTCTGTCCTGGTGCACATAGGGCTCACCAGATCTCAGTTGAAATTTTCTTTCACTGACTTTGACTCACACTCTGACTTGTCGACCACACCCGATTGACCTATTAAACCAGACATATTACAGCAAAAAACAAGTGTGTCATACACTTTTCAATATACTCCGGAGTCTTCAACAACCATGGGGACAATTTGTTAGCACAAAGAGTCACACACATGTGAAGTTCGACGACTTCCCTAGTCTCAGACTTCGGAGTACACGCACCCCTTCTACAACTTCATTTAGAGTTCGCAAACCCCCAAACCCTCATAACCATCACAATTCACCTGCGATTTGCATAAGCTGTGCAAGTGCACTACCTACTTCATTAACGCTGTCACTAGAATGCCAAGAACATCCTCAAACAACCATGGGTGGGCTCCAAGATTCTGGGAAAGTTATTTCAGGGCTTAGGGGTACATTTTCTCTCCAATTTGAACCATTGAAAAATAAATCCAAATCTCGGTGATGATCAACTCTTAACAGACATGACCATCAAGCTACTACAATCTATGGGAACACCCTGTTATTTTTCTGCTACCATCACTCTTTCTAGACTGTATGATAGAGCTCTTAAGGAGACAAACCATCAAGTTGTTACTATCTCTTTGAACACCTGTTATTTCTCATTCACAATCTCTGGGACCAAGTACTCTGCTACATCTCTTTCTGGACCGTGTGATGGGCTCTTAAGGAGACAAACCATCCTGTGCTACCATCTCTGTTGGCACGTCATGCCTTATAAGTAAACTTACAAAGGGATACGAACAGGTCGAAGAATCTTGTGACACGCAATTAGGATGTTCCCACCATATGTCCAGTACATGCAGATCAATAATGAATAACCAAAAAATAACATTAATAAACAATGATAATCAATAGCATTAGTAATCAATAGGAGTCAGTAACTATCAGACTCTATGGCGGTCATTCTGACCACGGCGGGCGGCGAGAGCCGCCCGCCATGCGGTCACCGCCATTTGGCCGCTCCGCGGTCAAAAGACCGCGGAGTCCATTCTGGCTTTCCCACTGGCCCGGGGGGCGCCCGCCAAATGAGCGCCCGCCGGCCCAGCGGGAAAGGCCCTGCAACATAGAAGCCGGCTCCGAATGGAGCCGGCGGTGTTGCAGGGGTGCGACGGGTGCAGTTGCACCCGTCGCGATTTTCACTGTCTGCTATGCAGACAGTGAAAATCATGCTGGGGCCCTGTTAGGGGGCCCCTGCACTGCCCATGCCAGTGGCATGGGCAGTGCAGGGGCCCCCAGGGGCCCCACGACACCCGTTCCCGCCATCCTGTTCCTGGCGGTCAAAACCACCAGAAACAGGCTGGTGGGAAGGGGGTCGGAATCCCCATGGCGGCGCTGCTTGCAGCGCCACCATGGAGGATTCTCCCAGCCGGGGGAAATCCGGCAGGAAACCGCCGGACCCGGCTGGGCGACCGCAGCTTTACAGCCGCGGTCGGAATGCCAGATGAAGCACCGTCAGCCTGTTGGCGGTGCTTCCGACGACATCCACCCTGGTGGTCATAGACCGCCAGGGTTGGAATGAGGGCCTATGACCTTTCACTCATGAATAATCACACCTTTAGGTAAAAGTTAGAATATGTATTTCCCTTTATTAACAATACTAATGTCACGTAAAATAATCTCAAAATCAAATGATAAACATATAAGAACAACACTGGCTGTCCAAAGCGGCGAAAGAAGCGTCATCTAATCAAAACTTGAGCCACTACACATTCTAAAGTTACAGTGCAAATTAATAACAAGAACAATTGCACAAACAATATCACATACATTTAGATTCAGCAAAGAAAAGACATTGAATGTTACTCCTTATAGTGAGCTTTCATTAGTGAGGATCCTAACTAACACCAGATTAGAATTAGCATGTTGGACAAATTTGGAAAAACATCTAACTATGGCTCTATCAAGATGGCCTGGTTGGCACCTAGAAAGAAGAGCAAATAGGCATAGCAAACAATCTCATAGTCAGTGTCCCTAGCCTCAGTTTGGATCACCAAGCTATGTCAGTCTTCGTCATCAGGACACCAGTTCGATCAGCAAGGCATCAGGATTTAGTTTCAAAGTTCAGGAAACGCAAACTCTTTAAGCAGTTAGAAAGACTAGAGGTAAACTCTCAAGAAGAATGGGGAGAATGGTGAATGCACAATGGCAAAAGCACAATGGCAGCTTCTTCTCAGTGCAGTCCGGCTAAGTTAGATTTCCTAAAACTACTTCCCAAGTCCCTATTGTTCAAGGGATCGCATGTTTACACTTTGTCCAATAAAACTAGTACTTCAAATCTACAGTTTCTACTAATACACGATTCACATGTCAATGATTGTCTCCTCTTGTCCCATTCTCATCATCCAGCTTGTCAGGTGACAATATTATTGCAGCTTATACTCCAGTCAGTATGGTCATTGTTCTCTCTTGAGAAAGTCAGTCTTGCACACATTAAATTTACAATGTTGCAGTCACAAGAACAGCATCTTCTAGCAAGCAGTTCTCATGAGAAAGACTGTTAGCTATGAGCACACTTGGACAGCACACTGGAAAATCACATTTTAATTCTCTACGCAGACATTTTATTAAATGCCTAGGAAATACAGCTTGAGATGAGGTTGTGCAACTAGGCCAAGACTTCCTCTAAGTTAAGGCCTACCATTAATAAAGCTAACACATAATACATAACCTTCAATATAACATGTTACTACATTAATCAAACTCAAGCTCAATATTTCATATTTAATAAGTCATTAATAAGTACACTCCGTGAACATTGGCGGCCACTCTCGTGAACACTGTTTCAAATGTGTGTATTAATTTTTCTCCACATTATTACATTTTCTATGCAAATCCATTACTCAGAATACATGAATATTCATTAATAATTTTATTAAAACACCTGCTCTAACAATATTACTGTGCATTACGAAGGGACAGGTCTTGGAAAGGAAAATCTGAGATCCGTGTAGCGAGGTCCATGCTACAGCAACATTATGTAACAGTTGTTTAGCAAAAATGCAGTGAAACACAAAAGAAATTAAACCTGATGATCCAAGATGGTTGCTGCTGCCTCTACCGCATATGCAAACGTTCATTGCCTACTGTGAGTTGTAGCTCATTGTCATGATGCTGATGCATGATGCATGAGGTCAGTCCAGGCATTGTCAACACTCCCACATTTCCTTCAATACTTATCTTAGCTTTGGCAGGTTTGGAGTACCACTTCTCCGTGGTTGAGACTTACTAAGATGTAAACGACGTTTCTAGCCATGCTTCCTGACAAGTTCCTGACATACTTCTGGGATTTAAAATGTAGGCAATGGTTTTGGCCTACTTTTTCCAACTTTGTCTACTTAAAAAAATTGCTGAGCCTCATTCCATCTGATGAAATAACATCGTTCTTTATCCTGGTAGGTCATGAGTTGATTATTACAACTCACTGCCTCAGTGCTCCTTAAAATATCTGATACAACATAGGGCCTGATTCTAACTTTGGAGGACGGTGTTAAACCGTCCCAAAAGTGGCGGATATACCACCTACCGTATTACGAGTCCATTATATCCTATGGAACTCGTAATACGGTAGGTGGTATATCCGCCACTTTTGGGACGGTTTAACACCGTCCTCCAAAGTTAGAATCAGGCCCATAGTCTGATGTTCCAAAAGGTGGTGGTCATATTATTTTATCATTTTATTTTGGATACATCAGCTTTCAACAGAAGTGCAGATTTGAGATATGTTCTTCTTCCCTCGTAGTGCAGTGCTAATTGTACAATCAGACACAAGAGGAATAATTCACAAACTGCAGTTTTTAGTATGTGTAGTACTATTGCAGTATTACTTCTAAAAATGTTACTCACAAACCTAAGAGTGTGATTGCTATTCACAAACCTACCTAAGGTCCTTCTATATTTTCTATGGGGAGATCCTTACATATATTACTTCTTAGTAGTAAATGTAGGAGGGACCAGCGGGAATGGCTTAAAAAAGGGGCATACTTACTATTGACTGGGATGAGATGAGGTAGGAGTAAGAAGGGCTGTAGAGAGGATTTTGGGAAAGGTTTAGGAAGGGACATGCATCAACCCACAAAAGAGTAAGCCCATTGCTACTTACAAACTAAACGTCTAAGTTGTTTACAGCCAAAAAGAGACCCAAAGGAAAAAAAATATATAACTCAGACCTGGAGTACATCCAGCACCACATATGGCCAACCACTGGTACTGCAACACCCTCCCGTAGAAAATAAAGGCGTTAGGGACTTAAAATCAAAAGAGATATGAAATAATGTTAAATGAAGCTAAAATATGTAATATAAGTAAAAATATAATAAATATGACTTAATGCTAAAAATATATCAAAATAAAATATATTTGTCATTTAATAATAACATGTTTTAACAACCTTTTTTGAACTTATAAATTTATGTAACATTTATCTGTATTTAAATGTAAATAATTAGCTTTTATTTAATTCTATCCATCACTTTTGATATTTATTAATGCATCATACAACCATTATTTTTCTTACTGTCGGTGAGTGTTTCTTAAATTCAGATTCAGATTTTTTTTTTTTTTAGTTAGCTGGCTTTAGCAGACTAGAGGGCTTGCATACACTGCTGTGGCTCAGACTATGGGCTGCTTGCCTTCATCATTAAGGCTGGATCCCCATGAGTGAGGGGGCAGCTTCAGCAGCCTCTCAGCATCAAGTTATATTGCTCTGAGTTGAGTGATACCACTAATCCGAGGCAGTGGGCTTACGCCACTGGATCAACTAATGTATACTCTGAACTCCAAAATACTTTGTATACTGTGCCTGTTATAGGAATTGTGAATTGACATTGTGTTTGTTTTCTTTCTGTTTCTTTTCATGTGCTTGCAAACAATATGATCAAAAACAGAACGTTTATAAATTCTTAAAAATGCAGGTGTTAGAGGGAGATTTGCGATTTTCTGATTTTATCCTGTAAACATGCTTGTATTTTAGAGATATTAATCATGAGTTATGTTTTCACAGCTCTCCGTGCGCATTACAATCTTGAATACAATTGCAAGGATTGTGTCGCACTGTATTTAGTCTAACCTCATACCACCTCTCTTCAGCAAGGGTTTAGATTCTTATACTCAGATGCTTTACTTAGGAGGCGTACTTTGCATTGTAGAACTTATACATCGAATCCTAAATAGTATGTACCATCAACAATCCCATATTTTTGGATGTCACAGTGACTTCATTGGTCAGGGGGAAAAGGCTGACTCCTAATTATTGCTTTGACTAGAGTGACTGGGCCAATTCATTTAAACTGTTGGTTGTAAACCACCTCTTGATGGCAGTATTCTGCGAAAAGTTATTTTGTATTGCTCTGTTGTAGTTTACTTTCTTGAGATTTAGTTCCAAAGACAGTAGCTTTGTAGCTCTCAGTTTCAAATGTGGTTTCCCCTTTAAGGTGAGGACAGGAGATACTTCCAGCAAACAAATTTTAAAGAGTATCTCCAGCTACTTACTGGCTACTCATATAATTAGATCTTTATAGCTCCTAAAAATGTGTAAAGCAAGTTCTCAGACAGGGTGGCATAGAAACCTACAGTAGACCAAGTCCCTCTATTTAATAAGTACCCCTATAGTCATCCTATACTTACTATAAACTGGTATCCCTCCACAGGTCAGCAACTTCCTCTGATGTCAATATCTTCTGAATCATCAGCACTTCAAGCTTTTTTGGGGGCTTGAATTCTGTGACCAACAGGCTACAACTGCCCCCTCTAGAAGATTGTCTCTAAATGCCTGTGTAGACTTTGAGAGCTTTTCACTACTCCACAAGCCTTTGGATCACAGCTTTCAGTGGAGGCAGGAGCAGCCTTCTACTGGACCTTAATGAAGTGGTTCTTTTCTCTTCACTTCCAATTTTTGAACTCCTTGAAAATAGTGTGATGGAAGTCCTATTGAGCGAGGTATATCCTTCTGCTCTCCCTCATCTTCACTCACCACTAGCTCATGAACCCCTTTCACACCAGAGACTATCCTGTACAATGTGGAATGCGTCTCTAAAAACATTACCCAGAACCATAGACCAATCCTTTGCAAGACCCAGGCCCTCATTACGACTTTGGCAGTCTTTCCAAAGACTGCTGAAGCCGCCACAGCCAGCTGACCTCCACATTTGGGGTTGGTAGAGGACTTCCGCCCACTTATTGGTGGACGTCCAACTCCATTGGCCTGGCCGATGGAGTTGGAGAGGGAGGTGCATCGCCAGCACCACCAAGGCAGCAAGACTATTCCCGCCATATTATGAGCCGTAATACGCCTTGGTGGAGTCTTACTGATGTGGTGGTGCTGGCGGTGGGGGGGGGAATGTTGGGTACATGTGTGTGGCGTGTGTGTGTTAGTGTGCGAATGGGGGTGTATGAGTGCATGTATGTGTGTGAATGAGGGTGTATGAGTGCGTGTATGTGTGTGAATGGGGGTGTATGAGTTTGTGTTTTGAGCAATTGAGTGGGGGTGTCTGTGTGCAAGTGTGCGGATGAGGGGGGTGCGTATGTGTGAGTGTGGGTGTGTGAATGGATGTGTATGGTTGGGGGTGTTTGTCGAGGCATGTATGCGGTGCAGGTGCTGTGTCTGGTGTGTGCAAGTCTGCATGTGTGAGTGCGTGAGTGCAAGTATGCAGAGGGGGTGTAGTATGAGTGAGTATGCAGAGGGGGCTAGGTAGAGTATAGCATGAGTGCGAGTATGTGGAGGGGTTGTGAATGCATGCATGTATGCGATTGAATGTGAATGTTTGAGTGCGTGTGAGTGCGTGAATGGGGGTGTTCGTGTGCGTTTTTGCAAGGGGGTGCTTGAGTGCTTGTCATTGCGTGAATGCGTGTTTCAATGTGCATGTTTGAGTGTGTGTCTCTGAGTGAATGGGGGTGTATGTAGCAAGTGCGTGGGTGAGTGGGGTGCATTTTTGTAAGAGTGTGGGTGCATGTGTGCATTTGTGTGGGACATATGGGTGTGCGTGTGCGGGTGCCAGGAAATGGGGATTCCTGTTGCTGGGTGTGTTTCCATCAGGATTTTTATGGCAGAGTGACCGCCTCAGAAAGCCTGGCAGTCTGTAGCTTTGTGATCCAGCAGGCAGGTGAAGGCCTGCTGCCAGGTTGGAGGTGCTCACCGCTGGCCACGTCGGTGCGACTGCACCGGCGGGCCAGGTGGTGTTGTGGAGGTTTGGCTTCTGCTAAACCCCACAACTTGTAATGTGGGGATCTTTACTGCCGGCTCTGTGGCGGTAAGACCACCACAGCGAGGCTGGTGGTCTGATGACCGCCAGCCTCGTAATGAGGGTTTTAATGTGATACCTGTGCAAGAAAATTTCAAATAGCAGATTTGAAACTCTCTAAATTCTTACCTATCAATGTTGTCTCATATCACATCTATCACTTCTATCTGCAAAAGCTTAACCTGACAGAGACAAAGGCCATATTTATACTTTTTTAGCGCCGCATTTGCGTCACTTTTTGACGCAAAAGCGGCGCAAACGTACAAAATGCAATTGTATTTTGTAAGTTTGCGCCGCTTTTGCGTCAAAAAGCGGCGCAAACGCGGTGCTAAAAAAGTATAAGTATGGGCCAAAGTGTGTCAAGGAATATTCAAATGAGAGCCCATGCTCTTTACCACATGTGTACAGTACTGTATAATACCACAGTTCCTGGCACTATATGTATGAAAAGTAAATTTTTTATTATATTGTGTGTACAGATTTGGCCACATTAGAACCATGTTTCCTGTTTATTTACTTGCCAACTATATATCTGGAATTCCCTACCCTATCCAGTGGTACTCCTAGTAACTACGTCTGCTTTCCCTTACAGAGGTTGTGTGACACTATATCAAGGTTGAAAATATTAGCATACAGTAATATTTATTCTATTACTTTGCCATGGTAAATATCTATTTACTGTTCGTACTTCCACAGATAATTGCCTTGACCTGCTCTGTACTCCTTTTCTAGCTGCTCTACCTGCTCAAGATCTCTCCTCCATACCTGCTCCCTTTTCTATGATAAGACATTCCTCTGACCTGGTATATATGCAGCACATTCCTTACTCATCGTCTTCTCTCACTCCTGTCTATTCTAATTGGAATTGGAATCTTTATAGTTGCGCACCTGCAAACACACACCATACCAAATTGCTGCTCTCATCACATTCTTTGATGTCATCATTTTGTGCATTTCTGAATTTTAGCTAAATTACTTCTCCTGATCTAGCAATGACTTGCATAACTTCTTTGTCATCCATAAAGACAAGCATTCCAAATTTGTCAGTGGAACAGTAGTCATCTTCACATGGTACTTCAAAGGTTAATAAATTGCCACCTTCACCTCCTAAACTTTTGAATGTCTCTTGGTAGCCAAACAAATTCCACTTTGCTCATGTTTCTGTCACCATATCATCTATTACCCCCAGCCTGATATTTGAATTTGATGCTCACATCTGTGACTACACTGCTCTCACTGCAATTATCATCCTGCAACAACATCTACAATGCTGACTTTCACATTTATTAGGGAAACAAAATTGTCAAGTATTCATATTCAAGTTTTTTTTATCAACCTTCATGACCTCCAACAACTCTCCAGCACTTCCACACATCTGTAAAGCTGCATCTTCACGCGTATCATCAGTAATCACTCCTTGACTCACTGCAAACAACCACTTGATGTCGACTAGCCCATTCTTTCTCCTCCTCCTTTTCCATTAACTTTCTCTCATCACATGAATACCACAATATGGAAGCAATCCTTCAAAAGTGTTTTAACCCAGAATCTCAACACCCTTATCTGCTAAAAATCCCACTTTCTTCCACCTCATGAGGATTTTAACAACAAGATAGCGGCATAGATTAGCAACAGCTTTCAAGCTACCAATATTTGATCCCATTAACATTAAAACAGCAGTGTCCGAGACCGCCGTAATCATTGTTTACTCATGATTTGAATTCTAAAAGGGGTCCTTTTCACAAGACAGAAAATAAATGGTGGATGTCTAAATGTCCCGTTCTTCTAGCCAACATAACAGCGTTGAGCACAGACCACGAGAAAGGCATCTTCCTTTGCTTAATTTAAATACCACCACTCTCAATTGCTCAACTCTCCAAACCCCTCCAGAGCAATATGGAACATGTTCTCAAGATACTAACATAGGGCAGTGCCGCAACTCTTTTGGCTGCGCTTCCCTTTGCCAATTCAAAAGGGGAGAATGCACTGTATTTACATTATACTGTGCATTGTTGTCATTTTCCCATAGCTGGTGAAGAATTTGCTGCCTAGCACCAACGCAGGCACCCTTGCACTGTGGTGCAAGAGTTTCTGCATTGTTGGCAGGATTGTTTTTGTGCAGTAAGGGACACCTTCCTGGGCAAAAACCACCCATGGAGGCGGTTTCCCTTTTCTATGTGTGCTGCAGTATACAGCACACATAGAAAGAGGAAACAATGAGGAGAAATAAACATATTTCTCCTCGTTGCACCTGCCCTGGGGAGATGTAAAGTTTTGATGCATTCCAAGGTTTTTATATCCTGGTAAATCTGGGAATGCATCAAAACCCATGAATGTTGCCTAGAAACACTGACCACAATGCCCATGGAATGCCACCCTGATACCGTGTAAGGCAATGCAGTGATTTGCGCTGCATTGCCTTATACCATATCTACGAGGCCATGAAAAGCCAAGCAAAGGAGCATTGCGTGGCATTATCTATGTAGGTCTGCACTTTGCGGCGCTGGAGCATCATAGAAAGTGATGCACCAGTGGCTCAAGAGGCTTGAAAATATGCCCCTGTGTCAATTAATTCAAAACCTTCTCCATCATTAAATTCTCATCTGTTTAAGCTATAAGCAATCCTAATACATTCTTGGAGTAATTCAATAACAAAATTAAAGCCATTTGATCCAGACCAAAGCTCCTTTTAACAGCACTTTCTAGGTGGTATTTTTAAAAGCAACAACAATTTGTGACCAATTCAAATCAGTTCAACTTGAAAGTCTTTAGATAATCACCAAAAGACCAAGCCAAGTCCTTAGATCAATTACATCATCCCACCCAACCTCTTCAACGACAACTTTTCCTTTCTTGCTGAAACCTGTGGACAAAATTAGCAATGTATCCTTTAGGCAAAGGTTTTTCCCTGGTTGTTGAAAATCACCCCCTACTGAAAGAATTTTTTTTTGACCTTGTCCTCTGATTCTACTACCACTATCCCTCTGATGTTTCATGGTTAGACAAAGTAGTGGAAAAATGTCTCTCTTCAACTGATTGACATCAACAGAGCTAACCTGCTAACCGTACATCAGTCCAGTCTGCTCCAGTTTTAGAGATACTAACATAGGGCTGACCCTCGGGTAGGTCGCTCCCCTGCTCACGCAGCGCCACCAGTCCCTGACTGCCCTCGTCACCGTTCTCATCCTGTGAGTGTGTGCGAGTGTGCCCCCTCTTTACCCGTGTACCCCGAGTGCTTGTGCTGACTGACTGACCGGAATCCTCCTTTCTTCCCGTGTATCCCGTGCGTGTCCCCCTGAGTGCCGTGTGCCCCCTCCTGCCGTTCTCCCTCATTTTCAGCCCCTCCCTTTAGAGTTTTACCTGGCCTCTCGCCGTTTTTTGCCGCCGTTCTTTTTGCCGCCTTTTTCGCTGCTTTTTCTTTTTCCCGCCTCCAGATTCCCCCGCCCGCCCGCCTCCCGCCTCCCAGCTGACCCCTCCTCCCCGGCTACCCTTAAATGGCGGCCGCTGCGAGGCAGAGGTAGCGACCACTGACCCTCGGGTAGGTCGCTCCCCTGCTCACGCAGCGCCACCAGTCCCTGACTGCCCTCCTCACCGTTCTCATCCTGTGAGTGTGTGCGAGTGTGCCCCCTCTTTACCCGTGTACCCCGAGTGCTTGTGCTGACTGACTGACCGGAATCCTCCTTTCTTCCCGTGTATCCCGTGCGTGTCCCCCTGAGTGCCGTGTGCCCCCTCCTGCCGTTCTCCCTCATTTTCAGCCCCTCCCTTTAGAGTTTTACCTGGCCTCTCGCCGTTTTTTGCCGCCGTTCTTTTTGCCGCCTTTTTCGCTGCTTTTTCTTTTTCCCGCCTCCAGATTCCCCCGCCCGCCCGCCTCCCGCCTCCCAGCTGACCCCTCCTCCCCGGCTACCCTTAAATGGCGGCCGCGCGCAGCGGGCGCGCCGCTGGCGCGCCGAAGGCGCGCCTAAGGCAAGCCCGTCTGCGCCCGTCCGCGCCTGGACCGCGCCTAGCGCCACAACCCCTGGCCCCCGCGACCCCCACCTCCCCCGCCTGACCCACAACTCCGCCTTCCTCACTGCTCTCAACCCCGGCCGCACGCCGGCCTGCTGCCGCGCCACCCCGAAGCGGACCCACGGACCCTTCACCTGCCGCAACTGCCATTTCACCTGCCTACGAACTCACACCACACCCAACAGGAACGACTCGCCCAGAAACAACCTCAACTGCATCCTGGTCAACACCAGATCAGTCCACAGGCACGCCATCGAACTGTGGAACCTCATCGACTCTACAAACCCAGACATCGCCTTCCTCACCGAGACCTGGATGAACCCCTCCTCGGCACCCGACATCGCCATAGCCATCCCCGACGGCTACAAAATCATCAGGAAAGACCGCACCAACCGCACCGGAGGAGGCATCGCCATCGCCCACAAGAGCTCCATCCGCATCTCAACCTACACCGACAACTCACTGCCCGACGCCGAGCACCTCCACTTCTCAATCAACAGCGACCCCAAGACCACCCTCAGAGGCACCCTGATATACAGACCACCAGGACCACGCACAAAGTTCAGCGAAGACATCGCAGACTTCATCAGCCCACACGCACTCCCGTCCACCAACTACATCCTCCTAGGGGACCTCAACTTCCACCTGGAGAATCGCACCGACAACAACACCACCGCCTTATTGGACAACCTCGCCAACCTGGGACTGAAACAACTAGTCAACACCCCCACCCACTACGCCGGACACACGCTGGACCCCATCTTCTCCTCCAGCAAACACATCTCTTTCAGCCACACCACTGTACTCTCCTGGACAGACCACAGCTGTGTCCACTTCAGCTTCAAGAAAACCAACGTACACCACCACGCCCAACAACCACCAAGAAGACAGTGGAACCGAATCTCCTCGGAACAACTCATATCGACCCTCTCTCAGAACCCACCCACCAGCACTACAGACCCCAACGAAGCCGCCAACAACCTCACGAGCTGGATCTCAGACTGCGCCAACCTCCTGGCCCCCCTGAAGACCCAAGCAAACAGAAACAGCCACAAGAAAAATTCCTGGTTTACCCCCGACCTCAAGGACTCCAAAAAAGAATGCCGCACCCTCGAGAAGACTTGGCGCCTCAACCAGACCGACGAAAACATGTCTGCTCTCAAAAACGCCACCCGCAAACACCACCAACTCCTCCGCGCAGCACGAAAATCAGCCTTCCAGAACAGACTAGACAGCAACGCCCACAACAGCAAGGAACTATTTGGCATCGTCAAAGAGCTCTCCAACCCCGACGCCGAAAACAACTCCATCCCTCCCTCACAGGACCTCTGCGACTCCCTCGCAGCTTTCTTCCACCACAAGATCACCGACATCTACAACAGCTTCACCACAACCAACTCGAACCCTCCACCGGAACCCGCCACCGACAACACCACCATCCACACCTGGAACTCAACCTCCACTGAGGAAACCACCCGCGTCATGAACTCCATCCACTCAGGATCACCATCCGACCCCTGTCCGCACCACATCTTCAACAAAGCCGACAACATCATCGCACCCCACCTCCGAGACGTCATCAACACATCTTTTTCCACCGCCACCTTCCCGGAGAACTGGAAGCACGCTGAACTGAACGCCCTCCTAAAGAAACCAACAGCAGACCCCACCGAACTCAAAAACTTCCGGCCCATCTCGCTCCTACCGTTCCCCTCCAAAGTGATCGAGAAAATCGTCAACGCTCAACTCACCACCGCCCTGGAAACCAATGACTCACTCGACCCCTCACAGTTCGGCTTCAGAGCTAACCACAGCACCGAGACCGCCCTCATCGCAGCCACGGACGACATCAGATCCCTGACCGACAAAGGAGAAACCGTGGCCCTCATACTCCTGGACCTCTCTGCAGCATTCGACACGGTCTGCCACCGCACCCTGATACGTCGCCTAAGCAACGCCGGCATCAGAGGCAAGGCCCTGGAATGGATCACCTCCTTCCTCTCCGGAAGAACTCAGAGAGTCCGCCTCCCCCCCTTCAGATCCACGGCTACGGAGATCATCTGCGGCGTCCCCCAGGGATCCTCCCTCAGCCCCACCCTCTTCAACATCTACATGACCCCCCTGGCGAACATCGCACGCAAACACGGACTCAACCTCATATCCTACGCAGACGACACCCAGCTCATCCTATCCCTCACCAACGACCCCACCTCAGCAAGAACCAGACTACACGAAGGCATGAAGGAAGTAGCGAACTGGATGACAGACAGCCGGCTTAAACTGAATACAGAGAAAACGGAGGTCCTCATCCTCGGCCCTACACCTACCGCCTGGGACGACTCCTGGTGGCCTCCTGCCCTAGGCAGCACTCCCCAACCCACCGACCACGCACGCAACCTCGGTTTCATCCTGGACTCTTCCCTCTCCATGACCAGACAGGTCAACTCGGTGACCTCAGCATGCTTCAACACCCTCCGCATGCTCCGCAAGATCTTCCGCTGGATCCCCACCGACACCAGGAAGACCGTCACCCACGCCCTCGTCACCAGTCGCTTGGACTATGAGAACGCTCTGTACGCCGGCATCACCATCAAGCTACAGAGGAAACTACAACGAATCCAGAACGCTGCTGCACGACTTATCCTGAACATACCCCGCCACAACCACATCTCCGGACACCTGAGGAAACTCCACTGGCTCCCAGTCAACAAGAGGATAACCTTCAGACTCCTCACCCACGCACACAAAGCCCTGCACAACCGCGGACCAGAACTCATCAACCACCGCATCTCCTTCTACACTCCTCCTCGCACCCTACGCTCGACCGGACAAGCCCTGGCAGCCGTACCACGCATTCGCAAAGCCACTGCCGGAGGCAGGTCCTTCTCTTACCTAGCAGCGAAGACCTGGAACTCCCTTCCCAGCCACCTTCGCGCCATACAAGACCACCTTCACTTCAGACGGCAGCTCAAGACCTGGCTCTTCGAGCATTGAACCCCCCCCCCCCCACAGCGCCTTGAGACCCTTACGGGTGAGTAGCGCGCTTTATAAATGCGACTGATTGATTGATTGATTGATTGATAGAGCTAGTAATGGCATTAAAACAGCATCACTAAAAATCCTTGACAACATTCACTGCATTCTTGAGAGAGCCAACATGCCTCCTCAGCCTTCTTGACCCAACTGATGCCTTATAAATGATCAACCATTCTTGATTGCTTTCCCTCCTCAATCCTCAAATCGTTTGAATTCTTACTTTTCAACCACTTTCAAGTAGTAAAGATCAACACCCAGTTTCCTCAATCTACTTCCGTCATATCTGGTGTCCTTCACTGGCTCCCTGACTCCTTTACTTGGAGCTTCTGTCTCATATTTGCTAGGATGCAGAGGTGTTCATTCACCAATATGTGGATGATACCCACATATACCTATAAAGTTCCTCTGTCCATGAGATATGCACTCTAGCCATTATGATGAAAGCCTGAATGTGTCATAACTGCCTCTAGTTAAGCCTTCAAAAACAGAATGTATCCTATTCTTTCCCAGATTCAAGAGGTCTTTTAATCCACATTTTAGAAACAATATTAATCTTCCTGGATTCCTCTGTCACTTTCTTCTACTGTCTCTGTGCTCGGGGTCACTTTGGATGCAACCGTCTTCATGATCCTTCAACCAACTCTACAAAGCAGCAAATTTATCTGCACTCCCTAATGAAGATTAAGCCACTCTTGTCTCCTACCCTATCAAATCAGCAGCTAATGCTCTCAAGACTATAATATACTGTACCAGCAGGCACCCCTCAATGTGCCCTCGTCCACTTGACAACTGTCCTGCATGTTGTGACCAGAAAGATCCACAAAGACATCCAACTAAACCTCACCTATCCTCTTTGCGCTTTATCAGCTTCCTTTCAAGGCCAGATTAGAAATGAAGGTGGGTTGCCTGGCCTGCAAAGCTGTCCATCTTAATTCCCTGTGCCATCTTACTACATTGCTTAAACCATGGGGGGTTCAAGAAATAATGCACACGCCCAGCATCAATCATTCTCAGTTATATTTGCCAAAGTATATCTCTACCCTCAGATCTTGATTTTTCTACTGTTTCCCTCCTTATCCAATTTGTTTGTTCCTTTTTCTTTCTCATCTTCCCTCCATTCAACCCCTCTCCTTCTTCAAAACTTCTCTTTTTACCATCCCTCTTTGCTAGCCTTCTTCCCCTTTTTGACTCCTCTTCTCACCTTCCTTCTCCTCAGCCACTCTCTCTCATTTAGACTCCCCCCTTCCTTCACCTCTCATGCGCAATTTTTTCTCTTGCTGGCTCTGACTGCCCTTCTCTTCTCTGTAGTCTCACATACTCTGTCCACCTTCCTTCCCTCAAATCATTCTCCTTGTTCCTGTTTCACCCTGTCCTCCTTTCCCTCCAACCAGACTTTTCTCTCCACCTCTTGACTCACTCACACCTCCCTTATTCTGCGAGCCATTCACTCTATCCTCCACTCCCTTCCTCCTCAACCTGCTCTTCTTCACCTGATTACTCTACTCACTCAGAAATTTCTGCCTTCCCTGATGCTCCTTTCCCTGAGCCATCCTAACCCAGCTCTCCCTTTGCCGTTTTTTGTTTTCCCAACTTTTCTTCTCATATCCTATCTGTCCTCCCTCCTCCTGCTTCACAAGAACTTCCCTCTCCCAAGCCCTTCCTTCACCTGCTGTTCGTACTCCAAGCTTTCTCTTTCTCTCTGCACCACCCTCTCGTCTTCTCACATTATTGTTTAGAGCTTTTAATTTTTGTCTGACTCGCATTTTATGTCATGTTAACTGTTGACGTTCTCTAGGTTGCGATTACTGTACACCTTGCAATGTTGGTCTGTGTGAAATGCTCCTATACTTTTCATTGCTTGACACTGTATAAAACTGTTAACTATTAAAAAAACTTGCCATACAATGTAATTATGCTGATTGAGTGAAAGTGATATTACAGTAATATGATCTACAACATACAATATGAAGCTATATCTTCAATTAGATTGTGCATATGCGATGCTTTGTAGTATCACATAGATTCTTAACTCTGTTGGTTTTAGGTATATGTCCTTTCCATTGGTTTGCACTTATCGATGGCACCCATGGTGTGTCTTCTAGAGTATTATTGTCTGGGGATTTTAGATGCTGTATCTGCCAGTGGGTTGCACAGTCACTACTTCCATGTGCACCCCATGGACATTTTACTCAATTGGTCGTCACGGGAACTTAGGACTGCCAGTGGGTTGAAGCTGTACCCTTCCAAGGTCGAAGAACTCCATATATTCTCCTTTGGTAGCTGCTTAGAATCTGATTTTTCCAGTGGGTTGCACCTTTCCTGCTTCTCTAAGAGGACCCTATAGATATTCCACTCGACTGGAGGTTGTAAGAGTCAGTGACGTTCCTTGAGTGGTGCATTCATTGCTTCAAGGTTACTCAATTGATTCATAGTTCAACTGTTGGTTTAAGTGCTACAATTGCATAAATTAACTATAATGTAGTGAATCAGAAGTGTCTATATTTTACATAAACTCTTTGGTTGTAGAGACCCCTGCTCTATTGAGCTGCTTCCTTTCTAACCTACTGAACCCTTGATCGCTGACTGCTTTTTATGGGGACGCTGACAAAGTACAGTGTGCATTCCACAAAAACAGGTCTTCCAGTACAGGCCCTGACAAACAATATCTCTTGACAGATGAAGGTTCTGCATTTCATCATAATGTTTCACTTCTCGGAAAGATCTTTGCCTCCTTGCCCCATTCTTCATCTCTATATTACTACCCTACTCTCATCATGTACATCTCCACCTATGGTACCTCCTCCAAACTCCCCTTCATCTAAAATTAATTTCCAATCTAATCTCCTAGCCATCCTCTTACCTTCCCCTCAAAATCATTACTCTACCTACTCCCAGCATTTGTCTCATCTCTCCCGCACCTCTGTCCCCTCTTATCCTCAACACTGACTCTATTTTTCCCTAATTGACCTTCCTCTTAACATTAATATCCAATTTAACTCTACTATTTTCCTCTTTTTCTCCCCTCTAGCTTTTTACTTATGGCATCACTACTCCATCTGTTCCTGTAACATTGCCCTTCCAACATCTTGCTCTTCCTATTATTCTCCTCCTACTTCCCTAATTCCTTCTCACCATACCATCACTTGGTAGCTTCCCTTGTGGAGACTTCCCATCTTTTATTTCTGTTCAGGCCACACTTCTAGCCTATCCTGTGCCTCGTTACATTGACTCCTCATAATCACCTAAGCTTCCACTCCTAACCATGATCTTCATTCCCCACCTCCTACCACATTGGTCTGTTTCCCTTCTTTCCATCAATATTTCCATTCTTCCACATCCTCTCTCCGCCGACTCTCCTCACCATAAGTTCACTTGTCTCACATTGCATCTATTGCTCCATTTTGAACATTTAATATCCCATTGAACACACACCACCCTTCTTTACCTGATATCACAAATGAAGGCAGCCATGATACTCATTTATAGCTTGCAGATCCCCAGAGGTCAAGAGAGATGAAGATTCACCCATTTAAATCTTCTCCTTTCTGTCCCCTTCCACCCTAGACACCCTGTTCTTCTCACACCTTCTAATTCCTCTTCTTTGTCTTTCCTTATAAACCAACCCCATCTAATCACCTCTTCTACACTTAAATGTTCCCCACCTCTTGAAGCAGACTGGCATGCTGACCATAATACATCTACTATTTCTCCCCCTTCTACTTCTCCCCCCTCCAATGTTCCTCACTCACCTCTGATCGGTCTTTCACCTTCAACCCTTTAACCTTTTTTCAACTATACAGCCTACTTTTCAATGGACAACTGATGAAGAAGAAGGCAATCTCACCTCAATAAAGAATCCTCACCTGAAACTGCCCCGGGAAGACTGGAGGATGATTATAAATAATGTTCAAGAATATTTACAGACCACAGGTTTTCAAGACTTCACAAACAAGTGTGGGTCAGACCTAGTCTACTGCTCACCCCCAGCTTTCCTTGTTTTCTCCTGTTATCTCTAACAACACATTAAACTAAAACAATTTCTCCAACCAACTCAATCCCCCAACTAAGATCTCTCATTAAAATCCCTCATTCACAAAGACAAATTCCTTAAATCCAAAGGTATATTCAGGAGACAAAGAGAGTGGTCCTTCCACCTTGGAATCCAAGTGAAAAGTGACCAGGAGATGGACTAAGCCCCTGGGAAGAGCCTGCTGCACAGAAATAGAAAGTTGGAGGCTCTGGGGCACTTACTTCCTGTTTGAAACAAAAGACAAAAGGCTTCTGAATCTAAAAAAACAACTTGAGGAGTCCATTAGAGAAGAAAGCCCACTCCAAAACCCTTTTGTGACTATATTTAAATGTATCTTGAGTAGAAAATCTGCTGCAAGGGCATTCACACTGGCAAGCGGAACTGTTTTGTCTGCCATCATGGGAGGAAGCAGCACAGGTAATTTTGAAGTCTTGCACATGTGGCTAGAAACACTGCAAGGTAGCGCAAGGCCTCGCATGCTTGCTTTCGGCCCAGTGTCATGGCACTCGCGAGAGAGTGCCAAAGTCATACCTTGTGCGAGTGAATGATCTCCGCTCTGCTCCAAATTATAGAATTCAGGAACTCCATGCTACTCTGCATAGTGCATAGTGCCAAAATTCTGCAGTGCCAGTGGAGTAGAGTTCCACACAAGAGTCTACTTTGAACATCTCCCAATTCTTATTTGGGCCACCTAATTGAGATGGAGAAATCTTAACTGTACTCTTCTCTCTGTTTGGACTCATCACAGTAACTGAAAACCATCCCATCATCTGACATAACCATCACCTCACCTCCATCATTGTCAACCTTCCCACGAGAAGAATTTCTACAGCAACAGTAATCAACAAGACCACATATTGACAGTGGAAGAAACTTTACCAAACAGAACTTGAAGTTTATCTTGCACTCATCTAACCCCCCAATAAACAACAGAAATCAAACAACTGTACAAAATCATTTCCAAATGCCACAAAGTCATATATTCTTCTCAAGATGTCATGACTTGCTGACCACGGGTTAATGGTTCTTTTGGTCAACAAAGAGATAAATAAACTGAAGACAGAAATTATTCTTTCAAATACTATCAAAGAATCTCTCTATTCCCACTCTAAAGACTAAAAGTATCATAAAATGCTTACAGCTTTGCTGATGTGACATTGCACCAGTTCTTCAAACAATGGGTTTACCTGGGAGATGAAAAAAAATAGGTAAGCCAAAGTCTACTGAATACAAATATTTAAAAGAATAGATGCAAACGACAAAATATTGAATAAATAGGTTTACATATGCTAAGCAAAATCACAATAAGTTAGAATGGTGCAGTGCAAAAAAGTGTAACAACACAGTGAGAAATTGGTGGGATTAAGAAGCAATACAAAACAAAAGAGAATTAGTGAGATCTAGAAGAAATACAACAACAAAAGACATGAAATCAAAAATAATAATCTGCACTTAAAGAACAATAAATCTAGAGATATCTCAACCAACTGAAATGTTCCAAGTACGACAAATAGGTTTTCAACCAACAGAGACAGTCCATATTAGAATAATAAGATTACCTTTCAACCCCTATGGTTTAATTGACCAGGGCCATCATCAGGACAGATTGTCAAAAGGAATTTAGAGAAAAGGAAAAAAAAGAAAAGAGCCAAAGTCATGAATAGTGTGCATGA
The DNA here is from genome assembly GCF_031143425.1 of Pleurodeles waltl. Lineage (NCBI taxonomy): Eukaryota > Metazoa > Chordata > Amphibia > Caudata > Salamandridae > Pleurodeles > Pleurodeles waltl. The sequence continues at coordinate 710,063,712 of NC_090437.1, read as the reverse complement.
GAGAAGTGGGCATGTTGAACCAGCCACAACAAAGCTTAACTAAAACATCTTCTAAAGAACATAAAACTAATGGTGAAGAAATACGTCATGACCAAAGGCACCAATGAGTCATATAAAAATTGAGAGAATGGAGTAGCAATTAGTAAATAGCAAGGCATGAGAATGCTATAGCCCAAACAAACAACAGGGCCAGGTGAAAACATTACCTACCTGAAGATTGAAGATGTGCATTAAGGTGAAGGAATCCACCGATATGGACAACCACCAAAGGCACAAACAATTCATCTATGTAAATACCACAATAAAAGTAAATTAGGAAACCGTGAGATCAACATAGTTAAGCAAAATAGCTAAGCCACAAAAAAGAAAAAGACGAATTATAGACAGAAGTGGGCAAGGGAAAAAAAGAGAAGAGTGGTGATGGGGGAGAAAGAGAGAGCAAGTAAGGGAAAATAGGGGGGAAGGGCAGACATTTGCAGAAATTGGACTACAATCAACTCAACAGGCATACAGGACATCCATAATGTAAGGTGCTCAGAATTTAGGCAACATGGGTTTAAACTTCATCTAAAAAATACTGCAAACATAATCACAGAACAGAACTCCTTGCTGTAGGATGGCAAACAATGATCATCTCCGTTAAGAAGAATGTCCTACCCAGCAGAGATCCCAATCAAGGGGTACAAAAATGAATAATCTGGGGAAACACTGGGCAGGTGGAATTTGTGAAACACATCACCCCTTCTGCTTTTAGCAGCTACGTAGAAATAATTCTAACAAAAGTCACTGGGAATTTGTAAATTGGCAGAATTATTAACTGGACAGGTTAGTTTTGCTGTCACAAGCAAGGTAATTAAATACCCCTTTTTCCAGTGCCAAACACTGCATGTGGGATCTCATCCTAATTATATAAATCTGAACTAGAAGTGACTTCTTCCAACCTATCATCAGATACATCAGTCATAACAGTGCTTCCACAATGTTCTAATATTGATCCATGCTGCATATTTCCTTTCATCTCTCGCCTTGGCCTACATGTGAATTGGAGATCTGTGAAAATAAATTCAACTGCATTTTATTTAGACTCTTCCTCGGATAAGCACTAATGGCAAACCACACACATACTTTACCAACAAGGAGCAACCTCTCATGGCCGAAGAGACAGGGATTTTTTAAAATGCAAAATGACCTACCTTTTCCCCTTTGTGGTGAAAAAACATATATATATAGACATGGGGCAGACTTTCAAAGATTTAGCCCTGGTGTTAATGTGAGCAAAGAGAATCAGCATCCTCACACACATTTTATAATAGGCTAATTTCAGTGTTTGCTCCAATTTCAAAATTTCAAGATTTTTGAGATGGCATGGCATTCTATTCAAAAATAAGATTCTGGACCTATACTCCCCCTTTGACATTCCATTAGATGGAGGTTCCCTGCCCGATGTTGTGGTTCCACTAGTGAAAAACTGTTGGAGTTTCCCAGAATTCCTCTTCAGCAGGCCAACGGGTTGCTTCTGAGCATTACATCTGGGTCTCTGTTAGATCTGTTAGGTCCCTGTTCTGCCACCATATTTCATTTGGCTCCTGGAACTATTGCTGATTTTTTGCAAAATACTTTGAGGTGCATTTTTCAATCTGGCATTTTTCCCATTTCTTGAAAAAGAGCAATGGTTACTCCCTTACTGAAAAAAAACCAACGCAGATCTGGAGGATTTTAGGAACTTTTGTCCGATTTCTTTACATCCATGGCCAGCTAAGGTTTTGGAAAAATTCTTAAATCAGGAACTTGTACATTTTATAGAAACACATGGTTCCCTGGACCCCTCACAAAATAGCTTAGTTCAGGCAACAACACAGAGACCGCACTTGTGGCAGTGGCTAACTGCACCCATTGCCATGTTGATCAAGGGGTTGAGGCCATACTTCCAATGCTCGTTTTTTCTGTAGCATTTGACATGGTATGGCCGGCACATATCATTCAACGGCTGGAGTGGATTTGGATTGGAGGCTCTACCCTCTGTTTACTATCTTCCTTCCTCGCAGACAGAGTCTGTGGGGATTTCAAAGTGGAGGCCTTTAGTCTTCCTTGTGGCATCCCACAGGGCTCTAAACTGAGACTAACTCTCTTTAATACTTATATGGCACCTTTGGCAGCCTTGGTGCATTCTTTTGGTTCGGAGGTTCAGTCATATCTGATGACACTCAAGTCATCATGGCAATTTCCAACTATGTGACCTCTGTTGCTAAGTCCTTCAGACCCTGTGAGCCTCATTATGAGTTTGGCAGACTGAGGACTGCCATGTTGGCAGGAGCGGTTCAACCCCCAACAGGCTGGCGGAGAAGACTGCCAAATTAGGACATTGATGGTGATGTCCACAGGAACCTGCCAAATCACCTCTGACACAGTGCAGCTAGATCGCTGCGGTTGAAAGGAGCCACCATCAGTCTGGTGGAGCCCATGTTTCATTACGAGGTTGCACATCACCAACTGAGCTGCTGCGGTCAGACCACCATGGATACCAGGCAGAAACAAACAGTATAAAAAGAGACACTCACCTCCAGTCTTGTCTGGAGCCGCCATGGAACCACTACTAGAGATCATCCCATTGCTCCTGCCCACCAAAAGACAATGGAGTCATTGCAGATGAGGAAGACAACAACCGTAAGTACACACACACACTCACCTATTACCTTTGCAAAATGTACGAATGACAAATGTTACATAACATACCATGGGGAGGGGGGTGCGAGGGCCATACTCACACTTAACAGTACAGTGACACACACACACATACAGAAACAAACACACCTACACATACACAGCACGCACACTGCAGCCAGCACACACACACACAAACAACACGTCAAGGACATACACTTTTGCATGGCAGCACAGCACAGGTCCAGCCCCAGTTCACATACAACAAACAAACTCGTAACAACAACACCACAACTGCACAAATATGTAAACATGTCAAACACTCACAAACAACACTAGCCAGGAACTACACACACACACATACAATACAATATACAACAAACTGTGATGAAACACACACAATCACACCATCATACAACCTAGCAATCGACATGCACATCACACACAGTACACCAACCCTATTATGCCATGCGCAATGCACGCAGACTCAAACAGGGCAAACACACAAAGCCACACAGCACTACAACAAACACATATCCACACTATCACAACACACCACCATGACAACCACAAATCAGCTATATATACCTACCCAGCACACAAAACCCCTGGGGGATAAAAGCACTGCACACAACTTCACAGACTTCTCAGAGAATACCAGAACCATCAAGCAGCACACACACACACACACTAATACTGCCACACAACCCATCTCAGCAATGAAGAACTCAAACCTAGGAAAGGACAGGCAGGACAAAGATGGAATGTTAAAACCAACAACTGGTCAGTTTAACCTTTATGTCAAAAATGTAATTTAAACACAATGTCCAAGGCCATAGGCCAGTCCATACCTGTTGCAAACAGCACCAAAGGCACTACATGGTGTCTCACTTGACTCCTGACTACCATCTAACCTCCACAGGTAATGGCACAAAGGGGGTAGGCAGGTACCTCAGGGATCCTTGGTGGACAGTGAGAGGGTGGGGCTTAGGTTTGGGGGGGTTTAGGCTTGTGAGGGGGGGTCTGTTTGGGAGGAGTGCCATTTTTATTGGTGGGGGAAGGGCATGGGTGCCGGCAGGGGTTAGGGGAGGCCTTGGAGGTGGAAGGGATGGACCTGGGGAGGGAAACAGACCTACTAGGGTGTCATGGGGGAGCCCAGGTTGGGAAAAGGTCAAACTCAGAAAGGAAAGTTGTTTGAACACACAGGGAAGGTCATCTGAAGGAGGTTTGGGTAGGGAGGGTGAAGAAGTGGTTGCATGATGTATCTGTGTGGATGTTTTGGGTGCGTGTTTGAGGGATGTGTGCTTATGGGTGTCTGTTGGGTGAGTGAGTGTGGAACTTTATATTTCTTGGGCTGAGGGGGTTGAGGTGCTAGGTGATGGGGTGGTAGATGAGTGGCTGTCTGTTGGGGTGGTGACTGCAGATATGGTGGATGTGCTGCCTGTAGATATTTCAGTGGTAGTGGAGTCTGTGAGTGTGGTGACTGGGGTGGATGTCTGAGGGTCTGCTGGGGTGATGTCTGTGGGTAGGATAGGTGTGGTGGCTGGATCACTGAATGTTGGTGTTGTGTCTGCAGATGTGCCAGGTGTTGTGTCAGTGATACTGAAGTGGTGAGGGTGGCAGGGCAGGTTGTGACTGTTGCTGTGTCTGCAGGTGGGTGCTTGGTCATGGTGTGTTTTGTGGTGCTTATGTTTGTCATTGGTACCCTTGGATGTTGGAGAAGATTCATGCCTGACTGTGTGCTTTGGCTGGGTCAGAGAAGGGAGATTCGGTTTGGGAAGAGAAAGGTGGACGGGGTTGCAGGAGACAAAGGGTGACTGGCTGCCGTCAATGTAGAGGCCAGAGCCTGAAATGATCTCTGTAGGCCTGCCAGTGCACCATGCATGCTCTCAAGGAACCCTTTGCTCTGTTGGATTTAAGTTGCCAGGCCTTAGATGGCAATCACGATGGTCCACTGACCCACAGATATCAACCTCAGGAGGTCAATAGCCTCCTCACTGAGGCCAGCAGGGCTAACAGGAGCAGAGGAATAGGTGCCGGTAGTGAAGGAGATGCCCACTCTCTTGGATGGACAGGCACGGCCAACTGGGTGGGGAGCTACAGGGAGGGCGGTGATATAATGGTGGGTGGCAGACCAGATGGTACTGGGGAGGTACCTAATGTGTCCGCCACCACTAGGGAGTGGCCACTGGAGGAGGATTCCAAAAAAGATGTACTGGATCTGGTCTCCCCATGGCACTCCCCTCGCCCTCCAGGCCACTGGGTCCCTCGCTGGCGGTGTTCTCTTGATTCGAGGTCCTGTGCCCTGAAGCTTCTCCTCTCAACTGTGCTCAGGCTCCTTTGCCTGCCAGTCCAGATGCTGAAAAATAAAAAGTCTGGTATGGACATCACACTTCCATCATACAGTACACATAACTCACATTCCATCCTGGTCACCAATACCCCCAGGTAGTGACAGTAATGTGTCAACATCGTGTCACTACAAATTTTGATAAATGTCCCTCAATATAAACATTGTCAAACACCAGTTACCTGACTCCTATAATTCTATAATTCTATGAATGAAGTATACCACTAACACTAACCATACCATTACATGATGACTTTGCCACATTATACAGATTGATCAAGTACCAAGGAAGCAATAGTTTAGGAAAGTGAAATTTCTCAAGATTGATCATGAACACATACTCAACACATAAAAATACTTTAAACCTGATGTTGTGTACCAGGCTATGGCACATGTTGGAAAGCAAAGGCAAGCAAGACTGGTGTAGACAGGCCAAACCTACTTCATTTCACACACACACAATGGACTTATTCAAACCTGTAAGACCTCAAATTGCCATACGTTGCTAGTTAAGGTAAAATAACATGTCACCCACACCTGCACCAATAATGATGTATCATGGATTGAAAAGTATAGTGGACTAACTCATCTAGGTCATTGGTCTTGAGACAACTAACATCATCTGTCAGGTAAGGGGCAAGTTGCCTCTGACCTATGTCCCACACACTACCACAAGATGTCAATCAGAGTGTACCAGAAATATGGACACCTAAACTGTGCTGCTGGATGACAATCAGACCTACCTCATCATGCAATTAGTCCAGTTTTGGCCCACTGACTGAGTGGGTACATCACTACACACACATCAGCTTTGTCAAGCCTTACAGCTGTCTGTGGAGTATTCTATGGGCCAAAGCACATGTGTTGCTTACATGAGAGTTACATCTACTATGATGCAAGCCCCAAGCCCATATACACTTACATCACTACTCACATGTGTATGTGAACTACCACACCAACACCACATAGGTACCAATGCCAACATTAGTCTCCCAAACAGCCAGGACTCATTTGCCACATTCTTCATAGGAAATGAAAGTATACATAACAATGCAAGTATACATACCAATTGCAATGCTGATTCGTCCCTGAACCTTTCTAATGATGCATGATGTTGATACATATCTGTCAAGTATGTATATGTGAAGAGGCTACCATTGCCCATGTGTAATACCTACAACAGTGTGCATAAGAACAATGCTGTGTGGTCACTTTCACACACAGAACATTAGCAAGGTTGTAGCATTCATCGCTTCTGATATCATCATGTGTATGCCCCTAGAAATGTTGGAACATATCTATCAATCAATCAATACATTTGTAGAGTGCACTACCCATCGTAAGGGTCTCAAGGTGCTGGGGGGCACTACTAATGCTCGAATAGCCAGTTTTGAGTCACTTCCTGAAAGTCAGCAGGTCTTCAGTCTGTCGTAGGAGCAAAGGAAGGGTGTTCCAGGTCTTGGTGGTGAGGTGGGAGAAGGATTTGCCTGCGGTGGTCGCTCTTCAGATGCAGGGGACGGTGGCGAAAGCGAGGCCGGCTGAGTGGAGTTGGCAGGATGGAGTGTAGAAGGTGAATCGTCTGTTGAGGTAGGCTGGACTGGTGTTGTGGAGCGCCTTTTGTGCGTGGGTGAGGAACTTGAAGGTTATCCTTTCGTTGACGGGGAGCCAGTGTAGGTCTCTCAGGTGGGGAGTGATGTGGCTGTGGCGGGGTGCATCGAGGATCAGGCGTGCAGAGGCGTTTTGTATGCGTTGCAGTTGTTTGAGGAGTTTGGCTGGGGCTCCTGCGTAGAGGGTGTTTCCGTAGTCAAGTTTGCTGCTGACGAGAGCCCGGGTGACTGTTCTTCTTATATCTGTGGGGATTCATCTGTAGATCTTGCCGAGCAAGCAGAGGGTGTTGAAGCAGGATGAGGAGACAGCGCAGACTTGCTTGGTCATGGAGAGTGTCGAGGATGAGGCCAGGGTTACGTGTGTGGTCAGTGGGTGTCGGGGCTGCTCCCAGAGCAGTCGGCCACCAGGAGTCGACCCAGGCTGAAGGGTTGGTGCCGAGGATGAGGACTTCCATCTTATCTGAGTTCAACTTCAGTTTGCTGTTCCTCATTCATTCGGTGATGGCCTTCATTCCTTCGTGGAGATTGGATTTGGCTGTGAGGGGGTCCTTGGTGAGGGAGAGGATCAGTTGGGTGTCGTCGGCGTAGGAGATGATGTTGAGGTTGTATAGCCGGGCGACGTGGGGGAGCGGGCCATGTAGATGTTGAATGGTGTAGGGCTGAGGGATGATCCTTGGGGGATGCCGCAGATAATCTTGGAGGCTTCGGATCAGAAAAGGGGGAGGCGGACGCTCTGGGTTCTGCCGGAGAGGAAGGAGGTGGTCCACTCCAGAACTTTGTCCCGGATCCCTGCGTTGTTGAGGCATGTGCGTAGGGTGCGGTGGCAGGCGGTGTCGAAGGCGGCAGAGAGGTCCAGGAGGATGAGGGCCACGGTTTTGCCATTGTTAAGCAGGGCCCTGATGTTATCGGTGGTGCCGATGAGGGCACTTTCGGTACTGTGGTTGCTGCGGAACCCTGACTGGGATGGGTCAAGGATGCTGTTTTCTTCGAGGTAGTGGGTCAGTTGTCTGTTGACGATATTCTTGATGACCTTGGCTAGAAATGGGAGCAGGGAGATGGGACAGAAATTCTTGAGGTCTCTCGGGTCCGCTATGGGTTTCTTGAGTAGGGGATTGATCTCAGCATGCTTCCAGCTCTCGGGGTAGGTCGCGATCTCGAAGGAGATGCTGATGCTGATGACTTTGCAGAGGTGAGCTGCGATGGTGCTGCTTGCTTTGTTAAAGATGTGGTGCGGGCATGGGTCTGACTGTGATCCAGAGTGGATAGTGCTCATGGTTTTGATTGTGTCATCTATGTTCACGTTGGCCCAGATGAGCAGGGTGGTGTAGTTGAAGGTGGGTGGAGAGTCTGAGGAGTCGGTGGTTGACGGGGTATCATGGATGTCTGTGATCTTGTGTTGGAAGAAGGTGGCGAGGGAGTTGCATAGGTCTTGTGATGGTGGGATGTTGTTTTTGCTAGAGCTGGGGTTGGAGAGTTCCTTCACGATGTTGAAGAGCTCCTTGTTGTTGTGTGCGTTGTTGTCAAGGTGGTCTTTGAAGGAGGTTTTCTTGGCAGATCTGATGAGGTGATGGTGTTTGCGAATGGCGTTCTTGAAGGCAGCATGGTTGTCCGGTGTCTGTTCGTGGAGCCATTTTCTCTCCAGTTTCCGGCAGGTTTGCTTGGAGGCTCGAAGGTCCGAGGTGAACCAGCTGGCTCTCTTGTTGGCACCTCTGTTGGAGGGTTTATTGAGCGGGCGAGAGTGTTGGTGCAGTCGTCGATCTAGCACCAGAGGTTGCAGGCTACGAGGTCGGGACTGGTGGGTTCAGTGGGTGGTTTTCGGGCGAGGCTGGTGTTCAGCTGGTCTTAGCTGACTTTGCTCCAGTTGTGGCAGGGGATCTGTTGAGTGCGGTGGTGCGCGGTGGGTTTCCGGAAGGTAAAATGGATGCAGCGGTGGTCGGTCCAATGGGAGTTCGGTGGTGTGGCTGAAGGTTACGTGGGGGCTAGCGGAGAAGACGGGGTCCAGCGTGTGTCCGGAGGAGTGTGTTGGTTTAGTGACTAGTTGTCTGAGTCTGAGGGTGGTGAGGTTGTCGATTAGGGTGGTGGAGTTGGAGTCATTGTTGTTCTCCAGGTGAAAGTTCAGGTCGCCGAGGAGGATGTAGTTGGCGGAGGCTAGGGCGTGCCTGCTGACGAGGTCGGCGATGGAGTTGCAGAACTGAGGCCGTGGTCCGGGGGTCTGTAGATGAGAGTTCCTCTGAGGGTGGTGTTGGGGTTGGTGTGGATCTGGAAGTGCAGGTGTTCAGCGGTGCTGAGGGTGTCGTCGTTGCAGGTCGTGACCCTGATGGTGTTCTTGTGGACGATGGCGATTCCGCCTCTGACTCCATTGGTGCGATCCCTGCGGGTGATCTTGTAGCCATCTGGAATGGCTATGAAGATGTCCAGAGCCGAGAAGGCATTCATCCAGGTGTTCGTCAGGAAGGCGACGTCCGGGGTGGAGGTGTCGAGCAGGTCCCAGAGTTTGACAGCATGTTTGCATGCAGAGCGGGTGTATAGTAGGATGCATCGGAGGTAGCTGCGGTCTGACTCGGCGGGAGGTTTGGCTGTTTGGAGGCTGGTGAAGCAGCAGTCCCTGGGTGTGGTTAGGGGAGTCCAGGAAGCAGGTGTGTGATCGTCCGGTGTTGAGTGCGAGAAGGGTGCTGGCGGTGTAGTGGCGTTGGTTGCCGTGGCGGTCTTGGAGACCAGAGGTCCTGCCGTTGGGCGCAGTCCGGACGCAGACGGGTGCAAACGGGCTTGCCTTAGGAGCTGGGAGCGGGCGGCGAATGGGTGAGTGAGGGCGCGGGGCCGCAGGGATGCAGCAGTGGGAAACAGAAAATTCAGTGGGGAGAACGAAAAACGGCAGGGAGAAACGAAAAACCTGGAGCAGCAGCAGACATGCACAAGGTGAAGGGGAGCGACCTGCCTGAGAGCACAGTCAAGGGTCGCTCCCTTCACTGTTCAGCGGCTGCCATATAAGGGGAGATGAGAGGGAGGGGCAGCTGGGAGGTGGGAGCGGGGCGGCGAATGGGTGAGCAGGGGGCGGGGCCCCAGGGACACAGCAGCGGGAAACAGAAAATTCAAGCAGAGGGAAGGGGGCGGGGCCGCAAGGACGCAGCGGCAGGAGAAATGGAAGTATAGAGCAGAGGGAGGGGGCGGGGACGCAGGGACGCAGTGGCGGGCAGAATGAAAAACAGCAGGCAGAAACAAAAAACTTGGAGCAGCAGCAGACAGGCACAAGGTTCAGGGGAGCGACCTGTCTGAGAGCAGGGTCAAGGGTCGTTCCCTTCACCGTGCAGCGGCTGCCATATAAGGGGAGATGGGAGGGAGGGACAGCTGGCAGGTGGGAGAGGGGTGGCGAATGGGTGAGTGGGGGTGGGGCCGCAGGGACGCAGTGGTGGGAAACAGAAAATTCAAGCAGAGGGAGGGGGACGGGCCGCAGGGACGCAGCGGTTGGGGAAATGGAAGTATAGAGCAGAGGGAGACAGGCGGGGCTGCAGGGACGCATTGGCGGGGAGAACGAAAAACGGCAGGGAGAAATGAAAAACCTGGAGCAGCGGTAGACAGGCACAAGGTGCAGGGGAGCGACCTGCCTGCGAGCAGTATGCTCTGAGAGTTGTATGGTATCCAGCATGCTCTAAGCAGATTGTTGCCTTGGCTAAAAAGTTAACACAGGAGAAGGAAATAATCTACAAGCAAAGAATATCTCTCTTTCACATTGGTGAAGAAGAGGTAAGTAAAAAATTAAGGTTCATCGGGGACATGATAATCTCTCTGTTATTTCAAATTGGATCGTCCCTCAGGGCAAAAACTGGAAGAGCTCAAGGCATACCACCTCATATAAAGATACTGGCAGTCTTACACCTTCTTGCCCCTGGGTCCTTTCAGAATACTTGTGCTACCATGGCTGGTCTCAGAGTGCTCTCTCTTCATTTGTACCTTACGTTCTGAAGGTATAATGAAAATAACACCACACTACCTGAGATTTCCTAGCCTGGAGAAGGATCAGAGACAAATAAAGAAGAATCCTACAAAATTGCTTAATTTCCACATTTCCTTGGTTCATTTGACTGTGCACTTGATAACTTGCTTCCACCTGCTGAAACAGCTCATCTGTATAGGAATAGGAAGAATACATATTCTAGAAATGTACAAGCTTTATGTGATGACAAGTACTGCTTCACCAATGTTGTTGCTAAATATTCAGGGAGTGCCCCTGATTCATGAAAGTTTCGTCATAGTGTCATTAACCAATGATTTGAAAGTGGAATTTATGGGGTGTCAGCTCCCACCAAGCTAAAGCAAACAGCTTCCTCCCAAGGGTGGGCAATTCGGGATGTAGCAGGAGTCAGGCCAGTGAGGTGGCGGTCCCACAGCCATCTATGGCTCCACAAGGGGGGGCATGCAACCCCCCTCCAGTGTTTATTTTAGCCTCAGGAGGGTGGTGTTCCTAGGGTTAGGGGTCTGTAACGGACCCCATTCATTTTTTTATTTGAACCCCGGGGAGGGGGTGGTCTCTTGGGCGCTGGGGGCCACGTGGCCCCCCACACATTGTACTAATTGCCCAAGGGAGGAGAGCTGGCGGCTGCTGGGGGCCATGTGGGCCACCTGCATACATACTACTTTATTGACCCCAGGAGGTGGTGGTCCCTGGGGCCGGGAGTCCACAACAGACCCCAACATTATATTATTTGAGCCCGAGGGAGCTGGTCTTCCCTGCAGCTGTGAGAGGGAAACTCGCCCCTGCATTCATTTAAGAACTTTTGCCCTGGAGAGGTGCGGTTCCAGGGGTATGGGCAGTTTGAGCGGGCCCTCCCACATACATAGGCCCTCATTTCGAACACGGCAGGATTTCCCGCCGTCTTCAGGTTGGCGGTCTTTCCATTGACTGCCAGCCTCCTGGAAAACCCTCCGGCCATATAATGATTTCCCCGCCAGGCCGCAATATTGAGGGCGGCTCCATTCGGAGCCGCCGCCAATGTTGTTGTGCGGTGGATGCAGCTGCACCCGTTGCGCATGTCACTGCCCGTAAATCGTGCAGTGACATGCGCGACGGGTGCCTGCACAGGGGCCCCTGCACTGCCCATGCAAAGTGCATGGGCAGTGCAGGGGTACCCCCTCCGCCAGCCTTTTCTTGCCAGGATATCCCGCCAGGAAAAGGCTGGTGGCATTTGAAACATTATCCACAGGGTAGCGCAGCTACCCTGGCGGATGGTGTTTCATCCCGCCGCCAGGCTGCCTGACGGCGGGAGCCTCGCGGTGGGTGACGGCTGCCGCTGGCATCTGTCACCCTGTTCTTTATATGGCGGTTCGGCCAGCCATGCCGTCTGGCGCCAAGTTCAAAATGACCGCCATAGTTTGCAGTGCCCCGGGGAGATGGTGGTCCAGAAGGCTTTGATAAGTCCTAAGAGGGGGTCCCCTGTGTGAAAAACAAGTGTGGGAGACCATGTCTGCTTATTTTTTTTAAAAACATGGCAAAATTTGTGAATATTCAAGCTGCAATTTCTGTTTAAAAAAATGCCTTAAAGCCTTTGGGGGGGTCCCTGGGGGTCCAATGAACCAAGGCTAGGGGGTATTATAAAGGTACCCTGCCCCCTTTTCTTTTTCAAACATTTATTTTTAAGATTTGGCTGACACTGAGTCTCAAAATGGCTGCCAACACCTCCTGATTGAAGTGTTGGCAGCCAATCAGATCTCTGCACAAGAGCAGGAAAATGCACTCATTTGTTGCAACCCTATATATACAATTGTGGATTTCCATTAATTTCTTCTAAAATACTGAACAGATTTACACCAAATAAAACATACCAGAAGCTACCATTCTGTCAAATTTCCATCCTTTGGTTCAGGCTGTAGGCATGTCTAAAGAGTCTATGGGAATTAACATGTGAAGTTCATTTTTCCACACCCTCACCTTTTTCTCGGTCCCCGCTTGACAGATCACCCTGAAACTTTCCATGCACAAAAATAATTTCAGCCATGCTTTAAAAAAAGAATTGTGAAGATTAGTCAAAGGGCTCAAAAGATATAGAAAGATGTAGGAAAAGCATTTTCTGTTCTTCCAATAACCTTTTCTCTGTTTGACAAATCCTGATGACATTTTTTTAACTAGTTTTTCACTCACTTCAGCAGTTTTCTTGAACGTTTTGGGGTGATCCGTCAAGCCGAGGACAAGGAAACAGAGGGACTCCAAACGCTTTTCCCCCATGCAATTTCTGTAGGGATCTTGCAACACTGCTACAAGCTGAACTGCGAGGCGGAATTACACCAAATTTGCCAGAATGCTAGCTCTTGGTCTAAAAAGTGCCCTTTTTGTTGTTATTTGGTGTAAATCCGTTCAGTATTTTTCAAGATATTAAAAGAAAAACAAATGTGTGTTTCTAGTGGCGTGAACCCTTTGCAAATCCTCTCCATCTTGTGCAGAGATCTGATTGGCTGTCAACTCTTCAACCAGGAAGTGTTGGTAGCCATTTTGGGACCTAAACTCAGCCGAATCCCAAAGAAAAAATAAAAAAAGGAAAGGAATACCCTGACCTCCTAGCCTTGGTGTTTGGGTCTCCTTGGGATCCTACTGGGGCAAAAAAGCATTTTTTCTTCTTGAATTTTCGACGAAAATTGTGATGGATTCACAAATTCAGCAATTTTTTTAGGGGGGGAAACCAAGAGCGGTCTCCCTAGTTTGTGTGGGCAAGGTCCCAGAGGCATGTGGTAATGTAAAAAAAAGGAGGGGGCACATGAGTGCCAGAAACATAATTAAAACTGGGAGGGGGAGCACCTGGACAGGTAAATAGATGAAAGATTGTTCCTGCATGCAGGGAGGTGCTGACTCCTGCAGGAGGGCGAAGCCAGTTGGGACTGCAGGGGTATTAAGGCTCCTCCTGCAGTCCACAACAATGCACACTGTGTGCCCTGGGTGGAGCCGGGGCACCCATGTGCAGATGGGTGGGCCCCAAGGGATAGGGTCCCTGGGGCCAAAATCAGCACAGGGAGGGGGACTGTGTAGCTCCCTCCCTCTTTTGTATGATGAACGGGCACCAGGGACTGGGGTCCCTGGGACCAAAATTGGCCTGAGAGGGGGGTCATATGACCTGACCCCTTTTAATAATTGGTTGGGCCCTGGGAGATGGGGGTCCTCAGTGCCAAAATCAGCCCAGGGAGTGGGGCTACATGGCCCTCCTACCCTAATAATAATTGGCTGGCCCAGAGAACATGACAAGGATGGAAACACCTCCATCAAGGATTACCAGAGGAGAGGGTCTGCGCAGCCCACTTCCCCTTCCATTAATTTCCTGGGCCCCAGGGGATGGGGTCCCCAGGTCTAAAATCAGCTCAGTGAGCGGGGGCTGCATGACCCCCATCTCCTTTTAATTATTAGCCAGCCCTGAGGGGTGCGGTCCCCAGAGACAAAATATGCCTAGGGAGGGGGGCTGCATGCTCCCTCTCCCCAGTTTAATAATTGGCCAGGACCTGGGGAGTAGGGTTGCCAGGGCCAAAATCAGCCCCAGGAGGAGGCCATATGGCCCCCCTCCCATTCTGATATTTAGCTGTGGGTTGGGGCACTCAAAGCCAAAATTGACCAGTGGAGTGGGGCCAATGCGGCCCTCTCCCTTTTTTAATAATTGTCCTGGACCCTGGGGGGTATGGGCCCGGGGGCCCAAATAAGGCAGAGAGGGGGGGCCCTATGGGGAGTTGGCAGCAGGCAGTGCATGTCACAGATTGGGTGTTTTACAGGGGAATGGTCACTAGCCAGACCCTGGATCCGACAGCCACCCATGCACAGCCAAAGCTAGGCATGATGTGGGGTTGGATGCTTATGGTGGGTTGGCCACACAGCCTGGCCCTGCAGCCAACACCTGCCTTACACGGGTCATGGTCATGCGTGGCACAGTGTAAGGTGCTCATGGAGGGTTGGTTGCAGGCCTGGCCATAGAACCCCCACCGTGCATGACTGAAGGCCGTGCTTGCAGCGAGTTGGGTGTTTATAAGGGGTTGGCAGTGCTTGGCGGTGATTGGATTCACATAAGGTAATTAAACATTAAAAATCATTGAAATTCACTGGAAAAAAAAAGGTTACAGAGACACTATAGTTATGAAAAAGTATAAACAAAACATATAAATTCACTTAAAAAATCAAAGGTTACAGGGACGTTGTAATTATGTTCAGATTTTACAGATACAAAACCATAGAAATTTAGCTGTTAGAGTTATTTCAAGTAACACTAACTAATGCCCTAAGGTAATTATAACTCATTCCCTCACCATGCACTGCTAATTACCCCAGATATTACATCACTCTTGACACTTTCTATAACATCAATAATTATTGGCCACCGTACCATATGCAGTAAAATTATTGATGAGATAACTGTGCATGGTGGCGGCAGTTTACATTGGAACATTTCCCTTTCTCTTAAATAACATACATTCTTGGATAACACACATTTAGCATACACATAGACAACAGCTACAGTGAGCGACACACATTTATAACATAAATGCAAGGACCATGACTTTTTTACATCAATATGAATATGAATAATAATGTCAGAAGCAATGCAAATGTAAGAATGCTAGTTGGAAAAGAGGACTCACTTATGATATACTATTCTGGGACGGCATTTCATGACTTCATTTGAACCCATGGATAGGGATGATGTTAACCTGACTAGCGAAGAGGACGAAAAGTGGGCCATTCCCCAGCTTGATTTGGTGCCAATTAAAAAGTGGCCCAGGCCACCCTGCAAATGAAAGCTCTCAAACTAGAGTTTGGACTTAGGATTGCTAATGGTAGAACTAAATCAGATAGCAGGGGGCAGTTACATATAACAAAACGTACCATGACAGCTGTATAGAATATGGGCCTGATATGGAGTTTGGCAGATGGGTTACTCTGTCACAAACATTATAGATATCCTGTCCGTGGTATTACGGCTCCCATGGGCTACAATGGGATCGTAATACGACAGATGGGATATCCGTCATGTTTGTGATGGAATAACCTGTCCACCAAACTCTAAATCAGGCCCTATATATTGATTGACCTTAAATTATGGAAAAGTATTAAGGACATACCTCTGGTGGAAAGAATTGAAAGCAACCACAACCTTCTATACCTATACATGCTTCCCTATTGGTGGAAAACTAGCACAGTAGATCAGGTTTTCTGTTTCTTGCTCCTTTATTAATAAACTGTGTTGATCATCAGGAGTCACTTAGACGTGGCCTTTGTCAATTCGAAGTCTGCGTTTGATCTGGTCTGCTGACAGAAGCAGCAAATTCTATGGGAGAAGAGCATGCCCCCTAACTTTTTATCAATCATAGTTCGTCTCCATCAGGGCAACTTCATCAGAGTTCGATGGGGAGGTCAGAGCCAGCTCACAAACCCAGTCCCGGTTAGGAAGAGCATCAAGCAGGGATGTGTCCTTACTCCTACTTTGTTTTCGTTATATCTAAATGAGATAATGCATTTTCTTTCACTTTTACCCACCAATGCTCCATCCCTGCCTAAGGCAAAGATACCAGACAGCATTCTGTCAGTGTTGCAAATACCAAGTGGGCTGCAAACCCTATTGAAACGCTCTGAGGCATTTTGTTCTGCCCGAGGTTTAGAGGTAAACACAGCTATGACCAAGCATATGTCTATTAGTCAGCACAGATCATTGAGAGGAAGATTAGCCCTGGTGTAGAAGATTTGGAAAACCTGGATGCTTTTCATTATCTAGGAATTAAGCTAGTTTTGATTTTACAAACAACTGATGCTCATATTTATTAAACCTCCTTATTGATTAAAATACATTCAAAAATCACAAAACATTTTACATCCCCATTAAAGATTCACTCTTCATAGTTCATACTCATTTCTTAAATATTTTACATTAATAATAAAGATGCGTCCATGAATTTTAAGAATGTTTTATGAATAGTGTGTATAATTTTGTATCAGCAAAAATTTAATAAATATGAAATAGTATTTATGTTAAAAAATGTTTAGCAAATTGTTTTTGGTATACTGGAAGGATATTAACAAACACAAAGAACAAAGCCTATATGAGTTGTTTCACCACAAAGGAGAAACCGTGGGTTGTTTTACGTTTGGAAGAAACCATAAACACAAGTCACTCACCCTTTGACAACGTTGGTATAAGGGCCATGTCCTGCTTACACACCGCTTCGGTGACTAGGAACGAAGCGGTTACCTGCACTTTTCTGGAACCAAGCAAACCAAGAATGTTTTTTACCTGAGGTAACCTTAACTGAACTATACTTCTCAGAGCCAAATTTTCAGTCAAGTGACCAGGCCCACAGCTTAAGACCATATACTTCCTATATCCATTGACCCCACCAGTGAAAGCACACTTAGGCACTTATTTCAACCCTGGCGGTCGGTGATAAAGCGGCGGTATTTCCACCAACAGGCCGGCGGTAAAAAAAAAGGAATTGTGACCACGGTGGAAACCTCTCAGACAGACAGCCACTTTAACACACCGACCGCCACAGCGGTATCAACAAGCACAAGGGTGGTAACCACCAACAGCGAGGCGGAAGGCAATGTACCGCCCACTGTATTATGACAGGCCTATCTGCCATCTTTTCCGGGACGGTACCAACGACATCAAAAGCACGGCGGAAACAGAACACAAAAGTCAAAGGACTCACCTCTGGAGACTCAGCGAACAACCACGATGCCATGGAGCCCCTCTACCTTTTCCTGCATTATGAACATCAACGCCAGTGAAGACAACCACAGTGAGTACTGCTGCCTAGCACACAAGGGAGAGTGACATACACATGCAACACCACCACCCCCAACACCATACACAAAACCAGATGCAGTAACATTACATATACATCCCGTACCCCTCAGGAATAATGCAAGGACAAAAAGATTGGAAGAAAGTGAGTGTAATACGATAAAATAATATGAATAAGTGCATCAAAATACAAATGTATGTACATATTTACAAATGGAGGGACACTGTCCGGTCCTCAATGTCTGTGGGCCACAGGGCCACAACACATAGGCCAAGGCCCCACCTCACTCCTGCAACAACAGGGAGAAAACACTGCAGGGGCATCAGGTCGAAAATACACAGGCACCAAAGGGGAATGGAGAATGGGGGGGCACCTCAACCGGAAGATGGCACAACGCCACTGGTCCAGAAGGGGGCTACTTGTCCTGTGTGATGTCCTGGAGAGTGCAAGGCCACAGTCTCTCAAGTGGGTGGTTTGCCCACTGCTTGGTCCTGGGGAGTGCAAGGCCACAGTCTCTCAAGTGGGTGGTTTGCCAATTCCTTGGTCCTGGGGAGTGCAAGGCCACAGTCTCTCTAGTGGGGGGGGGGGTTTTCCACTGGTTCTGGAGGTGGCATTGTGCCCAGTGTGCTACATCCTGGGAAGGATGGGGTGAGTGGATGGCTTCTTCCACTGGTTCTGGAGGGGGCATTGTGCCCAGTGTGCTTCATCCTAGGAAGGATGGGGTGTGTGGATGGCTTCTTCCACTGGTTCTGGAGGGGGCATTGTGCTCAGTGTGCTTCATCCTGGGACGGATGCGGTGAGTGGATAGCTTCTTCCACTGGTTCTGGAGGGGGCATTGTGCCTAGTGTGCTTCATCCTGGGATGGATGCAGTAAGTGGATGGCTTCTTCCACTGGTTCTGGAGGGGGCATTGTGCCTTGTGAGGCAGATCTTGGGGAGTGCAAGGTCACAGTCTCTCACCTGGGTGCAATACCTACAGGATTTGCAGGGTCCAGGACGCACTACAGCCCATGGAGGCAGGACTACACTCTGCCCACCGGCGGTGACGGCTGTTCAGTGGTGGCAGTGGCGGGCTGGTGTCGGGATAGCAGTGGTGGGGGTAGGCTCCAGCCCTTCCCCTGCAGCCTTGGACGGCTGCCCACTGGGGTTGCTGCTTCTGGCAGTGGTGCTGGTGGCGGTGCTGGCAGTGGTGGGGGGAGGCGCCAGCCTTTCCCCTGCAGCCTTGGATGGCTGAACCACCACGGTTGGTGGTGGGGGCTCTGAATGAGTCTCAGCACCAGGCCTCCTGTCTTTCCTGCCTGCCAGTGCAGGCCCCTTGCCCTTCCCTTTCACAGCTGGTGGTGCCTCCTTGCCCTTCCCTTTCGCAGTTGGTGGTGCCTCTTTGCCATTCTCTTTCACAGCTCGTCGTGCCTCAATGCCCTTCCCTTTCGCAGCTGGTGGTGTCTCCTTGCCCTTGCTTGATGCACCTGGTACAGGCACACTTTCAGTGCTGCTGGCTGGTTCCCGAGATCCTCTCCCACCTGCAGTAGCTGTCGACACTACTGTGGCCGTGTACTGGGTGGCTGAGGTGCTCGCCTGGGTTCTGACTACCCTGGCCCGACGAGAAGGACGGGGGGACTGGTAGAGAAGAGGTCAACAGTGGAGAGATAAAGGGGGTCATTCTTACTTTGGCGGGCGGCGGAGGCCGCCCGCCAAAGTAACCCCGTCAGAACACCGCACCGCGGTCGAAGATTTGCCAAAAGGCCGCCCGCCAGCCCAGGGCAAATCAACCTTCCCACGAGGACGCCGGCTCAGAATTGAGCCGGCGTAGTGGGAAGGTGCGATGGGTGCAGTGGCACCCGTCGCGTATTTCAGTGTCTGCATAGCAGACACTGAAATACTTTGCGGGGCCCTCTTACGGGGGCCCCTGCAGTGCCCATGCCATTGGCCCCGCGGCACCCCCTACCGCCATCCTGTTCATGGCGGGTTTCCCGCCATGAACAGGATGGCGGTAGGGGGTGTCTGAATCCCCATGGCGGCGGAGCGTGCTCCGCCGCCATGGAGGATTCAGAAGGGCAGCGGTAAACCGGCGGGTGACCGCCGGTTTACCCTTTCTGACCGCGGCTGAACCGCCGCGGTCAGAATGCCCTTCGGAGCACCACCAGCCTGTCGGCGGTTCTACCGTGGCCGGTGACCCTGGCGGTCACCGGCCGCCAGGGTCAGAATGAGGCCCAAAGCTTCATAGGGACATTGGGGAGGGAAGAGGGTGAAGGTTTGGGAGTGGAGGAAGAGGAACTGGTTGTAGGAGGTGTCTGTCTGCTGTGTTTGGGTGCAGGTGCATGAGCTGGATGCTGTTGTGAGGTGGATGGCTGTTGGGTGTCGGAGTGCTTGCGTTTGTGTACTTGGGGAGGAGGGGGCACAGACACAGTGGGAGAGGACACAGGGGATGTGTGCATGGATGTGGGGGTGGTGACTGCCAGTGAGGGGCGTGTGGTGATAGGCGTGATGGTGATGGAGGTAGTGGGTGAGGATGTAGTGCATGCAGGTGTAAGTGGAGATGCTAGTGGGCGGAAGGTGGACGAGGAGGAGGAGGGGGACACAGTGGAGGCAGTGGATGTTGGTATGTCTGCATCTAGCTGGTGTTTGTGTGAGTGCCTGTGGGATGATGTATGGTGCTTAGTGTTTGCCTGAACCACTCCTTTGTGTTGTCCTGTGTGCATGCTGGTCTGCCTTTGTGCTTGGGATAGGTTGAGGCTGAGGGGAATGGGAGTGGGTAGAGGACTTTGGAGGGGGAGGCTAGAAACAGGGACAATGGCTGCCATCCGAGAAGAGGTCAGAGCCTGGATTGATCTCTGTTGTGCCACCATGCCAAAGCGAATGCCCTCCAGGAATGCATTTGTTTGTTGCAAATGGGCTGCCAGCCCCTGGATGGCATTCACAATGATTGACTGCCCAACAGAGATGGATTGCAGGAGGTCAATAGCCTCCTCACTCAGGGCAGCAGGGCTAACTGGGGCAGGGCTTGAGGTGCCTGGGGCGAAGAAGATGTCCACCCTCCTGGGTGAGCGGGCACGGGAAACATGCTGAGGGGCTGCTGGACGGGCGGTGCTGGTACAGGGGGTGGCGGCTGTACCTGTAGTTGGGGTGGCCACAGAGGTGTCCACCACCACCAGGGAGCTTCCATCGGAAGAGGTATCACTGTCTGAACTGTCCCCTCCAGTCTCCGCCGTGGTGCTCCCCTTGCCCTCTGTCCCACTGGTGCCCTAAGGATCGGTGGACTCAGCCTCCTGGGTACTGTGGGATGCAGCGCCCTCCGTCACCGGTGCCTCTGCTCCTCCGCCAGATGATGCGAATGCACATAAGGACAGGTTGACAAAACAAGAAAGAGGGGAAGAGACAAAGGATACACAGGATCAATGGCTGCACCAACACCACCGTTGGTGTACACAGCACACTCACAGACAGGGAACAGGCCTATGCAAAATACGTTGCACTACCAGAGAAGCATTTAGCCACCAAGGCATGGGGAGGGGCACACACCGCCAAATGCAGCACACCTGGGACCCACGCAGCCCTGACCAGTAGTGGATGCCTACAAGCTAGGTAGCAAAGTTTTCCCTTCTGAACCCTGGCCACCAGGGGACCTATGCTGCAATGTCAGGCCTGGCCTAAGGGCACCCACTGACACACATGCCCCACCAGATACCACCTTACCATGCGTAAGTTGTAATGATGGGCACTGTACTCACCTCCTTGTAGCTGCTGTGACGTACTCAAGCGCCCATCCAGCTCTGGATAGGCCACTGCCAGTATGCGGGCCATTAGGAGGGGGTCAAGGTTTGACGTGCACCTCTTCCTTGTTGTTAGGCCATCCCCAGCTGGGCCTCTGCCATCTTCCGAGCCCAGCATCTCAGATCCTCCAACCATTTCCAACAGTGGGTGCTCCGCCTGCCATAGACCCCTAGGGTCCGCACGCCCTTGGCAATTGCACGCCATATACCCTTTTTCTGATGGGCGCTGACCTGCAGAAATGTACACATAGCAAAAGGTATCAGTCAGACCATCCGGCCAGTTCCACTCATGTCCCACTATGGCCCTCCCATCTCCTTCCGCACAGACATTGCCCACCATACATGCAGTACGCAGCCCAGGGCTCTTCCACCAATCACCCCCTACACGAGGACCTCCCACACAGCACTCCATGCATTATTGCCCCATGAATCGTGCTCACAATGTACTCACCTGTTGGTCTGGAGGCCCATACAGCATTTGGTACTGGGGTAGGACCCCATCCACCAGTCTCTCCAACTCCACAGCAGTGAAAGCAAGGGCTCTTTCCTCAGTGACACGAGCCATGGTCGGTTCCAGACATAGGTCACAGCAGCACTTGCAGTGTAGGCCCTCTCCTGTTGAAGGTCAGGTAGCAAGTGGGTGAACAGATAGTAAATTGCGGTCATGTCCGTGGCGGTGTGTACCATCACCGCTGGTGTACATCACCATTGGCCACTGTAACCCATAGGGCCCAATGGGATCCAATGAGGAGTTGCACAGTGGTTTTCGACTGCCTCACGCAACAGCGCACAACGTCAATGGAATTAGCTCATTTCCACATGTCCCTCCATATAGGACAGACGGACACTATTTCAGGGGTGGGCAGGCCATGGCACCTAACTGCGTCAAAGTACACACAGACACCTATAATACTGTGTTACAGTCACAACATGCAATGCAGTGTAGTGCTTGGAAATATGGAATACTGACCAGCTACTCACCGTTTGCCTCCTAGATTGCTACCGATGCGGATGAATAGGAGATGGAGACATCCCCCGTGTACAGGCCTCTGGTGGACTTGGCAACAATGAAGGATAGGCACATCATCCTCACCTATAGACTGGACAGGGACACAATCATAGAGCTGTGTGCCCAATTGGAACCTGACCTGATATCTGCTATCTGGATCCCCCCTCTTGTGCAAGTCCGATGTGCTCCATTTCCTGGCAAGTGGTTCCTTCCAAGTGACAGTGGGCTTGGCAGCAGGAATGTCTCAGCCAATGTTCTCAATAGTGCTGACCAGAGTATTGTCTGCCCTGATTAAACACATGCGCAGCTACATCGTTTTCCCCCAGGTGGAGGATTTAGCCACAGTGAAAGCTGATTTCTATGCTACGGGACATATCCCCAACATTATTGGGGCGATTGATGGTACACATATTGCATTTGTCCCCCTCTGGAGAAATGAACAGGTGTTAAAAAATCGAAAGAGCTTTCACTCCATGAATGTGCAGATAGTGTGCCTGGCGGACCAGTACATCTCCCATGTCAATGCAAAGTATCCTGGGTCTGTGCATAATGCCTTTATCCTGAGGAATAGCAGCATCCCATATGTGATGGCTCAACTCCAGAGGCACCGGGTGTGGCTAATAGGCGAGCCTTGGTTGCCACCCAGGGTTTATTGGTGTATGGGTATGGTGTGGGCCCTAAGGGTTAGTGTGTGTCTAAAAGTTGTACCTCGATATTTGCAGGTGACTCTGGTTACTCCAACCTCTCATGGCTACTGACCTCAGTGAGGAATGCCAGGACAAGGGCAGAGGAACGTTACAATGAGGCACATGGGTGAACAAGGAGGATAATTGAGCAAACCTTTAGCCTCCTGAAGGCCAGATTCCGGTGCCTCCATCTGACAGGTGGATCCCTGTACTACTCACCCAAGAAGGTGTGCCAGATCATCGTTGCATGTTGCTTGTTGCACAACCTAGCCTTGAGACGCCAGGTGCCTTTTCTGTAGGAGGGTGAGACTGGAAATGGGCGTGTGGCAGCAGTGGACCCTGTGGACAGTGAAGATGAGGAGGCAGAGGACAAGGATGAGTACAACAGAAGTGATATTATAAGACAGTACTTCCAATGACACACAGGTAAGACACTGCAATTACACTTTTCAGTGACAGTTTTGTATTTGACATTGTCACTGGCAGGCTGATTTTCCAACTTCTATGGCCACTTACTGTACCCTTTGGCATCTCTATTTTCAGATATTTGTGTCCCATTATTGCTCCTGGTGTGTTGACTGCAGCCAACTACAGGTCATTCCTATGTATACAATACTGAACAGTTACATTGTAGTGTTTAAAGCGTGTTAAGCTAATACATGGTTAAATAATTTGACAGACTCCATACTTGTATTTATTCAAATGGTGTTTATTTAAGTGCTGATGATTAGAGGGGGCTGTGCACTGTGCTGGGTGTTGATGGATGAAAGTCCAGGATAGAGTCCAGTCTATTTGTATCACAGGTGCATTGTCCAAGGGAGCATAGGAAGGGGAGCAATGGCAGTTCAAGGTGGACAGGGTGACAGAGTGGGACACAAGGGTGACAATCAGGAGAGTCTTCTTTCCTGCGGGGGTCTTGGCAATAGTCTCTGGCTTCTGCCTGGATTGCAGGGACCGTTTGCGCTGTGGTTCTCCTTCTGCAAGGGGTGGGGTGCTGGTGGCCTGTTGTTCCTGTGGCGGGGTCTCCTGTCCACTAGCGGCAGCAGAGGTGGAAGGATGTTCATTGGTTCAGTTAGTGTCAGGGGCCACTGCCTCCCTCATGGTGTTGGCCATGTCTGCCAGCACCCCTGCAATGGTGACCAGGGTGGTGTGGATGCCCTTCAAGTCCTCCCTGATCCCCAGGTACTAACCTTCCTGCAGCCGCTGTGTCTCCTACAACTTGTCCAGTATACGGCCCGTCGTCTCCTGGGAATGGTGTTATGCTCCCAGGATGTTGGTGAGTGCCTCCTGGAGAGTCGGTTCCCTGGCCTGTCCTCCCTCTGTCCCATAGCAGTCCTCCCAGCTTCCCTGTTGTCCAGTGCCTCTGTCCCCTGAACCGTGTGCCCACTGACCCCAGGTGCCTGATCGTCCTGTGTTTGTGGGGTGGCCTGGGGTCCCTGTAGTGGTGGACACACTGCTGATTGACGTGTCCTGGGGACAGAGGTATGGGCCCGCTGGGTAGGTACTGTGCTGGTGTTTCCTGAGGGGGAGGCTATGTGGTGGTATGGGACTGTGCCTGGGTTACCGACTGTCGGGAGATCCCCGATGGGCCAGGTTGGTCATCCAGATCCAGGCATCCAGAGCTGCTGTCATTACTGTGGGCCTTCTCTGGGAGTGGACTGGAAGTTGCTGGCACCTCCTCTCTGGTGACATTTGGGTGGGGGACCTGTGGGGATGTAAATGCAATGTTATTATTTCTGTGTGTGTCATCTTGTGCATGGGTGTGTTTCCCTGTATGGTTGTTACTGCCCTGGCAGCATTGCCTTGTGTGAGTAGTGATTTTGTGGGCTATGTGATTCTCTCTAATGTGCATGCTTTCGTGATGGGTGTCCATGCAGGTCTGTGAGGGGTGTCCATGCATTGGTGTTCAATGCAGGGCTTGGTATTGGGATGAGTGGGTTGTGATAGTGGGGTGTGTGTGAGGTGGTGGAGTGATGGGAGTGAGGGTAAGGATGGGGGTTTGTGATGGCATGCAGCGGGGGGGGGGGTAATAGTAATAAAGAGTTGAATTACCAGAGTCCAGTCCTCCTCCTACTCCTGCCAGGCTCTCAGGATGCATGATTGCCAAGACTTGCTCCTCCCATTTTGTTAGTACATTCCCCCATAGGTCGTTCCACCTCTTCCTGATGTCATCCCTTGTTCTGGGGTGCTGTCCCATGGCGTTGACCCTGTCCATGATTCTCCACCATAGCTCCATCTTCCTTGCAATGGACGTCTGCTGCACCTGTGATCCGAATACCTGTGGCTCTACCCGGATGATTTCCTCCGCCATGACCCTTAGCTCCTCCTCAGAGAACCTGGGGTGTCGTTGCGGTGCCATGGATGTGTTGTGAGTGTTGTGGGTGAGGGTGTGTGGGGTGCTGTGTTGGGGTGTGTGATGTGGGGTGCGTGGATGGTGTCTAGGTGATGGTGGTGTGTGTCTGTAGTCTTGTCTGTGGTTTTGCTATTTCTCTTGTCGCACTTGTTTGTAATGGTAAAGGGTTGTGGATAATGTGTGTGTGTGTGTTTTATTGTGGTGTGTGTGTGTGGTGTGTGTATGTGTGTCAGGTGTATGTAGTTTGTATTGTCCAATGTGGTGTTGTTTTGTATGTGTGTGTGTATATTGAGCGTGGTGGTATTTAGCTCCAATGGTTTAGCACCATTGAATGTCCGCAGCGGTGATTCGTGGGTCATAATGCTGTGGGCATAGTTCTGTTGGCGTAACTGTGTGGTTTTTGGTACCGCCAGTTTATCACTGACCTTTGGGCTGGCGGACTTGTGTGTGTGGCTGTATAGTGATGGATTGCTATGTGTGGGTCATAATATGGGTGGCGGTAATCTGCTGCGGCGGTGGAATGCTGGCGGCAATCAGCATGGGAGTTAGCAGGAATCCCCAAGGTGCCTACTGCGTTATCTGTCAGCATCCCCAGGGATTAGGATTAAATCATATCTCTGTTCTTGGTTAAACCTTCATGTTTCTAAGTAAACATAATGTGCTGTGTTACACAATTGGTTTTATCAATGCTTGTTTTACCAATGCTTGTTTGCTAATGTGAGCAGGTGTAGACATGTGCTTCTAATTGGGTGTGGTGTAGACATGTACTTCTAATTGTATGTGGTGACTCATCCACATGTGAAAACTCAACTGCTTTCCTTATTGGCTATGAATAGCAGAGTGAAACATGCCTCCATGCTTGGCTTTGTTTTGCTTCCTGATCTCAGCATCTGATTTGGCAGTCCAGCTCCTGCTGTCATCCTCGTATTCAGGACTTTTGAGGCAATTCTTCTCTTTGTTCCTGTGCCAGCTGACACCAGGCATTCCTCCCGCATTCCGGAAAAGAGTACAGCTAAGTGACTAGTATTATCCAGGGAGTTTGTTCTTTGAGTGCTGCTCTTTCCTAGAACAGCTGGTGTATTTCAGACCTCGTATTTTGTATCTTGAAGAGACAAATGCATTTCTGAACATTCTACATTATTATTGTAGTTACTTGCCTAAAAGTGCTTCAGGAAATCTGCCTGAGCTCAAGTATTACAAAAAGTGACAGTGCAATTTTAAAAGAGCATTTACGTGACTTTTCTTTCTCTAATAGCATAACTCTTGGATTTAAATTGTGTCATTCATGCCTGTGTTTCAGGTTTGAGGAATTTGCTTTTGAAGGGTTTTTTACACACACAGTGAAACCAAACCAAACTGTGCCACCCTAACTGCTTAAACCCAGAGTGGACATTTGTATTTCTTGGATTGTTTTTGTTCCTTTTAGTTTAATCCTATACATGCAGGAAAGTTATACGGGACATAGTTAATGCCCTTGTTTGTCTTTCTTGTATATGATAAGTGCAACCACAGTTCTAATTGTAGTGTACAACAATGAATCTCTATGAAGCCAGCCCTAGTGTCGCTGTACTTATTGTTATGGTATTCATTTTGGGTTTTTGGTAATGCAGTGTTAGTAACTGTGCCAACAGTTATTATTATCCAAGAAAAGTGCTGGAGCATCCTGGTGTTCTTCTACCGCTCCCGTGCCCATATCAGAAAGAGAGATTCAGTTTCAAGGAAGTTGAGTGCACTAACTCTACTATCACTCTGTCAACAACGACCTGCCCCCCTGAAGATACAGGGTGCCTGGCTGGACCCCCTTTCGTTTTGGGATACCTGCCAGGGTTTCTGTGTCCACCAGGAAGTGCTGAGAGGTGTTCCAGGAGGTCGGGGGCATTTCATCGCCCCTGCAGGCATCCTGCTTTTCAGGTGAGTGGCCCTGTCTCGACAGCAGCAAGTGGGATTTACCATCAATGTCATAATGAGGGCCTTAGTTTCCTCAATAAAAACGGACCACTGACATAGTGGCTTTCTGCCCAAACTAAGGGCAGGCAACCACGTTATTGATCGTTCACCATATAGTTAAAATTTATTGTCATTACTGGGTCGAAGTCCTCCCTCCTTTCCCATCACAGGCATGCTCTTTTTGCATGTTCACACCGAGTCTAATAGTCCACCAATCCTGTACTTAATGCACTGGGGAGTCCACACCTCCCAGTATCAGGAGATCAGGTAAGGATCTAGGGCCAAACCCTTACTCACCATCTTCCTTTTGACTTACTGGAGTCACTCGTGGGCCCAGGACAGGAAGGAATCTCAGAGCATCTCCCCCCAGGTAAAAGGGACATGCTACCTTTCACTTCACAAGTTTGGTCACTGAACCTTGAAGGTACTTTCACGGTTGCTCACTGAGACACAACACATCTACCTCTGGTTACTTTCCACAAGTGAAATAGTGTTTTTAAACCCCAAAGGGCAGAGTCACAGGCCAGCCAAAGGGCCTAAGAATGTGCAACACAGCACAAACAATGATATTCCCTACTATCACAGTAGGACCATTCCCAAAAAACAAATCTTAACTCAAACTCAAAAACCCAAACCCACATCAAATACTGAGCTTAAAAACAATTTGTCACTGCAAACATGCAAAGAACCACTGTTACATCAGTGTTTTTACATGTGGGGGCAATGCAGCCTGAAGATACAGGCTCAGGCACATCACTGGTCCTGGAAACCATCACCCCAGAACCCAGAATGAGATTCACAACTACAACATTGGTGTCTGGTTCTTCACATGGGAAAGAAGCTAGTGGTTTTCTCCGGGAGCCCCATTCTACAACGCTGCCTCATATTCTAAAAAGCAAGCGGATACCACCCCTCTTTCATGAGTGGGATAGATCCTTATGATCATTGTTAGACCTGACAGCCTTAAGGTGCTCACCCCTCAACTTTTTGCCTGCCTCCCTCCACTTTTCTGACACTGTTTTTGCTGGTTCTAGGACTCTGCACACTTTACCACTGGTAAGCAGTGCTAAAATGCATATGCTCGCTCCCTTAAAAATGGTAAGATTGGCTCATACCCAATTGGAATATTTAATTTACTTTTAAGTCCCCAGTAAAGTGCACTACATGTGCCCAGGGCCTGTAAATTAAATGCTACTAGTGGGCCTGCAGCACGGATTGTGCCACCCACATAAGTAGACCCTTAACCATTGCAAGGCCTGTTTGTGCAGTTTCACTGCCATTTTGACTTGGCATTTACAAGTACTTGCCAAGCCTTAAACTCCCCTTTTTCTACATATGTCACCTCTAAGGTAGGCCCTAGCTAACCCATAGGGCAGGGTGCAATGTAGGTAAAAGGCAGGACATGCGCATGTGTGTTATATATGTCCCGGTAAGGGAAAACTCTTGAATTTGTTTTCCACTACTGTGAGGCCTGCTCTTTTCATAGGATAGCATTAGGGCTACCCTCATATATTTTTTGAGTTGTAGATTCTGATCAGAAAGGGGTAACCAGGTCATATTTAGTATGGCCAGAATGGTAATACAAAATCCTGCTTATTGGTGAGGTTTGATTTTATATTACTATTTTTAAAATGCCACTTTTAGAAAGTGAGCATTTCTCTGCACTTAAAATCCATCTGTGCCTTACAGCCTGTCTCCAATCCACATCTGGGGTGGACTGGATGACAGCGCCCTTGTGCATTCTACCCAGACAACCACAAAAACAGGACACTCAGACACATCTGCATTCATCTGCATACTGAATGGGTCTTCCTGGG
This sequence comes from Pleurodeles waltl, assembly GCF_031143425.1. Taxonomy (NCBI): domain Eukaryota; kingdom Metazoa; phylum Chordata; class Amphibia; order Caudata; family Salamandridae; genus Pleurodeles; species Pleurodeles waltl. The sequence continues at coordinate 710,034,752 of NC_090437.1, read as the reverse complement.
CTGGAAGAGTGGAGGGCCGGACACTTACAGTTCAAAGGCTAGTGACCTGCCCTCACACAATGGACTGCCAAACCTCCTACTGGGACCCTGGCAGACAGACCTGTACTGAAAAGGGACCTTGTGCACTTCAAATCCACTCTTTGAAGTGTCTCCCACTTCAAAGGCATTTCTGAGTATATAAACTGGGTCTCTGGCCCCACCAAATAATACACTTCTGGACCTAAAACTGCAATCTGAAAAGAGGAACAGCCTGGCTGCCCAAATAATTCATCTGGACTAATTTGCTGAGAAGGACTGCTGCCCTGCTGTTGCCCTGCTGCCCTCTGATTTTGTGTGCTCACCAAGGGCTTGGATTGAACTTTGCCTCGTGTTTTCCGAAGTCTCAGGGACAAAAAGACTTAGGCCCTCATTCCAACCCTGGCGGTCTCTGACCGCCTGGGCGGAGGGCAGCGGAAGCACTGCCAACAGGCTGGCGGTGCTTCCTGGGCTATTCTGACCGCGGCGGTAAAGCCGCGGTCAGAAAAGGGGAACCGGCAGTTTCCCGCCGGTTTTCCCCATGCCCAGGGAATCCTCCTTGGGGATTCCGACCCCCTTCCCGCCAGCCAAACCGCCAGAACCAGGCTGGCGGGAACGGGTGTCATGGGGCCCCTGGGGGCCCCTGCACTGCCCATGCCACTGGCATGGGCAGTGCAGGGCCCCCTAACAGGGCCCCACAAAGATTTTCACTATCTGCTTAGCAGACAGTGAAAATCGCGACGGGTGCCACTGCACCCGTCGCACCCCTGCAACTCCGCCGGCTCCATTCGGAGCCGGCTTCATTGTTGCAGGGGCTTTCCCGCTGGGCCGGCGGGCGCTCTTTAGGAGGGTGCCCGCCGGCCCAGCGGGAAAGTTGGAATGGCCGCTGCGGTCTTTTGACCGCGGGGCGGTCATTCGGCGGTGACCGCATGGCGGGCAGCAGTCGTGGTCAGAATGACCGCCTTAATTTCTTCAAGGAACTCCTTGTGCGCTGAAAATTGATGCACAGCTTCCCGGAAACGACGCATAGCCGAACCGGAACGATGCAGCCGAACTTCCTGAGGGAAGAGTCAATGCAGTGCCTGCCTTGCGACCGGTAATTTGACGGACAGCACTACCGGATCGACGCACAGACGAACCGGAACGACACAGTCCGGCTTCCCGAGTGAAGAATCAGCACAGCGTCTGCCATGTAACAGAAAATTCAACACATCGCCACACCGGATTGATTCAACACCTGTGACTTCGTTCCACATGCCCAGGATTTCCACACATCGTCCCTGGGCATAAAAAAGATCCCCGCATCGCAGTGTGGAACCAAGCCTGGCACCATAGAAAGAAGCCTGTGTGGTGTATTTTTGTGGTGTTTTCACTGTGTTACTGTATGGTTTATTGCACAAATACTCTACACATTGCCGTCTAAGTTAAGCCTGACTGCTCAGTGCCAAGCTACCAGAGGGTGGGCACAGGATAATTTGGATTGTGTAACTTACCATGACTAGGAGTGTGGTCCCTATTTGGACAAAGGTGAATACCTCTGCCTGCTAGAGCCCCCATTTCTAACATTGCTGATCAGCAGTGAGGATAGGACTTGTTTTTGTGCAGTGACATACAATAGATATGTATAGACTACCTACCCACAGTTAAAGGTCAGTTTTATTTTTTATTTTTTTTCTGCAATTCTTTTTGCTTGACATTTTAATCTAATCTAAACAACATGGCTCTGGCTGGGTCTCAAGGAGGAGCGGAGAGTTTGACCTAGCCAATCTGGAGACATACACTGTCAGCCAGCTGAAAGGGTTCTGCAGGGGGATGGGAATACCTACCCGGGGTGCCTCCAAGAAGGAGGAATACCAAAAAGCACTGAGGGCCTGGACAGAAGCCCATTCACAAGAGGATGTTGAGGTGGCGGGCCAGAGGATACAAAACAAGGGAGCAGTGTCTCAAACCATGGTCTGACCGCAGAGGAAAAGAGGGAGGAGAGAGAGTTCCAACTGCAACTGGCCAGATTAAAAATGGAGAAAAGGAGAGCAGAGAAGGAGGCAGAGGAGAGCTGAGGCTGCAGCTGAACGAGCTTTGGCTGCAAAGAAACTACTTCTGGCTCATGAACTGAGTCAAAAGGAGTTGGACCTCGAGTCTAGGCAGTCGGAGTCCAGCAGTGATGGTCGCAGCATACATACAGAAACTGCTGGAGACAAAAATGTTCTTATGTCCAAAGATGTGATGCCAAGTTATGTGGTGGGAGATGACATTGACAAATAGTTTGAATTCTATGAAGTTGCACTAAGGGCCCATGGGGTTTCTGAAGAGCAATGGGGGCTGGCTTGGGGAAACATATACCAATAATTGGGAGGGACACACTTCTCACATTAGAACCAGAGGCCCGTAACACCTACCCGTTCATGAAAGCCATTTCAATTGCCAAGTTTGGACTGACCCCTGTTTGGTCCAAGTATGGACTGACCCCTGAAAAGTATAGCCAGAAATTCAGGGACAGTACCAAACTCTCCACACAATCCTGGGTAGACTTTTTTTTATATTTCTAGCAAGGCACTGAATCGATGGGTGCAGGCAGTAAAGCCAATGGTTATAAGGGGTTATATGATTTGATCCTGAAAGAGCATATGCTATTTGCTCTACAGAGTTGCGCCAACATCTGATTGACAGTAAGTTGATTGATTCTAGGAAGTTGGCTGAGGAGGCAGACTTGAGTGTCCAAAAGGTATTTGGGGGGGGACACCCACAAAGGTGGTCAGGGTTCCCACCAGAAGAAAGAGGGGGGAGAAAAACTTAAAAATAAGGATTTCTCCCTGGGAAAATAATTCCCAGGGGAGTAGTGGTACCCATTCCTAGCCTGATTGTGCAATGAAACCAGGATTCTTTGACCATAAGAAAGGGAGGTTTGTACCCCAATGTAGAGAGTGCACTAAGTATGGTCACTCTAAGGGTGACTCCAAGTCTCCCCAGAGGACACAGCCCCCCACTGGAGGACATACACCTGAGTTGGCTAGTGTAGCGCTCGATGAGGAGGTAGTCCGAGTTAACTTTGGGGAACAGACAGGGGTGACCCTAGTGTCCCTGTGAAATGAGGAAATGGTGCCAAAAGCCCACATGCTAATACCTCCAAGTATAGGCAGTGGGTCATCATTAATGGGCAAAGGGAGTAGGCTCTGCCTGACACAGGAGCCAATATGACTGTTGTTAGGGGACAGCCGGTGTCAACAGAGCAGGTCATCCTTAATACATTACACTAGGTCATAGTCACTAACAATCGTGAGAGCCACCTACCAGTAACTCCAGTTCCCTTTGAGTGTGTGTGTGTGGGGGGGTTCTCTGGTACTCTGAAAGTAGCTGTGAGTCATGCCTGTAGATCATCTGTAAGGCAACGACTGAGCACACTACCTGGAAGGAGGGTGAGCTAAGGTCTCTCCTGAAGATGTTAGGCTTGCCTGAGTGGGTCTGCATGACCACAAGGTCCATGGCTGCCCAGGAATGCAGTCAAGGGCGTTTAGAGCCTGGAACAATGGCCCAGATAGCTGACATGGAGAGGGGCAAGCAGTGTAGGAACCAGTCCCAGACGTTCCCACTGTGGTTGACGGGGTCCCTGAGAAGGAAGCCCCTGAGCGAACTGGGGCGGACATTGCTGCCCTGGGTAACCCACCTAGCTTGCTGGCTGGCAAGTTGAGGGTGGGCCAACCAGGGAGGAATTCTGCAAGGCACAGAAGGAATGCCCCACTCTTGAGGGGCTGAGGCAACAGGCCTTAGCCCAAGCAGCAGGTGAAACCTCTAGCGATCACCATATATATTGGGAGAATGATCTCCTCTACAGTGAGCCTAAGGTACCCGAGGCTGGGGCAGCACATCTGCTGGTGGTCCCCCAGTGCTATCTGGCCTTCCTACTGCTTCTGGCTCATGACATACCGCTGGTGGAACATTTGGGGCAAGACAAGACTTTGGCCAGGCTTGTCACCCACTTTTATTGACCCTGAATGCGGATGGCCTCAGATGCATTCTGTAGGTCCTGTCTAACCTGTCAGGCTAGTGGGAAGACAGGGAAAAGGCTCAAGGCCTCCCTGGTCCCACTCCCTGTCATTGACACCCCCTTTGAAAGGGTGGGCATCGACGACGTTGGTCCCTTAGACCCCATGACTGGTTTGGGGCACATGTTTATCCTGGTTTTGGTGGACCATGCCACCCGCTACCCAGAGGCAATCCCTCTGAGGACAGTGACTGCACCGGTGGTGACCAGAGCTCTGATGGGGATATTTATCCGTGTGGTATTCCCAAAGGAAGTTGTGTCTGACAGAGGCACAAACTTCATGTAGACATACATGAAGTCCATGTGGGATGTGTGTGGGGTGACATACCAGTTTACTACCCCTTACCATTCTCAATCCAACGGTCTTGTGGAGAGATTCAACAAGACCTTGAAAGGCAAGATCACAGGCCTCCCTGACGCCATGAAGCATAAGTGAGACATCCTCCTGCCATGCCTTCTCTTTGTTTATAGAGAGGTGCCTCAAAAGGGGGTGGTGTTCAGTCCCTTTGAACTTATCTATGGTTACCCTGTCAGTGGGCCCCTAAGCTTAGTAAAAGAGGGGTGGGAGAAAGCTCCCAGAAACCCCCCCAGGATGTGGTCATTTACCTGCTGGCCCTCCACAACCAGATGCAGCGCTTCTGGAAAAAGGCCAAGAGCAACCTCAAGGCCAGTCAAGAGGCTATGAAACAACGGTATGCCCAGAAGGCCACCCTGGTAGAGTTTCAACCTGGTCGACAAAGTTTGGGTGACTGAACCAGTAGAGCCCAGGTCCCTCCAGGCCCGCTGGACTGGCCCATTTGAAATCAAGGAGCATAAAGGGGAGGCCGCTTACCTAGTGGACCTCAAGTCCCCTAGAAATCCCCTAAGGGTGCTCCATCAGAACCGAGTGAAGCCTCATTTTGAGAGGTCTGAGGTCAGCATGTTTCTGGTGACAGTTGAGGGTATGGAAGAGAAGAGTGATCCTCTCCCTGACCTCCTGTCTACCAAGAAAGGTGATGGGTCAGTGGAGGGTGGCAATCTCTCTGACTCCCTGACCCTAGATCAGAGCGGGGATTGCTACCAGTTACTGGAACAGTACTCCTCTCTATTTTCTCTCAACCCTGGACTCACACACTTGTGTGTCCATAATATTGACATGGGAGACGGTCCCCCTGTAAAGAACAAAATGTAAAGGTTGTCAGAGAAGGTGAGGGTTGCATCAAGGAATAAGTTGCCAAGATGCTTGCTTTTGGGATGATTGGGAAGTTCAGCAGTCCCTTGTCCAGCCCTGTGGTGCTGGTTCCCAAGGCTGCCTCTCCTGGTGCCAAGCCAGAACTTAGGTTCTGCGTGGACTACCAGGGTCTCAACTCTGTCAATAAGACAGACACTCACCCCATGCCCCAAGCTGGTGAACTCGTAGAACATCTAGGCGCTGCCAAATTCCTCAGTACTTTTGATCTCACATCAGGGTACTGGTAGATCGCCTTGACTGAGGGGGCTAAAGAGAGATCTGCATTTTCCACCCCTGTGGGACATTACCAGTTCAGAGTGATGCCCTTTGGGTTGAAGAATGCCCCGCTACTTTACAACGGTTGGTTAACGGGGTCCTTGCCCTGAAGGACATGTTCTGCGCAGGGTACCTAGATGACATAGCCATCTACAGTTGCAGCTGGGAGGAACACCTGCTCCATCTCAAGGAGGTGCTTCAGGCTCTGAAACAGGCAGGCCTGACCATCAAGGTCAGTAAGTGCCAGATTGGGCAGGGTTCCGTGATGTACTTGGGACATCTAGTAGGTGGTGGCAAGGTGCAGCCCCACCATGCCACCATTGAGACAATCATGGCCTGGCAACCAACTAGAACCCAAACTGAGGCGAGAGCCTTCCTGGGTCTCACCGGGTACTACAGCAGATTTGTTAAGGGCTATGGCACTATGGTGGCCCCCTTAACAAAACTCACATCTAGGAAACATCCTAGGTTGGTGAATTGGACAGAGGCTTGTCAGAAAGCCTTTGACTCTCTGAAGGAAGCAATGTGCACGGCACCCATGCTCAGGGCTCTTGACTACTCTAAGGAGTTCATCGTGCAGACAGATGTTTCAGAGCATGGCACAGGGTGGTTCTAGCACAGCTGAATGAGGAGGGCCTATACCAACCAGTAGTCTTTATTAGCAGAAGACTATTACCAGGGGAACAGAGTTGGACTGCCATAGAAAGAGAAGCATTTGTTGTGGTCTTGACACTGAAGAAGCTGAGACTCTACCTGTTTGGGACTCACTTCAGGGTTCAGACAGACCACAGGCCCCTCAAACGGTTCATACAGATGAGGGGTGAAAATCCTAAACTCTAGAGGTGGTCCATTTCCCTACATGGGATGGACTTTATGGTGGAGCATCGCCCGAGGTCTGACCATACCAATGCTGATGGTCTCTCCAGATACTGCCACCATATTGATGAGAGCTCCCAAGGGGTTGGGTAGCTCTCCCCACTTTCAGCTGAGGGGGACACATGTTAGACCTGACAGCTCTAAGGTGGTCATCCCCCAACTTGTTGCCTGCCTCCCTCTGCTTTTCTGACTCTGTTTTTGCTGGCTTTAGGACTCTGTGCTCTTTACCACTGCTAACCAGTGCAAAAGTGCATATACTCTCTCCCTTAAACATGGTAACATTAGCCCATAGCAATTGGCATATTTAATTTACTTGTAAGTCCCCAATAAAGTACACTACATGTGCCTAAAGCCTGTTAATTAAATGCTACTAGTGGGCCTGCAGCACTGATGGTTCCAACCACATAAGTAGCCCCTTAACTATGTTTCAGGCCTGCCATTGCAAGGCCAGTGTGTGCTGTTTCACTGCCACTTTGACTTGGCATTTAAAAGAAATTGCCAAGCCTTAAACTCCCCTTTTTCCACATATGTCACCCCTTAGGTTGGCCCTAGGTAACCCATAGGACAGGGTACTAAGTAGGTAAAAGGCAGGACATGTACATGTGTATTTTGATATGTTCTAGTAGGGGAAAACTCCTAATTCATTTTGCACTACTGTGAGGCCTACTCCTTTCATAGGATAGCATTAGGGCTGCCCTCATATACTGTTTTAGTGGTAGATTCTGATCGGAAAGGGGTAACAGGACATTTTCAGTATGGCCAGAATGGTAATACAAAATCCTGCTTATTGGTGAGGTTGGATTTTCTATTACTATTTTAGAAATGCCACTTTTAGAAAGTGAGCATTTCTCTGCACTTAAAATCCATCTGTGCCTTACAGCCTGTCTCCAATCCACGTCTGGGCTGGGCTGGTTGACAGCTTCTTTGTGCATTCCACCCAGACAACCACTAACACGGAACACTCAGACACATCTGCATTCATCTGCATACTGAATGGGCCTTCCTGGGCTGGAAGGGTGGAGGGCCGGACACTTACATTTCAAAGGCTAGTGGCCTGCCCTCACACAATGGACTGCCAAACGCCCTACTGGGACCCTGCATACAGACCTGTACTGAAAGCAGATCATGTGCACTTCAAAATCTCTCTTTGAAGTCTCCCCCAATACAAAGGTTTTTTGGGGTATATAAACTGGGTCCTGGGTTGGGTCCCACCAAATCAGACACTTCTGGACCTGAACCTGCAACGTGTCAAGAGGAAAAGCCTTGCTGCCCAAAGTACTCATCTGGACTGCTTTGCTGAGAAGGACTGCTGTCCTGCTGTTGCCCTGCTCCCCTGCTGCCTTGCTACCCTCTGAATTTGCTAAGGAGTGCTCTCCAAGGGCCTGGATTGAGCTTGCTTTCTGTTTTCTGAAATCTCAGGGCGAGAACGACTTCATCTTTTCAAGGAACTCCTTGTGCGCTGAAAATCGACGCACAGCTTGCTGGAAACAACACACAGCATGCCTTGCGACAAGAAAATCGCTGCACAGCCAGACCAGATGGACACAGCCAGACTTCCTGAGTGAAGATTCAATGCAGGGCCTGCCTTGCAACTGGAAATTTGAAGCACAGCCCTACCAGATTGACGCACAGCCGAACTGGAATGACGCAGCCTGACTTCCCAAGTGAAGAATCGATGCATTACCTGCTGTGCAACAGAAAATTAAATGCATCGTCACACCGGATCCACGCAACACCTGTGACTTCGTCCCGCATGCCCAGGATTTCCATACATCAGCCCTGGACGTCAAAAAGATCCCCACATCGCAGTGAGGAACCAAGCCTGTGTGCCAGAAATCGACGCAAAACCCCTTAGAGTGTGGAAAGAAACAACGCTTCGTCTGTGCCGCACCGGAAAATCCGATGAACACTCTGGTGGTCATTCCGACCTAGGCGGGCGGCGGTTGCCGCCCGCCCGTCGGAAGCCGCCTGAATACCGCCCCGGGGTCAATAGACCGCGAGGGGTATTCTGACTTTCCCGCTGGGCCGGCGGGCGATCTGATTCAGATCGCCCGCCGGCCCAGCGGGAAAGCGCCTTCCACAAGGAAGCCGGCTCGGAATCGAGCCGGCGGAGTGGAAGGCGTGCGACGGGTGCAGCAGCCTAGTTGGGCCCTGTTAGGGGGCCCCTGCAGTGCCCATGCCATCGGCATGGGCACTGCAGGGGCCCCCAGGGGCCCCAAGACGCCCATTCCCGCCGGCCAGGTTCTGGCGGTAAGAACCGCCAGAGCCAGGCCGGCGGGAAGGGGGTCGGAATCCCCATGGCGGCGCAGCATGCTGCGCCGCCATGGAGGATTCCCCAGGGCAGCGGGAAACTGGCGGGAGACCGCCAGTTTTCCCTGTCTGACCGCGGCGTTAGCGCCGCGGTCAGAATGCCCTTAGGGGCACCGCCGGCCTGTCGGCGGTGCTCCCGCGCCCGTTGGCCCTGGCGGATTGTATCCGCCAGGGTCAGAATGAGGGCCTCTATTTTTCCACGCATCTCCTCCTCTGCAGTCACAGTGCATGTTATTTTTGACGCAAACCAGGTTTGTGAAATCACGAGACAACTGTTGTTTTCTAAGATTTAACACTCTTTTTAATCTTGCAAAAGTGATATCTCAACTTGTGCTTATTGAATCTTTATCATTTTGACCTTAATTTATTTAACTAGATAAATATCTCATATTTCTCTACACCTGTGTGGTGTATTTTTGTGGTGTTTTCACTGTGCTACTGTATGGTTTGTTGCACAAATACTTCACACATTGCCTTCTAAGTTAAGCCTTACTGCTCAGTGCCAAGCTACCAGAGGGTGGGCACAAGATCATTTGGATTGAGTGTGACTTACCCTGACTAGGATTGTGGTCCCTATTTGGAGAAAGGTGAATACCACTGCCAACTAGAGACCCCATTTCTACATTAATACTTTCTTGTGAGTGCCATGTGGGTGAATCCCACCATCTTTCAATGAGAGGTTGCATGCTCATCCATAAGCAACTGATGATTGGACAGGGAAACCATCTTGACTGCAGAGGATTCCAGGACACTCTAGGATGTGGTTCTTCAACAACTTCTGGGTGTGTGTCAACATCCTCCTGCCAGAACCTGCAGTTCGTACATCTCTTGGGGATGTTTGGGGCATCTGGGTGTGCACCCACTTTTCTGGTGGTAATCAACCAAAATTGACCAAAGTAACAGCATACTGGCACTATTACACTGAAAGGATACAAATACTTGTCTCTTGTTATTGCCAATAGCATTACATGTGCATAAGAAGGCACCCAGTATTAACTTAGGAGTGTTAGGCTGACAAATGTATTGAAAACTAATGAAAGATACAAAAATGACTCTGGGCCAATACCCCCGTCTCCTTTGGTTTCCCAGTAATTGCATGCAAATAATGAATCTTACTGGCAGCAAAATTCTTGAGGAGGGTAACAAGGGAAAATTCTAATATGCTGAAGAGTGTGCTGCCAGAAGCTGGAAAGTGTTTTCTAAACTTTTTGTTGCTTTCTTGTAAAGACAAAATTCAACATGTCTGGGAAGCTGTAACATTCAGACCATTTTTTAACCATTTTCCACTTCGCCATTAAGTTCACTTATATTTTTGCCATTTGGAAAAAAACTTTTTGAGCATTTATTATGAAGGACCTGGGACAGTATGCCTGTGAACCTTAAGGGACTTCCAGTCAGTCGCGGCTGGTGATTGGGCATAGTGGCGGGTGGGGGTAGGCAAAACAAAAATAGATATATTTAAAAAGTCAGCTTACCTCGTCACCGCTCTGCTCCTGCGTCACCACCGTCGCACTCCAGGCTCCCAGCCTGCCCTGCGCCAATCATGACGCTGATCAGAGCAGCGTTATGATTGGCTAGAGTTCCCTGGCTGTGTGCTCCAACGCAGACTGGGAGCCTGTGCCAGCTCTCTCCAATTTCGCTGTACAGTGTCGGGTTGGAGAGAGCCCTTGTGTGTATGTGTGTTTGGGAGGCCCGAGACGGCCGGCCAAACATACATGTGCACTGAGAGGACTGCTCTGTGCACTCCCCTCCATGCTCATCAACCCATGGCCCTTCCCCTGTAGAAATAAAATGACAATAAACAGCATTTATTATCATTTTGTTTCTAAAGGTTTGCAGCTCCTGCTGCTGCTGGCGCTGGGGATGGGGGGGGGGGGGGGGTGGTGTGACGCTCCTCCGCCCTAACAGAGGAGCCACCCCTGTTGTAGTGCACCCACTATAAAAGAGATGCATCCTGCCGTACCTGGTACTGAGGACAAGATTAGCAGTATGGTCTGGATATTTCAATGTAGAATTCTTGGCACTGGAGTCCGTTCAGTAGGTAGGGTTGTCATTTGACATCACTATTCATTTTAAAGCACTTATAAAGATCTCCTATTTAAATGCTGCAAAGAAGTGTTGTATACGTTAGAGACCACGGCAGCTCTTAAGCAAGTGTTGGTGAATTGCAGCAATTGGAAGGTGCCTTAGAGTTGGGCGGGCTCCGGTTTAGAAGTAACCCCTGTGGGATACTGAATGACTGCTGATATACACTCACTGGGGGTAGTTAAACCTGACAATACGGTTTCGATTTGTGAATAAGAGTCTGGAATCAAATCACAGCATACTCATACTAAAGTAATCGTTTATCAATTGAGACTTTATCTACTCACTTCAGATATTGTATGATCGTAAGTAGGGGTGCGGAAACCTCAGTGGACAGTGGGGCTTGGACGGGGGAGAGATCGAACCATATACAACTGAAAAGAAACCGCCATTTTCCTTGCAACAATCACAGAGAAACTGAACAGAGCTCTGCGTATGCACTGAACTAAAAAGCCTTTAAATAGATTTTTTTATGGAAGATCAATACAGTACGGTATGGACTACTTTGATTAGTCAAAGAGGATGGTAAATCTTCTCCAACGTATTTGCTAATTGGTTGATAGTAATTAAGAAGGGAGATGTGTGCATGCGTGCATGCCAACGCTATTATTGTTATGTTAGTCCAGGTGTAGTCACCACAAGAGGTTTCAGCAGTGCTTTCGAGACAAAGATAAAAGCATTTGATTGAGTTTCAATGAGCTATATCAGGGAATTACAAGCTAGGAAACGATGCAGACGTGAACGTAGGTTGTGCACAAGATTGCTTCACGCTGTTCCTCATTCTAATGTCTCTGCAATCAAAAAATGACGACCTTGTCGATCATTGTCACGTATATTCAGCTCCTTGCTGGTGAAATCAAGAGAGGTGTTGCTGAGTACAAGCACACATACCTATTAATCTCCTGGATGGATTCAATTCAAAAGTACCTCAACGCTTTAAACCTTGGGATTTGATTGTTGGGGTTAGGAGTGCCCTCCAAATCGTTTATTGCATTTATTACCACTGACAGGAGCGGCATTCAACCATTTTGCTTTACTTAATACAAGGTCTCCAACCGACAGCATGTAAGAGGTGAATATATACTTAACCTGTTACAAGTTGTCACGAGGCCAGACCTAAAATCTGGGCATAAGCTCTCTATTTTCAGTGTTTGACATAACTGTAAAATCATGGGGAGTAAGAGAGTAACCTACACAGATAGAGGAGGGGATGAATAGAAACTAATGTTCGCATACATTAGAGGTATGTAGTCTACCCCAGAAAATTTAGGGAGTTAAGAGAAGGAAGTGCTAGGAGGAAGGAGAGGAAAAGGTTTGGGAGTTGGAGAGAGCGCAGGGAATGGGACATTTACCAATATCTTGAAAAAATAAAAAAATGTGCATGGTATATCACAGGATAATCGCCTGGTGGTGAAAAGCTTGTATACGAAATATATGTAAAGGTTGTAAACCTACCCCACAAAGGTTTCCTTCTATACTTTTTAGTTTTTTGTGGATCTAATTCACTTTATGCCAACGAGTTATAAGTTCGTGGAAATGTACTACTTTATGGCTATTTAAAAGGTGCAAATGAAATTCAACTTCAATTTTCTGTTATTGCCAACAAGGAAATATATTTGACTTTAGAGAAAGCACACCCCGACAGCATTTATCATGTACATATTTTAGTACTCTTCGATTTTACACATCTGTTTACCCAGTAGTTTAAGATGTTTGTACGTGGCTTTGAGAATTTCAGTGGAAACACTTAGGCTCTAATTCACAACCCAAAATGTCAGAAACCCCAGTGTCGATTATTCTACCATAGTTTGTTTTAAATTAATCAGGGCGTAGTATACCTACGCGAATTCACATGTTAATCAGACCCCTGCATGCGCATTAGAATCAATTCTTCTGGCTTAAAAACTTCTAGGAGTATAACTATAAATTATTAAGTATAATGATTAAAGGATATAATTTATCACAGCACTTGGATAAAAGGGAACGTGACAATAAGCGGACTTCAATACTGTGGAGATCTGGAACGACGTACCATTACATGCCAATGGCAGTGAATGTCTTTCGGCTTTGTTTTATTTTCAGATATTATAGTCTTTGAGTAGTTGTGTAAGGGTGGTTACTATTCACATTGAACCAGAAAGTAGTGCTGTGATTTATAGTAATCATACCTACTATGCTTACCTTGCAAAACTACATGGGCGAAAAAAAGGCCTTTCCAGTATCCATCTACGCATAATTTCCCCTTACACTTGCCTGCCGAAATGTCTGATTTGTCTTGTTGTTTTAAAATTCTTATAATTTCACGTGGGTTGGTGCCATACAAGAATAAAATAAAGCCACTTTCAGCAGGAGTTCTGTAGTGATGTATGGTAGCAACATGCCAGATTTTTAGCCGCCAAATGCTTTTTAAAGGCAGCTGTGATAATATTTGACCGGACTACCACTATTAAATCCCATCTTACTTTTTTATTGGAACTCTGGATGTTTAGCATTAGTTCTGCATCTAATTTAACACAGCATTTGAACAACATTTTTAAAAGCAAACTTATTAAGGCTCAGACCTGCCAGCTGGCATTGGCTGACGTGCTGTTCATGAAAGAACAACACGGGCGTCCCCTTTCAATATGTATCTTTCTAAAATGCCATGAATTAAGGAAACACAAATGTGATTGGTCAGATGTGGTCACCCGACCCTGCCAAGGCTGCACAGCTAGAGCCACTGTTGGTGGATTAAACCATGCTGCTTGGAAGCTGATCAAGACAGTCAAGTTTGAACAAGAACATGTTGCTTTATTCTGAAGTGATTCAATTGTGAAGACTGAAAACCCGAATCTACTAAGATATATGTTTGCAATTAGGAGCCCATTCTCCGGGCATGTCAGTTTTTCTATCAGTTTCCATATAAATAAAAAACAGAAATGGGTTATAAACCTGTATATGAGTCACTCTGACACTGGGAAACACTAAAGATGAGGACATTTTAATGTATTTAAGAGTAATAGCAGAAAGGATCTCATGCGCACAAGGGCACTTGTAGGTTACCAATTTTGGTGCCAAAGGGGGAACCGTGAATGATCACCACTGAGGATAGTGCTGCAGAAGCATGTCATGGCTGCCAAGTAGGGGAAGGGAAACGTTTCTCTAAGTGCGCTGGGCATGTAAGTAGGGCCACTTAGGGATTACACTCAGACCGCATGGGAAGAGCTGTTTCCATTATAAGACAGATATGTTCCAACTGGAATCAAGCTCATGAAATAGGATACTTCATGTGGTGCTGCAAAACAGCTGCATGAAATGCACAGACGTCTGGCTGACTAACCATTCTGGATGGGATTGCTGCTAACCACTAGTTCAGAGTGACAAGAAACAAAGAGAGGACTGAAATCAGACGTGTCAATTGTGCAATTGGCTGTTATGTGGCACGGTGAACCAGAGGTCATTACACAAACTTTGCTGACAGCAGTGCAGTATAAAATGAGCATGCAAATACATTCTCCTGGTGCACAAATCTGGATAAATCGATTTTGTATTATTTTGCAGTTATTGTAGTTGACAAATAAGTACACATATTGTGCTCCTGTATTTATTACAGAAAGATTTGTGCACAAGGATGTGGAACCATTTCTGTACATCTGAATATGGGCTTAAATACCTCCTACTGAACATTCAGAAGATATTGAAACCTAAATTCCTTTATTAAGTTATAGTACTCTGCCACAACTTGTATTATCCTACCTATCCAATGTACACACTCCGTCCTGGTTAAAACCCAGACAAAGGTTGTTGCTGATGTCACCTATAATGCACGAGCAGGCTTTGGGGTACTGCCCCACACCCACTGAGCCATAAATGGTAAGCCATTCCTCCAATCATAACTCCAAATGGACCACTAGATGTAGGAGACTGATGGGCGACAGTGAGGTGGTCTGTGAGGATTCCGCCTTTGTTGGGTCAACAATCCCCTCTTCACCTGTAGTGTTAGAGACCACTGAAAAGGCAGTTTGCAGGAAAAATAGGGTTTCCTCTGGATTGCATGCCATCCACCACTTGTGGATAGAACAGCAACATCGTCATTCTGAGTATCCTCTGAGGCTTAACTTTGACATTTCAGAGGGTAGAGAGTCATAGGCCCTCATTTTAACATTGATGGTAAATGCCACCTACCGCCGTGGCGATGGCCGCCAAAAGACTGCCGCCGTGGCTACCATCCGTTCGCGCAATTATGACCACAGCTGGATTTCCGCCACAAGAAGGGCGGAAATCCGACTGTGGCCATAGTGGCGGATGGTGATAAGGTGGCGCTGCTACCACCAGCAGCGCCACGCCAGTAGACCACCATCAGCCATATTATGGCAAATAATACAGCCTGGCGGTGTTCTGCTGGCGGGTGCTGCTGGCGTTGGCAGCGCCCCATCCCGTCCTCTGCTGGAAGACACTCTGCATCCAGGTAAGTCGGGTTTCCGAAAGGGGTGGGGGGTGTTGTGTGTGTGCATGTATGTGTGAGTGTGTGTGAATGTGAGTGTGTTTAGTGTTGTTTGCTTGCATGTATGTATGTGTGTGAGTGCGTGTATGAATGGAAATGAGAATGCGTGTCTGCATGTAAGTGTGGATGTGTGTGCGGATGTGTGCGTGAATGAATGAATGAATGCATGCGTGCATGTCTGTATGTATGTCTGTGTGAATGAGTGTGTGTCTGTATGTGTGTGTGTATGGGGGAGGTTGGAAGGGAGGGGGAGCGTAGATGAAGGGGGGTAGAGGGGGTGTCTGGTGAGTGTTGGGGGGGAAGGGGACTCCTATTAGTGACAGGGAAGGAATTCCCTGTCTCTGATAGGGCCTACCACCATGGTTTTTATGGTGTTACGAACGCCACAGATTCCATGGCAGTAGGCAGGGTCACGATACCGCCAGCGGCATAATAGAGGCCGCTGGGCTGGAGATGGTTATCTCCAGCCCATCGGCTGCTTCCGCTATGGCGGTCGGAGTGGTACATTAGCAGGTTGCATGTTATAATGTGGCGGTAAGTACCACCAGCCTGTTGACGGTACTACTGCCACATTATCTCTGACCGCCAGGGTCATAATGACTGCCATGGTGTCTCAAACAAAATGCCTAATAGTACTGTAACAAACAGGCATTGATGACACTTTGACATAGACAGATGTGACATAGCATAGGCATATATGAGTATCTGGTGCTGGACAGGGGATCACAGACATGAGATAGGATTGTGACTTACCAGGCAGTTCACTAGATCCTTGCTATCTGGATGGACACTGTGACATCAGCTACTCATCAATGTTGTCTGTAGGTGGCTGTGGATATGTGTCCCTTGATGCAGCAACCCCAGAAAAGAATATTGATACATTTTAGAGTTCTTACATTGTGATTGAGTGCATCTGTGAACGGTTTGACAACTTGTGCTGTTATTGATAAATGTCAAACGAGGATAGGTCATCATGTGACTTCCACAAGGGCAAACTGAGAAATGAACAGACACAAAAGGGAATTAATGGGATAGAAATGGATAAACACATTAGAATATGTACTAGGGCCACAGACTTACCTGACCAACAGATAGCAAAATGGCAAATTATTGCTAGGCAAACGTCCTCTGATATAGAAGAGGGTAAGGTGCTGTGTGGACAAAAGAGGACATTGTGTAATTGTAACTATGGAGCCAGACACCTACAGATAATTGAAATAACACAGCACAAACAAGCTATTGCTCTGGGAACATTACAGTGGTATGCACTGACTGAACATACAGAGAGTTTTGTCCAGGTCACAGTTACTGATAGAACGTTGTGATTTGAGAATGTTGTGAGTTGATTTGACACGAGACAGTTGTAGGTGCTGTGACAAAGGAGAAATCAAACTATGACTTTCTGCAATAAAACATAAGGTCTCCTGTGACACGCATCTGAAGAGGGCTCAAGGGAGGTCAGATCGGATTAGTGACTTCGTCCCGCTGAGGAAAATTTTCCAGAAAAAGACTAAGGTCCTCATTTTAACATTGGCGTTAAAGGGTGTCTACTGCCACAGCGACGGCCGCCAAAAGACCGTCGCTGCGGCTACCATACGTTCGCACAATTATGACAATAGACGGATGCTGGTAAGGTGGCGCTGCTACCACCAGCAGCGCCATGCCAGTAGACTGCCGTGAGCCGTATTATGACAAATAATACAGCCTGGCAGTGTTCTGCTGGCAGGCGCTGCTGGTGGTAGCAGCACACCGTCCCCTGCCGGAAGACCCCCTGGGTCCAGGTAAGTCGGGTTTCGACAGGGGAGGGGGTGGGGGTGTTTTGTGTGTGTTTTGTGTGTGTGGGGGTGTATGTATGTGTGAGTCTGTGCATGAATGCAAGTGTGTGTTTAGTGTTGTTTGCGTGCATGTACGCATGTGTGTGAGTGTTTGTATGAATGGAAATGAGAATGCATGTCTGCGTGTAAGTGTGTATGAGTGTGCGAATGTGTGTGTGAATGAATGAATGCATGCGTGTATGTATGCGCGTATGTCTGTGTGAATGAGTGTGTGTCTGCATGTGTGTATGGGGGATGGTTGGAAGGGAGGGGGAGCGTAGATGAAAGGAGGTGGGGGCGTCTGGGAAGTGTTGGGGGAAGGGGACTTCCTATCAGTGACAGGGAAGGAATTCTGATAGGGCCTACTGCCATGGTTTTCGTGTTGTTATGAACGCCACGGAAGCCATGCCGATAGGCAGAGTCATGATACCGCCGGTGGCACAATAGCGTCCACCGGGCTGGAGATGGTTATCTCCAGCCCGGCGGCTGCTACCACTAAGGCGGTCAGAGTGGTGAAGCCAACCCACCACTGTCATAATGTGGCGATAAGTACTGCCAGCCTGTTGGTAGTACTACCACCACATTATCGCCGACCACCGGGGTCATACTGACCCCCTAAGTCTGAAGGTAAACTTTTGACCGATGTCTCCTGCTTGCTGTAGCCGAGCAGGGCTTCATCACGGTCAGCCTGGAACTTTGACTGTGCCCCAGTCGATGTGCAACCAGATATCCTAAGTGAGCTTTTAGTTTCTAAGGGCAAGATGTATCAAGCAATTTTGCATTCGCAAACGGTGCAAATCGCAAAATTCCGCCGTTTGCGAATGCAAAAATGCCTTTAAAGATGTATGAAAGGCATTTGCCGTGCAATTTTAAGGAATTGCTAAAATAGCGATTCCTTAAAATTGCGACCCCATTTAGAGAATCACAAATTGCAATCCTCTAAATAGGAAATCGCAAATAGGGAATTCCTATTTGCGATTTCCAAAGCACATGTATCAAGTATTCCCTAAATGCGAATTGGGCATTTAGGAAATGCAATTACCACCAAATCCAATTTGGTGGTAAGCATGTGGAATTTTTAAAATGCATTATAAGAGCATTTTCAAAGATGACATGTAGAGCACACATGCCCCTAGGGCATGTGTGTGCTTCACATGTCTGCAAATATTTTTTGGGGGTACATCAGTGGGGGCCTTAGGTCCCCAGCGCCCTGGGCTTTGCATTACCTAATTTGCAAATTCCTAACTGGAATTCGCAAATTGTGAAATGCAAAACCATTCGCACCTATGGGTCTACAGGCCCATAGGGATGAATGGAGTCGCATTCTCTACTTGCGATTCAGTAATAGCGATTGTGAATTTTAAGAAATCACTATTACCGAATTGCAAATTTTATACATCCCATTTTGAATTTCTTAAATACCGATTTCTTAAAATTCATTATTTAAGAAATGCAAAACAGATCTTTGAGACATCTGGCCCTAAGTGCTAAAAAACATAGATTCTTTAAAAATTCCTACCTCCAATTCCCCTGGCTGTCAGAGAGGTGGGTCGTAATCCCCAGGGAGGTGCTGCTTGCAGCGCTGCCCTGGCAGATTAGGACCACCAGTACCGCCAGTCCCTCCTGTGGAGGGAAACTGGCAGTGTCGGCGGTTCGACTGTGGCGCAACTGCCACGGTTGTACTGTGGTGGTCAGACCACCGCCAAACCGGTTAGACCACTGCTTTAGTGGCGGTCAGACCGCCACCGTGACCGTGCAGTCTGAAAACCACCAGGGTCGTAATGGCCCCCTTTGTCTCCTAAGTTAAGTCTAGTTGCTCGTTGCCAAGCTACCAAGCATTGAGCTGGGGTTAATTTATTGAGACTTAACTGGACCTAGTGGGGTTTAGTGGCCTATTGCTTAGTGTAGGTACTTACCTGCCCTTACCAATAATCCACTTTCCGACATTTTGGTGTGCAGTGGTGGGATCCAGTACTTGTGTTCAGTATCATTCTACAGTTTAAGTAAAAACATTTAAAATCCTTTAAATTTTCCTAGTGCAAAACATTGTTTTTGATTTTTTGTTTAGACTAATTCCAATTTTAGCATTTTTGTGATTTTTCTAAATTCTTGATCCCAATTTGTGCAATAGTTTTTTGTGTGACACAAAGCTAGGGAACCATGGATCTTGATCATGCTAGCCTCCCCACAATGACAGTAGTCCAGCTTACGGGGTTGTGTACTGAGAGGTGGTTGCCTACAGCCACTAACCTCAGAAAGAATGTTTTGATTAAATCCCTGACAGCTTGGGCTGAGGCCCAAGAGGTAGGTACAGAGGAAGCTCCGGGGAGGAAGAAGTAGGGGAAGATAACAGCTCCAACCACTCAGGGGAGGGAGGGCATCTGAACCTTAGTAAGGAGGAAGGAGGAAAACTGGTCCTCACTACAAACAGTCACCAGGGCCATACCCCAAGCTAATTGGGGGAAGGGGGTCCTTTCAGAAGGAAAAAACCTGTCCCTTAGAGAGAGTGAGCTGGAAGCCCAGCTGGCATACATAGCTTTGGAGGCAGAGAAGCTGGCCCTGGAGAAGAAAAAGTGGGCAAGGAAAGAGAAAAGAGATGTTGGCAGTGACAGAGAAGCTGTGATGACGATGGGTGGAGGGTTTTGTCCTAGACTACCCAAGGGGGTTGTTCCATGTTAAACCTGACAGCCTAAGGGTGGTCATCCCCAGACTTTTTTCCTGCATCCCTCCATTTTTCAGACACTATTTTTGCTGGTTCCAGGACTCTGCGCACTTTACCACTGCTAACCAGTGCTAAAGTGTATATGCTTTCTCTCTTAAACATGGTGACATTGGTCCAAACCCTCAATTGGCATATTTTATTTACTTGTAAGTCCCTAGTAAAGTGCATTACATGTCCCCAGTGCCTGTAAATTAAATGCCACTTGTGGGCGTGCAGCACTGATTGTGCCACCCTCATAAGTAGCCCCTTAACCATGTCTCAGGCCTACCATTGCAAGCCCTGTGTGTGCAGTTTCACGGCCACTTCAACTTGGCATTTAAAGGTACTTGCCAAGCCTTAAACTCCCCTTTTTCTTCATATAAGTCACCCCTAAGGTAGGCCCTAGGTAACCCATAGGGCAGGGTTCTGTGTAGGTAAAAGGCAGGACATGTACATATGTGTTTTGATGTGTTCTGATAGAGAAAATCTCCTAACTTTGCTTTCCACTACTGTGAGGCCTGCTCCATTCATAGGCTAGCATTAGGACTTCCCTCATATACTTTTTGAGTGGTAGATTCCGATCTGAAAGGGGTAAACAGGTCATATTTAGTAGGGCCAGAATGATAATAGCAACTCCTGCTTATTGGTGAGGTTGGAATTTATGTTACTTTGTTAGAAATGCCACTTTTAGAAAGGGAGCATTTCTCTGCACTTAAAACCACCTGTGCCTTACAGCCTGTCTTGAATCAACATATGGTCTGTGCTGGTTGACAGCTCCCTTTTACATTTCACCCAGACAGCCAGAAACACAGGACACTCAGTCACATTTGCATTCATCTGCATACTAAATGGGTGTTCCTGGGATGGAAGGGTGAAGGGCCTGACACTTACATTTCAAAGGCCAGTGCCCTCACACAAAGGACTGATCTGGGACCCTGGCAGACCAGACTGGGCTGAAAGGGGAACTTGTGCACTCCAAAACCACTCTTTAAATTCTCCTCCACTTCAAAGGTATTTTCAGGTATATAAACTGGGTCTCTGACCCCAGCAACTCAGACACTTCTGGATCTGCACCTGAATCCTGTCAGAGGAGCTGCCTGGCTGCCCAAAGGACTAATCTGGACTGCTTTGCTGAGAAGTACTGCTGCCCTGCTGTTGCCCTGCTGCCTTGCTGGCCCCTGACTTTCCTGGACAGACTCTGTCTTCCCCCAAAAGTTCTCTCCAAGGGCTTGGATTGAGCTTGCCTCCTGTTTCTGAAGTCTCAGGGCCAAGAAAGACTTCACCTGTTCAAATAATTCCTTGTGCATCTAAAAATCGCCGCAATGTCTGCTGAAATCAATGCAAAGTCTGCATTGTGATGGAAAATTTGACACATCGCATACCGGATCGACATAGTGCCTGTGCCCTCTTCCAGCACTTCAAAGATTTTCAATGCATCATCCCTGGGCATCAAAATATCCCTGCATCACAGTGAGGACCAAGACTGCACAGCAAAAAAACAATGCAACCCCTTGCAGCGTGGAAATGATGCATTGTCTGTGCCGCATCAGAAAATTCAACGCAACTCCTTATTTTTCGACTCATCTCCTCCTCTGCAGTCTCCATGCGTCTTTATTTTTGACATACACCAGATACTGTGTAACAAAGAGACAACGGTTTGTTTCTCATGACTGACACTGTTTTAAACGTTTTAGAAGCGATATTTCATCCTGTGCTTATTGGAGCTTCTTCGTTTTGACCTTATTTTATTCAGATAAATATTATTTATTTTTCGAAACCTGTGTGGTGTATTTTGTGTGCTGTTTTCACTGTGTTACTGTATGATTTATTGCACAAATACTTTATACAGTGCCTTCTAAGTTAAGCCTGACTGGTAAGTGCCAAGCTACCAGAGGGTGGGCACAGGATAATTTGCATTGTGTTGTGACTTACCCTGACTAGGATTGTGGTCCCTATTTGGACAAAGGTGTAAACCTCTGCCAACTAGAGACCCCATGTCTAACATTCCTGCTTATGTAGAGGGGGATGACAAAGATAAATGGGTGGGGGCCTTTGAGAGAGGTTTGAGAAGAGTTAAGCCTCTATATTGTGGTTCGCTACTATGGGAGTTGGTACCCACTTCTGGGAGGGATAGGCTTCTGACTCAAAGTGGGGAAGGAGACTTATACCCTAAGAGGTGCTAAACTAAGAAGTTTGGTCTGACCCCACAACAGTACAGGCTCAGGTTTAGGGACACCCAGAAGACAGCTACCCAGTCCTGGGTTGATTTTGTGGACATCTCAGTTAAGGCACTAGAGGGCTGGATACAGGGCAATAAGGTAAGTACCTTTGAGGGGCTTTACAATTTGATTATGAGGGAGCACATTCTGATGAATTGTGCCGAAGAGAAGCTCCGCCAGTATCTAGTTGACTCTAAGTTGACCAAACCCAGAGAGCCGGGAGAGGCAGCAGATGACTAGTTGAGAACCAGAGTTAACCAGAAACCCCTAGGTTGTGATCAGAGAAAGGGAGGACATGGTTCTTCTCAGGGGAAGAACCAAGGGAAAGTTAACAAAAAGTCCAAGGAGTTCCCACAAGAGCGCCCAAAACCTTCTCAGGGTGGGGAAGCCCTGAGCTGTGCCACTTCTATAGGGGAAAGGGTACCAAGGGAAGCATTATGATCCTGTTAAGGCAGGAAACTTTCAGAAGCTTGCTAAGGTCAGCAAGTGTTTTGAGTGTCACCAGCCTGGACACAAACAAGAAGATGCTGTTTATGCTGTCTGCTCCAAGACGTTTCCACTGATGGGCAGTCCCATGGGATTGCTAATGTAGATGTGGGGGTTGTAGTTGGCCCAGGGCTGGGATCAGGGTGCACAGAGGTCAGCCTAGTGTCTGTTGGTGGGGTGGACATTGCAACTATGGTCACTTTACCTCCCAGCATGGAGAGGTATATGCAGAGGCCTAAAGTCAATGGGACTGAGGTGGAGGCTCTGAGAGATACAGGAGCAAGTGTGACACTAGTCATATAAAAGCATGTTTTTCCAGAGCAGGTCTTACCTGATGTATTCCACCAAGTGACTTATGCAGACAGCAGAACCAAACTCTATACCATGGCCATGGTGAGCCTGGAATGGGGAGGTGTGACTGGCCCTAAAAAGTGCAGTAGCTCCTGAACTCCCAGCAAAATGTCCACTGGGAAATGATCCGGAAGCATCTGAATGGTCAGAGGTGGAAAGAAGGGTCCGTGCGCAGATGCTGGACCTCCCTGAAAGGGTGTGTGCTGTGACCAGGTCACAGGCAGCATGACGGGGAAGTGCTAGACACTTGGACCCTGGAACAATGGGCCAAGCCTCCAAGAAAAAGTGAAAAGGCACTGGGTCTGGCTTGCCGGTCCCACTAATTACAGAGGTTCAGGAGGAATCGAATCCTGAGGGGGAGGATCTGACCTCAGAGGGAGGGACCCTACCCTTGCAAGCTCTGCCAGACTTGGCAGAATTGCAAGGTGCTGGTGTGCCCACCACAGTAGAACTGTGCCAGGGACAAAGAGAGTATCTCACTGTTGAGGGCCTGAGGCAGACTGCCTCCAGGCAAAAACAAGGGGGTGTCAGTGGGCCCCACAAGGTTTATTGGGAAGATGGAGTTCTCTACACAGAGGCAAGGGACCCCACACCAGGGGCAACCAGGAGAATGGTGGTCCCCCAGACGTATAGAGAGTTTCTCCTGACACTAAGCCATGACATTTCCTTATCTGGACATCTGGGGCAGACCAAGACCTGCAACAGGCTGGTAAACCATTTCTATTGGCCCCATATGTCAGAAAAAGTCAAGGAGTTTTGCAGCTCCTGTGTCACCTGCTAGGCCAGTGGCAAGGTAGGGGGCAAGCCAAAGGCTCCTTTGATACCTCTGCCAGTGGGTGAGACTCCCTTTGCGAGGGTGGGGATTGACATTGTTGGTCCCCTAGACCCACCAACTGCCTCAGGTAACAGGTACATTTTGGTGGTTGTGGGCCATTCCACCAGGTACCCAGAGGCAATACCCCTCAGAACAGTCAGTGCTGCTGCTGCCACAGTGGCTAGGACCCTACTTGGTGTGTTCACCAGAGTGGGATTTCCAAAGGTGTTGGTCTCAGATAGGGGTACAGACTTAATGCCAGCCTATCTGAAAGCAATGTGGATGAGTGTGGTGTTACCTAAAAGTTCAGCACCCTTTATCATCCCCAGACCAATGGTCTGGTGGAGAGGTTTAACAAGACCCTGAAGGGCATGATAATGGGGTTGTCTGACAAACACAGGGGGAGATGGGATGTTCTTCTCCCATGCCTGCTGTTTGCATAAAGGGAGGTACCACAAGAGCGAGTTGGTTTCACCCCCTTTGAGTTACTGTTTGGGCACCCTGCAAGAGGTCCATTGTGTTTGGTGAGAGAGTCTTGGACGAAGCCTCTCAAAGGGTCCAAGCAGAATGTGCTTGATTATGTCCTGGGCCTGCGTTCACACATGGTTGAGAACATAAAGAAGGAAAGGAGCAACCTGGAGGCCAACCAAGAGCTTCTGAAGTTCGGCATTGACCAGAAGGTTACCATGCCTAAGTATCACCCAGGTCAGCTGGTGTGGATTTTGGAGCCTTTGGCTCCTTGGGCTCCTTGGGCACTTCAGGCCAAATGGAATGGGCCCTATCCAATTTTGGAAAAGAAGGGTGAGGTCACCTATCTGCTGGACCTTGTCACCCCCAGGAATTCTCACAGGATCCTGCATTTGAACAACCTAAAACCCCACTGGGACATGCTTATGGTCACAGATGAGGGAAAGGTGGAGGAGAGTGGACTTCTGACAGATATCCAATCAAATAATGCACAGGATTGGTCAGTGGAGGGAGTAGTGCTCTCTCCCAAGTTAACAGCCCAACAGCAGAAAGACTGCAGACAAGTTTTGGAGCAGTGTGCTGGACTGTTCCCTCTGACCCCTGGACTCACCAATTGGTGTGTCCATGATAATGACACTGGTGACAGCATACCTGTCAAAAATAAGTGGACAGGTTGTCTGATCAGGTCAAAGCCAATATTAAAGCTGAGGTAGCTAAGATGTTGGAGTTAAAGGTAATTGAGCCCTCTGACAGTCCTCAGTCCAGTCCAGTGGTACTGGTACCCAACCCCAATCCCCAAGGAGGGAAAAAAGATATAACATTTTGTGTAAGCTACAGAGGTCTAAATGCACTCACTAAGACTGATGCTCACCCCATCCCTAGAGCTGATGAGCTCATTGATAGGTTGGGGCTGCTAAGTTCCTGAGTATATCTGACTTGACCTCAGGATACTGGCAGATTGCCTTGAGCCCAGGAGCTAAGGAGAGGTCAGCATTTTCCAACCCAGAGGGCCACTTTCAGTTCAAGGTGATGCCCTTTGGCTTGAAAAATGCCCCTGCCATCTTCCAACGGTTAGTAAACAGAGTCTTGTCTGGGTTGGAATATTTCAGTGCAGCTTATCTGGATGATATAGCTGTATTCAGTTCTACCTGGAAGGATCACCTGGTACACCTGAAGGAAGTGCTTCAGACCCTGCTTCAGGCAGGCCTACAGAAAGGGCGGAGTTCAGTAGTGTACCTGGGCCACCTTGTTGGTGGAGGCCATGTACAGCCTCTCCAGCCCAATATCCATACTATCCTGGATTGGGAGGCTCCTAAAACCCAGACTTAGGTAAGGGCCTTTCTTGCCCTGACTGGGTATTACAGGAGATTTGTTCAGAATTATGGGACCATTGCGGCCCCTCTGACAGAACTCACCTAAAAGAAACAGCCCAAGAAGGTAATTTGGACCCCAGAGTATCAGACAACCTTTGACACTGAAAAAGTCTATGTGTTCAGTGCCAGTTCTACTGGCCCCTGACTACAGTAAATAGTTAATGGTGCAGACAGATGCTTCAGAGGAAGGGATTGGGGAAGTGTTAGCACGAGTCAATGAAGAGGGCCAGGATCAGCCAGTTGCCTTCATCAGCAGGCGACTACTCCCCAGAGAGAAGCGATGGAATGCCATTGAGAGGGATGCCTTTGCTGTGGTCTGGTCCCTAAAGAAGTTGAGGCCATACCGGTTTGGCACTCTCTTCTGAGTTCAAACTGACCACAGACCTCTCAAATGGATATTGCAAATGAGGGGGGAGAAGCCAAAACTGATAAGGTGGTCCATTTTCCTACAGGAGATACACTTCACAGTGGAACTATGACCTCGGAGTGCCCATGCCAACACCAATCACCTTTCCGTGTTTTCCCGCTTAGCTGATTAGGACTACCAGGGTATAGGTTAGTACCCATCACCTTTCATCTGGGGGGGAGGAGTAGGAAAGTCCTCCTTTTTGTCCTTCTCACCCCACAGGCATTTTGGACAGATACTGTTGATGACTGACTCTTTTCTGTGCCCTGGGCACTGCTTACCAGACCCAGGGCCAGTGTTCTGTGTAAAGTGGATATGCAAATTAGGTTAAGTATAATTTGCAGTATCTCCCTTCTTATAAGTCCTTGGGCCCGTATTTATACTTTTTTTGTGCCGCATTTGCGTAGTTTTTTGACGCAAAAACGGCGCAAACTTGCAAAATACCATTGTATTTTGTAGGTTTGCGCCGTTTTGCGTCAAAAAGCGGCGCAAATGCGGCGCTAAAAAAAGTATAAATACGGGCCTTAGTTGTTAGACTTCGTAGCCTCAGGGTGATCATCACTAATGTTTTGCCCGCCTCCCTCCACTTTTTGGACACTGTTCTTGCTGGTTTTAAGACTCCGCACATTTTACCACTGCTAACCAGTGCTAAAGTGCATATGCTCTCTCCCTTTTAACATGGTGACATATGATAATACCCAATTGGACTATTTCATTTACTTATAAGTCCCTAGTAGAGTGCACTATGTGTGCCCAGGGCCTGTAGATTAAATGCTACTAGTGGGCCTGCAGCACTGATTGTGCCACCCACTTAAGTAGCCCCTTAACCTTGTCTCAGGTCTGCCACTGCAAGGCCTGTGTGTGCAGTTTCACTGCCAATTCGACTTGGCATTTAAGAGTACTTGCCAAGCCTAAAACTCCCCTTTTTCTACATATAAGACACCCCTAAGGTATGCCATAGGTAACCCATATGGCAGGGCACCATTAAACTACATGTACCTATGTAGTTTAAAACTGCTAAATTTGTTTTTACACTGCTGTGAGGCCTGCTCCCTACATAGGCTAACATTGGGGCTGCCCTCATACATTGTTTGAGTGGTAGCTGCTGATCTGAAAGGAGTAGGAAGGTCATATTTAGTATGGCCAGAATTGTGGCATTAAATCCTGCTGACTGGTGAAATTGGATTTAATATTACTATTTTAGAAATACCACTTTTAGAAAGTAAGCATTTCTCTGCACTTAAATCTTTCTGTGCCTTACAATCTACGTCTGGCTGGGTTTAGTTGACAGCTCCTTTGTGCATTCACTCAGACACACCCCAAACACAGGATACTCAGCCTCACTTGCATACATCTGCATTTTGAATAGGTCTTCCGGGGCTGGGAGGGAGGAGGGCCTGCTCTCACACAAAGGACTGCCACACTATCTACTGGGACCCTGGGAGACAGGATTGGACTGAAAGGGGACCCGGTGCACTTCTAAGCCACTCTTTGCAGTCTCCCTCACTTCAAAGGCACATTTGGTTATATAATCAGAGCCTCTGCACCTACCAACGCAGACACTTCCTGGAGAAGAAACTTGTAACTAGAACCTGCATCGTGACAGGAAGAACTGCCTGGCTGCCCAAAGGACTTACCTGACTGCTTTCTGTGAAGGACTGCTGCCTTGCTGTTGCCCTGCTTCCTTGCTGCTCTCTGGCAGAGGTGAAGACGTGCTCTCAAAGGGTTTGGATAGAGCTTGTCTCCTGTTCCCTGAAGTCTCAGGACCAAAAAGACTTCATCTCTTCAAGAAGGGCAGCGAAAAGTGACGCACAGCCTGCCAGAAACGATGCACAGCCTGCCCTGCTGTGAAAATTTCACTGCTCGCCGAACCGGAACGACGAAGCCCAACTTCGCGATGAGAAGATCGACGCACGGCACACTGGATCGACGCACAGCTGACCCGGAACAACGCAGCCCGACATCCAGAGATGAATCGACGCAGGAATTAAAAGTACCTCCAAAGTCTTAAACTTCCTTATTTTTACATATATGTCACCCCTAAAGTGTGCCCTAATTGCCCCTAGGGTTGACTGCCATGTAACTATAAGCAGGGACTTTTTTTAATAAATTGTTTTATAATCCCTGTTGTGGTAAATAGCCAAATTAATTTAACCCCCACTGTTTTGAATGGGGAGATTTTATTTTGATTAATTGAGTCCCCATAGGAGACAGAAATTTTGAGTTTGGTTTCAAATGAATTGTTATAATAAAAGCAACAACTTGCCATTGTTGAATTTAATATAACTAGTTCAGGGAAAGAGTTTTAAAACTCTGCCTGAAAGTTGCCAGCTTCAGCTCTGTAGTGCCCTTCTCTGATTGGCCAACCTGTGGCAGCCAGCTACGTTCATGGTGGAGGACGGCGGTAAGGTTGCGCTGCCAGTAGAACGCTGCCAACCATATAATGACACATGATACAGCCTGGCGATTTTCCGCTGGTGGACGCTGCTGCTGACAGCAGTACTGCATCCCGTCTCCTGCCGGAGGACCCCCTGGTAAGCAGGTAAGTCAGGTTCTCCAACAGGAGAGGGGGTGGAGGGTGTTGTGTGTGTGTGTGTGGGGATGTGTGTGCCAGTTTTTGTGTGCATGCATGCACGTGTGAGGCGTGTGGAATGTGTGCGTGCATGAATGGGTGTGAGTGTACATGTATGTTGTGTCATTTGAATGTGTGTGTGCTTTTATGTATGTTAGTGTGTGTTGCGGTGTGTGTGTATGACTGCATGCGTAGGTAGATGTGGGTATGTGTGTGTGTGTATATGAGTGTGTATGTCTGCATGTGTAGGTGTCTGTATGTTGGAGGGGTTGAGGGGGGTAATGGGGGAAGACTCTGGGGAGGGGGTGGGGGCGGGGGAGACCACTATCAGTGCCAGGGAAGAAATTCCCTGGCACTGATAGTGCCTACTGCCATGGTTTAGTAAGCGGTAAGATTGCTACGAAAACCATGGCGGTAGGGGGGGTCATAATCCCGAGGGTGGGATTGTGACAGCCACCTGGCTGGAGACCGAAGTCTGCAGCCCAGCGGCTGTTACCACCCTGGTGGACGGAGTGGTAGATTGGCGGTTTGGTTTGAGCCAAACCGCCAATGTCACATTTTGGGGAGAGGTACTGCCAGCCTTTTGGCAATACCTCTCTCCAAAATAATGCCGTGCTCCAGGGTCGTAATGAGGGCCTAAGTCTGTAGGCAAACTTTTGACTGAGGCTTCCTGCTTGCTGTAGCCGAGCAGAACTCCATTGCGGTCGGGCTGAAACTTTGACTTTGCCCTGGCCGAGGAGCAACCAGATATCCTGAGTGGCGCTTTTAGTTTCGAATCGCTAAAAAACATTGATTATTTAAAGATTCATATCTCCGGTTCCCCTTATCCAATTTTATTTGTTTTGGTGTCAAATTAAAGATACAAATATTTCCTATGTTTATTAATTGGTTTTAAATGTTTTAACTTGTTCCTGTGCTTTATTGTGTTATGTCTCCTAAGTTAAGCCTTGTTGCTCGTTTCCAAGCCTCCAAGGGTTGAGATGGGGTTAATTTATTGAGACCTAACTGGACATAGTGGGGGTTAGTGGCCTATTGCTAAGTGTAGGCACCTACCTGCCCTTACCAATAATCCACTTTCCAACACAGAAGGAGCCTTTTGGCTGAGAATAACATTTCAATTAGTGTGTCAGTGTTAGAAAATGGGTTATTTGTAAGGGCAGGTAAGTACCTACACTTAGCAATAGGCCACTAACCTCCACTTAGGTCCAGTTAGGTCTCAATAAATTAAACCCAGCTCACCCCTTGGTAGGTTTTTTTAGCGCCTAGAAAGAAAAAGCGCCAATCGGGTCATCTGGTTGCACCTCGACCGGGGCAAAGTCAAAGTTTAAGGCCGACCGCGATGGAGCCCTGTTTGGCTACAGGCCACGGGAGGCCTTGGTTAAAAGTTTACCTTCACACTTAGGGGGTCATTCTGACCTCGGCGGTAAATGGTGCTTACCGCCGGCCAGAAGGCTGCCATAACACCGCCGCGGTAAACCGCCACGGTCATTCTGACCCGCAACTGCCAAACCGCCGAAAACCCGACATCCTCAATAATCCGCCACACCAAAGGTCAGTGAAAAAAATGGCGCTGACCAAACTTCCACCGTCACGCCAACAGAAATACGCCCATACCATTCCGACCCACAAATCCACGCGGCGGTCTTTCAAACGCGGTATTCCATTGGCGGTAAACACCGCCGCGGTCAAAATACACACACCCATAGAAAACTCAGCCACATTGGTCAGTTCGAAATACACACACCTGAAACACATACTAACACCACTCCCACACACCCAACACAATATAAAACACACACCCACATCTCCCACAAGCCCCTATGACCCGAAATCATTGACGAAGGCTAGAGACAGAGCACAGAATCGAGAATCCCACAACACAGAGGCACACAACACCATCACCCACACAGAATCCACGCACCAAACACCACACACCACCACACGCACCACACTCATCACCACAAACGCCACCCCACACCTCAACCACACCACCCCATGGCACCCCAAAGATACCCCAGGTTCAGTGACGCCGAACTCAGGGTCATGGTGGAGGAAATAGTCCGTGTAGAGCCCCAGCTCTTCGGGGCACAGGTGCAGCACACCACAATTGCCAGGAAGATGGAGCTATGGCAAAGGATAGTGGACAGGGTTAACGCGGTGGGACAGCATCCACGCAATCGGGAGGACATCAGGAAGAGATGGAACGACCTACGGGGGAAGGTGCGTTCCATGGTATCAAGGCACAACATAGCGGTGCAGAAGACTGGCGGCGGACCGCCACCTACTCCCCCAGAATTTACCGCGTGGGAGGAGGAAGTCCTGCACATCCTGCATCCTGAGGGCCTCGCAGGAGTAGGCGGAGGAATGGACTCTGGTAAGGCAAATCTTCACTACTGCTTCCCACCCCCACCCCACCTGAATGCCAAATCATACCCCCACCCTTACCCCCTCCCCCATCACACCAACCCCTAGCAAAAGCCTCACCATCACAACCCACCCATCCCAACACCAAGCCCTGCATGCGACCCCAAAGCATGGACACCCATCACCAAAGCATGCCCACTGCACACACACATCACCCCCACAAGCCACCCTCACAAAAGCCCCCACAAGGAAATGCCTGCACATGGGTACATGGACACCCACCCATCACACGAAATCCCACACACAGAAGCAATAACCATACCTTTATACCCCTGCAGGACCTGAACGCCACCACACCGCCACGGAGGGTCCAGAGATGTCCATCCCACCCCCAGAAGAGGCCCCCAGCGATGACAGCAGCTCTGTCTCCCTGGAGCCAGACGACCTGCCCGGCCCATCGGGGACCTCTGGACAGTCGGTTCCCCACAGACAGCCACAGGCTACACCAGACCCAACCCCCTCTGGGAACACCAGCACAGCTCCCACCCAGCGGGCCCATGCCTCTGTCTCCAGGGCACGTCAATCAGCGGTGTGTCCACCACTACAGGGCACCCAGGTTGACCCACCACCCCAACAACAACAGGGACCTGGGGGCAGTGGGAGTGGGCACACCGGCCAGGGTACAGAGGCCCAGGAACACAGGGGAAGTGGGAGGGCTGCTGTGCGACAGGGGGGGGACAGGCCCGGGGAACCGACTCTCCAAGAGGCCCTCTCCTCCATCATGGGACCATACCACCGCTCCCAGGAGACGATGGCGACGGTGCTGGCCCGGTTCCAGGAGATCCAGGAACTGCAGGAGGAACGGTACTTGGCGTTCAGGGAGGAACTGAGGAACATCAGTTCCGCAATGGGGACCATCGTCCTGGCCCTTACCCAGATCGTCACCACATTGCGGGACCATGTGACACCCCAAAGGGCCCCTGTCACTAGCCCAGGCCAGGAACAGCTTACCACCTCCGCCGGAGCTAGTGGACAGGAGGCCCCCACACAACGACAGGCCACCAGAACCCCACCTCCTGCAGAAGAAGAACCACCCGCAAGCGGAACCTGAGATCTCACAAGAAGACAGAGTAGGATTGCAAGACCCCCGCCAGCCTAAGATACCCCCTGATGTCATCCCACTGTCCCACATTGTCACCCTGTCCAACCTTGAACTGCCCCTGCTCCATCCTTCCACAGGCATATGGACAATGCACCTGTGCGACTGAGAACTGGACTCTGCCATGGACATTACTCCACCCCCACCCATCCCCGCTTCCCAATCATTTACCTATATCTAGCTCTTAAAATAAATCACTTATTCCACTTAAATAAACAGGAGTCTGCTTGTATTCTTAACAAATGTATTACACATAACGGTTCAATAATGTCAGTTACTTTGTGATGACAACATACCAATTTCAATAAGCTTTAATCCATGGGCAAACAAAGCTGAAGTCAGGCAGTGGGTCATACAGCTCTGAAAAGGGAAGGGAAAGTCAAAAATCAGTTAACAGGAATTGGGGGGAAACACAGACAGTGGAGACGCATGAGGCCTTAAGTAAATGTAAATTGGGGTGGCTGTTTCTTACCTGTGTGCTACTGAAAGTATTGTTGTATGACTGTATCCCTGTTGTCCGTGTCGTCCCCGTCGTCTTCCTCCTCTTCACTCTCCACAGGCTCCACAGCTGCAACAACACCACCATCTGGACCATCCTCCTGCAGAAAAGGCACCTGGCGTCGCAATGCAAGATTGTGAAGCATACAGCAGGCCACGATGATCTGGCACACCTTCTTTGGTGAGTACATGAGGGATCCCCCTGTCATATGCAGGCACCTAAACCTGGCCTTCAGGACCCCGAAGGTCCTTTCTATGATCCTCCTAGATCGCCCATGGGCCTCATTGTACCGTTCCTCTGCCCTGGTCCGGGGATTCCTCACTGGGGTCAGTAGCCACGACAGGTTTGGGTAACCAGAGTCACCAATTAGCCACACACGGTGTCTCTGTAGCTGTTCCATCACATAAGGGATGCTGCTATTTCGCATGACATACGCGTCATGCACTGACCCAGGGAACTTGGCATTTACATGGGAGATGTACTGGTCAGCCAAACAGACCACCTGGACATTCATCGAATGATAACTTTTTCTGTTTCGGTACACCTGCTCACTGTCTTTGGGGGAACCAAAGCCACATGGGTCCCATCAATGGCCCCAATGATGTTGGGGATATGTCCAAGGGCATAGAAATCACCCTTCACTGTAGCCAATTCACCCACCTCAGGGAAAATAATGTAGCTCCGCATGTATTTCATCAGGGCAGACAACACTCTGGATAAAACCTTAGAAAACATAGGCTGAGACATCCCAGATGATATGGCCACTGTTGTCTGAAACGACCCACTTGCCAAAAAATGGAGTACTGACAGAACCTGCACCAGAGGGGGAATCCCTGTGGGTTGGCGGATGGGGGACATCAGGTCTGGCTCCAGCTGGGCACATAGTTCATGTATAGTTGCTCTGTCAAGCCGGTATGTAAGTATGATATGTCGTTCTTCCATTGTCGACAGGTCCACCAGGATTCATCCTTCTCCTCGCAAGTCCCAGCGGACGGTGCCTAGGAAGGACAACATGGAGCACAGAGTCAAGCAACCCACAGGTTCGTTCACACAGCTTGCACAGTACACGAATCACTATGCATGGAACGGCTTGTATGAGTGGCAATGCAAGACCTAGGCCTGTGTGACGCAGTAGAAATCATGCCATGTGGGCCCTTGAAATGGCGGCTGCCTGACCTATGAAGTGTGACAGTGGGATGTGAGGTCACTGCGCTGGCGTGGCACACCGTGGCGGTAGGCGGTCGAAGACCGCGGCGCAAAGCAGCATTGGTTAACATTGAACCCTATGGGTCTCAGGAGCCAATGACGATGTGCGCCGGCGGTCTCGGTACGCACCGCCGCGGTACGCACCGCTGCGGGCGTGACCGCCATTTTCTATCTGATTAATCACTCAAGACCTGATCATCCACAGGAGAGGACCTATACTGCAAGTGCTGCTGTGACCTCGGTCTGGGAGATACAATGGCTGCTGCGACTGGGGAAAGGGCCCCTGCCTTCACTTCCGAAGAATTGGAGAAACTTGTTGATGGGGTCCTCCCCCAGTATGCGCTACTCTACGGTCCTCCAGACCAACAGGTAAGTACACTGGGTGCACGTTGAATGGGCTATGCCTGTGTTGAGTGGTGTGTATGTAAGATGGTGGGGAGGGGAGCGAATGAGGAGTGCAACGCACGAAAGATGAGAGCATGTGCCACATGGCAAGGTTGGGGAGGGGGGGGCCACTCACATTGACCAGGCAGAAAACTGATGCAATTTCCTTTCCCACCCTGTACATGTCACATAGGTCAGCGCCCATCAGAAGATCGACATTTGGTGTGCCATCGCCAAGGACGTCCGGGCCCTGGGGGTCCACAACAGACCGGGCACCCACTGCCGAAAGAGGTGGGAGGACATCCGCCGCGGGACCAGAAAGACCGCCGAGTCTCTGCTAGGGATGGCCTCCCAACGTAGGAGGGGTGCCAGCCGCCAATTGACCCCCCTGATGTCTCGGATCCTGGCGGTGGCCTACCCCGATTTGGATGGGCGCGTGAGGACATCACAGCACACACAAGGGGGTGAGTATCAGCACATTCTGCTATCTTTCCGCGCAGTGAAGGTGTCTGGGTGGGTGAGGAGGGCTGTGGCTATCTCTAGGCCAGGGCGCATTCTGTAGGCTAGGCCCCTCCGTTAGACACGGCCCTGTGCCCCCGCCCCCCACCTCTGTAGGGTGCCAAGTACAGCTATCCATGGTCCGGCCTCACCCATGTGTGTATTTGTCGTCCATAGACCCGTAGGCCTAGTCACAATAACTGAGTAGTGTACCCCCATTGCGCGGCCTAGTTCAGGGGGCTTCTGTGTCTGTCCTCTCCGACAATGGTGTTGCCAATGCATGCACTCAACCTGTCTTCATTTCCCCCCCCCCATTTTCTTTGTCTTCCTGTTCATGTGTGCATTAGCATCATCAGGTGGAGGAGAAGTGGCATCGGCGCACGAGGGAGCTGCATCTCACATGGCCCCGGAGGGCCATACAACAGACTCCGAGTACACCAGTGAGACGGAGGGCGAGGGGGGCTCCACAACGGGGACCCGTGGAGACATCAGCGACACCGACACCTCCTCGGAAGGGAGCTCCCTAGCAGTGGCGGCAACATCCGTGCCCACCGCCACAACAGGTACAGCCGCCACCCAGCGCACCAGCCCCGCCCTCCCAGCAGCCCCTCAGCCTTCGCTCCGTGCCCGCTCGCCCAGGAAGACGGGCATCTCCTTCGCCCCAGGCACCTCAGGCCATGCCACAGTTACCCCTTCTGCCCTCAGTGAGGAGGTCATTGACCTCCTCAGGACACTCATTGTTGGGCAGTCTACCCTTTTGAATGCCATCCAGGGTGTAGAAAGGGAGGTGCATCGGAGCAATGCATACCTGGAGGGCATTCAT
The DNA here is from genome assembly GCF_031143425.1 of Pleurodeles waltl. Lineage (NCBI taxonomy): Eukaryota > Metazoa > Chordata > Amphibia > Caudata > Salamandridae > Pleurodeles > Pleurodeles waltl. Next base: position 709,999,321 of record NC_090437.1, on the reverse strand, counting down.
TCGGGTCAGGCTGCCCATCAGCGATCGTTCAACGCTCTGGCCTCAGCACTGACGGCAGCCATTGTCCCTGTCTCCAGCCTCCCTCTTCTGACTCCCTCCACCCAGTCCCAGTCTCCTGTTCCTCTGCCTATCCCATCCACACCATCAGACCAGCCTGCACACACCTCTACACCCAAGGGCAGCTCGTCCAGACATAAGCACCACAGATCCCACAAGCATTCACCCAAGCAACATCCAGATGCAGACATGCCAACAGTCACTACCACCTCTGTGTCCCCCACCTCCTCATCTCCCTCGTACCTCCCTGTGACGTCTCCACTCACACCTGCATGCACACCACCATCAGCCAGTACTTCCATCACCACTACACCCTCCATTACAGTCCGCACACGTGCAGTCACCACCCCCACTGCCATTTACACGTCCCCTGTGTCCTCTCCCAGTGTGTCTGTCACCCCCTCTTCCAAAGCACACAAACGCATGCAGCCACCCACCCAACAGCCATCCACCTCACGACAGCCTCCGTCACAAGCACCTGCACCCAAAGACAGCACACCTGACTCTCCTACAACCACATCTTCTTTCTCCACTCCCAAACCCACTACACCTACCTGTCCCTGTCCTTCCAAAGTCCTTTTCCTTTCCAACCTTGAGCTCGTTCCAATCACTGACCCACCCCCTCCATCTGGTAAGACTAAAAAAAGCACCTCAGCCACCACCAGCCCTGCATCTACTGTGACCATAGTGCAGGGCTATTGGAGTCCACCAGATCCTAGGGCAGGGACATCGGCCAGCAGCAAGGGGACAGCCAGCCCCCCCCCTGGGAAGAGGACAAAAAAGAAAAAGGGCCGGCGCGACAAGCCTGAGACGGCTGCCACCAAGGACAGTAGCCTTGCCCCGTCACCTGCCACATCATCCAAGGGAGGCAAGGCCCACAGAGCTCCAGCGAAGGAGGGAAAGGGCAGCAGGGCGGAGAAGTCAGGCAGCAGGCGAGCTGCCCAGGAGGGCCCCACCAGCCCCATTCCGGGTGTGACGGACGACACCCACGGGCCCAGGACTCGATCACAGGAGGGCGCCGCGACCGCAAGTTCGGATGGTGAATGAGCGGGAAGTCTTGGCCAGGTCTGGCTCCCTAGACACACAGGACAAGCACCGCTGAACAGGGCCCTGCCAGGAGGAGCACCGCTGAACGGGCCCCGCCGGGAGGAGCACCGCTGAACGGGCCCGCCGGGAGGAGCACCCCTGAACAGGGCCCCGCCGGGACGAGCACCGCTGAACAGGGCCCCGCCGGGACGAGCACCGCTGAACAGGGCCCCGCCGGGACATGAACCGCTGAACAGGGCCCCGCCGGGACATGAACCGCTGAACGGGCCCCGCCGGGAGGAGCACCGCTGAACAGGGCCCCGCCGGGACATGAACCGCTGAACAGGGCCCCGCCGGGACAAGAACTGCACCGCTGGGCCCTTCATCTCAAGCACCGCTCCGCTGGGCCCCGCCGTCTCAAGCACCGCTCCGCTGGGCCCTTCCTGTCAAGCACCGCTCCGCTGGGCCCTTCATCTCAAGCACCGCTCCGCTGGGCCCTTCATCTCAAGCACCGCTCCGCTGGGCCCCGCCGTCTCAAGCACCGCTCCGCTGGGCCCCGCCGTCTCAAGCACCGCTCCGCTGGGCCCTTCCTGTCAAGCACCGCTCCGCTGGGCCCTTCATCTCAAGCACCGCTCCGCTGGGCCCTTCATCTCAAGCACCGCTCCGCTGGGCCCCGCCGTCTCAAGCACCGCTCCGCTGGGCCCTTCCTGTCAAGCAAAGCTCCTCTGGGCCCTTCATCTCAAGCACCGCTCCGCTGGGCCCTTCCTGTCAAGCACCGCTCCGCTGGGCCCTTCCTGTCAAGCACCGCTCCGCTGGGCCCTTCCTGTCAAGCACCGCTCCGCTGGGCCCTTCATCTCAAGCACCGCTCCGCTGGGCCCTTCCTGGCAAGCACCGCCCCGCTGGGCCCTTCATCTCAAGCACCGCTCCGCTGGGCCCTTCATCTCAAGCACAGCTCCGCTGGGCCCCGCCGTCTCAAGCACCGCTCCGCTGGGCCCTTCCTGTCAAGCACCGCTCTGCTGGGCCCTTCATCTCAAGCACCGCTCCGCTGCGCCCTTCCTGTCAAGCACCGCTCCGCTGGGCCCTTCCTGTCAAGCACCGCTCCGCTGGGCCCTTCATCTCAAGCACCGCTCTGCTGGGCCTTTCATCTCAAGCACCGCTCCGCTGGGCCCTTCATCTCAAGCACCGCTCCGCTGGGCCCTGCCGTCTCAAGCACCGCTCCGCTGGGCCCTTCCTGTCAAGCACCGCTCCGCTGGGCCCTTCATCTCAAGCACCGCTCCGCTGGGCCCTTCCTATCAAGCACCGCTCCGCTGGGCCCTTCCTGTCCAGCACCGCTCCGCTGGGCCCTTCCTGTCAAGCACCGCTCCGCTGGGCCCCGCCGTCTCAAGCACCGCTCCGCTGGGCCCTTCCTGTCAAGCACCGCTCCGCTGGGCCCCGCCGTCTCAAGCACCGCTCCGCTGGGCCCTTCATCTCTAGCACCGCTCCGCTGGGCCCCGCCATCTCAAGCACCGCTCCGCTGGGCCCTTCATCTCAAGCACCACTCCGCTGGGCCCTTCATCTCAAGCACCGCTGGCCCATTGACAGTGCCGGTTCTGTGTCGAGCAGGGCTTCAGGAAGCACTCCGGGCACCATGCCTCCTCCAATAACTGTGGAGTCGGTAATCCATCAGATGGACTGTGGCTTTGCACTCACCAGGATGGTCCAGTGGGCGAGCCTCCCACTGTAGGGACTTGTGAGACTGTGGCTTTGCACTCCCCAGGATGGGACAGTGGACATGGAGGCCCCTCGTGGATCTGGCGTCGTAGACTCATGTGGCTGAGGTGCCCCCCCTTCCCTTCCCCCTGAGGTGCCTGTAGTTTTATCGTCTGATGCCCCTGCAGTGTTCTCTCCAATGGTATCTGGTCTCTTGTGTGGGCTTTGCCCTTGTGTTTGTGCACATTGGCCCACGGACTATGGAACTTTCACGGAATGTGACGGACATTTTGCCTATGGATATATTGTTGCCTATGTTCATTCCTTATTTTTGTATCTTTTATATGGCATATTTGCCATTCCTTAAATGGAGCTATTTATACATATATTTCATGGATCATTTAAATTGTGTCTTTGCATTATTCCGGGGGGTTTGTGTGGTGTCACTCTGACTTGTTGCTCGGCATTGAGGTAGGTATTTGTGGTGGGGGGGCTGGTGTATGGCGCATGTGTGTGCCCGTAAGCTTTCCTCCTCCCCCCTCGCCTTTGTCGTAGGTGCAGTACTCACCGTTGTCGTCTGCGCCGGCGTTCGTACTCCTGGTAGATGAGCAGGTAGACAATAGCCGGTAGGATGTGTAATTCGGGCTCCATGCTGTCCTCCTTCCTCGTGGAGTGTGTATAGGTGAGCGTTTTCCCGTTCGTAGTCTTTTTCCGCCGTGTTTTTATCGGCGGGGCTCCCGCCCCGGAAAAGGTGGCGGATTGGTGAGTTGTGATAGGGTGGGCGGTACATTGTCTGCCGCCTGCCTGTTGGCGGTGACCGCCGCGCTGTTTGTCTGTCCCGCCGTGGAGGTCGGAGTGTTAAAGTGGCGGCCTGTGTTGGCGGTTCCCGCCAGGGTTAGAATTCCATTTTTTTGTCCGCCGGCCTGTTTGCGGGTTGGCCGCCGCTTTTTCACCGACCGCCAGGGTCAGAATGACCCCCTTAGTCTCTTTTCTGCAGATTTTCTTCAGCGGGACGAACCTGCCAGTCCAATCCGACCTCCTGGAACTCTTCTCCGGACAAGCGTCGTGGGAATCCTCAGTGGAGATTTTTACCTTCGGACTTAGTCTTTTTTTCGAGGTGAAAATCCTTCGACCAGGGTAAACCTGGATCTTGATCCGACGTCCTTGGAGCCCTCCTCAGATACGTTGGCTGGGAGGTCCCGATCAACTTTTTACCTTTGGACTTAGGGGGTCATTCTGACCCCGGCCGGCGGCAGAAGCCGCCGGCCTGGCTGGGACCGCCAGAATACCGCTGCGCGGTCAAAAGACCCTTCCATGAGGATGCCGGCTCCGAATGGAGCCGGCGGAGTGGAAGGGGTGCGACGGGTGCAGTTGCACCCGTCGCGATTTTCAGTGTCTGCATGGCAGACACTGAAAATCTTTGTGGGGCCCTGTTACGGGGGCCCCACGACACCCCTTACCGCCATCCTGTTCCTGGCGGCCAAAACCGCCAGGAACAGGATGGCGGTATGGGGGTCGGAATCCCCATGGCGGCGCAGCGGTACACCGCCGGTTTTCCGTTTCTGACCGCGGCTGTACCGCCGCGGTCAGAATGCCCATGGGAGCACCGCCAGTCTGTTGGCGGTGCTCCCGCGGTCGTTGGCCCTGGCGGATTTTACCACAAAGGTCAGAATGACCCCCTTAGTCTCTTTTTCGGAGATTTTCTTTACCAGGACAAACCTGCAAATCAGGCCGGGTCGCGGTTGAGGCACGCTGGCTAGAGTTGCCGCGGTGGGTCGGTCCCTCTAAGGATCTTTTTTCAAAAGTACTCCAAACTTCTCCAAACTTCTGAGGCTTCTCCCAGATGTTCTTTTAAGGTTCTTTTTGGGGTCCACAGCTCACCACAAGGGCCAGAAGCTCTGAGATGATCCTTGTGGGTGCAGACTACAACTCCCAGAATGCACCTGACACAAACTCCTTTTTGGCCACTGGGCAGTGGTCAGCTGGTTGATTTCTTCAGGAGTTGGTGCAGGGGACTCTGGTTAGCAATTTTTCACCTGTAGCAAACATGAAGTCCCTCCTTGAACCAGTTGAAGCCAGGCAAAATCCTTCTTGTGGTGAAGCCCAAGTGTGCAGCTGGTGCAGTCCTTCTGAGTGCAGGTTCCAGGTGCAGGCCAGGCATCCAGCAGGGCAGTCCTTCTTCTTCTGTAGTTCTTCCTGGTAGGGATGTGGTAGGGAACTGAGGTGTGGGTGCAGGTCCTGGGTGAAAAACAGGGGGTCCTGACTCTCCAGGGTCCTTCCCCCAGTGATGACCACTTTCTGGGAAGTGTGGCAAAAATCAATCCCAGAAGGCAACATTCCTCAAAAATCCATCATGGCTGAAAATAATTTTGGGAGGTTACATCTGGCTGAGCCTACCCACTGGTGTGGCTAAAAATCACAAACACACCACTCTCCTGCCCTCACCTAATCTAATCAAGGGGGCACCTAGTTGTCTCGGGTTGAGGATGTGGGAGGGTTGTTGCTGGGTTGCTCCAAATGCCCTTCTCTGCCTTTGAAGAGCAGTTTGGCAGCCCTCCCCCTTCCTGCCTCACCATCTACTGAGGGGAGATTCCCTCACACAGGCACATCTCTTTGTGTGAAGCCAGGCCACTTCACACCTCATCAAGGCAGCCTGGCCAGGCTGCCAGAGGCTGGCCAATCAGAACACAGCAGCAAAAACAATGCAGGCCTGAAATTGGCAACTTTTCAGGTAAAGTTTAAAACTCTTTACCTGAACAAGTTATATTAAATCTAACAACTGGAAGTTGTGGGATTTATTATAACAATTAATTTGATACCAAACGTTTGGTATCCATTACTTAAGGGGACTTTAAAAATTAAAATAAAGTCTCCCCATTCTAGCCTATGAAGGCCATTCACTACAATGAGGGAAAACCGAATTTGGCTGTTTTCACCTCACCAGAGCTTATAAAACTACTATAATAAGGTCCCTGCTTATAGTTACATGGCACCCAGCCCTAGGGGCACATAGGGCACACCTTAGCGGTGACTTATATGTAAACATAAGGTAGTTTAAGACTTTGGAACTACTTTTAATTCCAAAGTCGATTTTGCATATAACTTTAATTTAAAAGCAGCCAGCAAGGGAGGCCTGCTTTTAAAATGACACTGGGCACCCCAGCAGTGCACCTATGGGTGCACTACCTATGCTGTGGTCCCTAAACCTACATGCTCTACGATATACTAGGGACTTATAGGTAGGTTGACATAGCCAATTATAATTAGCCTAATTTGCATATTGATTTGACACAGAGCACAGGCCCTGGGACTGGTTAGCAGTACCCAGGGCACCATCAGAGTCAGGAAAACACCAGCAAAAAGTGGAAAATGGGGGCAGAAAGTTAGGAGCCTCTGCAATGAACCCTGTTTTCTCACAGTCAGCTGCAGTAGTTTATGATCCTTGGTGTTTTGACTTAAGAGACGGATCACCCACGACGTTGACTACTTCTGTTTACATGGTTGCTGTTTTCACAGGTGCCTATACTGTAATGAATGATAGTAGTAACATTTTTTCAGTGACATTCAAAAGATACATGCTTTAGAAGTATTTCATGGGAGACAGAATGGCAAAGGCGAGTTGGGAATAATTTAAGGAACGTTTGATCCAATGCAGTGCCTTACAAATGAGCTAAATTAAAAGACCATCCCTCTCACCAATGATGTTGGTTTCTGTATGGAAGGGCTCTTGATCATCTTCTTCAACTATCGTCACTGACGAATGTTCACATGATCTCGGAAGATAAATTATTTACAATCACCCACATGAGTGTTTGCCAAAGCCAAGAGGCTTTAGCGTTAACAAATTTGAGCTGTGACTGTAAAAATAACAGGGAAACAAATAAAGACACAAAGTTCCTTTGAGATAAATGAAGACAAATTGCACATTTGAGAATTTATTTTCCTAAGGGACATAAAATCAACGAAATGGGTGTCGACGTATTCTGCTAGTTGCATGTGTAACGCTAAGTTCATAACAGGATAATTCATTATGTGGAAAAAGATGACATTTAGTAGTAAAGATCTTAAAACATGCATTGCTACTTGACACTTAAAAAAGAAGGAAAGTAATCTGACTGAAGTCTAAACATTACGAGAAGGTGCCAAGGTTAATGTTTTAGTTTACAAAACACTAAACATTTTTGATGTTTCATATTTTTCTATTGGGACAAGTTGTGTTTTGACCTATGCAACTTTTCATAATTGAAAATTACAGCCAGTAAAACGCTCTGGTTAAGAGAACAAAGAATAACCTCATATGGCGTAGTGTTGTCATGGGTTAATGGGAAATCCATTGTTAAAGTCAGTCATAACCTTTAACCCTAAAGTCGAAGCTGAATAATTTCAGGTAGTACTCTCTCGTGTAACTATGATACTCGAAACATTCTACAGCAAGAGTTTCACCTTTTTTTATGTTTATTATGATTACTTGCAAACCAAACTTGTTACTCATTATTGTTGTTACTATCAAGTTCGTGAGCACTGTTTGTACAACCTCTGTGTGGAATTTTCAATCATGACAAATCAATACAGAAACGGATGGTGTATATTTGCCTGTCGCCCATAGGGTATTTAACGAAGGTCATTATACACCTATAAAATCACCCAAACCAAAACAAAACAGACATTGTAGTTGTGATACTCATTTACATGGTGACTAGCGCTAGTTATTAAAAGAGGAGTAATTGAGGGAGGTAACAACTTACGGTTCGGCTCCAGCCATACATTCAAGCACTTTACAAGACTTCCTTCTAGCACCACATCATATTGAGGCAAACCTCTTCAGTCGATTCTCTCAAGTTTAAGGTTTAAGCACTCCATTCCTGCTTCAGTTGTACTTACTTGAATTTTACGTACAGCTGAGCTTGCTTATGAAATTTCAGTTTGAATGCATTGTATTGAAAAGCGCTGCGATTGCATTCTGAGTTTTATGCATTCATAGAAGACACACTGAGCCTGCACTTCGCACTTTGTTTTTGAAAATTACCTGGTGAAGTTTGCTTGCATTTGCATTATTGATTAATTAAAAATGTATTGAAGCATACCAGTAATGAAGTTTCAATGTCGTCTTGATAGTCACGGTTTTAGGTAATTTGAGCCAAACTATGGCCCAGATTTAACAAAAATGACGCACAACTGCTGTCCAAAAATGTACCACGAGCTAACGGCATTCCCTTATGACATCTGTGTGCCATATTTTAAAATGACGCACCATGGTGCTAAGGAATGTTAGGGGAAAAAAAATTACGCTGACCACTGTTACATGGCGTAAGAAAAAATTATGCTAGTGCTGCAAAAGTGGTTTTAGACCGTTTTTGCGACACGTTTTTTAGTGCAAAACTGGTTAGTGCCATATTTAACCACATTAGCGTAAAAAAAAAACATGCGAGCAAGAAAACAACGTTTGGGAAGACATGATGGAGAATGCAGGCCAGGAGAGATCACAGTGAGATCCTAATCAGCCAAGTACCAGCCAGGAGGGTCCACAAAAGTCCCAGGTGAAGGAGAAGAAGAAGCGTTTCTTTAGTGAGGAGGAGCATGACATCTTGGTCAGAGAGGTGACGGAGCACCTACACCAGCTATTCGTCACCTCCAAATTGTCAGTAGGTAGGAGAGAGGCCATATGGCAGCCAATAGTAGATAAAGTCAACAGCGTGGCAGAGGGGAAGAGGACTGTCACAGATTGCAAGTAGAACTGGCACAATTGCAAGCACAGAAAGAAGGAGTAATTGTCCAGAAACCGAAAGGCAGCACTGCAGACTGAAAGTGGAAGTGTCACACCCCAGGAGGACCTGGAAGAGCTGGAGGAGATGGTGGCAGCGGTCATCCCAGAGGAAGTGGTCACTGGAATTGCAGTACAGGACAGCGCAGACTACCAAAAACTACCACAAATGAAGGGTAAGTTGCAGGGGGGGGAATATCTGGAATCTCACAAATGGAAGAAGGGGGAGGCACATAGGATACACTCAATGCATGCTAAAGGGTTGCATCGGGACACACAGGCCCTGAATCAAAACACCTCATTGCCACTCAAGCCACACTTGTAGTGACACTGTGCTGCTGCAATGCACTCCGACATCTAAACAACATGGTCTTAAGCCACTTACTGTGGCTTTACACCTTGTAAATATGCAGCAAATTGCCTGGAAGGGACGTTCAACTAGCATGGCTGTGCAGCAACAACACCCATTGTGTATTGTTGTTGCCCCAGATCCAACACATGTTCATCAGAGACTGTGACTAAAGTCAACGCCACCCCAGGGGTGGTGTCAGGGTGACGCAACAAGACAAAATGCTTGTTTTCCTCCTTCTGTCATTGCCCTTCTCATGTGTGCTGCATCTTGACATAATAGAAATGCTGCCTTGCCATAATAGATTGTTTATGTGGAGAATGGACACCTTCCTGCATATAAATGATCTATCCCCTCAACGCAGATACCCCTTCACTATGGTGCAAGGATGCCTGTGTTGGTGCAGGGAGAACAAATGTGCAAAGGGTGGGGGAAACGGAGGGGTGTGCTGTATTCCAGTAAAAATGGCGCATCCCTGCATCTCAAAAGTGGCACAGCACCATGCAACTAATATTGTGTTGCATTGAGCTGTGCCATCCATGTGCCATTTTGGAATGGGCACAAAAGTGAACTCATACAACACATGTGACATGTCGGTGACCATCATTTGTGCTGCTGTACAAGTAACTTCAATCTCACCATGTAACAAGGTTGTCTGTGTTGTGTGAATGGTTGGTGTTCTGCATAATGGGACGTCTACATGCGTAAGAACTGGCACAAGTGGCATCAAAGTTGCACTACTAGCACAATGTCACTAGCCTGTAATTCAACTGTACCGTCATATAAATAGTTGCCCATGTGGATCCAAGCTGCACATTCTCCTTGTGCCACATCAACAAAGTCTTAAAATGCATGCATTGAATGTCTGTGGCAGATATGCTGTGTGCAAGAAAATGTCACAAATGTAGGGAGGAACAATCTGATGGGGCAGACAATCCATAATGGTTACACTGTCCCATCCAATTAGCACATGTGCAGGTCCTGGTGAAGGCAGATGACAAAGTAACACAAGCACTGTAAGAAATGGACCTACCTGTGCTTTGCTGCATTAGTGCCATCATTCATGGTGTTAATGCATTATAGCACCAAACAAGTGACAGCACACATCACACTACTGTGGGAATGTCCACCATGGTGAACAGGAAGGTAAATGACTTGCCACCATGGTGTCAGTGGCAGGGGCAAGTAGCCTACAAGGAAGTTGGTGGTGTGGGATTAATGCACAAAATACCTTGAAAAGCTGCACCATGTGTGATGCACACTGCAACACATAATTTACAACTACAACCTGGGGTCTGTAGCATGTCACTGAGCATCCGGTAGCAAGTAAATGATGAGCCATGTCAACAGCCACTACAGTTAAAGAGTGACATTTCACTTTCTCATTGCAGAGGATAATGCCTTACCTCCTGTTGACCTGCCTGTCCTGGACTTTACAGATGACATGGATGACCAGTTGCAGACCATCAATGAAGAAACTCTCCAGGATGTCGTAGGCTCCCTCCAGACACCACCTTCAGTCACAGGGAGGACACACAGTGTTGCGGGGTCTCCACATGAACCACCCAGCTGCCAACACAGAGCACCAACAAGTCCTGCCACAGTCCTGGACTCCGAGGACCCAGACATCACCTTTCAGACATCAGTGGTAGGAATCCAGCGGGAGATGGCCAAGCAGGTGTAGGTGTGGATGGAGACCATGGCAGGCAGCCTGGAGGGAGTGCAGAGGTGCCTCAGTCCAAATAAGGACAACTCAGCTGCAAGTAGTGGCACCCACTCCCTGTTATGTGGACCCCAGCAGTCCCTTGCTGACATAAGGCAGAGGCTTCAACAATTGCCCTCTGAAAGTGACAGCAGCATGATAGACAACAGGCTGGGGGCTATACAGAATGCCCTGGGGTCCATACACCAGGAAGTGGCTTCCCTCAGGGAATACATGGCTGCCTACCATTGTGATGTTGCTGCGGTGTTGAGAAATCAGCAGCTCCTCTATGATGCAATGATGCCTTATGTGTTCCCATAAATGGCAGCTGCCGGAACCTTAGACTCCACATTTCTATCCCCTGATGTGTGTGTGGACCCTCAACCTCAACAACAGCACCACCCATGGCACAGGCAGCACCACGCACATCAGAGGATGAAGATGTGGAAAGAACAACATTCACATGGAAAACCACCTGGTAGCACCAGTCTGTGCCACATGGGCAGTATCCCCTTAGTTCTGTGCTTAAGATCATGACAGCTGGCAATGTGCCCACAGTTGACATTTCTGCTATGGATTGTCATTGTCTCAATTACTAGCAATTGCTAATCTGGACATCTCCTTAGTAATGCACACTTTTCCTACCCATGTCTCATGATAGGTCCTGCACCCTTGGACTCTGAATGTACAAAAAATGGCTCAGGATCTCTCATGGGGTCTGTGAACTAGACATTGTGTTGATTATATGAATATACACTGGCACATGTAAATAAATCATCATAATCATATGTATCATGTAAACTTTTACCGTGACCCATTAACTCATCGAAATGTATACATTGTGTGAAGCTATGTCAATGAGAACTGAACCTATTTACATGTGTAGCTTACTGTCAGACAGAAAGCCACAACTAGGACTGATGGAGATGTGGACTGCAACCATCGTACAGAGCCTTAAAAACATTTATTGGACAGATATCCATGCAAGTTGACATATGGCATGTATCGGTCAGAACCAAGTGTCAGGAATTTTCCCAGATGAGAGCACCAGTACGACCAATATGTGTGGAACAGAAGAGGTCAATTTCATCAGTGACAGGCAGCTGTCAATGTGCTAGGATACATACCCTAAATCAGTTGATGTGATCTGTGCCACACTTTCCAAAATTATTTTTGACAGACCTCAGTTATGACAGTTGAAGTTCCATACTTATCTGTCAAAGATTCCGCATATATGCACAATGTCAATGTCTGGAACTGGGATGACAAATGTTTCGAGTAGCTGATGTCATATTGCAGCCAATCTGACAGCTCCCTGGTCATAGGGGATACACATTGTCATCCATGTAAATCAATACAGAAAGCATACCCTAAGGCATTCCTCCAACTTGACCAGTGCATACACGAGAACACCCAGACACTCAATCAACATGGAGACATAATTGTCTAAAACTAACTGGATTTATTTAAACATCAAAAGAACACCTTATTAAAATCTAACCTATACCCCACCCCACACTATACTAACCTATACTAACTTATCTTGACTCACCCCTACTGCTATCTATCCTAATCTAAACTTATCTTAAAATTGAATGCCACAAACTAAACATTATTCCCTACCCCCCATAAAAGACAAGATACAAGTAGGACAAACTTAAGCTACACAAATACTAACCTAAGCTATATCCTAACTAAATATATATCCCCTCTTTTCAAATGCAAGTTTCAGTGCTGTGGTCATAGTGGCAGCCAAAACATGAGGAGAACATGGCATCAAATACAGCATTGAGTAGAGGTAGAACAAACATGCAATGTGCACAGCATCCTCAGATGACACATGTTGTCCACCACACATTCCACAACAATGTCAATCTTCAAATCAAGACTAAACTTCCTACCAGCCATTAACGGTATCATGTACATGTCACTGGGTTAACAGCTATACATTGTTGACCATCAGGGCCCAGAGGTAAGTGGACTTCTACATCCTTGTGCAACATTTGTGTCATCATACTAGTGAGGATCAAGTGGCCCAACAAGTCCCAAATGCCATAGTCAATAAGTGGCGCAATGTATGCAATCCACCACTTTACCGCCCCTAGTGCTACATCAAGCCTTGGCCAGGCATCATAGATGCAAGGTGGGTGTCATCTGGCAGGGGGACAGGAAACTTGGCACCGGCATTTCTAAGGTTTGCCAATGCATTATTCATGTGCCCTTGGGTTCACACCTGCTCTGATCACACATTACAAGGGTGCACTCCATTGCTTAAAATGGGCCACTATGTACAGTTCAGGGTTAGTGGCTGTTAGAAATGGGGTTTCTGGTTGGCTAGAGTATGCACCTCAGCCAGGCAGAACTTACCCACTCTAGTAAGGGCAAGGGAGTTACACGTCCAAGATAACCCCTGCTCACCCCCTTGGTAGCTTGGCACGAGCAGTCAGGCTTAACACAGAGGCAATATGTAAAGCGTTTGCACAACACACACAACACACGTGACGCAATATCCCCACCACAAAGGCAACACAACACCAGATTATATGAAAATATACTGTGTTGTACACAAGGCAATTATCAGACCAAACATCACATATCAGTACTATCCTGCTACCTTAGCAGTTGTCAGAACGTTAAACGTTAGTTACTCTGCAACCTAGCAGTAGTCACACATAACACACAGGTTACACAGTATTCTGCAACATAAGCAGTAGTCAGGAAAACACGTTCTTACATCACAGCACTTGTCAAAAGAATATCATAAAATGCCCATAGTAGGAACATTAGAAAACATATGGCAAGTTAGAAAAACATATTAGGAAGCATGTCCATAAGAGGAACATTTGCATACACATATGTAAAAACCTCAAACGCAGGTAGGTAATATATGAATCAAACAAAAGTCTGTAGAAAGAACTTTGGATTGCAACTATATTGGTCATTTAAACAGTACCTGGTTGGATGAAGCCACCTCCAGTGCCTAGAAGGTGAACAATGGAGCCCCGGCGCTCCTATGCGCAAAACGGGGGCCTCCCTTATACTCTGGGGTCAGAGGAGGGCGATATGCACCTCCTCTCTTTTATAGACAGGCCCCTCCGTGGACCGTGATTACTGGGGGCCCCCCAGGGCCTCAACCGGCCCTCACGAGGGGGGCCAAAGCCAGCAAAAACAACTTAGGGCAGGAGGGGGGCACCACGCACCCCCTCCAGTTTAATGACAGGCCCCTCCCGGGACCCGCGATCTCTGGGGGCCCCCCCGGGCCTCCACTGGCCCTTCCTCCAAGAGGGGGGAGCCACAATAATGCCCGTTTTACCTAACAGCAGAAAAGGAGCATCCTGCTCCTAACGCAGAGGCCAGGGGGAAGGGGGCACTCCCCGCACCTTCCCCTGGTTCTGCCGTGAAGCCTCAAGAAGATCAGACCCCTCCTGGGGCCCGAGCAGATACTCGCCTGCACCCGATGCGGTGCGCGAGTGTTCTTCCAGCTTCCCGGGCCGCTGCAGTGATCTTAGCATGAAACAGGTGCCTCGAAGTGCCTGAGGGCACAGAAGAGCGCTCTCTCAGCGCAAAGGGGATATCAAGGCAGCACTCCTTGTGCAGGGAAAGGTTACAGGGGTCAGGGGCCACAGCACCCTGCCCCTGGGAACAATGAAGCAGGAAGGAGCACAAGGCTGGTGGGTCCAGCTACCGGCCAGCACAAGGGGTGCAGATGATGGCAGTTCCTCCTAGTGACCAGGCAGGTCACAGGTTAGCACAGCAGCAGCAGTGCAAGGCGGTTTCCTGGTGAGTCCATTCAGCAGCGTCTTGTGTCCAGGTTCAATTTCCAAGAGTGTTCAAATTGTGGGGAAAATTCCCCTGTACTTATAGTCAGTTCTTACAGTGTTTTACCATGGTAGGGAGAGGAGGTTCCAGCAAGTTACAACTGGTTCTGGGAGTGCCCCCTCTCTCCTTTCAGCACAGGCTCCAAACATCAGTGGGGGGTTAACGACCCCATTGTGTGAGGCCAGGGCACAGCCTTTACAAATGTAGGTGTGCCCCACCTCTCCCTTCTCTCAGCCCAGGAAGACTATTCAGTATGCAGATGCACCTCTGTGACACCTCCACCCTCCCTGTGTACAGGCTGTCTGAAAAGTATGCACAAAGCCCCGACTGTCACTCTGCCCAGACGTGGATTGGAGTCTGCAAAACACCAGAGTCATAAGCACAGATAAATGCGCACTTTCTAGAAGTGGCATTTCTGTGATAGTAATAAAAAATACACCCACACCAGTAAGCAGCATTTATTATCACCATCACAACCATACCAAACACGCCTATGCTACCTATCATAAATCAGACAATACCCCTTACACATAAGGCAGGGCATTTCTAATGCAATCCTATGAGAAGGCAGCACTCACAGCAGTGAGACATCAAGTTAGGCTGTTTGTCACTACTAGGACAGGCCACGCAACCTGGCACATGTCCTGCCTTTCTACATACATGGCACCCTGCCCATAGGGCTAGCTAGGGCGTACCTTAGGGGTGACTTACATGTAGTAAAAGGGGAGTTCTGGGCCTGGCAAGTAAGTTTAGATGCCAGGTCCCTGTGGCAGAAAACTGTGCACACAGGCCCTGCGCTAGCAGGCCTGAGACAGGTTTGAAAGTCTACTTCAGTGGGTGGCGCAAGCAGCGCTGCAGGCCCACTAGTAGTATTTAATTTACAGGCCCTGGGTATAGAGATACCACTGTACAAGGGACTTATAGGTAAATTAAATATGCCAATTAGGTATAAGCCAATCATACCAACTTTAAATGGGAGAGCACCTGCACTTTAGCACTGGTCAGCAGTGATAACGTGCTCAGAGTCCTAGAGCCAACAGCGAGAGGTCAGAAAAACCAGGAGGAAGGAGGCAAACAGACTGGGGATGACCCTGCGTAAGGCAAAAAGTCCAACACAACCCCCTACCAGCCAAAAGCCAGGGGAAAACAATCAATACCTTGATGTACTTCCCTGATTGGGGCGATAGAACAAGGACCTAGGCCCACAACAGCAGGGGCATGTTCTAATTCTACGCCTTCCTAACTCCACTTGGATCTCTCTGTCAATGCTTCCCAGGCAGCCTAGACCAACCCACGGGGGTTCTCTAGCTGCCAATGGCCAGAACCAGGCCCCAGGCCATCTAGGAGCCTCTGGTCTCTGAAACCATAATGAGTGGGGGGCGGTAGCCCCAGGTGCAAAGCAACCTGTCTCCACTCCATTTCCAATCAGTTCAGGGGCTCTACCCTGCCACTGATCCACCAACCTAGGGTCCGTACCCATAGGTTCTATAGGGGCTAGAGGCGAGGCTCTCCTCCCTCTACCCCTCCTTCTAGGATCCCGCCCTCCTCTCCTAGGAGGGGTATCACCAGAATCCACACTTGCCAGGGTGCTGGGTACAGCAGCCCTGCACAACTCTCTTGCCAGCCCAGGATCACTACCTGGCGACTGACCACCCAAACTAGGGATGACACCCTTGGGTTGCACCGGGGTCCAGGGCGGCCTTCCCCCTCCCTGAACCCCACTTCCAGAGTCCTGCGTCTCCCCACCTCGGGAGAACCCACCAGAAGTTTCACACGGGGTGAGCACACTAACCGCCCCCCCAACCAGGTCAGAGTTTACCCCCTGAACCTGTCTATCTAGTCCAGGGACGACACCCTTAGACTGGACCATTGCCCAGCGAACCAGGACTTCCTTGGGAGCACACCTACCCCCTACCAGATCAGAGCTTACCCCCTGAATCTGGCAATCCAACCCAGAGTCACTACCCTGCAGTTGAACCACTGCCTGGCACACCAGGACTTCCTTGGGAGCACACCTACTCCCCATCAGGTCGGAGTTTACCCCCTTAACCTGATCATCCAACCCAGAGTCAGCACCCTGTGGTTGAATCATTGCCTGGCGCACCAGGACTTCCTGGGGGGCACACCTACCTCCCACCAGGGAAACACCTTCCCCAAGGGCCACACAAGAGTATGGCTGGAGCAGGTCTCCTGACCTCTGCCCATCTGACAGAGTCTGGATTCCTCCCAGCCCAGAAATGGTCTCACCAAGGTCATTCCTGGGGGGCTCTGCTCTCAGAGCTGACCCCTGACCCTCCAGATTCTCCACTGGGGCCCGCAGCCCCCTCTCAACCCTATGCCTGGATTTCCACCTCCTCCGCTGTAGAGCGAGACTACCAGACACCAGGACCGGCGGAACGCTATCTCCAGCCACCCGCCCAAGTCCTAATGACAAAATGGGATCCTTCTGAACAGCTGGCCCTACGGCACAGACTTGGCTCACCTCCTGGCGTTCACTCATGGAACCCTCCAGGACCTGGGATTGGAGCTCGGGTACCCTGGGCCTCAGCCCAACCCCATTCCCTCTCCTCTGAGACTGGACATGGGGTGCCTTACCAGCATCAATACACTGGGACCTACCTGGGACACAAGCCTTTCCCACCACACCTGGTTGGGAAACACCTAGGCCACTCTCATTAGGAACACCCCCTAATGCCACACCAGACCCTCTGGTACGCAACCAGAAGTCTGCCTCCTTTGCAAGCTCCCTGGGGTCAGAGAGCTCACACACTGACAAGTGTTGGCGTAACTCTGAAAAACAACAACGAAGCAGGTGCTCTCTGAAAATCAGATTAAACAGCCCTTCAAAATTGTTTACTGTGCTACCCTTCACCCATCCATCTAGGGCAATGCAGCAATCCTCCACAAACTCCTCCTAAGACTGGTGGGACAGTTTCTTACCACCCCTAAACCTTTTTCTGTATTCCTCAGGGGAAAAACCATACTTCACAATCAGTGCATTCTTTACAGCGGAGTACCCCTCCCTGTCACTCTCTTCTAGAGTCAGTAGGGCATCCTTCCCCTCCTCAGGAAAAAAACTCCCTAGGCCAGTTCCCCAATCCTTCTCAGGGATCCTGCGCTCTACCAGAGCCCTCTCATATTCCTTTAACCACTGACGTATGTCACCCCCCTCTTGGAATCTAGGTACCAGATCTATGGGTATGTGAGTAACATCTTTGCTACAGCACTCTACATTGCTGACACCACTGGACTCCACCTGCAGCGCTGGTGAGTCCAGAACCTTCAAACTGCGCTCTAGAGCGAGTCTTTCTCTGGCAAAGGCCCTCTCCGCCTTTGCCATCCTCTCCTGTACTAAGGCCTTCTCTACCTCAGCCCTTCTCTCCTCAACAGTAAGGCGCGCTAAGTGTAACTTCAGGTCCCTCTCTTCCCGCCTATCTTTTAGCTCATCAGGCGTCAAGGAATGAGAGGTAGCCCTGCTTCTTACACTGGACCCAGCAAGGGACTCCCTATCACGGGGGCCTTCCCTGTCAACTGGCGTCCCCAACCGGTCATTCTCACCCTCCTGATCAGTCTCTCTACCACTCTCTAGGGATGAGGTCTGGGAGCCCTCCCATTGGGAACCCTCGCTACACTCAGGATCCTCTGGGTACCCCCTAAGCACACTCCCTCCCTGGGTATACGTCACAAACCTTTCAAAGAAATTCAGAGATCTCCTGAGGTCCCCTTCTACAGGCAGCCCTCTCTCTCTACAGAACCCCTCTAATTCCTCCTGCGTGTAAAACGGCAGGTCCTCTAAATCAAAGGTAAGCCCCATCTTGAAAAGGTACAAATAAATCAAATGTGACAACCACAATACCCAAGCGTGAGAACTAAAAAGACAGGAAAAATGACCAAAGAGAGAAAGTTAAGAGAAGCCAAACATGTGATGGTCTAAACGCATCCTTGTAGTGAAATAATGAGTCACAATGGTATTGTGCAAGCGCAAGTCCTATCGTCACCGCTGATA
This sequence comes from Pleurodeles waltl, assembly GCF_031143425.1. NCBI lineage: Eukaryota > Metazoa > Chordata > Amphibia > Caudata > Salamandridae > Pleurodeles > Pleurodeles waltl. The sequence goes on along the minus strand of NC_090437.1, from coordinate 709,980,912 downwards.
ACCAATGTTAGAAATGTGGTTTCTGGTTGGCTAGGGTATGCACCTCAGCCAGGCAGAACTTACCCACTCTGGTCAGGGCAAGGGAGTTACATGTCGAAGATAACCCCTGCTCAACCCCTTGGTAGCTTGGCACGAGCAGTCAGGCTTAACCCAGAGGCAATGTGTAAAGCGTTTGCACAACACACACAACACACGTGACGCAATATCCCCACCACAAAGGAAACACAACACCAGATTATATGAAAATATACTGTATTGTACACAAGGCAATTATCAGACCAAACATCACATATCAGTACTATCCTGCTACCTTAGCAGTTGTCAGAACGTTACACATTAGTTACTCTGCAACCTAGCAGTAGTCACACATAACACACAGGTTACACAGTATTCTGCAACATAAGCAGTAGTCAGGAAAACACGTTATTACATCACAGCACTTGTCATAAGAATATCATAAAATGCCCATAGTAGGAACATTAGAAAACATATGGCAAGTTAGAAAAACATATTAGCAAGCATGTCCATAAGAGGAACATTTGCATACACATATGTAAAAACATCAAACGGTTGGTAGGTAATATATGAATCAAACAAAAGTCTGTAGAAAGAACTTTGGATTGCGACTATATTGGTCCTTTAAACAGTACATGGTTGGATGAAGGCACCTCCAGTGCCTAGAAGGTGAACAATGGGGCCCCCGGCGCTCCCATGCGCAAAACGGGGGCCTCCCTTATACTCTGGGGTCAGAGGAGGGCGATATGCACCTCCTCTCTTTTATAGACAGGCCCATCCGGGGACCGTGATTACTGGGGGCCCCCCAGGGCCTCAACCGGCCCTCACGAGGGGGGCCAAAGCCAGCAAAAACAACTTGGGGCAGGAGGGGGGCACCACGCACCCCCTCCGGTTTAATGACAGGCCACTCCCAGGACCCGCGATCCACTGGCCCTTCCACCAAGGGGGGGGCCACAATAATGCCCGTATTACCTAACAGCAGAAAAGGAGCGTCCTGCTCCTAACGCAGAGGCCAGGGGGAAAGGGGTACTCCCTGCGCCTTCCCCTGGTCCTGCTGTGAAGCCACAAGAAGATCGGACCCCTCCTGGGCCCTGAGCAGACACTCGCCTGCACCCGATGCGGTGTGCGAGTGTTCTTCCAGCTTCCCGGGCCGCTGCGGTGATCTTAGCATGAAACAAGTGCCTCGAAGTGCCTGAGGGCACAGAAGAGCGCTCTCTCAGCGCAAAGGGGATATCTAGGCAGCACTCCTTGTGCAGGGAAAGGTTACAGCGGTCAGGGACCACGGCACCCTGCCCCTGGGAACAATGAAGCAGGAAGGAGCACAAGGCTGGTGTGTCCAGCTACAGGCCAGCACAAGGGGTGCAGATGATGGCAGTTCCTCCTAGTGACCAGGCAGGTCACAGGTTAGCACAGCAGCAGCAGTCCAAGGCGGTTTCCTGGTGAGTCCATTCAGCAGCGTCTTGTGTCTAGGGTCAATTTCAAAGAGTGTTCAAATTGTGGGGAAAATTCCCCTGTACTTATAGTCAGTTCTTACAGTGTTTTACCATGGTAGGGAGAGGAGGTTCCAGCCAGTTACAACTGGTTCTGGGAGTGCCCCCTCTCTCCTTTCAGCACAGGCTCCAAACATCAGTGGGGGGTTAACGACCCTATTGTGTGAGGCCAGGGCACAGCCTTTACAAATGTAAGTGTGCCCCGCCTCTCCCTTCTCTCATCCCAGGAAGACTATTCAGTATGCAGATGCACCTCTGTGACACCCTCCCTGTGTACAGGCTGTCTGAAAAGTATGCACAAAGCCCCAACTGTCACTCTGTCCAGACGTGGATTGGAGTCAAGCTGCAAAACACCAGATTTATAAGCACAGATAAATGTGCACTTTCTAGAAGTGGCATTTCTGTGATAGTAATAAAAAATACACCCACACCAGTAAGCAGCATTTATTATCACCATCACAACCATACCAAACACGCCTACGCTACCCCTCATAAATCAGACAATACCCCTTACACACAAGGCAGGGCATTTCTAATGCAATCCTATGAGAAGGCAGCACTCACAGCAGTGAGACACCAAGTTAGGCTGTTTGTCACTAGTAGGACAGGCCACGCAACCTGGCACATGTCCTGCCTTTCTACATACATGGCACCCTGCCCATAGGGCTAGCTAGGGCATACCTAAGGGGTGACTTACATGTAGTAAAAGGGGAGTTCTGGGCCTGGCAAGTAAGTTTAGATGCCAAGTCCCTGTGGCAGAAAACTGCGCACACAGGCCCTGCGCTAGCAGGCCTGAGACAGGTTTGAAAGTCTACTTCAGTGGGTGGCGTAAGCAGCGCTGCAGGCCCACTTGTAGTATTTAATTTTAAGGCCCTGGGGATAGAGATACCACTGTACAAGGGACTTATAGGTAAATTAAATATGCCAATTAGGTATAAGCCAATCATACCAACTTTAGATGGGAGAGCACCTGCACTTTAGCACTGGTCAGCAGTGATAAAGTGCTCAGAGTCCTAGAGCCAACGGCGAGAGGTCAGAAAAACCAGGAGGAAGGAGGCAAAAAGACTGGGGATGACCTTGCGTAAGGCAAAAAGTCCAACAGTGCCAATATAGTTTGCCCTAAGCCTGAACTGTACATCTATATTGTCTACAGATTGTTTACCTATTGCCCCCTACTCTGTGATATGTTGTGCAAAATGTGTAATGAGGCTCACACATGGTGGCTGTATGAGTGCCCTAAGGGGACAGGAAGATTGGCACTGCACTTGGTGCAGCTACAGTATTCCTACTTATTGAACTACATTTGCACATGCATGTCAAACATCTCCTAAGTACCAGGTAAACCTAGGGGCTCTTAAATCAGTCCCAAAATGTTTTGTCCTGACCCTTCATAAAACATGCTGCTGTCAACCTTATGTCCGCCTGTCATGCACATGCAAATGAGGATGTTGCAATGCAAATGGCATACTTACCAACTGGTCCACCAATGTGACTCCCCATGTAATCAAGTAGCTCTTGCTCCCGTGCAATGAGGTCTGCCCAATGGTGTTTAATCGGGTGGTAGGTCGTCAAATGTATATCCAAAATAGCTGCAGGCATGTGTCAAGACAGCAGAATTGTGTGACGTGTGTTAGAATGTACATTGGAAGTGCTACAGACTCTGCCTACATTCCACCTACACATTCATGTGATGGTGCATTCTCCTATTTTATTGTTAATTCCTGGCTATGGGGCATATATGTGGAGAGTGGATCAGCACCCCTTGCTGCTTCACTTGTCTAGCAACCATTAGGACACTCTACAGGCAACATATTTGTGCTATATTTGACACCATGTAGCAGGGTTGGGGTCAATAGTGGTGATGGAATATAACACCACTGATATACGGTGCAGGGTTAGGCTCAAACTTTTGTTCCTAACCCTGAACAGTCCATGAAGGTCCATTGATATCAATGGTGTTCCCCCTTGTCACACGTGCTCAGTGCTGGCATTACAGGTGGCATTACAGCCACCCGCCTGAGATGTGACACAGTTTAGTCCCTTATTTTCAAATGCACCATTTGGAAACAGCCCCTAACGCATGTACGCCCGCCATGCATGCATCTTGCCTGGCATGGGCATGATGTGGGGAAAATGGTAGGAGTTTGCATTATGCCTAGTTATCTCCACTTTTTTTTTCTGGTGTGTGGGTCTAGGCCTTCGAGAGCCACATGAGCGTAATTTATGTGATGCTGATTTATGGCATCGAGGCGCTAGACCTTCTTACGTCTCAACCTGTATTCCAACCATCTTTGTAACTTTCTTGCTGTCTGAGGTATGAGCAAGCTTCCAACGGTATATGTAGTGGAGAATGAGTACACCATGGACATTCTGGTGCGAGGTAATTTATTTACAAGGTGATATTAGTTGTACAGTGTCTAGGTGCAGAAGGTTTGTACAGTTTGTTGTCTTCTGTGAACTCCAGCTGCAGTGTTTTGTTGTTCCCTCTCCACCTGTGCTGCACCATTGTCATCCTCCTCCTCATTAGGTACATCTACCAGTTCATCCCAGGTGGCATTAGTCCAAATACATATATTATGCAAGATACACAGATCATCTTGCATACCTGGGCCCGTGCATACAACAAGCTTCCTCCTGCTAGGGCCAGGCATCGGAACCTTGACTTCAGGAGCCCAGATGTCCTCTCCACCACATTTTGTGTCATTCATTGTATGCCAGCTCTTCCACTGCTGTTGGGTTGCCAAAAGGAGTCATCTCCCATGGCTGGATGCCGTAACCTTGGTCGACTGCAACGTAATGAGAGAACATGTGTTGGTAACGCTTATTTGTGGCTTCATATGTGCCGTGGCAGATGATAGTTTTAGGTGGAGTAGTCACTCAGACCTGATTCTGGTATTGTGTGTGTTCCTGTTTTGTGGAATGGTTGCATTGATGTGTGGTAATAGACATTATTATCACAGGTTGTTGCTCAGGAACCTAGTGATTGTCAAATTAAATCTGGACTGACAGCTTGACCATACCAAATGTGTGTTGTGTTGTCCACATTTGAGGCTGTGTCCTAATGTTAGTGGAACCTCCCACATCTTTGCACCACAATGGTGTTGTTTGTATTGACACCATGGTAGCCCTCCAAGGCCAAACTCAGGGCTCCATATTAACACGTGGCACTACGCTTGCGGTGCAACACTTAGTGACCCTTTGTGGCAGATTATGCCTGTGCCAGCTATCATGTGTACAAGAGTGAGTTTCACACAATTGGAGTAGTTGCAAAATTGGTTCAGAGGAATCTTCAAGGTTCCTGGAAATGATTTATCACAGACTCTTTCAACACATGCACAGAGCATGAGTTAGGGCAGGGGCACATAATAGTTTTGAACGGGTCCCTGTGTATGGTGCATGAAAGTCCAGGTGTGTTCTCAATACTCCTACAGAGTCCTACTATGGCATCCATTATCTTGACAGTATTGCACCTACTCTGCACCATGGTGTGCTGTTTCATGTATACAGTGCACACATGGTGGCGTTAGGAGGGCACTAAGGTGTGCAACTAAAGTGGCACTGGACTAGGTGCTGCGCCACTTTTCATTAATCTGCCCCATGGTCTTTCGTGGCTGGTGATTTTGTACTCCTATGTGTGCGGCAGAATGCATCAAACAGGTGAAGGTGCACACAACCGGTACGTCTGGTATGTTTAGGTGATATGTAGTTTGTTATGGCAACACTTGGATGACATTTGATACTTGGACACCCTGACAAATGTGGGGCTGTGCCTATATGTGACTTTCTTTACATTGACAGGGCCAATGCCATTCACATAGCTGAGGTATTCATTGTTAGGTGTTATGTGTGTGGGATTTGTGTGTAGTTGTCAACCAGTGGACACTTGTAGTGGTTTGGGCCCAGCTTCTGTGTGCTCAACCTGTTCTTCATGTGGTGTGCCAGTCAGGTTGTGGCTGTATGATGTACATATGGGTGTATGTGTGTGTGATGTGCAATAAGTGCGGTGTAGTGTGGCATGTGGCCTCTGTGTTGTTGTCTGTACATCTGTGTTCCCCTGTCCATGTGTGTTTAGTGCGGTGCATGTATTGTTTGTCCTACAATGTTAGTGTGTTATCTGTGTAATGATAGGTATGGTGGCTTACCTACGAGTAGCCCATTGCCATATTGCCCATCCTGGAACTGCTCATTGATGATGGAATGCCGGAATATGTAGGCATCATGGACGCTGCTGGGATATATAGCTGGGATGTTTGTGAAGAGACCAAGGTGGTCCACAATGGCCTGCACATTTATGGAATTGGTGTGTTTGTGGTTCCTGTATAGGTGGTCCGTTGCAGCAGGTGGCACAAGTTGGACATGGGATGCAGTCCATTGCACCCAGCACATGTGGGAACCAAGCAATTACATAGAAACCTTGCTTGGTCTCCTGCTGCAGTTGCTGGGTGTTGGGGAAGCAGATGTGGAAGGGTGTGAGGTGGATGATTGCGTTCAGAACCTTTGGTTAGAAAGTCGAGAAGGATGGCTGGGAGATACCATCCACTTGTGCGCCCGTTGTCTGAAATGATCCTGATGCCAGCATATGGAGGGTTACACATACAAAATACACTGTTTCAGAAAATAAAATAAGAACACAGGGCAGCCCTTATGCTAGAAGCAAGTGCCCTTACACATCCAATTGGATGTCATGCTTCATCATCGGGCAAGCTCTTTGTCAGACCAGCGCTGCAATGTCTGACGGGCACCCCTGAAAGGGGGCTCTTTGCCGGAGATCTTTTCTCAGCAGTACTGTGCCGTGATGAAACCAACGTAGAAAGGTCAATGCCCACCTATAGGCACTACAGAGAATAGCAGAGGGAGAAATAATTAAAATTGTCTCAAAACCCGAACAGGACATCAAACGTTAATGGTCATTAAAGGGTAATGGTCAAAGCAATAAAAACCTAGAGATGAGAGTGGGGAATGAGATAGTGGTCAAACACTCTCCTAATACCAATAGCAGCAGGGGATAAGGAACTATCCTATGCCCCCGAAGACAGGGTCAACATGTTTTGTGTCTGAACGGTCCATATGGATCCATCGACACTTCATCAGGACCAAAAAACTCAACTGAACACTTCTCCTATTGGTTAAAACACAAGAACTCAATGTGTCACAAACTGATAGCCACGTTAAACTTCAGTCACTTACTACAAAGAGGCTGCACGTCAGGCTAGCCTACTGTAAGGGTCAACCGTCCTTCATTTAGGATTCGGCTCCATAGGTAAACACGAGCCATGAGGAAAGCAAAGTCATTGACGAAGGGCAATCCCCCGCACAGGACCTAACCGTGGCCGTGTTCCTGGATAGACCAGCATATGTAGGACAGCCAGGAGTTTGGTCATGGGTGGAATATTTGTTGGAGTTTCCACCCTTGCAGTGATGTCTGGCGAAATGTGGTGCAGCAGGCATACAACTGACTCCCACTTCAGATGGTATGTTCTGATGATATCTTGTTCCCTGATTGCAAGGATGTTTGTGCGCTGTTGAAATATCCTCCCCCGCCTTCTACGCTGCCTTTGTGGCTGCTTAGGTGGTGTTTGGGGTTGCTGCAGTGGCGCTGGAGGGACCTGTTCTTGTCGCTGTCATCTGCGGCGTGTGCCAAGCTGGAATTAACAGTTCCATGTTGTCCAGAAGGTTACTAATCCTCCTTCTGTGTATTTTCCTTAAGTAGTAGTGTGTGAGCCTCATTTTAATGCCTGGTAGGGCCAGGCATTAAACCTTTACGTTAATCCGACTTTACATCATTTTTTGGGACCAGGTCCTTAATTTGCGTCGTTTTAATGTAGGGGTGTAAATATGGTGCTGGAGGGCTCGGGTCATTTTTTGGACTGGAAATCCTACCTTGCATATCATTGTCGCAAAACGACGCAAGGTGGGGTGGCGCGCCCAAAAAATGAAGCTAACTCTGAAATGTGGTCGCTAGTCATGTTCACAAACGTCTGCTGATATTTTACATATTGCACTTTGTTTTTATCAGTCATAGGAGCATTTTGTCTGCACCAGCATTATTGATTAATGTGGAACTGTTTTGAAGACGCTGGGCTCGAAATTTTAACATTGTTAATGCTACTATTGATTGTAATGGATTTAAGTAACTGTGGGGAAACTGGACTGATTGCAGAACCCACTAGCTTTTTCCCCCATTTTTCACTTATGCTGGTGTTTTTCTGACTCTGATGGTGCCCTGGGCACTGCTAACCAGTCCCAGGGCCTGTGCTCTGATTAAAATGATTATGCAAATTAGGCTATTTACAATTGGTTGTTTCAACCTACCTATAAGTCCCTAGTATGTGGTAGGGCATGTAGGTTTAGGGACACCATCACAGGTAGTGCACCCATACGTGCACTGCCGTGGTGTCCAGGGCCATTTTAAAGACAGGCCTGCCTTGCTGGCTGATTTTAAGTTAAAGTCTAATTATAATTGGCTGTGTCAACCTACATGTAAGTCCCTAGTACATGGTACGGCATGTAGGATTAGGAACCCCAGCATAGGTAATGCACCCATAGGTACACTGTTGGGGTGCCCAGGGTCATTTTAAAGGCAGGCCTGCCTTGCTGGTTGCTTTTAAGTTAGAGTCAACCCCAAATTTGTCTTTTGAAATTAAAAGTACATTCAAAGACCTAGGCTACCTTATTTTTTAGATATAAGTCACCCCCTAAGGTGTGCCCTAGGTGCCCCTAGGGTTGGGTGCAGTGTAACTATAAGCAGGGACTTTCTAAAATATGTTTTATAAACCCTGGTGAGGGAAAAATAGCTAAATGAGTTTTCCCCATTGTAGTGAATGTGTTCCTTTGCCTAACATAGGGAGACTTTATTTTAAAATAATAAAGTCTTATTTTCCATGGAAAGGAGCTAAATATGGCACGTCTAGTAGCAAATGCCAAGTTATGATGAATCCAACAACTTGACACTGTTAAAATTAATATAACATGCACCTAGAAAGAGTCTTAGAACTCTTCAGAACAATTACCAGTTCCAGGTCAGTAGTGCCCTTTTCTGATTGCCTACGCTCTGGCAGCCTGGCCAGGCTGCCTTGATGAGGTGTGAAGTGGCCTGGGCTGAACACAAAGGAAGTGCCTGGGGGAGAAGAACTGCCTCAGCAGATGGTGAAACAGGATGGGAGGAGAGCAGCCAAACTGTATTTCAAAGGAGTGAAGGACATTTGGGACAGCAAATGGGACTGCCCCATTTCCTGGAAAATCAGACAGCCAGGTGCCCCCTGATTAGATTAAAAGAGGGCTGGAAAGGGGTGTCTTAAGGGAAACTTAGCCACACAAGGGGGTGGGCTCAGACGAACTTAACCTCTGAGATTTAATTTTTGCCCAACTTGGATTTTGGGAGAACGTTGCTCCCTGGGACTGATTTTTACCACACTTCCCAGGAAGCGGTCACACAAGAGGATGGTGGTCTGCACTTGATTGAACAGAGCCGCCCCCCCTGCTTTCCACCACAAGGAGCAAGGATAAAACTGGCAAAGCTGCACCTAACTTCAGATCCCTACAAGGAACAAGACAAGAAGAAGAAAGACTGCCCGGCTGGACCTCTGACCTGCACCTGGACACTACACTTTGAAGGACTGCACCAACTGCAAACTTGGGTTTCACCACTAAAAGCACTTTGCCTATCTTCAACTGCTTCAAGAGGGGACTCCCTGTTTGCTACAGATAGAAAATATCTGACCAGAGTTCCCTGCATCAAGCCCTGAAGAAACTGACCAGCTTACCAGTGACCAGTGGTCATTTTGGGATTTAAACCAGGTGCATTCTGGGAGTTGGAGTCCTAACCCTTAAGGAGCAACTCAGAGCTTCTGGAACTTTGGGGTGAGTTGTGCACTTCTAAAGGACTTTCAAAGACCTCCTGGGAGAAGATCTAGAAGTTTGGAGTGACTTTGAAAAAAAGCTCCATAAGTGGACCGAACCGACGTCGTGAGTCAAGCCAACTTACATCAACAGCGACCCAGCACGACTTGTAGGTTCGTATCGGTGAAAAGCTTTGGAGCCCCAGACTTCCCGTTTTTCACTGGGGGCTCTTGGAATGGCAAACCAACCACATCCACTCAAAAACCACTTGGTGTTGAGGGTAATATGACATCGGATATAAAAAGCTTCAAATTAGTTTTTAAGTCTGAATGTAAAAAGTTGACCTAGGCTTCCCTCGCAGTTTATCCGAAGAGGGATCCAGGGAGGTCAGCTTCAATTTCAAGGTCATTCTGGATGAACATTTCTGTGATGAAAAATCATCTGAGTCTGAACGTAGAACCCTTCACCCAGGTCTCCTGTGACGCGTTTTAGAAGAGAGCTCCTGGGAAGCTGGATCCGATGTGTGACTTTGTCCCCTTGAAGAAAATCTTCAAGAAAAGACTAAGTCCAAAAGGTAAAGCTTTGACCGAGGCCTCCCGCTCACTGTAGCCTGCAGGGCTCCATCATGGTCAGCCTCAAATTTGGACTTGCCCCGGTCAAGTGCAACCATATGTCCAGATTGTCACTTTTAGTTTTTAAGCACTAAAAAACATTTATTCTTAAAAAATTCATATCTCTGGTTCCCTTTATTAGATTTTTGTCATTTAAGTGTAATTTTAAATATAAAAATATAATCTATTTTATAAATTGGTGTTGTATTTTTATTGTGTTTTGTATTTTACTTATTTACTGTTTTGTGATTTTTAAATGCTTTACACTCCTGTCTCCTAAATGAAACCTAACTGCTTGTTGCCAAGCTACCAAGGGTTGAGCTGGGATTAATTTACTGAGACCTAACAGAACCTAGTTGGGATAGTGGCCTATTGCTAAAAGCAGGTACTTTCCTGCCCGTTCCAATAACCCACTTTCCAACAGTAACCAAACAATAAAATAAGTATGTACATGCGAGTTAGCGAACAACTGATTGCCCCTCCATCTATGCTGTCTGATATAAATGTCTCTAGTTTTGTATGCCTAAGATATCATCTATTCTTCATTAACATGACATACAAGCTATGCCATGTGTCCTAGAGAACAATGCTGCAAGTCACCATATGCATAAAGAGAATTTAATTGAAATGATTGAATTCATTCTTAAGTAAAATTATTTTATGTATATACCATATTGATGTTAGATACTGAGCACCATCAGAAGGACGTGATTTGCACCATACTATGTTAACATGTAATTAGGGTTGTGAAAGGACAACATTTTGTGGGTAGCACTTCTTGAAAAACAATGATAAACATGTTATTTAGTGGTAAAAGCATGTTTTGTTCTTCCTTAAGGATATGTACATTACCTATCATTGCTGTTCATTTTGAAATTCCATTCTTCAAAAAGAGAATTGCAATTCACTTACACTAGCGCTGATGAAATTAACATCTCCAGGATGGAGTATTGCAGCCCTCTCTGTCTCAATTCCTGCCCTCTGTTCTGGATACAATCATCCGCCTCACACCCCAACACATCCTCTTCCCAAACACCCAGCAATTGCAGCAGGAAATTAAACAGGGCTTCTGAGCAATTGCTGGGTTTCCACATGTCCTCAGAGCCATGGACCGATCACATGTGCAACTTTGCACCACCTGCCACAACAAAACATGTGTACCTCAACCAGCCGCACACACGCTCAATGAATGTTCAGGTCATTGTGGATCATCGTGGCTTAATCATCAATGTGCTGGCCAACTACCCAGGCAGAATCCATGACTCGTTCATCTTCAGAAACTCAATAATCAACCAGAGGTTTCCGGATGGACAATAAGGGAATGGCCTGCTTGCAGGTAAGCAAACAGTAATTATCTAACAGACACAAGAACAAAGACATATGGAGACACATTACATAGATCACTCTCTGCCTACCAAGATAGGAACTGTATGATGAGGCCTGTCACACATGATTGCACTATGCACATGGATGTAATGCAAATCACCCTGACACACAGGTGGAAACATCTTAAGTCACTTTTCCATTTGTTGCATGATGGAAAGGCATGCAGCCATGCATAGCACACAGGACATCTGCTCTACATCTCTGTGTGCAAGAGAGGTGTACTATCCACCCTGGGGGATGGTAAGAAGCAACACACATGGGACATCAGCTGTGTCATGCCTCAAACGTAAAGGATTAGGGGCCTCAGTTCCCCCATCCTTTTGCCACTCTTTGCCACCAGAACAACATTTGTTGGATGCTCTGCTGACTTAGTGTGTCAGGCCATATTTTCAAGGCCATGCAAACCCACCTTGTGTGGCTTATCATAGCCCTGTAAATATGGATCCCTTACATGCATAACACTGTGTGAAAGGGCCGTTCCATGGGTGTTGCTTGGAGTATAACTACGCAACACCCATGGGCGAAAAAGGTCCCTGATGTATTCACAGATTTACAAGGCAGGGAATTATCACAATTGCATGCCATCTCTGGGGTGGTGTAAGAGTGACACAATGGGGAGCAATATCCCCATCACTCCCTGTACCTTCCTCTTCCTATGTGCAAAGAAAGAGGGAAACATCTCTCATGATTGATTTTTTGGGGGGCAGGAAGGTGTTCCCTCCTGCATATAAACTATCATCCCCGCAATGCATGCATCCTTGAACCATTTTGTAAGGCTGCCTGCCTTGGTGCTAGACAGAAAGTTGTGTGTCAGTAAAGGTGGGGAGGAAAGAAAGGTGTCATATCTTGTTAATTAGACACTTTCCTGGCACTCCATCATGGCGCATGGCAGCACAGCAAGGCATGTGCCATGCTGCCCTGTGCCATGGGCCAGATGCCATGGGCCAGATGAAAACCACCAGCCATTGCCAGGTCTCATGTAACTGTACAAATGTCCAATGCTATGTCAAATAACTCACATCTCACATGTGTGATGTTTAATGGTACACACAGACATCACTCGCCAAGCTACTGAGGCAGCAGCCTTGGCAGAAAGTTGCCACATGCATACACAATATACATCCTGAAAGCAACCCCAATGCAAGTGTCAATGTGTACTCCCTAGGCAACTTGTGTGTAATTCCAGTTGTATGCACCACAAATTGCCATGAGTCTGCAAGTAATCTGCACCAGTTTCCCTTCTTAGAGACGTAGTAGTGTAGAAAGTTGTGCAGCTGGACTGTAGATTAACACCCACAAATCTGCAGTATACATGTGTTGTGGGCACAATTTGGGCAGAATTCCCTCACACATGTACACAATGTCAACACACTTTGACATACAAACATTGTTTAGGAAATGCCAGCTGTCACATCAGGTCACCCATTTGGGATGTGTTAGTGCATACTGTGTGAATTACATCATGCCTACTGTCTTGGACAATTTGGGCCAAACAAAGCCATGGGCAAATGTAATGTAGGACAATTCTAAAATCCCAAGAGAAGCAGGGACCCATACATGTGTTTATGTCAACCATGCTTGGCATGTCGCCTACAACCTAGGGTGGACCAACAGAAAAGACCCCCAGGCATATGTAGTGGAAACACAAAACATTAAATGGACTAGAGCAATGGTAAACAGACTTTATACAACTCTGTGGCACAAATATGACAGTTAGTAAGTTTATTGTTATGATCTATAGGCCCATGTATTGTATTTGACCCCACATATAATGAGTGAACAGGTTCCTGGAAACTGCACTACTCTGGCATGACTAACATGTCATGTGGTCATAGTTGGCTGAAGTGCATGACAATACCAATACACATGACATCCCTGGTCAGGATGTTGCAAATGCAGTAAACCAAAGCAATGACATCATCTTTTCATTCAACATTTCAGCCAACTAAGGTTATGGCATTCAGCCATGGCTGATGACCCTTACTGCTCATCCACAAACAGATGCCGAGTAGGCCTATAACCATGTCCACATCTTTTGCACTTACATGTATGACAACTAGCAAGTGTATCACAGAGGACAGTGCATCAGTATGTGTAGCACAGTGTCCAACAAATCAGTGGTTATCTTGCTTGTATGCCAATTGATGTCATTGCATGTCTCATGCCATTGGCTAGGGGTCTGAGTACATCATGACACAGCATGACTTGTACATACAAGTGGGACCATTAGCTGTAAACAACATTCCCCCAAACCACCCCAACTCACTGTGCAGATGCCAAAGGATATTGCCTGTAGCTGTGGCTGACTACTCCCCACAAACACACCGAAAGGGAAACCAAGAAGAGTCCAAATCATGGCCGTAACAGGGACGGCTTCATTGTGGAGGGGGCTACCATTACTCATGGAGTCATGATATGTTGTGACCATTTACTCTACTCATCACCAATAGAAATTGAAACATTATCACTGTGCAGCATATTACCAGACACATTTGCAGAACATAACATCCCACTGGCCAATGACAACAAGTAGCATGAACAGCTGGACAATGAGCATGTTGAAGATGGGGAGCAAGCTCAAAATGTGGATTCAATATTAGCAACATTGCTGTGTCCACAATTTCGAGTCCAGTGTGTGGTAGATGCGTGAGTGACTTACACAATGTCAGAAGAGTAAGATGACAAGAAAGACTGTACCCATGTGAGAAAACATATTGCATCATAAACAGTGTGCAGCCAAATTACCTGCCCAGTCACAGTGTTAGAAAGTCATTCAGTTTGCACGTATTACAAAATATTAGTTACTGAAAATGGTGTGGACTAACCCTGGCTGTACCCTGGGTCTGATACCGAGGCTTAGATAAAAGGTATATGCTACATTGGCACAAGGGCAATTGCAACCAACAGACTCCTGTAAGTCCCTAGTAGCTAATAGGGCAAGGTTGACACCAACTACCTATAAGTCCCTAGTAGATAATAGGGCAGGAAAGTTTTGACTGTCAGGGCAGAGAAGTTTTTACTGTCCGCTTCAAGTGAAATGTGGTGTCAGGGGCAGATACAATATCCTGTAGCAAACTGGCAGTGTGTCTCATGATGGGAGGCCCCTTGATGGGGGAACATGATCAAATAACAACATTCACGTATCCATACACGCGTGTACTAAGGGCCTCATATATTAGGAAATTGTGCAGCGGGGTGTCGCATGTAGTTTTACAGTGCCGAGCTGTGTAATTGCCAGAATGCAGGGATCCACCATAATTACAAGAATATGACGTATCCCTGTGTTCTCCTCTGTACTGGCGCTAAATCAGCTGACTAGTGCCAATGCGGCCACCCTAGCACTATGGTTAAAGGGTGTCTGCATTGCGGGGGTGATTGTATTTTTGTGCAGGAAGGAGGACCTTCCTGCACAAAACCAACCACTAATGACGATTTGCTCCTTCTATGTGTGCTGTAGAATGCAGGACACATAGAAAGAGCAATTAACGAGTAGAAGCAAAAGTATTTGTCATCATTGCATTATTCTAACACAACCCCTGGGGTGGCATTAGTTATTGGCGCTGTCTCAGGTTTACGAATTCCACCTAAATCTGGGAAGAGTCAAAAAGCAATGGCTGTTGCGTTGGTACGACCACAGCAACACCCAATGCACAGCCCTTTGGTGCAGAAAACTGCTTCAGAGTGGCCCATATTTACAAAGTGGCTTAACACTGCCTTGTAAATATGGTGCAGGGCACAGCGCCACTGGAACGTTGCCAAAAGTGACACTCTGGTGGTACAAGGGCCTCATAAATGAGGCCCCAGTCATCACAACACTTGCTTGCAACAGGCAGCGTAAACCCCCAACCCCCTTTGCTTGATAGCATATATCGTCAAATGTCTGCGCTGTCCTAAATGTGAGTGTATGTCCCACATTCCAGGGCTAGTCCATGGCATCCCTGCGGACAAACTAAGCAATGGACTCAGGTGCCAACACATAGGGTCTGACATGGCATCATATTTTATGAGGCTATGGCAGCGCAAAACTGTCCACCATTCTGTGCGTGATTTACAAACTGGCACAATGATACCATTGTGCTGGTTTATAAACCCTAGTGCCACGTTATACCTGTCCCAGGTACAATGCATGCACGGGTAGCATGCCCTGCAAGTAGGCCCTTCGAAATGGCTCAGTGAAATCAACTAGATTTCACTGCATCATTCTAGCGTCCATTTTTTAATGCCTGCTCAAGGGCAGGCGTTAAAGTCACGCTGTGCTTTGTTCTATGGGCCTACCTGCGCTTTGCTGGATCAGTATCAAACGTTTTGACACAAGTACAGCAAAGCGACACAACTGTGTCAGAAATTCAGACACAACCGGGCTAACAAGCACCATGTTGTGCTGTATTGTACTGACGGTGATACCATGGTGTTGTTAGAGGGGCACAGGATGGTGCAAGAATACTGGAGCAGCGATCACCATGCACCATTTCCTTGTAAATGAGGCTCATTGTTGGCACCCTCTGAAGGTGTGGTGTCTCCAAAGCATAGGAAATGTGGCCTATGTGTGGTCTGATCCCTATAGTGTCCCTGTCCTCTGATTTGTCCTGTCTTTTTGTGTATTGTATCTTTTTGTAATTGTACTATTGGTTGTTCGTCTTTGGGGTAGTTTAGTCTGTTGAGGTAATTGGGGTTAGTTTGGGTTTATTTTGGGGTTGTTAAGGGTGCTGTGGGTTTGGATGTGACATGTCGGGGAAGGGAAGGACCTGTCATCTCAGTGCCAATGATTTGAAGGGTTCATCTGGCATTACCTCCCAAATATTGTGGTCATACAAGGATACAGGAAGGAGGCACGCAAGCTGGGGTGGGGTAAGGTCCTGTTTCACATGACCCATGTATTTGAGGTGGAGCGCACAGCCCACCAATTGAAACATCGCTGGGCAGACATCATCGTCAGCGAACGGGACCTTCTAGACCACCTTGGAATTGAAGTCAGTGAGAAAAACTGACACAGGATTATAGGGAGTCATGTCTGAGTGTGTCCTATGAGTCATGTATGTGCAGAGTGCCATCACAATTGGCTATGCTTGGAAATGCTGGAGAAGGTACTGATTTACAAATTATGAACAATGTAGCTGAGACATGTATGTATAGTTCCAACACATATGTGTACATGTCAGCCTGGCCTACCAATGTACGACACTGAGACATGACTAATGGCTTATTTGCATATTCACTAACGTAGGTCTTCTATGTCCATTAGCAAATCATGTGTAATGTGCAATAGTTGTATATAGTGTCTATTGTTCAATGTTCACAGTGCTATGTCTCATGATATTTTTTGCAGCTGGACCCCAGTCATATACCATTGGAGAGGTGGCAAGCTTTGAAGACCGCAATGCTACCAGTGAGTGCCAACCTGTATGTGTAATGTGTAGTGCAGATATTTTGTGTGGTGTATGTTGTGTGCAATGTCATGTAACACATGCATGTATGCTACTACAGACTTTGTATGCTACAAATGGATATGGACTGTATGGTTGATCTTTTGTGTAGAATCTGCGTCCCAAGAAAACAATGCACTGGTGGCTACATGTGCTGGAAGGGCCTTGTAAAAGTTGGACATGGTGTAAGAGTGCAAACACAGGGTCCTACACTTGTATGCAGTGTGGCAAAATTTTGTTCTTTAAACATGTTACAGCTCTGTGTGACACATGTAGCACACAGTAACTCAGGTCATGGTGGGATTAGTGACCATGTGAATAGGTCTCAAAGATTAGCAGAACAGTAGTCAAAATACCACACTTGAAAATGCTGTAGATTTGCCCACCCATGTGGTGTAATGCCCCATACTTTGTGTCATATGTCACAACATTGCAAACCCATGTCATCCTCACAGATGTTGACATGTGTGTTTGGCCTGAGAGATTTCCTTACAATATGTGATATGACATACAGCCACTCAAAACATCATCAGATGGTGGTGGTCTGGATTGTGTCCATGATGTAATGCAAACAGCTTCACACAATGTACACATTGGTCATTGCTGTGCCAAGATCCCTGTGCAGATGAAGTGGAGGGCATGCATGCACCCACAAATGAGATAGCGGTGCTGCGTGCTTTTGTGAAGCATGCTAACCCGATATTTAAACACATATACAGGCAATAGGCAGCATAGTGGGACACATCAAGTAATTCTGTGTCAATGCATGAGGTAATGGCACACCTCACCAGGTAGTGACCTGAGTAGATATGGGTGTAGGGTCATGCTCCTCTGTGTGACATGGGTGAGTGCTCCACCCTTCGTTTCTCCAGATTGCGTATATACAGTAAAGTATCATCGGCATATGCTGAAAGCACAAGGCTATGCCCAGAAGACTGGAGGTTCCTAAATGCATGATGCTCACTAAGAGCAAAAGCAAGTAGCTCTGCCACTATGACTTACAGGAGAGGGTACAAGGATCAACCCTGCCTAGTGCCTCTGCATATTTTAGCCGGCTCTGAAATCATGCCATTGGTTCTTATACGTGAAGACAGGTTTGTACTGTATATAGCACATTAACCAGTTGTATGAAGACATCGCCTATCCCTATATGTTTTAGTACAGCTCTCATGAAACTCCAATCCACTGAATTGACTGTTTGTCGGCGTCCATAAACAGTGCCACTGTCCGTGTGGTTGTACCCAGGCACTGCACGACTATAAAAAAGGTCTGGGGATTATATGATAAACTACAGCCAGGTATAAATTCAGACTGTTTGGGTCCCACCAGCAACGGGAGCAGCGGCGCCAGGCGGTTTAAAAGCACCTTGGCATATAACTTGGTGTCTACATTGGGTAGAGATAGTGGCTGATAGGAAGAACATTTGTTGGCAGGTTTACCCTTTTTAAAATGGTCACCAGAAGTGCCTCCCTCATGGGGGGGCGTTTGCCCGTCTGCCACCATTTCTTCAAACAAGGTGACCAAATGGGAATCAGTAGGTCCTTGTCTGTGCTTTGTATAAGTCAGTCTAATATCGCCTGAAGCTTTCCGCCATTGCCATGGGATCTTGCACCGTACCCCCTGATCATTTAGTACTTCCAATATCAAATCTTCTTTCCCGTTTGGGTAGTAACAGTGAAGCCAGAGTGGCCTCTGGGCATTTCCCCTTGCCATATACCCGAGCTACTGTGTATTTGTCTAGGTGATTTACTTCTCTTTGGACTAAGTCGTGGTATTCATCTTTTGTTGGTTTAAGCGTTGCTAGTAGTGCCTCATCACCAGTATCTCTATGCTGTTTTTCTACATCTGCAAGCTCCACTTCAAGTCTAGACAACCAGTTACGAATGGAGCAGAGGACCCCTGCATAATTACACAGTGTTTCACCCCTAATATGGATCTTAAAGGCTTCCCAAACTGTGGCGAATTTGATAACGGTACCCATGTTGATGTGAAAAAAACTTTTTAATGTCTTGTGCTAGTTCTTCCCTTAAATCTGAATCTAACAGTGAATATAGAAGGAAACGCCATGTGAACAGGACTCCGTGCTGTGCTGGCTGGGCTAGTTCCACTATAATTGGTGAATGGTCCAAGTAAGTGCATGGGAGAAGCCTAAAGTTCCGGACCCAGGGCATTACTTCCTTTGCTACCAAAGAATAATCAATTCACGTATGCACATCGTGGACTGTGGAATAGTGTGTGTAACTTGGAATGTCAGGGAATAAGTGTCTCCACATGCTTGGAAATGGGTTCTTGGTAAGGGCAGGTAGGTACCTACACTTAGCAATAGGCCACTAACCTCCACTTAGGTCCAGTTAGGTCTCAGTAAATTGAACCCAGCTCAACCCTTGGTAGCTTGGCAACGAGCGACAAGGCTTAACTTAGGAGACAGAGGGGGTCATTACAACATTGGCGGTAAAAGCTGCTTACCGCCGTGCAGAAGACCGCCAAAACACCGCCACAGCTGCGGAATTCCGCCACAGCTAATACGACCCACATCCCGAAATCCGACAAAATTCAGACACCCACACAAGTCCGCCACACCAAAGGTCAGTGATAAACCAAAGGTCCACCAGCGGTCTGTACACCGGAGGATGCCGCCATCTCCTCACATATCCCAGCGGACGGTGCCTATGAAGGACAACAGCGAGCACAGAGTCAACCAACTCAGAGGTACATAAACACAGCTTACCCAGAAAACCATTCATAACCCGATTTTTGCCTTTATGAGTGTTGAGCCAAGGCCTAGATATGTTTGATGCAGTTATAAATCAAGCCATGTGGGCCCCTGAGATGGCGGCTGCCTGACCTGTAAAGTGGGACAATGGGATGTGAGGTAACTGCGCTGGCGTTGTACACCGTTGCGGTAGGCGGTCGAAGACCACGGCGCAATTCTGCATTGGTTAACATGGACCCTACGGGTCCCAGGAGCCAATGACGATGTACGCCGGCGGTGACGGTACGCACCGCCACGGACGTGACCACCATTTTCTATCTGTTCAATCACTCGATACCTGATCTTCGACAGTAGAGGACCTACACTGCAAGTGCTGCTCTGACCTCAGTCTGGAAGAGACAATGGCTGGAGTTGGAGAAACTCGTGGATGGGGTCCTCCCCCAGTACACGCTACTATACGGTCCTCCAGACAAACAGGTAAGTACACTGTGAGCATGCTGTGTGGGCAATGCCTTTGTGGAGTGGGGTGAATGAAAGAGAGGGGGGGAGAGTTCTGCGTGCATGAAAGACGGTGGGTGCATGTGCCACATGGCAAAGGTAGGGATGGGGGCCACTCACTTTGATAGTGCAGTTGGTAATGACTTCTCTTCTTCCCCTGTACATTTCATGTAGGTCAGCGCCCACCAGAAGAAAGATATTTGGCATGCCATCGCCAAGGACGTCCGGACCCTGGGGGTCTACCACAGACGGAGCACCCACTGCCGGAAAAGATGGGAGGACATTCGCCGCTGGAGCCCGTCCCAGTGTTCCTGAGAAACTTTTCCTGTCCACCCTTGACCTCTTTCCCTCACCTCCCCCACCCCGTCAGTCTCCTAAGGCCCGACTCTCCAGGTCCCAACCTAGCACCTCAGCCACAACATCTCCGGGACCAGTGGTGCCAGTAGTCACCAGATTCTTGAGTGCATCAGGCAGCAGGGCAGCCAGTGTGGCAAGGAGCCACAGCACGGACAGTCCCCCAAATGTCAAGAATCAAAAGTTGGCCAGTGCCCACCGGGAGAGGGGAAAGACACCAGCCAGCAAAGCCGCTCCCAGGGGCACAGGTGGGAGTGTAGAGTCTGCAGCGAGACCTTCCAAGGTGGGGAAGGGGCACAAGAAACCCGGCAAGTCCGGGAAGATCACCACCATGGGGAAGACCACCAGCAGCCCTGCTGGCCCTGAGAGGACTGCCAGCAGCAGCCCCGCTGCCCAGGAGGCAACCGCCACCAGCCCGCTGGCCCAGAGAGGACCGCCAGCAGCAGCCCCGCTGGCCCAGAGAGGACCGCCAGCAGCAGCCCCGCTGCCCAGGATGCAACCGCCAGCAGCCCCGCTGGCCCAGAGAGGACCGCCAGCAGCAACCCTGCTGCCCAGGAGGCAACCGCCAGCAGCCCCGCTGGCCCAGAGAGGACCGCCAGCAGCAGCCCCCTCAGGCCCAGAGAGGACCGCCAGCAGCTGAAGCGCTGCCAAAGACAGGACCACCCAAGCACCACTGCCAAAGACAGGACCGCCACAAGCACCGCTGCCAAAGACAGGACCGCCACAAGCACCGCTGCCAAAGACAGGATCGCCACAAGCACTGCTGCACAAGACAGGACCGCCACAAGCACCGCTGCCAAAGACAGGACCGCCACAAGCACCGCTACCAAAGACAGCACCGCCACAAGCACCGCTGCACAAGACAGGACCGCCACAAGTACCGCTGCCAAACACAGAACCGCCACAAGCACCGCTGCACAAGACAGGACCGACACAAGCACCGCAGGCCCATGTGTGCCAAATGCACTGACGCTACTGAGGCGGCCATGAGCAGGATGAGGCACTCTGGGCACCAAGCCCCCTCCAGAACCAGTGGAGTATCACATCCACTACCTCTGTCCTTGGCAGGATGAAGCACTCTGGGCACCAAGCCCCCTCCAGAACTAGTGGAGTATCACATCCACTACCTCTGTCCTTGGCAGGATGAAGCACTCTGGGCACTAAGCCCCCTCCAGAACCAGTGGAGACTGTTATCCACTTGAGAGACTGGCTTTGCACTCCCCAGGATTGAACAGTGGACAAACCACCCACTGTAAAGACTTGAGAGACTGTGGCTTTGCACTCCCCAGGATTGAACAGTGGGCAACCCACCCACTGTAGAGACTTGAGAGACTGTGGCTTTGCACTCCCCAGGATTGAACAGTGGGCAACCCACCCACTGTAGAGACTTGAGAGACTGTGGCTTTGCACTCCCCAGGATTGACCAGTGGGCATGTGGCCCCCTCGTGGATTTGGCGTTGTGCACTCAACCGGCTGAGGTGCCCCCCCTTTCCCTTTCCCCTGAGGTGCCTGTTTTATTTCTATCTGATGCCCCTGCTGTGTTCTCTCCGTCACGTTCGGATATCTTGTGTGGGCCTCGCCCATGCAGTGTGGGCCCAGTGGTCCACGGACTTTAAGGGTGGAATACCCTGGACTAATATTCTTGGTGTATATATTAGTAAATAGTGTATGTATGTTATTTGACTACTGAATTTTAATATATTACAATCGTTCAGCTCATTTCCTTTTGTCTTTGCATTCTTCCGGGGGGTTGGGGGATGTACCTGTAATGTATCATGCTGTATTGGTGTGTGTGTTGTAGTGGGTGGGGTGGGGGTGGGGGTGTTGTGTGTTGCGTGTGTGTGTCACTGTTTTTTCCCTCCCCCTCCCCTGTGTCGTAGGTGCAGTATTCACTGTGGTCTTCGCCGCCGGCGTTCGTGCTCCTGGTAGAGGAGCAAGAAGATAAAGGCTGGAAAAATGTGAAGCTCTGGTTCCATGGCGTCCTGGTTCCTCGTGGGGTGTGCAGAGATGAGCGTTTTCCCTTCGGAGTCCTGTTTCCGCCGTGTTTTTGTTCACTGTGAATCTGCCCCGGAAAAGGTGGCGGATTGGTAGGTTGTGATACTGTGGGCGGTACATTGTCTCCCACCTGTCTGTTGGCGGTGACCGCTGTGCTGTTTGTTTGTACCGCCGTGGCGGTCGGAGTGTTAAAGTTGCTGTCTTTGTTGGTGGTTTCCGCCACGGTCATAATTCCCTTTTTTTTCGCCGGCCTGTTGGCGGTCTTACCGCCACTTTAACACCGACCACCAGGGTTGTAATGACCACCTATCACTGCTATTCATATTGTTTGGGGTGCTTCTAAAGCTGCTTCAATATGTTTTATTAATAATTGTCTTGCTAATAATAAATAAGGGGATAGTTACACAACCGATTTGTAGAAATTAAGATATTGGAAAATGAATATTACAGATCAAATGACAAAAATTGTACTGACCCACTTTTTAAAACTGCACTTGTATGGACTTGTACTATACGTGTATTGTTTTTGCTGATGATTGATGGAAGAAACTACGGTGTTTGTAAACTTTCAAGAGGACTACTTCTATTTATTTGAAGAAAAAAAGGGGAAATTTCAAAATTCAAAATGTTTTGTTACAGTTTTATAAGACTAAATACATTTCAAAAAATCAATCTAATTTTGATTTGGACTCAAAGAAGAAACTCTTTAATGATGTATTGTCTTCACTAGAGTAGGATGTATTTAGCTTTGAGAATCAAAATACTATTGGTAGTTAAAAAAGCAAAATACCCAGACCTTATTCATTCTTTGTAGAATTATATTTACATTTTCAAATATTCCTATACCAAAATTGCTCAGTTTACTTAGTTATTCTATCATTAATCTGTCAGATGGGGCTTTTGTGTTATGCCTCATTCTTAAGAAAGATTGTGACCCAGCATGTTGCATAAATTATTTCCAGATTTCATGATAAAAGCTATTCATTGACATTAAATTGGCCTTTTTTGTTAATGGTCTTAATTCCCACTATTTCGCTATTACTTAAGGTAAAGGGCAGGATTCTCTCACTTCTCCCCTTTCGTTTGTTCTATCAAAGATGAAGACATTACATTTTCAGTGTAGGCTGACAATATTTTTATATTTCAGAACCAGAGCATATTATGCATGTTTATTTAAAGAAATTTACATTTTAAGGGGACAGTGTGAATATCAATAGTTCCAAGGTTTTCCTTTTGATTAAATTGTGTCATAAAACATCCTTTGAAATTTACAGTTTAGATTGTAATAATACCAGGAATAAACATTTGTGTATTTAGTTTTCAGCATTGTTGTGTGAAACTATAAATCTTAGCTTAAAAAAGAAACTTCATAGAAAGTTAGTTAATTGATTGAAAGATGTTCCCCTCTTTTCTTTTTAGCTGGAAAAAACTAGACTAAGTTTGTGTGGTCATCCTATTATTAACAATCACCTGTTAATGATCAAAATAAAATTACCTTTACTTATTTTTAAGAAATTGGATATAATTTTGTCTAAATTCTTATTGAATAATAACACATAACACAGAAATGTCCCTAGTAATCCTATGGATGGGATTTCTTTCCCTGATTTTTGTACTTATCATTGTACTTTTACTTAAGAAAGGCATGGTTATGACTTTCCGGTAATGATAACCTTTGGGCTTATATTCCTCTATTACTTGAAATTGAAAATTATTTGAAATAATTGTTGTCCTTTAAGGGAATTTTGTTTATGACACAAAAATCTAAGTATTTGTGTCTTCTCCAATAGTTAGACAAACTTGGCTTTACTAACTCATTTGCTAATTAGTGTTCTGCCCGTTGAACAATTAATTATCCAATGCACAATATGGTATTTAATAAAAGAATTAAAAATACAACTCATTACTAAAAAAATGAAATTTAAAGGGCTATGCTAGGTTAATCAAATTCTTGTTAAAGGAAATTGCATTATATTTGCTAATTTTTAAAAAGCAATTTTTTATGTCATGAAGCCTTATTTAGAGTTGGTGTGCAGAATACCCTGCCACAAATGTGACAGATGCCCTATATGCCATACTAAAAATACATTTTAGCATATGTCTCTTGAAATGTGGTAAACACTTTTTTATCTTGCCCAACAAACTTTAAATAAGGCTCTAAGGGGCTTTTTTACAAGCCCCTTGTGCCGTTGGTTCATCACTTTTTACATGGGAAAAACTGATGCACCGGCAGCGCAAGGGGCTTTTAAATAAACTAAGTATCTTTTTGGCCACTATGTTAACCTTTCATAATTTATTTGTTTCTGTCATTGATAGAGAAGAGTTTCTGGGTCTGTATATTACTTTGGACTAGAATATTACACAATGCACTGCTTGGCCGAGAGCCTCCGTGTTCCATAAATTTATTAGAATGAACTTAGAATATTGGATATTGACTTGGAATGGTGGAATGATTTATTGTTTAACTGGCACATTAATGACTGAACATTTGGTCTAAGAATCGTTCTGTTCCATTCTGTTTTTGTCATTTAAAATGAATTATTTCTCAACCCTCAGTAACGTAAATAAAAATATTTTTATTGTACCTTTGTATTTGATTTCTGGAAGTGATTTTTGGCCCAAAATGAAGGACACTTTTGGTACCTTAGTAACATTATCTTTTCCAAACATTTTATTAGGTTGTTTCTGGTATCATTGGTATTCTGTTCAAATAAAAGGCCAATTAGTTGATAATAATTACCATTGTATACCAGTTAATAACTATTAATTGGAAAAATGACAAAAAGCTTTAGAGTCTATTGCATGGTGTAATGGCGTTTTCCATAATTATAGGTAAGTAACACATGATGGTGTCTCTTAGTTGAAATTGGATCTTGATTTGCTATGATCACCATCAGTTGCTTCCCTGCCTGTTAATCCTTACCTAGGTGTTTCCAGTAACTGTTGAGGTCTTTCATCCATCTTACTTCCTCTAGCATCTACTGTTTTAGCTTCTCATGTATAATCATAACAATTCTGTGGGCCTGATTCATAAACGACACTTTGTAATACATTTTGTAATACAAAACATATTACAAAATGTACTACAAAGTATAGGTTTTGCCTATATTTCTATGTGCAGATTTCTACACCTCAACTGAGGAATCGCCGCACATGAAAGTATAGATGTTAATAATAAATCTTGGAGAGGCACAGGGGCATGGATGTGAAAAGGGGCAGCTATACGACTTAAATAGGATCATAAGGGTTTAGGAAGTGTCAGTGTGGGGTTCAGTGAGAAATGTGACTTGCCTACACAAGAGAAGGCCATTTGCATTACTCTGGTGGTGGAGACATGTAACTTGCAGATTTTAAGTAAGATTACACAGAGTTGTGGATACTGAAACTAGCAAACTTACTATAAAGTGTAAACTTACTCAAGATTGCAATTTACCTTTGTGAATCAGGCCCCTGTTTGTTTGACTTACTAACAGTTCAGTTGTATTTTTTTTTACTATTATAATTCATTTTTATCTGCCTATGCACATATTTTCCTCCCTTTTCTCTCTCAATTGTGTACAATACTTACTTTCGATATGTATTTTCTGGTTGGTTACAAGAATTAATAACATGAGATTCTGATAATGCTCTTATCTCATTTGATTCCTTGTTTGCTATGTCTTTGCTGTTAAGTCGGCTCCTTTTCCTCTATTTGAAGTAGACTAAGCATCTGTTGCATTGCAGAGTATTTTTACTCTGATAAACTCCTGATAAAGCTTTACAAACTAAATATAAAAATAATGACATTTGAATCATTACAAAACTAACGCCAGCACAGAAGATTTTGCTCAGTAAATTGCTTACTGTAGCCTTTTATCAGGGCACATTTCCATTAACTAATAAAATACTTGTCAGTAGGCAGGCATACCTTGGGTATGTGAATCATAGTGGTCCAGTAGAGCGATTCATTTAAACTGATCAGCAATACTTATTCCATAAAGTAAAAGATGCTCCTTAATAGTAAAATTTAGGATAATCTGCATGTGCATTATTTTTATTTGTTTGACAGTCTTAAATGTATGAATCATTGGTGCATCTTGCTGTAACTCGGACTCACCATGATTTAGAGCCAGCTCTCACCTAATGCTTTCATAAATTTGATCAATAATACCACTTGTTCATGGGTGGCTTTTAACTATGTACACCCTGTAGAATGATTCATATTGGTTTCCTACAATACATGATTGAACTTCTCTTCCATACAGTTAAGGCTGCCTGGTGAAAAGTGCATTCGACACAATGTGGACAAACATGTTCACAATCTTTATGGCGTGATAGCATGGAGTCACAGCTACAGGACCCACTTGGGAGAGAAACATACCTATGGGCATTAGATTCATTGCCTGGGCATATTTGATGAGCTTGTAGAAATAAGAAAATAGTAATTCAGAGGAGTAATAGAAACCCTGATGAAGTCTGCCTGGGACGAAACGCATTTGCTGGGCTGAGTTGTTTTCTATGAAGATTTCAAGTAAAGGAATTTGGACATTACACTATGGCTCCTGTCTTGTAATGGATCTTGAAAGGAACACCACATTATGAATAACCTATGGATACATTAATAATTAACTTTTGGACTACTGTCTGCAACCCCTCCATGTGGATTTATTTATTTGGTACAATGTTGACGTGTCTTGCCACATTCAAATAATTTTGCTATAATTAAGGCAGGAGCTTAGAAACCAGATTTAAGACTTCGGACTCAATCACGATCAAGCTTCTAAAATCAGGTGCAAATTGTGCATCTTGCATTTTCAATTATGTGTGGTTTGAAAAATAGCGGGTGCACAATTTGCATCCAATCACTTCTTTCAGTCTTTCAGTCTTCAGTTAGTTTGGGTGGTAGAAGTGCTTGACTAAAGGTCTCAACAATTTTAGACAGCTATTTTTATATGGGTTATCTCACATCATTGTTTTCTTTTTCATGACTGATGAGACAGTAATAATGTGTGAACTGACTTTGGGCCTTATTTACAGTTTGATGGATGCTTCCACCAAAAATGCAAGCAATGTCCTCCCTATTTGAAATCCATTGATGCCATATACACTCCAACTTTGGAAAACAGAACATATTCAGCTTTTTTTTGCAGATGCCCTGCATCTGCCAAGCACTAATTTTGAATTTATAATGAAAAGACATGTAAAATGCCAAGCAAGTCATAAAGTAGGAAAACAACTTTAGTGCATCAATGTTCAGATTTGTTTTAGCAGGGGTTCATTGAAATGAACCCTGACCTCAAGTTAAATAAGACTCTTTTTATCTAGCTCCTTCTCTATTCAGAAGATCTGTTTGGTTGCATACACCAAGAAATGAAAATATTAAGGGCCTGATTTATCAATTGTTTGAGCAGCACAGAAAGCCACCTTGCAGCGCTATGCTGCTTAAAGTAAAAGGGGTGGAATGTACCATATTTAACATTACACGGTTCCTGTCCTTTCCTTGCCCTGGCGCACAATGTGCTGCCTAGTGACAATGCAGGCACACTTGCACAGTGGTGCAACGGTGTCTGTGTTGCAGACAGAATTATTTTTGTGCAGGAAGAGGCACCTTCCTGCACAAAAACAATCCTGTGAGACATTTTCATTTTTGTATGCTTTGTAAGCTGTAGAATGCAGTACACATAGAGGAAAAATGAAGAGAAATAAGGATATTTCTCCTTGTTACGCCTCACCTGGGGAGGTGTAGCATTGTAACACATTCCCATGTCTATCAGTATTCTTAAATCTGGGAATGCACCATAATCCATGGGTGGATACATGGGAACATCCAAGCTCAACTGATGGAAGGCCTCCCTGGGGCAGAGTAATGCAACGTAGCGATTTGTGCTGCACGGCGTTACTCTAGATTTATCAAGCCACACAGGGCCACACAAGCTTAGTAGTAGGGTTTCCCTTGCGCCCCCCTTTGCATGGAGGAAGGACGATGCAACTTGTTGATATATCTGCCCGGAAGTGTGAGCAACAGTTAAACAGCAAAATATTTATATCCCTTGGTCTTCAACTAAGAAAGGAGAAGTCTGTGACTTTTTATGTGGTTAGCTACAGAAATTTGTGGTCTAGACATCTCAAGGCACTTTCGAAAAAGCTTTTTAACATGTCTGATGATCGTCCTCAAGAACCTCTCTTCAGGAGATGAAAAGTGCCAAAACTCATTTGACCGATGTAAGCAACTGTGAATAATTATCTGTTGGGAGGGATTGAAAATCCCTTTTTAATGATTCAGTAGTGGGTGGTTTGAAAGAAATCCACAACATATATCTGGTTCTCTCCGCAACCACTATTGCCGCCACCACAAACACCACAGGGAATTCAAATAACACAAATAAGCACAGGGCCAAGCACTCCGACAAGGACAGCGTTTGTGCAGTCGTCCGAGTAAGGAGGTGATTGATGGAATATTTTTATATGGAAAAGCGTGTATGGTGACAGATGATTTACTTCTCTTGTGGATGGAATGACGTCGAGATGAATCAAAGGTGCACACTTGCAGTCACGTCTAAAGAGACGCTGTGCAGGGGGCACTCATGCTCTGTAGTCACTCACACCATATGACACCCATTACCAACACTAGTCACTAGCACTCGCGTTAATTCAGTATGCCTAAGCATTAAGGACAAGCTAGACTTAGCAACAGGACCACACTTAAAAACGTGCACACTACCAAACGCACAGTGCCAGATCACAAAATATTTTTAGCTGCCACTATTAAAGTAACCTTTAAACACTTTTTACGACTGTATCATGAAAAATGGATTCTGGGCATAGTAATGTGTAACAAAAACATCTGGGCACATTTGCTACATTAGTGTGCTGTTGATATGTTTTGTTGTTTTCTTGTGCTGTTGACTTTTTGTTTCAATGTGAATTGGTTTTGTTGTACTGCAGGTTTTTTGTTGGGTTCTGTTTTGTTGTGATGTGCCATGTTATGATTTAATTGTGACAAGTTGTTTTGTGTATGTTATTTTGTTATGTGTATTTGTTTACTTCATACATGTGAACAAGTCCTGCTATATTTCCATCCAAAACAGTACATGCCTTGAAAGTTTATTTGACAAGCAATCACTTTCTAAGGTGGAAAAATAGTGCCGGTCCAGCTCTTCGACCACTGAAGACACCAATCAGTCCAAAGGTAGCGCCTCCACCAGTGCTCATTTTATGTGATTTGACCCATACACATCTACCAATAGAATATTTCTTTTAGAACGTGCAGCTAACCTGGAAAAGGTGCTTTAGCCGCGTTTTGTCTTTGAGGTGTCATTGGATTCAGACTTGCGTGTTTTTCTCGAGTGGCATTCATGCAACAGTTTGAATTTGCACATGTCTAGTGCTATTGTATTGTCGTTCAAATTTGCCCAAACCTACAGCATAATCACTGGCACTATATTTCATGTTTTCAGACTCAAGTGAATAAATAAAATGTGTTTATTACGTGACACAAGTACCTTTTATATTTGATGTATTTAATTTGCAGTGTGGACCATGAGAGGCAAATGAAACATCAAATGCATAAAATTACACAATTTAAACCGAAAGTAAAAACTTGAATGGGTGCAGAGGTACTCTGGGTCAACCCCCTTCTGCAAATGTTCACTGTGGGTCAGCACCTTCAACCAGTGCTCGTTTGAAGTGTCCTTCACATATAAAATCAGCTGACATGAGTATTGCACATTATAACATTTCACAGTGGCAAATGGAAAAGAAGATCATGGCAAAGGGAAATCTCATTTAAAAAAACACATGAGCAAATTGTTTAACTGTTCAAGATATTAAAAAAATACCAAAGTACTCACACCATTCCTGCTACTTTGGGTCATATAGTATAGTCCAAATTGTCACATTTATCAGACTCTAACGGTAAGTAACTGTAATTGGAACTTATGTTTGTCAGCACTGGCAGCGCTTGTAAGTGGGCCTGGCATGTATTTTCCAAATTCAGCACTACTTTCCAAGGAGCTTTTTTTCTCCAGCGCAAGGAGTGGAGAGATATCTGATATGCCCTCATCTTGGTGAAGATGTGGGTTTCTTTTCTTTTTTTATCCTGAAGACGTTTCTAATTGCTTATAATTGTGTATTAAGCTGAAAATAAAAACAGCACAGTAAACAGAATAATGGTCATGAATTATCTCTTATCAAATTTGATATGGCTGCCGTAGCCTTATCTCTACTCACAGAAGAGTATCACGACAAATTGCATGACTGAGGGCTTACTTGTTTTTTGCTTTTTCTTTGATTAGCTCACCTTGTTATGGCTCTTCAAGGGAGTCTCCACGGCACCCCGTTTACTTTGAGAGTCTCCACGGCACCCCGTTTACTTTGAGGGGAGGCGGAGCATCGCACTGTCTGACTCAGAGTACCTACAATGTACACCCAGCTCACCTGAAAAACTGTGTGACGATTGGTCTGTTACCATTCCAACATGATCAGCACAGTGATTAGGTCTTCTTTATATCTAAGGCTCTACGTTTTCCATTTTTACTGATTTGTACAGATACATAAAGACAGAAAACAATGTGTTTCCTGTCTATACTTATTTGGAAAAGTGGAAACATAACAGAAAATCAGGCTTCTTGTGAGTAATTCGCCATTCACTCATTCATGGATTCCAAGGCAAAGCTGAGTAGATAGACAGCATGGAACATTAAAAAACAAGATTTCCTTACATACAAGCATATGTTAACATATAGTGATAGCTGTAAGAAAATGCATCTTTTTGTATGTTCACCCCCACACTTTTGGACTGAGGCTGATGGTTTTTGACTCTGAGAGTGCACTGAGGCCAGCTACCCAGACCTCAGTTCCAGTGTTCGGACCCTATACAAATTGCATGTCAAATTGAATACACCCAATTAGCAAGGACGGACTTACTTATAAATCACTAGTACATGGTACCCAGGGTATGTAAGGCAGAGTGTACATTCAGGGCTGCAGCACTGTTTGGCCATCCTGTGAGTAAAAAAGTAGAAACTAGTCCCCAGCCTGCCACTGTAGACCGAAAGGACAGTTCAGCTTTGTCATTCACTCCAATGGCAAAACCACCTTATTCCTCAACAATATATATGTCTCCCCTAAGGAAAGCTTATAAAACCCTAAAGCAGGGAGCTGAAGCAAGACACACATTTTCAATATATTTTACTAACAACCCTTCTAAATTGCTGTTTTGCTGTGGATAAAGTTGGTAGCCCCATTAGATAACACACGGTTACCTGTTGGCACCTCAACCAGACTAACTCCTAAATATGACTACCTAACTGGGCATGTAATGTATCAATTTTAATCGCGGCATTAAACCTGCCCTGACGTCCAGGTCGAATTTAATACCACAATTAAATTTAAGCAACTTTTATAAAGTTGTCACTCTGTACTCCAGCTAGCCTCAGCTTTCTGACTGCCTAGGGAGATGTGTGAATGACTCCCCAGAGCAGGAACAAAGGCAGAGGCTGCAGAGTGAGATGTCACCTCCTCTCCCAGGACGGCCACTCAGGGTGTTAGCCCAAAGGCAAGCTTCAAAGGTGAAGCCAACTTTGTGAGGGGAGTAGCAGCAACACCCCTGAGGAGGATTCCTTTGTTCCTACAGACAAAGTGGAGACAGGGTCAAGGAGGGAAAACTCATCCCCAAACGGGTTTTACAGTTGGCGTGTAGCCCTCTGGTAACCACACCTCTAGATTGGGCTAACAAGCACCTGACAACCG
Organism: Pleurodeles waltl; assembly: GCF_031143425.1. Taxonomy (NCBI): domain Eukaryota; kingdom Metazoa; phylum Chordata; class Amphibia; order Caudata; family Salamandridae; genus Pleurodeles; species Pleurodeles waltl. The sequence goes on along the minus strand of NC_090437.1, from coordinate 709,948,859 downwards.
AAGAAGGGTCATGCCATCTTGAAAGTGGCAAGAATTTGGCACTCTGGAATGGTCAGATGCCAAACATCACAGGAACTTCGTCACTAGGTAGGAGGGGACCCAGTGGCCTATTGGTTAGTGACTGCGTGGTCTCCTCAGGGCACTTTCCAGGGATAAATATGACACCCCTAGCACTCTGACCCTCAGATCACACTGGAATCAAAGAAGGACTGCCCAGCTGCTCTTGGACCCACAGACAGCATGGAGCCCGAATTGAACATCCTACCTGCTCTCGTCTACCTGCTCATCTACCACGAGTACGAACTCCGGCGCAGGCGACAACGGTGAGTACCGCACCTACGACACAGGGGAGGGGGGGAGGAGGAAGGGTTACGGGCACACACATACGCATCACACCCGCCCCCCAACTATCTACCCACCAATGCAGAGCACCAAGTCAAAGTGACCCCACCCAAACCCCCCGGAATAACGAAAAGATAAAATTAAAGTGCGAAAATAAATTTATGTATAAAATAGGTTCATTGAAGTCATGGTAAAATAGGAAAATGATTCAAATAAATCCAAGTGTAAACATTGCGTAACCGATAAATAGAGGCAATAAGTCCAGCACAGTCACTGAAATATCAACTGTCAGTGGGCCAATGTGTATCAACACATGGGCAAAGCCCACACAGGAGACCTGAGTCCGTTGGAGAGAACACTGCAGGGGCATCAGATGATAAAACTACAGGCACCTCAGGGGGAAGGGAAGGGGGGGCACCACAGCCACATGAGTCCACGACGCCAGATCCAAGAAGGGGCCACCATGCCCACTGTGCCATCCTGGGGAGTGCAAAGCCACAGTCTCTCAAGTCTCTCCAGTGGGTGGGTTGCCCACTGTTCAATCCTGGGGAGTGCAAAGCCACAGTCTCTCAAGTCTCTACAGTGGGTGGATTGCCCACTGTCATATCCTGGGGAGTGCAAAGCCACAGTCTATCAAGTGGATAACAGTGTCCACAGGCAATGGAGGAGGCAGGGTGGCCCGAGTGCAGCGTGAACAGTAGCACGACACAGAAACGGCACTGTCATTGGGCCAGCGGTGCTTGAGATGAAGGGCCCAGCGGAGCGGTGCTTGACAGGAAGGGCCCAGCGGAGCGGTGCTTGAGATGGCGGGGCCCAGCGGAGCGGTGCTTGACAGGAAGGGCCCACCGGAGCGGTGCTTGACAGGAAGGGCCCAGCGGAGCGGTGCTTGAGACGGCGGGGCCCAGCGGAGCGGTGCTTGACAGGAAGGGCCCAGCGGAGCGGTGCTTGAGACGGCGGGGCCCAGCGGAGCGGTGCTTGACAGGAAGGGCCCAGCGGAGCAGTGCTTGAGACGGCGGGGCCCAGCGAAGCGGTGCTTGACAGGAAGGGCCCAGCGGAGCGGTGCTTGAAACGGCGGGGCCCAGCGGAGCGGTGCTTGACAGGAAGGGCCCAGCGGAGCGGTGCTTGGCAGGAAGGGCCCAGCGGAGCGGTGCTTGAGATGAAGGGCCCAGCGGAGCGGTGCTTGAGATGAAGGGCCCAGCGGAGCGGTGCTTGAAACGGCGGGGCCCAGCGGAGCGGTGCTTGACAGGAAGGGCCCAGCGGAGCGGTGCAGAGACGGCGGTGCCCAGCGGAGCGGTGCTTGACAGGAAGGGCCCAGCGGAGCGGTGCTTGAGACGCGGGGCCCAGCGGAGCGGTGCTTGACAGGAAGGGCCCAGCAGAGCGGTGCTTGAGACGGCGGGGCCCAGCGGAGCGGTGCTTGAGATGAAGGGCCCAGCGGAGCGGTGCTTGAAACGGCGGGGCCCAGCGGAGCGGTGCTTGACAGGAAGGGCCCAGCGGAGCGGTGCAGAGACGGCGGTGCCCAGCGGAGCGGTGCTTGAGATGAAGGGCCCCTGTTCAGCGGTGCCTTTCTGGACGGCGGGGCCCTGTTCAGCGGTGCCTTTCTGCACGGCGGGGCCCTGTTCAGCGGTGCCTTTCTGGACGGCGGGCCCTGTTCAGTGGTGCCTTTCTGCACGGCGGGGCCCTGTTCAGCGGTGCCTTTCTGGACGGCGGCGCCCTGTTCAGCGGTGCTTGTTCTGTAAGTCAAGGGAGTCAGACCTGGCCACGACTCCCTGCTCAGTCGCCCTCCGACCGTGCAGTTGCTGGACCCTTCGGTGACGGTGTCCTGGGCCCTTGGGTGTCCTCCCTCACACCCGGGATGGGGCTTGTGGGGCCCTCCTGGTCCGCGCTCCTGCTGGCTGACTTCTCCGCCCTGCTGCCCTTGCCCCCCTTCGATGTGGCTCTCTGGGCCTTGCCTCCCCTGGATGTTGTGGCAGGTGAAGTGGCAGAACTTTGGTCCTTGGGGGCAGCCGTGTCAGTCGTCCCGCGGCGGCCACTTACTTTACGGGTCCTCTTTCCAGGGGGGGGGCTGGCTGTCCCCTTGCTGCTGACCGATGTATCACTGCTGGCAAAGGGGGGACTCCAAAATCCATGCACTACGGTGACCCTTGAAGCCGGGCTGGTGGTGGCTGAGGTGCTCTTGGGACTCTTAGCAGATGGAGAGGGGGGTCAGGTGAGGGAAAGAGGTCAAGATTGGAGAGGTAAAGTTTTTTAGGGCCAGGGTAAAGGGTAGGTGTAGTGGTTATGGGAGTGGAGGAAGAGGAGGTGGTTGTAGGAGAGTCAGGTGTGCTGTCCTTGGGTGAAGGTGCATGGGCTGGAGGCTGTCGTGAGGTGGTTGGCTGTTGGGTGGGTGGCTGCCTGCGTTTGTGTGTCTTGGAAGAGGGGGTGACAGACACAGTGGGAGAGGACACAGGGGACGTGTAAATGGCAGTGGGGGTGGTGACTGCACGTGTGCGGACTGGACTGGAGGGTGTGCTGGTGATGGAAGTACTGGCTGTTGGTGGTGTGCATGCAGGTGTGAGTAGAGACATCACAGGGAGGGAGGAGGGAGACGAGGAGGTGGGGGACACAGAGGTGGTAGTGGCTGTTGGCATGTCTGCATCTGGGTGTTGCTTGGGTGAATGTTTGTGTGATCTGTGGTGCTTATGTCTGGATGAGCTGCCCTTGGGTGTTGAGGTGTGTGCAGGCTGCTCTGATGGTGTGGGTGGGATAGGCAGAGGAACAGGAGACAGAGACAGGCTGGAGGCAGTTAGAAGAGGGAGGCTGGAAACAGGGACAATGGCTGCCGTCAGTGCTGAGGCCAGAGCATTGAACGATCGTTGATGGGCAGCCTGACCCGAATGAATGCCCTCCAGGTATGCATTGCTACAATGCACCTCCCTCTCTACCCCCTGGATGGCATTCAAAAGGGTAGACTGCCCAACAATGATGGTCTGTAGGAGGTCAATGACCTCCTCACTGAGGGCAGCAGGAGTAACAGGGGCAGGGCCTGAGGTGCCTGGGGTGAAGGAGACGCCCGCCTTCTTGGGCGAGCGGGCACGGAGCGAAGGCGGAGGGGCTACTGGGAGGGCGGAGCTGGTGCGCTGGGTGGTGGCTGTACCTGTAGAGGCGGGGGGCACGGATGTTGCCCCCACCGCTAGGGAGCTCCCATCCGAGGACGTGTCGGTGTCGCTGGTGTCACCACGGCTCCCCGTTGTGAAGCTCCCCTCGCCCTCCGTATCACTGGTGGCCTCGGTGTCTGTGCCATGGCCCACAGGGGCGTTGTGAGTAGCAGCTCCCTCGTGCTCCGGTGCCAATTCTCCTCCACCTGATGATGCTAATGCACAGATGCACAAGAAGATAAAGAAAAAGGGTGGGGGGAGACATAAAAACAGGTTGAGTGCATGCATTGTCAACACCGTTGGCGGGGAGGACAGACACAGGAGCCTCATGCACTAAGCCGCGCAATCGGGGTACACTACTCAGTACTTGTGACTAGGCCAACAGGTCTAGGGACAACAAACGCGCACATGGGTGATGCAGGACCATGGATAGCTGTACTTGTCACCCTACAGAGGTGGGGGGTGGGGGCACAGGGACATGGCTAAAGGAGAGGACTACACTACGGAAAGCGCCCTGGCCTAATGTCACCCACAGCCCTCTTCCCCCACCCAGGCACCTCCACTGCGCGTAATGATAGCTGAATGTGCTGCTACTCACCCCCTTGTGTCTGCTGTGATGTCCTCACGCGCCCATCCAAATCGGGGTAGGCCACCGCCAGGATCCGGGACATCAGAGGGGTCAGGGTACGACTGGCACCCCTCCTAGGTTGGGAGGCCATCCCCAGCAGTGACTCGGCGGTCTTCCTGGTCCCGCGGCGGATGTCCTCCCACCTCTTGCGGCAGTGGGTGCCCCGTCTGTTGTGGACCCCCAGGTTCCGGACTTCCTTGGCGATGGCACGCCAAATGTCGACTTTCTGATGGGCGCTGACCTATTTGACATGTACAGGGTGGAAATTGAAATATCATCAATTTTCCGCATGATAGATGCGATTGCCCCCCCTCCCCAACCTTGCCATGTGGCGCATGCTCTCATCTGTCGTGCCTTGCACTCGTCATTGTCTCCCCACCCCACCATCTTACATCCAACATACACAACCCAGGCATAGCCCATTCAACGTGCACCCAGTGTACTTACCTGTTGGTCTGGAGGACGGTAGAGTAGCGCATACTGGGGCAGGACCACATCGACAAGTTTCTCCAACTCTTCTGTAGTGAAGGCAGGGGCCCTTTCCCCAGTCGCAGCAGCCATTGTATCTCCCAGACCGAGGTCACAGCAGCACTTGCAGTGTAGGTCCTCTCCTGTGGATGATCAGGTCTCGAGTGATTAACCAGATAGAAAATGGCGGTCACGCCCGCTGCGGTGCGTACCGCCGCGGTGCGTTCCGCGACCGCCGGCGCACCTAGTCATTGGCTCGTGAAACCCATAGGGTTCGATGTTAACCAATGCGGCTTGGCGCCGCGGTCTTCGACCGCCTACCGCCACGGTGTGTTACGCCAGCGCATTGACCTCACATCCCACTGTCACACTTCTCAGGTCAGGCAGCCGCCATTTCAAGGGCCCACATGGCATGATTTCTACTGCGTCACACAGGCCTAGGCCTTGCATTCCCACTCATACAAGCCATTCAATGCATTGAGAATCGTGTACTGTGCAAGCTGTAGTTACGTACCTGTGGGTTGCTTGACTCTGTACTCCATGTTGTCCTTCCTAGGCACCGTCCGCTGGGACTTGCGAGGAGAAGGATGAATCCTCCCGTGTACCGACCGCTGGTGGACCTGTCGACAATGGAGGAACGTCATATAATACTTCGATACCGACTTGACCGAGCCACTATACATGAACTGTGTGCCCAGCTGGAGCCAGCACTGATGTCCCCCATCCGCCAACCCACAGGAATTCCCCCTCTGGTGCAGGTTCTGTCAGTCCTCCATTTTTTGGCAAGTGGGTCTTTTCAGACAACAGTGGCCATGTCATCAGGGATGTCTCAGCCTATGTTTTCCAAGATTTTGTCCAGAGTGTTTTCTGCCCTGACGAAATACATGCGGAGCTACATTATTTTCCCTGAGGAGGGTGATTTGGCCACTGTGAAGGGTGGCTTGTATGCCCTTGGACATATCCCCAACATCATTGGTGCCATTGATGGGACCCATGTGGCCTTAGTACCCCCAAAAGACGATGAGCAGGTGTACAGAAACAGGAAAAGTTACCATTCGATGAATGTCCAGGTGGTCTGTTTGGCTGACCAGTACATCTCCCATGTAAATGCCAAGTTCCCTGGGTCAGTGCATGACACGTATGTTATGCGAAATAGCAGCATCCCTTATGTGATGGAACAGCTACAGAGACACCGTGTGTGGCTAATAGGTGACTCTGGTTACCCCAACCTGCCGTGGCTACTGACCCCAGTGAGGAATCCCCGGACCAGGGCAGAGGAACGGTACAATGAGGCCCATGGGCGATCTAGGAGGATCATAGAAAGGACCTTCAGCCTCCTGAAGGCCAGGTTTAGGTGCCTGCATATGACAGGGGGATCCCTAATGTACTCACCCAAGAAGGTGTGCCAGATCATCGTGGCCTGCTGTATGCTTCACAATCTTGCATTGCGACGCCAGGTGCCTTTTCTGCAGGAGGATGGTCCGGATGGTGGTGTTGTTGCAGCTGTGGAGCCTGTGGAGAGTGAAGAAGAGGAAGACGACGGGGACGACACGGACAACAGGGACACAGTCATACAACAGTATTTTCAGTAGCACCCAGGTAAGAATCCCCCACGCCATTTTACATTTACCTCTGGCCTCCTGCATCTCTACTTTCTGTGTTTCCCCCCAGTTCCTTTCAACTGAATTGTGACTTTCCCTTCCCTTTTCAGAGCTGTATGACCCACAGCGTGACTTCTGGTTTGTTCGCCCATGGAGTAAAGCACATTGACATTGGTATGAAGAATACAAGCAGACTCCTGAGTGTTTTAAGTGCAAATAGTGATTTATTTAAAGTGCTACATATAGGTCAATGATAGTAAAACGGTGATGGGTGGGGGTGGAGTGATGTCCATGGCAGAGTCCAGTTCTCGGTCGCACAGGTGCATTGTCCATATGCCTGTGGAAGGATGGAGCAGGGGCAGTTCAAGGTTGGACAGGGTGACATTGTGGGACAGTGGAATGACATCCGGGGGGATCTTATGCCGGCGGGGGTCTTGGCATCCTACTCTGTCTTCCTTTGTGATCTCAGGCTCCTCTTGCGGGGTGGTTGATCTTCAGCAGGAGGTGGGGTTCTGGTGGCCCGTCGTTGTGTGGGGGCCTCCTGACCACTAGCGCCGGCAGAGGTGGTAGGCTGTTCCTGGTCCGGGCTGGTGACAGGGGCCCTTTGGGGTGCCACAGGGTCCCGCAATGTGGTGACTATTAGGTTCAGGGCCAGGACGATGTTCCTGAGCTCCTCTCTGTACCCCATGTACCGTTCCTCCTGCTGTGCCTGGATCTTCTGGAACCTGGCCAGTACCGTCGCCATCGTCTCCTGGGAGCGGTGGTATGCTCCCATGATGGTGGTGAGGGCCTCTTGGAGAGTCGGTTCCCTGGGCCTGTCCTCCCCCCCCTGTCGCACTGCAGCCCCCCCAGTTGCCCTGTTTCCCCGGGCCTCTCTCCCCTGGACGGTGTGCCCACTACCACTGCCCCCAGGTCCCTGTTGTTGTTGGGGTGTTGGGTCAGCCTGGGTGCCCTGTAGTGGCGGACACACCGCTGATTGACCTGTCCTGGAGACAGAGGCATGGGCCCGCTGGGTGGGAGCTGTGCTGATATTCCCAGAGGGGGTTAGGTCTGCTGTGGCCTGTGTCTGTGTGTGGGGAACCGACTGTCCAGAGGTCCCCGATGGTCCGGGCTGGTCATCAGGTTCTAGGTCGACAGAGCTGCTGTCCTCACTGTGGGCCTGTTCTGGGGGTGGGATGGACATATCTGGACCCTCCTGGCCGGTGTGTTGGCGTTCGGGCCCTGCAGGGGTGAAAGAGTATGGTTATTGCTTCTGTGTGTTCCATGGCGTGCGATTTGTGGGTGCCCTTGTCCCCCAGTGCTGGCATTCCCTTGTGGCAGGAGTTGTGAGGGTGGTTTGTGGGGGGGATGGGTATGTGCAGTGGTCATGCATAGGTGATGGGTGTCCATGGTTTGTGTTGGCATTCAGGGTTTGGTTTTGGGTTGGGTGGGTTGTGCTGGTGAGACATTGGCAGGGAGGATGTGTGCTGGGGGGTTGGGGGTGAGGGTGGGGGTGTGGGTTGGCATGCTGGTGGTTGGGGGGGGGAGTAGTTGAGACTAGACTTACCAAAGTCCATTCCTACGCCTACTCCAGCGAGGCCCGCAGGATGCAGGATGTTCAAGACCTCTTGCTCCCATGCTGTGAATTCGGGAGGAGTGAGTGGTGGTCCGCCGCCAGTCTTCTGCACAGCGATGTTGTGTCGTAAGACCATCGACCGTACCTTCCCCCGTAGGTCGTTCCAGCGCTTTCGGATGTCTTCCCGGTTTCTGGGATGCTGTCCCACAGCGTTGACCCTGTCGAAGATCCTCTGCCATAGCTCCGCCTTCCTGGCTATTGTGGTGTGTTGCACCTGTGTGCCGAAGAGCTGGGGCTCTACCCTTATAATTTCCTCCACCATGACCCTGAGTTCTTGGTCGGAAAACCTGGGGTGTCTTTGGGGTGCCATGGGGTGGTGTGGATGAGGTGTGGGGTGGTGTTTGTGGTGATGTGAGTGGTGGTGTGTGGTGATGTGTGCGTAGATGTGGTGTGGCTGATGATGTTGGGTTCCTGTGTGTGTTGGGGTTTTCGATTGCTGTGCTCGCTCTCTCTCTCTCTATCGCCTTCTCTCCGATTTCCAACTAGTGGGGGTTTGTGGGTGATGTGGGTGTGTGTTTTATAGTTGCTTGGATGTGTGGGGGTGGTGTTTGTATGTGTATCAGGTGTGTGTATTTCAAATTGTCCAATGTGGCTGTGTTTTGGAGCTGGGTGTGTATTTTGACCGTGGCGGTGTGTACTGCCAATGGAATACCGCAGTTGAATGACCGCCGCGTGGATTCGTGGGTCGTAATGGCATGGGCGTGTTTGTGTTGGCGTGGCGGTGGAGGTTTGGTCATCTCCAGTTTATCGCTGCCCGCTGATGAGGCGGCCTTCCGTGGATGTCGGGTTTTTGGCGGCTTGGCAGTTGTGGATCAGAATGACCTTGGCGGTTTACCGCGGCTGCAGCGGTAGAATGGCGGACTTCTGACCGGCGGTAAGAGCCTTTTACCGCCGAGGTCAGAATGACCCCCAAAGTGTTTTGCCCAGAATCACAGGATGTTGAGCTGACTCGAACCTGGCTCCCCATCCCCACAGTCAGCTGTTATGGCTGTTACACCACAACTGTCCACAAGGAAGCCTTCATTCACCTATTTCCTTCTAGCCTCGTTGCAGCCTCAAACCTACACAGCTAGGGCACACTCTTGAAAGCACACTGCTCCTGGCAACTGAAGTTGCATATATGCTACAGAGCTCTCAGTACAGAAGAGTCTGTAGTCAGAGCCACCTAATCTCGAAAATAACTGTGAAGCTACCTGCTGTGTGAGAGCAGACTCACACCCCTGCCCTCCCCTCCCCTTCTCAAACCCTTAGCTGAGCCTCCTCCATTTACACCAGGTACCAGAGATTACTTGATCTTTTAATCCAGAACAAAAGTGAAAGTGTGTAAAGCCAACAGGAGAGGCCATTCAATTACAGCCCGTGCATGTTGCTGGTTAGGGAGGAGCATATTAACTCACTCCGCTTTTCCTTGGGCATGTTCATAACCCCCACACTTCACCCACTCCAATTAGTACACATCCCAAATATACATTTATGAAGAAACTTACACAAACTGTATGTTCGCATTTTTCTGTGGGGATAATTGGTCACAGTTTGATTACATGCATGGACTTCGTAAATCACAGTAGTCAGTCATAATTCAAAATGACAAGGCCATAAAACATTATTACAGTGTCATAACTCATTCTGAGTGACACAAATCATTCTTGATGTGATCATAAATCATAGCTAGGAGACAGGTCATAAATCACTGTTGTTAGGTCTTACTTCATCCCTGCTATACATAAATCATTTCAACAGGATCATGAAACTTCACTGAGTGACAGGTTATAAAACATCAACAGTTGACATGTCCTAAACCATCTCTGCCATACATCAATCAAGTTGTTGTCATTTGCCTATCACAATTCTGACACCTTTTGTTGTTGAGGTCATGCGTGCTACTCATACCCCACGAATGTACCTTCTGAAGGGGCAGCTCAGTCTTTTTAACCCCCCTCCCCAAACCACTGCTGAAGGTTCGGTGGTGTCCCCCTGTAGGGGGCTTAAAAACACTACTTGGCATTATCAGGCGCTCGTTGGCCCCATGTCTTTGGGCCAACCTTGGGCCACTTTTCTTTCCCTGAGGGTAGGAGTGGGGGACGCCTCTTCTCTTGTTGGTTTGACACTAATGTGGCTTACATCTGTAATTTCTGCGTCTCTGGTGGCTGTTAGTGTGCCAGCTTCCGATGCCTCCTTTGGGGTCAACCTCTGTCAATCACTGGATAATGCAGCTCTCAATCCAAATTGCACTTTTGTTAGATTAGGGGGGCACATCGCCCCCTCCAAATGTGGGCAAGATTGACTCTGCCTGATGAGTTCTCCTTCTACCCCTCCTCTGTTGTATTCTTGTCACTTTCATTGAAAGGGTTTAGCAAAGCGGGTCTCTCTGCCAAACAAGATGTGTAGGCCCTGCATTTAGAAAACACATCCTCAGACTCCATTCTCCAGTGGTTAAAATAGCCCTTGTGTGAATTACTTGCTGCAGAGAGGTTTGTGTGTCTAAACTGAGTACAACAACTTCATTCTATAATGACAATAACTCCTGATAGCGCGTCCAGTCTTTATACATTTCTCGTCTTGGCCACGCTGGAGGTCGGTGAACATTTTAACCGAGTTGGGTTCTCCTCATCCAAGAATAGTCGGATCACTCAAATTCAATAATCAATAATCATTATTATCAATACCCAATATTCAATTAATAGACCAAACAACAAACTTGTTTAACAGGAAATCAGTTGTTAGACACACCATGACCTTTTCGTCATGAATAACCACACCTGTTTATTAAATGTTAGTGAGTTTATTTCCCTATATTAACAAAGCTAACACAATATAAGTAAGTCTCAAAATCAAATGATATACGTATACGAACATTACTAGTCGTCCATAGCGACGGAAGAAACGCAATCTACGCAAAATCTGGATTATAATGCACTCCGTTATAGCAATACAAATCACTAATATAAGTAACTGAATTTAACTAATTGCATACATCGGTCAGCATAACAAGATTTCAATTTAGCATGGTGCATCAAATGAATACCTCAACTAACCTCTAATTAGCATTGGCATGTGGGGCTTCATGCAAAAACGAATTTAGTCAACCCAAATTTAGAAAACGTCTAGCTTGGGCTCTGTCAAAATAAGCAGTTGGTGCCTAAGAAGGAAAACACAATGCATAATACAATTTTACTTTCATAATTACCAAATAAAATCAGCATTCAAGGAAAAGTCTTCGTCCTTCAGGTACCGGTTCGATCAGCATGGGGCAGATTTCAAAGGGGCAAAGTTAAGGCAAGTTTCCTTGCAGCAGCAAGGAAAATGGGGCAAATTTTACTGCATGGACAAGACGGGGCAAAATTAGAGTTAAAGTCTCTAGGGTGAGAATTCTTAAAGTCTCTTTCTCTGCGAAAGAGAAAAGGCATCAAAGTGTCCTCTAAAATGGTGTCTTGAATCTGGCTTCAAAATGGCATCAAAGAAAATGGCTGACTTCTCTTTGTGCGGTGGGTTTAAGTAAGAAACGTTCCAAATTTTTCAGGGTCTTCCATTGGAGGCTTCATAGGGTGGCTTCCTTTTGACCAATGAATAGTGTCTTTCTCCTAGTACTCATTTATGCATAAGGTGTCCTTGGAGCCTTGGAACACAAGAAGCAACAAAGTTTGCCAATTATTTCTATATCAGTGTCTTTATTGCCTGCACCTGCAGAAACTGACCTTGCTTCAAAGGGGATGAAACTAGTCTAGCACGAAACCTTGAGATAAGTGTATTAGTCATTTCTACTGGAAAAATACAACCTTAAAGTTAAAATACGTTTTTTGTTAATACAAGTGAAAACCACGCAGTTAAAATTTGAGACCAGGCAACTAGGCCAAAGCCTCTGCTAAATTTATTTAAGCTAAGCATAAAACAGTTTGAACAAGAAAATCATAGAACACATTTGCAATTATGACGGATTACTGCATTTGTCGATTCTTCATGATTAATTATGCTTGTTTATAATAATGGCGAACTACCTCGTGGGCACATTTTCCCACGTACGTTATTTTTCTTTGCTAAATTCACACTACCTTATACGATTTTGTTATATGATATATGAATATTTGTTAGTCTTTCTTTTTCTGCTTCATCAATCCTATTCTCTAGCAAGTAGAATGATTGAGGATTGCGGTGTGCATAGTGTAATAAAGATTTGACATATTTGGAAAGGCTCAAAGGCAATGACATTGACATTGCCAATAGCTCTGGGACTGCCAAGACCTATTGGCTTTGCCAATGCTAGTTACTTATAAATGGCAGTGAGCATCCTTGATGAATTTGACTGAGAGTTCCTTAACAGGGTGTGGGTGTTATCTTCACGGAGCATGATGCTCTTGTCCCTCTTTTTCTCTGTTCAGTAGGACACTGCCTTTCATGAGTTGCCTTATAAGACTCCTACAGCGTCAACATCGCAGATAGAGTCCAAGTTTAGGTCAAGGTTTCTAGGTTGAGAAACCACTCCAAAGTCCACTTCTTGCAGTCACCAGGCTTTAATGCATCATGTTTCGGGTGGCCCCATTGTAGGGCTGTCAATGCGGTTCTCTACAGTGGGATGGTTAGATAGGGACCTGGAAGGATATGAGTGTCGTTATCACTGGCCTGTTGTGCTGCTGCGCTAAGAAGATAATGAAGTCTAAAGAAAGAGTGATGTCTGAAAAATAGTTTGCATAGGCATATTCTGGGAGGTGTCATGACCTTCAACAGTCGATTAGCCCAAGTGAGTCACCCCATTTTGAAAGGGTAGTTGTTCTGCATGACGTGGCAGGACCTTTAGCAACTATGGGGACCTATAACAGCCTTGACATTGTTGCAGTCCTCATCAATGACCAGTATGCCTGAGGGTGTGTGTCAAGTATTACACACCTGCACTCAGTCGACAACAATAGCAGTTGGCATATATACGCTGATGATAGTCCACTCTTGCTCCCTAAAGAGGTCCCTTCTGACAAAAAGCTCCCCACTTCATTATTATTAATAGGCCTGGGTGAAATTAAAATTACGTCAGTGTAATTCATGTAAATTCTGGAATTTTGCTTTATGCTTGCTGGATGAAATTCCTGAAATAACGCCACAATGGCATCTTGTGTAAGTACGTTCTGTTCATGGTAAAAATGAATTTAGAATGTTTATTGCAAATGCAACGGAACAACAAAACACGAGTGCCTGTTTTCCATGGTCCTTTTGTTGTTTTACACTATTTCTAGTGCAACATGCATCCTCACATCAAAAAGTGACATAAGAACGCATTTTGAGCTAAACTATAACTCTAAATGACGAGTTTGCATTTCGGAGAAATGTCACGTAGCTACGCCATTTTCACATGCCCCACTCATTAAACAGTGCTTACTGTTAGGGGAATGTTTTCTGTAAGAGGATTGCTGCCCCATGTGAGCACCTGTTACAACCAGAGTGATAGATCAGTGAATATCTATGCTAGCCCAAGAAGCAACAATTAGTGCCAAGAAGGTGCATTTTTCACAAGAATACTTCAGTGGCAACATGCTTTTAATGCATTGAAGTATAACACTTCTAACTTTGTCATTGAGCCCATTGACACTTTACATGATCAACTTAGGTGCTCCTAGGTGCCTAGGGGGCATATGTATAGATTACAATACTGTGTTTACCCTGCCGTAAACCAAGCTTTCCTAACAGTCCAAGGTCAATCAAAAAGCTCAAGGAATGGCAGAATATCTCCCATAGAGAAGTACTGCAAGAGGTTTCCAATCTGCATTCCTTAGGGGTTACCATCCCTAGACCTCTCAAATCTAGTCCCAAAAGGGCACAATCTTTGCGTGAGGGGCTGATAGTAGAGCAACAAACTTTATCCCACCAAAGCGAGTGTTAAACACCAGCAGGGCTTTATTAATTGCAATTTTTAATTTAACAGTTATTTACAATTTACACCGAAATAATGGTAGGAGTCAAAGCCTATCAGTATTGGGCCACATTTGATATCTTTGTGAAAAAAAGTTGAGTTTTTTAGTGCAAAGGAATAAATTACAAGTGAGGTGATTTCATGCAAAAGTACCAGTAGAATGAGTGACAACAGTACAGTAGCAATGTCCATTCATGTTAAAAGTGGGCGTAGGGTAAAACCCAGTCTGGGAAAGGGGCTGAATCTGCCTGAAAGTATTTATAACGCAGATTTGAAATATATGCTAAAAATTACAGGAGCCAATGCACACCATTGCTTTTGACCTGTAAATGTGAAGATTGTTTGACGAATAGTCCCAATTGCCTAATATGTCTTGCCGTCATTTATCCATGCAGAGCAGCGACTCAGTGATGACAGTTTATTTGATCCATAGGACCTAGTCAAGGATCAGTTGCAACCTATAAAGCAAGCAAATACAAACGCTCCCCTCATGTTTACTTGCTGTGACAGCCCAAAAAGATAAAATCGAGCTGTTTGTAATAGAGGAAATACCCCCACCTAAAGCCAGCCTAAGAGACAGAAAATCATCCAGCCGTAATTGCCATTGCTTAAATGTGCAATTATATCACACAAGGAAAGGATTAAGCCGATTTTACTCTAGGAAACATTCATTCTCTGTTCATTTTCTATGTTATCTTCGTTCTATTGTTGTGTGTCATTATTAGAGGTATAACGTAAGCCATCTAACACTGGAAGAAAAAACAAGTTGTTCATTGACCATCGAATCATGTCTACTCTATACTTACGACCAAAAATATGTATAGCAAATATTTCCATCACCTAGATGACCAATTATTGCAGGAATCAAATCCATTGGCTCCCCAGTGGATGAATATTTCAACCACCATTTACAACCATTTATAAAGGACCTGCCATCCTATATCCAGGACACCAAGGATATACTGCGTGAACTGGACAGCATTGTATGGGAAGAAGAATTACATCTTAACCACTATTAATGTGATGAGCCTAAACACATCAATAAGACACGGAGATGGTATTAATGCAGAATGCAGAGGTTTAGCACCAAGCCAGCACATTTCATGGATTCCAAAGAAATGATAATAGAAATGCTACATTTCTGTCTTTCAAATAACATCTTCAGCTTCAACTTATTACCACCAAATACAAGGGACTGTGCTGGAGCCCAGTTTGTGCCACAATAGGCCTGTATCCTATTGGGTGAGGTAAACAAATTCTAGCTGTGTGATGACAGATTCGTGGAATACACATCCCACATACTGTTTTGGGGACAATGTATTCACAATATATTCTGCATTTGACAAGGTACTAACGGATTACTAAAACAAAACTTAAAATCAATATTCAAAGCATATCAAATACACCTGAAGAAATTGATTTTCTGGACTATACTATTTATAGTAAGGACAGAAAAATGAAGACCAAACCATACAGAAAAATCACAGCGCCCAAGTCTATTTTATGAGCAGAAGGTTGCCACCAACAAAGCACAATTAGGAATATCCCAAAAGGAGAACTCCAATGCAACAAGTGCAACTGCAATGACAATGAGCTCTACCAATCAAAAGTAAATACATTGATTGAGCACCTAGAACAAAAGTATATCAGAAAGATCACCTTCATAACCCCACACCATAATGAATTGAAAATAAATAACATATAAAGAACTTCTGAAACCAAAACATTGGATAGATCATCAAAATTCAAACAAAGCTCCCTTTCAGGTAGACTACCGGAGTGGTACTTTCCAAATGAAAAAGAACATCAAACGACACTGGTACCTTGCCTTGTCTGACAGTGGGGAGTTCACTATGTACTTACCAGCTCTGGAGCAAGTCCAGCACATAACAGCCCCTAATGCGAAATTGATTGAGTCATATGAGTCATATTTGAGTTATGAAACAGGACATATCCCAAGTTCATGGTCTGGAAGCATAGTGGTCCCTCTTCACAAAAAAGGCTCCGGTCTATCCCCTTGCAATTACCATCAAATTGCACTTCCTGATGAAACAGGGAAGATCTTTGCCTCCAGTGTTTTGGATCACCTTAAGAATTTGGCTTTTTCAAGGGGTGTGATACTTACAGTCCAAATGGACTTTCTGACTAAACACCCAGAAAGAGATAATAATGCAGTATTGCACATGGTAATTAATAGATATGTGTGAACAAATCGCTAGTGGTGTACTGTGTGTTTGTTGCCTTTTCAACCACTTTCGATAGAGTTGATAGACCCACGTTGTGGAGGAAATTAGTGAGAATGGGGATTCCCACCTCTTTTTTTACTTCTAATAGTTGCACTGCATACATTCACTTGGTGCAGAGTCCTTATGGGGGTGACAAGGGGTTGACCGCAAAAATATTAACACAAAATGGCCTGAAACAGGGATGCATTTTAGCTCCATTTTTGTTTTCATTATTTCTTAGTGATTTTCCCAATTGTTTCTTGAAAGTAAATAACTTTCCCCAAAAATTGCATCTCAAAATGTCTATGTTTTAATGTACGCTGACCTATTGGTCTACAGCGTAATGCGCTTTTCAAGTATATTGAGGATAATTTTTTGAAAATAAATGTTATCTGAGATAAGGTGGTACTGTTAAGAGGGAGGAAACAATATCGTCCCTTTGATTGGAAGCTCGGTGGAAATCCCGTTGAGGTAGCAAGAATATACATTTATCCATGCAGAGCATGGGTCTTCTCCCATTCATTAGAAATCACCTCTCACTTCTGTCACATTGGACTTAAGGCTATTGCTCTTATAGGTGCTTTAAAAATATTGTATTTGTCCTCGGGAAGGAGACATTTTATAATCCTCCTTTATATTTACCAGGCCAAGATACCCCCTATCCTCCCTCATGCACTTGAATATATCCCCATTAGCAAGTGGTTCATTTTATATTTATTCGAGTGGTGGCTCCTCCATAAGATAACATCTTTGAGCCAAGCCACTCCTGTACAGGCATTATGCCTACAGTTTTCCTTACCAGTGCCTACTCTAGATCTTTGGCAAATGTGATCAGGTGGGCACATAACCTCCTGCATTGTGTCAGATGGTTGTCTGAGAGCTCTACAGAGGAGTGAAACTTTCAAGGAAGGTAGTAGTTTGCATACTTTTGAGACAAAACTTGTGATTGCATTAGAGAATTTCCAATGTACAATTGCCAGCTGCAAACATGGACACCGGCACATTTGAAGCTGTTTTTGAAAAGTGTGATGCCCAGATTAAGCTTCACACTGAATATTGTACATTGATCTCATCTCTAAATGTATAGGCCCTATACCGACAACCTTGCATATAAGATCTCTCAGAAGTATTTGAGGTTTACATTGGATCAAAGCCCTAGGTGATGTATGATTATATTACGTTTGGGCATTTTACCAATAAACAACTTTACAAAGCACTGGAGAATCTCAAGAGACAAGTCAATATCATGTGATCTATGATGGGGGGATTCAAGACATTGAACACATATTATATGCCTGTCCTAGTAAAATAGTGTCAGAAACAAGGAACCATCTTTTACAGCCTCTGTATTGTAAATATAATTTGTTTAAAATGAATTACTTGAGTGCTTTAGCAAGGCCACCTGATAGATTTGTGTGTTTAATTGTATAAATGTTTTAAAACATTTTTGTTCCTGTATTAACTCTAGGAAATTAAAAATGCTTTCTAAATCTCTTTTAGTAATTATTTAAGTCTGTATATATTGTTGATCTTTGAAGAAGTCTAAATCAATAAACGTTTATTTGATTTGGCACTATTACCTACTCATGATAAATATATCTATCAATACCACCATTGAGAACTACATACAAATTAGCTTATGTGGAGCTAAAAACATAAAACTATTACTGAGCAAATCATATATTGTAAATAAATGATAAAAAAAACACCATCCTGATAAAATAAACTATAGTGTTTGCAAACTTGAATGTAACAAAGTGAAAGTTTTCTCACCTATGCCAGATATCGCTTACAAAGATGAAATTGGATTAACTACAACATCTTTTCAATTATCTACATAATTGGATGCCCATGCAATAAAAGCTATGTGGGCTGTACTGGTAGACCTCTATGAACTGGAATACAAGAACACTATCAGAAAAAAAAAAAATGAACTAGAGCTGGGCCTTCCAGTAACTGAACATTTCCAACAATTTCATCCTGGTCACAAAAGATTCACTTTTATGGACTCAAACACATTAAACAACACTCAAGGTGTGGCAAACAAACCTTATCACAAAGAGGCAAGAAAGTGAACAAATACTTAAGCGAGCTACCACAAAAACTGGACTCAATAAAGATCCAGAGATACAGCACTGGTTATAAAGTGTATTATGGCTGTGGAAACACTATTCCTTGTTCAATTTTCCATCAATGCTTCTGGAAGAATGAAAAATGTATATGCGTTTAGTTATAATGAACTATTAAATCTACTACTGTTGTGAGACTCTCGCGAAAATAATGAGAATGTTGAGTTTTGGGCAGCAGTACCACGAGTATGGGGGACTGACTCTGATCCCAAACCGTGAGGTAGCTGTCAGCCTAAACCTTACGGCTAGCTAGCAGCACCTCACAGATACCATGGGTGAAAGTGATTTGTGGCAGTCTATTGCCTGACACCATTGGGAAGTCATGGTGGAAACAGATTGTGCACCGTTTTCTCAGTTACACAAGTCTCATACATGTAATGCCATGCAGAAGCATAACTTGGTTCAACAGGATTTATTGAAGCAAATGCATCCTACATAAAAAGGCATGAAGTGTGATGATAAGGATGATGAAACCAGAGACTACTACAACGGTGACCAAGAAAGTGAAACATAGAACAGTCCAACCATGATTGTCACAATAGTATCACCATTATTCCTACACACACTGCTAAAATTCCTACCTGAGAGCGGGAGCAGTGATAGCCCTAATCCACCCACCTAGTCCCAGGAATGTAGCACGAGCTCCATACCTGTGTTGAAGGAAAATGAAAGGTTGGTTAGCCTGCTTGAAATCCTCCTCCATGACAGAAGAGGAAGCGCCAAGTTTCTGCTGAAACTGCAAAGGTGATGAGTAGCATAAGATAGTGATCTGACTGGAACGTCCCCTCTAAGGATACTAAGGCAGCCTGGTCTTTTATAATAAACATTGTGTTATTCTAGGAACTAGCCTGATGTGACAACACGTCCCTTTCTGTGTAAGTTAGACACTCTACTCTATGGACCACCAATACCCAGGAACCTATCATATGTAGCCTTGATGCGAACACGGAAGGAAATGTTGTGCAAAGCAATGAATAACAAAGTTCTGCAGAGAAGGACAATAGATAAGAATAATAGAACATCACCACTAAAATGATGTCTCGCTAAAATAATAAAAGCACCCAATGAAGGGTCACAGGCCTAAGACGTAAACTAAAATAGGCAAATAAGTGTGACAATGTGCCTAACAACTAGCCTCACAACACTACATAATAATTGCGGTCTGGCATAGTTCATATAGTTCTTCCCCTAAACACAACTCAACTATTTCTTCTAGCTCATAACCATTTAATAGGTGTTTCTCTTACCATAACCAGTACCAAACTACGACCACTCAAAATTAGCACAACCTATTAACCACCAATTTACTCAGCTTTGAATGAAGATATGTTTGTGATGACTCCCTTGATATTTGCCAAACTAGAATACTCCATTAACTAGAATTGTTTCCACATAGTTATGGTGCAAATAGCATGGTACCTATGTATTGAATGTTGCAATTGTCTCCCAATATATGCATTAGTGCCTGATCATAGTTACATATGGAACTTCTGCTTGTGTAACTATTTTAATGGGACACCTTATTGACCATCAGAATTTCGTCAAACTACACAACACCAATTTTGTACTGAATAGCAAAATGTTCTAGGTGTATACAACACCACCTCTACATGCCATTTGTTACAACTGGTCTAATATTACAATTGCACATTTTAAGATGTATTATTCTGATTGCTTGTTGTTACTATAACGCCTACTGCTAAAAGCAGAAAGTTAATCTTCTAGTAGCATTCTCATTTTTTAAATATAAATCAATGACTTTCTTTGTATAAAACCAAGTGAGCCCCCATTAGGTAATTTCAAGATGGCACCCACCATTATATACTCTGTGTCCCCTTGTATTATTCTGATACTCTCAAGTGTAGGCCTCTATATTCACTGCCTTCAAACTCTACATATCTGCCCACCACATAATAGTGCCACTTGACCAAATTTGCAAAGACCTTTTCCGATTTCCAGTCATAATTTTGCTGTCATCTCATTTTATCCTTACACCCTTCTCAGTTCCAAGACGGCTACCCTATTCATACTGTTACGGGACCCTCTGTCTGACATCTGACCCAAAACCATTCCCATGGCATAATTATTACAGTTCCATCTCTCACATAACTGATATTGGACTGTTCCCTGACTGGCAGCAGTTATTTTGTTTTTCTAACCACAGTGACCAATTTCAGATTCCTTCTTGCCAAAATTAGGCAAGTGCACCACCTAATATTGACTTTTGAATCTGCACTCAATCTATGACTTACCACCCTATTTCACGTATCTTGCTTAGTCATCCTAATCTGCCTATTTATTTTCCATCAGTTCAGGATTTGTTGATTACTAGGTATTATTTTTTATTTATTTTTGGCACCATCCCCTGACACACTTAAGTGGCATCTTTATTTGCTTTATAGTATTCTATGCCCATCAATCCTGTTGACACATTTGCACCGTGGCCACACTTAATCTCATGCTTAGGCACGTTACTTGCTCTTCCCCTGATATTAATTTATATATCTCAGTTATGATTCTGTCTCTTATACGCTCTTGTTTCTTCTTCAGAGTTTCATTTTTAGACATTTTGACACATGAACTTCCACGATACCTGATAACAGTTGGCCTGCATGCTACAGTTTTGGTTGGCCCTTTCTTTTCTGTGTGACGTTGTGAAAGCATTTGAGGTTATGATTTGAACAAAGCCAATAAATCTTTTCACACAGCATGAAGGGGTGGAGAAATAGGACAGCAAATCTATATGCAATACAATTTAAATTGACAGTATGAACCATGTGGCCATACAAGGAAAACTCCAGTCTCAAATACAGTTAAGGGTTTTATTACAAGCTCAGACTCAAGGACATGTAGACAACTCTCAAAACAAGGTTATAAAGATACAGAATAACAATTTGTTGACCAAGGCGATGGAAAATATTCAAATGAACTAACATCAAAATGACTAAACATTCAACAGAAACAATACAAAACATCAGAAGGATAGTCTGATGGATAGGAAACAAGTGCTGTTCAGTTCTTTTAGGCATTAAGGCAATTTGGAAATCATCTAAGCTGAGCTAGCTAGGGCAAGGGAAAACCCTACAGATCAGCAGGTCAAAAGTTAACAGGTGCTAGGCTAAAATGCATGTGGGCAAAAATTGAAAAGGAAAAGTACAGAAAGAATTTGGAAAAATTACATCTGGGCAAAAGATGACTAAACAAGGTTGGCAAAAAGTAGGTAAAAAGAGAAGGCTTCAGCATTGCAGAAGCTCAATCTGGAGTCTTCTTCTCTGGGTCAGAAAAAACATTTCTAACTCTTAGCAAAGCATTGTAAAAGATGGTAAAGGTAGTGAGGTTTGCACCTCTCAAAGTCCGAGGGGTCTGCTCCTAAAGGGAATGGCAGGAAGGCTGCAGAAGAATGCTGCTGATCCCACTGGGGAGCGGTATATGAAAGTCAATAGTGCACAATGATTCGCTCATCCATCACTTGGAAGGTGTGATAGTCCAATCATAGTCAATCATGTCATAGACAATCATGACTCGGAAAATTTAATAGTCCAATCATAGTCAATCATGCGACATGGAACTGCAACATCAGAAAAGATTCCCATTACCGACATGGGAAAGGCATTCATCTTACTTCATCCATACCGGTTGAAACAAATGTAGGCATTTTACTTCCACAAGTCCTGAATGTACTAGGCTCAAGGTTAATTTTCAGGCTCACTTTGTGGTAAACAATATGGCATCTATTACCAAGCTAGCATTTCATGGGAACGAAATCTGAAAGAAATGAGATGTTAGCAGGAATGACTAAACATTTTTCTACACAGACCGAAAACAGGGCCTTGCAGGTCTCACTTAGGCTAAGCAAAGCAAACTAAAATGACACATTCATTTATGCAAAGTGAGGGACATATAGGCCCTCATTACAACCCTGGCAGTCGGTGATAAAGCGGCGGTAGTACCGCCAGCTGGCCGGCGTTTCTTTTTTTTTTAAATTACGACCACAGCGGAAACCACCCACACAGACAGCCACTTTAACACACCAACCGTCACGGCGGTAGCAACAAGCACTGGGGTGGTTACCACCAACAGCCAGGCAGAAGACAATGTACCACCCACTCTATTATGACAGGCCTATCTGCCACCTTTTCCGGGGTGGTACCAAAGACATCAAAAGCACGGCGGAAACAGAACACAGAAGGCAAAGGACTCACCTCTGGAGGCTTAAGGAAGAACCACGAAACCATGGAACCCAATTTGCACATATTTCCCATGATTGTATACCTCCTCATTCACTACGAACATCAACGGCGGCAAAGACGACCACAGTGAGTACTGCCACCTAGCACACAAGGGAGGGGGGAGGAAAAAGAGAGTGACACAAACACGCAACACGCAACACCCCCACCACCAACACCATACACACAAACAGATTCACTAACATTACATATCCACCCCGCACCCCTCAGGAATAATTCAAGGACAAAAGGAATTGATTCAAGTGAGTGCAATAAGATACAATACTAGAAATTTGTGATTCAAAATCAGAACCGCATATACATATATACAAATAGAGGGACACTGCCCAGTCCTCAATGTCCGTGGGCTACAGGGCCACATCACATAGGCCAAAGCCCCACTTTACTCCTGCAGCAACACGGAGAGAACACTGCTGGGGCATCAAGTCGAAAATACACAGGCACCTCAGGGGGACGTGGAATGGTGGGGCACCTCAGCTGGAAGATGGTACAACACCACTGGTCCTGGAGGGGGCTACATGCCCATCACTCTGTCCTTGGGAGTGCGAGGCCACAGTCTCTCAAGTGGCTGGTTTGCCCACTGCTTGGTCCTGGGGAGTGTAAAGCCACAGTCTCTCAAGTGAGTGGTTTGCCCACTGCTTGGTCCTGGGGAGTGCAAAGCCACAGTCTCTCTAGTGGTTGGTTTGCCCACAGTTTGGTCCTGGGAAGTGGAAGGCCACAGTCTTTCTAGTGGGTGTCTTCTTCCACTGGTTCTGGAGGGGGCCTTGTGCCCTGTGTGCTTCATCCTGTCAAGGAGGGAGTGAGTGGATGGCTTCTTCCACTGGATCTGGAGGGGGCATTGTGCCATGTGATGCAGATCTTGGGGAGTGCAAGGTCACAGTCTCTCACCTGGGTGTCAGAACCACAGAATTTGCAGGGTCCAGGACGCACTACAGCCCATGGAGGTAGAACTTCACACTGCCCATCGGCAGTGACGGCTGGTCAGTGGTGGCAGTGGCGGTGCTGATGTCGGAGCTGGCAGTGGCGAGGGAGGCACCAGCCCATCCCCTGCAGCCTCGGACGGCTGCCCACTGGGGCTGCTGCTGCTGGCAGTGGTGCTCGTGACGGTACTGGTGGCAGTGCAAGCAGTGGTGGGGGGAGGCTCCAGCCCTTCCCCTACAGCCTCGGATGGCTGCCCACTGGGGCTGCTGCTGCTGGCAGTGGTGCTGGTGACAGTGCTGGTGGCGGTGCAGGCAGTGGTGGGGGGGGCTCCAGCCCTTCCCCTGCAGCCTCGGATGGCTGCCCACTGGGGCTGCTGCTGCTGGCAGTGGTGCTGGTGGCAGTACTGGTGGCGGTGCAGGCAGTGGTGGGAGGGGCTCCAGCCCTTCCCCTGCAGCCTCGGATGGCTGCCCACTGGGGCTGCTGCTGCTGGCAGTGGTGCTGGTGGCAGTGCTGGTGGTAGTAGTGGTGGGGGGGAGGCTCCAGCCCACCCCCTGCAGCCTCGGACAGCTGAACTGCCATGGTTGGTGGTGGGGGCACAGAATCACTCCCAGCACCAGGCCTCCTGTCTGTCCTGCCTGCAGGTGCAGGCCCTTTGCCCTTCCCCTTGGCAGCTGGTGGTGCCTCCTTGCCCTTCCCCTTGGATGCCCATACAGCATTCAGTACTGGGGTAGGACCCCATCCACCAGTCTCTCCAACTCCACAGTGGTGAAGGCAGGGGCCCTCTCCCCAGTGACAAGAGCCATGGTCAGTTCCAGACACAGGTCACAGCAGCACTTGTAGTGTAGGTCCTCCCCTGTTGAAGGTCAGGTAGCAAGCGAGTGAACAGATAGAAAATGGCTGTCACTTTAGCGGCGGTGCGTACCGTCACCGCCGGCGTACATCACCATTGGCCACTGTAACCCGTGTCGCCCATAGGCAACCAATGAGGTGTTGCACGGAGGTACTCGACCCCCTCCCGCAACGGTGCACAACGTCAGCAGAATTACCTCATTTTCACCTGTCCCTCCAAACAGGACAGGCGGATGCCATTTCGGGGAAGGGGGGGCAGGCCATAGCACCTAAGTGCGTCACAGTACACATAGGCACTATTTGTGCCTATCCAACAACATACTATTAGAGTCTCAACATGCAACGCAGGGTAGTGTTTGGAAATGTGGAATACTGACCAGCTGCTCCCCGTTTTTCCCCCTAGATTACAACAGCTGTGGATGAATAGGAGATGGAGACATCCCCCGTGTACAGACCGCTGGTGGACTTGTCAACAATGGAGGACAGGCACATTATCCTCACCTATAGACTTGACAGGGCCACAAGCACAGAGCTGTGTGCCCAACTGGAGCCTGACCTGATATCTGCTATCCGTTACCCCACTGGGATCCCGCCTCTTGTGCAAGTCCTATCTCTGCTCCATTTCTTGGCAACTGGCTCCTTCCAAGTGACAGTATGCTTGGCAGCAGGAATGTCACAGCCAATGTTCTCAATAGTGCTGACCAAAGTGTTGTCTGACCTTATTAAACACATACGCAGGTGAAGGATTTGGCCACAGTGAAAGCTGACTTCTATGCACTGGGACATATCCCAACAGTATTGCATTAGTTCCCCCTGGAGAAATGAACAGGTGTTCAGAAATCCAAAGAGTTTTCACTCAATGAATGTGCAGATAGTGTGCCTGGTGGACCAGTAAATCTCCCATATCAATGCTAAGTATCCTTGCTCTGTGCATGATACCTATATCCTGAGGAATAGCAGCATCCCACATGTGATGGCTCAACTCCAGAGGCACCGGGTGTGGCTAATAGGTGAGCCCCAGTTCCCACCCAGTGGATGTTGGTGTATAGGTATGGTGTGGGCCCTAAGGGTTAGTGTGTGTCTAACAGGTGTCCCTCGATAATTGCAGGTGACTCTGGGTACCCCAATCTCTCATGGCTACTGACCCCTGTGAGGAGTCCCAGGACAAGGACAGAGGAACGTTACAATGAGGCACATGGGCGAACAAGGAGAATAATTGAGGAGACATTTGGCCTCCTGAGAGCCAGGTTTCAGTGCTTGCATCTAACAAGTGGATCCCTGTGCTACTCACCCAAGAAGGTGTGCCAGATAATCGTGGCATGCTGCATGTTGCATATCCTTGCCTTGAGACGCCAAGTGCCTTTTCTGCAGGAAGAGGAGACTGGAGATGGGCGTGGGGCGCTAGTGCACCCTGTGGACAGTGAAGATGAGGAGGCAGAGGATGAGGATGAGGACAACAGGACAGCTATTATATGACAGTACCTCCAGTGACACACAGGTAAGACACTGTAACTTCACTTTGGATTGACAGTTGTGTATTTGACATTGTACATGGTAGGCAAATTCTCCCACTTCTATGGCTACTTACTGTACCCTTTGGCATCTCTATTTTCAGACATCTGTGCCCCACTCTGGCACCTGATGTGTTGACTGCAGCCAATTACAGGTCATTCCTATGTATACATTACTGTACAGTTTTATTGCAGTGCTTAAACCTTGTTAAATGAATACATAGTTCAATCATTTGACATTCTCCGTACTTGTATTTTTTCAAAGGGTGTTTATTTAAGTGCTAAGAGGTAGAAGGTGATGTGCAATGTGCTGGGTGATGATGGAGAAAAGTCCAGGATAGAGTCCAGTCTATTTGTATTACAGGTGCATTGTCCAAGGGTGCATAGGAAGGGGAGCAATGGCAGTTCAAGGTGGAGAGGGTGACAGAGTGGGACACAAGGGTGACAATCAGGAGAGTCTTTTTTCCTGGCAGAGGTCTTGGCAATGTTCTCTGGCTTCTGCCTGGATCGCAGGGACCATTTGCGGGGTGGTTCTCCTTCTGCAGGGGGCCTCCTGTCCACTAGCGGCAGCGGAGGTGGAGGGCTGTTCATCGATTTGGCTAGTGTCAGGGGGCCCGGTGGAGTGCCACTGCCTCCCTTATGGTGTTGCCCATGTCAGCCAGCACCCCTGCAATGGTGACCAGGGTGGTGTGGATGTTCCTCAGGTCCTCCCTGATCCCCAGGTATTGTCCCTCCTGCAGCCCTGGGTCTCCTGCAACTTGTCCAGTATCTGGCCCATCGTCTCCTGGGAATGGTGGTACGCTCCCAGGATGCAGTTGAGTGCCTTGTGGAGAGTCGGTTCCCTGGGCATGTCCTCCCCCTGTCGCACAGCAGTCCTCTCAGCTTCCCTGTTGTCCTGTGCCTCTTTCCCCTGGACCATGTGCCCACTGCCACTGACCCCAGGTCCCTGATCATCCTGTGTTTGTGGGGTTGCCTAGGGTCTCTGTAGTGGTGGATACACTGCTGATTGACGTGTCCTGGGGACATAGGTATGGGCCCGCTGGGTGGGTGCTGTGCTGGTGTTTCCTGAGGGGGGAGGCTCTGTGGTGGTATGGGACTGTGCCTGGGTAATCCACTTTCTGGAGATCCCTGATGGGCCATGTTGGTTATCCAGATCCAGCGTCCACCAGAACTTCTGTCATCACTGTGGGCCTTTTCTGTGGGGGGACTGGATGTTGCTGGCACCTCCTGTCCGGTGACGTTGAGTGGGGGAGCTGTGGGGATGTAAATGCAGTGTTGTAGTTTCTGCGTGTGACATCTTGTGCATGGGCGTGTTGCCCTGTATGGTTGTGATTGCCCTGTCAGCTTTGCCTTGTGTGAGTAGTGATTTTGTGGGCTAGGTGATTCTCTCTAATCTGCATGCTTTAGTGATGGGTGTCCATGCAGGTCGATGATGGGGATCCATGCATTGGTGTTACATGCAGGGCTTGGTATTGTGATGGGTGTGTTGTGATGGTGGAGTATGTGGGAGGTGATGCAGTGATGGGAGTGAGGGTAGGGGTGGGGGTGTGTGACGGCATGCAGGTAGGGGGAGTGATAGTAATAGAGATTTGACTTACCAGAGTCCAGTCCTCCTGCTACTCCTGCCAGGTCCTCAGGATGCAGTATTGCCAAGACTTCCTCCTCCCATATTGTTAGTTGTGGGGGTCCACCGCCAGTCCTCTGTACAGCTATCTGGTGTCTTGCAACCACGGAACGTACCTTCCCCCGTAGGTCATTCTATCTCTTCCTAATGTCATCCTTGTTCTGGAGTGCTGTCCCACGGCATTGACCCTGTCCACGATTCGCTACCATAGCTCCATCTTCCTGGTAATGGATGTCTGCTGCACCTGTGATCCCAATAGCTGTGGTTCTACCCAGATGATATCCTACACCATGACCCTTAGCTCCTCCT
Source organism: Pleurodeles waltl (assembly GCF_031143425.1). Taxonomy (NCBI): domain Eukaryota; kingdom Metazoa; phylum Chordata; class Amphibia; order Caudata; family Salamandridae; genus Pleurodeles; species Pleurodeles waltl. Next base: position 709,921,360 of record NC_090437.1, on the reverse strand, counting down.
CTGAGAACCTGGGGTGTCTTTGTGGTGCCATGGGTGTAGTGTGTGTGTGAGGGTGTGTGAGGGTGTGTGGGGTGATGTGTTGGGGTGTGTGCTGTGAGGTGCGTGGATGGTGTATGGGTGATGGTGTTCTTTGGCTCTGGTTCTGAGGGTGCTCTTGGTGTATTTCTCTCTCAGTTGTCAATTTTTTTGAGTCTTAAAGGGTTGTGGATAATGTGTGTTTCTCTTATAGTGGTGTGGGTGTGGTGTGTGTATGTGTGCCAGGTGTTTGTAGTTTGAATTCTCCATTGTGGTGTAGTTTTGTATGTGTGTGTATTTTGAGTGCGGTAGTATGTACCTCCAATGGTCTATTGCGGTTGAATGTCCGCTGCGGTGATTCGTGGGTCATATTGCTGTGGGCGTAGTTCTTTTGGCGTAATGGTGTGGGTTTTGGTACTGCCAGTTTAACACTGACCTTTGGTCTGGCTGACTTGTGTGTGTGTCTGTTTAGTGACAGATTGCTTGCTATGTGTGTGTCATAATATGGATAGCGGTAAACTGCCGTGGCCGGCCTTATGTTGGCGGCAGTCGGCATGGCGGTAAGTGGTACTTTCCGCCAATGTCATAGTATTCAAAATGATAAATTCACCATTAATAAGTTTTGTCAGTGTCCATGTTACAACAGATTTTAAAATGGAATAACTCAGTTAATGCATTGTTCTAACTATTGTGCAGAACTGCGATCTTCAACATTTACATGTAACATTTTAAACATTACTTTTCAGAAATTCATTCTCATTTTACTGCAGACCATTTATAAACATCATGGAAAATCACACAGAATTGCACTAATTGGTGATACATTACGTTTTAGAGCTATACCATCAAACTTTGGTTCTCTACTCTACAGAGAGTACACATTTATATAGGCTTTCAGTGGACCACTTCACAACAAATCTATTAGTACTTCAATCAACAAAATGCAAAGATTATCATGTATAGATGATCACTGTGATGTCAGGGGTGGCAACAACATTTCTGCTACATCAATCCCCACTATGATGGTGAATCAGGACATCAGATCAAACTACAATCTCCCATTTTCATTGAGACAGGTCAAAATCTTTGCGGTTGTCCTGAGAAAGACCTTCTGGACTCCTCTAACTGCCTAATGGCACTGTAATATATACTTCATCTAGTTTCCAGCTCAATTCCGTCCTTTCTTTTTCCTCTCTTTGCTCTCACTTTTTTCAGCTTCTTGTATAACTTGTAAAGACCAAGTGCAACTAAGGCACACAAAGCTATTATCAATATAGGTCTCAGGATACTGTCAACTATTCCTCTCCTTAAAGTTCCAAATGACTTTCCAACTGCTGAAAAACCACTGCCTGTTGCTTCCCAGGCAGCAGTTGTCGCTAACTCCTTTAGGTCCTTGTACAGGCTTGTCATATTTGAAATGTAATTCCTCAACTCCTTACTATAGTCTGGTATGTACGTGCAATATTGTTCAACATGCAACATCTTGCAATCTCCACCCTCTTTCGCAAGAAGGATGTCTAACGCAAGATGATTTTGTAAAGCCATTGATCTTACGTCAACCATTTCTGTGTCTACTAACAAGAAGGCACCTGCTGTGTCTGTAGATAACTAAGCTACAAATGTTGACAACTTTCTTGTCTTGGGATCATTGAGGATCACTCCCACAGATGGAATTATGGCACAAAAATATATCCTGCAGTCCCTGAAGCACTGGCACCTCTTTTTACTTTGGTGTTTGACTTCTCATTCCACACTGGCTCATTGAAATGCTCCACATGATAAGTCTTTGGAAGGACTACTCTTATATAACATGTTCCAAATCACCTGTTAGGTAGCTTATAATATGTGTTCTTCCATAGATTAAATAAACACCTGGTATGGCGGGGTCCTGTCCAGCTAACATGAATGCCCAAACGCTCATGAACGAAATCACGTCTATATTCACTAGTCCCTACAAATTTTCTGTCAGTTTTCAATTTTGGTTTATATATACACAGCTTCCCTATATGTTGCCAATCTAAGCAAGGAAGCAAGGGATCCTTGACTTCCTACTAACGAATGAGCTTCTTCTCTACCCCAGCTACATAGTACTACTCCTTTTTGTCTTCAACTTGTCCAATAAACTCCTTTTCTACTGGGGTGAGAATACAGGACAGATTGTTTCTATGGGTATAAGCTATAACAAATGTCAATGTATATACAAAGGAATCTCCCGCTGTGTCAATGTTTTCAACTTTGGCAATGCTGCTCAAATATTTCATGAAGGGGACAATTAAGAATACAAGGTCATAATTTGAATAATAATACTGGAAACACTCTTTCTGATAGAAAAGAGTTAGCAACAAACTACAGGAAATTCCATAAGGCATGGGGATACTCTGATAAGTGATTTCCTCACTAACTGATGAAGGTAATTGTGTGCAGACGTAACAATCTTTAACCTCCATGGTATTTACATACTCATATAATAGCTTGTAATATACATTTTGAGACAGGTAACCTCTGGAACCATCTGCATGTAAATCTTTCTCATTGAACAAAGACTTGTGTTTGCGATAGGGCTTGCAAAACTCCGGGCACCTGTTGATGTAACCTTCCCTGAACTAATAGGTGTGGTTAAACTCAATCCACTGAGCAACAAAATATTCATTATAACTGTCACAACTAACAATCACACACATAAGTACTCAAGCCTACTACTCTTGTTTCTTTTTGACTCCACGAGTACTGTAAATTCAGACCAAAAATTCAAAAATAAAAAATGAAAAAAGCAAATAGAGGTAGCAAAAACATTGATTGTCTCTTTCACTCTTTTTTTATTTGAGAGCGAAGCAAATAATGAAAATTGTCTCTTCAGAAAAATGTAATATTAGTTGCAAAAATCTCCTTCATCTTCTAGAAACTTCATCAAGCTTTTCTACCAAATGTTCAAAATGCCTCTAACAAAAGTTCAAATGTCTGTAATTCCCAGATCAATAATCCCCAATAAACATCCAGGGTGTAAAGTCTCAGTTCATCAAGTGGCAAGGAAATTTCAAAGTTCAGTTCTGCCACAAGAACGAGATCAAGAATGCTCAGTTTGATACGTATTAAAACAAAATGTTATAAATTCCTTCTCCCAGTCATTTGCTGAAAAATCTGAACATTCAGGTGTTGCGTATTTTTGACTTGGATCTCTCTATGATCTTCGAGCTACTGGACTATCAGTATCACTGTCATTCTGAACAGATTCCTCAGTTTCATCTGGTATCTGGTAATTCTTTTTGCTACAGCACTAGGTCCTTTATCAGCATCTGAGCTTTGTGGTGCCAACTGTTTCTGTCTCGACACTTCTGTACCAACCACTGATGTTGATTTGCTCAGATTCCCCTCAGCCCGCAATTGTGCTGTATCAGCCACTTGCACATCTCCAACAGCTTGACTAACCTGATCCCTCTGACTTACTGTAACCGACCTTTCAGGGACAGGTGCTGTATCCTCAAGGAGACATGTGCAGCTAGCGGGTACCCAGTTAGGGAGACCAGTGCACTTCACAGCCATTGGAGTCACTAACATGACCTGGTGTGGCTACTCCCCTCACAGTTTCAGGCAGGACTTCCTAACATGCTTCTTGACCATTACCCTATGGCCTGGGCACAGGTCATGGCAGACCTCCTGCTGTGGCTGAACTGTACCTTCTCTAACCTGATGAGACACAAAATGAACCACATCAGCTAGTTCTTTGAAATAATGCAGTAACAAGTCATCTGTAATGTCCACAAGTGCATTTGCAGGTACAGCTGGAAATCTCATGGCACACTTCATGATAATTTCATGTGGGGACAAGCTTGTCTTTCTGTTTGGAGGACTGTGTATGCTCATCAAAACAAGAGGCAATATGTCAGACCATTTCAGAGAGGTGTAGGCAGATTCTTTCACCAATATGGACTTCAAAGTTCCATTAACTTGTTCCACCAATCCAGAGGATTCAGGCCTGTAACTGCAATGTAGTCTTTGCTCACCTTGTAATGTGCGTATAATATTTTCAGGACTTCACTGATGAAGTGTGTCCCTTAGTCTGACTCTAGAGAAGTTGGGAAGCCAAACCTTGCAATTAACTCCCTAAGTAACAGCTTTGGTACTTTAAGACTGTCATTTCTCCTGTTGGGTAAGTCTCAACCCAACGAGAGAAACTGCATACAGTGCCCAAGACATATCTCAGTCCATTGCGCACAGGAAGCTCAATTAAATCAAGATGCATCCTGTTCAAAGGTCCTCCTGATGTGTCTATGTGAATCAGTGTAATTGCTGTATGTTTACCTACATTCATCTGCTGACATGTGACACATTGGTAACATAGGGCCTCTGACAGCCATCTGAATCTGGGGCTTTACCAAGTCTGTTTGAATTTCTAAGCATAGAATCGCAACCAACATGGGCTACACCATGATAATGCCTAGCCATAGGTGGTAACAAACTATTAGGCATCACAACTCTTCCATTAATTGAAACTCAAACAGTATCTTCATTTCTCTTGACACAACCTGCTCTAATCCAACTTTGCTGTTCTTCCTTTAACACTTCTTCTTGAAACCTCTTAACTTCCTCCTAGGTATCTGTAACAGGTATAAGAAGATTGAGACTTCTTTCATCTTTTGACTCATTTGAGTACTCTCCATTTAAGGCTGTACAGTTCAAAGCACAATAACTTACCACCTCATCAGCATACTTGTTGCCGAGAGTTATATAATCAGTGGCACTGCGGTGTGCAGAGTATTTTAGAACTGAAATTTGGGCAGGCAACTGTAATGCTTTCAAAAAAGTACATTCCTTGTCTCTGTTGTAAATTGATGAGCCAAAGAAGGTTAGAGAGCCTCTCTGGAACCACAACTATCCGAAGTCATGAATGACACCAAGTCAATACTGACTATTGGTGAAAATTGTCACCTTCAGCTGTTCAGAAACACATTATGCTCTTGTAAGAGCAACTAGTTGAGATACTTGGGCAAAAAAGACTCATTGAAGCCAGGAGGCTTTGACTACACCTGAGACTGTACAGACTGCATAACCATCTCTCAGGGTACCATCTTTGTCTCTTAAACAGAAGCCACCAACAAACATTTCATAATCAGTTTAATGTAGGGGAATGTAATGAACATCAGGTCTTGGATTGGTGCATAGTTCAGTAACATCTTGTGAGTAATGCTCAATTTTATCAGTACAATCATCATTTTCACCTTTACCATTCACAGGAACCGGCAAAAGAGTAGCTGGTTTGAAGGTATTGCAACTTTTGAGATTGACATTCTGAGCTGCGAATATGATGTAGTCTTAGAGGGTCAGACATGCACTTGTAAGATGCTGAATTTTGGTGTGAGGTAACAACATTTCCACTTAATGGGGGACAAAAACATTCAAATGATGACCCATAAGAATGCTTTCAAACTGTTCTACGCTGACGCAGGCTGCATCAACAGCTTTAAAGCAATCAGGCAAATCCAAAGTCACAGGATTAAGAGTGGCAGAAAAATATGCCACAGGTCTGTTTGACTTCTGTGCAAATAAGTGGAAACAGAGAGTGTGCATCCCTTCCTCTCACAGCGGTACAAAGTAAAACATTTATTGTAATCCGGCATTCCCAGAGCACGGGGGACAACAGAGATTTTCTCTCAGCTCTGTGAAGGTACGTTTGCAGTTGTCATCCATTGGTACCAGATCAGACACTTCCTTGTGTGTCAGCATTTGTTAATGCTTGGCCAAAAGGGAAACGTTTGCAAAACAGTGGCAACAGTAGCCAATCATTACCCAAAACATTGTAACTTCTTTCTGCTGCTTTGGGAGATTAATTTTCAGAATTGCTGTGATTCTTTCTTGTGATACCTTCCTTGCACCTTTCACAATGTGGTGTCCTAATTACAAGACTTCTTTCTTATAGTACTGCAATTTAGTTGGGGAAACTTTATGTACATTCTCAACTAAGTGGTTCAACAGGGCAATTGTATCTCTCCTACATTCTTCTTGAGTATGTAACATCACTAGTAGGTCATCAATGTACTGGACCAAAACTGAATGGTGGGGCATTTTAAGTGACTCCAGATTCTTTTTTAAGATCTGGTGAAAAATTGGAAGGACTCTCAGCATACCTCCGTAGGACTTGGCACCATGCCAAAACATGACAGCTAAACCAAAACATGAAGAGAAACTGTCTCTCCTCATGCAATGGTATGAAAAAGAATGTTCTGCATAAATCAATTACATAACGGTGAACCACTCTGCTTCACATGGAATTTGGAATAAAATCACTGCTGGATTTGTTATCACAGGACAACATGAGACGACAATCTCATTCACCTTTCTAATGTCCTGGACTATGCAGTATTTTCCACTGGGCTTCCGCAGCCCCATAATGAGAAAGTTACATGGACTTCCCATTATCTCTCTTAGAATTCCTTGTTCTATCAGTCAAACTATCATCGGGGTAATTTGTGCAATTGTTTCGGGTGTCATATTATATGGGTAGTTCTTGGATACACAACATTCTGTTTCACAGTAATCTTGATAAGCTCAACTATTTTGATGAGATCTATCTCCTTTCCTGAAATGTCCCAAACTTCAGTGGACACAGTGGGGGTTATTACAACTTTGGAGGAGGTGTTAATCCATCCCAAATGTGACGGATATACCACTAGCCGTATTACGAGTTCCATAGGATATAATGGACTCGTAATACGGCTGCTGGTATATCCGTCACTTTACCGTCACTTTTGGGATGGATTAACACCTCCTCCAAAGTTGTAATAACCCCCTGTGTCTTTTAAATCCTCAGATAAGTCATTACAAGTCAGCATTGGGTAGAATGTGACAGTCGGGGTTTGAGTCACTATTTTAAATGCTGCATCTTTAGCATTTGTGTGTATTTCAATACCATTTGTGGTAAAACTAATGGAACAATTCGACTTACATAGCAAGTTGCACCCAAGCAACTTACAGGACTTGAGTAACATACCACAAATTGATGCTCATCTTCAAAGGGACCTATTTTTCGGAAACAGATTCTGTTACTTGGTTGGACAATGCAACTCCTACAACTTGTATTCTCTTTCCTGAAAGGGATAAGTTCAGTACTTCTGTGATTCAGACAGTAGAGCGTGTGACACCTGAGTCTACTAAAAAGTGCACATAATCACTATTCACATCACCAGCCACATATGGACCACATTGATCTACTTCTAACGAAGCACTTAGCACCCATTCATCTTCTTCCTTGGGGCACCTCAACTGAAAAATGTCTGAAAAACCATAACCACTTGGATCAATTAAGGGAAACTGTGATGCCAACTGATTCATGTCTACATTGCTAGCCTGATTTTCATTCTGTCTGGAAACGTTTGTCTCTTGTTGGGACAATGGTCTTGGGGAACTTGCATCTGCTGTCTTTGGGACATATGTGCATTTTGTGTTTGGGGTCTCTGAACTCTCTGCATTTGAACTTGATTATTGCCTTGTACTTCTACAACTCCATTACTCTGTACCTCATTATTTGCACCATTAATGGGACACTCCCTCTTCCAACGGACAAACTGGCTGCAACCATGACACAGATTTGTTCTTTTCAAGGCCTGGAAATCAGCAATTCCACTCTGATAGGAAAAAAAACAACATGTCCTCTACCTTGCTGCTGGTAACCATTACCTTCTTGTTGTTGCACTCCTTGCATACCACCAGTATTCCCTTCAAACTGTTGAATCTGACTAGCTTTTGTGCAGCTTTTAATTGCATCACATCACTTTCTCCCTCAACTTTTTCTGCTTCAAATTCAATTCATTGCTGCAGTATTTTGCACATCGTAGCATCTCAGCAATTTGTTGGTTCTGCTGCTGAATCGTGTCACTTATGTCTGACTTCAATCTCGGAAAAAATCTAAACACATAATGACATATATTTCGCTTCAATGGCTTCAATACCACTGAAATGCTTGAAAGCCTGCAACAATCTCTCATAACAAAAATGCATTGACTCCTTAGATTCCGGAGCTGTCTTGTCAAACCTCAGCCAATCAATGTCTTCAGGGTACAGCTTGTTCTTTAAAAAGCTAATTACTTTCTGATAATTTCACGTCACCTCTTCAGACTTTGCATTTGTCACTGGATTTCTTGGAGGTTCACTGTCAGACCAATCAACAGCAACCTTACACTCAGTCCATAAATCACTTGAAACCACAAAATCAAACAATGTATTTAAGTCTTCCTAAATCCATTTTGAAAGTTTCACAAATCATTCTGTTTCATTATACTGCTACACTAGTCTCAGTCTCTCTCAAATTTGGATAGTTATTGGTGAATGACAAAATATCACTCCTACTTCAAGGTACATGAACATATCCATCACCAGGAATTTCTCTCATGGGAAGCACATTTGTCAAAGGTAAACTTTCTATTTGGGGTACTATAGCTGATTTGCTTAAGAGGTTCTGATCTGGGCACAAAATATGGGAAGGATCTCTGAGGAATCCTCGCCATAGGGGTAAATCCTGTGTGACTTGTCACTGAAGCCACGGCTTAAGTCCGTGTAGGGGTCAAAGATCATGGAAGATAATTTATTCTCTCCACCTCTGAACCACTCTGACTCACAAATCCCTCTGCACTGTTTGATGCAACTGGGGTATGTGAGACATTCTGAACATTTGGGACATTCAGGACATTTATCTTGTGGGGATTATTCCCAGTAAGGCCTGAAACATACAAAGGAGCAACTGGATCTATCATCATTCATGTAATCCATTGGATTCTGTGGAACTGCCATTCCTACAGGTCCTGTTGTTCGACCTGGCCCTTTTTGCAGGGTCATCCCCAAACGTTTTGCCTTCCTCCTCCTGTTTTTCTCACCCTCTTTTGTTGGCTTTAGGACTGTGGGCATTTTATCACTGCTGACCAGTGCTAAAGTACATGTGCTCTCTCATTTAAACTTGGTATGATTGTCTTACACCTGCTTGGCACATTTAGTTTGCCTATATGTCCCTTATCCAGTGGTATCTCATATACCCAGGGCCTGTAAATTAAATGCTACTAGTGGGCCTGCAGCACAGCTTGCGCCACCCACTGAAGTAGCCTTTCAAACCTGTCTCAGGCCTGCTACTGCAAGGCCTGCATGCGTAGTTTACTGTCACATTAGGTTGGCATTTAAAATTACTTGCCAAACCTGGAACTTTCCTTTTCCTACAAATAGGTCACCCCTAAGGTAGGCCCTAGGTAGCCCCATTGGCAGGGTGCGGTGTATATAAAAAGTAGGACATATAATTTTTATGTGTGACATGTCCAGGTAGTGACAAACAGCCTATTTGGTTTTTTCCCTCCTGTGAGTGCTCCCTCTCCCTTAGGTTTGCAATAGGAATTCCCTTATATATGTCTAAATGGTAATTTCTGATCTATGACGAGTAGTATGAGCATGTTTAGTATGTTTGGAATGGTAGTGAGAACTCCTACTTTTTGGTGTAGCTGGAGTTTTTATTACTATGGTGGAAATGTCACTTTTGGAAAGTGGGCATTTCACTGTGCTTACGACTCTTGTGCCTGACTTCAGCCACTTTTGGGGTAGAGTGACAGCTGGGAATTGTGCATACTTTCCAGACAGCCACCACACAGGGAGAGTGAAGGTGTGACAGGATTACATCTACATACTGAGTGGTCTTCCTGGGCTGGGAGATTGGGAGACGGGGCGCACTTACATTTGTATAGATTGTGTCCTGCCCTCACACAAAGGGCTCATTCACCCCCTACTCGTTCACACACTACTGATGTCTGGAGCCAGGGATTGGGTTAAAAGGGAGTGCTGTGCACTTCAATAGCTCATATGAAGTGCCCCCTAGATCAAAGACATTTTGAGTATAGTACAGGCCCCATGTTTTAAACACTGCCTGGAGTTTTAACCAGATGATGCTGGCTCTACAGACTGTACATTGCCATGAGGTCTCAGGCCCTAGAAGGCATGCTGTTGGCTCAGCGAAGAGGTTGCTCCATGCGGAGCATGCTAGAGAGTTGCAGCGGAGGGCTGGGACATCAGCCTTTTTGGCAAGAGCTCCTTCCGATTTCCCCAGGTGGCTCGCAGAGGCAGCCCACTGCCGCCATTTTGGCTCAACTGTTTGCTGAGGACACCCACAGTTGGTGGCGGTCCTCCAGGCTGGGTGAAGCCACAGAGTGGGAGGGCTCATTCAATGTACTGTAATTCCCTTAGTGGGAACACCCACATTTTTTGGCTGCAACACTCCAAGGGGGTTCCCTGATGATTCAGAGACCTGGGTTCCGCACTGGGTGAAGCCCCAGAGCTGGAGAGCTCATTAAACGTACCATAATTCCCCAGTGGGAACATACACATTTCTTGGCCCAAATACTCTGAGGGGGATTGAGTGTGCTGGCCGAGAGTCGGAATCAACCTACAAGTTACTGCATATCCCATAATATGCTTGAAGGTATTCCGGTGCCTATCGTTTGGGGTGGGAATGCTCCTGTAGCCACTGATCTCATGACAAAGCTACTGTATAACATGTAACAGGAGTGCAGGTGTAGGGGTATACCTGGTGAACCAAGTTCTTTTGGTAACTTACAGTGAGCTATGGTGATTTACGTGCACTCATATGACGATTCATGTAATGCTGAGGATTTGTGCTAATTCCTATGATTTGATGATCTGCTGCTGTGACGTCTTGATGTTATGGTATATGTCATGCTGGTTTCTGCATTGTCATGGTAATAAGTCTTGATCCATGATCTGCATCATATGCACAGTAATGGTGTTTTCATGACATGTACAATGTAGGAACACTTCTTTTATTGCACTCATTGTGGTATTTGACAATTGCCTAGTTGGTAAGGTAATCCCTGTTTCATGAGGTTTTGGTCTATGGTTTATGACCAATATATTTTATATGTTTACATACCAATGTGCTAATTCTCTTTGTGGTGTACTTTTTGTGTCACTTGTGTGTGTGTTGTGCAAGCACTTTACACATTGCCTGTGAGATAAGCCTAACTGCTCATGCAGCATAGATTAAACTGGGTGTGTAGCTTCCTTACCCTGACTTGAGTGGTGGGATCTGCCTGGCTTAGGTGCATACCCTGGCCAACCAGAAACCCCATTTCTAACTCCTGTCAAAATGGTATTTAAGCCTTGTCCTGGGTGATTCTGGGAAAAACTCTGCACAGGCTGATGTGAATTGAAACTTTTCACAAACTGATTTGAGTTAAAACTCTGTGCTGGCTGATTCATGTTAGAACTCTGCACTGACTGATTTGTGGTAAAGCTCAAAAGGGTTGATCTGTATTGGAAGTCTGTCCTACTGAACTCACAATTGAAACAGGACTTTCTGATTAGAGGTCTGTACAACTGCACATCAAAGATCACAATTCTTGGTGTCTCACTTGTCGCTCAGAATTAAATGGAGGCTGACCATTTAACTATAGCTGATTTGTAAAATCATCATCTGAATCACTCTCATAAGTTTCAGCTTTCTTTTCAGTATTTGTTGACTGTTCTGCTTTATCTGTTTTTACCTTAGTCCTCGGTCTGGTGCTTTCTCCTTCTTCACCAGTAATGACTGGATACAGCCTAGCTTCTTCAATGATATCTCTTCTCCCAATTTTTTGCTGACTATATCATCTTGCTTCTGCAACTGTTCTTATTGCTTTTTTACATTCTATTCTAATCAGCCATATGTTCTCAAGTATTAAGCACTTCAAATTGTGCGGGTCTCAGAGGCGGTTTCATCTCATAAAGTACTTGCCTCAGGATCTCAATGTTTCTCAAATGAAATGCTCCATACCGAGGAAATGCTAAAGCACCTTCTTTCTCAGTAACTTTATGGCATTGTTGAAGCCACAAACATGCATGAAGACCTTTTTCAGACAAAACATAATGAACTGGAGTACCTTGGGGTGGGGTCTCTATTCCTTTTCTAACTGTGATAAATACATCTCTTTCAGTGCACTTATTTTCAATCACATTGAATAAATCACAATAATTTATTGCTCAAATCAAAAATTAATTCTGTTCCCACAATTCTCTTTCTCGATGTTCACAACCAATAGCAGGACCCTGACTTGAGTGGTGGGATCTGCCTGGCTTAGGTGCATACCCTGGCCAACCAGAAACCCCATTTCTAACTCCTGTCAAAATGGTATTTAAGCCTTGTCCTGGGTGATTCTGGGAAAAACTCTGCACAGGCTGATGTGAATTGAAACTTTTCACAAACTGATTTGAGTTAAAACTCTGTGCTGGCTGATTCATGTTAGAACTCTGCACTGACTGATTTGTGGTAAAGCTCAAAAGGGTTGATCTGTATTGGAAGTCTGTCCTACTGAACTCACAATTGAAACAGGACTTTCTGATTAGAGGTCTGTACAACTGCACATCAAAGATCACAATTCTTGGTGTCTCACTTGTCGCTCAGAATTAAATGGAGGCTGACCATTTAACTATAGCTGATTTGTAAAATCATCATCTGAATCACTCTCATAAGTTTCAGCTTTCTTTTCAGTATTTGTTGACTGTTCTGCTTTATCTGTTTTTACCTTAGTCCTCGGTCTGGTGCTTTCTCCTTCTTCACCAGTAATGACTGGATACAGCCTAGCTTCTTCAATGATATCTCTTCTCCCAATTTTTTGCTGACTATATCATCTTGCTTCTGCAACTGTTCTTATTGCTTTTTTACATTCTATTCTAATCAGCCATATGTTCTCAAGTATTAAGCACTTCAAATTGTGCGGGTCTCAGAGGCGGTTTCATCTCATAAAGTACTTGCCTCAGGATCTCAATGTTTCTCAAATGAAATGCTCCATACCGAGGAAATGCTAAAGCACCTTCTTTCTCAGTAACTTTATGGCATTGTTGAAGCCACAAACATGCATGAAGACCTTTTTCAGACAAAACATAATGAACTGGAGTACCTTGGGGTGGGGTCTCTATTCCTTTTCTAACTGTGATAAATACATCTCTTTCAGTGCACTTATTTTCAATCACATTGAATAAATCACAATAATTTATTGCTCAAATCAAAAATTAATTCTGTTCCCACAATTCTCTTTCTCGATGTTCACAACCAATAGCAGCGGAACACTCTGTGATATAGTCCACCAATGCCAGCTTGGTTTCACACCAACCGACTTATACCAGCAGGACACACGGTTACGTCAATCTCACTGCAGCTCACCCTCCTTTAAAATTTCTCTCACACGCACTCTGCACGCAAACCTAATAAAAGATATTGTGAGCCAAAAACCAACACCCTGTCTGCTCACTACAGGATAAGGTAACTAAACACTTTAAAGCAGTACGGAGCTACACTTTCCAACTATACTTTCACAGTTGAAATTAATGAGACTTGACCAGTAAACCTCACTCTGGTCGATACAGATCCTACATGTACAATCAGGATTCACTTAATACCAACCAAACCATATACACTCAAGGAATACTATTGGCGCTATTGCTCACGACCAGCAACTTACACTGCAGACAAAAAATTAACCAAGTGTCTTCTACACTTGTGTATTATCCCAGGGTCTTAGTCTACGGTAGGCCCATTCAACAACATCAACGACTTCTTAGCATTAAGCGCCACAACAATACAAGTGCAGAAATTCTTCAAAACTCTTCACAACATCACACTTTATCACCATATTTAGCAAAAGCAATGCAAGCGCAAACTCTATTAATATTCACATATCCATTGCAAAGTAACAAAGCTGTAACTTCATCAATCTTCAGAACAAACAATGGGACATAACTGTTCAGGGTGGACAAATCGCACGACAAAATGTTTAGGGATTTCTAGCACCTTAACTAAATAGTCTTCCCCTCACTTGTGGGAGAAACCAAACCTCTGAGGCCAGATTTGTTAAAGCATTTCTAGGTTATGCTTTAAACAAGGTCAATAATTCTTTTTACCCACCATGAAGGGGTAGAGAAATAGGCTATCAAATCTTTAAGCAACACAATTTAAATTGACTGTATGACCCATGAGGCCACACAAGAACAAGAAAAACTCCAGTCTAAAATAAGGTTAAGGGTTTTATTACAAGCTCAGACTAAAAATCATGTAGACAGTTCTCTAAACAAAGTTATGAAGATTCAGAATTAGGATTGGTTGACCAAGGTTATGGAAAAGATTTAAATGGGCTAACATCAAAAGAACTAAACATTCAACAAAAGCAAAACAAAACATTATAAGGATGATCTGATGGGCAGAAAACAAGTGCTGTTAAGTTCTTTTAAGCATTAAGGCAATTTGGAAATCAAATAAGCTTAGCTAGCAGGGACAAGGGAATTAGCAAGTCAAAAGTTAACATGTGTTGGTCTAAAACACATGTAGGCAAAAAGTTAAAAGGCAAGGGACAAAGGAATTTGTTAAATTTGTTAAAATGACATCTGGGCCAAAAGATCACTAACCAAGGTTGCTAAAAAGTAGATAAAAAGGGAAGGCTTCAGCATTTTGGAAGCTGGATCAAGAGTCTCCTTCTACATCTCAGCAAAGCCTTGTATAAGATGATGAGGGTAGAGAAGTCTGTACCTCTCAAAATCCAAGAAGTATGCTCCTAAAGGGAAGAACAAGAAGACTGCAGATGAATGCTGCTGTTCCCACTGGGGAACATTATATTAAAGTCCATAGTGCAAGATGATTTGCTCATCCATCACTCCACATACCTCTGAAGGTGTAATTGTCCAGTCAGAGCCAATTATGCAACATGGAACTGTAACATCACACTACCGGCATGGGAAAGGCATCTATCTTAGCTCATTCATAACAGTTGAAACATATATAGACATTTTACTTGCACAATTCCTGAACGTACTAGGCTCAAGGTTATTTCTCAGCTCACTATGTATAAAACAATAAGGCATCTATTACCAAGCTACCATTTCATAAGAATGAAATCTGAAAGAAATGACACATTATCGGGAATGAGTACTCATTTGTCTACACAGTCAGAAAACAGGGCCTTGCAGACCTCACTTAGGCTAAGAAAAGTGAATTAAAATGACAAATTCATTTATGCAAAATAAGGCACATATAACATTCAAAATTGCATATTTATCATTAATAAGCTTTGTCAGTGTCCATGTTACAACAGATTTTAAAATTAAATAACTTAGTTAATACATTGCTTTAACTATAATGCAGAACTGCAATCTTCAACTTTTACATGTAAAATTTTAAACATTACGTTTCTGAAATTAATTGTCATTTTATTGCAGATCATTTATTACATCATAAAGGATCACATAGAATTGAACTAATTGGTTATACATGAAGTTTTAGGGTTAGACTACCACACTTTAGTTCTCTATTCTAGATTGAAGGCACATTTATAGAGGGCTTCAATGCACCACTTTACAACAAATCTACTGGTAGTTCAATTAACAAAATGCTAAGATTTTCACGTATAGATGATCACTGTGATGTCAGGGGCAGCAATAACATTTCTGCTACATCAACATTGTTGACTAAGCATCACAATAATACATTAGACATTCAAATTATAACAGAAAATGAAATAACTTTTCATTTCACCAATGAAGCAGACTGAATAGCATCTTAAGAGATCATATTCACTGTGTTTGACTAACCTATACCTCTATACACTACCATGTTTTTAAAGTAATTTGTGAATGTCAAAAGGTTCCTTTAATTTGTATGTCTCCAACATCTAATTTTCACTTTATTTTCTTTGACATCCCTTGGATTAGCAGACACGGGCATGATGTCATTTCACACACATCCAGGTTGTCCATTTTGTTGGGGCATTTTACTGCTGCCACCATTTCTTGTGCATCAAATCATGATTATCACATGGAGTACTGCATTACACTCACCTTGAAGCATATTCTTTTCCCTTGCCAACAATTGTTTATTTCAATTTCAGAGGCTTACCCGCTTTCAAATCGTGTTTCTGCATACTCATAATCTTCATTTTAGTGAACAGCATATCCCTATCAATGAAGGTGGGGTCACCATTTAGTTTTATCTTCCCTTCTGGTCTCAGGGTTAATTAGTATATAGTATGTTCATTTTACCTCATTTTTTCTGAAAGTTGATTATGGACACTTGTCCAAAAT
Organism: Pleurodeles waltl; assembly: GCF_031143425.1. Classification (NCBI taxonomy): domain Eukaryota; kingdom Metazoa; phylum Chordata; class Amphibia; order Caudata; family Salamandridae; genus Pleurodeles; species Pleurodeles waltl. The sequence goes on along the minus strand of NC_090437.1, from coordinate 709,905,259 downwards.
TGGGACTTCTTGACATCATGAAATGTAAAATAAGTTATCAACAACATAAACTGTACAAGCTGGTATTCTCAATTATCAATGAAAATTGCTTTTATTGAAAATTAAATTCAGGGCAGCACAGTTTGTTCAAATCTTGTTGGACATTTAAAGAGCATAACCTGGCAGTGCCATAATGCTATGAGAAAGAGCAATCAGCTACATATATAACGTGTTTAACGGCTTTCATGTAAATGTGGTGCACTGCGAAATCATATTATCGAAGTGCACAGATAAGTAGAAGCCTGTGATTAACTCATATAAACCACATCTATGCACATATTATTCAAATGTACTGGTGTAATAATGTACAGAAACAATATATTCCTATGATAATTTTCTCCTTATATTGTGTTTATGGGATTTCATATTTAATCTTATAATCAAATGTGTGTTAAAAGTCTGTATTGAAAAGGCTGGAGTTAAGGCCTATGTTTTATTCTGCATTTAAATGTTCAATTCAAGGTCTGTTCTTGTTGTTTAATTCATTGATTTCCAGATGCCTCTGTACCACTTAATGATAAGGACATTGTTAAGTCCAGATAAGGTGGCGTGAAGATGGGTTGCCAAGATTGTGGAGCAGTAATGAGGAGCTGCGAGAACAACTCACTTTTTGGATTCCTGGACATAAGAGTAATCCAAGGTTGCCCAGATGTGTACTGGACAGAATGAAGGCTAATTGGATGCAATTCACAATGGTGCCCTGTCAGTGTAAATTTCCTTAGTTGTGATGTCATCTCCTGGATTCGGAGGTTGAATAAAGTGTTGTTTAGTTAGTCCAAATTCATATTCCTTTTGCCCCTTGATTACAGCTGATCTTCAGAGAGGTGCAGACCTTTTCTAGATTAGGGCCCTCATTATGAACACGGCGGCAAACACCGCACCGGCGGAGATGACGGTAACAACCGCCAACAGACGGGCGGTCTGAACTGCCAACTAATGAACCACCTCAAACACAGGCAGCTTGAAAACCACTTACCGCCAGCAGAGGAGTGCTGACAACGATGGCAGAGCCCGCTCACAGGCCGACAGAAAGGCCCTACCCCCCCATCAAATAATGAAGCACTAGAACGCTGTCAGTCCCAGGGCGGGAACCACCGCCACACAAAGCCAGGCAGAAACGAACCAAATAAAAGAAAACACTCACCGGAGGCACACATAACACGCTGAAGCAGACATGGATAGAGTTGCAGATCATGCCAACCATGCTCCTTGCCATATACCTCCACGACCGAGACCACCAACCTACTAAAAAAGGGAAGAAAGGGCACAGTTACATACCCACCCACTCCACCCACCATGCAACGCTTCCACAACTCTTCACAGCAGCACAAGCCATACACCCCACAGCAAGAGGTACTTACCCGACACAAGGCAAATCCAAAGTGCCCAAAGTACACACATGTGCCCAACACCCCCAACCAAAGAAATGATGAACCACGGATCCTGAGTGTGCCATAAACAACACTGGCCACACATTAATTTTTATTCAGCTCAATGAGCAATATAAGTGCAACATGAGGCCAATGGCCAGTCCAGTGTACGTAGTCCGATGGGCCACATTAGCCCCAACTTGACTCCCACAAGTGCAAAGGTACCCCACCTCATAGGGACAACAATGGGGCATCCAGGCACCTGAGGAAACAGGGGCAGGGGGTGGTGGGGTACTGCTTACGACTGGAGGGGGGGCTTTGATTTACGTTTGGAAGGTGGAGGGAGCTTGGGTTTAGGGCTTGAAGTTGGTGGAGTGGACTTGGCCTGGAGTGCGGCAGATGTTACAGGGCCAGCACGGGTCTCTTTCTCACAGGGGAGGTAGGACGGGAATGGGAAGGGGGGACGGGGTGGGCTGTGACGTGGGGGGAGTGGACAGGATAAGGAGGTGTGCACATTTAGGAACGAGGCGGGGTGGGCCAGTGGGTTCAAATAGGTCTACACAGGATGTTAAAAGTTTCTTAGGGGCAATTGGGGTGGACCTGGAGGAAGGCATAGGACTGGAGGTAGAGGGAGTGGACGTGACAGGTGTAGGTGTGCGTGACATGGGTGCAGGTGAACGGACAGTATGCTGAGGTGTGGTGGATGTGTGATGGGTTGGTGTTTTGGTGCGTTTGAGTGTCTTGGAGGAGGGGGTGGGCACAGTGGGACAAGGCAGGCTGGCAGTGTAAATGCATGTTGTCTGGGTGTCTGCAAGTCTGGTGAGTGTGTTGCATGTGTCAACTAATGTCGTTGTGGTGAGTGCAGGTGTGGTGTCTGGGGTGCATGAATGGATGTTTGATATTGTGGTGACTGCAAGAATAAGATCTGCAACATTGAATGAGGATACAGTGCCTGTGGGTGTGCATGTAGAGGGGACAGACAGGGAGGTGGAAGAGGTGGACCCACTGGGGGAATTGGATGTTTGTGTGTGTGCATGTGTATGTTGGCTGTGTGTACGCCTGTGGTGGGAGGTGTGGTGCTTGTATTTTGAAGTGTGCTTCTTGTGTGTTGAGGTGTGTGCCTGCGTGTCAGATTGGGTGCTTTGGACGGGTGAAGGGAGTGGGGTGCTGGAAGGAATAGAGGTGGTTGGAGGAGGGACGTAATGACCAGGGACACTGGCTGTTGTCAAAGAGGAGGCCAGAGACTGAAAAGATCTCTGTAGGCCAGACACGGCACCATGAATGCCATCCAGATAGGCATTGGTCTGCTGCACCTCTGATGCTAGCCCCTGGATGGCATTGACGATGGTTGTCTGACCCACAGATATGGTTCTCAGGAGGTCAATAGCCTACTCCGTGAGGGCAGCAGGGCTGACTGGGGCAGGGGAGGATGTGCCTGGGTCAAAGGGGACGCCCACTCTTCTGAGTAAGCGGGCACGAGCAACTCGGTGGGGAGCAAATGGGAGGGCGGTGATGGTATGAGGGGTGGCAAAAGATGACACAGAATGGGTGGGCCCACTAGGGTCCGCCACCGCCAGGGAGCTCCCATCGGAGGAGGTATCAGAGTCACTACCTCCAGTGGTAGTTGCCTCCTCCGTGGTACTCACCTCACCCTCCAACCCACTGGTCCCCTTGGCATCGGATGACTCTGCCTCCGTGGAACCATTGCATCCGCACTCACTGGTGCCTCAGCTCCCTAGCCAGATGATGCTGATGTACACAGAAAACACAAGCGAACAGGGATGGGGGGTTAAGACAGGAGAGACACTTGTAAATAGCTGAATGGAGGTACATAACTGGTTCACACATACACCCACCCTGAAAATATTCCACCAGGCAGCACCTAGCACTACACATGGCTATGCCCCTGTATAGTGGCCACAACCCTGGTCTACAGGAATTCCCCACAGTACTGAAGGACCTGACATACTGCAGACTTGACCCTTACAACCCTACTCCCCACGGGGGCCATTATGTAGATGGACATCAGTCAGAGTCCCTGCCACTAGACAGCATACATACGACTGCACAGACACATCCATCAAGGAGCCAAAGTATGGTATTTGTACTCACCCCCTTGTGACTGCTGAGCAGCCTTCAAGCGCCCATCCAGGTTGGCGTACAAGGGGAGGACCCCGTCCATGAGCTTCTCCAATTCCTCGCTGGTGATGGCCGGGGCCCTTTCCCCTGCCACATGTGCCATTTTCATGACCAGAGGCAGGACACAGCAGTACAGTCGGTGGAGTACCTGCATGCACGAGATCCGGGAGTCAAGTGAAGTTGGGGTGACGAGTTCGCGTATGCACCGTGGCAGTGTGCACCGTCACCGCCTGCGACGATCATGATACGCTAAGAATGCCCATTGACAACCATGTTAACCAATGAATTTGCGCACGGTAGTAAATACCGCCTTATGCTATTACGTCAACCGCTAGCGGTATGAGGTCACTTCCACCACAACACTTCTGGATTACAGGGGGCAGACATTTTGGCCTTAACTACGCAGTTGTAAAATCCTCATCTGCACCATGCAGGCCCTATTGTCCCCAAACACCCATAGGCATGAAACAATATACATTAGCTCACCTGAACAGTCCTGATTTATCATTGTGGTCATGTTGCTATAATGTCACACATACTATGTATTTGTGTCAATCATGCCACCAGTGCTGAATAGGAAACATTGTGTGCAGATGTATGTGTGTTCCTCACATGTGTTCTATACTCCTACTAGGTACAGACCCTTGTGGTGAGGGAGGGCCCCATCAGTGTACAGACCACTTGTTGATTTGCGGACCATGGTGGAGTATCACATCATTATCAATTACAGACTCAGTCATGCTACTATTCATAAACTTTGTGCATTACTGGATCCAGCACTGAGACCGACTAATCGTATTCAGAATGCCATCCCTACTGAATTGCAGGTGCTCTTTGCACTCCATTTCCTGGCCACGGGCTCATTTCAAGTGACAGTGGGCATGGGTGCAGGTTTTCACAGCCAATGTTTAGCATTATACTGTCCAGATTCCTGAATGCATTTGTACGACACCTGCAGTCCTATGTGAGGTTTCCCCAAAGTGCTGACTTCCCTGCCATCAAGTCTGACTTCTATGCCTTTGCCAACATACCCCATGTGATAGGTGCCATTGATGGCACCCACATAGCTCTCATCCCCCCAAGAGTCAGTGAACAGGTGTACATAAACAGGACGAACTTTCATTCCATGAACATTCAATTGATGTGTACTGCAGACCAGTACATCTCACATGTGAATGTCATGTTCCCTGGATCAGTCCATGATTCCTTTGTGCTAAGGAACAGTAGTGTGCCACAGAAGATGGAACAACTACAAGGGGACATAGGATGGATAATAGGCAGGTGTGTCTGACACTTACTGCCACATAGCAGACAGCCAGGCTGTCTGCCACTGAGCGTTGTCATTGACAGTCCTGTTTTACCCCCTTTTTTAGGTGATTCTGTCTACCCCAACATGCGTTGGCTCCTGACACCAGTGAGGAATCCTGGGAAAGATGCAGCAAAGGAACTACAGTACAATGAGGCCCATGGACGAACTAGGAGGGTGATAGAGCGCACAATAGGGCTCCTGAAGGTTAGATTTCGTTGCCTTTATATCTCTGGCGGTTCCTTGGCCTATGGGCCTGAAAAGGTGTGTAGAATAGTGGTGGCCTGCTGCATGCTCCACAACGTGGCTGTGAGGAATTCTAGCCCCCTCTTGGAGGAGGAGGGTGCTGTATATCCAGACCTGCATCTTCAGAGAGGGGATGTGAGGGATGGTGATGATGAGGAGGGGGAAGATGTACATTCCAGGATCCAACTGATACAACTCTACTTCTAGTAACTATGTGGGACTAATCGATGAGATTGCTGTCTGTGCAGCATACTGTCAGTGTGCCTTTTCATCTATGGGGGTGTTGGGTCAATAGACATTGCCACTGTGACCAGGTCTGCATAGGACATGTAACATTATAGTATAATAGTTTGACAATTCTGTAGGTACAAGAACATGTTATGCGTGGGGTGCAATTCCTGCTACTCAGATAAGAATAAATGATTTATAATACAGTTGCATCCATACTTCAATTTGTTTTGACATAATGACAGGGGACATTGCAATTGGTGAACTGGTGTTTTATTTGATGCAGGGATTACATCGTGCAGTTTACAGTGATGGGAGTGCGCTACTGGTGGTTATACAATATGGCAACATGGTTGCAGCATTTGTTGGCAGTAGTGGTATGTCCATCTATGTTTTTCAGTGTTCGGTGTTGTTCTTACACTGTTTGGTCGTTGGTTCAGTGAGACAGTTGGAGGACAGTTCTTGTCAGAGTCACTTCTTTGAGGGGGCCTTGGTCTTGGCAGGTGTTCCTGTGCCATATCTGGGCCTCAGGGACCGTTTGGGTGCCTGGTGTTGGCCTGTACGAGTTGAGATGCATGTCTCCTGTGTGTCCTGAGATGGTGGAAAATGTCCAGTTGCTGCTGCTGATGTTGTTGTCCGGTCTGTATCTTTGCCTGTAGTAGGGGCTTCCTTGTCTGTGTGGGCCTCAGGCTGTGTTGGGACAAGGTGCAGCAGTGCACCTGCTATGGTGGCCATTGTGGCATTGTGCAGTTTCCACTGCTCCATGGCCTCTTGGTGGTGTGCTACCAGCATCCTTTGACTCTGCTCCAGGGTGGACACTATCTTGGCCAATCTGTCCTGGGTATGGTAATATGCTCCTAGGACCTCAGAGATCACGTCCTGGGCTGCAGCATCAATCCTGTGGCCTTCCCCCGGGCCAGTGATGCCCTCCCAATGGGCCTAGCCCCCTGTGCCTGTGTCCCCTGCACAGGTCTGGTGGTACCACTTGTACTGGGGCCATCGTCTTCCTGCCTGTTGGTAGGGGTTGACTGTGGCCTCTGTCCATGTGTTCCACCAGTCTATGACCTGGATACACAGGTGTGGGGACGGTTGCCCTGGGCTGATATTGTTGGCTGGGTGGTGGGGTGTCAGTGGTGTTCTGCATGGGGCTCTTGGATGATGACAGTCAAGGGCTGTGTGAGGGGCCAGGGTGTTTGTCAATGTCCAGGGTTCCATCTCCAGTGTCCTGGGAGGTGCCTCTGTCTCCCTGTGGGCCACGGCCACTCCTTGTCCTGTCCGTCAGGGTGGCATGGGTCGTGGTGCCTGTTGGGGGGAATGGACATGTCTGTTACAATTGCAAGATTGGATGGAGTGCACAGGACTGGACTGTTCTTTGCAGGTTTTCACACTTTGGGGCCATGCAGGGTGCCTTTGTGAGGTTTGCATTGCATTTTGCTTTGGATGTGGAGGTGCATTGTGGGTGGTGTAGTCCCTTTGTGATTCCTTGCAGGGGTAGGTGGCTGTACACAGGGGGAAGGATGTGGGCATATTATTGGGTTTGTGGGCATGCAGGGTGACTGGCTGTTGTGAACCTAGGCTGGGTGTGTTAGTGGTCCTTGTGGTTGTTGGAGGGGTGGGGTGGTGCATGCATTACAGGTGTGATGGATATGGGGTAATTGTAGATGACTTACCTGAGTCCATTCCTCCAGTGAGTCCCTCAGAGTGCAGGATGGCCAGTACCTTTTCCTCCCAGTCAGTGTAGTCAGGTGGTGTTGGTGGAGGTCCTCCCCCAGTCTTCTGGACTGCCATGTTGTGCCAGGATGCCATGGACCTGACCTTCCCACATAGGTCGTTCCATCTCTTGCGGATGTCGTCCCTGGTGCATGGATGGTGTCCCACTGCATTGACCTTGTTCACGTTTGTCTGCCATAGCTCCATCTTCCTGGCGATGGGTGTGTGCTGGAACTGTGACCCGAATAATTGTGGCTCCACCTTCAGTTCCTTGTCCACCATGGTCCTTAACTCTCTTTCTGTAACGTGTGGGTGTTTGGGGGGTGCCATGGTGTGTGTTGTGGATGATGTCTTGTGTGGATCTAGGTGAGCGTGCTGTTGTGTGGTTGGGAGTATGTTTTGTGTATTGTGGCATTTGTTGTCTGATTCCGGGGTTCTCTGTATCAGTTGTCCTAATTTCATTGAAAAGGGGTGTGTCTGTGAGTGTTTTATAGTGTTGTGGATGTGTGTCAGGTGTGTGGGTTTCAAACTTGCCAATGTGTGCATTTCTTACTGTTGGGTCCACTTGCCGCCCGTGGCGGTCTGTACCGCCAATGGTCGTTCAGCTTCCACTGACCACCGCCGTGATTTCTGCTTCATTATTTGGAGGGTGGGGTGTTTGTGTGCTCGGCGGGGTGGGAGGTCCAGCATTTCTACCGACAAGGTCCTGGCGGTGACTGGTGGCTGGGAGATTTTTGTTGGTTTCTGATTTTTGCATCATTATATGGCGGGTTTCTGTTCACCGCCAATGGCAGTCTTCTATTCGCCGTCTCCATGGCGGTTGACGGTGTTTATCACCGTGTTCATAAGGAGGGCCAAAGTGACCTTATGCAAAGCACATTTCCTCTGGTAGAACTTCTACTGAGGTTACTGTAATGTTGACATTTTTCTCTGAACTTATTCTTCATTTTTTAGAATAGTTAGGAACTTAGACTCAATGTCTAGGCAGGGAAATCTGAGCTTGAATTCAAAGCATCATACACTTTTCCTTAGTTACTACATTGGTGCTATTGAGATATTGGTCTATTATACGCTGGTGAAATGTAACATTGTTCAACACTTTAACTCTTCTTTGGTGATACTCTACATATATTTTGAGACTCATTTATGTAAGTTTGACTCTGAGTCTGTAATAAACCCTTTTCTACACTTTAAGTTTGTCTCTGAGATTTATTGTTTGACCAAATGAGTATAGGTTACGCTATTATTTAATGTAGTGAATGAATGTGTTTTCCCTTCCCTCTCAGAATTCCTAAAAATATTTTTCAGACTCAGATGGTTGGATGAAAAGAATGATACACAACTTACCATTTCCTAAATAGTAAATCACCCCACTGCCAGTGCATAGAGGACAATACTCTGACCAGGAGCAGCTTATTAGTATATTCTCTTCTAATGTCTAAGTGTCCTTGGACAGAGGACACACCCCATTTGCATAGCATTAATAGATCTAAATTTAGAATAGAAGACTATTACAGCTTGAATTATACCACAACTGAGGGTCAAATCTCCTCTTTCTATGTCCCTTTTCTAACTTTCCCAGCTTTTCTAACGTTTCCAGCTTTGAGCAAGGATGTATGTATTTTGCATTTAGGGAAATACTATAGGTATCAAATCTTCTTTCACATCCTCTTTCCTTATAGGAGCAGAAGTAAAGTCAGTCTCTACTCTAAGAAAGATCATGCAAACACCTACATGTCATAAAAATGCTGTTTTATGAACAAGAAAGTCAAAGTAAACACAACCTAGAGTTTGTCTTGGCCCCAGTGTTAAAATTCCTCAATTAAGTAAGGGAATACAGACATCATTCTGAATACTGCATAGTGTCTACTTTACAAATGATTTTACAAACATTGCAGCCACCAGAACTACCAAATGGAACTCTTTGGTCATCAGCACTTAAGATCAATGAAAAAAGAGGCATAAAGGAAAACTAATTACTTGCATATGACTCCTCAGCGTTGAAGGATTTACAAACATGGACATTGTGTGCTCTAATGAAGATATAATCAAGATACTATAACCAGGAGACTGACAGATATTGACAGCCAGTGTATATCCTGATTTGTGCCTATTCATAGATCACATTTGTAATTTCTCCAAAGTTGCCAGTTTTTTACTGTCCCCTAAATTATCATTCTAGCAATTAAACTAGTTGGCCAGAAAACCCTACACATTATCACTTCTTTCACCCAGCTTACTATCATAATCATCAGGAATGATGTACACTCTTCTGAAACAATTGCCAGGTCAGTAAAATATGCACCATTAGGGTTGCCCAAGTGACAAAGGGCCAAATGTAGCAAAATTTTGTGAGTCCCAAATGGCCCGAATCGCCATTTGCGACCCCGCAAAATCGGAAATGGGATGCAAAAACCCCATTTCTGAATCGCAAATTGTGACGCGAGCTATTACCGACTCGCAAACATTGCAATCCCATTTTGCGACACGCAAATAGGAAGTCGCAATTTGCGAGTCGCAAACCATATGAAATAGCCACTCGCAAATTGCGAGTAGTTGCAAAAAAACCATTTTGCATGTCCAATTTACCACTAACTCAGAGCAGGTGGTAACCAGAACCAAAGTATAAAAGGAGACCCAGAAGGCACCTGGGTCACTCAAGATGGCGGAGATATATGTGATAGCAAGGAGGAGGAGAGCCCACGCCGCACAGCAGATGAGGAGGAGGAGCCAGAGACAGGAGAAGATATACAGAACCAGACAGACACTTTTCCAACAAACTGAGGAGGAGATATATGATAAATACAGACTCAGCAGTGCAGCAATATTAGAATTAATAGATCTACTCAATCTGCAGCTTCAACGCCAGACTGTGCGCGGCAGCGCCATCCCCACACATGTGCAAGTGCTATGCTCACTGCACCTCTTGGCCTCGGGTAGCTATCAGGGGGTCATTGCAGTGGCAGGTGGGGTATCCCAAAGTGCACTCTCACGGTTCTTCAGAGAATTCCTAGATGCCATACTCACACACATGTCCAGATACATATACCTACCCAGGAATGAGGCAGAAATCAACAGCACCAAGTTGGAATTCTACAGGATTGCCAACTTCCAGCATGTAATAGGGTGTGTAGACGGGACACATATACAAATATGCCCTCCTGCAAATCTGGAATATCTGTTCCGCAACTGGAAGTGTACCCACTCACTGAACATCCAGGTGGTATGTGACGACTATTATGTTATAACTGACACAGTTGCCAAATTTCCAGGGAGTACACATGACTCCTACATTTTCAGGCACAGTGGGATACACCAACGCCTAGAACGTTGGGAGTTTGGAGACGGATATCTCCTAGGTATAGCTGAATACATCTTGCAGACATACACACAGGTCAATTTGGAACCCATCTATGCCCAGCTAACATTGTTCATTTTAGTGCGTATGCACTACGACCATTGATAATTACCCCGTACTTAACACCCAGCAATGAGACAGAGAGGCGATACAACAGTGCACATAGGAGGACCTGAAATATTATAGAGAGGACCTTTGGACTGTTGAAGGCAAGATTCAGATGCCTCCACAGAAGTGGAGGTGCCCTCCAGTATGCCCCAATAACAGCATTCAAGATCGTTGGCGCATGCGCTATACTGCACAACATTGCCACCAGACGTGGGCTACATCTCACCCCAGAAGACCCAGATTCGGAGGATGACGAGCAAGAGCCACCACATCGCCATCATGGGGATAGAAGCATTGCAAATCAAGGCAGACAGAGACAGGACCACATTGCAAACCAATACTTTGGAAGGTACGTGGTAACTGTCACCACACACACGAGTGTCACACACAAAGAGCCCAGGTGTGAAGTGGAACAAACAAGAACTTTAATGATGTGAACCAATAAACTATTGAAATGAACTATTGATCAGGGGCTGTAAAAGTCCACCTGCTATGAAGACACATTAACCTCATGTGCCTCCATTGTTTGTCAGTGCGTAGCTCACATCCTACGCCTGGGACGCCCAGCATGGCTGGTGCCTGGAGCGTCTGCAGTTCCCTGCTGTGCACTTCCACTACGCAACACCCTGGTGTCTGTGGCAGATGCACTACTTATAGTAGAGCCCTGTCTGCCGCGCCCCTAGCCACCTGTCGTGCCTCCATCATGTCCACAGCATGGCTTATGCGTCCCAGGCCGCGAGCCACATCACTGGCAAAGTGGCCCATGTCCACCTGCAGGCTGACTGTGCGGCGTGATAGCCCTGTGGTATTTACAGCCAGGCGGACGATGGAGGCAGCCATGCGGTCTAGTCGGTGGATTAGTTGCCGGTCACAGCACCTTGCGCCCTCTCTCTCCGTGACAAGTTCAGCCACTAGTTGTCTGCAGGCGCTGACCTTGGATGAGTGCTGCCTCGGCGGCGGACATGGAGGCGTCCCCTACATCTCCCTGTGACACTGTAGGGACAAGGACACGTCGCCTGCGACGCGGTGGTGCATCTGTGTCCTGTTGGCTGGCACTGAGGCTGGGACCGGGTGCTGGCTCTATCTCCACTATGGCCACTGGTGCATCTGGAGGGGACTGTGGTTGGGTGGTGTAGATCCTTGTGGTGGCTGTTCCTGGGTCCTGTGCTGCCTGGTGGGTGACCTCTGACCCCTGGACGGTGTGGCTGGAGGTGGTGTCTTGTGGGAGACCTGTGGGACATAGGGAACACACTGTCAGTATCTACCATCTGTTGTATGCTTCCTAATAAACTGTTGCCTATCAGCTGCCTACTTGACTACATTGCCCATAATGCACCATTCTGGTGGTTGCTACTCTGAAATGGAGCCATTTTGGTTGTGCATGCTGCTGTGTACTAGGTGGGTGGGGGTATGGCAGATATGGGTATACATGGTAGGTTGATGGTCCTGGCGCTGACGTGTCCAGCTCTCCTATTTCAGACACTGCCTCTGGCACCAGGGTCTCTTCCACTCTTTCCTCCAAGGGTGTGGGTGTTGGTACGGTAGATGGGCCTCCTCCAGTGCCCCTCATCTCCCGGAGGCGCTCTGTCACCCTCTCCTTGGTCCGGGAGCGCAGGTCATGCCACCTTTTTATAAGTTCATCAATGCTCCTGTGGCTCACCCCCATTGAATTCGCCTCGTCTTGGATTTCAGTCCAAATCCTCCTTTTCTCTAGCTCTGGCACATTGAGGGCTGCTCTTCCAAAGAGTTGATCATGGTGCTGTCAGCATTCATCTGTCAGCACCTCCAGTTCTTTTTCAGAAAATGTGATCTTCCTCTTTCTGGCTGATTCCTCCATTGTTGCTGCTGTTCCTCCTGTTGGCTGTTCAGCAGTTGGAAATGGGTGTGGTCCTCCCTCCTCCCAGGTGTATTAGTAAACTTCCTGGCTGTGATGTCATCATCAAGAGCCAGGAAGTGTTTTCCAGAGTGTTCTGCTGCACCTGCATGCAATTTGCGGCACAGTCGCAATTTGCGACACCCACTTGCAATTTGCGTGTTCGTTTTTAGCAAGGTCGCAAAAAGCGACCTCGCAAACAGCGGACTTGCAATCTGCAGTGCGACTTCATTTGCGAGTCGCAAAATGGAGTCACTTTTTCTTGTTGGATACCATTTTGCGAGTCGGAAATTGCGAGTCGCAACGACTCGCAATTTCCGACTCGCAATTTTTTAGCTACCTACATCTGGCCCAAAGAAACTCTCTAACCACAGATCCAGGTTACAAGAATACAAACTACCGGAATCCAGTTTACTGACATTATCCAGAGGAAGATGTTTTAATATGAACTACCTTGATTATCTCACTAGAGGAGATATGAGCAGGTCCACAAATGTTCAGAAACACCATAATTGGAAATGGCCCTTTTTGCAGAGATATCCCTAAAATGTTTGCCTTCCTCCTCCTATTTTTTTCAGACCTGTTTTTGTTGGCTTTAGGACTCTGGATACTTTACCACTACTGAACAGTGCTAAAGTGCGAGTGTTCCCTGTCAAATTATATTGGTGATTGGATTGGTTTATCCATGATTGGTATATTGGATTTACTAGTAAGTCCCTAGTAAAGTGCACTATGTGTACTCAGGACCTGTAAATAAATGGCTGCTAGTGGGCCTGCAGCACTGATTGTGCCACCCCTATGAGTAGCCCTGTAAACATGTCTCAGATCTGTCACTGCAGTGTCTGTGTGTGCTGTTTTAAACTTCCATTTCGATCTGGCAAGTGCACCCACTTTCCAGGCCCAAACCTTTACTACATGGATGTCCTCCCTAAAGTAGGCCCACCTGAATACAGCTGTGCCTGTCCTCCCACAAAGCAGTCTCCAACCCTCTGACACCACATAGTTAGAATCCTTCTTGACTGAGGAACATCTGCCAGGAAGAAGAGCTGGATGTTGTAGGAGGGACTGCCACTCTGCCAGTTGATTTGTTGTGCTGACCTGCTGCTTTCTGCTTCTGTCCTGGAAGTAAAAGGGCTGGATTTGGCTTTCTACATCCTTCTCCAAGGGCTTCGAGGGAGCTTGCCTCCTGTTAAGAAGTCTCCGGGACATCAAGGACTTTACCTGCCAGTGCCTGAACCCTCTTGCTGAGTATCCTGACTTTGCCAAGCGGTGCTAACTCCAGTTCCTGGGCCCTTGGGAGAGAGTTCTGGTGCAACAAGGTGCATCGACTTCCAGAACGACTTTGGAACTGGCGCTGCTTTCTGACCCCTCACTGATGCTTGCACCAGAGCGATGGTCTGAGCTGAGTGCAATGACCATGACCTAGAACACAGGCACTATATGTAGCAAAAAAAAGGGTGAACTCTGTAACCCGTAGACCAGTGTAAGTGTGTCTATGAACAGATTATTTGTCTGTGTGGGGGAAGTATTAGCCTTGACTTCCACAGCAAACGTACACCCTACCAAAAGGTGAGGTTTTTATTGATTGATTTTATTTCGATAGTTCTTCTTTTCAATATGAAACTCAAATTCCTTTGTAAATAATTTGCAAGGTGAAATATTACACACCAAGAACAAACTTAGATCAGAAAATCAAAATTATCAATAAAAATCTATTAGAAATGGAAATGAAAATAAAGTGCTCCTACAAAGTGATAGCACAGTGAAAAGTGAATAAGTGAACTTAAAGTGCACCATTGTTATTTACAAATATATACACACAAACCAACGCCTCACCTGCCCGGTGGCAGAAAGGAACCAACCACCCACCGGTTCCAGCGACATCTTACCTCCCCAACTCTGTGCAAAATCTTTGTTTCCTCATAGTTTTTCAAGGTACTGTAATCAAGATGTACACCACTCCGTGGTCGGTCGTGCTCCTTCATGGGTGACACCGGACTGTTGGAAGTGACTCCGTCATGCTGTCTTGATAGCCCCAGTTGGAGCTTTTTTACTTCTAAGAGCTATGCCACATTTAATCTTTGAAAATTCCTATATTTACTTGTGTATTTTGGATTTTTGTCATTTTGGTCTTGTTTTACTTGGATAAATATTGGTTATTTTTCAAAACTGGTGTGGAGTACTTTTGTGGTGTTTTCACTGTGTTACTGTGTGTGTGGACAATCACTTTATACAGTGCCTCTGCTTGAGCCAAGCGAGCAAGGTGGGTGATCAGGGGTTATCTTAGCTGTGTCACTCAGTTACCCTGACCACAGTGAGGGTTCCTACCTGAACAGGGTGCAAACCACTGCCGACTAGAGACTCAATTTCTAAAAACCATCACAAATTCTTCAAATGATTGAATGGCAAAGAGTTAGAGTTGGGCCTACATTTCAATTAGGTAAAGGTTAATTATTTAATTAATGAGAAATATACATTAGGAAAAGAGTTATGTTAAACTTTTAGTGATAGACTAAGAATACTTATTACATTACACTTTAATTTACATTCGTTAAAGGTTAGCAGTAGTGTTAGGATTACGGGTAAGGACAATTATTTAATTTATTTTAATTACATTTTGTGATAGAACAACATTGTCATAAGGGATGGCTTGTTAGCGATTTAATTATAGTTTATTTTCATGCTAGGGATACAACTAAGATTACAATTAGGTTAATTAATATACTTTCCAATAAAATAAAGAAAATATGCTCACTTTAATTTAAAACAAACAATGTAATTGTACCATCAATATTGTACTGTCAATGTACTTTTAAAATACATTTGGCATGTATCTGTGGGATGCAGTGGCTGTTGATATAGTGGCCTCCGTGTAGTCGTAACTCGAGGTAGTAATACATTATAAGTACCAGGAAGGAATTAAGCAAAAATGAACCACTATAGAAATAGAAACGTGAAGGACATGCAAGTTGAGAAAGTTCGAGACTAGCCAAGTGAAACCTGAGAACTAAGAGGGACAATGCTCCCGGTTTAGATTGCGGTGAATACATTTATAGAAACGCGCAGTCTTAGAGTTTCTGCTGCATACGAATATTTAGAATTCAAGTGTACATGATTTTCACATGTGGTAACATAGGTAAAATCAAAGCCCTGAAATGAAAGGTCCAGAATTTCTACAAAAAAATATCAGCATGTAAAAACACTGCTGGCATCCACTTGCAATTATTCGACAGCTTGCTTGTTATCAGAGCTGCATTAAGGAAGTGGGCAATCCCTGTACAACTCTGGATTTCCCTACAGATGCTGTTGAGCAACATAGCGGGCGTGACAGCATGAAAGTCAATTCACCAAAATGCTAGGGGTAGCTGCAATTACATCGTTTTCCCTTTGAACTTCAGTTTCACTCACACACACATGCTTTCACATTTACACAGTGATACATGTACACTCTCTCTCATGTAAACACACACACACCGAAGCAAGCATACAACTGATATTTAAAACCATTTTATTGTTTAGTTCAGCTGCAAGGGAAAGCAAAATCCATGCTAATTGTACTCTTTTTTTAATTACACTAATAGTGAAAAATGAAACATTATTTACTATTAGTATAATAATAAAAGGGTTACACAATAGCCTTAGAACCTGCCATAGCGGGCTCTACCGGCTATTAAATGCCCGCTCTCGCGTTAAAGGGAGAGGGCATTTAATGGCCGGTAGAGCCGCTACAGCGGGTTCTAAGGATATTAGAACATTCTGCCACTTGTGGGCAGAATGTTCTATTAAATAAAACAAATTCCTCATCCCCTCGGGCTCCGTGAGGCTTTGGAATGTTGGTGCTCTGGGTTTTACCGCCCAGTAAAAGCCCGGAGCACTCCATTGTTTTTAATGGAGCTGCCAACATTCCCATGTTCTAAACTTTCTTTTCTCTCGATTTTATTCATTCACAAAACAGCGAGAGTGGAGGCCTAACCTATGGATGAACAGCAACTGCGTTCCTGGCACTGATTTTGCCCCCTCTGAGGCCAGGGGTCTGAGAGACAGTGACGGGGTGACAAGGGGCAAACCAGGGGTCACAGAAGCGACCCCTGGTGACCCCTAAATACCTACTGTGTGTGACAATATTATTAAGATGATTTGACTCACTTAATGCGTGTGGGTACTTTCAGATTTGTACATGGAGCCCCCCCAACTCAATCAGGCGCTTCCAGGCCAGGATTCTGTGCTGAGGGGGGACTTGGGGCTCGGGCCACCACCACCCCGCTGGAGCTATAGGGACCTTTGTTACACCACTTTATCTATGGTATGCCTTGACAGTGCATCTGTTGACAGGAAGGTATGTTAGAATCTGGAGTAGAGAGGCTTTGGTTCCGTCCATATGATGAAAGCCAAGAGTATATGTTTTGATTGGGCTGAAGTTGTGTGCATGCACAAAAATAGTGCTTGCCAGTCACACAGCTTTAGTCATGTTGTTTATTTATTCCGTTGCCTGAGGTTGAGCTTTCAGGGGTACACACTTGACATTATAATGCTATGAAAGTGTCTTAGATAACTAGATAATTTATTGTGTTTTTTCTGGCAGCAGCACAGATGGAAGGATGTCAGTCATTAACCTATATGGATTTTTAGGTCTGGCTTAACAGTGCTGACCGTTTAACCCATGCCAAATATTATTCTACAGTTCTTTGTTTTCACACAAACATGTCAATTCCCATACTATATACTTATAATGCTTCACATTCCCATACAACATTCCTTTAAAGCCAGACCTATTGGCACTGCCAATGCTTGTTAGATTTTATGGACCTAGGTAACTGGCACGTGTGGAACTCTGAGTAGTGGGAGGAAGCTAAACAACCTCTCAGTGCATATATTCTAATCAAAGACATGGTGTTTGATACATATATCTGATTTTAGGGTTAGTCACCATTTAACCCCTTTGCTCCCAGGCCTTTTCTCCCTCCTGTGCCAGGCCTTTTTTTGCCTATTTGGGGCAGTTCGCGCTTAGGCCCTCATAACTTTTTGTTCACATAAGCTAACCAAGCCAAATTTGCGTCCTTTTTTTCCAACATCCTATGGATTCTAGAGGTACCTAGACTTTGTGGGTTCCCTTGAAGGAGGCCAAGAAATTGGCCAAAATACAGTGAAAATTTCGTTTTTTTCAAAAAAATTGGAAAAAGTGGCTGCAGAAGAAGGCTTGTGGATTTCCCCCTGAAAATGGCATCAACAAAGGGTTTGCAGTGCTAAACTCAGCAGCTTCCTAGCTTTCAGGAACAGGCAGAGGAACAGGCAGACTTGAATCAGAAAACCCAATTTTTCAACACAATTTTGGCATTTTACTGGGGCATACCCCATTGTTGCAATTTTTTGTGCTTTCAGCCTCCTTCCAATCAGTGACAGGAATGGGCATGAAACCAATGCTGGATCCCAGAAACCTAACCATTTCTGAAAAGTAGACAAAATTCTGAATTCAGCAAGGGGTCATTTGTGTAGATCCTACAAGGGTTTCCTACAGAAAATAACAGCTGAAAAAGAAAAATATTGAAATTGAGGTGAAAAAAACATCAATTTTTCTCTACGTTTTACTCTGTAACTTTTCCCTGCAATGTCAGATTATGGAAAGCAATATACTGTTACGTCTGCTGGACTCCTCTGGTTGCGGGGATATATAGGGCTTGTAGGTTCATCAAGAACCCGAGGAACCCAGAGCCAATAAATGAGCTGCACCCTGCAGTGCGTTTTCATTCTATACCGGGTATACAGCAATTCATTTGCTGAAATATAAAGAGTAAAAAATTGCTATCAAGAAAACCTTTGCATTTCCAAAAAGGGCACAAGATAAGGTGCTGAGGAGCAGTGGTTATTTGCACATCTCTGAATTCCGGGGTGACCATACAAGCATGTGAATTATAGAGAATTTCTCAAATAGATGTCTTTTTTACACACTCTCCTATATTTGGAAGGAAAAAATGTAGAGAAAGACAAGGGGCAATAGCACTTGTTTTGCTAATCTATGTTCCCCCAAGTCTCCCGATAAAAATGATACCTCACTTGTGTGGGTAGGCCTAGCGCCCGCGACAGGAAACGCCCCAAAGCGCAACGTGGACACATCCAAAATTTTGGGAGAAAACAGAGGTGTTTTTTGCGAAGTGCCTACCTGTAGATTTTGGCCTCTAGCTCAGCCGGCACCTAGGGAAACCTAAAAAACCTGTGCATTTCTGAAAACTAGAGACCTAGGGGAATCCAAGGAGGGGTGACTTGCGGGGCTCGGACCAGGTTCTGTTACCCAGAATCCTTTGCAAACCTCAAAATTTGGCTAAAAAAACACATGTTCCTCACATTTCTGTGGCAGAAAGTTCTGGAATCTGAGAGGAGCTACAAATTTCCTTCCACCCAGCATTCCCCCAAGTCTCCCAATAAAAATGATACCTCACTTGCGTGGGTAGGCCTAGCGCCGGTGACAGGAAACACCCCAAAGCGCAACGTGGACACATCCTAAATTTTGGAAAAAAACAGAGGTGTTTTTTGCGAAGTGCCTACCTGTAGATTTTGGCCTCTAGCTCAGCCGGCACCTAGGGAAACCTACCAAACCTGTGCATTTCTGAAAACTAGAGACCTAGGGGAATTCAAGGAGGGGTGACTTGCGGGGCTCGGACCAGGTTCTGTTACCCAGAATCCTTTGCAAACCTCAAAATTTGGCTAAAAAAACACATGTTCCTCACATTTCTGTGGCAGAAAGTTCTGGAATCTGAGAGGAGCTACAAATTTCCTTCCACCCAGCGTTCCCCCAAGTCTCCCGATAAAAATGATACCTCACTTGCGTGGGTAGGCCTAGCGCCGGCGACATGAAACACCCCAAAGCGCAACGTGGACACATCCTAAATTTTGGGAGAAAACAGAGGTGTTTTTTGCGAAGTGCCTACCTGTAGATTTTGGCCTCTAGCTCAGCCGGCACCTAGGAAAACCTACCAAATCTGTGCATTTCTGAAAACTAGAGACCTAGGGGAATCCAAGGAGGGGTGACTTGCGGGGCTCGGACCAGGTTCTGTTACCCAGAATCCTTTGCAAACCTCAAAATTTGGATAAAAAAACACATGTTCCTCACATTTCTGTGGCAGAAAGTTCTGGAATCTGAGAGGAGCTACAAATTTCCTTCCACCCAGCGTTCCCCCAAGTCTTCCGATAAAAATGATACCTCACTTGCGTGGGTAGGCCTAGCGCCGGCGACAGGAAACACCCCAAAGCGCAACGTGGACACATCCTAAATTTTGGAAAAAAACAGAGGTGTTTTTTGCGAAGTGCCTACCCGTAGATTTTGGCCTCTAGCTCAGCCGGCACCTAGGGAAACCTACCAAACCTGTGCATTTCTGAAAACTAGAGACCTAGGGGAATCCAAGGAGGGGTGACTTGCGGGGCTCGGACCAGGTTCTGTTACCCAGAATCCTTTGCAAACCTCAAAATTTGGCTAAAAAAACACATGTTCCTCACATTTCTGTGGCAGAAAGTTCTGGAATCTGAGAGGAGCTACAAATTTCCTTCCACCCAGCGTTCCCCCAAGTCTCCCGATAAAAATGAGACCTCACTTGCGTGGGTAGGCCTAGCGCCGGCGACAGGAAACACCCCAAAGCGCAACGTGGACACATCCTAAATTTTGGAAAAAAACAGAGGTGTTTTTTGCGAAGTGCCTACCTGTAGATTTTGGCTTCTAGCTCAGCCGGCACCTAGGGAAACCTACCAAACCTGTGCATTTCTGAAAACTAGAGACCTAGGGGATTCCAAGGAGGGGTGACTTGCGGGGCTCGGACCAGGTTCTGTTACCCAGAATCCTTTGCAAACCTCAAAATTTGGCTAAAAAAACACATGTTCCTCACATTTCTGTGGCAGAAAGTCCTGGAATCTGAGAGGAGCTACAAATTTCCTTCCACCCAGCGTTCCCCCAAGTCTCCCGATAAAAATGATACCTCACTTGCGTGGGTAGGCCTAGCGCCGGCGACAGGAAACACCCCAAAGCGCAACGTGGACACATCCTAAATTTTGGGAAAAAACAGAGGTGTTTTTTGCGAAGTGCCTAACCGTAGATTTTGGCCTCTAGCTCAGCCGGCACCTAGGGAAACCTACCAAACCTGTGCATTTCTGAAAACTAGAGACCTAGGGGAATCCAAGGAGGGGTGACTTGCGGGGCTCGGACCAGGTTCTGTTACCCAGAATCCTTTGCAAACCTCAAAATTTGGCTAAAAAAACACATGTTCCTCACATTTCTGTGGCAGAAAGTTCTGGAATCTGAGAGGAGCTACAAATTTCCTTCCACCCAGCGTTCCCCCAAGTCTCCCGATAAAAATGAGACCTCACTTGCGTGGGTAGGCCTAGCGCCGGCGACAGGAAACACCCCAAAGCGCAACGTGGACACATCCTAAATTTTGGGAGAAAACAGAGGTGTTTTTTGCGAAGTGCCTACCTGTAGATTTTGGCCTCTAGCTCAGCCGGCACCTAGGGAAACCTAAAAAACCTGTGCATTTCTGAAAACTAGAGACCTAGGGGAATCCAAGGAGGGGTGACTTGCGGGGCTCGGACCAGGTTCTGTTACCCAGAATCCTTTGCAAACCTCAAAATTTGGCTAAAAAAACACATGTTCCTCACATTTCTGTGGCAGAAAGTCCTGGAATCTGAGAGGAGCTACAAATTTCCTTCCACCCAGCGTTCCCCCAAGTCTCCCGATAAAAATGATACCTCACTTGCGTGGGTAGGCCTAGCGCCGGCGACAGGAAACACCCCAAAGCGCAACGTGGACACATCCTAAATTTTGGAAAAAAACAGAGGTGTTTTTTGCGAAGTGCCTACCCGTAGATTTTGGCCTCTAGCTCAGCCGGCACCTAGGGAAACCTACCAAACCTGTGCATTTCTGAAAACTAGAGACCTAGGGGAATCCAAGGAGGGGTGACTTGCGGGGCTCGGACCAGGTTCTGTTACCCAGAATCCTTTGCAAACCTCAAAATTTGGCTAAAAAAACACATGTTCCTCACATTTCTGTGGCAGAAAGTTCTGGAATCTGAGAGGAGCTACAAATTTCCTTCCACCCAGCGTTCCCCCAAGTCTCCCGATAAAAATGAGACCTCACTTGCGTGGGTAGGCCTAGCGCCGGCGACAGGAAACACCCCAAAGCGCAACGTGGACACATCCTAAATTTTGGAAAAAAACAGAGGTGTTTTTTGCGAAGTGCCTACCTGTAGATTTTGGCCTCTAGCTCAGCCGGCACCTAGGGACACCTACCAAACCTGTGCATTTCTGAAAACTAGAGACCTAGGGGATTCCAAGGAGGGGTGACTTGCGGGGCTCGGACCAGGTTCTGTTACCCAGAATCCTTTGCAAACCTCAAAATTTGGCTAAAAAAAACACATGTTCCTCACATTTCTGTGGCAGAAAGTTCTGGAATCTGAGAGGAGCTACAAATTTCCTTCCACCCAGCATTCCCCCAAGTCTCCCGATAAAAATGATACCTCACTTGCGTGGGTAGGCCTAGCGCCGGCGACAGGAAACACCCCAAAGCGCAACGTGGACACATCCTAAATTTTTGAAAAAAACAGAGGTGTTTTTTGCGAAGTGCCTACCTGTAGATTTTGGCCTCTAGCTCAGCCGGCACCTAGGGAAACCTACCAAACCTGCGCATTTCTGAAAACTAGAGACCTAGGGGAATTCAAGGAGGGGTGACTTGCGGGGCTCGGACCAGGTTCTGTTACCCAGAATCCTTTGCAAACCTCAAAATTTGGCTAAAAAAACACATGTTCCTCACATTTCTGTGGCAGAAAGTTCTGGAATCTGAGAGGAGCTACAAATTTCCTGCCACCCAGCGTTCCCCCAAGTCTCCCGATAAAAATGATACCTCACTTGCGTGGGTAGGCCTAGCGCCGGCGACAGGAAACATCCCCAAAGCGCAACGTGGACACATCCTAAATTTTGGGAGAAAACAGAGGTGTTTTTTGCGAAGTGCCTACCTGTAGATTTTGGCCTCTAGCTCAGCCGGCACCTAGGGAAACCTAAAAAACCTGTGCATTTCTGAAAACTAGAGACCTAGGGGAATCCAAGGAGGGGTGACTTGCGGGGCTCGGACCAGGTTCTGTTACCCAGAATCCTTTGCCAACCTCAAAATTTGGCTAAAAAAACACATGTTCCTCACATTTCTGTGGCAGAAAGTCCTGGAATCTGAGAGGAGCTACAAATTTCCTTCCACCCAGCGTTCCCCCAAGTCTCCCGATAAAAATTATACCTCACTTGCGTGGGTAGGCCTAGCGCCGGCGACAGGAAACACCCCAAAGCGCAACGTGGACACATCCTAAATTTTGGGAAAAAACAGAGGTGTTTTTTGCGAAGTGCCTAACCATAGATTTTGGCCTCTAGCTCAGCCGGCACCTAGGGAAACCTACCAAACCTGTGCATTTCTGAAAACTAGAGACCTAGGGGAATCCAAGGAGGGGTGACTTGCGGGGCTCGGACCAGGTTCTGTTACCCAGAATCCTTTGCAAACCTCAAAATTTGGCTAAAAAAACACATGTTCCTCACATTTCTGTGGCAGAAAGTTCTGGAATCTGAGAGGAGCTACAAATTTCCTTCCACCCAGCGTTCCCCCAAGTCTCCCGATAAAAATGATACCTCACTTGCGTGGGTAGGCCTAGCGCCGGCGACAGGAAACACCCCAAAGCGCAACGTGGACACATGCTAAATTTTGGGAAAAAACAGAGGTGTTTTTTGCGAAGTGCCTAACCGTAGATTTTGGCCTCTAGCTCAGCCGGCACCTAGGGAAACCTACCAAACCTGTGCATTTCTGAAAACTAGAGACCTAGGGGAATCCAAGGAGGGGTGACTTGCGTGGCTCGGACCAGGTTCTGTTACCCAGAATCCTTTGCAAACCTCAAAATTTGGCTAAAAAAACACATGTTCCTCACATTTCTGTGGCAGAAAGTTCTGGAATCTGAGAGGAGCTACAAATTTCCTTCCACCCAGCGTTCCCCCAAGTCTCCCGATAAAAATGAGACCTCACTTGCGTGGGTAGGCCTAGCGCCGGCGACAGGAAACACCCCAAAGCGCAACGTGGACACATCCTAAATTTTGGGAGAAAACAGAGCTGTTTTTTGCGAAGTGCCTACCTGTAGATTTTGGCCTCTAGCTCAGCCGGCACCTAGGGAAACCTAAAAAACCTGTGCATTTCTGAAAACTAGAGACCTAGGGGAATCCAAGGAGGGGTGACTTGCGGGGCTCGGACCAGGTTCTGTTACCCAGAATCCTTTGCAAACCTCAAAATTTGGCTAAAAAAACACATGTTCCTCACATTTCTGTGGCAGAAAGTCCTGGAATCTGAGAGGAGCTACAAATTTCCTTCCACCCAGCGTTCCCCCAAGTCTCCCGATAAAAATGATACCTCACTTGCGTGGGTAGGCCTAGCGCCGGCGACAGGAAACACCCCAAAGCGCAACGTGGACACATCCTAAATTTTGGAAAAAAACAGAGGTGTTTTTTGCGAAGTGCCTACACGTAGATTTTGGCCTCTAGCTCAGCCGGCACCTAGGGAAACCTACCAAACCTGTGCATTTCTGAAAACTAGAGACCTAGGGGATTCCAAGGAGGGGTGACTTGCGGGGCTCGGACCAGGTTCTGTTACCCAGAATCCTTTGCAAACCTCAAAATTTGGCTAAAAAAAACACATGTTCCTCACATTTCTGTGGCAGAAAGTTCTGGAATCTGAGAGGAGCTACAAATTTCCTTCCACCCAGCGTTCCCCCAAGTCTCCCGATAAAAATGATACCTCACTTGCGTGGGTAGGCCTAGCGCCGGCGACAGGAAACACCCCAAAGCGCAACGTGGACACATCCTAAATTTTGGGAGAAAACAGAGGTGTTTTTTGCGAAGTGCCTACCTGTAGATTTTGGCCTCTAGCTCAGCCGGCACCTAGGGAGACCTAAAAAACATGTGCATTTCTGAAAACTAGAGACCTAGGGGAATCCAAGGAGGGGTGACTTGCGGGGCTCGGACCAGGTTCTGTTACCCAGAATCCTTTGCAAACCTCAAAATTTGGCTAAAAAAACACATGTTCCTCACATTTCTGTGGCAGAAAGTCCTGGAATCTGAGAGGAGCTACAAATTTCCTTCCACCCAGCGTTCCCCCAAGTCTCCCAATAAAAATGATACCTCACTTGCGTGGGTAGGCCTAGCGCCGGCGACAGGAAACACCCCAAAGCGCAACGTGGACACATCCTAAATTTTGGGAAAAAACAGAAGTGTTTTTTGCGAAGTGCCTACCCGTAGATTTTGGCCTCTAGCTCAGCCGGCACCTAGGGAAACCTACCAAACCTGTGCATTTCTGAAAACTAGAGACCTAGGGGAATCCAAGGAGGGGTGACTTGCGGGGCTCGGACCAGGTTCTGTTACCCAGAATCCTTTGCAAACCTCAAAATTTGGCTAAAAAAACACATGTTCCTCACATTTCTGTGGCAGAAAGTTCTGGAATCTGAGAGGAGCTACAAATTTCCTTCCACCCAGCGTTCCCCCAAGTCTCCCGATAAAAATGAGACCTCACTTGCGTGGGTAGGCCTAGCGCCGGCGACAGGAAACACCCCAAAGCGCAACGTGGACACATCCTAAATTTTGGAAAAAAACAGAGGTGTTTTTTGCGAAGTGCCTACCTGTAGATTTTGGCCTCTAGCTCAGCCGGCACCTAGGGAAACCTACCAAACCTGTGCATTTCTGAAAACTAGAGACCTAGGGGAATCCAAGGAGGGGTGACTTGCGGGGCTCGGACCAGGTTCTGTTACCCAGAATCCTTTGCAAACCTCAAAATTTGGCTAAAAAAACACGTGTTCCTCACATTTCTGTGGCAGAAAGTTCTGGAATCTGAGAGGAGCTACAAATTTCCTTCCACCCAGCGTTCCCCCAAGTCTCCCGATAAAAATGATACCTCACTTGCGTGGGTAGGCCTAGCGCCGGCGACAGGAAACACCCCAAAGCGCAACGTGGACACATCCTAAATTTTGGGAGAAAACAGAGGTGTTTTTTGCGAAGTGCCTACCTGTAGATTTTGGCCTCTAGCTCAGCCGGCACCTAGGGAAACCTAAAAATCCTGTGCATTTCTGAAAACTAGAGACCTAGGGGAATCCAAGGAGGGGTGACTTGCGGGGCTCGGACCAGGTTCTGTTACCCAGAATCCTTTGCAAACCTCAAAATTTGGCTAAAAAAACACATGTTCCTCACATTTCTGTGGCAGAAAGTCCTGGAATCTGAGAGGAGCTACAAATTTCCTTCCACCCAGCGTTCCCCCAAGTCTCCCGATAAAAATGATACCTCACTTGCGTGGGTAGGCCTAGCGCCGGCGACAGGAAACACCCCAAAGCGCAACGTGGACACATCCTAAATTTTGGAAAAAAACAGAGGTGTTTTTTGCGAAGTGCCTAACCGTAGATTTTGGCCTCTAGCTCAGCCGGCACCTAGGGAAACCTACCAAACCTGTGCATTTCTGAAAACTAGAGACCTAGGGGAATCCAAGGAGGGGTGACTTGCGGGGCTCGGACCAGGTTCTGTTACCCAGAATCCTTTGCAAACCTCAAAATTTGGCTAAAAAAACACGTGTTCCTCACATTTCTGTGGCAGAAAGTTCTGGAATCTGAGAGGAGCTACAAATTTCCTTCCACCCAGCGTTCCCCCAAGTCTCCCGATAAAAATGATACCTCACTTGCGTGGGTAGGCCTAGCGCCGGCGACAGGAAACACCCCAAAGCGCAACGTGGACACATCCTAAATTTTGGAAAAAAACAGAGGTGTTTTTTGCGAAGTGCCTACCTGTAGATTTTGGCCTCTAGCTCAGCCGGCACCTAGGGTAACCTACCAAACCTGTGCATTTCTGAAAACTAGAGACCTAGGGGAATCCAAGGAGGGGTGACTTGCGGGGCTCGGACCAGGTTCTGTTACCCAGAATCCTTTGCAAACCTCAAAATTTGGCTAAAAAAACACATGTTCCTCACATTTCTGTGGCAGAAAGTTCTGGAATCTGAGAGGAGCTACAAATTTCCTTCCACCCAGCGTTCCCCCAAGTCTCCCGATAAAAATTATACCTCACTTGCGTGGGTAGGCCTAGCGCCGGCGACAGGAAACACCCCAAAGCGCAACGTGGACACATCCTAAATTTTGGAAAAAAACAGAGGTGTTTTTTGCGAAGTGCCTACCTGTAGATTTTGGCCTCTAGCTCAGCCGGCACCTAGGGAAACCTAAAAATCCTGTGCATTTCTGAAAACTAGAGACCTAGGGGAATTCAAGGAGGGGTGACTTGCGGGGCTCGGACCAGGTTCTGTTACCCAGAATCCTTTGCAAACCTCAAAATTTGGCTAAAAAAACACATGTTCCTCACATTTCTGTGGCAGAAAGTTCTGGAATCTGAGAGGAGCTACAAATTTCCTTCCACCCAGCGTTCCCCCAAGTCTCCCGATAAAAATGATACCTCACTTGCGTGGGTAGGCCTAGCGCCGGCGACAGGAAACACCCCAAAGCGCAACGTGGACACATCCTAAATTTTGGGAGAAAACAGAGGTGTTTTTTGCGAAGTGCCTACCTGTAGATTTTGGCCTCTAGCTCAGCCGGCACCTAGGGAAACCTAAAAAACCTGTGCATTTCTGAAAACTAGAGACCTAGGGGAATCCAAGGAGGGGTGACTTGCGGGGCTCGGACCAGGTTCTGTTACCCAGAATCCTTTGCAAACCTCAAAATTTGGCTAAAAAAACACATGTTCCTCACATTTCTGTGGCAGAAAGTCCTGGAATCTGAGAGGAGCTACAAATTTCCTTCCACCCAGCGTTCCCCCAAGTCTCCCGATAAAAATGATACCTCACTTGCGTGGGTAGGCCTAGCGCCGGCGACAGGAAACACCCCAAAGGGCAACGTGGACACATGCTAAATTTTGGGAAAAAACAGAGGTGTTTTTTGCGAAGTGCCTAACCGTAGATTTTGGCCTCTAGCTCAGCCGGCACCTAGGGAAACCTACCAAACCTGTGCATTTCTGAAAACTAGAGACCTAGGGGAATCCAAGGAGGGGTGACTTGCGGGGCTCGGACCAGGTTCTGTTACCCAGAATCCTTTGCAAACCTCAAAATTTGGCTAAAAAAACACGTGTTCCTCACATTTCTGTGGCAGAAAGTTCTGGAATCTGAGAGGAGCTACAAATTTCCTTCCACCCAGCGTTCCCCCAAGTCTCCCGATAAAAATGATACCTCACTTGCGTGGGTAGGCCTAGCGCCGGCGACAGGAAACACCCCAAAGCGCAACGTGGACACATCATAAATTTTGGGAGAAAACAGAGGTGTTTTTTGCGAAGTGCCTACCTGTAGATTTTGGCCTCTAGCTCAGCCGGCACCTAGGGAAACTTAAAAATCCTGTGCATTTCTGAAAACTAGAGACCTAGGGGAATCCAAGGAGGGGTGACTTGCGGGGCTCGGACCAGGTTCTGTTACCCAGAATCCTTTGCAAACCTCAAAATTTGGCTAAAAAAACACATGTTCCTCACATTTCTGTGGCAGAAAGTCCTGGAATCTTAGAGGAGCTACAAATTTCCTTCCACCCAGCGTTCCCCCAAGTCTCCCGATAAAAATGATACCTCACTTGCGTGGGTAGGCCTAGCGCCGGCGACAGGAAACACCCCAAAGCGCAACGTGGACACATCCTAAATTTTGGAAAAAAACAGAGGTGTTTTTTGCGAAGTGCCTAACCGTAGATTTTGGCCTCTAGCTCAGCCGGCACCTAGGGAAACCTACCAAACCTGTGCATTTCTGAAAACTAGAGACCTAGGGGAATCCAAGGAGGGGTGACTTGCGGGGCTCGGACCAGGTTCTGTTACCCAGAATCCTTTGCAAACCTCAAAATTTGGCTAAAAAAACACGTGTTCCTCACATTTCTGTGGCAGAAAGTTCTGGAATCTGAGAGGAGCTACAAAATTCCTTCAACCCAGCGTTCCCCCAAGTCTCCCGATAAAAATGATACCTCACTTGCGTGGGTAGGCCTAGCGCCGGCGACAGGAAACACCCCAAAGCGCAACGTGGACACATCCTAAATTTTGGAAAAAACAGAGGTGTTTTTTGCGAAGTGCCTACCTGTAGATTTTGGCCTCTAGCTCAGCCGGCACCTAGGGTAACCTACCAAACCTGTGCATTTCTGAAAACTAGAGACCTAGGGGAATTCAAGGAGGGGTGACTTGCGGGGCTCGGACCAGGTTCTGTTACCCAGAATCCTTTGCAAACCTCAAAATTTGGCTAAAAAAACACATGTTCCTCACATTTCTGTGGCAGAAAGTTCTGGAATCTGAGAGGAGCTACAAATTTCCTTCCACCCAGCGTTCCCCCAAGTCTCCCGATAAAAATGATACCTCACTTGCGTGGGTAGGCCTAGCGCCGGCGACAGGAAACACCCCAAAGCGCAACGTGGACACATCCTAAATTTTGGGAGAAAACAGAGGTGTTTTTTGCGAAGTGCCTACCTGTAGATTTTGGCCTCTAGCTCAGCCGGCACCTAGGGAAACCTAAAAAACCTGTGCATTTCTGAAAACTAGAGACCTAGGGGAATCCAAGGAGGGGTGACTTGCGGGGCTCGGACCAGGTTCTGTTACCCAGAATCCTTTGCAAACCTCAAAATTTGGCTAAAAAAACACATGTTCCTCACATTTCTGTGGCTGAAAGTCCTGGAATCTGAGAGGACCTACAAATTTCCTTCCACCCAGCGTTCCCCCAAGTCTCCCGATAAAAATGATACCTCACTTGCGTGGGTAGGCCTAGCGCCGGCGACAGGAAACACCCCAAAGCGCAACGTGGACACATGCTAAATTTTGGGAAAAAACAGAGGTGTTTTTTGCGAAGTGCCTAACCGTAGATTTTGGCCTCTAGCTCAGCCGGCACCTAGGGAAACCAACCAAACCTGTGCATTTCTGAAAACTAGAGACCTAGGGGAATCCAAGGAGGGGTGACTTGCGGGGCTCGGACCAGGTTCTGTTACCCAGAATCCTTTGCAAACCTCAAAATTTGGCTAAAAAAACACGTGTTCCTCACATTTCTGTGGCAGAAAGTTCTGGAATCTGAGAGGAGCTACAAATTTCCTTCCACCCAGCGTTCCCCCAAGTCTCCCGATAAAAATGATACCTCACTTGCGTGGGTAGGCCTAGCGCCGGCGACAGGAAACACCCCAAAGCGCAACGTGGACACATCCTAAATTTTGGGAGAAAACAGAGGTGTTTTTTGCGAAGTGCCTACCTGTAGATTTTGGCCTCTAGCTCAGCCGGCACCTAGGGAAACCTAAAAATCCTGTGCATTTCTGAAAACTAGAGACCTAGGGGAATCCAAGGAGGGGTGACTTGCGGGGCTCGGACCAGGTTCTGTTACCCAGAATCCTTTGCAAACCTCAAAATTTGGCTAAAAAAACACATGTTCCTCACATTTCTGTGGCAGAAAGTCCTGGAATCTGAGAGGAGCTACAAATTTCCTTCCACCCAGCGTTCCCCCAAGTCTCCCGATAAAAATGATACCTCACTTGCGTGGGTAGGCCTAGCGCCGGCGACAGGAAACACCCCAAAGCGCAACGTGGACACATCCTAAATTTTGGAAAAAAACAGAGGTGTTTTTTGCGAAGTGCCTAACCGTAGATTTTGGCCTCTAGCTCAGCCGGCACCTAGGGAAACCTACCAAACCTGTGCATTTCTGAAAATTAGAGACCTAGGGGAATCCAAGGAGGGGTGACTTGCGGGGCTCGGACCAGGTTCTGTTACCCAGAATCCTTTGCAAACCTCAAAATTTGGCTAAAAAAACACGTGTTCCTCACATTTCTGTGGCAGAAAGTTCTGGAATCTGAGAGGAGCTACAAATTTCCTTCCACCCAGCGTTCCCCCAAGTCTCCCGATAAAAATGATACCTCACTTGCGTGGGTAGGCCTAGCGCCGGCGACAGGAAACACCCCAAAGCGCAACGTGGACACATCCTAAATTTTGGAAAAAAACAGAGGTGTTTTTTGCGAAGTGCCTACCTGTAGATTTTGGCCTCTAGCTCAGCCGGCACCTAGGGTAACCTACCAAACCTGTGCATTTCTGAAAACTAGAGACCTAGGGGAATCCAAGGAGGGGTGACTTGCGGGGCTCGGATCAGGTTCTGTTACCCAGAATCCTTTGCAAACCTCAAAATTTGGCTAAAAAAACACATGTTCCTCACATTTCTGTGGCAGAAAGTTCTGGAATCTGAGAGGAGCTACAAATTTCCTTCCACCCAGCGTTCCCCCAAGTCTCCCGATAAAAATTATACCTCACTTGCGTGGGTAGGCCTAGCGCCGGCGACAGGAAACACCCCAAAGCGCAACGTGGACACATCCTAAATTTTGGAAAAAAACAGAGGTGTTTTTTGCGAAGTGCCTACCTGTAGATTTTGGCCTCTAGCTCAGCCGGCACCTAGGGAAACCTACCAAACCTGTGCATTTCTGAAAACTAGAGACCTAGGGGAATCCAAGGAGGGGTGACTTGCGGGGCTCGGACCAGGTTCTGTTACCCAGAATCCTTTGCAAACCTCAAAATTTGGCTAAAAAAACACATGTTCCTCACATTTCTGTGGCAGAAAGTTCTGGAATCTGAGAGGAGCTACAAATTTCCTTCCACCCAGCGTTCCCCCAAGTCTCCCGATAAAAATGAGACCTCACTTGCGTGGGTAGGCCTAGCGCCGGCGACAGGAAACACCCCAAAGCGCAACGTGGACACATCCTAAATTTTGGGAGAAAACAGAGGTGTTTTTTGCGAAGTGCCTACCTGTAGATTTTGGCCTGTAGCTCAGCCGGCACCTAGGGAAACCTAAGAAACCTGTGCATTTCTGAAAACTAGAGACCTAGGGGAATCCAAGGAGGGGTGACTTGCGGGGCTCGGACCAGGTTCTGTTACCCAGAATCCTTTGCAAACCTCAAAATTTGGCTAAAAAAACACATGTTCCTCACATTTCTGTGGCAGAAAGTCCTGGAATCTGAGAGGAGCTACAAATTTCCTTCCACCCAGCGTTCCCCCAAGTCTCCCGATAAAAATGATACCTCACTTGCGTGGGTAGGCCTAGCGCCGGCGACAGGAAACACCCCAAAGCGCAACGTGGACACATCCTAAATTTTGGAAAAAAACAGAAGTGTTTTTTGCGAAGTGCCTACCCGTAGATTTTGGCCTCTAGCTCAGCCGGCACCTAGGGAAACCTACCAAACCTGTGCATTTCTGAAAACTAGAGACCTAGGGGAATCCAAGGAGGGGTGACTTGCGGGGCTCGGACCAGGTTCTGTTACCCAGAATCCTTTGCAAACCTCAAAATTTGGCTAAAAAAACACATGTTCCTCACATTTCTGTGGCAGAAAGTTCTGGAATCTGAGAGGAGCTACAAATTTCCTTCCACCCAGCGTTCCCCGAAGTCTCCCGATAAAAATGAGACCTCACTTGCGTGGGGAGGCCTAGCGCCGGCGACAGGAAACACCCCAAAGCGCAACGTGGACACATCCTAAATTTTGGAAAAAAACAGAGGTGTTTTTTGCGAAGTGCCTACCTGTAGATTTTGGCCTCTAGCTCAGCCGGCACCTAGGGAAACCTACCAAACCTGTGTATTTCTGAAAACTAGAGACCTAGGGGATACCAAGGAGGGGTGACTTGCGGGGCTCGGACCAGGTTCTGTTACCCAGAATCCTTTGCAAACCTCAAAATTTGGCTAAAAAAACACATGTTCCTCACATTTCTGTGGCAGAAAGTTCTGGAATCTGAGAGGAGCTACAAATTTCCTTCCACCCAGCGTTCCCCCAAGTCTCCCGATAAAAATTATACCTCACTTGCGTGGGTAGGCCTAGCGCCGGCGACAGGAAACACCCCAAAGCGCAACGTGGACACATCCTAAATTTTGGAAAAAAACAGAGGTGTTTTTTGCGAAGTGCCTACCTGTAGATTTTGGCCTCCAGCTCAGCCGGCACCTAGGGAAACCTACCAAACCTGTGCATTTCTGAAAACTAGAGACCTAGGGGAATCCAAGGAGGGGTGACTTGCGGGGCTCGGACCAGGTTCTGTTACCCAGAATCCTTTGCAAACCTCAAAATTTGGCTAAAAAAACACACGTTCCTCACATTTCTGTGGCAGAAAGTTCTGGAATCTGAGAGGAGCTACAAATTTCCTTCCACCCAGCGTTCCCCCAAGTCTCCCGATAAAAACGATACCTCACTTGCGTGGGTAGGCCTAGCGCCGGCGACAGGAAACACCCCAAAGCGCAACGTGGACACATCCTAAATTTTGGGAGAAAACAGAGGTATTTTTTGCGAAGTGCCTACCTGTAGATTTTGGCCTCTAGCTCAGCCGGCACCTAGGGAAACCTACCAAACCTGTGCATTTCTGAAAACTAGAGACCTAGGGGAATCCAAGGAGGGGTGACTTGCGGGGCTCGGACCAGGTTCTGTTACCCAGAATCCTTTGCAAACCTCAAAATTTGGCTAAAAAACACATGTTCCTCACATTTCTGTGGCAGAAAGTTCTGGAATCTGAGAGGAGCTACAAATTTCCTTCCACCCAGCGTTCCCCCAAGTCTCCCGATAAAAATGATACCTCACTTGCGTGGGTAGGCCTAGCGCCGGCGACAGGAAACACCCCAAAGCGCAACGTGGACACATCCTAAATTTTGGGAGAAAACAGAGGTGCTTTTTGCGAAGTGCCTACCTGTAGATTTTGGCCTCTAGCTCAGCCGGCACCTAGGGAAACCTAAAAAACCTGTGCATTTCTGAAAACTAGAGACCTAGGGGAATCCAAGGAGGGGTGACTTGCGGGGCTCGGACCAGGTTCTGTTACCCAGAATCCTTTGCAAACCTCAAAATTTGGCTAAAAAAACACATGTTCCTCACATTTCTGTGGCAGAAAGTCCTGGAATCTGAGAGGAGCTACAAATTTCCTTCCACCCAGCGTTCCCCCAAGTCTCCCGATAAAAATGATACCTCACTTGCGTGGGTAGGCCTAGCGCCGGCGACAGGAAACACCCCAAAGCGCAACGTGGACACATGCTAAATTTTGGGAAAAAACAGAGGTGTTTTTTGCGAAGTGCCTAACCGTAGATTTTGGCCTCTAGCTCAGCCGGCACCTAGGGAAACCTACCAAACCTGTGCATTTCTGAAAACTAGAGACCTAGGGGAATCCAAGGAGGGGTGACTTGCGGGGCTCGGACCAGGTTCTGTTACCCAGAATCCTTTGCAAACCTCAAAATTTGGCAAAAAAACACGTGTTCCTCACATTTCTGTGGCAGAAAGTTCTGGAATCTGAGAGGAGCTACAAATTTCCTTCCACCCAGCGTTCCCCCAAGTCTCCCGATAAAAATGATACCTCACTTGCGTGGGTAGGCCTAGCGCCGGCGACAGGAAACACCCCAAAGCGCAACGTGGACACATCCTAAATTTTGGGAGAAAACAGAGGTGTTTTTTGCGAAGTGCCTACCTGTAGATTTTGGCCTCTAGCTCAGCCGGCACCTAGGGAAACCTAACAATCCTGTGCATTTCTGAAAACTAGAGACCTAGGGGAATCCAAGGAGGGGTGACTTGCGGGGCTCGGACCAGGTTCTGTTACCCAGAATCCTTTGCAAACCTCAAAATTTGGCTAAAAAAACACATGTTCCTCACATTTCTGTGGCAGAAAGTCCTGGAATCTGAGAGGAGCTACAAATTTCCTTCCACCCAGCGTTCCCCCAAGTCTCCCGATAAAAATGAAACCTCACTTGCGTGGGTAGGCCTAGCGCCGGCGACAGGAAACACCCCAAAGCGCAACGTGGACACATCCTAAATTTTGGAAAAAAACAGAGGTGTTTTTTGCGAAGTGCCTAACCGTAGATTTTGGCCTCTAGCTCAGCCGGCACCTAGGGAAACCTACCAAACCTGTGCATTTCTGAAAACTAGAGACCTAGGGGAATCCAAGGAGGGGTGACTTGCGGGGCTCGGACCAGGTTCTGTTACCCAGAATCCTTTGCAAACCTCAAAATTTGGCTAAAAAAACACGTGTTCCTCACATTTCTGTGGCAGAAAGTTCTGGAATCTGAGAGGAGCTACAAATTTCCTTCCACCCAGCGTTCCCCCAAGTCTCCCGATAAAAATGATACCTCACTTGCGTGGGTAGGCCTAGCGCCGGCGACAGGAAACACCCCAAAGCGCAACGTGGACACATCCTAAATTTTGGAAAAAAACAGAGGTGTTTTTTGCGAAGTGCCTACCTGTAGATTTTGGCCTCTAGCTCAGCCGGCACCTAGGGTAACCTACCAAACCTGTGCATTTCTGAAAACTAGAGACCTAGGGGAATCCAAGGAGGGGTGACTTGCGGGGCTCGGACCAGGTTCTGTTACTCAGAATCCTTTGCAAACCTCAAAATTTGGCTAAAAAAACACATGTTCCTCACATTTCTGTGGCAGAAAGTTCTGGAATCTGAGAGGAGCTACAAATTTCCTTCCACCCAGCGTTCCCCCAAGTCTCCCGATAAAAATTATACCTCACTTGCGTGGGTAGGCCTAGCGCCGGCGACAGGAAACACCCCAAAGCGCAACGTGGACACATCCTAAATTTTGGAAAAAAACAGAGGTGTTTTTTGCGAAGTGCCTACCTGTAGATTTTGGCCTCTAGCTCAGACGGCACCTAGGGAAACCTACCAATCCTGTGCATTTCTGAAAACTAGAGACCTAGGGGAATCCAAGATGGGGTGACTTGCGGGGCTCGGACCAGGTTCTGTTACCCAGAATCCTTTGCAAACCTCAAAATGTGGCTAAAAAAACACATGTTCCTCACATTTCTGTGGCAGAAAGTTCTGGAATCTGAGAGGAGCCACAAATTTCCTTCCACCCAGCGTTCCCCTAAGTCTCTCAATAAAAATGCTACCTCACTTCTGTGGGTAGGCCTAGCGCCCACGAAAGGAAATGGCCCAAAACACAACGTGGACAGAACATATTTTTTCACAGAAAACAGAGGTGTTTTTTGCAAAGTGCCTACCTGTGGAGTTTGGCCTCTAGCTCAGCCGGCCCCGGGAGGGGGGGGGCAGAAATGGCATAAAATAAATTTGCCCCCCCCCCGGAGCTACCCTTGCCTACGGGGTCGCTCCCCCTGCGTGACATTGGCGCCAAAAAACAAATCCCCGGTGCCTAGTGGTTTCTGCCCCCTTGGGGGCAGATTGACCTATAATCGGCCAATCTGCCCCCAAGGGGGGCAGAAATGGCCTAAATACAATTTGCCCCCCAGGGGAGCGACCCTTGCCTGATGGGTCGCTCCCCATCTCGAAAAAAACAAACAAACAAAAAAAAAACAACACAACAAAAAAAAATTCCCTGGTGCCTAGAGGGTTCTGCCCCCCCTGGGGGCAGTTCGGCCTAATAATAGGCCGATCTGCCCCCAGGGGGGGCAGAAATGGCCTAAAATAAATTTGCCCCCCCAGCCCCCACCCCCCCCGGGAGCGACCCTTGCCTACGGGGTCGCTCCCCCTGCGTGACATTGGCGCCAAAAAACAAATCCCCGGTGCCTAGTGGTTCCTGCCCCCTTGGGGGCAGATTGACCTAAAATCGGCCAATCTGCCCCCAAGGGGGGCAGAAATGGCCTAAATACAATTTGCCCCCCAGGGGAGCGACCCTTGCCTGATGGGTCGCTCCCCATCTCGAAAAAAAGAAACAAACAAAAAAAAAAACAACACAACAAAAAAAAATTCCCTGGTGCCTAGAGGGTTCTGCCCCCCCTGGAGGCAGTTCGGCCTAATAATAGGCCGATCTGCCCCCAGGGGGGGCAGAAATGGCCTAAAATAAATTTGCCCCCCCAGACCCCCCCCCCCCCGGGAGCGACCCTTGCCTACGGGGTCGCTCCCCCTGCGTGACATTGGCGCCAAAAATCAAATCCCAGGTGCCTAGTGGTTTCTGCCCCCTTGGGGGCAGATTGACCTATAATCTGCCAATCTGCCCCCAAGGGGGGCAGAAATGGCCTAAATACAATTTGCCCCCCAGGGGAGCGACCCTTGCCTGATGGGTCGCTCTCCATCTCGAAAAAAAAAAACAAACAAAAAAAAAAACACAACAAAAAAATTTGCCCTGGTGCCCTGAGGGTTCTGCCCTCCCCTGGGGTTAGTTCGGCCTAATAATAGGCCGATCTGCCCCCAGGGGGGGCAGAAATGGCCTAAAATAAATTTCCCTCCCCCCAGCCCCCCACCCCCCCCCGGGAGCGACCCTTGCCTACGGGGTCGCTCCCCCTGCGTGACATTGGCGCCAAAAAACAAATCCCCGGTGCCTAGTGGTTTCTGCCCCCTTGGGGGCAGATTGACCTAAAATCTGCCAATCTGCACCCAAGGGGGGCAGAAATGGCCTCAATACAATTTGCCCCCCAGGGGAGCGACCCTTGCCTGATGGGTCGCTCCCCATCTCGAAAAAAAAAAAAAAAAAAACCACAACAAAAATATTTGCCCTGGTGCCCTGAGGGTTCTGCCATCCCCTGGGGGCAGAAATGGCCTAAAATAAATTTGTCCCCCCCCCCCGGGAGCGACCCTTGCCTACGGGGTCGCTCCCCCTGCGTGACATTGGCGCCAAAAAACAAATCCCCGGTGCCTAGTGGTTTCTGCCCCCTTGGGGGCAGATTGACCTAAAATCTGCCAATCTGCACCCAAGGGGGGCAGAAATGGCCTCAATACATTTTGCCCTCCAGGGGAGCGACCCTTGCCTGATGGGTCGCTCCCCTTCTCGAAAAAAAAAAAAAAAAAAAACACAACAAAAAAATTTGCCCTGGTGCCCTGAGGGTTCTGCCATCCCCTGGGGGCAGAAATGGCCTAAAATAAATTTGTCCCCCCCCCCGGGAGCGACCCTTGCCTACGGGGTCGCTCCCCCTGCGTGACATTCGCGCCAAAAAACAAATCCCCGGTGCCTAGTGGTTTCTGCCCCCTTGGGGGCAGATTGACCTAAAATCGGCCAATCTGCCCCCAAGGGGTGCAGAAATGGCCTAAATACAATTTGCCCCCCAGGGGAGCGACCCTTGCCTGATGGGTCGCTCCCCATCTCTAAAAATACAAACAAACAAACAAAAAAAAAATTGCCCTGGCGCCTAGAGGTTTCTGCCCCCCCCCCCCCGGGGGCAGATCAGCCTAATATTAGGCCGATCTGCCCCCGGGGGGGCAGAAATGGCCTAAAATAAATTTGCCCCCCCCAACCCCCACCCCACCCGGGAGCGACCCTTGCCTACGGGGTCGCTCCCCCTGCGTGACATTGGCGCCACAAAACAAATCCCCGGTGCCTAGTGGTTTCTGCCCCCTTGGGGGCAGATTGACCTAAAATCGGCCAATCTGCCCCCAGGGGGGCAGAAATGGTCTAAATACAATTTGCCCCCCAGGGGAGCGACCCTTGCCTGATGGGTCGCTCCCCATCTCTAAAAAAAGAAACAACAAAAAAAAAAAAAACTGAAATGGCCTAAAATAAATTGCCTTCCCCCCCAGGGAGCGACCCTTGCCTAAGGGGTCGCTCCCTTTGCGTGAAATTCACGCAAAGAAAAAATTCCCTGGTGTGCGACCCTTGCCCAAGGGGTCCCTCCCTTTTGTGTGTTTCAATAAAAAAAAAAAAAATCCCTGGTGTCTAGTGGGGTTTCAAAAGCCGGATTGCAAGCAATCCGGCTTTTGAAACCCTCGGAGGGACTTCAAAGGGAAGGAAATACTTTTCCTTCCCTTTGAAGCCCCTCCGGGCCTCCCAAGTGATTGAAAAAGAAATGCTTTTGCATTTCTTTTTCAATCGCGCTGGAAGCAGAGCTTCCAGCGCGACTAGGGAGGCCCCTGTGACAAATCAGCACGCGCTCGCGCGCTGACGTCACAGGGGGGGTAGGGGGGGGGGGTCGGGGGTGGAAGGGGAAGGTCTTCCCCTTCCATCCCGACTTGGGGGGGGAAGGGGGGTGCACGGGGGCGCGCTAGCGCGCCCCCAAGTTCCCCTGTGCCTAGGACGAGATGATCTCGTCCAAGGCACAGGGGAACTGTAGCCTTGGACGAGATCATCTCGTCCAAGGCACAGAAGGGGTTAAACTGCTTAAAATGTATTTGGCAAAAAAGTCAACTTCTCAAATGGAGTTGCAGTGGCCTTAGCCAGCCATAGCTGAGATCAAAATCAAAAAGATAGCAAAACTGGATGATAAACAGCCTGGTAACACTGAAAACATGTTTAATATGTTAGATTAAACATTTTCAAAATTCGATAAGTCAGCTGTTAAATGCATTGAAGCCCACTAACCTCAGTTGCATAATGACAAAAATTAAACATGCACATTATGCCAAAGTGCATGTTTCAGAAGTAAGAGGGACAACAAAGTGCTATTGCGCTTGAGGCTGTGTGCAGGTACACATTTATATATTCATTTTGTGGTTAAAAACAGTGTACAAATTTGAGCATCTGCTCAGGCTAATCTCCTGTCAAGAAGTAACCTGTTTGTCCCACGGAGCACAATGTTGATCATGTTACTTATTCCTCCTAGACATTACATGCCTCCCACTTAAATGCACTTGATTGGCATCAGAAAGGCCTGGGGGAAAGAGGATGGATGAAAGAGCAAGAGACACTAGAGCCATAGGTCCGGATCTGAATTACTGGTGATGTTCCTTAAAGAGCTACAATTTCCTATGATAAATTATATATAAGTAAAACAGCTCATAACTCGTAAGCATGTATTTACTAGTCTCTGACTTGTCTCTGACTACTATGTACAGACTGTTAGGTTCCCCTTTCCCATTTTAGATGGCTCTTCTTCTCTCTAGGAATTTTTGGGAAATTAACTGGATTACCTGTAATCAAGTAAGAACCTTGAACCTGTTATAATATCAATGACTTCCCCCATTGTGACCCCAGATTGATCCCACGTAACTTTAATTAATGTCTACCTAATATATTTGAAGTGCAGTGGATTTCGTGTTTGATGACATTGCTGAGATTTCCTAAGATGCTGACTCACTCGACTCCATAGACATTTAAATAGGTAACAAATAATGACAAGTTCTCAGGTAATTAGGTTTGCAGACATTTGTGGGTTAATTTACTCAATGTATTTAGAACTCCAAGGAACACACATTCAGGAGCTCATTACGACTTTGGCCAGCGTTGGGATGACCACCCATGCGGCCGTCCCTCACACGGGCCCTATAATGAGTTTCCCACTGGGCCAGGCCCAGCAGTAAACTCACCACAACATTG
This sequence comes from Pleurodeles waltl, assembly GCF_031143425.1. Lineage (NCBI taxonomy): Eukaryota > Metazoa > Chordata > Amphibia > Caudata > Salamandridae > Pleurodeles > Pleurodeles waltl. Next base: position 709,865,674 of record NC_090437.1, on the reverse strand, counting down.
ACGCCGGCTCTTAATCGAGCCGGGGGCAATGTTGTGGTGCATCAGGTGTGACAGCACCTGTTGCGCTTTTCACTGCCTTTAACTCGGCAGTGAAAAGTGGGATGGGGCTGTCCATGGGGCCCCCTGCACTGCGTATGCCAAGTACATGGGCAGTGCAGGGGCTCCAATGGAGCCCCCAAAACCCCCTTTCCGCCAGCCTTTGCATGGCGGTCCAACCGCCATGCAAAGGCTGGCAGCGCTGCCCTGGAGGATTACGACTGCCGAGACTGCCGGGCTGTCCACTGGCAGTAACCTGGCAGTGCCGGTGGTAGGACTGTGATGACTTCACCACAGTGGTAATGTGGCAGTTGGACCAAAACTGTGGCAGTTGGATCGCCACCATGGTGGTGGTCCGACTGCCACGGCGAGTGTGGCGGTCTTAAAACCACCACACTTGTAATGAGGCCCTCAGTGTCTTTTGATCACAGTGAAAACATGGGGTTAATATCAAAGATTATGATGCAAAGTTTACATCAATCTGGAAACATATGGTTAATACCAAAAGATCACAGTGCAATGTTTGCGCCACTCTGCGAATATAGGTTTTACATCAAAAGATCACAGTACAATGTTTGTAACACTCTGGGAACATAGGATTAATACCAAAAGATCACAGTGCAATGTTTGTAACAGTCTGGGTACATAGGGTTAATATCAATAACACAAGCAATCGGTTTTACCACTGTTACATCACAGCGTAAGGTGGGAATAGCAATGAAACTTTCAGGCCATTCACAGAATGTTCCTTATCACCAGCACCAATTATGCAAATATCATATTAAACTTAGCGATAACAAACAAACGAAGAATTTCCTTTCTGCGATATATAGCAACCATCAATGATAAGCGTTACTATGCAACTAGCAGCGAGCATCCCAATGACCTTAAACACCATTGATGTGCCTTCTTAGGCGCATCGCACGCGAAACATCCGACTTTCGAACATCAAGTCAGCAAGTGTTACGTTTTCACAATAAATGCTTTTTGAGCATGTGCAGCACGTTACTGCCTTTTTAGTAGTCAATTCTCTTGATCTCTTCAATGCCCCAGAAGTGAAATTCAGGATACAGGTCTGAATACCAAGATCAAATGTGGAGAATCAGCGACTCCTTCTCTGCAGCTGATGTCCTTTCAGGAAGCAATTCACTCAGAGTGTGGTTTAAATATCTGCTACATCTAGCCACACCCAGTCTGAGTCACAGGGATGTTGGAGGCTTGAGAAACACATGCCCTAAACTAGTATTGGTTCCAACAAGCATTGGTCTTTGTAAACAACATAGGTTTCTGTAAAACATTCTTATGGGGTTACAACAAACATTGGTCCCTGCAAAGGGAGATGATTGGTTTAAGACTTCTTTACTGCAGCACATACAGGTTTGCAGGCCCAACATCTCCTGAGGTGGGAAGGCGGGTGTAGGGGGTTACCGTCCTCTATTAAGAGTCCGCTAGGCAGGGATACGGCTCAGACAATCCTCTTAGAGCGACCCCAGGAAAACAAAAAACAGATACAAGAACTAACACAGAACCATTTCAAATAGGTTTTATCAATGCACTGCTGAATAAAATCCACACCAACTGCACCAATCACGACGATACACCCTTTTCTTACTATCACCTACTGTGCTCCAATCAGATTCATGGAGAAGCTCTCTGCTATCTAAGTGACAGGTCAAGGACTTTAACCCATGCCCCCAACTTACAACCATGTGCAGTTAATCAATGTTTCAAGCCAGTCTGGGGTTTCATCTTCATCCTCTCTTGACCTGATGTCCTATCCTGCTGAAGACCAAAGGCCTTTCTTCAATCCTCAAACCCTTCACAGTTTATTTCTTCTGACTTGATGACTTGCCCCACTGGAGATCACAGGCCCTAGTCCTACCAGTCCTTAAATCCTTCACAGTTTCTACCCCCAGGTCCTGGCAAGTTCTACAGCAATAACTCCCTAGATCTGCACAAACAGTTTTTTATTCCACACTACCTTCCCTGGAGCTCACACGACATACTCAATAGGGGCAACCTGCTACTCTAATTCAAGCACATCCCAGCCCTGCATGGGCTGACTTCCGCCGATCTGATATTGGTAAAGTTCTCTCAAATCTTCGACAAAGGAGCTTAGAAGGCCACCATAACTACATGGTCAGGTTCGAGCCTAAGAGACACCAGACTGAGTGAAGAAAGTACTTTTGGGGCCTGGGGCATTGAGCTCCTGAAACTAGAGCCACTGAAATATCCGCATGTGTTGTTACAACAAGACATCCCAAGACCCCAATAGAGTGTGCTAAGCGGGTGTGGGGGCCACTAATGATTGGCTCCCAAGTTCATCAAAAACCAAAAACAGCATCAGAGTTTCATGCACCAACAACCACAGAAGGGTGTGATGTATGCCCAGCACCTACAAAACCTCCATTGGAACAGTAGGGGCTTACTCCTAGCTCAAACCCCTCTGGCTGAACACAAGGAAAGTCTATACAGTCAAGGTATAATCTCAAAATTTCTTCCTGGAATGTGGCAGGCCTCAGGTCAACCTTAATAAGCAAATCTGCATTGTCCTATCTGGGGAGAAGTGACATCCTTTGCCTACGGGAGGCATGGGCTCTTACATCATCAGTGCTATAGGGCTACTACCAACTTTTTAAAACAGCAAAACAGGCCAGTCTCTTTGACCGGCCAACTGGGGGCCTCTCAACATTTATTAAGCACTCCTGTAAGATTAAGGTGGTCCCTTTAGACTGACATTTTCCATCCTGGCAAGCAGTGCGACCCTCAGGTAAATCATGCGACAACAGAAATTTCTCTTAATAAACTGTAATCACAATGCTTTCAAAACAGCTAAACTGCCTGTCAATCAAAGCTCTATACGACAGCTTAGAGGATCTCTTTTTGAAGTTTGCCTCTCATGAGGTTTTGCTAGTTGGAGATTTCAACATAAAGGGACTCCTGAATTCCAACATTTTGTCATGTAAAAGCAAAGAGCAGGATACAATGAACTTCCTGCTGTCCAACTACAACCTAGTCTCTGCAGACCACATCTCTCAAATACAAGACCCCCACAGGCAGTTTTCTGCTACCTACAGAGGGGTTATAACCATTGATTACATCTTCTTGTCAGCTACTCTAGCTAGCCATCAAATCAACTTGGAAAGTCTTGTTCGTCCAGAAAGTGACCACAATTGCCTGACGGTAATGCTTGATTTAAATGCAGTCACAGTTGTTAACCTTCAAGAAGTGGGTAGTTCTATGCAGACTGAAGCAGTTAAGTTGGTCAGGAGAATAAAATAGTGACCATCAGCCACTACCAAGGTGAGCAATTGACTAGATGAAGATACTTTAGTACTTAACGCCAGCCTTCAGTGAGCCCTCTACCACACTTGGGATGACCTAATCAACAAAGTAAGGAGCTATCTTTTAGGACCTGGCTCCTTCCAACATCTCCCTAAGACCCCTGAGAAAGGGCAATCCTGACAGCTACACAACAAAGTCCCTATTTTAGCCCGAAGAGCACTAAGAAGGGTGCTCTGTGCTCTTAAGCGAAAACACATTGCAAACTCTGCAAAGTCCATAGCTAACTTGCACCAAAAATACAAACAAGGGATTTGGAAGGAAAAGAAAAACTTAGAGCAAAATGGCTAGAAATGTATAACTATCTGCAGGAAAGAGGCCTTGTTCACATTTGCACTACGTTAACAGACTTTGGTCCTTTACTCATAACAGGCTCAACCCGGTCTCAGAAGCATCCTGTGTACGTCACGCCAAAGCATTATATAACACCTTGACAAGTGATCTAAGGGACATACCAGTTTGGGAGTTAGAAGATCAAATCCCAGCAGACGCTCAAGCCCTGGTCATGGAGGCACATGTCCACAAACTGATAAAAGCCATGAAAACCGATGGAGCACCAGGCCCCAATGGCCTCCAAGCCAGCATATATAAATACGTCCCTGAGGACTGGGCAAAGGTGCAAACGCCCTTTTCCAACATGCCTACAATGCTGCACAGACTCTGGACTCCTGGAGAGGTTCAGTCTTATGCCGATTTTCAAAAAAGGGGATCCGACACTGCCATTTAACTATGAGTTTATAGCCTTCTTGGACCTAAAGGCGAAGGCCTACACTGGCACTTTACTCAAACGGCTAGAGGATTGGGCCACGGCAAGCCACAATCTGCCTTTTTTCCAAACTGGGTTTTGTGCTGTGTCAGCATCAACTGCGTCATTACAGCCCTTGCTATCATGAGCCAGCGAGCAGCCAAAAAAAGTCAGCAGCCTCTTTTTAGTTGTTTTATCGATTGCAGCGCCACATTTGATAAGGTGGACCGCAATTTGTATAGAGGAAATGAAACACTTGGGGTGTACCACACCATTATTTTGCTCTACTCCAACACCTGGGTTCGCGTGAGAACACACCCCAACACAGTACCTTCTAAAATCACAACCAATGGCCTGAAGAATGGGTTTGTTCTTGTACTTCTCAGCCTATACACTGCTGACCTGGCAAATTTCTGGAGAGTAGCTGCCTGATTCCTCCATCACTGGGCCACTCAAAGCTTCATATTTACAATATGCAGATAACATTGTTATTTTGGAACATTCAAAAGCAGTTGTACAGCGGGCCCTACATAAACTCCAGGAATATAATGAGGCAAACATCATCATCGTCAACCAGGACAAAACCAATCTCATCTTTGGTTGCCACAAAAAAGCATCTTCAAACCTGGCGTATGGGGGCAACGAACATCAAAAACCACCATGAAATAAAGTTATCTGGGGGTATGGTTCCATGAGTCTTCCAGCCCTAAGGCCCATTTAGCCACCCTGAAATAAAAGAGAAGGAATTAATTACAGCCTGATTCGCCTTCACAAGACCTTGCACAGCGTTTTGGCAACTCCCATTTTGAAGGCCATGGAGGCTGTGCTCCTCCCGGCAGTACACTATGAGCAATTGGCTTTTCTGGAGGCATGTGCCCCCATTTTAGAAAACATCCACTATACCGCCTACAAGAGGGTATTTGAACTGCTGAGATACACAGGGAGGTCTAGACTAGGCTTGGAATTTGCCCTCTCAAGACAATTGCTCACATGTGAGGCCGATACGCTGAAATTTCATACAAGGGTACCCTAAACCCCTTCAAATTCTTTAAAAGCCAATCTAAAAGAGCCATTTGAGACTCTGGGGAACCCCTGGCACCAACAAGTGCAAAGGGCGTTAACACCCTAACAAATAGAACTCTTGCACTGATTTGAAGGATATTCCCTTCTTAGTCTGGAAAAGGGTCATCAACAGGCAGCTGTCTTCAATCACGTATTTATCGGACTTCTGCACTTTAAAGTCTTCACATCTATTCTCCCCACTGAACAACTCATATCTTGAGGGGAAGCCACAATTATACCTACTTGAACGAGTTTGCAATAACATTCTATTCATGCATCTTTTGGGTCAGGTGGCGGATTTTATTTCCTGGGCCGACCAGATGAGGAGAGGGCCTGCGGACTCTGCAACTACAAGAACGAATCCTGGTTACATCTCCTCTGCTGTTGTCCTGATCTTAGGGGGCACAATAGATCTCTCCTGATACTGATATAGCTACAGAATGGAATCCGTTCTTGCTTGTAGGGCTCTTCTCTGTACTTTTCCCATGCAGATTTCTTTTGAGTAGCAGCAAAAATGTCATATTGCTTGAAGACCGTCTTCAACTCCATATAGCGGAGCACTATTCAAACACTTTTTCTCAAAAACTGCTAACGGATTATTTCATGGTCAATGACAGCATTAAGCCCAGGTGTCTCAAGAACTCTCTGGTTAAGCCTAGCCCTTTAGTGGTCTCTTTCTGTCATGCTTGCGATCAGCCCCACTAAAATACGCTTTGCTAAACTGAGCTTGATGTATTCATACCCTTTTCATACCACCCTATGGGTACCACACTGGCTTAACTATTTTAATTGTTTTAACCACAAGTTGGAGTGGACTGGTCCGCCAGCTATTATTAAAATGCTTTTAAATCCTTTTTTCTTTAATTTAATTAATTAAGCAATGTTATAGTTTTAATTAAATGAAAAATAAACTTATTTATTAATTTATTAAATAGGGAAAACTTATTGCAGTGATGAATTTGGGTATTTCGTACAATGGTCCCAAAAATTATTTCTAGAACTGCTACATTCTGCTTTGCTATGACTTGATTAAAATGCACAGATGCCAGCTATCAACGTTCAGAAATCTTTGCAGTGTCATGTACTTTCATTTCTCCATGGCTCAGAGGATTTTCAAAAGGTAAAGAGTTTATATTAGTGCTTTGTCTGGAATACAATGGGCCTGTATGCTCATCGGCCTTGCTGTCAGCCCATTCAAAGTAAGACAAGGAAACATAGGTGGTCATTACAACCCTGGCGGTCTGTGTTAAAGCGGCGGTAAGACCGCCAACAAGCCGGCGGTAAAAAAATTGCAATTGCGACCGTGGCGGAAACCGCCAACAAAGACAGCCACTTTAACACTTCGACCGCCACGGCGGTACAGACAAACAGCTTGGCGGTCACTGCCAACAGACAGGCAGAAGACAAAGTAACACCCACATTATCACAACCTACCAATCCGCCACCTTTTCCGGGGCGGATTCACCGCAAATAAAAACACAGTGGAAACAGGATTTCAAAGGGAAAACGCTCACCTCTACACACCCCACGAGGAACCAGGACACCATGGAGCCGGAACTCCAAATTCTCCCTACGATAGTCTTCTTGCTCCTCTACCAGGCGAAGACCACGGAGAGTACTGCACCTACAACACAGGGGACACACACATGCAACACCCCTACCTCCACCCTCACCCACTACAACACACACACTAATACATATTTATACATGATAGTTACACCCGCCAACCCCCCCGGAAGAATGCAAAGACAAAAGAAAATGAGTGTAACCATTGTAATATATTAAAATCAAGTAGGCAAAAATATATATATACACCATAAACAAAATATACACCAAGCTTAGTAGTCCAGGTAGTGCTCCAATCTGTTGAACACTGGGCCCACACGGTATGGACGAGGCCCACACAAGATCCCCGACCATGACGGAGAGAACACTGCAGGGGCATCATAGAGCAAGAAAACAGGCACCTCAGGGGGAGGGAAAGGGGGGGCACCTCAGCCGGTTAAGTCCACAACGCCAAATCCACGAGAGGGCCACATGCCCACTGTTACATCCTGTGGAGTGCAAAGCCACAGTCTCTCAAGTCTCTACAGTGGGTGGGTTGCCGACTGTTTCATCCTGGGGAGTGCAAAGCCACAGTCTCTCAAGTCTCTGCAGTGGGTGGGTTGCCCACTGTTCAACCCTGGGGAGTGCAAAGCCACAGTCTCTCAAGTCTATACAGTGGGTGAGTTGCCCACTGTTCAATCCTGGGGAGTGCAAAGCCACAGTCTCTCAAGCCTCTACAGTGGTTTGGTTGCCCACTGTTCAATCCTGGGGAGTGCAAAGCCACAGTCTCTCAAGTCTCTAAAGTGGGTGGGTTGCCCACTGTTCCATTCTGGGGAGTGCAAAGCCACAGTCTCTCAAGTCTATGCAGTGAGTGGGTTGCCCACTGTTCAATCCTGGGGAGTGCAAAGCCACAGTCTCTCATGTCTATACAGTGGGTGGGTTGCCCACTGTTCTATCCTGGGGAGTGCAAAGCCACAGTCTATCAAGTGGAGGACAGTCTCCACTGGTTCTGGAGGGGGCTATGGGGGTCATTACGCCGACCGCCAGGGGTAATGTAGCGTCCGTACCGCCAGCAGGCTGGCGGTACGGAGGCCCTTATTACGACCGTGGCGGTAGTGGCAGTGGTTTTAGCCCCGGCGCTGCCCTGGGGATTATGACACCCCTACCGCCAGCGTGTTTCTGGCAGTTTGCACTGCCAGGAAGAGGCTGGCGGTAAGGGGTGTCCTGGGGCCACTGGCATGGGCAGTGCAGGGGCCCCCTAACAGGGCCCCGGCCAGCTTTTCACTCTCTGTCGCACGGCCGCAACTCCGCCGGCTCCATTAGGAGCCGGCTCCTATGTTGCGGCCTCATCCCCGCTGGGCCAGCGGGCGCAAACTTGGTTTGCGCCTGCCGGCCCAGCGGGATGTCGTAATGGGGGCCGCAGGAGTGCGCAGGTTGCCGCTTGGCGGGCGGCAGTAGCCGCCCGCCAAGGTCGTAATGACCCCCTATGTGCCCAGAGTGCTTCATCCTGCTAAGGACAGAGGTAGTGGATGTATCTCTCCACTGGTTCTGGAGGGGGCTCTATGCCCAGAGTGCTGCATCCTGCTAAGGACAGAGGTAGTGGATGTATCTCTCCACTGGTTCTGGAGGGGGCATGGTGCCCAGAGTGCTTCATCCTGCTAAGGACTGAGTTAGTGGATGTATCTCTCCACTGGTTCTGGAGGGGGCATGGTGCTCAGAGTGCTTCATCTTGCTCGTGACGGACTCAATAGCGTCAGTGCCCTTGGCGCTCATGGGCCAGAGGTGCTTGAGGCGGCGGTGCCCGGTTCAGCGGTGCTTAGAGCGGAGGTGCCCTGTTTAGCGGTGCTTGAGGCGGTGGTGCCCTGTTCAGCGGTGCTTAAGGCGGCGGTGCCCTGTTCAGCGGTGCTTGAGGCGGCGGTGCCCTGTTCAGCGGTGCTTGAGGTGGCGGGCTCCTTTGCAGTGACTCCGCTGCTGGCGGTCCTCTCTGTCCCAGCGGGGCTTGTGCTGGCGGTCCTCTCTGTCCCAGCGGGGCTTGTGCTGGTGGTCCTCTCTGTCCCAATGGGGCTTGTGCTGGCGGTCCTCTCTAGCCCAGCGGGGCTTGTGCTGACGGTCCTCTCTAGCCCAGCGGGGATGATGGTGGTGGCCTCCTGGCCAGCGGGGATGATGGCGGTGGCCTCCTGGCCAGCGGGGATGATGGCTGTGGCCTCCTGGCCAGCAGGGATGATGGCGGTCTCCTCCGCCGTGCTGCTCTTCCCAGACTTTCCTGGTTTCTTGTGGCCCTTCCCCACCTTGGAAGGTGTCGCAGCTGACTCCACAATCCCACGGGACCCCTGGGAGCGGTTTTGGTGGCTGAAGTCTTCCTCCTCTCCCGCCGGGCACTTTTGATGCTTCACAGGTGGGGGATTGTCCGTGCAGTGGCTCCGTGCCACACTGACTGCCCTGGTGGCCAGTGCACTCCAGATTCCGGTGACAACAGGCACCACTGGTCCCGGAGATGTTGTGGCTGAGGTGCTAGTTCGGGACCTAGGAGACGGACGGGGTTGGGAAGGTGTGGGAAAGAGGTCAAGGTTGGACAAGAAAAGTTTTTGGGAGACACTGGGACGGGTAGCTGGAGGGGGTTTGGGAGTGGAGGAAGAGGTTGTGGTTGTAGGAGGTGTTCGTTTGCTGACTTTGGGTGAAGGTGCATGGGCTGGAGGCTGTCGTGAGGTGGATGGCTGTTGGGTGGGTGTGTGCCTGCGTTTGTGTATCTTGGGAGGTGGCGTCACAGGCACATTGGGAGAGGACACAGGGGACGTGTGAATGGTAGTGGGGGTGGTGACTGCACGTGAGCGGGGTGTGGTGGTGGGTGTGCTGGTCATGGCAGTAGTGGCTGTATATGTAGTGCATGCAGGTGTGAGTGTAGACAAGACTGTGAGGGAGGAGGGAGACGAGGAGGAGGGGGACACAGTGGAGGCAGTGGATGTTGGTGTGTCTGCATGTGTCTGATGCTTGCGTGAGTACCTGTGGGATGTGTTGTGCTTATGTTTGCCAGAGCTTCCCTTGTGTGTTGACGTGTGTGCATGCTGGTCTGTAGGTGTGCTTGTGATAGGATGGGGTACAGGGGATTGGGTCTGGGTGGAGGAAGTTGGAGGGGGAAGGCTAGAGACAGGGACAATGGCTGCCATCAGTGCTGAGGCCAGAGTCTGAAAAGCTCGCTTAAGGGCCGCCTGACCAGAATGAATGCCCTCCAGGAATGCATTTGTTTGTTGCAACTGCCATTCTACACCCAGGATTGCATTCAAAATGATAGACTGCCCAACAGTGAGGGACCTGAGGAGGTCAATGGCATCCTCACTGAGGGCAGCAGGGGTGACTGGGGCAGGGGCTGAGGTGCCTGGGGCGCAGGTGATGCCCAACCTCCCGGGTGAGCGGGCACGGGGCAAAGGCTGAGGGGCTGCTGGGAGGGCGGTGCTGGTGGGGGGGTGGCGGCTGTACCTGTAGATGGGGGGGCACAGATGTTGCCACCACCACAAGGGAGCTCCCATCAGAGGACGGGTCTGTGTCGCTGGTCTCAGCTCCTGTCCCCGCCATGGAGCTCCCCTCTCCCTCTGTCCCACTGGTGAAGTCCGGGTCCATAGTGTGGCCCTCTATGGCCATGTGGGATGCAGCCCCCTCGAGCTCCGGTGCCACTGCTCCTCCGCCTGATGATGCTAATGCACACAAGAACAGGGAGACCACAAAAAGGGGGGGACCACAGAAGAAAGACATGTTGAGTGCATGCATTACCTCTACCGTTGGCGGACACGACAGACACAGAAGCCCCCTGCACTACGTCGCGCTCTTGCGCTCCACTGTTCAATCCCTGGATTGACCTACTAGGCTATGGATGACATCTGCACACATGGATGACACAGGGGCATGACTAGGTGTACTTGGCATTCTACAGAGGTGGGTTGGGGTGCCACATGGCCTGCCTTACGGAGGGACCTTGCACACGAAACTCGCCCTGGCCTAAGGAAACCCACAGCCCACCTCCCCCACCCAGACACCTCCACTGCATGCAAAATCAGCAGGATGAGAGTGTACTCACCCCCTTGTGGCTGCTGTGATGCCCTCAAGCGCCCATTTAACTTCGGGTACGCCACCACCAGGATCCTGAACATCAGGGGGGTCACGGTGCGACGGGTACCCCTCCCACATTGGGAGGCCATCCCCAGCTGAGCCTCCACCGTCTTCTTGCTCCAGCGGCGAATGTCCTCCCATCTTTTCCGGCAGTGGGTGCTCCGTCTGTGGTAGACCCCCAGGGTCCGGACGTCCTTGGCGATGGCATGCCAAATATCTTTTTTCTGGTGGGCGCTCACCTACATGAACTGTACAGGGGGAAGAGAAACTTATTACCAACTGCACCATCACAGTCATTGGCCCCCATCCCTACCCTTGCCATGTGGCACATGCACTCACCGTCGTTTCATGCACGCCGCAATCTCCCCCCCTCTTCTTACATCCACTCCACTCCACAAAGGCATGGCCCATTCAGCATGCTCCCAGTGTAATTACCTGTTTGTCTGGAGGACCGTAGAGTAGCGTGTACTGGGGGAGGACCCCGTCCACAAGTTTCTCCAACTCCTCCGATGTGAAGGCAGGGGCCCTTTCACCAGACACTTTCCCCAGACACTCGAGCCATTGACTCTTCCAGACCGAGGTCACAGCAGCACTTGCAGTGTAGGTCCTCTCCTGTCGAAGATCAGTTATCGAGTGATTGAACAGATAGAAAATGGCGGTCACGTCCGCGGCGGTGTGTACCGTCACCGCCGGCGTACATCGTCATTGGCTAATGGGACCCATAGGGTCCAATGTTAACCAATGCAGCATTGCGCCGCGGTCTTCGACCGCCTACCGCGACGGTGTACAACGCCAGCGCAGTTACCTCACATCCCATTGTTCCACTTTAGAGGTCAGGCAGCCACCATGTCAGGGGCCCACATGGCTTCATTTTTTACTGCGTCACACATACCTAGGCCTACACTCAACACACATACAGGCCACTTTTTAGATTATGATTCGTGTTCTGTGTAAGTTGTGGGTATGTACCTCTGAGTTGGTTGACTCTGTGCTCGCTGTTGTCCTTCATAGGCACCGTCCGCTGGGATATGTGAGGAGATGGCGGCATCCTCCAGTGTACCGACCGTTGGTGGACCTGTCGACAATGGAGGAAAGACATGTGATCATCAACTACAGGCTTGACCGTGCCACAATCCAGGAACTGTGTACACAGCTGGAGCCAGACCTGATGTCAGCTATCTGCCATCCCACAGGAATCCCCCCTCAAGTGCAGGTGCTGTCAGTGCTCCATTTCCTTGCAAGTGGGTAATTTCAAACAACTGTGGCTATTGCATCAGGGATGTCCCAGCCTATGTTTTCCAACGTGTTGTCCAGAGTGTTGTCTGCCGTGCTGAAACACATGCGGAGCTACATCGTTTTCCCTCAGGTGGAGGATTTGCCTACAGTGAAAGGTGATATCTATGCCCTGGGACATATCTCCAACATCATAGGTGACATTGATGGGACCCATGTGGCTTTGGTCCCCCGCCCCCCGCAGGAGTGAACAGGTGTACAGAAACCGGAAGATTTACAATTCAATGAATGCACAGATGGTATGTTTGGCTGTCCAGTACATCTCCCATGTTAATGCCAAGTTCCCTGGCTCAGTGCATGACGCCTACATCCTGCGGAATAGCAGCATCCCTTATGTGATGGGTCAACTCCAGAGGCACCGTGTGTGGCTACTAGGTGAGCACCTCAAAGCAAGACAGTGGAAATGGTTATCTAGGTCTGTGGATGTCCCTATGAGTTAGTGTGTGTCTAACAGTTGTCCCTCGACATTTGCAGGTGACTCTGGTTACCCCAACCTGTCATGGCTACTGACCCCAGTGAGGAATCCCAGGACAAGGGCAGAGGAACGCTACAATGAGGCCCCTTGGCGAACACGGCAGATAATCGAGCGGACCTTCGGCCTCCTGAAGGCCAGGTTCCAGTGCCTCCATATGACAGGTGGATCCCTATTCTACTCACCAAAGAAGGTGTGCCAGATCTTCGTGGCATGCTGTATGCTTCAAAACTTAGCTTTGCGACAACAGTTGTCTTTTCTGCAGGAGGATGGTCCAGATGGCGGTGTTGTTGCAGCTGTGGAGCCTGTGGACAGTGAAGACGAGGAAGCAGAAGAAGAAGACATGGACAACAGGGACTCAGTGATCCAGCAATATTTCCAGTGAAACACAGGTAAGAATACAAACCTGCCTATTACATGTACTTTAACACTACTACCTCTCTACTGTCTGTCGTTTTCACCCGGTGTATGGTCACTGAGTTGTCACTTTCCCTTACGATTTCACAGATGTGGATCCCACAGTGTGACATCTGCTTTTATTCCTCATGGACTACAGCTGTGAGACATAGGTATGTTGACATTACAAATGAAAGAGCTTTTTGACACTGTAATTGCTAATACACTATTCCGAAATCACAGACTGACTCCAGATTGTTTTGTGCTTTAAGGGTGTTTATTTTAATGCTCAATATTGGAGGGGGTAGCAAAATGGTGAGGGGTGATGGTGGAGGAATGTCCATGGCAGAGTCCAGTCTATTAGTCTCACAGGTGCATTGCCCAAATGGGCATAGGAAGTGGAGCTGGGCAGTTTAAAAATGGACAGGGTGACAAAGTGGGAAAGAAGGATGACATTCAGGGTGGTCTCATTTCTTGGCGGGGGTCTTGGCATCGTTCTCTGTCTTTGTCCTGGATCTCAGGGACCGTTTGCGAGGTGGTTCTCCCTCTGCAGGGAGTGGGGTGCTGGTGTGGTGGTCCTGTGGCGGTTCCTCCTGTCCATTAGAGCCGGCGGAGTTGGTGGGCAGTTCATCGTCCAGGCTAGTGCCAGGGGCCCCTTGTAGTGCCACAGTGTCCATCCTGGTGCTGAGTACTTCCTTTAGCACCCCTACAATGGTACCCAGGGTGGAATTGATGGCTCTGAGTTCCTCCCTGAAGCCCAAATACTGTTCCTCCTGCAGGCGCTGGGTCTCCTGAAACATGGCCAGTACCGTTGCCATCGTCTCCTTGGAGTGGTGGTAGGCTCCCATGATGTTGGAGAGGGCCTTGTGGAAAGTGGGTTCCCTTGGCCTGTCCTCCCCCTGTCGTACAGCAGCCCTCCCAGTTCCCCTGTGTCCCTGGGCCTCCTTCCCCTGGACCGTGTGCCCACTGCCCCCAGGTCCCTGTTGTTGTTGGGGTGGTGGGTTATCCTGGGTTCCCTTTAGTGGTGGACACACTGCTGATTGACGTGTCCTGGGGACGGAGGTATGGGCCCGCTGGGTGGGTGCTGTGCTGGTGTTTCCAGAGGGGGGAAGCTCTGTAGTGGCCTGTGATTGTGTGATGGGAACCGACCGTCCCGAGGTCCCCGATGGGCCGGGCTGGTCATCTAGATCGAGTTGGACAGGGGTGCTGTCATCACTGTGGGCCTCTTCTGTTGGTGGTGTGGACATGTGTGGACCCTCCTGTCCGGTGACGTTGGGTAGGGGTCCTGCAGGGGTATAAAAGGATGTTTATTACATCTGTGTGTGCCATGGTGTGCAATGGGTGGGTGACCGTGTACCCCAGTGCTTGCATTCCTGTGTGGGACCTTGTGTGATGATGGTTTAGGGGGGTGTATGGGTATGTGCAGTAGACATGCTTTAGTGATGGGTGTCCATACTTTGTTGTTGCATGCAGGGCTTGGTGTTAGGATGTGTGGTTTGTGATGTTGGGACATTTGTGAGGAGTTAGAGTGATGGGGGTGAGGGTGAGGGTGGGGGTGGGGGTATGTGATGGCATGCAGGTAGGGTGGGGAATGTAATAGTAAAGATTTGACTTACCAGAGGCCATTCCTCCAGCTACTCCTGCGAGGCCCTCAGGATGCAGAATTGCCAAGACCTGCTCCTCCCATGTTGTTATTTGTGGGGGAGGAGGTGGGGGTCCGCCGCCAGTCCGCTGAACCGCAAGGTGGTGTCTTGAGACCACGGAATGCAACTTCCCCCATAAGCCGTTCCACCTCTTCCTGATGTCATCCCGATTTCTTGGGTGCTGTCCCACTGCGTTGACCCTGTCGACTATTCTTCGCCATAGCTCCATCTTCCTTGCAATGGAGTTGTGCTGCACCTGTGATCCGAATAGCTGTGGCTCTACCCGGACGATTTCCTCCACCATGACCCTGAGCTCCTCCTCCGAGAACCTGGGGTGCCTTTGCCGTGCCATAGGATGGTGTGGGGTGGTGTGTGTTTTGATAAGTGTGCTGATATGTAGTGGGGTGTTTTGTGAAGTGCGTGGAAGTTATGTGGGTGATGGTGTTGTGTGCCTGTGGATGCTAGTATTGTTGATGGTGGTGTCTCTCTGTGTGCTTCTTTCTCAATTGTGGTCGTAGGGGTTTGTGGGTGATGTAGGTGTGTGTTTTATATTGTATTGGGTGTGTGGGAGTGAGGTGTGTATGTGTATCAGGTGTGTGTATTTGGAATTGTCCAATGTGGCTGTGTTTTGTAAGTGTGTGTGTATTTTGAGCGTGACGGTGTGTACCGCCAATGGAATACCGCGGTTGAAAGACCGCTCCGTGGATTCATGGGTCGAGATAGTGTGGGCGTATTTCTGTTGGTGTGACAGTGGAGGTTTTGTTTTCGCCAGTTTATCACTGACCTTTGGTGTGGCGGACTTGTGTGGGTGTCTGAATATTGGCGGATTCCGTGCTGTGGGTCATAATAGCTGTGGTGTAATTCCGCGGTGCTGTGTTGGCGGTCTTCTGCACGGCGGTAAGCGGCTTTTACCACCAATGTTGTAATGACCGCCATAATTATAGAACTTGACACTGTCAGGATCCAGTCTGTACTTAGCAGACACATGTGAAATGAAGAGAGGAGAGTTTCACAGCTGAGTCCCACAATTTCAGCTTTCTTCCTTGTTAATTCATACCAAAGTCAGAGAAAAGGAAGAGAAAGAAAATGTGTTATGTTATGTTATGTTATGTTATGTTATGTTATGTTATGTTATGTTATGTTATGTTATGTTATGATGAGACTCTGATGTGAAGTGGGAGGTCATCCCACACATTAAAAGCGATACAAGAGAAGGCTTGACGTCCGGTTCTGTTCCTGTTTATCCATGCAAATGTGTGCGAGTAGGTGTCCTGCTGGGTGAACGTGCCTGGATGGTTGGTGAAATGAAATGCGGTTTTTCAGGTAAGCCAGACCCATATTGCTTAATGGTTTGAACTGTGCATGCTTATCTATTGGGAACCAGTGGAGCCAACTAAGGTGTAGTGTGTTGTTGATCCTGCATAAGTGTGAGGATGAGTTGGGCTACTAAATTGTGGATGGTTTGTAGTTGTCTGGTGATGTACCTAGTGATTCCAGCATACAGAGAGTTTTCATAGTCCAGCCTGCTGGGTGCCTGGGTGACTGTCCTTTTGCTGTTTTTAGGAGCTAGTTAAATATATTTCTCAGCATCTTCAAGGTGAGAAAGTGATGGTGTTAACTTGCACAGACATATCCAGCTTATTGCTAATGATGATCCCAAGGTTTCTGGCATGTGAGCTGGGTGTGGGAGTGGGTCTGTGTTTGGCTGGTCACCAGGTGGAGACGCATGGGGATGTGTTTTTTCCAAAGATCACTACCTCAGTCTTGCTTGTGTTAGGTTTGAGAAATTTGGACTTCATCCAGGTGGCAGCTTCAGCATGTGGGAGGGGAACTTGTTTGTCATGTTAGGGGTCTTGTCAGAGAGCAACAGCGTCAGCTGTGTGTCATCAGCATAGGAGAGAACATTTGTTGTGAGTGTGAATGACATTGGCCAGAGGGGTAATGTAGGCTTTGAAGGGTATGGTGAGCCATGGCATACTCTGCAGTAGGGTTCTCAGGCCTCTGAGGAGTATGAAGCCAGGTTGTCTGTCTATAATTTTCTTGTCAGGAAGGAGCAGATCCAGCAGAGGGTAGGTCATTGGATGCTAATTTTGTGTAGTCTTCTGATGAGAATGGGGCGTGATACTCTGTCAAATGCTAGCAAGATGTCCAGTAGTAGGAAGGCTGCAGTTATTCCTCTGCCCAGGATCCTAAAGATACCATCAGTTGCTGTGAGGAGAGCTGTTTCTGGGCTGAGATTAAGTCAGAATCCTGACTGAATGGAATTGAGGTTGATAGTTGACAAGGTGTTTGGTGGGGCATCTGTTAGTTGATTTTTCTATGATCTTTGCTGGGTAGGAGGAAGATGGGTCGGGAGCTTGTGAGCTTGGCTGGGTCTGGTAGGGGTTTGTTTAGTAGAGTGGTGACTGTTGCGTGCTGCCAGGCTTCCAGGAACTCAGCTTTGTTCAAGGAGGAGTTGAGGATGCAAGTGATTACTTAGCAGATAAAGGTGACTAGTTTTTTGAAGGCGTGCAGTGTGAATGAGCTCCAAAGTGGATGGATTTAATGGTACTGGTGGTCTCGTCTGTGGTGATGGTGGTCCATGTGAATGAAGTTTGTACATCTGCAGGCTTTTTATAATGTTGATGGGGTCTTGTTGGGGGGGCGAAGTTCTAATAGATGAAGGTAAACTTGCTGCTGAAGAAATCCCGGCGATCATTGCAGAGGTATGTCAAGGGAGTAACATTGCTATCTGAAAGTTTCTTTGCTGCTGTTGGTGCTGATTTCTATGCAGTCTACGAGGGATGCTCACTCGGTCGTCTGCATTTGCTGGTGGTAGAACCTTAGTGTGGATTTGAAAGTGTCATTGTCCATGGGTTTCTTCTTTCAATTGCATTCCAGTTGGTTTCAATGCTGCTTCATTACCTTGACTTCTTCTGTGTACCATCTGCCTAGTGTTTGCATTCTTGTTTTGCCATGCTTGAGGGGGTCCAAGGTGTTGGTGCCGCTGGAGAGCTATGTATTGAAATGTTCTGTTTCTTTCATTAAGTTGTCTGTATGCTCAAGGTAGTGCTCAGAGAAGGCAGAAGCCAATACCTTTTCTGAGAAGTTGTTCCAGTGGCAGCAGGCAGGTCTTGGGGGGGCTCAACCTTCTAGGTATGGGTGGTAAAGTGAAAAGTGGCAAGAGGTAATTTGTTGACTGTGATTTTGCCAAAATAGGAGAAGATTTAATACAGAAGGAGTCCTCTGCTGTGGGTCGTTTCAGTGGCAAGCTGGGTGAAGCAAAGATTCCTCGGTCTTTCAAAGAGGCGACAGAGTTGGGGTCAGTGTGGTGTTCTAGATGGGACTTCAAATCTCCCAGGAGGATGAAGGTGGTAGAGTTGATGACGAGGGAAATGAAGAAGTCCGAAATGTCATTGGCAAAGTTTCAAGGGTTCAGAACAGGTTGAATCTTGCTGCAAAGTGTAGTTTGATGGCCAGGTGCTCCCTTTAGCTGGTTGCGGTGCTTTCATAAGTGGTTCAGCTCATAGAGTACTTGAAAATGATGGAGAATCCGTCACCACATTTGTGAAGGAGGTCTTGTTTGACAATCTTGCATCCAGTGTGATAGCTGTGGCGATGTCTCGTGCTAAGGTTGTGTTTAGGCATGTTTCAATGATGAAGAGCAGGTCTGGGGTTTGGCCATTTAGTGGGTCCAATGTCTCCTTGGCATGTTTGGTGAGTGAGGGGGTGTTAAGTAGCATGTGTGAGTGGGGAGTGTGGGTAGGGTGATCATTGGCATGGGTGTGTACCATTGTGGTGGTGGGTGTTGTTGGCATGTGTTAGACCTGATAGCCTTAGGGTGGTCCCCCAAACATTTTGCCTGCCTCCCTCCACTTTTTGGACACTGTTTTTGCTGGTTCTTAGACTCTGCGCACTTTACCACTGCTAACCAGTGCTAAAGTGCATATGCTCTCTCCCTTTAAACATGGTAACATTGGATCATACCCAACTGGACTATTTAATTTACTTTTGAGTCCCTAGCAGTATGCACTATATGTGCCCAGGGCCTGTAGATTAAATGCTACTAGTGGGCCTCCAGCACTGATTGTGCCACCCACTTAACTAGCCCCTTAACCTCGTCTCAGGCCTGCCATTGCAAGGCCTGTGTGTGCAGTTTCACTGCCAATTCGACTTGGCATTTAAAAGCACCTGCCAAACGTAAAACTCTCCTTTGTCTACATATAAGACACCCCTAAGGCATGCACGAAGTAACCCATAGGGTAAGGTGCTGTGTAGGCAAAAGACAGGACATGTACCTATGTAGCTTACATGTCCTGGTAGTGTACAACTCCTAAATTCGTTTTTACACTGCTGTGAGGCCTACTCCCATCATAGGCTAACATCGGGGCTGCCCTCATACATTGTTTGAGTGGTAGCTGCTGATCTGAAAGGAGTAGGAAGGTCATATTTAGTATGGCCAAAATGGTGATTTAAAATCCTGCTGACTGGTGAGCTGGATTTAATATTACTATTTTAGAAATGCCACTTTTAGAAAGAGAGCATTTCTCTGCACTTAAATCTTTCTGTGCCTTACAATCCACGTCTGGCTGGGTTCAGTTGACAGCTCCCTGTGCATTCACTCAGACACACCCCAAACACAGGGTACTCAGCCTCACTTGCATACATCTGCATTTTGAATGGGGATTCCTGGGCTGGGAGGGTGGAGGGCCTGCTCTCACACAAAGGACTGTCATGCCCCCTATTGGGACCCTGGCAGACAGGATTGAGTTGAAAGGGGACCTGGTGCACTTCTAAGCTACTCTTTGTAGTCTTCCCCACTTCGAAAGCACATTTGGGTATATAAACAGGGCCTCTGCCCCTTCCAACTTAGACACTTCCTGGAAACAAAACTTGCAACCCGAATCTGCATCCTGCCAAGAAGAACTGCCTGGCTGCCCAAAGGACTCACCTGACTGCTTTCTGTGAAGGACTGCTGCCTTGCTGTTGCCCTGCTGCCTTGCTGCTCTCTGGCTGAGGTGAAGAAGTGCTCTCCAAGGGCTTGGATAGAGCTTGCCTCCTGTTCCCTGAAGTCTCAGGACCAAAAAGACTTCATCCCTTCAAGAAGGACTCCTTGTGTGACGAAATTCAGTGCACAGCCTGCCAGAAATGACGCACAGCCTGCACCACAGTGAAAATTTCACTGCACCCCAAACCAGACATGACACAGCTTGATTTCGCAATGAGAAGATCGCCGCAGCGTCAGCGTAGCGACCGGAAATTCAAGTGCATGAAGTGCATGGCATACTGGATTGACGTGTAGCCGAGCCGGAATGCCGCAGCCCGACTTCCAGAGAGAAATCGACGCAGCGCCTGCTGTGCGGTAGAAAATTCAACACAACGACCACTGGATCAACGCAGTTACTGTCACTTTGTCCTGCCAGCGCAGGAAATCCACACACCGTCCCTGGGGCTTCTGAAAACCCCGCAACCCGGAGAGGATCCATGACCGAGCACCAGAAATCGACGCACAGCCGTCCCTGCAGGGAAACTAAACAACGCATCGCCGTGTGTGGCCCGAAAAATCGACGCACACCACTTTGTATCCACGCTTCTCCTCCTCTGTGGCCTTTTGCAGAGATTTTTCACACGAACCAGGTACTTTGTGCTTGAAAGAGACTTTGGCCCCCATTAAAACCCTAGCGGTCGGTGTTAAAGTGGTGGTAATACCGCCAACAGGCCAGTGGAAAAAAATTTGAATCACAACCACGGCGGAAACCGCCAACATAGACAGCCACTTTAAGACTCCGACCACCACGGCGGTACAAACAAACAGCGTGGCGGTAACCGCCAACTGACAGGCGGAAGACAATGTACCGCCCACCCTATCACAACCCAGCAATCCGCCACCTTTTCCGGGGCAGAACCAACGCAAATAAAAAACAGCAGAAACAGTACACAGAAGGGAAAATCACTCACCTCTCCACACCCCACGAGGAACCAGGACGCCATGGAGCCAGAACTGCAGATCCTTCCAGCAATGGTCTTCCTGCTCCTCTATCAGGAGCTCCAACGACGGCGGTGACGACCACGGTGAGTACTGCACCTACAACACAGGGGAGGGAAAAGAGAGTGACACACACACGCAACACGCAACATGCAACACCCCCACCCTCACCCACAACACCATACACACAAATACATGCAGCAAAATTACATTTACACCCCCCACCTGCCCTTGAATAATGCAAGGACAAAAGGAAATGATTTGAACGATTGTAATCAATAAAAATCCAGTAGTCAAAACTCCAAATCCAGTATATACAATTATGTACACCAACTACACAAGTCAGGATAGTGCACCAATCATTGTCCGTGGACCACTGGGCCCAAAATGCATGGGCGAGGCCCACACTAGATACATGACTGGAAATGGAGAGAACACTGCAGGGGCATCAGATCGAAATGAAACAGGCACCCCAGGGGGAGGGGGGTACCTCAGCCTGATGAACGCACGACGCCACTTCTCCACGAGGGGGCTACATGCCTATTGATGTATTCTGGGGAGCACAAAGCCACAGTCTCTCAAGTCTTTTCAGTGGGTGGGTTGCCCACTGCTTTATCCTGGGGAGTGCAAAGCCACAGTCTCTCAAGTCTCTCCAGTGGGTGGGTTGCCCACTGCTTTATCCTGGGTAGTGCAAAGCCACAGTCTCACAAGTCTTTTCAGTGGGTGTGTTGCCCACTGCTTTATCCTGGGGAGTGCAAAGCCACAGTCTCTCAAGTCTCTCCAGTGGGTGGGTTGCCCACTGCTTTATCCTGGGGATTGCAAAGCCACAGTCTCACAAGTCTTTTCAGTGGGTGGGTTGCCTACTGCTTTATCCTGGGAGTGCAAAGACACAGTCTCACAAGTCTTTTCAGTGGGTGGTTTGCCCACTGCTTTATCCTGGGGAGTGCTAAGCCACAGTCTCACAAGTCTTTTCAGTGGGTGGGTTGCCCTCTGCTTTATCCTGGGGAGTGCAAAGCCACAGTCTCACAAGTGGTTCTGGAGGGGGATTTGTGCCCAGAGTGTTCATCCTGCTAAGGACTGAGGTAGTGGATGTGATTCTCCACTGGTTCTGGATGGGGCTTTGTGACCAGAATGCTTCATCCTGCCAAGGACAGAGATAGTGAATGTATCTCTCCACTGGTTTTGGAGGGGCTTTGTGCCCAGAGTGCTTCATCCTGCCAAGGACTGAGGTAGTGGATGCCTTTCTCCACTGAAAGAGATGCTTCATGGAAGCTGCCCAAGCTCCTGGAGCTCACCACCAGCCTCGGACGACTGACCACTGGGGATGACAGCCATGTCTGCGGTGGTGCCACTGGATCAGGATGTCGCGGGCCACTGGCAGTGCTTGTGATGGTGTCAGTCGCGGTGGTGCTTGCGGCTGGCTCTGTGGCAGAGGTGCTTGTGGCGGGCTCTGTGGCAGCGGTGCTGGTGGCGGGCTCTGTGGCAGTGGTGCTGGCGGCGGGCTCTGTGGCAGTGGTGCTGGCGGCGGCTCTGTGGCGGCAGAGCTGGTTGCGGGCTCTGTGGCAGCGGTGCTGGTTGCAGGCTCTATGGCGGCGGTGCTGGTGGCGGGCTCTGTAGCAGCGGTGCTGGCGGCGGGCTCTGTGGCGGCGGTGCTGGTTGCGGGCTCTGTGGCAGCGGTGCTGGTGGCGGTTCAGGTGGCGGTGCAGGTGGCAGTCTTCTCCGATGTACAGGTTGGCGTCGATATGGAAAGAAGATGTGACACTGGTCCCTCAGTCGCTGCCAACATGCCCTCTCCTGACCTGCCCTTCAGTTTCTGGCCCTTCCCCACCTTTGATGATAGCACAGCTGTCTTGCCACTATCCCCTTTCATTTTCCTGACCCCTTGGTGGCAGGTGTTTTCTGCTTCTGCATCAGGATATGGGGAATTTTTTTAGCTTAGCAGGTGGCTGAATGTCCTTGTCCTCACTCCGTGGCACACTGGCAAACCTGATGTTTGGCGCACTCCAATAGCCCGCAGTTGCTAGCACCACTGTGGCTGGGGATGTGGTGGCAGAGGTGCTGGGTTGGGACCTGGAAAGCCTGGCCCTAGCGGACGTGGGGGGGGGAGGTGTAGGGAAGAGGTCAATATTAGCCAGGAAAAGTTTTTTAGACACACTGGGACGGGTAGATGGAGGTGGTCTGGGAGTGATGGAAGAGGTAGTGGTTGTAGGAGATGTACGTCTGCTGAATTTGGGTGAAGGTGCATGGGCTGGAGGCTGTTGTGAGGTGGATGGCTGTTGGGTGGGTGTGTGCCTGCGTTTTTGTACTTTGGGAGGAGGGCTCATTGACGCACTGGGAGAGGACACAGGGGATGTGTGAATGGTAGTGGGGGTGGTGCGTGCACGTGAGCGGTGTTTGGTGATGGGCGTGCTGGTGATGGAGGTAGTGGCTGAAGATGTGGTGCATGCAGGTGTAAGTGGAGATGAGACAGGGAGGGAGGAGGGAGACGTGGAGGAGGGGGACACAGTGGAGGCAGTGGATGTTGGTATGTCTGCATGGGTATGATGTTTGTGTGAGTGCCTGTGGGATGTGTGGTGCTTATCTTTGCCTGAGCCACTTTTGTGTGTTGAGGTGTGTGCATGCTGGTCTGATGGTGTGCTTGGGAGAGGCTGAGGGACAGGGGATTGGGTCTAGGTAGAGGAATTTGGAGGGGGGAGGCTGGACACAGGGACAATGGCTACCATCAGTGCTGAGGCCAGAGCCTGAAATGCTCTCTGTTGGGCTGCCTGGCCAGAATGAATGCCCTCCAGGTATGCATTTGTTTGTTGCAAATGCCTCTCAACACCCTGGATGGCATTCAGAATGGTAGACTACCCAACATTGAGGGATCTCAGGAGGTCAATAGCCTCCTCACTGAGGGCAGCAAGGCTGACTGGGGCAAGGCCTGAGGTGCCTGAGGCGAAGGAGATGCCCACCCTCCTGGGTGAGCAGGAACGGGACACACGCTGAGGGGCTGCTGGGAGGGCGGTGCTTTGTAGGGGGGTGGCGGCTGTACCTGTTGATGCGGGGGGCACAGAGGGGCCTTCCACCGCAAGGGAGCTCCCATCAGAGGAGGTGTTGCTGTCACTGCTGTCACCTTGTGTCCCCGCTGTGGAGCTCCCCTCGCCCTCCATCCCACTGGTGGCTTCTGACTCCGTTGTTTTGCCCTCCAGGGACAAGTGGGATGCAGCTCCCTCCTGCTCCAGTGCCACTGCTCCTCCGTCTGATGATGCTATTGCACACAAGAACAGGGAGACCACAAAAATGGTGGGGCGAAGACAGAAGAAAGACATGTTCAGTGCATGCAACACCACTACCGTTGGCGGACACTACAGACACAGCAGCCCTCTGCACTACGCCATGCACTTATTGTTCCTAGATTATTCACATGCCCATGGGGTACAAGGCCTAAGCCTGATTGCTGCACACATGGAAGTCACAGGAGCCTGACTAGGTGTAGATTGCTCTAACCACTAGTGGGGTTGGGATTCCACTGAATCTGCCTCTCAAGGGACCTTGCCTCCCAAGCTCGCCCTGGCCTAGGGGAACCCACTGCCCACCTCCCCCACCCAGACACCTCGTAATGCGCGCAGAGTCAGATGAATGTGACTGTACTCACCCCCTTGTGGCTGCTGTGATGCCCTCAAGCGCCCATCCAACTCCGGATATGCCACCGCCAGGATCCGGAACATCAGGGGGGTCATGGTGCGACGGGCACCCCTCCCACGTTGGGAGGCCATCCCCAGCTGGGCCTCCACCGTCTTCTTGCTCCAGCGGTGAATGTCCTCCCATCTTTTACGGCAGTGGGTGCTCCGTCTGTGGTAGACCCCCAGGGTCCGGACATCCTTGGCGATGGCACGCCAAATATCCCTCTTCTGGTGGGCGCTGACCTAGAGGAATAGTACTGGGGAAAAGGAAGATCTTTACCCGTCCGGACCATAATACTCATTGGCCCACGTTCCCACCCTTTCCCTGACGCACATACATTCACCGTCCGCTCATGCAGGCCTCAGTACCCCCGATGTATCTTCCATCCACACCACTCCAAACAGGCATTGCCCAGGCAGCATGGTCACAGTGTACTCACCTGTTTGTCTGGAGGACCGTACTGTTGTGTGCACTGGGGAAGGACCCCATCACCTAATTTCTCCAACTCCTCCAAAGTGAAGGCAGGGGCCCTTTCCCCAGACACATGAGCCATCGTCGCTCCCTGACTGAGGTCACAGCAGCACTTGCAGTGTAGAGTGTAGGTCCTCTCCTGTTGAAGATCAGGTATCAAGTGAGTGAGCAGACAGAAAATGGCGGTCACGTCCGCGGCGGTGCGTACCGTGATCGCTGGCGTACATCGTCATTGGCTCCTCTGACCCATAGGGTCCAATGTTAACCAATGCAGGATTGCGCCACGGTCTTCGACTGCCTACCGCGACGGTGTGGAACACCAGCGCAGTTACCTCACATCCCCTTGTCCCACCTTATAGGTCAGGAAGCCGCCATTTCTGTGGGCCACATGGCATTAATAATAACTGTGTCACACCTATCTAGGCCTTGCATACACACAGTAACAGGCACATTGAGGATTAATAAATGTGTGAAAATTACATTTTGTGATACCTCAGTGTAGGCTGACTCTCTGCTCGCTGTTCTCCTCCATAGGGCACGTACGCTGGGGCAGGTGATGAGATGGCGGCATCCTCCGGTGTACAGACCGCTGGTGGACCTGTCGACAATGGAAGAGAGACACGCAATAGTCACCTACAGACTTGATCGTGCAACAATCCATGAACTGTGTGCCCAGTTGGAGCCAGACCTGATGTCAGCTAAACAGCCATCCCACAGTGATACCCCCTCTAGTGCAGGTCCTGTCAGTACTCCATTTCCTGGCAAGTGGGTATTTTCAAACAACAGTGGCCATTGCATCAGGGATGTCCCAGCCAATGTTCTCTAATGTGCTGTCCAGAGTGTTGTCTGCCCTGCTGAAACACATGCGGAGCTACATCGTTTTCCCTCAGGTGGAGGATTTGCCTACAGTGAAAGGTGACTTCTATGCCCTGGGACATATCCCCAGCATCATAGGTGCCATCGATGGGACGCATGTGGCATTGGTACCCCCACGCAGGAGTGAACAGGTGTACAGAAACCAGAAAAGCTATAATTTGATGAATGTGCAGATGGTGTGTTTGGCCGACCAGTACATCTCCCATGTGAATGCCAAATTTCCTGGCTCAGTGCATGACGCTTACATTCTGAGGAATAGCAGCATCCCTTATGTGATGGGGCAACTCCAGAGGCACTGTGTGTGGCTAATAAGTGAGGACAAGGATCCTATACAGTGTGAATAGGCGTCTGGGTGTGGGGTTGTTCCTACAGGTTAGTGTGTGTCTAACAGTTGTCCCTCGGAATTTGCAGGTGACTCTGGGTACCCCAACCTGTCATGGCTACTGACCACACTGAGAAATCCCAGGACAAGGACAGAGGAATGCTACAATGAGGCACATGGTTGAACTAGGAGGGTGATCAAACTGACCTTCGGCCTCCTGAAGTCCAGGTTCCGGTGCCTCCATATGACAGGTGGTTCTCTCTACTACTCACCAAAGAAGGTGTGCCAGATCATCGTGGCCTGCTATATGCTGCACAACCTGGCTTTGCGACGACAGGGGCCTTTTCTGCAGGAGGTTGGTCCAGCTGGAGGTCTTCTGGCAGCTGTGGAGCCTGTGGACAGTGAAGAAGAGGAGGCAGAAGAAGAAGATATCGACAACAGAAACAAAGTTATCTAGCAATACTTCCAGTGAGACACAGGTAACAAGATGTCACTGCCTCACCCATCTCATACTATTGTTTGAGCTATCAGAAGTCTGTCATTTTCACCCAGTGTATGGACCCTGACTTGACACTTTGACTTTCCATTTAACAGATCTGGGTCCCACTTTGTGCCCTCTGCTATATTTCCTCAAGACGTACAGCTCGGTTTCCATTGTGGACAATTAAATTGACATTGCTATATTCCATAGTTGTTGCAATTACAGATTAGTGAAAGCACAGACTGACTCCAGATTGTTTTGTGCTTGATGTGTGTTTCTGTGAAAGTGGAGGGGGTTGTAAAATGAGCAGGGGTGATGGTGGAGGAATGTCCATGGCAGAGTCCAGTCTATTTGTTTCAGAGTTGCATTGTCCAAAGGGGCATAGGAAGTGGAGCAAGGGCAGTTGATGGATGGACAGGTTGACAAAGTGGGACAGACAGGGGGGTCTCATTTCCTGGTGGGGGTCTTGGCAATGTTCTCTGTCTTGTTCCTGGATCTCAGGGACCGTTTGCAGGGTGGCTCTCCATCTGCAGGGGGTGGTCTGCTGGTGTTGTGGTCCTGTGGCGGTGCCTCCTGTCCACTAGCCCCGGCAGAGGTGGAGGGCTATTCATCATCCAGGCTAGTGTCAGGGGCCCCTTGTTGTGACACAGTGTCCCTCCTGGTGTTGACAAGGTCCTTCAGCACCCCTACAATGGTGACCAGGGTAGTGTTAATGGACTTCAGTTCCTCCCTGATCCCCAGATAGTGTTCCGCCTGCAGCCGCTGGGTCTCCTGAAAGGGGGGGCAGAAACCTCTAGGCGCCAGGGCAAAAAAAAAATTGTGTTTTTTTTTTTGTTTGTTTGTATTTTAAGAGATGGGGAGTGACCCATCAGACAAGGGTCGCTCCCCTGGGGAGCAAACTGTGTTTAGACCATTTCTGCCCCCCTTGGGGGCAGATTGGTCGATTTGAGGTCAATCTGCCCCCAAGGGGGCAGAAACCACTAGGAACCAGGGATTTGTTTTTTGGCGCCAATGTCACGCAGGGGGAGCGACCCCGTAGGTGAGGGTCACTCCTGGTGGGGGGGTGGGGGTTGGGGATGCAAATTTATTTTAGGCCATTTCTGCCCCCAGGGGGGGCAGAAACCTGTAGGCACCAGGGCAAAAAAAAAAATTGTGTTTTTTTTTTGTGTTTGTTTGTTTTTTTAGAGATGGGGAGCGACCCATCAGACAAGGGTCGCTCCCCTGGGGGGCAAACTGTGTTAAGACCATTTCTGCCGCCCTTGGGGGCAGATTGGTCGATTTTAGGTCAATCTGCCCCAAGGGGGCAGAAACCACTAGGCACCGGGGATTTGTTTTTTGGCACCAATGTCACGCAGGGGAAGCGACCCCGTAGGCAAGGGTCGCTCCTGGGCAGGGTTCGGGGGGCAAATTTATTTTAGGCCATTTCTGCCCACCCTGGGGGCAGATCAGCCTATTATTAGGCCGATCTGCCACCAGGGGGGGGGGCAGAAACCTCTAGGCGCCAGGGCAAATTTTTTTTGTGTGGTTTTTTTGTTGTATGTTTGGTTTTTTAGAGATGGGGAGCGACCCATCAGGCAAGGGTCGCTCCCCTGGGGGGCAAACTGTATTTAGACTATTTCTGCCCCCCTTGGGGGCAGATTGGTCGATTTTAGGTCAATCTGCCCCAAGGGGGCAGAAACCACTAGGCACTGGGGATTTGTTTTTTGGCGCCAATGTCATGCAGGGGAGCGACCCCGTAGGCAAGGGTCGCTCCTGGGCAGGGGGGGTTTGAGGGGAGTGGGGGGTCAAATTTATTTTAGGGCATTTCCCCCCCTCCTGGGGCCGGCTGAGCTACAGGCCAAAATCCACAGGTAGGCCCTTTGCAAAAAACACCTCTGTTTTCTGTGAAAAAATATGTTGTGTCCACGTTGTGTTTTGGGCCATTTCCTTTCGTGGGCGCTAGGCCTACCCACACAAGTGAGGTACCATTTTTATGGAGAGACTTAGGGGAACGCTGGGTGGAAGGAAATATGTGGCTCCTCTCAGATTACAGAACTTTCTGTCACCGAAATGAGAGGAAAAAGTGTTTTTTGGCCAAATTTTGATGTTTGCAAAGGATTCTGGGTAACAGAACCTGGTCAGAGCCCCGCAAATCACCCCATCTTGGATTCCCCTAGGTCTCTAGTTTTCAAAAATACGCTGGTTTGCTAGGTTTCCCCAGGTGCCGGCTGAGCTATAGGCCAAAATCCACAGGTAGGCACTGTTTTCTATGAAAAAATGTGATGTGTCCACGTTGTGTTTTGGGCCATTTCCTGTCGCGAGCGCTAGGCCTACCCACACAAGTGAGGTATCATTTTTTTCGGGAGACGTGGGGGAACGCTGGGTGGAAGGAAATTTGTGGCTCCTCTCAGATTCCAGAACTTTATGAAACAGAAATGTGAGGAACATGTGTTTTTTTAGCCATATTTTGAGGTTTGCAAAGGATTCTGGGTAACAGAACCTGGTCCGAGCCACACAAGTCACCCCATCTTGGATTCCCCTAGGTCTCTAGTTTTCAGAAATGCACAGGTTTGGTAGATTTCCCCAGGTGGCGGCTGAGCTAGAGGCCAAAATCTACAGGTAGGCACTTTGCTAAAAACAGGTCTGTTTTCTGTGATGTGTCCACGTTGTGTTTTGGGGCATATCCTGTCGCAGGCGCTAGGCCTACCCACACAAGTGAGGTATCATTTTTATCGGGAGACGTGGGGAAACCCTGGGTGGAAGGAAATTTGTGGCTCCTCTCAGATTCCAGAACTTTCTGCCACAGAAATGTGAGGAACATGTGTTTTTTTAGTCAAATTTTGAGGTTTGCAAAGGATTCTGGGTAACAGAACCTGGTCGGAGCCACACAAGTCACCCCATCTTGGATTCCCCTAGGTCTCTAGTTTTCAGAAATGCACAGGTTTGGTAGGTTTCCCTGGGTGGCGGCTGAGCTACAGGCCAAAATCTACAGGTAGGCACTTTGCAAAAAACACCTCTGTTTTCCTTCAAAAATTTGGCTGTGTTCACGTTGCGCTTTGGGGCGTTTCCTGTCGCGGGCGCTAGGCCTACCCACAAAAGTGAGGTATCATTTTTATCGGGAGACGTGGGGGAATGCTGGGTGGAAGGAAATTTGTGGCTCCTCTCAGATTCCAGAACTTTCTGCCACAGAAATGTGAGGAACATGTGTTTTTTTAGCCAAATTTTGAGGTTCGCAAAGGATTCTGGGTAACAGAACCTGGTCCGAGCCACACAAGTAACCCGTCTTGGATTCCCCTAGGTCTCTAGTTTTCAGAAATGCACAGGTTTGGTAGGTTTCCCTAGGTGGCGGCTGAGCTACAGGCCAAAATCTACAGGTATTCACTTTGCAAAAAACACCTCTGTTTTCCTTCAAAAATTTAGCTGTGTCCACGTTGCGCTTTGGGGCGTTTCCTGTCGCGGGCGCTAGGCCGACCCACACAAGTGAGGTATCATTTTTATCGGGAGACGTGGGGGAACGCTGGGTGGAAGGAAATTTGTGGCTCCTCTCAGATTCCAGAACTTTCTGCCACAGAAATGTGAGGAACATGTGTTTTTTTAGCCAAATTTTGAGGTTTGCAAAGGATTCTGGGTAACAGAACCTGGTCCGAGCCACACAAGTAACCCCATCTTGGATTCCCCTAGGTCTCTAGTTTTCAGAAATGCACAGGTTTGGTAGGTTTCCCTAGGTGGCGGCTGAGCTACAGGCCAAAATCTACAGGTAGGCACTTTGCAAAAAACACCTCTGTTTTCCTTCAAAAATTTGGCTGTGTCCACGTTGCGCTTTGGGGCGTTTCCTGTCGCGGGCGCTAGGCCTACCCACACAAGTGAGGTATCATTTTTATCGGGAGACGTGGGGGAACGCTGGGTGGAAGGAAATTTGTGGCTCCTCTCAGATTCCAGAACTTTCTGCCACAGAAATGTGAGGAACATGTGTTTTTTTAGCCAAATTTTGAGGTTTGCAAAGGATTCTGGGTGACAGAACCTGGTCCGAGCCACACAAGTCACCCCATCTTGGATTCCCCTGGGTCTCTAGTTTTCAGAAATGCACAGGTTTGGTAGGTTTCCCTAGGTGGCGGCTGAGCTACAGGCCAAAATCTACAGGTAGGCACTTTGCAAAAAACACCTCTGTTTTCCTTCAAAAATTTAGCTGTGTCCACGTTGCGCTTTGGGGCGTTTCCTGTCGCGGGCGCTAGGCCTACCCACACAAGTGAGGTATCATTTTTATCGGGAGACGTGGGGGAACGCTGGGTGGAAGGAAATTTGTGGCTCCTCTCAGATTCCAGACCTTTCTGACACAGAAATGTGAGGAACATGTGTTTTTTTAGCCAAATTTTGAGGTTTGCAAAGGATTCTGGGTAACAGAACCTGGTCCGAGCCACACAAGTCACCTTATCTTGGATTCCCCTAGGTCTCTAGTTTTCAGAAATGCAGAGGTTTGGTAGGTTTCCCTAGGTGGCGGCTGAGCTACAGGCCAAAATCTACAGGTAGGCACTTTGCAAAAAACAGCTCTGTTTTCCTTCAAAAATTTGGCTGTGTCCACGTTGCGCTTTGGGGCGTTTCCTGTCGCGGGCGCTAGGCCTACCCACACAAGTGAGGTATCATTTTTATCGGGAGACGTGGGGGAACAATGGATGGAAGGAAATTTGTGGCTCCTCTCAGATTCCAGAACTTTCTGCCACAGAAATGTGAGGAACATGTGTTTTTTTAGCCAAATTTTGAGGTTTGCAAAGGATTCTGGGTAACAGAACCTGGTCCGAGCCACACAAGTCACCCCATCTTGGATTCCCCTAGGTCTCTAGTTTTCAGAAATGCACAGGTTTGGTAGGTTTCCCTAGGTGGCGGCTGAGCTACAGGCCAAAATCTACAGGTAGGCACTTTGCAAAAAACACCTCTGTTTTCCTTCAAAAATGTAGCTGTGTCCACGTTGCACTTTGGGGCGTTTCCTGACGCGGGCGCTAGGCCTACCCACACAAGTGAGGTATCATTTTTATCGGGAGACGTGGGGAAACGCTGGGTGGAAGGAAATTTGTGGCTCCTCTCAGATTCCAGAACTTTCTGCCACAGAAATGTGAGGAACATGTGTTTTTTTTAGCCAAATTTTGAGGTTTGCAAAGGATTCTGGGTAACAGAACCTGGTCCGAGCCACACAAGTCACCCCATCTTGGATTCCCGTTGGTCTCTAGTTTTCAGAAATGCACAGGTTTGGTAGGTTTCCTTAGGTGGCGGCTGAGCTACAGGCCAAAATCTACAGGTAGGCACTTTGCAAAAAACACCTCTGTTTTCCTTCAAAAATTTGGCTGTGTCCACGTTGCGCTTTGGGGCGTTTCCTGTCGCGGGCGCTAGGCCTACCCACACAAGTGAGGTATCATTTTTATCGGGAGACGAGGGGGAACGCTGGGTAGAAGGAAATTTGTGGCTCCTCTCAGATTCCAGAACTTTCTGCCACAGAAATGTGAGGAACATGTGTTTTTTTAGCCAAATTTTGAGGTTTGCAAAGGATTCTGGGTAACAGAATCTGGTCCGAGCCACACAAGTCACCCCATCTTGGATTCCCCTAGGTCTCTAGTTTTTAGAAATGCACAGGTTTGGTAGGTTTCCCTAGGTGGCGGCTGAGCTACAGGCCAAAATCTACAGATAGGCACTTTGCAAAAAACACCTCTGTTTTCCTTCAAAAATTTGGCTGTGTCCACGTTGCGCTTTGGGGCGTTTCCTGACGCGGGCGCTAGGCCTACCCACACAAGTGAGGTATCATTTTTATCGGGAGACGTGGGGGAACGCTGGGTGGAAGGAATTTTGTGGCTCCTCTCAGATTCCAGAACTTTCTGCCACAGAAATGTGAGGAACATGTGTTTTTTTAGCCAAATTTTGAGGTTTGCAAAGGATTCTGGGTAACAGAACCTGGTCCGAGCCACACAAGTCACCCCATCTTGGATTCCCCTTGGTCTCTAGTTTTCAGAAATACACAGGTTTGGTAGGTTTCCTTAGGTGGCGGCTGAGCTACAGGCCAAAATCTACAGGTAGGCACTTTGCAAAAAACACCTCTGTTTTCCTTCAAAAATTTGGCTGTGTCCACGTTGCGCTTTGGGGCGTTTCCTGTCGTGGGCGCTAGGCCTACCCACACAAGTGAGGTATCATTTTTATCGGGAGACGTGGGGGAACACTGGGTAGAAGGAAATTTGTGGCTCCTCTCAGATTCCAGAACTTTCTGCCACAGAAATGTGAGGAACATGTGTTTTTTTAGCCAAATTTTGAGGTTTGCAAAGGATTCTGGGTAACAGAATCTGGTCCGAGCCACACAAGTCACCCCATCTTGGATTCCCCTAGGTCTCTAGTTTTCAGAAATGCACAGGTTTGGTAGGTTTCCCTAGGTGGCGGCTGAGCTACAGGCCAAAATCTACAGGTAGGCACTTTGCAAAAAAGACCTCTGTTTTCCTTCAAAAATGTAGCTGTGTCCACGTTGCAGTTTGGGGCGTTTCCTGACGCGGGCGCTAGGCCTACCCACACAAGTGAGGTATCATTTTTATCGGGAGACGTGGGGAAACGCTGGGTGGAAGGAAATTTGTGGCTCCTCTCAGATTCCAGAACTTTCTGCCACAGAAATGTGAGGAACATGTGTTTTTTTAGCCAAATTTTGAGGTTTGCAAAGGATTCTGGGTAACAGAACCTGGTCCGAGCCACACAAGTCACCCCATCTTGGATTCCCCTTGGTCTCTAGTTTTCAGAAATACACAGGTTTGGTAGGTTTCCTTAGGTGGCGGCTGAGCTACAGGCCAAAATCTACAGGTAGGCACTTTGCAAAAAACACCTCTGTTTTCCTTCAAAAATTTGGCTGTGTCCACGTTGCGCTTTGGGGCGTTTCCTGTCGTGGGCGCTAGGCCTACCCACACAAGTGAGGTATCATTTTTATCTGGAGGCGTGGGGGAAGGCTGGGTAGAAGGAAATTTGTGGCTCCTCTCAGATTCCAGAACTTTCTGCCACAGAAATGTGAGGAACATGTGTTTTTTTAGCCAAATTTTGAGGTTTGCCAAGGATTCTGGCTAACAGAACCTGGTCCGAGCCACACAAGTCACCCCATCTTGGATTCCCCTAGGTCTCTAGTTTTCAGAAATGCACAGGTTTGGTAGGTTTCCCTAGGTGGCGGCTGAGCTACAGGCCAAAATCTACAGGTAGGCACTTTGCAAAAAACACCTCTGTTTTCCTTCAAAAATTTGGCTGTGTCCACGTTGTGCTTTGGGGCGTTTCCTGTCGCGGGCGTTAGGCCTACCCACACAAGTGAGGTATAATTTTTATCGGGAGGCGTGGGGGAATGCTGGGTGGAAGGAAATTTGTGGCTCCTCTCAGATTCCAGAACTTTCTGCCACAGAAATGTGAGGAACATGTGTTTTTTTAGCCAAATTTTGAGGTTTGCAAAGGATTCTGGGTAACAGAACCTGGTCCGAGCCACACAAGTCACCCCATCTTGGATTCCCCTAGGTCTCTAGTTTTCAGAAATGCACAGGTTTGGTAGGTTTCTCTAGGTGGCGGCTGAGCTAGAGGCCAAAATCTACAGGTTGTCACTTTGCTAAAAACAGGTCTGTTTTCTGTGATGTGTCTACGTTGTGTTTTGGGGCATATCCTGTCGCGGGCGCTAGGCCTACCCACACAAGTGAGGTATCATTTTTATCGGGAGACTTGGGGGAACATAGAATAGCAAAACAAGTGTTATTGCCCCTTGTCTTTCTCTACATTTTTCCCTTCCAAATGTAAGACAGTGTGTAAAAAAGACGTCTATTTGAGAAATGCCCTGTAATTCACATGCTAGTATGGGCACCCCGGAATTCAGAGATGTGCAAATAACCACTGCTTCTCAACACCTTATCTTGTGCCCATTTTGGAAATACAAAGGTTTTCTTGATAGCTATTTTTTACTCTTTATATTTCAGCAAATGAATTGCAGTATACCCGGCATAGAATGAAAACCCACTGCAGGGTGCAGATCATTTATTGGCTCTGGGTACCTAGAGTTCTTGATGAACCTACAAGCCCTATATATCCCCGCAACCAGAAGAGTCCAGCAGACGTAACGCTATATTGCTTTTGAAAATCTGACATTGCAGGAAAAAGTTACAGAGTAAAACGTAGAGAAAAATTGATGTTTTTTTCACCTCAATTTCAATATTTTTCTTTTTCAGTTGTTATTTTCTGTAGGAAACCCTTGTAGGATCTACACCAATTACCCCTTGCTGAATTCAGAATTTTGTCTACTTTTCAGAAATGTTGCGGTTTCTGGGATCCAGCGTTGGTTTCATGCCCATTTCTGTCACTGACTGTAAGGAGGCTGAAAGCACGAAAAATCGTAAAAATGGGGCATGTCCCAGTAAAATGCCAAAATTGTGTTGAAAAATTGGGTTTTCTGATTCAAGTCTGCCTGTTCCTGAAAGCTGGGAAGCTGGTGATTTTATCACCGCAAACCCTTTGTTGATGCTCTTTTCAGGGAAAAAACCACAAGCCTTCTTCTGTAGCCCATTTTTCCAATTTTTTTTTTAAAAACGAATTTTTCACTGTTTTTTGGCTAATTTCTTGGCCTCCTTCTGGGGAACCCACAAAGTCTGGGTACCTCTAGAATCCCTAGGATGTTGGAAAAAAAGGACGCAAATTTGGCGTGGGTAGCTTACGTGAACAAAAGGTTATGAGGGCCTAAGCGCAAGCTGCTCCAAATAGCCAAAAAAAGGCTCGGCACAGGAGGGGGAAAAGGCCTGGCAGCGAAGGGGTTAAGGTTCCTGACAAACACTATTTATTACTTTGTAAGGTGATAAAGTAGCACTGCTTCAGCTCTTCTAATGTTTAAGATGCCAGTTTCAAACTGTGTCAGAGATGCACTTCCTGATGCAAATCACAAAACCCGTTTTCGCTGGCGCTACTAAGATAGTGCTCGCTATACACATCTTGTACCAATGTATTATAAAAACACGATTCTGGAGGTTGTAATATGTGACAAAATTGTTTGTGCACATTTGCTGTGTGGCATTTATTTTTGCAGGTAATGTGTTTTTTTTTTTTTTTTGCTGCTGTTTTTTTGTACTGTACCATTGGAATATGATTTTGCTTTGTTGTACTACAGCTTCTGTTTAGTTGCTTAATTTAGATATGTAATTTACACTTGTGAGTAACCTACAGGTAAAGCTTTCCTCTTAAACATTTAAGTAACTTTACTACTTTTGGTAATTTGTAAAATATGAGTATAATATTACTTAAAAGTGCAGTTTATACATTTCCACCCCCTATAAAAGGGGTAGAGCCTAACTTAATAGTGTCTGTTACTACTAAGAACAAGCATTGACTAAGCCAATTGGTCATGGTTATGGCCAATGAACTGACTTTGGCTATCTGATTGGGGTGGCTAACGAGGGTGTGGGTGGAGGTGGGGGAACAGAGACATGGTGGGTGGAAGGATGAAAGAAGAAACAGAGACGGGGAGAAGAAACAGAGACAGGATGAATGGGATGGAGCAAAGAAGAAACAGGAAGAGGGTCTCTACAGCCTGTACTTGACAAAGGTGTATGTGCAGGGGCTCATTTAAGATAGGCTCCAGACACTACGCCACTAATTCAGGCGAAGGGAGAAAGTGGTCAAGATGGCACAATGACTGTCGATTCTCAAGCGTACTATAATGAATCCAGCCTATTATTCTTGCTCACTGAATTGTGGTCCTTCAGAGGGTGGATGCAGGCAAGTGCAAATCATGGATGTTTCGTGCCACTGAAACCTTTATTGTAAGGAAGTCTGAAATAACACGCTTACACACTACAGAAGCATGCACAGTAAATACTTGCAGTGTCAGTGGCACTGTGGTCAACCTGGGGCCCAAGGCTAAAGTCATGAGATGCCGGCCACTGTTTCATAATGCAACCTGATTCGGCACTGAATAGCTCACAGGCCTTTATGAGTGAATCAGGATGGAAACACTAAGAAGAAACTGATGCATCGGCCTGGTGCGTCAGATTTCTTGCGCTGCCTAACAATTCCCTAACGACTCCATGGATGCATTGTATTTTGTATACAGAGCTAGAAATGATGCTACTACCATGCTCCCTTTGAGCAGACATTAAGATTTTGAAGCAATGAAGTTGCATAATGGCGCAGTGAAATGTTGTAAATTTCACGGCATCAGTTCTGTGTGGCTTTTTGCCCAGGAACCCCTACCTTGCATACATTATACCTGGCACAGGAAAGAGCTAAGGGAAGCTAACATGAGTGATTTCCAGTGGATTGACAGTTTGCAAGCATTTCTCCTATTACCTTTTGTATATTTTTATGTGAAATCAGTTTTAATATTGCAGATTCCACACTTTAACCTAGACGAAATAGAGCATTTGTTCTTGGATTGGGTCAGCAGACTATACCCAATTTAATAGGAGCCCGCTGCTCAACGGTATTACCTATGTGCAGATACCAGGCTGAGCTAGGTAAGCAGTCGCTCTCTCAGCCTCTTCATGTGAACACAGACATGAGACCCTTGTTCTGCATAACGTATTAAGAGCCATTGATTCCATTAATACCAGCAAATGATCTTATGTTTAAAGAGAAGCATTGGCAGTTGAGCCCAAGTCCAACTTAAGCAGAAGCTTCCAAAGGGTATGCTCTATTTGAGAGACTCACCCACAGAAGATGTCCAAAAGCATGGTGATCCAAAAGCAAAAAGACTGCAGATTTTTCTGGATTTTAACCCATTTTCTCACCCATCTCTACCTCTAAATAAATTCTTTATTGTCTTTGTTTAAATGTCAGGAAACTACTGAGGTCCTAATATTGGCTCTAAAAACGAATGCATCTAATGCTCCTAGAGTTCAGCCACATGCCACAAACACTTTTCTCACCCTTGGTGGGGATGTGAACAGCATAATACAACTGACATATACAAACCCTCTTTTCTATGAGGAAGCGTGCATAACCTTCCTATCATCATTAACCTACTCCTAAAAACCATTAACTGATCTGAAGTACTGGCAACCATTGGCCAGTGTTCAACCTCACTTTACTCAACAAAGTCTTGCAGAGAGGACTGACAATACAACTTCAGAGCTAAACTATCACCTCCACAATCAAAAATAAGGATTCCGACCAATGAGGGTGGAGAAACCACTACAGCCAACATGAGATGTAAGCTTCTTCATTATCTGTATGAAAGCAATAGAAATACCCTTAAGTTCCTCAACCAGTTTGATGTCTGTGACATTTTTAAGTGTAAGGTTCGACTGAAAACCTAGAACATTTGGATACCATCTCCCAACCTCCATCATATTGCATCTAATCCTTTGTCACTAACTGTTAACAAAATGATTAGGAACTATTGAATCTTTCCTAAACCCAGTGATCTATGATATTACTCAAGGCTCATCCTTGTGTGCCATCATTTCAACATCTGCCTATGACCCTTGGAACACACTGTATGCTGACCAAACATAAATGCATTTCCACTTGGACATCACTCCACACAACCAAGTCAGTGTTACTTCAGGGTTACACCCTGTGCTTTACTGATTGAAGGAGTGCTTTCCAAGCATGAACAGTGCTAACACAAAGATTCTAATGACTGAAGATCCTTTGAAAACAACTACTGTTTTTTGACTGGCTAGCAGTATGTGGAAAACCCACATCCACCCCACCAGAAGTGAGAACACAGTAGGCAAACGTGTGCATATTCGGCTCTCCATTTTCTGAAAAACCTCCCTTTACCTTCACTCTGACCACAGAATTGAGACAATGAGGGCCCTGGTCCTGCACACCTTATCTATTGCACCATCTTCTACTCTGGTCTCCGCAGGAATCTCAGTATCAGGCTCCAAAGACTTCAGAATCAGGCAATCCAAATGGGCTTTAACAGCCACAAATGGGAGTCCACATCAAAACTTACATTAGAGCAGAGGTCTTCAAACTTTTTAATGCCGGAAATCCCCTCTCAAAATGTTTTAAGTGTTAGGACCCCCTCTGACAAAAATTTCTAGAACCTGGTACTTCTCACCATTGACAATCATAAACTTCTCCAATTCCCACATCAAATAATTTTTATGGTGAGGAAATAATATTAAACAGTGTTTAGCTAATCAAAGGTCAGTAGTGTGGGAGCATGGTCAAAGGTGTGGCTAAAAACTAATTTCCGAATACATGAGGAATTGGAATAGGGCAGTGGCACAACTCTTCTTGCTACACTGCCCTGCTGCAATATAGAAGGGTAGGAATGGACCATATTTCTGAAATACATTGCATTCCTGTCCTTTCCCCGTGTGCTGGTGCACAAATTGCTGCCTAGCGCCAATGAAGGCAAGATTGTTTTTGTGCAGGAAAGGATAACTTCCTTCACAAAAACAATCCAGAGAGGCATTTTCCTCTATCTACATGTGCAGCAAATAGCAACACACATGGAAATAGGAGAAATTAAAATATTTTTCGTCATTACACCTGCTCTCAGGAGGTGTACAGTTTTGGCACTGCTCCAGTTTACCTGATTTTGTAAATCTAGGGTAGTGTCAAAATCCATGGGCGTTGCATGGGAACACCCACCACAATGCCCATGGATTTCCTCCTTGACTCAAAGTAAGGCAACACAGTGGCAGGGTGGCTTTGCGTTGCCTCATAGATATGATTGAGAGGCTTGTGGTGCCGGAGCATCAAAAAAAGTGATGCTCTGGCAGTGCAAGCCTCTTATAAACAAGCCTCAAAATATTCTGTACGTTTTTCTAAGGCTTTCAGCATCAGGTAGCTATATATAATAACAGTGAGCTTAAATGGAAAAAAATAAGAGGAAGATGTTACTCATTGGGAGATGCAATGTAGTGCATTATGAAACCTCTGTTAGTGCACTGCAGAGGTCTGTGTGTAACCAAAGAGCAACATATTTAAATCTTGGTTGGTGCAGTGGAGAATTGTTACTTGTGTATTTTTAGTTCCATGAGGTCACAGCCTGTGACAGAAAGCACTGTGAATATGTAAGGCATTATTTTATACTTGCATTACACACAGTATAAGATAGGACACTGCAAAAAGGTTTAAGATAAAACGGTGCTTCCAAAATTTAGATTTAAGTAATATCAGAGCATATGTAATGCCATATTTAATAGCTGTCTCTTTAACACCACCAGGTGAAGTAAGCGCTATGTAAATGAAATTACAATTAAAATCAAACACTTCACAGTACAGTTGTTAACTTTGCACTAGCACTCATAAAGAATAAATGTTTGTCATGATAAAGCTTTGAGTGACTCGATTATTTAAAGCCAAGAACCGGCTCCCAAGCTTCCTTTACAGTTGCAGATTACCCTTTACATTTGCAGAGCAACTCGTAGCGCACATTTGCATTTCATTGAGGAAGCAGGCACACTGGCACGAAAGCGTTTTTAGCTGTCTGTGTGGCTTAATTTCACAGCACAGGATACTCAGTAAATCAAAGTTCAGATGAGGCATTTTAATGATGGGAAGAAGTGAGGCTGGGGGAATATGCTACCCCCTGCCCATGTCTCCACAGCCCCTGGGGGGTCGTGACCCCCAGATTGTAGACCTCTGCATTAGAGCCACCAGTGGCTTCCAGTTTAAGCTAGGATTATATCTCTGGACTTTTACACGTACCACAAAGCTTACTGGAACAAAGGCCCTGAATGCCTGTAGAAACTGACACCTAATTATCCCCCAACAAGAGACCTTTTCTCTTTGAATACCCCCCTGATGAACCAGCAATCCTTATAGAGGAAAACACTCAGTTAGATAACTGCAGGTTCGAGGGCTGATACTCTGGAACACCCTTGCAACCAAAACTGACAGCTAAGCCCAACTACAAGAAACTCTTGAAAACTAAACCTTCATGGTTGCCTTTACCTTAACTCAACACAGCAAAGAGAATCTCTCTGAACAATATCAGACTTTATTACTTACCTGACCCAATTTGACTCTACTGACTTAAACAAATCATCAAGCTGAACATCATCTTTCTTTCAAAGTGCTGAAGCAGCACTAAAGGAGAAATATAGCGCTTTATAAAACTCTTTAATAAATAAAGAAAACAGTAAATTATTAAATAACTTTTATGATCCTATTCTTATGATACATTGCATTAAAACACCATTTGAGCCACCTAGTAAAATATAAATTTGAATAGAAAACTAATACTGCTAGGAATGGAAAACCATGCAAAACCTCTAGAGTCAAGAAGACTGTGACCAACATCTTACTGTAATGTATGAAATATAATTTTCATTTGAGATCCTTTAAAAAGCCATTTTGAGTTTGCTGTTAAAGTTAATGTCATACTGGGCTCCTGCATGTTCTTGGTCGATTTTTTAAATTCATATCTGAGTAAGGAAATCATGTTTAGAAAGTAGAAGTTGCTTAAAGTATGCATCAAGTATTGACAGTGAAAGTACTCAACAGCCTTAGGCTGAAGTTGCTGATGCATCAATAAAAGAAAGCAAGGGGTAACACTGTTAGCAACTCCCAAATTATGGAAATATTTCACAGTACATTTAGTTCCATTTAAGGTTGGTAATAGATACAGAAATGTTGGTTTCAAGTTCCCTAACGTCGCTCTCAATCTTATGTAAAACAAGAAGCTGATTAAAGACTGGAAACCATGGTCTTTGTAAATGTAGTGGCCCCTATCCTCCTAATGTCAAGTGGGTTCTTTAGTATAATATATTGTTGAATCTGAATCTCAATTTGAAGACATAATTGTATCTAATAGATAACCACTCCTAGTGAGGGTCAATAAGGAATCGGTGTTAATGTGACAATTTCTAGGAAGAGTTGTTGAGTGTGACGAAACATATTTTTCTTGACTGTTCCATTTCTTATTGTTTTCACAGATAGAAAAAGGGTATAAATAGAGCAGACTTTAGGACGAAATAATGCCAATGGGCTTTCCTTTGTAATAAACTGATGTTGGATAGCTAGCCATAAACAATATTTGTGTAGCATTAAAATCTATATTGTGTGCCATTTTGAATAAAAACTCATGATAAATGTTTGGGTTATAGAAGAGGGAAACTATTATATGATACTGCAAGTACAGAATGTTCCCATCTGAGCTGTAGAGGTTCCAAAAAATATGAAATACTAAATAGCATTCAGCGTAGAATCTGATAGTTGTACTGCCCCAGGGTTCATTTTGAATCCAATAATTAAGTGCCTTTTTAAACACTGAACCGTAGATTTTAGGACAAAGCAACATTTCTCCGTGTCCTGTATTGTGATTAACCAGCAATGGTTAAGAGAAGAAAGAAATTATGGTATAAAAATCAATTACGTGCCGGAGTTTGTGGATCTTTCAAGCGGCAAATGTGCTTCTGGCTTACTTTTGGTCGTTATTATATAAAGCAATGCCTAAGATAATTGCCAGGATTCCTAATTTAATTAGACTTGTGTTAAGAGCATTTTTTAAAAATAGATAAACCGAAATTGGGTGATGCAAATTTAAGAAGCAGTTCAGACTAAAACTACCTAAAATTGTGTGCCATGTGCCCAAGAGTCTATTGTAGGGATAAGTGTCTTATGGATAGTCACCTGTGAAATATTTCCTTTACTTTCAGTGTTCTTGCTCTCCCTTTTTGCAGATGACTTTGATTCTTAAAACAACAGCAGGTCGCTTGAGATCAGTTTTGTGCAGCTACACTCGATGAGTGAACCTACCCGACAAGTGACTTCTGTCCCCACCCCAGGCCGAGGAGGGACTGACAGTTTATAGCAGCTGTCTAATATACAAAGGCAGAGGACATTTTACCTGTAACGCTAAGCAAGGTGTCTACTGATGTTCTCTATAATCCATGCATGTCCTCATAACTGGGACATCTCACCTCTCCATGTGTTAGGGTGTTGTGTGACTGTGTTTACATGTCAATGGCAATTGTGTGCGGTATAAATGGTGTGCTCTGCAAGGTCAAATTACATGAAGCACACATTGTTGGTGCCAGGCTCAAGGGTAATATTATTTTAGATTACCTGTGCTTGAAGCAGATCTTTGGGATGCACCTCAGAGACTCCATAACTGCTTAACCCGTGTCTATTTTCTGGCTGCAATCTGCCTTGCAGAACCTTGTGCCAAAACAAAACAGTGCTGTCACAAATTTCACATCTAGGCTGCATCTGCTCTTAGAAGTGCTAGAGAAAACATACACAGCTCAGGGAGTCAGAGTTGTGTTGGCCCAATCGAAATCATGACTATTATACGTGGTTTCCCTTTTAGGCTGAGAGCAGCTTTGAAGGAGGCCTCACTTAGGGAGTTTCTTATGTCTGTCCTAGAAAATTTATCTCTTTAATCTAGGTGGTGCTGATTC
The DNA here is from genome assembly GCF_031143425.1 of Pleurodeles waltl. Lineage (NCBI taxonomy): Eukaryota > Metazoa > Chordata > Amphibia > Caudata > Salamandridae > Pleurodeles > Pleurodeles waltl. Next base: position 709,822,942 of record NC_090437.1, on the reverse strand, counting down.
CTTCACTTACTTTGAACACATGTCCAGGAACCCTAGCTTCACTTTGGAGTATTAAGAGCTATTGTGTTGGATTGAGGCACACCTTTTAATTGGTCCTGGTTTCACATGCTAAGGATCTCAAGTGTCAGTTTCTCGTTTTTACTTTGGATTCAGAGTGTATTCCAGGGTCCATTTCAGAAATAGATGTTTGACTGAACAGTGCACCCATGCTTGCTACACAGGACACTTGAGTCACTGTAATGTTGTGCCATGGCCCGAGAAGAGTAGTGTTTGACTATCCAGTGAGGAGACATGCAAAGACAATGCTTCAAGCAGAAGCAAGCTGCTGAGATATATATACTGTATCTGTCCATGGCTGAACAGAGGTACATGTGAAAATCCAAAGGACTGAGGACATACAGAAGCCACTCAACAAAGGTGCCAGAGTGAGGCTGCATTCTGGCTTTGCGGCACGGTATTGTGCTCCATTTTCAGCCTCAGAGAAAGTAAAGGGAATTTTACATTTACTGTGGATACTGTAGTGATAATCCTTTGGCTGAGGGTAATCACTTTAATTCTGGAATCAGCTGAACAAAACCCTTTATGATCTACTGTTGACAGGTGCAGTTGAGTTCTGAGCATAAACCACAGTTCCCCTATCTGCAAGTGGGATCCATTGTGCCCAATGGGTTGGCCCATCTCTCCTGGGTGCCCACCACTTGAACTTTCTATAAGGAGCAGCTGTTCATAAGATACGGTGTGGGACTGGTTCAAGGGTCACAGATCTAAGAGAGGGTCCTCAAATTTAAATATTTGGGACCTTTTATCTTTACTGTCCTGGGGACACCCTACTGTTGGTCATGGAACTGGAACTGAGTACCTTGTTAACCCCTTTAGAAACACTCACAGGATAGCAAAGCAGAGCAATTCAATGCTTCCTGTTGGAAGGGGTGTGAGCCACAGAATCAGAACTCTGCATAGTGTGAAAAACATTTAATAAATCAATGTCCAGTAACTAACTGGTCATAAAGTGAACGTACTTTAATATTTACCCAGATAAATCGATTCACACGAAACATAAATATACATATGGAAACTAGGAAAGCAGAATGTCAAGAGCAGGTGTGTTTCCAATCATTTCTTCTGCTTCCTTGATCCTGAGAACCACCATTGAAACAAATGGAGAACATTCCTGAGTGCTGATCATACTGTCTTGGGGATGCATGGGTAAGTGATATCTCTCTATGGGGAATTTCAAATGTGCACTGGTGGCCTTGCACCAGCATCCCCTGGTAGGAAAGGGCATGTGGACACAACAATTCTTAGTGGGAAATGTGAAGGTTACATCAACTGGGCAATACATCAATACATCATATATGTAGCATGATTGTTTTTACCCTTTGTTGTCAGGCCCTGGAGCCTGCCAAAAACAGTGTTTCCGATGCCCAAGTCACACAAGAGAGACTTCCCCAAAGCAGGTGGTGCTGGGAGTACTCCCCTGCAATATCTGGGCAAATTGTAGATGCTGTTTGCAGGAAATTCAAGCTTAGGCCATCTCGCAATACTTCTAGGTTTTCAGGAGTCCAGAGCAAGAAAGTGCTTAGCTCAAGTCCAAAACGTGAGGCAATGAGTGGCATGCACACAGGGGTCTTCATGGACAGGGTAGAGCTGCCAGAGTTCCTCTCAGCACCGGACCTCCCGCCAAGCCTCTCAGTATCTGCATGCTGTGACTTCACAGCTTTCCACCAACCTTTCATCGCTACACTGAAATCTTTCTTTTCCCAACAGTTCTCCTTATGTAGGGGACTCCTCGGAGTTTATCTCATCGCTCAAGGATATGGTCCAACTACGTCTAGCAGAGTTCTTGATTCTGCAAATCTATCACTTAATTGGTAAGGAGGCTGCAGTACAATATTCCTGCCCTGGAGCTAAAAAGATATCTTTATACACACCGCTGCGTGCCTCCTGCAAGGGTATTGTTTGCTGACACAAGTACATTGCCCTGAGGATTTTATACAGTATTTTTTCCTTTCTGAGTTCCACTCTGTTTTGGGTGAAATCTGGTTTCAGGGTCGAAGGTTTCTGTTCACCAAGACAGTCAAACCACATCTCTTCGCTCCGTTGATTTGGCTTGAAGGGGACTGGAAGTGGGTGTTCCCTGTCAGTCTGTAAAACAATGCCGCAAAAGGAAATGGTCCTTCCCTGCCTAGCTACTACAAAAAACTGTCTGTAGTAAGAATGAAGCTGTAAGAGGCATGAGCTGTCCCTGCACTTCAAATGTAACATCTGTCTACCTCCCTGTACTCACAAAAACCGGTTCCAATTCAATGCAACTGATGGATCACATCTCTTGTCAGGTTCTCTCCAACGTAGTAGACAGGCACCCACAGAAGTCCCAAAATGGATTCTCATCTTTATTTAGGCAATCACAGGCACACGCGCTTCATGCCCTCTTACACTCATATTTCTATATGTCAAACACACATGCTCCATCCGCTTCTCAAATCGATGAAATGAAGTGACCTGTTGAAAGGAAACGCAAGACTGTGTTCACAAGGAGAGGCCAGCAAGTAAAAGGTAACAGATAAGAAAGCCTAGCCCTTTCTCTAACAATATGTTGCTGCCTCCACTGCATACTTATCTCAGCCTGGTGAGATGTCAGTAGTCATTCTCAGAAAAGAAGGGTGGGTCTGTCCAGATAGCAAGGCCATGCTCCAGCTCTCAATCCACTTCTCCCCAGGCCCTCGGTGTACATGCAGGATTGCCGTGTGTCGATACAAATTAATACACAGGAACTCATAGCAAAGGACAGGATGTTTACACTCAGTTGAGTCATGCAAGGAATATTCACATCTCAACGTATGGAACCTTAAGGGTTGAGGAGCTGATGTTCTACAGTGGGCAGTAACCCGTAGTCAGCAATAGTAGTCCCGCTGTTTGGACTCTGGCTCTATAGGCCAATTGGAGCAGTAATAGATCTTCCACTCAACTGTATCTATTGTCCATGTTTGAGGCTTGGAGCACCAATAATGGAGCACTGGCAATTTCATTTTTAACAACTTTTTTGTTATCCTAAAAGAGTTTTGCGCTTTATAACATCTTGGCTTGATTCTCAGCTGCTTGAATGTTAGCCACCCATGGGGCCCATTAAATTCGAATATGTCGAAAAACTCCAGCATAGGGCACACATACTACAGCATATCTGATACATTATTAGCCTTTTGTCTTACACATTTTTCATTTGAAACTGTAAACGAGTCCTGAGTAAGAGTACTGGGAGGTAAAGAATTCCCAAAACCATCAAGAACTACTGATCTTTTCTGATGGTGATGACATTGTCTCATAGACTCTGCTGTTATTCCAAAATGCAAAGCCTTACCGCGGAGGTAGCATGAAACTGTTTAGGATCACATCCAGATCTCAGAAGGTGTTAGGACCATATGTGTTTTTTGTGCATGCTCATTTTATTGGCCCTTGTATTTTTGTTGAATATAAAGACAATGCTTTAAAGATGTACTTCTGGCAGTACAGTGAGTTTAAAAATATTCCTTTGTGTCAGTCAGCCAGTCAAACAAACATTATTCGTCCTTCATTAAGCCTTAAAATGACAATGAAAAACAATTCACAAATATATAACGTCAGATAATCATCACAAAAATCGGGGTCAGGGTTTATAAAAGTAGGTCAGCGATGTGAAAGGTATCTAAAACATCCCTATCATGGTACCCCCACCACATTAAAAACCTTAAAAACACCCATTAAACCTGTTAGAGGAAGTACCTAACAAACTCTGCAGTACTCAGGACATTTGTGCAGGAAGTGTCCACACCTCTAAGCTCAAGATTCGTTACACTGATTCATACCTGTTTCTGATCCTCAGGGCAAGGCAGACAAACTTTCCCACAGTAACACAGAGCTCCATATTGTTCAACCTTTGCAAAACGTTTTAGGCCTCCTTATCTTCCAATACATCTCTTGATAGTTCGGCTTCCGGATTCCACCAGATTCTGAGCCATAAAATAGGGGCTCCAAATTAATCTTATTGCCCAAAGGAATCAGTCCAGTCTCTGACTGGCAGGGGTAAATTGAAGCACAGCCACTAATCTTCGCAAAAACCTATTTTCCACCTGCTGTAATGGCCCAGCATTTCTCGGATAGGCTTATGTCCAAGCCTCCTAGCAAAAGTAAAGACCGTCTCCACAGTTCTTTAACATTGAGCAGCCCTAGTGTCATGCACATTTTTCCAGGTTAAATTTTGATTTGGGGAACCCAAAATAGGTAAAAGTCTTGATTCTTAAAATTTCCCACCGACCTAAGTAAAAATTTATATTTTCACTTTTTTAGGTCCAATACTCATCGTAAATTATTTTTTTTAGATTTCTTTTAAGATCCAACCCTCCCACCCCCCATAAAGCTATAATATTCACCTAAAAGAAGCTACAATCCATTAGTGGATCTCAACTTTAAAACTGCATCATCTACATACAGTAAAACTGAGAGAACTCTAGACTTTATTTTAGCCAAATCTGTCACTACTTTGGCTAGGTGAGTATCTAGGTCATTAACATAAATAAGAAACAATAGTAGTGTCATCACGCAGCCTTGTCTGACCCCTAGGATGGAGTTGATATTCAGGGAGAGTTTCCCATCTTTGCTATACCTGACCCTTGCTATGGGGTCCCAATGCATCCTTTGTGTTAGCCCTGTTAAGTTCTGATCAAATCCCATCTTAACCATACTATTCCAAAGCTTCCATCTGTTAACCATATTGAAGGCAGAAGAGTGGTGTATAACCGCAAGGTGAATGGAACCTCTCCTGGCCTTTAAGTATTTATCAATGATCAACTGAAGGTTCAGGCACTGTTCTACAGTGCCAACGTCTGGGTGAATTCCATACTGGACTCTTGATAGGGACTGATTTTCCCACATCCATACTTCCAGTTTGGATACAAGTATCCTTCCCAGTATTTTTTTTAGAGAGTTGTGCAGGAGGCAAATTGGGCAATAGCAGGTTGGCGACTTTGGTTTCCTTTTTTAAAGATGGGGACAACTATGGCTTCTCTCCACAGAGGAATAAGTTCCCTTTTATGGACACCTTAAAAACTTTAAAATAGGAGCCACGAGCAGTATAATTGTTCTAAAAAGATCCAATGGCACTCTGTCCACACCATTAATAGCAGCAATAATGTATTTTACTACAATAGATCCACATAGGGCATCATATATCCCTAAATTATAGGCTACCACTTCTCTATTGTCAATAACAGCAGCTTTGTTACTGGAGTTAAAAATATTACTAAAGTGGTCAACCCAGTGGTGTAATTGTTTCTAGTGTCGGTTTTTCATACCCAGTGAAGAATGGTTGATTTACAAATGTCCAGAAGGCTGTGCTGTCCCTCAGTCTAGTAGAATTTTCTAAATCCTCAAAACTCCAGCCTTTCTTAACTCCAATCACCTAGTCTCCAGGGTAACTTTATAAAGCTGCCTTGCACTCTGAATTTCTTTCCTAGAGCGAGGAAAATTGGAGAGTGCTAATTTCAACTTCTTGTGGGCCAGAGTGCACGCATCGTTAAACCATCCTGTGGGAGGCATTGGTTTCTATATTCTATTAAACCTCAGACTTTTATTCAGTGCAGCACAGAGGGCACTAAAAGCATCTATAAAAGACCCAAGTCAGTGTTAAAATAGAGTGCAAATTTTCCTTGACCAGGTGGTTCATGAGGGACACCCATTTTTATTTTCTTCCATTTTATTCTTATGCCCTTATTATGTGAATTGGTTAATGGCATAGTCTCCAGACTCCCTACGATACCTCTCAGGTACAAATCAAGGGCTAATACCAGGGGATTATGGTCGCTAATACATAAACCACTGACCTCATACCCCGGTATTATTTCTATTAAATCCAAAGATGAGTTAAGAAAGTAAATTTCACTTCCCTTGTTGGTCCCGGTGTAAGTGGGAAGTAGAGTAGTACCATCCACCTTGAATTCCTTGGCACAGACTAACTACCTAGAGACACCCATTTCCCCAACTGGTGTATGTTGGAAGTGCAGAGAGCCACCCTATCCTTATCCTTAGCTCCACAGGGTGAGGATTCACTCTTACCACACAGCCTTATAATGAAATCATCCACCCAGAATTTTATTGTCAGCCCATTCTAAGCTAGATGGGGTGGATGCCCTGCAAAACGAATAACCCTGTGACACGTTTTGATCAGCCACCGAAGCTCCAGGGCTGTTCAAAGCATCCAAGGACAAGAAGAGGGCTTCAAAGGAGGAAGCTGGGGTGCCACCACCAGTGCCGCACTGGGTGGCAGTACCACCAGCACGAGTGCCGCATCTGACTCATCTGCTGGCCCCAAGAGGAGTTGGAAATCCTTGGAGTGAGGTGGGGTCGGACTACAAACCCCATGCTGCCCTGCCTTGACGGCCACCCTAAATCAAGCACTGCTGTCCTGCAGCACGGAAGAAGTTGGAAATCCGTGGAGTGAGAAGGTGGGGGCAGATTACAAGTCCCAAGCTGCCCTGCCTTGACGGTCACCCTAAATCGAGCGCTGCTGTCCCGCAGAGTGGGGCGCACACAGGTGCGTGCCAGGGTGAAGACTGGGCCAAGACCAGGCCTGTCTTTGACCATCACCGGCCAGAAGAGGACGGGCAGGTCCAACTCTCTTGGAAGCATCAAAGCAAGCTCTGTGGGCTGCAAAGAGGTACCCGTGTACTTAGTCGTGATTGTGATCTTGTTCTTTCACACTGCTGACTGTGAGCGGGATCTCATTTGATAGTGCAGTATGCCAAGGGCTGAGATTTGTAAACAAAAACTTACTGCTAAAGATGTCCCTGGGCCTCTTGGCCCTCCTAGCCATATCAGCTTATGTAAATCGAGAACGGATAACTTCATAATATGGGCAGTTGGTATTATCGACAAAGAAATTGATCTGGGGGACGCTGACTCTCTGTCACCTCACAATATTCTCCCACTTTAGGAGTAGTGGGGGCCTCTCCAACCTGTCCTGATAATGATAGAGAGCTGTCACGGCAAGACGGAGGAGCTCTCAAGATGACTCTGGCAGATGTAGTACCAGCAAGGGCCTTGGGGGAACACCTAAGCCTTCACAGGCACCAACCCAGGTGCTTGTTCCACTAGAGCCCATAATTACAGTCACAGCTCCCTCCTCTAGACCAGATGAAGATCTGCTGATGGCAGTGAAAAGGAAACGACCGGAGACCATTAGAATGCAGAAACGTCAAAGGATCGGCATCAACCAGCCTGCTATCCAGCGTACCAGTCAAATCACTAACAAGAAGGCACTAGCAAAGGAAGCTGGGCAAGTACTTGATTTGATTCAGGGCGTGACGATTGATCAGCTGGAAGCCATGTTACATACTATTCTGGATTTAAATCTGAAACCTTTAATCAAGCGTCTTAGCTCCATTGAATTAAAACGTAAACAGTCTGGAACTGCCCACATCAGTGGATCATCCTCTCCAAGCTCCATGAAAGTGTCTGGCAACACAAACTGAAGCATAGTGTAGCCATTGAGGCCCAGCCAATTTGTTTTGTTAAGGCTGATGTCGGACTGTCTGGGCACTCTGTAGTGAGCACGGAGAGTAGGTTGCTTGTTGTTAAAGGGCCTAACAAGGGCATCTTGCATCGTTTATGTAGTGACCACCCTGCAGCTGTGCCTAGAGGGGCTGCAGCCCCAGTCAGTAGCACAGCGGTATCAGGGTTCTCTTCTTCAAGTTTTGGAACTCCTGATGTTAGACCCAGCATCCCACAGAATGTACCCCAAACATCATTGTTCTCGAGAATGTACCATGGATACCCACAGAGAAGCAGATGTCACATGATTCATTAATAAACAAAGTTGTTCATTGGTTACGTCAACATTCTGGTTGGACATATGATCTAAGTGGGGAAATAAGTAGCACTCGCAGGGTCTCATGGGTGGCCTCACACCAAAATCTTTACTGGGTGACTGTGTAATTGTGAACTTTAAAGCACCGTTTTCAATCTTTGCGACATCTGCTTTGTCAAAAAGTTCATGGAAATTAGGACATTAGAGCCCTTCCCCTGTTTTTTTTTTACCCCCCACAAACATTGAGCTCTAGCATAATACAGTCTGCCACGCAGAGCATTCTACATACCCGGGACAATCCCCACATTAATTTTGGTATTCGTACTCATAATCAATTTTATCCTCTTGTCTCATTAGATGGTTACTTGTAAAACAGACCTTAATCTCATGGAATGTGGCAGGGGTGAACATGAAGCTGGTTGATAAGGATTGGATCTCCCTCATAGGGAAGTACGATGTCTGCCTGTTCCAAGAAACGTGGGCTGTAAACAAGATTTTTGTTAGTGGCTTTACCACTTACAGCATTGAGTCTATTCCACGTAGGAAAATGGGGCAGAGCGGGGGCCTCATGATCTTGGTTAGCAATAATATTGCTTGTGCGCAAAAATTACTTAAGATAGATTTGCCCGATTTAATGGCCATTAAACTAAAGTTCTCCACAGGCTTGGTACTGATTATATTGAACATGTATGCTCGCTCAATGCCAGCAAAAAGTGAGTCACCAATCCTAGGCATGTTAGACAGTTAAGTGGCGATCCACAAACAGGACTCCAGAATAATAGTTGCTGGTGATTTTAATACCTCACTTGAACCTTACAATGATCTCATTTTGGTAACCAAGGAAGAGGATGAATACTGGGGTGCCCCACAGATGGAGGGCAGGCCACAGAGCCGCTTTACCAAGACTGCTCTACAAACAGAAACCTTCATGGTGGCAAACTGGCTGCGAGTCTGTAATGGGAGAACCCGTTCAAATCTGGATACAGTGTTTACATTTAGAAGAGGATTCCAGAGAAGTATTATTGATTATGTGCTGGTGGATGTCCAGTTGTGGCCGGACCTTAATGATATTGATAGTGATCATAGTCCCATGGCCACCTCGTTGGAGAGGGAAATTTTGTTTAGGTTACCTGCTTTAGAACAAGCAGCACCGCTGGAACCCAGTGTAACAAATAATTGTTGCAGAGTAGCGTGTCCTAGAGTTGTGGCAGACCAGGATAAGCACGTAGAAATGTATCGATTATTTGTACAATATATGTCGGAACTTATAGGATCAACCGTTGACCCTGATTTTATGCTAGGCACTCACACTTTATTTTTTGATAAACTCAAATTTATTTTTGTCCGGGTCTGTCACGGCAGACCCAAGTCGGTTGGGAATTTTTTTTAATGGTTTAATCAGGAATGTACGCTGGCTAAATGATCCCTAGTGACAGCAATAAGGAAGTGTAATGGGGTAGACATTAAATGTGCTCGTGCTAGGTATAAAAGGGCACTTGAAACTGCAAATTAAAAATGGGATGAGGATAAATGGCAGGAACTACTCCAGTCCCTGAAAGTGAGAGATAATTAAGTTTTTTGGTCATTAATCACAAATGGGACTAGAGAACATGGTAATCCTAGGTGTTCCCATATTGCACCGGACAAGTGGGAGGATCATTTTGGTGCTCTATATACTCTGTGAGTCATAATGAAGAGTATCACTTGGACATAGGGGAGGAGAATATGTTGACTGCCACTTCTAGGGTAAGGCCTGATGTAGGTGCCTAACCATTTTTCTCTATGTAGGATACCTTGGCAACAATAGATGGTTAGAAACCCTTAAAATCCCCTGGCCTGGACTTTATTCCAAGGGACTTATACAAGTCGGAACCCCGACTGTGGGCCTGGTACATAAATACCCTATCAAATGCAATAATTAGAGGGGGTAAGATGACAGATACTTAGAAAGGGGCTGAAATTATTCCAGTATTTAAAAAAGGTGACGTGAGCTGCCCTGCTAACTATAATCCATTAGCTTACTAGATAATCTACAAAAAATCTTTGTGAGACAAGTGCTTGACAAATTACTGTCGTGGACAGCCAGCAAAGACATATTCTTGTCCCTGCAGGCAGGTTTCCGGCCGAAAAAAATACTATTGACCAGGTATTTAGCTTTTCTGTTTTATACTGGAAGCAGGTTTTCCTCTGACAACAGAAGTAATATGTAGCTTTTGTCGATCTCCGAGCCGCCTTTGATCTGATTCCATGTGAAAATATTTGGAGGTTTCTGAGGAAGATGGGTGCCCCTACCGATCAAGTAGACATCTTAATCAGATTGCATACCGGGAACTATGCCCCGGGACCACGGGGGCGGGGGGTGGCGGGGGGGTGAAGAACTGACATCCAGAATCCCTATTGGTCGCAGAGTGTGCCCAGGATTTGTGCTGGCCCCTATACCCTTTTCTATTTACATGAATGATATTGAGTATGTTGGGCAATGTGTCAATAACTCTCCCACCATAGATGGAGGGAAAATTCCAATCCTTCTATTTGCAGACAACTTGTTGCTAATTTCTAAATCCCCATTGGGGCTTCAGAACCTGTTGACAAGGTTTGGGTAATTGTGCGCCAAAAGAGGATTGGGGATAAATAGTGCAAAAACTAAATATATGGTCTTTGGCAAGTGCCCTGCAAGAACAAAGAGTGTTAGGGTGGGCAACGTAAACCTTGAAAGGGTGTCCTGTTTCAGCTATTTAGGTATTACCCTGTCTGACACGTTTAAGGGAGACCCCCGAATTTTAAAGAGCTCCCTGATGTTGTCAAACAGGTCAAATCCCATTCTGTTTTTCTTTAGAGTGACCACCACTCGCTCTATTTTACCTGCCCTAAAGGCTTATCGTGCTAAGGCACTGAATGCACTATTTATGGTGCTGAAGTCTGGGGGTATACCAAGATACACAACTTAGCGGTCCTCAGAAATAACTTATTTCGGGCACTTGTGGCTGTCCCAGTTAGGAAACTGCTCATCTCCTTGTGCTATGATTTGGGTATCATTGGGGTGACTGACCTTGTCCAGCTAAAACCCCTTCTTTATTGGGTTTGCATTTGGTCTACCCCGGAATTGGCCCAGCACTGCACCTGTCTAGGCTTTGGACCTTGCCCTAAAAGTTCCTTTGTTGAGTTTTATTCATACCTGGTGCAAGAAGTTGATGCTCAAGGTATCCTGGCCAAATCAGTAAATCAGACAAACAGGTCATAAAGACGGCTTTTTGGTACCATATCCTGGTGCATCAACAATCAAGGGCCAAACAGGGCAATCTAACTGAAAGGTTTCTGGGGTTCAAAACTGTACCAAAGTTTGAAGTCTTTTTAGATAATATAACTCCCCCACTGGCAAAAAGCCTTTACTTGCATTTTAGATATTTTTGCTTACTGCTGAATGCTTTTTGTAGTTCATGGTGAGGAGGTTGCTCACTCACCTTATGCCCTATTTCAGTGGTTCCCAACCTTTTGATTTCTGTGGACCCCCACTTTAACATTGATGGAACCCAGAGACCCCCACTGAATCATCATGGGAATCCGGGGACCCCCGCCTGAGTCATTACTGGACGCTGGGGACCTAATTTGTCAATATTTTTAAATTTTCTAGGCTCTCGCGGACCCCCTGAGAAGGCTTCGCGGACCCCCAGGGGTCCCCGGACCACAGGTTGGGAACCACTGCCCTATTTGTAAATCTGTGCCCGAGACAGTGAAAAATATTGTCATTGTATGTTCAGGGTACCGTGACATAAGCCGCTCTGGCTTAGGCTATTTTGTTTATCTCTGGGGATTGGGGATTACCAGGCAGGGATACGCCTATTTACAACAAACAATGCCAAGCACATTGTTTACTCAGTAAGTCATTTCCTTTTCAGTGTCTGGTATAAGCGAGCTAAGATCTTAGCCCAGATAGTACAAGATTAACCAACTACTTAGTTATTTGCACTGTATGTATTTTAATTGCTGTTATGATTACAGAACAGGGCAGGGCAAGAACTCATGTAAGGGGGCACTCGTGAGGCCCTAATGGTAGCATTTATAGATTTTACAACTAATCCTGGTCCCAGACATAGATTAACATGACTATATTGGCAATCATGGAGGGAATGAGTGCCCCGTAGGGATCTGAGATGAATGACAGTCTTCTTTTTATACATTGTGCTTTTAGTCAGTGATTATTTATATGTGCTTATTGTTTTTTATTGAATCTTAATGCAATGGAAGTTGTATTGGTGCTTTTTGGAGCAATAATACAACTTTTTTTATATTGCTGTACTTTGCTCCTATGCCTTTTTACACGTTAGTCTGTTCTTAGAAAAGTCACAGATGTATTTCCCTGATAACCTTCTTAAATATGTTTGTGACTATCTATTTACCATTGAATGGTTTCCATATTTTGCCCCTCTGCTGTTTTGCACAATAGTTTGCACTATAGATGCGTGCGTGCATTTTTTGGATGCTAGTATTTTTTAATAGTTTTGATCGCTGTCGTCCTATAGGATAGCATGTACAACGTAATGTGATGCAATACACACATGCTAGATCAAATTAATATTTTTTTAACGTATACATTTGATAAGTAATGCTTGAATCTTCTATAAGTATTTATGTACTTTTATGGATTATATGAAATCTGAATAAAGTTTTATGACTGAATAATAACCAGTAACACCAATGGCCTGAGTTTGCTGGACAGGTTACTCCACAACAAATGTGATGGATATCCTGTCCACCGTATTACGATCCACATAGGCTATAATTGCAATAGGGAGGATGAGATATCTGTCACGTATGTTAAGAAGTAACCCCCTCCACCAAACTCTAAATTAGGTCCTAAGTCATCTAAACATCAGGTTTCTTGCAGTAAAACTATATCTACATTATCAATAACAAAGAGCCAGTCAAGATTTGTTAGTTAGTTGTGGAGTCCAGCAATGTTCCAAGACAAAAACCTTATCCATTGCCCATTTGCCCCAGAGCTACCAAGTGGAACATAGGGATCATTGAAACCATTGAAGAGCCAATCTCCAAAGGCCCCTCCTGCTTTTTGGAAACAAAGACCTCCGAGCTGCTTATGTCAAGTTGACATCCATGCTGAGTGACCCCTCCAAACTTGGGTGAAGTCAGCCTTGGTCCTCCAAGGAGGCAAGTGGTTCAAAACAATCCTAGGCTTCAACGTTGAAAGTTTGACTCCTCAGGATTAAAAGTACTTTCTTGGGCAAATCAAGGTGGAAGCACCTCTGGAAAAAGTAGTTCAATGGTAAGACCTGGATAGTGCCTTAACAGACATTCAACTGAATTAGGTGACATAAAGTTGATAATAATACAGTCAGCAGGAACTTCCTTTTACGAAGCTCGATACAGGGATTTTTTTTGATCATTAAAATCTCCCTAGAAAAATCATTGGGCCACCGGGATATTCTCCTAACCAGAGAATTACTTTATTTTTTAGGGCATATTAATCTTTGTGCATGTGACGGGCTAAAACCATGGCATCTTTCTCCACCAAGACATAAGGCATATACTCAGGTGGAAGCTTAGGGAAGACGTTATCCCATCTATGACCCAGAGATTCGGGAGGCCCATTACCTTGCTGAAGAGCTTTTTCTCTCCCCTCTGGTCTGCCTTGGAGCCTAGTTTCCCTCCCCACAGACTTATTCCTGGCCACACTTACTTAAGATAGAAGCCCTTTAGATGACACAGTGGGCTCTGCTGGAACTGGTAATGGACTAGGTAATGAGGAGGCCATTTGGGGATCAGCAGGAGGCCCCACATTAGGAGGCTGCATCGTAGGTGATGTTCAGTTTAACCAGTTATTTCTCTATTTTCTCCAGGCAGGCCAAAATCAGATTCAGTAAGCCTGTCGTAAATGCCAGGACTGAATTACAAAGAATCTCCACTATCTCAGGGATTCCATCCGTGTTCTTCCCCCTGATATTATGGCCATGGCTTTACAATGGAATTGATGGCCCAGAGCCCTGTGTCTTTGATTTAGCCCCAACCTCAACTCTCTTCCTCTTACCTACTTGGCCTCTTGTTTTAACGTCATAAGAGCAAAATTTTAGTTGGGATTGTGCCCCCTCAAAATGCCTAACAGGCTCCCCAGCTGTGGCACTAACAACGCCAGATAAAATGTCAGATGTACCTGACCTTCCATCTGACGTGTTCAGGTCAGAGTCACATCAAAAGTAAGTACCTCAGGCAAAGGCTGTGGGTCAAGGGATGAGGAAAAAGATAAGCATAGTTATCCCAGTTCATCCTCCTTGTTAATCACCCCTAGAAAGCCATTCAAAGTTGTTCCCTGCACGGTTATCATAGGAATTGTAGAGGATTTATGTTTTCCCATACTAAGAGGATAATGAAAAGTACCTATTGCTACCAATAAATTGACAAGACTAAGCATGCCGTCAGGCCTGCCCCTCCAACCTGATGTGCAGTTTTAGGAAATTCGACCGAAAAAAATAAACTATGTCAAGTCTAAATGTTCCTTCTTAATACTTTTTAAGTCAATCCTAAGGTAAGCCCAAAATGTTCATAGGGCTGGGTGCATGATTTTTAAAAAGTAGGACATGTAAACCTAAGTTTTACATGCCCTTGAAATGAACAATCTCCAAAGTTGTTTTTCACGGTGGCAAGGGTGGCTCTCCCATGAAAAAGCACTGAGTTACATTGTAACACCACTTAATACATAGCTTAAGTTTATGAATAGTTTAAACTATGACTCAAGGACTCAAATTAATAGTAATTGTAAATTCAATATATAGGACAAGTTGGATTTTAAATGACTACTTTGAAAATGCCATTATCAGGTATTTTGTTCTGCCTAAAACGTCTAGGGGCTTTTCAATAATTAATCCTCAACTGTCACCCAGCCGCCTGTTGGGAGGCTAGATTGACACCCAGGAAAGAGAACAGAAGAGGCTTGGCTGGGATGAGGTGTGACCTCCTCCTGACAAGATGGCCAAGGAATGTGCCCACCAAATGCACAAGCTTCAAAGGGGCATTCATTGTCACAGGAAGAAGCAACTCACAACTAGGCCTGCCCATACCATTGTACAAGTAACTAGAAAGGAACCAATCCCAGTAGGGGGAAACCCTGTTTCAGGACTGTTTTGCAGGGGGAGTTTCTCATTTCTCTGGGGCACACCTCAGAGAAAAAGGAATAAAGCTTCTGCTACATTGGTTTCAGGGAGAGGGGGGGACTGTGTGGGATAGTTTACAGTAAAACACACAGAATATGCTGCAGATGATAGAGACACCCCATGGAACTTTTTCCCCATTGGTAAAGAGTAGCCAAGAGATTCCCACACCCACAGGCTGACACTGAGCATAAATGTGGCACCCTCACTACCTTCTTCAGAACAATCTGGGAGTTATGGATGAGAGAAAATGCATTTCACTTGCTGTTTAACCGGTGGAGAGACGCAAAAAGACTGTACCCGGTTGTACCCAGGACTGAAAAGTGGACTCCAAAAGCTAGTTTGGTAACTTCCCGTTCATCTCCAAGAACACAAAAGCTGCCCAAATCTCTGCTGAGCCAGCTGATTACTTCCAACAGGATTCAGCCTGGTCCCTGACGCTGGTTTCTGGGAGATGGTGACCAAACAACTAAATAGTCCGAAAAACTTTGGGACCATTGCCTGGTGTTAGCATGTACTCTTTTCCAATGAATGCATTGCGCCACTTTGCGACCCCTTGCACCACATTATGCCTGCATCAGGCATAATGTAGGCAAGAGGGCATCCCGGTATTAGGAGCCCTGCAAAAATGGCGCAGTAAAATCTACAAGATTTCACTCCGCCATTTTTGGCATAATTTTTAACACCTGCTCAATGCAGGTGTTAAAGTGACGCACCCATTGTAATCAATGGGCCTCCTTACACTTTGCTGCCCTAGCGTAAACATTTATGACGTTAGTGCAGCAAAGCGCCACTATAGCGTAAAAAATGTTGATGCTATTGTCCTAACGTGCACCATGGTGCGCTGTATTGTAAATATGGCACAACCATGGTGTCGTTAGGTGACACTAGGGGCAAGCAAGAAAAGTTGCGCATCTGGACCTATGCAACACTTTCCTGTAAATCTGGCCCTTAGAATTTTTTTCCAAACTTTCAGAAAAAAGAACCAGAGGCTACCACCAGCTGCCGAAGTTGAAACGGTCATCTGAACTTGCCCTGCTTAATGGTTCCAGCCTTCCGGAAAAGTTTCCAGCTCTGAACGTGGAAAACGTCACCAGGTCTAGTGCTGAGTAGCAGACAAATGATGACAGTGCCTTCCTGGTCACCAACTTTCCTACTGAGATGCTGCACTTCGTCCACCTTCCATCGATGAGCCCCTCTTCGGAACCAGCTGGCATCACGACCCACTGATGACCTCATGAACGAGAACCTTTTCCAGAAAAATGGCTAATTAAGAAGATAAACTTTCAACCAGGACAGACCTGATCCCTGTACACTATTCACACTCGATCAGGGTTGCCCTTAACTTTTGACTTTGACCCAGTCTAGTGTGACCAGATAACCACGAATGTCAGTCTGTGCTTTTTAGTGCTAGAAGCACCTAACACTTTGCAAAATTATATCTCCTTTTCGGTACATTAGATTTGTGTTGTTTTGATGTCTTTGCCCATTAAAACTATTTCAGTTTTTACAAGTTGCAGTGGCATTTTTATTGTCTTTTGCTTTCTACTTTTTAACTGTTTTGATACAGATAAAAGCTTAACACTTTTCTCCTAGGTTAAGCCTGGCTGGCTGCTCTGTGTTACAGCTACAGAGGGTGGAACTCTGGTTTCAATTATTGAGACCTAACTGGACCCAGCAAAGAATAGTGCCATTATTTCTAGAAGGGGACTACATGCACTTCAAATAATAATCCTTTTCTCACAAAACCTGACTTCTCTTAATCTGAGTCAGGTAGTTTCTGAACCTACCTGTGTTGCAGGCACGCAATGAAAATACTATCCAGTTCCTTCTACAAGCCTTTATTAGTTTCTATGTTTTCTCTTTTCTTGACTGATTTATATACCCATTTCATCGCATGGCACAGCATACTGCCCAGGGATGCCATGGTCAATCGTTCTTCTTACCAGAACCTGGCCTACTTGAAGCATACCAGCACAAATTTTATCAACACTCTCACTAAATAGCTATCTTCTTTTTCAATTGACACTAACTCCAAAAATGTAATTTTAAATTCATGCTGCCTTCCTGCCCAGTGACTCCTTTGGCTCACTAAGGATCTCTTTCCTTTACTAATTCTTGCTAGAATTCCCTTCTGTATATGGAGAAATTAGCCAATTTCGAGAAATCCACAAAAAAGCAAAATGTGATTGTATAAGAAATTGGGTTACTTTTTGAAGAGGGCTAGATGCTTCTCAAGCACCAACCTCAGTCTTTGTCAGGGTAAACCACAAGAGACCCTAACTTGACCTGAGTTTAACCCTCTGGCACCTTGGCACAAAGGCAGTCAGGCATAATTTAAAGGTGCTGTGTAAAGTATTTATGCAGCACACAAACAGTAACAAAGTGAAAACACAACACAAGAAAAATCCCAAACCAATTTAGAATAGAGTAAATTTTAATAAATAAAATCAGACCAAAACAACTCATATCCAAATATTAGAACCAGAGATTTGCAGTTTTATATATTTGGTAGGTGTAGCTCCTAAATGCACAAAGAGCCACTCACAGTCATCTGATTGTGCTAGATGGGGGGACAATCACAAGTTTAGTCCACCTGTGATGGAGCGCAGCCAGATACAGGGACTACGTCAGTCTCACTGAAACTGAAAAAGTTACCTTTTGATAATCTGGCACGAACAGTTCTGATTTTCAATATTTATCCTTTACTTGTAAAGGAGTGCACTTTGATGCCAGCCAAGGCCCCACATGGAGAGGCACCTCTTGGGGATCAGTACCTCAATCTATCAGGGGCTATAAGGGTTCAGGCAGTTCCATTTGCGGTGGGTCAGCCTGGCAGTTGTAGGGATGCCTCTCGAGCTTGTTGGGTCCCTCTAACTGGGAACAGGAGGTCGTTAACTGACCCTTGGAGCTGCTCAGGTTGCCTGGGATAAAGGGAGCAGTCCAATCTTCTTCTCAGAGAGCAGGGCAAGCATCAAGCGGTAAGACAGTCCTCAGAGGAACATGGCAGGCCTCATGCAGCAGGGTAGTCTTCTGAGGAATAAGACAGACCTTAAGCAGCAGAGACATCCGCTGGGGGCAGGACAAGGCAGTCTTTTTTCTGTAATGTCCACAGGTACAGAAGTGTACTGAAGAGTGGCTCGGGAGGTCCAGCATTTATACCTGGTGACATCCTTTGAAGTGCAGGAATTTTCTAGCCTACCCCAATTTCTTGTTGTGGAAAGTTCTACTCTTCCCCTGCCAAAGCTCAAAGACGTCTAGCATCAGAAACACAAGTGTTAGGTTTCTTTGTGTGTGCTGGAGGCAAGCTCTTTGAAATATAAGTGGGTCAGGGAACAGCTCTGCCCCAAACCATCTGGAAGGATTGCCTATTCTATGCACATCTAGTCTACTGTTAGACTTTTCGTCCTTGGTGTGGTCTCCCTTAACTTTTTGCCTCTGTGTTTCCCATGCTATTGATGTGAACTGGACTCTGTTTTCGCTGTTTTAGTCACTCTGGGCACTTTACCACCGCTAACCAGTGTTAAAGTGCAAGTGCTCCC
The DNA here is from genome assembly GCF_031143425.1 of Pleurodeles waltl. NCBI lineage: Eukaryota > Metazoa > Chordata > Amphibia > Caudata > Salamandridae > Pleurodeles > Pleurodeles waltl. The sequence continues at coordinate 709,804,403 of NC_090437.1, read as the reverse complement.
ATGCAAAAATGTGTGTGTAATTGGTTTATCCATGATTGGCATATTTGATTTACTAGTAAGTCCCTAGTAAAGTGCACTAAAGGTGCCCAGGCCTGTAAACCAAATGCTACTAGTGGTCCTGCGGCACTGATTGTGCCACCCACCTAAGTAGCTCTGTAATCATGTCTCAGACCTGCCACTGCAGTGTCTGTGTGTGCAGTTTTTAACTGTAAATTTGACATGGCAAGTGTACCCACTTGCCAGGCTTAACCTTCCCTTTCTTACATGTAAGGCACCCTTAAGGTAGGCCCTAGGTAGCCCCAAGGGCAGGGTGCAGTGTATGGTTAAGGTAGGAAATATAGTAATGTGTTTTATATGTCCTGACAGTCAAATATTGCTAAATGTGTTTTTCACTGTTGCAAGGCCTGTTCCTCTCATAGGTTAACATGGGGGCTACCTTTAAATCTGAATAAAGTGTAGATTCCCTTTGGGAGCGGATGGACATGTGGAGTTTGGGGTCTCTGAGCTCACAATTTAAAAATACATCTTTTAGTAAAGTTGATTTTAAGATTGTTTGTTTGAAAATGCCACTTTTTAGGAAGTGAGCATTTTCTTGCTTAAACCATTTCTCTGACTCTGCCTGTTTGTAGATTCCCTGCCTGGGACAGTTTGACAGTTGGGCTGGTTGCACCTCTCACTAGACAGTGACACGAAGGGAGCTGGGGTATAGCCTGCATATCTTAATGAGCCATCTGTGCTAGGAGGGAGGGGAGGAGTGGTCACTCACACCTGAAAGGGCTGTGCCTGCCCTCACACAATGCAGTCTCCAACCCCCTGGTGTGTGTCTGGGGCCTGGCCTGGGCAAGGCAGGATTTCACAAACAAGAGAGACTTTTCTTTGAAGTAAGCATACTTCAAAGGGCAAAATAGGTATAAGAAGAGCACCCAAAACCCCAGACTTTAGAACACTTCTGGAAACCAAGAGGAATCTCTGCCTGGAGAAGAGCTGAAGAGCTGAGGAAGAAGAGCAGCCCTGCCTGTGACTGTGCTTTGTGAAGCTATCCTGCAATTGCTGCTTCTGCCTGTGCTAGAGGACAAAGACTGGACTTTGTGTTGCCTTCCTTCTTGTGAAGATCTCCAAGGGCTTGATTTAGAGCTTGCCTCCTGTTGTTTGAAGTCTCAGGGACAGCAAAGAGTTCTCTCTGCCAGCATCTGGAGCCTCTGGAGAGACTCCTACTTTGCCAAATGGTGCCCATCCAGTTCCTGGGACCCCGAGAAGAGAGGTTTGCAGCCCAAGAGTGAGAAATCCACGCACAAACCGCTGTGCGGGGGGAAAGATCGACGCAAGTCCGACCTGTGGCTGAAAAATCGAGCGCCGGCGGCTTCGCGGCTGAAAATCGATGCTCGCATGCAAGGCGACCGGAAGATCGACACCCGCAGCAGGAGAAATGACGCACAACATCACTGACGGAGGCTGGTGAGATCACAACCCATGCTGCGTGGTTTTCAGACCATCGTAAGGCTGAATTTCTAACGCAAACACTGCTGGGCGTGTAAAAACACTGCAAAGCCTGCCCGGACCCGAGAATGGTGACCGGATCGAAGCATCCTGCGGAGAAAGGAAACAACACATGCCGACCCAACTAAAAGAGAAATGACTCGAGTGAAATAGACGCATTGCAAGCCCTTTTTGACACACACTCGCCAATGCAGGGTTATTTTTGACGCACCCAACGTACATTTTCACACTAACCGCATTAGCGCTGTGTTTAAAATTACAAGAAGAATCTTTTTGCATTTTTAGTAATAACTTGACTTGTGTATTGTGGATTTCTGTCGTTTTGGTCTTGTTCTGTTTAGGTAAATATTTTCTATTTTTCTAAACCTGTGTTGTGTCATTTTGTAATGTTTTGTAGTGTTTTCATTAAGTTACTGTGTGTGTTGGTACAAATACTTTACATCTAGCACTCTGAAGTTAAGCCTACTGCTCGTGCCAAGCTATCAAGGGGGTAAGCAGGGACTAGAGTGAGGGTCGTTGCTTTGACAGGGGGGTAACCTGACTCCCAACCAAAGACCCCATTTCTAACATCTACTATTGTTCACTGTTTGGGCCAAATACACATTCCTAATGGGGGAGCCTTAAATAGGCCCAGGCAGCTGGAAACTCTTAGAAGGCCTCAGACACTTCTGGTTGGGAAAGTGGCAACTTTCTAAAGGAGACATTTTCAAAATTGTCATCTAAAATGCAACTTTACCATTAGAGAGGATTTTAAATTACAGTTCCAAACATTACATTCCTACCTGCTCCCAATAAAAGGTTAGCATTTATTAAATGTAATAAGGTAACCCAATGTTATCCATTGGGAGGGATAGGTCTTACAGTAGTGAAAAACAGCACTGCAGGTGGCAGTGGCAGGCCTGAAACCTGCTTTAAAGGGCTACTTTATTGAGTGTCATAATGAGTGCTGAAGGCCCAAACGAAGCATTTAGTTTACAGGCCCTTGGTACATGTGAAATCATATACTTGGGACCTATAAATAAATGAAATTGGCTAATCACATATAGGTGAATTTTAACATGTTTTAACATGTTTTAGGGAGAAAGCACAAGTACTTAATTACTTGTGAGCAGTAGTAAAGTCCTAATGCCGGAAACCGCCCCCACAGAAAACAGAAGAAGTGAAGGCAAACACATGGGGGTGTCCATGCAGGAGTGGCCAAGTCCAACACAACCCTCTCAGCATAAACCCAGCATAGGCTAATCAATAACTTGAAAGGCTTCCCCTCTCAAATAAAAGAATGTGGACAATGGCCTTCTACTGCAGAGGCACCAGTCAGTTCTATGCCCTTCTGAACCCAGTTGGATCCCTTTGTCAACACTCTCCTGAACCAATAGACCAACCCATGAGGAACCCTTCTTCTCACCAATGGATGCCATTTGTGAAGCCTTTAATCTTTATTTGCTCACAGATGCATCCAAGCAGGCAGACAGTACCACCATGGCCAACACAGTGATGGTGCCTGCCCATTATATACCTTGGATCAGACTTCTGTTCCCAAACCAAGAAGAACTCTGGCCATAAGGACAGCAGCCAACAGAGGGCACTGACACCAGTCAGTATCAAGAGGCAGGCCCCAGGCCATCCAGTGCCAGTGTGAGTCTTGGGTAGGTTTCACTTCCAGCCTTGGGGCAGGTAAGGAGTTCCCTACATGCTCCTGAGGTATCCCACACCTCTGAGGTTTCTTAAAGTAGCCGGCAACATCCCCAGGTGTTAGGCACCCTGCTTCCATTCTCCTTCCCACCAGTCCAGGATCTGTACCCTGTGGCTAAAGAGGTACCTGGCAAGCCAGGACTTCCAAGGAGGAACCAACACCCCACTCAAGGGTTACATACTCTAGCTGTGTCATGCAGGGGTCTGCCTGGTGCAGGTCTCCAACTCTCAGCCTCTCTGACAGTTGATAGAGCACCTCCAAGTCCGAAATGGCCTCACCAGAATCAGTCTGGAGGTGGTCTATTCTCCAAGCTGGCAACCCTGGATGTACTGGTCCTCTCACTGTGGACTGTCTACACCTCATGCCTCTCCATCTGGGCCTCTGTCTCGTTTTGGGAGTAGTACCCTTAGAAATCTGAGCTTCCACAGTGCCCTGTGCTTCTAACATAGATGGTAACTAATTTCCCAGAATCCTGGCAATGGGCATCTGGGAACAAACTATGACCCTCCTCAAGGCCACTTCCCCACCCCATTCATGGGACACCAGAGCCAGAGGTCAGCCCTGCCCATGGGCCTGAGTTACCCTACACATGTCCAGTGTATTAATCTGGACAGAACCAACCTCACCACTTCCTTGGTCTGGCTGTCACTGGCTTCTCGCAGAGCAGTGGCAGGTATTGCATAACTCTGACCTGATGGAAGTGGCAACTCCTACCTTCAGGGATCACAAGTTTACCAATGGAATCCACCTCTCAGCTAAGGGGCATCAGTGCATGTCCTCTGTTCTGGGGTACTACCTCCCGCTAAGGGCACAGTGGTAAATTTTTTAGAGTTTCCACCAGCAGGTGGTTACTTGGGACAGATAGGCTGCACCTGCCTGTGTTTTAACAGGGAACAATCAAAGCAACGGGTTGGATATGAGCCACAAAGAGCCACTGCCCGTCACAACCTTCCCCCATTACTCAGAAGGGACATGGAAACTTTTACCCCCACTTTACTCTGGGACTTGTCTGTGACACACTGGACCTTCCATGCACTCTCCTGGGGGAGATCTGAATGACCCTTCTTGGGTTCACTCCTAGGTACCTTCTTGTGGCCCCAGGTGCTGAGCCAGTGGTCTGCCTCCTTATAAAGCTCCCTTAGGTCAGCGAGCTCACCATCCACTAGGTGCTCTTTAGATTGTATACCCCCTTCTAATCACTAAACATGCTGTCCTTCACCCTTCCTTCCAGTGCCTTGCAAAAGTGATCCACAGAATCCACCCAGGACTGAGAAGGAAGCTCCTGGCTGTCACTAAACGTTTGCCTATACTTATCAGGGGTATACCATACTTCCTGATAAGGGCATCCTTCATGAGGGTGCACTTCATCCTGTTCTCTTTCCCTTGGGCCTGTAATGCATCCCCCCTGTCACTGTGAATGTGCCTCCAGAAACTGGCTCATCAATCCTCCTCAGGGACGCTGTGGATCTCCAAGGCAATCTCATAAGTCTCAAACCACTTGTCAACATCATCCCCCACAACAAAGCTAGGCGCCAGGTCTTTAGGAATGTCAATCTTTCTGTCTCCACTGGGCACAGGGGGTATCATTGCCACCATTGTTGCTGGACTCTGAGGCTTATTTTGCTTTTATGTCCAGCCCACTCTTTATGGCTGGGTTCATTAGCTAGCATACTTTTCTTCTTCAAAGGCCATGTCAATTTCAACCTCTCACTCCTCCAAAGCCCTCTGAGCAGCAGCCTTCCTGTCTGCCCTTCAAGCAGCAGCCTCCTCAGCAGCCCTCATTGCAGCATCCTCAACCTTGGCTGCTTCTGTGTTAAGCTTGGCCAGATTCAACCTGAACTCCATTTCTGGTCTCCAGTGCTTCAGATCATCTGGGGACCGGTTATGGGAGTAGATGATGCTGTTCACTCTCAATCTTGCAGGAGACTTTATTCCTGTAGCATCCCCTCTCTCCTCTGGGGCCATATTCAAGAGGTATTCTCGTCCTCAGTCACTTCCCCCTTCTGCTTTTGTGCTGTAGTTTATAATTAGTGTGCCTCCCCCCAGGATCTGGGGGGCCTCTGGAGCTCCTGCTTCTTGGAGTTTTTGGTTACTGTCAGCCCCCTCTCTCTCTGCAGAATCCCTTGAGCTCAGCCACAGTGTAGCTCTCCAGGTTGTTGAGTTCTAACTCCATGCTTGCCGGTTGAGTTACAGGTGCAAAATGTCAGGTAGAATGGAAGTGAATTCGAAAAAAGCAAAAGAAGTACCAGGGAAATTGATACTTGAAGTGAGTTATTCAAGATACTTAAACATCTCTTATGAGACCTTTTATCTATAACTGCTTCTCAAGCTTCACAGGACAACATGTGAGAGTTTGACTTTAATACAGTTGATGCTACCAGCACCACTCTTTGCTCTGACCTAACGCCTAAAACGTCTATTGTCCCTGGTACTGATTTTGTGCTGTTACCCACCCTACCCACTTTAGAGGCTCTTTTGCTTTTATGTCCTTCGCTCACTGATATGTAGATAACTATCCTTTCCACCTTAGTGTAATACTCAGGAAAGATTTTTGTTTTTAAATTATTGGGATTTTATATTGTATACAGCTTAACCTACAGTACTTCTGGCATTTATAAATCACTGTAAATTACATTTTACAATTATATGCAATTGAATGGTACCAATTTTTCCAACAGGATTGAAATTTCAGTTGACCTTACCAGGATACAAATTTCTAAACTGCAGCTCACTGCATACTTCAACAATGCGTATGTAATGTACCTAGTTAGAGACTTATCACATAAACACTAAAGCAAAACAATGCTAATCAGTTCTCACATTTTTACAGCTTTCCAATATAGAATATAATAAATGTTATCCGAAGACGATAGTTCAAATTAGAGTGTCTTTGTCAGAGCGTGTATACCTCAGTTAAAATTATTTATTCGCAGTAAGTGATCTGCACATGGGGCCTCAATCCGTTTTCGCAATTTTGCGATAGTGCATATACCTTTCTATGAGTGAACTGAAGGAAAAGTGTTCCATTCAATAATGCTTAAACACCAAAAAATGTGCAAAGAGATGTATCCTTTTTGGCACCACTGCACAGTGTATGATATTGCCTTAGTAGGATTGACAGCTACTGACTTTTGCCAAATAAGACTGCTGATACTAAACAAAGCTTCATTCCCAAACAGCACAGCGCCCTAGCATCTTCTTGGTTCCCTCCAGAGGAAGAAAAGCGAGTGACAATTTTAATGTATTTTTCAAATTAGCAGCCTGCGGTCTGCTCTCTCATCAGCTTTCTTGCTGTCAGCCTGTAGGAAAGCAAGGAGGGTCTATTCCACCGTTCCAAAGGGCCAGATGGGTCATCAGCATAGTTTGTGATTTTTGTCCAGCTTTACTGTTATTTTAGCAACATTTCTACCCAGCACAATTGGATTCATGAACACCGTCTTTGTTGTAATCGTGTATTATACTTGCCTGGAATCAAAGTAGTCTGGGGTCGTACTCTGTCAGTGAAAATGAGTCTCTCCAATCTACTGTTTACTAATGGTTCGTACCTGTTACAGAAGGAGTTTAATTGTTTTAATCCTGACAGAGGGCTTTATAGTGTAATAGTTGTATTGGCACATGTGCCAATGGCCTTTGTCTTTTGGTTCGTTGCACTGGGTTGCTTAATTGTCTATTGCCTGCCTTGAGGATACTAAAAGTCCAATTTTAGTCAATCTGTGCCATGATAGGAGTACAGAGAGACCAATGACTCACTTCGACTCTTCAGATTCATCTAAAGGGACACAGGTTTGTGCTCTTGAAACCAAGGGGCGTGATGGTTTTAGGTTAAGGTGCAGCCTGGAAAGTGAATGCAAGCATTACAAACAGAAATCTTCATTTTTTGAAATTCTCTGCAGTTTACTGGAGCAAGAAAGATGGCCAATAGACACAAGAAACTCGAGTGGAATGAGGCAGAATACCTGCATTATGGGAGGATTGGAATAATATTCTCATTTTCCACCATGCCTCGTCTAAATGGATTTTCAGTTATAAAGTATAAAGGGGCAGGATGGAAAAATGGAAGGAAGTTTAATATGGATGTGAAGGGAAGTGGGATGCATGTTATGTTAGCAGATTTGTGGCACACACTATCACCCAGGAGGGTATCCTGATGCTGAGCAGGTGTGAGTCTAGCCAAACCTAGGGCCTAGTGTGACTACTCGAAAAGCCAAGTCTTCAGTTTCTTGCAGAATTCAAGAAGTGAGTAATAGATGCCTATGAATAGCAGCAGGCCATTCCATGCTTTAGAAACCATATAGGGGGAGGCTCGACCACCTGATTTGGTTATCCAGATTTGTGCAAGTAGTAGTCTAGAGGAGTGGTGGTGTCTGGAAGGTTTGTGAAGGCAGATGGGATTTTTGAGGTATGCTGGGCCAATATTTTGTGGTGCTTTGAAAGTGTGGGTGAGGAGTTTGAATTGTGCTCACTTGTGAATGGGGAGCCAGTTGTGCACCTTCAGGCGTGGTGTGATGTGAGTACAGTGAGGTAGGTTGAGAGTGATTTTGGAAGCTGAGTTCTGAATGGTCGGCAGCCTTCTGGTGAGTTGTTTTTTATCCCAGCATAAAGGGTGTTCCTGTAGTCCAGCTTGCTTGTGACCAGAGTGTGTGTGACTGTTTTCCAAGTGCTCATTGGGAGCCATTTGAAAATCTTTATCTGCAGCTTCAGGGGATGAAGTATGAGACAGTGACAGCATTGACTTGGGCAGTTAAGTCAAATTTGTGGTTGATAATGGTGGGTGGTGGTGATGAGTGTCGGACTAGCTCTGTTGGCTACCAGATGAAGTCCCATACTTATGTGTTTGTCCCATAGATCACGATTTCTGTCACGCTGGTGTATATTATTAGACAGCTGATCTTCACCCAGTAGGCAAATTCAGTCATGCAATCATTGGACTTGTTACGGGTACTGGGTGTCTTGTCCCTGAGAGAGAGAATGAGTAATGTGTCATCGGCTTAGAAGAGAACATTAATGTTGTGAGAGCGATGATGCTAGCTAGAGGGATCAAGTATGCTTTGAAGAGGGTCGGGGTCTGGGAGGATCCTTGCAGAACTTCACAGATGAGGTCACAGGTTTCTGAGGTGTCTGGTGCCAGGCTGACTGTATGGGTCCTTCAAGTCAGAAAGGGCAGACCCACCAGAGTGCGTGTCCTTTGATTTCAATGTTGTGCAGGTGTTCGATGAGGATGAGGTTGGGGACTGTTTCAAAGGCTACAGAAAGGTCCGGGAAGAAGAGGGCAATTGTGTCTCCTCTGTTCAGTCATGCAGATGCAACTGATGGCAGCAATGAGAGCAATTCTGTGCTGTGTTTGGGTCTGAAACCAAATTGAGTGGTGTTGCAGAGTTGGTGGTTGCTGACATATTTGGTGATGTATCTGTTATTGATTTTCTCTGAGTTATTGGCCAGGAATGGTAGCACGGAGATCGGTGTGTAGTTGGTGAGCATTGAAGGGTCTGCAGAAGGTTTCTTCAGCAAACGGAGGTCAGTTGCATGTTTACAAAAATCTGGGAATATTGTGGAAAAGGGTGAAGGCATTCAGAAAGGGTGTGAGCCAGGCACTGAAGGGTTGTGGTCCTCTGGAGTAGGTGTGGTGGGGACATAGATACAAACAGTTTATACATTCAGAGACCATGTAATACTGTACACTAGGTGTTTTACATTCCTCTAATACCACTTGTTTTTAATAATTCATAATGAAATTGTGCTGAGAAATGCACAGTTGTATCATCATGTTTCACGATGGGAGATTAACCCTTGGTACCCTTGGTGAGAGTTAGGATTGCCTGACACACTATAAGGGGATTGGGCTGTTGCTTTATTGCTATTTCAGAAACTATTTTGCCTTTTAACCAACAGAGGTAGAAATTATGCTCTGAAATGTACTATTGACCCAACTTTGATAACAGTTTCTTAGAAGGGGAGCCTTCACCCCCTTTTCCCCAAGCATCCATGGAGTCATTATGAATTGCTTTGTCTCTCTTGCTGTGTGAAATTCTTACGGAGCATTTTAGCCACACAATTGTCAGGCTTTGCCTGGCAACCACTTTTAAAGTCTTTCCTTCATATTACTTACTTGTGTTTAAAGTTCAACAGAGATTACTGGCAATGGTGCCACAAAGGTGCATTTCGTCCCTTCTGGCTTAAAAATCTACCTCCTCCACTGGACATGCTCTTTTTCCCTTTCCATGGAACATAACTTCTCGCTATGCTGTTAGTATATGTGTATGGCTGGATTAAGTGTATCAAAACGTAACGCGAATTCACCCATTTCAAAATTGTACTCAGTGCGGTTGAATAATTTATATGAGCTTTGACAGGGCCAAATCAAAGATGTCAAATTATTGTTCATTTATTGATCCTACATTATAGAGTTAAATGAGTGTGCACAAATAAAATATTAAAATGCCATTGCGTTATTTTCACAAGTCAATCGTCTTCGAAATTAGGAACTGTGAAGCTCTAAGTGCAATATTGTGTTAAAACGTGTTAAAACATTTTAGTGGCATGGATTCACTGAAAACAATTAAAGTTCGAACACTTTTTTGATTACATATCCATCTATCTTTGTAAATGCCAGCTTTCCTACATATATGCTTTGCTGCCTGTCTGTTTACTGCCAGCTCTCAGTCCACCTATCGCTGTCTCAAGTAGTCGTCTTTTTTAGATCAGTTTACCTGTATGTCACCTTGTGTATTCACTTCTCTGCAACTCAAACTCACATTTTCTTCCATGACAGCCTCGATCACAGAGTTTATATCTCTGTTCCTTCCATTTCTCTGTTACATTATAATAGTGCGTGTTCCCATGCCAGTGTAGGATACGGTAAAAAAACAGGGTTTAATTAAAGCTAGTCGTTGCATGTGGGGGCCACCAGCACTCGTTTTTCACAAATGGCACTTATTTTCCCTATTCAGATATTGACCGAGAACAGGAGAAGGATAAAACACAAATGAGAAAGCTGGAGGAAGAGATCAAATACACAACAATATAAACAGAGAAAGGCAGGAACTGGCAAGAGGGAGATAAATGGGCAGGGATTGGCTGGTAGTGGATTAAAGGTGCCCGACATTTGATAGCAACGCCTGTGGGCTTCTGAGCGGAGATTTAGGAACTAGCAACCATCCAGCAAGGCAGAGCTCAAAGAAGGCACTCTACTTATATATATAGGGTAAAACTCTGCTTTAATAAAACAAGTCAGGAAATTATAAAAAAATAACCACCCTAAGCAAACTGCCTTATAAAACTAATAATACCTCAATAAAGCAATATACATTTGCTAAACACCCCACCCTTCTAAAAATCTTTCTTATCCCCCTCAGCAATTCCTTCCTTCCTTCATACCCCAACCTATCATACAGCTCCTGTATCACTGACATCACCAGAAACACTTCCTGTAACCTTCCAATTCATCTCTTTGTTCCTTGATGAACTCAACCCAACATCCTGTTGCCATGCATAACCCACAGCCCCGGACCTGACTATCAGCAGCAATTGAAAAAAACAACTTTAATAAACCCACATGCAATGAAGTACCATGCCTGTCCAATCAAAACAAGAAGAGAGGGGAAAATTCATCTACGTTTTCAGGAGGAAGGGAGAGTGACGCTAATCTCCTGAACTGCCTCTGGGTGTGACAAACAGCCAAAGAGGCAATCCCCTACTACTTATGTCCACTTAATTCACCCACTTGCCCCCCCCACTAACTGCAGCTGACCAATCGGCACCCCTGACATGCCGTCTAGAATTGCTAGCGCAGATGTACTAATAAAAATATTAATGAGAGTTCATGTATGCAGAATGTTGGAGTGTAGTTATTATAATCAAAAATTAACATGAAATGTTTGCAAATTAATGTATAATGATGTCGCATAGAAAATGTATTAATGTGCTTTTAACATATGCGCTTGAAATGTGCCCACGGGGAGTGGCCACTAATGTATACGATGATAAATGAAGGTGACTAATAATGAATTATTGATGTACTAATGTGTGGGTTTGTATTAGCATTAAGAGTTATATGTTGAGATTTTGCTAAAAATTAATTACTAGGCCTTAGTTAGCATGAGTCGGGGCCTAGCGGCCGGTCTCATATTAATTGTGTTTTTCTAACGTGCAATGTGCTGACTTGCTGAAGGACATGTAGCCGTACTTTTCCAGAAGCTAGAAGATGTGTGTAGCCGTAGTAAATTCTTTCGCATGAGTCTCGACTTGCTCAAGGATACATTGTTGCTGAAAGCTACAGTATAAACTTGCAACAGGTACAAGGTCGCCTGAACTGGTAAAGGCAATGGGACTACTGACTGAGCCCACGAGAATAAAAGTTTGTACCTGACATTCTACCCGTTGGGGACGTCAATTACAGGAGCCAATGAACTACCTGAGAACTGTCCTAAAGTGAAAATCCTAGTGAGGTGATAAGTCCATTATTGGTTGGAGATAACGATGCACCAAAATTTACCCAATTGGAAATTAAGAGACTGTACAGCAGAGTAATATAACCCCGTGTCACAAGGAGAAATCAGCCCTTACGTGCCATTCTTTGCTATCACCTAGCCACGTTGTCACTCTGTCTTAAAGACGTTGCTGTTTGAATCTTCAAACCATCCTTACCCTTGCTTTGCCCGTTTTATACTTTTCCTCCTTATGAGGTAAGTGTTCCTTATTACCTGTCTTGCTGAACTTTGCTGCGTTTCCTGGCTGATGGTGAATCAACTGATGTCCTGAGGAGGAAGACTGATACTGTATGCTGACCCACAACGGAAGGTAACTATATGATAATGAAATTGTAATTGTCTGTTTGCCTTTTCTTTCTAGATACCAATTGCTTCTTTTGATAGAGACCATAGTCAGATGTTTTCTAAATTTGTGTTGCTAAATTGTTTTGCATGAAGCCCAACATGCTAATGCTAATTCGAGGATAGTTAAGGGGTTCACTAAGACGGAAGCAAATAGACAAAGGACTGAATCAATGTTTTGTTGAATAATGTGCTAATGATACTCTGCTAAGATTAGTCCATGTTGACGTCGTGCTTTGTTCTAATGTTTATGATCTTTGCTTTGATGAAATCTTATTCGAGTTGCCATATTGTGACATTGCTGATGTGTTTTCTGGTATTGAGACTAAGGGCCAGATGTAGCAAAGGTTTTTACCCATTCTGTGTCTATGGGAAAAAGTGTTCGTACATATGACCCTAATAAACTTGCTAGTAGAGTGTAATCAATAGGGAATAAATATCATAAATCTTACTAAATTTTGTGTGGTTATTCATGACTGAAAGGTCATGGGGTGTTTCGGTTTCCATTAATGTCACTAACCAATTTGATTGATTTACTATTGTGAATATTGATGAGGTTATTGATCTATTGATTGACATGCTGATTAGTTATCTCATCTTAAGGTATCTCCAATCATGTTCAAAAGATTAATTGGCCTAAAATGAGTCCCAGATTAAGTAAATTACCTAAAACGGGACGCATTATCAGTTCTGGAAGCAGAGGACGGTTTTGGCCCTTTGGGGCCCTAGGACGAGGGACTATTGTTTTAGAAGTGTTTTTGAAATAATGCAAATTGGAGAGATGATGTGCCCCTAAGTCCCAAATGACTTTCCCGGAATCTCGGAGCTTGCCGAAGTGAGTTAGGTATGTTCTCAGCGTTCTAGTGATAGGTATGCATGATGTAGAATTTGCTCTTGCTCAGCTTTTGCATATCACACGTGAATTGTGAAGGTCTGTGAGAATTTAGGCCAGGTAATGTTTTAGTAGGAGTGGCCGTACTCCGCAGTATGAGAGTAGGGAAGTCGGCGAACTTCATGTGAGTATGGTGCTTTGTGCTCAAAAATTGTCTACGTGGTTGTTGGTGATGTACGGACCCGGCGTGGTTTAAGACTCCGGAGTATATTGATAAGTGTAGGAGACACTTGGTTTATGTTGTAATTTGCGCCGTTTAATAGGTCAATCTGGCGTGGTTGACAAGTCAAGTTTGAGTCAAAGTGTGTGAGTGAAACCTTCGATGGAGATTTGGTAAGTTCTAAAGTGCACTAGGACGAACCATTGACAAGTCAAGAGTGAAATTTGCGGGTCAAATTTTGCTTGTGAGTGCGGGATCTGAGAAGGAGAGAGTAGCGGCCGAGGCTTCAAGTGAAATCTCTGTAAAGTTCTGAAGCAATTGTGTTACCCTTCCTGTAGTAAACCGTCAAATTTGAGTTTTCTTGTTGAAGTGCTCGCAATATATTGCATACGTTTTGAGTGGATGGAGAGTGAGCAAGACAAGCCGCAAGACTTTGTCAGCCACAGTGTGTGTGAGTGTGACGTCATTGGAGCCGCGCTGGGATAGGTCAACTAGTAAGAAGGGTCGCGCACGGTTTGGCAGCCGTCAGTAAGAGGCAATTGGTTGAGAAGGTAGGCGAAGAGTGTTTTGGGAACTAAAGTAACTTCCTGATTAGATTCTAAACGAAATAAAAGACACAAAAATGAAGTTTTTCAAGGCTTTAAACAGTCCTTTGAGGGGAGATGTGTGCATTACAGCGAGTGTGGGGGAGCCTACACTGCCAGAGGATACTCCTGTTTATGCTGTAATGGAGGAGAAGGGAGTCGCATCATGTCTTTGGCTAAAGCAATGGTGCAAATTAACAGAAAAGGATTGGTGTTTGGCGTTTCTGGAGAATGGAACCTTTAACATAGGGGTTCTAGAGAATTAGCAGAAAGCGTTAAATTAGCAAAAGCCGCCACCGAGACCAGCTCAGTTTCAGGCGTTAGCGATTTGGGAATGAATGGCCATACGACAGAGGCAACAGAAATTCAAGAGGAGAATGAGGAAAGCGGAAAAGACTCTAGCGGAGGCTAGATGGGATAGCGAGACAAGGATGTGGAGAAGGGAAATAATAGTCGGAGTTAGGATGTTTCCGGCAATAACTCAGGAGGCCGAAACACAGGGAAGAAAGGCCACTTGTAAAACAGACAGGGTCTCTAGTAAGCAACAGGAGACTCAGAAGTCTTGGGTAGATGCAGATGATTCAGATGATGATGAGTTTCTCAATCAGTTGTTACATGATCGACCGCCACCATATGCCATAAATGACAATAGACCGAGTACTAGTGCAGGTCCTGTAAATTCGACACAGAATCAGGGGACCAAAATACAGCACAGGCAAATGATGTTATCACATCAGCTCTGATACAGAATGGTGCTAGTGTATCCACTGCACCCGAGACTCAAATACAATTGCAGCTGCCACCAGTTCAAAGGCTCTACCCTGATGTCCCAGTATTAGAGACAACTATGAATTGATGGTGCTGCCTGATCCAGCATACACGAGATCAAAGTTAGTGCAGATTGAGCCAAATCCACATTTGCTGCCCCAGTCGCAGCAACCGGTGGTTCCGAATTACACTTCGGTCACAGGACCGCAGTCAGTAATGAATCAAGCTATGGGAGTAAATGCTCCACCGGGATTGGGAAACGGAGAGTCACCAGCTGCTATATCTTTGCCAATTACTGTTGGTCAGCCAGTACCACTGTATGCGCAGGAGAAGCCTAGTGTGTGTGACCAAGGAGTAATGACTCAAGAGGTGAGAAGAGGAGGGTTCACAGGAAGCTCTCAAGGGATGATACCGGGAGAACAGACAGCGGAGAGGTCTAGATCCTTGTTGGACTTCAGCCCAATTGGGGTTCCTTTAGAAACAATGAGACAAGCAGGCTTGTGCCTACTGACTCCACAGGTACTGGGTAGAAATACGTCACAACCGCTGATGGTGCAAGCTGGAAATATCTTGTTGCAAGGTTTAACTATGCAACAGTTGAATGAATGGTTAGACAAGCTTAATACTCCACAGACTACTCCGGCGACAGCAGAGCGGTCAGAGAGAGAGGAATACCTGAATATTGTCAGGTTGGGTGTGGAAGCAGCTGAGCTAGTAGAAGGAAGCATGGGAGTGAACAGGTTAGAATCATACACTGAAGCAGAATTAAGATATCTGTGCCCAAAAATAACCAAAGAAGTAAGTAAGGTATACCAGAGGTTGGCAAACCTAGCAGACAAATATGGCATAGACCTAGACAATAATAAGCATCTGAAGAGGAGTTATAGGTTAGACTTCAAACCTAAAGATTTTCATCACATGAGGTCTACTGGGATGAAGGCACACCTTAAAGAGATACTACAGAGTGCGCAGGTTTGGGGAGCTTTAGAGAAGTGGGAAGGCAAATGGGTGAATTACAGAGATAAGAGGAAAAGTGACTGCCTGGAACAGCAGCAGGCAAAAGATGTGCCAGACACGGGAACAATGAAAATGTTACAGATGAGAGAGACAGCTGGAGGGGTTCTAGTTCATGTACCGTGGTCTAGAGGTGACATTTTGTCATTCACAAATGAATTTTCCCAGGTTGAGGGAGAAGCCAATAGAATGGTACTAGCAGACGGACAGGTTTGTGAAGCTTGCAAAATGTCTTTGGGAAGACCTGGATACACTGTTTGGGATTATAGTTCCAGCCGATTTGTGGCTTGAGTGCAAGAGAAGTGTGGATTGGCCGATAGAGGAACTGCCAAGGGACAGGGCTACAGGAGCACCGTCTCCTGAGGTGATTAAGTACTACTATAAGGTGATTGAGTTCTTGAAGCAGAAGGTGTTGCCGAAAGTTACTAATTGGCAAAAATTGATTGAACGGCACAAAAAGGCAGAGTCAATACATGCTTACTATGAGAGGGCGTTCAAACACTACAGTGGCACAGAGGTCATAGACCAAAAGACATGAATCACCTTGTGTTCAGGTTCGTTGAAATACTGAGGCCAGAGATTAACCAGATAATTAAGAATCATTTGATCTGTTGGCAGGTGAAGTCGATTGATGAGGTGTTGCAGTGTGCAAAATGCTGTAGTGATGAGATTGAGTTGAAGCAGAGAAAGCTGAAAGAGAAGGTGATGGTGATGCAAATTAAGGCAGCCAAAGTAGGAATGCAGGGAAACGGAATACAGCAGATGGTGCAGCAGCGGCAAGGAAATGGAATGTTTCAAACGCAAGGGAGAGGCCGAGGTCGAGGAGGTTTTGTGACCCATGGTCCAGACTTGTATACTGTTGTGGTTCAAAATGATGTGCAAAGGATGAAAAAGATGTCACCATGTAATGCGTGCAGGGGCGTAGGACACTGGAAGCGGGAATGTCCGATGGTGGTGCAGGATGGTGTTGTTCAACAAAGCAATGATATCAGTGCATTTCAAAATGTGAGGGGTCCAAGAATGAGGGGTCCAAATCAAAATTTTCAGAATAACATGGTTCAGATGCAAGGTCTCCAGCCCATGCAACAAGTGTACAACCAGTGCAGGTGCAGTAAGCACAACAGCAGATTCCCATGGTACCTAGACAGCAAATGCAGTTGCCTTTAGCTCGATGGGACAGCAACAGGTGATGCTTCCTCAACAGGTCACAGGTCAAACAATGAGTCAAAATAATGCAGTACAACAGTTCCCATTGCGTGGTGAGACTGGAATAAACAATGAATGGTCGGAAGACTGTTCAGATAGTGAGGAGTGCAGGCTTGCAGCATCCCTAGAAGTAGATCAGAGGGGCCCTTATGTGCAAGGAAAGGTGATGGGTCACAAGGTTTCATTCCTGGTTGACACAGGAGCTACACGCTCTACAATCAGAAGGGCAGAGGTTCCAAAATTGCAGCTTTCGGGCGTACTATAAAGGTGGTAGGAGTAGCAAATCAGCTCCTGACTAATCCAGTTACAGATCCGGTCCAGGTCGAGATTGGTACCTTCCAGAGATTACACAGGTTTGTAGTCTGTGATTCGAGTCCCGTGTCCCTACTGGGAAGAGACTTGCTGTGTAAGATGAGGTGTTCAATCACCTGTTCCAATGAAGGAATTGAGGTGCAGACCAACAGTGATGATGAAGGGGAGGATTGTCAGATCTCAGAACCAGAGACGGAGACCACAGATGAGGAGTACCCTTTGATAAGCTTTTTCCCGATGTTCACAGTGACTGATTTGCCAACCGAATTGCAGGGGACAGTCACTGAGAAAGTGTGGGATTTGTCAGGAAAGGAAGTGGGACTGATAAAAGGAGTAGAGCCAGTCAAAGTAGATGTGAAGCCAAATGCCGTGTTTCCCCAGGTACCGCAGTACCACATGGCACAAGACGTCCTTATACAGGTGACGCAGATAATTGCAGATTTTGTAAAGCAAGGTGTCCTAAAAGAAGTGATGAGCAGCCTGTGTAATTCGCCAATAATGGGACTGAGAAAGCCTTGTGGGAAAGTTCAAATTGTCCAAGATCTGAGAAAAATTTATGAGATAGTGGTAAAATGTTGCCTAATAGTGCCAAATTCAGCCGTGACCATGTTCCAGGTTCCATGTGATGCAGAGTGGTTCACAGTCGTGGACTTGTCCCAAGTGTTCTTTTCAGTGCCTCTCATGAGGATAGACAATTTCTTTTCAGTTTTAAATTCTTGGACAAGGTTTACCGTTGGTGTCAGATTCCTCAAGGGTTTTCAGAATCACCTTCCATCTTTAATCAGATATTGAAGAAGGATTTGGAATCATTGGAATTGCCTTTTAATTCGACTCTAGTACAGTACATTGATGGTTTGTTGATTGCATCCAAAACGAAAGATGACTGCAGGTATGATACTATTGCCTTACTGAACCATTTGGGAAAGAACGGACATAAAGTGTCCCCAAAGAAGCTGCAGTACTGCCAGAAAGAGGTGAAGTATTTAGGCCACCTGATTGAGAAGGGGTCAAGGAGAATATCCAAAGAAAGAGTGACAGCCATATTACAGATGAGTCCCCTGACATCCAAGAGAGACGTTAGGAGGTTTTTGGTAATGGTGGGCTACTGTCGCCAGTGGATTCCCAACTTCTCAATTATCTCTAAGCCTTTCGTGAGGTTGACCGTTAAGGAAGTCAAGGATGGCCCGGATACCCTAACTATGTCCGAGAAAGAGATGAGGGCATTCATTGAACTGAGAGAATCTATGTGCAGGGCTCCAGATTTAGGAATGCCTGACTACACAAAGCTTTTTGTCCTGTTTTGTCATGAACGTGATGCTTGTTCGTTGACAGAGGTCCATGGAGGTGCAAACCGCCCAGTAGCATATTTTTCAGCTACTTTGGACCCAGTTGCAGCAGCCTTACCGGGTTGTCTGCGTGCAGTTGCAGCAGTTGATCAAAGCCTCACTCAATGTGATGATATAGTGATGGGACATCCTCTAACAGTAATGGTCCCACACTCAGTTGAAATACTACTCACCCGAACCAAGACGCAGCATATGACAAATGCCCATCTGACCAAATACGAAACAATTATATTGGGGTCACCTAATGTGTCATTAAAACGCTGTACTGTGTTAAACCCGGCAACTTTGCTTCCTAATGAAAATAGAGATGGTGATGGTGCTGAGGAAGTAGAACATGATTGTCTTGAGGTAACAGAACGGTGCACCAAACTGAGGCCCGACATTAAAGATACTCAATTGGAGGAAAATGATTACTTTATCTTTGTTGATGGTTCATGCCTGAGAGAATCAGTAGGAGTGCTAAGAGCCGGATATGCTGTATGTACAATAACTGGTATCCTGGAAGCATCTTGGCTCGAAAGAGTGTATTCTGCTCAAGTGGCTGAATTGGTTGCTCTTACTAGGGCATGCCATTCCGCCGACAAATTGAAAGTCACTATCTATACAGACAGCAGATACGGATTTGGAATTGTTCATGATTTTGGCCAGCTATGGTCACAGAGGGGTTTCATGACCTCTTCTGGTTCTCCAGTGAAAAATGGTGAAAGAATTCAGGAGTTGTTGCACGTGATTCAGTTATCTCTTGAAATTGCTGTGGTGAAATGCAGCGCTCATGTGAAATCACAAGACTTTGTGTCAATGGGAAACGGATATGCAGATCAAGTCGCAAGGTTTTGTGCATTGAACTGTATATTGTTCAAGAATCAGTGGGAATTGTTACCTGAAACTGAAAATGAGACATGCACAGGTTATGCACTGAGGGTGGTTGACACGATGGAAGAACTAAAATTGTTGCAGGGACGTGCCAGCAGAGAAGAGAAACATTCTTGGCTTAAAATGCAATGTGTACAAAGACCTGATGATTTGTGGGTTTCAGATGAGGGGAAAATGGTTTTGTCAAACAGTCTCTTGTCACAGTTTGCAAGGTTTTACCACAGTCAAGCACATATTGGGAGAGATGCCATGATCAGGTTGTTCAAAATCGATTGGTTCAATCTAAAATTCAGACAAGCTGCAGAAGTAATCTGTCACAGGTGCATCATCTGTGAGCAGATGAATGCTGGGAAAAGGACCGTGGTGAATTTGAGCCACATTGGGAGAGCAGGAGGTCCATTTAGCAGAATGCAATTGGATTTTATTGAGATGCCTGTGTGTGGAGGTCTGAGATACGTATTGGTGATTGTGTGTATCTTTAGTCATTGGATTGAAGCTTACCCTACACGTAGGAATGACTGTCTCACAGTAGCGAAGTTGCTGCTTAGGGAATTAATACCACGTTTCGGGTTCCCGATCTCTTTAGAATCAGATAGAGGAAGTCACTTCAACAATGAGGTGGTTAAGCTCTTGTGTGCAGCATTGAACATTGAACAGAAGCTGCATTGTAGCTACCGTCCTGAAGCCTCAGGACTAGTGGAGCAGATGAATGGTACCTTGAAGTCGAGGATGGCAAAAATGTGCGCAGCTACAAATTTGAAATGGCCAGATGCATTGCCCTTAGTGCTAATGTCAATGAGAAATACACCTAACAAGAAAACAGGACTGTCTCCTCATGAAATTATCATGGGCCAAGCTATGAGATTGCCCGCAGTGCCTGCAAATGCTCTAGTAAATATCACGGATAATATGGTGTTGGACTACTGCAAGGGTCTGGCTGACGTGGTCCGCTCTTTCTCTCACCAGGTGGAAGCAACCACACTGCCACAATAAATGATCTAGGTAGCAATCTGAAAGCTGGTGACTGGGTTGTGGTCAAGAAACACTTGAGGAAGTCGGGTTTGGAGCTGCGTTGGATGGGGCCATATCAAGTGATACTGACAACTACTACGGCTGTGAAATGTGCGGGAATTCCAAACTGGATCCATGCCAGTCACACAAAGAAGGTGACGTGTCCAACTGATGAGGAAATTGAGTTGTCAAAAGTAACAGCTACAGAAAAGGAAGTCTCAGGGCCGGAAAGTAATCAAAGGGGAACTGAGACTGAAGGAGAGCCCGTTGAGGACGGTTTGGTCACTCAAACAGCAAACAAGATTCAGAAGGGTGACGGTGAGCCTATCTCAACCGAGGCACCAGGAGGACCGACCCAAAGAGAGGTTCTCCCAGAAGCAGACGGATACAGGTTTGAGGTTGAACACCTGACAGACCCAGAAGGCGAAGGAGTGGAGGCAGAAGACAGTCTAAGTGTTCAGACTCCTCCTGAGCCAATTGCAGGTCCAGCAACAGAAAACACCATAGCACAAAAGGAGGGCATTGAACAGCAACCTGAAAGGCCGAACAATAAAAGGACACTAAGGGGAGATAAGTGGCCAGAGTCACAAGCTGCGAAAGGGAAAGTGGTCATCAATGAAACAATAAAGGAAGAGGTCGATACCACAAGGAAAGAAGATCAGAGTGAAGGAGAATTGCAGGGTGATCGCAAGTTGAAAAGAAAGAGCAAACAGAAGATACGCGGGTCCTGAATGGGCTTATGCAACGTCAGCCGAGTGGCAACAAGAGTTCTTGGCTTTCTGTTTTGATCGTGAAGTTCCAGGTCAATATTATGGTACTTGAAGTTGGCTACAAATAAAAGAGACTGTGTTAAGCTGAAATTGAATAAAGGGAAACCTGAGAGAAGAGATTGATAAATTACCAGATGTGACACTGTTAACCTGAATTGACTTTTGAAAATCGATTGTGACAAGCTGCTAACTGGATTGACAAAAAGACCCTGGGAGTGAATGAGAAAGCTGTAAATACTTGCTGAAGAAAGACTTTGTGCTTAGCCTTATTGAAAAAAAAAAAAGAGAAAGTTATTAACCATCCTCATATTAGTTGTTTACACTTATAGTACTTTACCTTCTGATTCTTTACAGATCATGCCTAGGTCAGGAGATGATGTAGGAGGGAATAAGTGCTGTAAATATTTGGGTATTGCTTTGGGTGTTGTGTGTGTGATATTCATTATAGCTTTGTTTGTGGAAATGTGTTTGGTGGATGAGAGTGAAGCTAACAATGCTACAGTTTCTGAGACTGCTACACTAACACCATGGGAGAGGTTTAAGCAAGATACAAAGTATTTGCATGACGGAACTAATACAAGAGGGGAGCTGTCTATTAACGTTTTCTATCGCTTGCTGATTGAGTATGTTGACACTATGGATGAGAAGGCTTGTTATGTGTATACACAACTTCCTCTTTCAGTCCAAGAGGAGGTCACATATCACAGTTTGCCACTAACCTACGGGATAAGTTGTAGTTTGCTACTAACACGTTTCTACAATCAAGAAGAAGTGCAATATTTTTACTCAAATTACGATCTTGTGTTCTCTTATGTGCCTATTATAGAAGATTTGAATAGTGTAGCTAAGTATTATGCTATAAAGCTGATTAAGGGATTCTTCAAGCCTAGAATGACAATTAGTACTTCATATGCGCACCACAATAATTTGACATGCTTGCTTACATCCATAGAAAAGACCTTTCTAGATCACACTGAAGATAGGAGGAGGGTTTTAAAGGGGAAATTAGAAAAGGGCTTGCAGCAACGATCATTTCTTAGTAATAGCAATAATGGGATTAGAGAACAAGGGAAGCTAGCTTTAGATGCGAAACATGTAGGTAGGCTTTGCATTACGCGACCAAAGTCATACTATGACAATGTGTTTGTGGGAACGAGTGAGTGTAAGCATGTGTTTTTGTTTCAGAATAAATGGACTTTCATGCTAAATGGAATGGATCAAGCTATTCCAGGGGTTTATTATATTTGTGGACTTAGTGCTTATCACCGTACTCCAAAGGGATGGTATGGGACATGTTATTTGGTAATAGTTTTCCCAAAGATCTATCAACTAGATGATTTGAAGAAATTTCCAAAAGTGACAGAATTACTTTGTGCTAGGCAAAAGAGAGAAACTGCTGCTGGTATAGTAGGAGACATATTTGGAACAATAATTCCTTCAGTGGGAGTTGTTTTGAACTCCATAAAGATTTGAAAGTTGTCTACTATTGTGGATAACATGCTGAGAAACTTCACAGGGGCTATACTCCTGATGGATACTGAACTTGCTGCGGAGAGGGCTATGACTCTTCAAAACAGGCTTGCTTTAGACATTCTTTTAGCAAAAAGTGGCGGAGTCTGTAAGATGCTTAATGAGCGTCACTGTTGTGCCTATATACCTGACAATAGTAATGAGATTAGAAGTATGCTTACTAACTTAACAAGAGATAGTGCAGATTTGAAGGAACTGAGAGAACCAGGAGTCTGGGAAAACGCTGGAGAGGGATTTGCTCGTGTGGGAAGTTGGTTCAGCAGTCTTTGGCATGTTTTTTTTTAAAATTAATACAGGGAATAGTAATTGTTTTGGCTTGTTTATTTGGATTATGGTTATTGAGCAAAATTAGCGGAAAGGTTAAGGGAAAATTGGCAAAACATAAAGCGAGGAGGGAAGAAAAGAAAAGGGAAAACATTTTCAGAGCAAAAGATGAAAGGGCGAAACAAAAAGAAGAAATTGAGATGAAGGAGATGAAAAAAGGAAAGGGTTGTTAAAGAAAGGATTTGTGTGATGACAGGTGTCATCAGAGGAGGGATTGTTGGAGTGTAGTTATTATAATCAAAAATTAACATGAAATGTTTGCAAATTAATGTATAATGATGTCTCATAGAAAATGTATTAATGTGCTTTTAACATACGTGCTTGAAATGTGCCCACGGGGAGTGGCCACCAATGTATACGATGATAAATGAAGTTGACTAATAATGAATTATTGGTTTACTAATGTGTGGGTTTGTATTAGCATTAAGAGTTATATGTTGAGATTTTGCTAAAAATGAATTACTAGGCCTTAGTTAGCATGAGTCGGGGCCTAGCGGCCGGTCTCATATTAAGTTTGTTTTTCTAACGTGCAATGTGCTGACTTGCTGAAGGACATGTAGCCGTACTTTTCCAGAAGCTAGAAGATGTGTGTTACCGTAGTAAATTCTTTCTCATAAGACTCGACTTGCTCAAGGAGACATTCTTGCTGAATGCAACAGTATAAATTTGCAACAGGTACAAGGTCGCCTGAACTGGTAAAGACAATGGGACTACTGAATGAGCCCCCAATAATAAAAGTTTGCACCTGAAATTCTACCCGTTGGGGATGTCAATTACAGGAGCCAATGAACTACCTGAGAACTGTCCTAAAGTGAAAATCCTAGTGAGGTGACAAGTCAATTATTGGTTGGAGATAATGATGCACCAAAATGTACCCAATTGGAAATTAAGAGACTGTACAGCAAGAGTAATATAACCCCGTGTCACAAGGAGAAACCAGCCCTTACGTGCCATTCTTTGCTAGCACCTAGCCACGTTGTCACTCTGTCTTAAAGACTTTGCTGTTTGAATCTTCAAACCATCCTTACCCTTGCCTTGCCCATTTTATACATTTCCTCCTTATGAGGGAAGTGTTCCTTATTACCTGTCTTGCTGAACTTTGCTGCGTTTCCTGGCTGATGGTGAATCAACTGATGTCCTGAGGATGAAGACTAATACTGTATGCTGACAAACAATGGAGGGTAACTATATGGTAATGAAATTGTAAAATTGTCTGTTTGCCTTTTCTTTCTAGGTACCAACTGCTTCTTTTGATAGAGACCATAGTCAGATGTTTTCTATTAATATTGATTTTAAAAAGACACACTCCCGACAACCTTGGAAGCAATTCAAGCCACAGTATGTGATTCTCTGACCAGCTCTCTTTTATTCTTATTAGATCCATTTTAATGGCTTTTTATCAAATCAATGCCAGATAAAGAAACCAATTATTCTCACCAAGATAGAGAACCAGTAAGTCAAGACATTCCCCACCTGTCATCTTTTTTGTCAAGAAACCCAACAACTCCAGCCACCACATACCACTCTTTCCCTACCAAGAAACGCATCCTAGTGTCATCAGTCCCCAGTTGTTTGCTGAAAATGTGCCCTTCTGCTTGTTTTTCCGTGCACCACACAAGGGAATGTCCTATGATCCATACTGCAGAAGTGTAACTGTGTGCCCCAGTGACATAACCTATGAAATTAAAAATATAATTATTACAAGTAGTAGTCATAATTACAACATAACACCTTCTTTAGAAACACATATAGGTGATAGCCACTCGTCTGCCATATAACTAGCCTTTTAACTGACTCATCAGCCTCTGTGGCAGCCCCAATCCGAAAAGATTATGCCCAGCAATGCAAAGCTGCAAACCTTAATAGGCACCCTAGACATGAACACTTCCTGACCTCTCCCCAGCTGGTCAGCCTTGCTGTTCGATAACCAAGCCTTTACCTCCTCCTGACTGACAAACACTTCCTGCCTCAATTAACCACCCTTGTTTCCGAAACCCTACAATTCTGAAATATGAAAAGCTTCATGTAATAACTATACCATGCATAACAAGAACAGTGCCACCTCCCAACTTCCTTGAAATAGGTCTAAGCCTGTCACATCGGGCACCTCCTTCCCTATTACACCCTGCCAAAACCAGTCCACTTACCTCCACCTCTAATGGATCATATCCTCAAAAACACTTACTATAAAAAGAAATACTTGCCATCTTATCCGAAATTGTGACCATGGAAAAACTCATATTATTCTAGCTCATTACAAAGTTTATAGCATATCTTTGCCTTAAAGGAAATTTCACTGTGTCCTACCTTCTTCTGTAGGCAGTCCTTGCCTTATCTTGATTCTCCCCCCACCTGGACCCTTTGGTATGCTACCCTCATAGAAGTATCTCTACCACTGGCATAGTGCTCGCCTGACTTAGGCAATGCCATTCTGTTAAAACTGTCCCCTTCCGACTGGACCCACCTCAATTTGGATAATGAGAGGCCCTGTTGAGCCCTGCATTGTGACATACAGAACCTAGTTAGGTCATCTTCCTATTTTCAACCTCCCATCGTTGCACTTTATTAACCATAGGGCTAGCCTACTTCTCTGTTATCTCCAACCAACTAGGCTCCACAGACTTCCCATCCTCCTACAAATTCATGAAACTGCCCATGCATATGGATGGCGAGCCGCTACAGGGAAACTGATTTGTGTCTGCTGTTTCATTTTTTAAGTCCTACAGTACCAGTATTGGCTTATCTTTGTATATTAAGCATAGTGCCATCTTGGGTGCTGCCAATGGCTTTTCCTCGGACGTATAATCCCTTATGTTAGCCATCAGCAGCATCCCTGCTGCAGCTTTTTAGCTGCCATGCTCAAAGGTACAGGCCCTTCCTGCCCAGGTACTCCTACACACTCCCTTAGGAATCCACCCTGTCTGCATGACATATGTACTACTCCTCTCTGCCGAGAAGGAAATCCTGATGACCCCTCCGATGTCTCAGATTGTTTTTTAGCAGACCACTGACATTCCACCGCCACTGTAAGAGATATCATGACCTTTCCACATTACTTTCTGCTTTCTGCTTAAAACCTTTTTGTCCCTGCCGGTGAACAAGTAAAACTGCCTCAGAAACACTTTCGGCAGTTGCCATACTTGTACACTTCAGTCCGACCCAAGCCTGCTTTAAAACCCCTTCATTAATAAGAGCCCCACCATCCTCATCCTGAAGCACCTTCAGTGTTAACTCTGTTAACCCCAGCCATGCTGAGATTACCCTAAAAACTTCAAAAGGACACTACCCCTAAATTCACGATATTTCTAGCCTAACCTAGGCCTAATCTCCTGACCTGCACCTAGGTGTGACAAACAGTCAAAGATGCCATCGCCTACCCTTCCTGTCAACTTAATTCACCTACCTGTCCCACCCACCAACTGATCAATGTGCCTTCCAGACACAATCCCACCAAACCCTGACTTTTCACAGATTGACTACTGGGTGAAACTACTAAATGAAACAAGAAACAGGTGAAATTCACCTGTTATATTTATTTGCCTGGGAAGCGAAACTGGTCTACAAAAATCACCCACATTTCTGTAAACCAACCTAGAGAAACTCTCACATTTTGCAACTATACGTTATGTAGTTCTCACTACAAAAACGAGGCCAAAAGGTACCCGAGCACATTTATCAAATTTTATCTCACTTTGTTTTTGACTTGTTTTGGCCAGTTTTACTTTGGACTAACAATAATAGTGAGCTACTGCTGTTGCTCACTGTTTAATTCTTTATCCTTTCTCACATCAACTTTTAATGTGGATTTTGTCCTTTTTTCCTTTCATTTTTGCTATTTTGTTTGCAACTAAACAACAACGCTTCTTAACAAGTGTATTACCTGAAAAATGAGGTCACAATATTTGGTCTTAAGCTTTAGATCCATAGATTATCTCTAGGCTGGAAAGGTTTTAGACCTTTTTGTGAGACGGTACTCTCAGTGGTTGAAAGTAAAACATCAACACTAGACTGTGGGACACTATGGGGCAGATTTATGAAAAGTGGTGCTGCCCCTCGGGGGCAGATCGGCCTATTGTTATTAGGCCGATATAGGCGCCAGGGCAATTTTTTTTTTGTTTGTTTTTTAGAGATGGGGAGCGACCCATTAAGCAAGGGTCGCTCCCCTGGGGGACAAATTGTATTTAGACCATTTCTGCCCCCCTCTGCAGATCGGCCGATTTTAGGTCAATCTGCCCCCAAGGGGGCAGAAACCACTAGGCACCAGAGATTATTTTTTTTCCGCCAATGTCACGCAAGGGTTGCGACCCCAAAGGCAAGGGTCACTCCGGGGGGCGGGGGGTAGGTGAGAGGGCGGGTCAAATTTATTTGAGGCCATTTCTGCCACCCCTGGGGCCAGCTGAGATAGAGGCCAAAATCCACAGGTAGGCACTTTGCAAAAAACACCTCTGTTTTCTGTGAAAAAATGTGATGTGTCCATGCTGTGTTTTAGGCCATTTCCTTTCATGTGCGCTAGGCCTACCCACACAAGTGAGGTACCATTTTCATCAGGAGACTTGGGGGAACGCTGGGTGGAAGGAAATTTTTGGCTCCACTCAGATTCCAGAACTTTCTGTCACCAAAATGAGAGAAAAAGTGTTTTTTGGGCCAAATTATGAGGTTTGCCAAGGATTCTGGGTAACAGAACTGGTCAGAGTCCCACAAGTCACCCCATCTTGGATTCCCATAGGTTTCTAGTTTTAAAAAATGCACAGGTTTGGTAGGTTTCCCTAGGTGCCGACTGAGCTAGAGGCCAAAATCTACAGGTAGGCACTTTGCAAAAAACACCTCTGTTTTCTGTCAAAAATTGTGATGTGTCCACGTTGTGTTTTGGGGTATTTCCTGTTGCGGGCGCTAGGCCTACCCACACAAGTGAGGTATCATTTTTATTATGAAACTTGGGGGAACGCTGGGTGGAAGGAAATTTGTGGCGCCTCTCAGATTCCAGAACTTTCTGTCACCGAAATGTGAGGAAAACGTGTTTTTATTGCCAAATTTTGAGGTTTGCAAAGAATTCTGGGTAACAGAACCTGGTCAGAGCCCCACAAGTCACCCCATCTCGGATTCACCTAGGTCTCTAGTTTAAAAAAATGCACAAGTATGGTAGGTTTCCCTAGGTGCCGGCTGAGCTAGAGGCCAAAATCTACAGGTAGGCACTTTGCAAAAAACACCTCTGTCTTTTGTCAAAAATTCTGATGTGTCCACGTTGTGTTTTGGGGCATTTCCTGTCGCGGGCGCTAGGCCTACCCGCACAAGTGAGGTATCATTTTTATCAGGAGACTTGGGGGAATGCTGGGTGAAGGAAATTTGTGGCTCCTCTCAGAGTCCAGAACTTCCTGTCACCGAAATGTGAGGAAAACGTGTTTTTTTAGCCAAATATTGAGGGTTGCAAAGGATTCTGGGTAACAGAACCTGGTCAGAGCCCCACAAGTCACCCCATCTTGAATTCCCCTAGGTCTCTAGTTTTGACAAATGCACAGGTTTGGTAGGTTTCCCTAGGTGCCGGCTGAGCTAGAGGCCAAAATCTACAGGTAGGCACTTTGCAAAAAACAACTCTGTTTTCTGTCAAAAATTGTGATGTGCCCATGTTGTGTTTTGGGGTATTTCCTGTCGCGGGCGCTAGGCCTACCCACACAAGTGAGGTATCACTTTTATCGGGTGACTTGGGGAACACAGAATAGCAAAACAAGTGTTATTGCCCCTTGTCTTTCTCTACATTTTTTCCTTACAAATATAAGACAGTGTGTAAAAAAGACATCTATTTGAGAAATGCCCTGTAATTCACATGCTAGTATGGTCACCCCGGAATTCAGAGATGTGCAAATAACCACTGCTCCTCCACACCTTATCTTGTGCCCATTTTGGAAATACAAAGATTTTCTTGATAGCTATTTTTCACTCTCTATATTTCAGCAAATGAATTGCTGTATACCCGGTATAGAATGAAAACCCACTGCAGGGTGCAGCTCATTTATTGGCTCTGGGTACCTAGGGTTCTTGATGAACCTACAAGCCCTATATATTCCTTCAACCAGCAGAGTCCAGCAAACGTAATGGTATATTGCTTTCAAAACTCTGACATTGCAGGAAAAAGTTACAGAGTAAAACGTAGAGAACAATTGCAGTTTTTTTACCTCAATTTCAATATTTTCTTTTTTCAGTTGTTATTTTCTGTAGGAAACCCTTGTAGGGTCTACACAAATTACCCCTTGCTGAATTCAGAATTTTGTCTACTTTTTAGAAATGTTTGGGTTTCTGGGATCCAGCATTGGTTTCACACCCATTTCTGTCACTGACTGGAAGGAGGCTGAAAGCAAAAAAAATCGTAAAAATGGGGTATGTCCCAGTAAAATGCAAAATTTGTGTTGAAAAGTTGGGTTTTCTGATTCAAGTCTGCCTGTTCCTGAAAGCTGGGAAGCTGGTGATTTTAGCACCAGAAACCCTTTGTTGATGCCATTTTCAGGGAAAAAAACACAAGACTTCTTCTGCAGCCACTTTTTCCAATTTGTTTGAAAAAAACTAAATTTTCACTGTATTTTGGCTAATTTCTTGGCCTCCTTCAGGGGAACCCACAAAGTCTGGGTACCTCTAGAATCCCTAGGATATTGGAAAAAAAAGGACGCAAATTTGGCTTGGCTAGCTTATGTGGGCAAAACATTATGCGGGCCTAAGCGCAAACTGCCCCAAATAGCCCAAAAAAGGCTTGGCACAGGAGGGGGAAAAGGCCTGGCTGCGAAGGGGTTAATGGAGTGCCTGAAAAATAATCAAAACCTTATGTGGGGAAATACGGTTGACTCACCATCCTGGGTAAATCGTAAAGAAACCATTTACTGTCAAGAAGGTACACAATACAACTGGCTTAGCATGGATTAAGGAGTAACCCTGTTGACAAATTCCCAACAAGAAATTCTTGAACTGGTTACTAGATGAACAGTGCTTCAGGTCGAAACCGTCTCTTGCGGCGATTTATAAACAAGATATGGATTATTGCAAAGCTGCTTTTCAGAATCTTTTTAACTACTGTCCGGAGGTAGATACCATTCCATTAAAACATAAAAAGG
The DNA here is from genome assembly GCF_031143425.1 of Pleurodeles waltl. Classification (NCBI taxonomy): domain Eukaryota; kingdom Metazoa; phylum Chordata; class Amphibia; order Caudata; family Salamandridae; genus Pleurodeles; species Pleurodeles waltl. Next base: position 709,774,498 of record NC_090437.1, on the reverse strand, counting down.
GGCAATCTTTAACCCTTTATATAAAAAAGGTTGTACAGTAGCCTCCACAGCTTTCAGTTAGTCTAATAGATTTTGAGGCCAAATATTTTGCTAGTTTGATCTTTGACCTGGATGCATGGGCCATTGAAAAAAAAAAAAAATCCACTTCAATCATATAGGCTTCCAAATTAAATCTAGCACTGTAAATGACTTGATATGCCTGGTCATGCTAATAAACAAGTAAATTCAGAGGAAACAGCTGCTTTACGCATGCTTCACTTATTTTTCTAAAGCATTCATTCATGTTGGCAGGGGCTGGTTTTGGAAGAAATTGGTGGATTGGAATAACCCAAGCAATCGGCTATGTGCAATTCAAGCATTCTATTTGAATAACTGTGTGCAAATAAAACTGGGTGATAAGAACACACTCTCGGAAAAGATACATATAAATAGGGGGTACAAATGGATGTGTGCTAGCGCCCATCCTTTTAGGTTTTGCCTGCACAGCGCTTGTGCTGTACTTGTGAAATCTATAATATTTAATATAAATCTTAAAAGGGACTGTAATCTCGCCTCCCTTGGTTTCCTTGCTTTCGTTGGTTCCTGTCATTGCCACTTACTTTTCCTCTCTTTCTATTGGCTGATGTACTATTTTCTTTCATTTACCAATGCTTGTTCCTTATGTGTTGCCTCAGTTTCCCATCAACCAAGTACTATTTACATCCGCTTGGGTTTCGGAACTCGGAAACCATTGAAGGTTACATGAAACCGATTCCTTTCCAGTTCCTTCCAGGAAAAAGCAAAACAGCGTTCTTTGCTTTAAGGGCATTCTGCATTGCAGAGAACTGAATTTCGTGTCTTTGTAAAATGGCCAGTGGTTGCATGTCTATATTTCCCCCCCCCAGAAAACAGTCCAGGCAAGCTTTAAATGTCAAGCATGTTGCCTTCTATCTTCTACACCACTCCCCACCCTGCCCTGCCCTCGTCAGACAGCGTGACTCAATGCTGCCCTAAATAATCCTCACACAGCTTCTGATTGATGATAGGCCACAATGAGCTTTGTGAAAGATGCAGCCTGTGCTCGGTGCCCTGAAGGTGCCAGTCAGCAGTGCTTAATTTGTAAATAAAAAGGTGCTGGTGCCCAAAGCCCTCCTCTTAAACACGAGGCTGCTGCAATTAAATGTGGGAACATGGAATACTGAGGCGACGCAATCATGAAGCCATTTTGGGCCTCTTTAACCCATATAAAGCCACCCTCTGCTTTCTACCTTTGTGACGCTTTTCCATTTTTCCCTTCCTCTGTCTTTCACATATGTGTCTTTTGCTCGCAGCAAATGCGTGAGGCAGAAGAATGAGTCCCAGCCCTCAAAAGTAAGTGCCGGTGCTCAGCACAAATTAAGCGCTGCCAGTCGGAGATGACAGAAAGTGTGTATTTTGAGATCTTGCAGACAGAGCTGTGTGTTGCCCTGGAGGCACAGACGACAGACATCAGGATTAAGGCGCTCTCGATCATTCTGTCTAATGCTCCCTTTCTCAAAATAAAACGTCTGCGGGATCTTTAAATATTTACCGCCTTCGGGACTGGCACTCTATGCCCACCTTCAGCCGGCATCTGCTTGACTTGGCATCCTCTGCTTTTGTGATGCTACTTAATGTTTCAGTGTTGCCGAATATACATGGTCGGTACTGGTCAGCAAGCAGGAGCTAGGTCTGTCTTATTGAACAAGAGGCAGCCATCTGTCATTTTCTTGCCCGCCTAGGTTCACTAGCAGAGACAATAGGATGGTTTCAAGGACCATTATCCCTCCTTTTATCACTCTGTACGTTTACAACCGTGCCTTACAAGCCCCATTGATAGTACTTTTTCATCAGTACTGAAATACAGTTACTAGATATTCTTTGTATGCAGCAAACTGAAGAGGGTGTTAACCTCTGTTAATTGTCAGTTCTACATTTAGGGCCCGGGAAGGCAAGGAAGACAGATAATGAGAGGAAGGGGAATTAACCGCCCTTAATTCTTAATATAATGTTTGCTGTGAGCACCCATCCCATAATCTTGCTCAAAGGCAGGCAAAGATCCCAAGTGTCCTAGCCTGCTCCATGCCCCGATGTAAACCAGATGTCAAATTGTTTTTAAAATTTGTAACATGCCTGGACAGTAAAGCTTAGTGCACTGCAGCATTTTTAAAACTCTTCCCTTGCATTCAGTGAACAAATATAACTCATAGTTGCGTTGTTTTGCATAATTTTTTTTAATTTTTTTTTTAGAGGGGGTCCTATCCTTGTAGCATATATTTGTCCAGATTATATTTTGACATTGAGTGGGAAGATCCTCTGGAATTATACTGGCCGCTCCAGTAATGCGACTTTGCTCCACTTCACACTTTGACATCCAGATACACTCACACATCTTAAACACTTCGACACACAAACCCACATACTTCTCTTTCTTTCACACATATATGTCAATCCATCACGCCATCCCACAATATATGTGAAATGAAGTAGACTTTGGTTTTATTCAAGATAAGAGTTACATGAAACACCCCAGCCAACATACGTCTTCTCCGTAGCGCCCACTTCTCAACTGTCAGATCTCCCTTAGTTACTGTCACGAGATTCCTGTGACGTACATTCTACATACACAATGCCACACATCTCCCTCCCTTCATCAACAAAAGAAGAAATGTAACACTAACAACAGTTAAGGGCACCTAAGTAAAATGACAACATATAAACATATAAGAACACATAAAATAAAGAAACATAAATACTAAACAAAGTCATCTAAAATTTTAGGGCGTTTGATAATTCTTGAAGATTTCCTTGGTATAAAGTGATTGTCAACATTACCATGCTTTTCCTCTACACCACCTCCCTCAGATTTATTTTCTCCACATGCAGTTTTTACTTTGACCACTCTCCCAATATTCCACACTTTGTGATCTTCAGTTCTTACAGCATTTCCCAGAACTTTCTTAACTTTGAGAGGAATAGAACATTTTGAATGTTCTTTTGAAAGACCAAAGCGAGAATTTTTTACCCTGACAAAATCACCTACTCGAATCACTACTTTCTTCTCTGCTCTCCGCTTATCAAATCTGATCTTTCTTTCAGAAACTTTCTTAAGTTCTTTCAAACATTTCTGCTTATCATTACATAAAGTTTCAGATTTTGAACCAACCTTGTCATTTACCCATGAAGGACACACCAACGTGTTAGGTTTTCTCCTTCTGAATAACTCAAAAGGTGAAAAGCCCATAACAGAATGAGGGGTCACCCGATAAATCCTGATCTTACATGACACTTCCTCCTTCCAACATTTATTATTTGCTAAAGCCATTTGAATAGTTTCCTTTATTGCTCTATTTAACCTCTCCACCATACCATCAGTCTCAGGATGGTAAAGAAAAGTTTTCTTATGCCTAAAGCCTCTTTCACTCAAGAAGCGTTCCATGTCCTGTGAGACCAATTGTACACCATTATCTGTGAGTATAGAGGATAGAAACCCTTCTCTGTAAAAAATATCATTGAGAAAGCCTATCACATCACGTGTTTCCACAGAGGTAGTCATTTTGAATTCAGGCCACCTTGAATACATATCCATTAACACGATTACATATTTATCAGAACCGGAATGTCTAATCGGACCCAAAATGTCTAATGAAATTTCTTGCCAGGGTTCTTTTGGTAGCTCCCTCACTTTCATGGGTTGGATTCTACAAGTTAAAGTCTTGTCAGCTTTGGAACACTCTGCACACTCCCTAACGCATCTTTTGATTAACACATCCATACCTGGCCACCAATACATGAGCCTCAACCTTTCTTTTGTTTTGGAAATGCCAGGATGACTCTCATGCTATGGAGATTAACTAATCTCTCAACTTCTCTGGCGGAACAAGTCTAGTTCCTCTCAATATGAAATCACCATGAGTTGACAATTCATCTCTGACTCTCCAGAATCCGCATAATTGTTGATCATTCTTTTCAGTACCATCCCATCCACTTCTGATTTTTTTAAGAACATTCTGTAAAACTTAATCACTGAATAACTCCAACATCCACTCACTCTCCTTAATTATACCATCCCCGATCACACATACATCAAAATCATCACTACCATACATGGAAACATCTTCAGTCTCCGAAATGTCACTTACTAACCTTGAACAACAATCTGCAAGGTTGTTTTCAACCCCGGGTAAGTACTGAACATCAAATGTGAATTCCTGCAAAGCTACTACCCACTTTCTGATTCTACCAGATACAGCATCCAAACCCTTTTTTCAAAGATCTCTTTTAAGGGTTTATGGTCCGTTCTTACCAAAAATATTCTACCCCATACAAACTTTCTTAGCTTATTCACTGCCCAGAACACAGCTAACGCTTCCTTTTCAATAACAGAATAGTTTAATTCTGCCCCCTTCAATGACCTAGATAAGAAGAGAATTGTTCTTTCAACTCCATTATGCGTTTGTATTAAGACAGCCCCAAGGCCCTTGGCGCTAGCATCAGACATTATTACTGTATCATGCCCAGGTTCAAAGTTACATAAACTAGAGGCAAATTTCATACTTTGTTTCATTAAAACAAACTCCTTTTCACACTCATTACTCCATTTAAAGGTGATACACTTCCTCACTAATTCCCTCATACATATATTTTTGTCAGCAAAATGATCTACAAATTTACTGTAAAATTCTGCCATGCCAAGAAATTTTACCACCTCGTCTTTTGAGGATGGACTGGAGAGATTAACAATTGTATCTACCAACTCTTTCTTGGGTTCAATACCCTTGGAAGAAATTTTGTGACCAAGATAGTCAATTTCATGAAGATTAAATTTACATTTTTCTGCTTTTAAGGTCAAACCACTTTCTTCCAGTTTCTGAAGGACTCTGCATACTCTTTCATTATGTTCTTTTCCATCCCTGCCATATACTAGAATATCATCTTGATATATCTTGATTCCTTGCAGTCCTTCTAGCAGACTTTCCATGGCACATTGAAATACAGCTGCAGCTGAAGCCAGGCCAAAGGGCATACGGATAAACTTGTAGATACCAAAAGGAATGATGAATGCTGTTAAATTTTGAGAGTCTTTATGTTAAGTAATTTGGTGGTAGGCAGACGTTAAGTCAATAGAAGAGAAGCAATTCGCATTTCCTAATAAAGATAGAATTTCATTAATTTTGGGCAAAGGGTAATGATCCACTACTATACATTTATTTAGTTCTCTCAAGTCAATGAAAAGCCTTGGTTTACCATTGGCCTTTACAGCCATAACTACTGGGGCCAACCATTCAGTGGCTTCCACTTCTTCGATAAAGCCGTTCTGTTTTAGCTTATCTAATTCTGCCCTCATTTTTTCCTTGACCATTAAAAGTACACCTCTTACTTTACTGACCACAGGTGTGACATCTTTCTTCATCTTAATTTTATGCACATAACCTTTCATACATCCAAGTTTGTTTTGAAAAAGATCTGGAAATTCTTGCTCTTATGATGGTCTCGGATTTTTAATATTGATATCACCATACTCACCATCTTTCACAGTATAATTTTTCAATCTTACGGATGGACATTCATTGGGGTCAAGATACACCCTTAAATCTTTCTGGTGAAACCAGCTAATGAGGGAATCTCCTCTCATAGAAACATAGACTTTGTCAGCTGTAAACCTATTTTTTAAATGAATTGAGCCAACAAAGTAACCTAATAACTTAATTGGATTTCCACCATACCTTTTGGGTGAAATGTCTGGTTTGAAAAGTTTTATCGAAGTTCTGAGGTGTTTTTCAAATAGAACCCTAGGAATAAGCGTAATCTTTGCTCCAGAGTCAAACATCATGGGAATATATACTCCCTCAACTTGTACAGTTTCTATTGGGCCACTGATACCATTTTTGACCTGTAAAACAAATTCCTCTTGAAAATCTTCATCCTCTAAAGTTATTTCCTGAACCCCTTTTTTTTAATGTCTGCACACCTGCAGCAAGAAGTAACATGCCCTTTCTTACCACACTTCTTACAAGAAGTTTTCCATCCAACACAGCCTTTGAAGTTAGCATAATGACCAAACTCTCCACACCTATAACACCTTCCTTGGAAGTTTTCCTTCTCCTTATTGACTTTCGAATTCTCCTTCACCATTTTCTGAGGTTTCACCCTCTCTTGTGGGCTCTTCCTTTGACTAACAAAGTGTACATCACACTCTCTTTGGGAAAATTTGTCCTCTTAATTTCTTCAACACAGGCTGAACTATGTTCATGCATTTTAGCAATTACAATTACTTCACTAAGAGAAGGGTTATCTTTGTTCCAAAAGGACTCTCTAGCTTTCTCAATGCTACAGCCCAACATGAACTGGTATCTTAACCTTTCTTCTTTATTACCTCCAAAACTACATAATGAGGCTAATTTCCTTAGGACTGTGATGTACTCCTCAACAAATTCACCTGGGTGCTGAACCCTTTTCCCAAAGTGATACCTCTCTAAAACTGTGGAAACTTTAGGTAAGTAATGCAAATCAAGTTTCTTGATACAAATCTCAAAATCATTGAGCTCACCCGCATCTTCAACAGAAAGTTCAGGAAGATTCTCGAAAACCTCCTGAACTTCAGCCCCTAGGCAGTTTAACAAAAGTGACATTTTGTGTTCGGCACTCAACGAAGTGCCACAAACCCTTGCATAATGTGCAAATACACACTTCCATTTCTTCGACGAAATCTGTGGTTCACTAGGAGAAGGTAAGAAAATGGGGACATGTTACATTCTGCATACTGAATGGTAATAGTAAATAAAATATTAATATCTCCTCTTAAATTACTAATACTTGTAAAACTCTAAAACATTCCTAAATATCACACAAAATACCCTTAATTATTGAATCTGTAGATAATGGTTTACCCCTTGTGAGACATAAATCTACTCAAAACAATACAGTATTTTAAAACATAAATCTACTCAAAACAATACAGTATTTTAAAACTAAAGAGTTTCCTCCTTCATCACAATTGGCTTCTATATATTATAGGTTAGCATATGATTGGACAACTCAAAGCTTTCAAAGTTCAAGAGACTTCCTTGCTTCAGACAGTTTCAGTCATGAAAGTACACTACTGCTTGCTCAAGACAGTTTCAGCCATAAGAACTGTGGCCTCAGCTCGAGGAAGCATTTTTCTACGACCCCAGGGCTTCCTGTTCACCACCGCACCACCATCTGGCACCCGGAACAACTTCCTAGAGACTTCAAGAGAAACCGCTGCGGATAAGCGCCGCAACACACTGTGCGGCTCTGCCGTCCGGCACCGCAAGATGCCGCCTTCACCAAAGGTGCCTCACACACTGCAGCTCTGCGGCAGGCGGCTCTGCGGCTCTGCCGTCTCGTGCCGCAAGATGCCGCCTTCACTAAAGGTGCCTCACACACTGCGGCTCTGCGGCAAGACGGCGCCCCTTGCTTGCTCAACTGAAGCGCCTTCACCGAAGGAGCCCGAACCTCAGCGACCTCGTAACCGAAGAAGTGACCTCAGAACTTGCTGCCAGAGTTCACCTCAGCTGCTCAATAAAGACTCAGGAACTAGGTGAGCCTTTACGCAGGTTACACAAATCCATAGTAGTGTTGGGGTGTTCACGCCTCGCTTGTGGAAGAAACTCCGATGGGTTCTTCTTTACTCGTCGCCAAAGAAATGAAGTAGAATAAAACCTTCTTTATGATTAAATCCGCTTTGGTTTTATTCAAGATAAGAGTTACATGAAACACCCCAGCCAACAGACGTCTTCTCCGTAGCTCCCTCTTCTCAACTGTCAGATCACACTTAGGCGGTCATTCTGACCCCGGCGGGCGGCGGTAGCCGCCCGCCATGCGGTCACCGACATTTGGCCGCTCCGCGGTCAAAAGACCGCGGAGGCCATTCTGGCTTTCCCGCTGGGCCGGCGGGCGCCCGCCAAAGGAGCGCCCGCCGGCCCAGCGGGAAAGGCCCTGCAACATAGAAGCCGGCTCCGAATGGAGCCGGCGGTGTTGCAGGGGTGCGACGGGTGCAGTTGCACCCATCGCGATTTTCACTGTCTGCTATGCAGACAGTGAAAATCATGCTGGGGCCCTGTTAGGGGGCCCCTGCACTGCCCATGCCAGAAAAACCGCCAGAAACAGGGTGGCAGCAGCGCCGCCATGGAGATTCAGCCCAGACAGGGGAAATCCAGCGGGAAACCGCCGGATCCCCTTTTCTGACCGCGGCTTTACCGCTGCGGTCAGAATGGGCAGGGAAGCACCGCCAGCCTGTTGGCGGTGCTTCCGTGGTCCTCCACCCTGGCGGTCGATGACCGCCAGGGTTGGAATGACCCCCTTAGTTACTGTCACGAGATTCCTGTGACGTACATTCTACATACAGAATGCCACAATATGCTATAAGTGTCACCTGTCATAGGTCCCTCTTGCACACCATCTTGTTAACACAACATTACATACACATCAAACAAACAACTACACAAACATGGGAGCAGATGTATTGTTGGCTTTCTCAATAAACAAGTCCTAACACTTTTTTGGAGTTTCACAACTGCCCACCAAACTAAAACTTGCAACAGCAAAAAAAATATGATTAATCACATAGGCCAGTGGTTCCCAACCTTTTGATTTCTGTGGACCCCCACTTTAACATTAATGGAACCCAGGGACCCCCAATGAATCATCATTGGAATCCAGGGACCCCCGTCTGGGTCATTACTGGAAGCTGGGGACCTAATTTGTCAATATTTGTTCATATTTTTTAATTTTCTAAGCTCTCGCGGACCCCCTGAGAAGGCTCACGGACCCCCAGGGGTCCACGGACCACAGGTTGGGAACCACTGACATAGGCGAAACCTAATGCATTTACAAATGCTTGTTAACTTGTTATCTCCGACTTGTGCCTGTTTTGAAACCAGGTGTTAACCCATCAACTGCTTATTGGTACCCAGAAGTTAACCTCTTTGTGTTAGACCTGACAGCCTTAGGGTGGTCACCCCTAACATTTTGCCTGCCTCCCTCCACTTTTTAGATACTGTTTTTGCTTGTTTTAAGACTCTGCGCACTTCACCACCGCTAACCAGTGCTAAGGTGCATATGCTCTCTCCCTCTAAACATGATAACATTGGATCATACCCAATTGGATTGTTTAATTTACTAATAAGTCCCTAGTAAAGTGCACTATATGTGCCCAGAGCCTGTAGATGAAATGCTACTAGTAGGCCTGCAGCACTAATTGTGCCACCAACTTAAGTAGCTCCTTAGCCTTGTCTCAGGCCTGCCATTGCAAGGCCTGTGTGTACAGTTTCAATGCCAATTCGACTTGGCATTTAAAAGTACTTGCCAAGCCTACAACTCCCCTTTTTCGAAATATAAGTCACCCGTAAGGTATGCCCTAGGTAACCAATAGGGCAGGGTGCTGAGTAGGCAAAAGGCAGGACATGTACCAATGTAGTTTACATGTCCTGGTAGTGTAAAACTCATAAATTAGTTTTTACACTGCTGTGAGGCCTGCTCCCTTCATAGGCTAACATTGAAGCTACCCCCATATACTTTTTGATGTGGTAGCTGCTGATCTGAAAGGAGTAGGGAGGTCTTATTTAGTGTGGCGAGAATGGTGAAACAAAATCCTGCTGACTGGTGAAGTTGGATTTAATATTACTATTTTAGAAATGCCACTTTTAGATAGTGAGCATTTCTCTGCACTTAAATCCTTCTGCGCCTTACAATCCACGTCTCGCTGGGTTCAGTTGACAGCTCCCTTGTGCATTCACTCAGACACACCTGAAACACAGGATACTCAGCCTCACTTGCATACATCTGCATTTTGAATGGGTCTTCCTGGCCTGGGAGGGTGGAGGGCATGTCAAAGGACAGTAGCCTGCCCCCACACAAAGGACTGCCACACCTCCTACTGGGACCCTGGCAGACAGGATTGAACTGAAAGGGGACCTTGTGCACTTCTAAGCCACTCTTTGAAGTCTCCCCCGCTTCAAAGGCACATTTGGGTATTTAAGCAGGGTCTTTGACCTTAACAACTTAGACACTTCTGGGGTAGACACTCTACCTTCCTGGAGAAGAGAACCTGAACCAGAACCTGCATCCTGCCAAGAAGAACTGCCTAGCTGCCCAAAGGACTCACCTGACTGCTTTCTGAGAAGTACTGCTGCTGTGCTGTTGCCTATCTGCCTTACTGCTCTCTGGCTGTGGTGAGAAGTGCTCTCCAAAGGCTTGGATAGAGCTTGCCTCCTGTTCCCTGAAGTCTCAGGACCAAAAAGACATAGGGGGTCATTACAACCCTGGCGGACGGTGTTAAACCTGCGGTAATACCGCAAACAGGCCGGCGGAAAAAAAAGGGAATTATGACCGTGGCGGAAACCGCCAACAAAGACAGCCCCTTTAACACTCCGACCGCCACGGCGGTACAGACAAGCAGCGCGGCGGTCACCGCCAACAGACAGGCGGAAGACAAAGTACTGCCCACAGTATTACAACCCGCCAATCCGCCACCTTTTCCGGGGCAGATTCACCGTGGATAAAAACACGGCGGAAACAGCTTTTGCAATGGGAAAACGCTCACCTTAACACACTCCACGAGGAAGGAGGACACCATGGAGCCCGAACTACAAATACTCCCTGCCCTTGTCTTCCTGCTCATCTACGAACACCAGCAACAGCGGCGCCGAAGACAACGGTGAGTACTGCACCTATGACATAGGGGAGGGGAGAGGCAAAAGTCAGGGGGACACACACGCAAAACCCCCACCCCCACCCCCACCCTCGCACATTACAACACATACACCAATGCATTTCCAAACATCACAGTAACAACCCACAACCCCCCCGGAAGAATGCAAAGACAAAAGGAAATCAGTTCAAACATTGTAATGTATCAAAATACAGTTACCAAATATATACAGATATATATACACAATCAAAATATTATACATTACGAGAAGTAGTGCAGGTATGCACATATCAATGTCCGTGCACCACTGGGCCCGAAATGCATGGGCGAGGCCCACACTAGATACCTGTCCACAAACGGAGAGAACACTGCAGGGGCATCAGATAGAAATACAACAAGCACCTCAGGGGGAAGGGAAGGGGGGGCACCTCAGCCGGATGAGTGCACCACGCCAGATCCACGACGGTGCTCCATGCCCATTGATGTATCCTGGGGAGTGCAAAGCCACAGTCTCTCAAGTCTCTACAGTGGGTGGGTTGCCCACTTCTGTATCCTGGGGAGTGCAAAGCCACAGTCTCTCAAGTCTCTACAGTGGGTGCTTTGCCCACTGTACCATCCTGGGGAGTGCAAAGCCACAGTCTCTCAAGTCTCTACAGTGGGTGGTTTGCCCACTGTACCATCCCGGGGAGTGCAAAGCCAGAATCTCTCAAGTCTCTACAGTGGGTGGGTTGCCCACTGTACCATCCCGGGGAGTGCAAAGCCACAGTCTCACAAGTCTCTACAGTGGGTGGTTTGCCCACTGTGCCATCCCGGGGAGTGCAAAGCCACAGTCTCTCAAGTCTCTACAGTGGGTGGGTTACCCACTGTACCACACTGGGGAGTGCAAAGCCACAGTCTCACAAGTCTCTACAGTGGGTAGGTTGCCCACTGCTGTATCCTGGGGAGTGCTAAGCCACAGTCTCTCAAGTCTCTACAGTGGGTGGTTTGCCCACTGCTATATCCTGGGGAGTACAAAGCCACAGTCTCTCAAGTGGATAACAGTCTCCTCTGGTTCTGGAGGGGGAATGGTGGCCAGACTGCATCAGGCTCCCCGTGACGGTTCCGGTTCTGTCACTGTCCCAGCTGCACATGGGATAACGATGCTTGATATGGAGGTTTTTCCCTGTCCAGCGGTGCTTTGGCATGTCGGTCTTTGCCCTGTTGAGCGGTGCTTTGCCCTGTTCAGCAGTCTTCACCATGGCGGTCTCTGACCTGTTCAGCGGTGCTTTGCCCTGTTCAGCGGTGCTTTGCCATGGCGGTCTCTGACCTGTTCAGCGGTGCTTTGCCCTGTTCTGCGGTGCTTTGCCCTGTTCAGCGGTCTTCACCATGGCGGTCTTTTCCCTGTTCAGCAGTGCTTTGCCATGGCGGTCTCTGACCTGTTCAGTGGTGCTTTGCCCTGTTCAGCAGTCTTCACCACGGCGGTCTATTGACCTGTTCAGCGTTGCTTTGCCCTGTTCAGCGGTGCTTTGCCATGGCGGTCTCTGACCTGTTTCACTGTGTTTTGCCATGGCGGTCTCTGACCTGTTCAGCGGTGCTTTGCCCTGTTCAGCAGTGCTTTGCCATGGCGGTCTCTGACCTGTTCAGCGGTGCTTTTCCCTGTTCAGCGGTGCTTTGCCATGGCGGTCTCTGACCTGTTCAGCGGTGCTTTGCCATGGTGGTCTCTGACCTGTTCAGCAGTGCTTTGCCCTGTTCAGCAGTGCTTTGCCATGGCGGTCTCTGACCTGTTCAGCGGTGCTTTGCCATGGCGGTCTCTGACCTGTTCACCGGTGCTTTGCCCTGTTCAGCAGTCTTCACCATGGCGGTCTTTTCCCTGTTCAGCAGTGCTTTGCCATGGCGGTCTCTGACCTGTGCATTGGTGTGTGGCATGACGGTCCCTCATTGCCCAGCGGGACTGTGGCTGCCGGGGCCCTCCTGGGCACTGACTCAGGCAGTGGTCTCCTGACCAGTGACGATACTGCTGCCCTCCTGGGCACTGACTCCGGCGGTGGTCTCCTGACCAGTGACAATACTGCTGCCCTCCAGGGCAATGACTCTGGCGGTTGTCTCCTGACCAGTGACGATACTGCTGCCCTCCTGGGCACTGACTCCAGCGGTGGTCTCCTGACCAGTGACGATACTGCTGCCTTCCTGGGCACTGACTCCAGCGGTGGTCTCAGGAACAGTGACGACAGTGCTGGCGGTGGCGTCCCGGCCGCCGGGGAGGATGGCACCCTTTTCCGCTGTGCTACTCTTCCCAGACTGTGCAGACTTCTTCTGGCCCTTCACCACCTTTGGAGGAGTCACAGCTGACTCGGCACTCCCCCTGGGACCCTTGTGAGCAGGTTTTCTGCCAGGAGTCTTCACCCTGTCCCGTCTGACACTTTCCAACTTTAGGTGCTTTACAGGGGGTGGACTGGCAGTGCTTTGGCTCCGTGTCACACTGGCTGCCCTGGTGGCCGGTGCACTCCACACACCTTTGACACGCACCACTGGTACTGGACTTTTTTTGGCTGAGTTGCTACTACGGGACCTATCAATTGGAGGTGTGGGGGTGGGGACAAAGAGGTCAACGTTGCTGAGGAAGAGTTGCTGACGAAGACTGGGATGGGTAGCTGGAGGGGGTCTGGGAGTGGAGGAAGAGGAGGTGGTTGCAGGAGGTGTAACTTTAGGTGATTTGGGTGCAGGTGCAGGTACTGGAGGCTGTCGTAAGGTGGATGGATATTGGGTGTGTGAGTGGCCGCGTTTGTGTACTTTGGAAGGGGGCGTCACAGACACACTGGGAGTGGACACAAGGGATATGTAAATGGTAGGGGGTGGGGAGTGCAGGTGAGCTGGGTGTGGTTCTGGGTGTTCTGGTGCGAGTCCTAGTGCCTGTAGATGTAGTGCATGCAGTTAAGAGTGTAGACGACACTGGGAGGGAGGAGGGAGACGAGGGGGACACAGTGGAGGCAGTGGATGTTGCTGTGTCTGTATGTGGGTGATGCTTGTGTGAGTGCCTGTGGGTTGTGTGGTACTTATGTTTGCCTGAGCTACTTGTGTGTGTTGAGGTGTATGCATGCTTGTCTGATGGTGTGCTTGGGATAGGCTGGGGTACAGGGGATTGGGTCTGGGTGGAGGAAGTTGGAGGGGGGAGGCTAGACACAGGGACAATGGCTGCCATCAGTGCTGAGGCCAGAGATTGCAGGGTTCGATGAAGGGCAGCCTGACCACAATGAATGCCCTCCAGGAATGCATTACCGTGTTGCAACTCCCTTTCTACACCCTGGATGGCATTCACAATAGTAGACTGCCCAACAGTGAGTGACCTGAGGAGGTCAATGGCCTCCTCACTGAGGGCAGCAGGCGTGACTGGGGCAGGGCCTGAGGTTCCTGGGGCGAAGGTGATGCCCACCCTCCTGGGTGAGCGGGCACGGGGCGAACGCTGAGGGGCTGCTGGGAGGGCGGTGCTGGTAGGGGAGGTCGTGGCTGTACCTGTAGAAGTGGGGGGCACAGATGGTGCCGCCACCTCAAGGGAGCTCCCATCGGTGGACGAGTCCGTGTTGCTGTTTGGTGATCCTGTGACCGATGTGAAGCTCCCCTCGCCCTCCGTCCGACTGGTGTATTCAGAGTCTGTGATGTGGCCCTCCGTGGCCATGTGGGATGCAGCTCCCTCGTGCTCCGGTGCCACTGTACCTCCGCCTGATGATGCTGATGCACAAAAGAACAGGGAGAGCACAAAAAGGGGGGGGGACACAGAAGAAAGACAGGTTGAGTGCATGGCTTACCGCTACCGTTGGCGGACAATACAGACACAGCAGCCCCCTACACTATGCCGTGCTCTTGGCCTCTACAGATGCAATTCCTGGGATCTGACCTACATGGCTATGGTGAACATCTGCACACATAGATGCCACAGGCGCATGTATACCTATACTTGGCACTCTACTGAGGTGGGGTGGTGTGACACATGGCCTGCATTGCGGAGGGGCCTAGCCTACCTAACTCGCCCGGGCCTAGGGAAACCCACAGCCCTCCTTCCCCACCCAGACCCCTCCACTGCGCGCAAAGTCCCCAGAATGAGAGTGTACTCACCCCCTTGTGTCTGCTGTGATGCCCTCAAGCGCCCATCCAACTCCGGGTAGGCCACCGCCAGGATCCGGAACATCAGGGGGGTCATGGTGCGACAGGCACCCCTCCCACGTTGGGAGGCCATCCCCAGCTGAGCCTCCGCCGTCTTCTTGGGCCAGCGGCGAATGTCCTCCCATCTTTTAGGGCAGTGGGTGCCCCGTCTCCGGTGGACCCCCAGGGTCCAGACGTCCTTGGCGATCGCATGCCAAATGTCCTTCTTCTGGTGGGCGCTGACCTACATGGCATGCACAGGGGAAGAAGAGAAGTCATTACAAATTGCACCGTCGATGTGAGTGGCCCCCATCCCTACCCTTGCCATGTGGCACATGCATTCACACTCCTTGATGTTCCCTGAACTCTGCTCCCTTCCAACTCCTCTCCACCCAGGCATAGCCCATCCAACGTGCTCCCTGTGTACTTACATGTTGGTCTGGAGGACCGTAGAGTAGCGTGTACTGGGGGAGGACCCCGTCGACTAGGTTTTCCAACTCCTGAGCAGTGAAGGCAGGGGCCCTTTCCCCAGACGCAGCAGCCATTGTCTCTTCCAGACCGAGGTCACAGCAGCACTTGCAGTGTAGGTCCTCTCCTGTCGAAGATCAGGTATCGAGTGATTTAACAGATAGAAAATGGCGGTCACGTCCGCAGCGGTGCGTGTCATCACCACCGGCGCACCTCATCATTGGCTCCTGGGACCCAAAGGGTCCAATGTTAACCAATGCAGCATTGCGCCGCAGTCTACGACCCCCTACCACGACGGTGTACTACGCCAGCGCAGATACCTCACATCCCATTGTCCCAGTTTAGAGGTCAGGCAGCTGCCATTTCAGGGGCCCACATGGCTTCATTTACTACTGCATCACACATACCTAGGCCTACACTCAACACACATACAGGAACAGTTTTGTGTTTTGTGTAGTGTTCTGTGTATCTGTGGGTACATACCTGGGAATTTGTTGACTCTGTGGTCGCTGTTGTCCTTCCTAGGCACCGTCAGCTGGGACATTTGAGAAGATGGCGGAATCCTCTGGTGTACCGACCGCTGGCGGACCTGTTGACAATGGAGGAGAGACATTTGATCATCACCTACAGGTTTGACCGTGCAACTATCCAGAAACTATGTACCCAGTTAGAGCCAGACCTGATGTCACCAATCCACCATCCCACTGGAATCCCCCCTGACGTGCAGGTGCTGTCAGTGTTCCATTTCCTTGAAAGTGGGTCTTTTCAGACAACAGTGGCCATGGCCTCAGGGATGTCCCAGCCTATGTTTTCCAACGTGTTGTCCAGAGTGTTGTCTGCCCTGCTGAAACACGTAAGGAGCTACATCATTTTCCCTCAGGTGGAGGATTTGGCTACAGTTAAAGGTGACTTCTATGCCCTTGGACATATCCCCAACGTCATAGGTGCTATTGATGGGACCCATGTAGCTCTGGTCCCCCCCACATGAGTGAACATGTGTACAGGAACCGGAAGAGTTATCATTCCATGAATGTACAGATGGTATGTTTGGCAGACCAGTACATCTCCCAGGTAAATGCTATGTTCCCTGGCTCAGTGCATGACGCCTACATCCTGCGGAATAGCAGCATCCCTTATGTGATGGGTCAACTCCAGAGGCACCGTGTGTGGCTATTAGGGGACTCTGGTTACCCCAACCTGTCATGGCTATTGACCCCAGTGAGGAATCCCAGGACCAGGGCAGAGGAACGCTACAATGAGGCCCATGGGCGGACTAGGAGGGTGATTGAATGGACCTTCGGCTTCCTGAAGGCCAGGTTCAGGTGCCTCCATATGACAGGTGGTTCCCTATTCTACTCACCAAGGAAGGTGTGCCAGATCATCATCGCCTGCTCGATGCTTCACAATCTTGCTTTGCGACGCCAGATGCCTTTTCTGCAGGAGGATGGTCCAGATGGCGGTGTTGTGGCAGCTGTGGAACCTGTGGACAGTGATGAGGAGGAAGCTGAGGAAGAAGACATAGACAACAGGGAGTCAGTCATACAGCAATATTTCCAGTGACACACAGGTGAGAACATTTTATTTTACTATCACATTCACTTTCACACTTCTACCTCTATCCTGTCTGTCATTTAGTAGCAGTATTTGGTAACTGAGTTGTACCTTTCCATTACGGTTTCACAGGTGTGGTTACCAACGTGTGTCATCTGCTTGCATCCTTCATGGACTTGTGATGTGTGACGTAGGTATGTTGGCTTTACAATTGAGAACGTATTTTGACACTGTCATTAATAATACAAATTTACCAAATCACAGACTGATTCCAGATTGTTTTGTGCTTCAAGGGTGTTTATTTAAGTGCTCACAAATGGAGGGGGGTTGTAAAATGGTGATGGGTGACGGTGGAGGTGCAGAGTCCAGTCTATTGGTCACACAGGTGCACTGCCCAGATGGGCATAGGAAGTGGAGCTGGGGCAGTTTCAGTATGGACAGAGTAACAAAGTGGGATAGTGGGATGACAATCAGGGTGGTCTCATTTCCTGGTGGGGGTCTTGTCATCTTGCTCTGTCCTGTTCCTGGAACTCAGGGACCGCTTGCGGGGTGGTTCTCCATCTGCAGGGGGTGGGTTGCTGGTGTGGTGGTCCTGTGGCGGGGCGTCCTGTCCACTAGCGCTGGCGGAGGTGGTGGGCAGTTCATCGTCCAGGCTAGTGTCAGGGGCCCCTTGGAGTGCCACGGTGTCCCTCATGGTCTTTTGTATGTCCTTCAGCACCCCTACGATGGTGCCCAGGGCGGAGCTGATGGTTCTGAGCTCCTCCCTGAAGCCCAAATACTGTTCGTCCTGCAGGCGCTGGGTCTCCTGAAACTTGGCCAGGACCGTAGCCATCGTCTCTTGGGAGTGGTGATAGGCTCCCATGATGGAGGTGAGGGCCTCATGGAGGGTGGGTTCCCTTGGCCTGTCCGCCCCCTGTTGCACAGCAGCCCTCCCAGTTCCCCTGTGTTCCTGTGCCTCCGTCCCCTGGACCGTGTGCCCACTACCACTGTTCCAGGTCCCTGTTGTTGTTGGGGTGGTGGGTTATCCTGGGTTCCCTGTAGTGGTGGACACACCACTGATTGACGTGTCCTGGGTTCGGAGGTATGGGCCCGCTGGGTGGGTGCTGTGCTGGTGTTACCAGAGGGTGGAAGGTCAGTTTTGGACTGTGCCTGTGCAAGAGGAACCGACTGTCCTGAGGCCCACGATGCTCCGGGCTGGTCATCAGGATCCAGTAGGGCAGAGCTGCTGTCGTCACTGTGGGCCTCTTTTGTGGGTGGAGTGGAGATGTCTGGACCCTCCTGTCTGGTGACGGTGGGTGGTGGTCCTGCAGGGGTATAAGAGAATGATTATTGCATGTGTGTGTGTCATGGTGTGCAATGGGTGGGTGTGCGTGTACCCCAGTGCAAGCATTCCTGTGTGTGGGTTTGTGTGATGATGGTTAGGGGGCTGTTATGGGTATGTACAGTGAGCATGCTTTAGTGATGGGTGTCCATGCTTAGTTGTGTCATGCAGGGCTTGGTGTTGGGATGGGTGGTTTGTGTTATTAGTACATTAGTGAGGAGTTGTAGTGATAGGGGAGGGGGTGAGGGTGGGGGTGTGTGATAGCATGCAGGTAGGGTGGGGGATATGATAGTTAAGATTTGACTTACCAGTGTCCATTCCTCCACCGACTCCTCCAAGGCCCTCAGAATGCATGATGGTCAAGACCTGCTCCTCCCATGTTGTTAGTTGTGGGGGAGGAGGTAGGGGTCCGCCGCAGTCCGCTGTACCACGATGTTGTGCCTGGAGACCACTGAACGCACCTTCCCCGTAGGTCGTTCCACCTCTTCCTGATGTCCTCCCGATTTCTTGGATGCTGTCCCACAGCGTTGACCCTGTCCACGATTCTGCGCCATAGCTCCATCTTCCTGGCTATGGAGGTGTGCTGCACCTGTGATCTAAATAGCTGTGGCTCTACCCGTAGGATTTCCTCCACCATGACCCTGAGCTCCTCCTCGGAAAACCTGGGGTATCTTTGGCATGACATGGTGTGGTGTGGGTGATGTGTGGGGTGGTGTAAGTGTTGATGTGTGTGGTGATGTGTAGTGGTGTGTGGTGTTTTGTGCGTGGAATGTTGTATGGGTGATGGTGTTGTGTGCCTCTGTGTGGTGGGGTTCTCAATTGCTGTGCTCTCTGTCTCTCAGCTTCCTCAAAATTTCTGGTCGTAGGGGTTTGTGGGTGATGTGGGTGTGTGTTTTATATTGAATTGGGTGTGTGGGAGTGGTGTGTGTATGTGTATCAGGTGTGTGTATTTGGAATTGTCCAATGTGGTGGTGTTTTGGAGATGTGCGTGTATTTTGAGCACGGCAGTGTGTTCCAGCTAATGGATTACCGCGGTTGAAAGACCGCCGTGTGGATTCGTGGGTCGTAATAGCATGGGTGTGTTTCTGTTGGCGTGACTGTGGAGGTTTTGTTTTCGCCAGTTTAACACTGACCTTTGGTGTGGCGGACTTGTGTGGGTATCTGAATTTCGGCGGATTCCGAGATGTGGGTCATAATAGCTGTGGCGGAATTCCGCGGCCGCAGCGGTGTATTGGCGGTCTGCACGGCGGTAAGCGGCTTTTACCGCCAATGTTGTAATGACCCCCTTAATCTCTACAAGAAGGACTCCTTGTGTGGCGAAAGATAACGCACAGTCTACCAGAAACGACGCACAGCCTGCATCGAGGTGAAAAATTCACTGCACGGTGAACTGGAACGATGCAGCCCGACTTCTCAACAAGAAGATCGATGCAGCACCAGCGTAGCGGCTGGAAATTTGATGCACAGCCTACTGGATCGACGCACAGCCGAGCCAGAACGACGCAGCCCGACTTCCAGAGAGAAATCGACACAGTGCCTGCCGTGCAGTAGAAACTTCCACGCAACGCCCACCGGATCGACGCAGCCCCTGTGACTTCGTCCTGTCAGCACCGGAAATCCACGCATCGTCCCTGGGGCATCCGAAAACCCCGCAACACTAAGACGATCCATGACAGAGCGCCGGAAATTGACGTACAGCCGTCCTTGCGTGAAAACTTTACCGTGTGCGGCCCGAGAAATTGACACACACATCCTTGTTTTCTACACATCTTCTCCTCTGTGGTTCTTTACCAAGATTTTGAACGCCAACCAGGTACTTTGTGCATGAAAGAGACATTTATTGCTTTTAAAAGACTAAAGACACTTTATATCACTTTTACAGTGATATCTCAACATATACAGATTGCATTTTTATCGTTTTGACCTGACTCTGTGTGGTGTATTTTTGTGGTGCTATACTGTGTTATTGTATGATTTATTGCACAAATACTTTACACATTGCCTTCTAGTTAAGACTGACTGCTCAGTGGCAAGCTACCAGAGGGTGGGCACAGCATAATTTAGATTGTGTGTGACTTACCCTGACTAGAGTGAGGGTCCTTGCTTGGACAGGGGGTAACCTGACTGCCAACCAAAGACCCCATTTATAACACTGGTGATCAGTGGTGAGGATAGGACTTGTATTTGTACAGTGACGTACAATAGCTAAGTGTTTACTACCTACCCACAGTTGAAGGTCAACTTGATATTTTATCTTTTTCTGCAAATTAGTTTTTCTACCTGACATTTTTTTAACTAAAATCCTCATTCAACATATCTCTGGTTGGGTCTCACGCAGGAGATGAAGATTTTGATCTGGCTAAGCTGGAGACCTACACTGTTAAACAGCTGAAGGGGTTCCACATGGATATGGGAGTACCCACCCAAAAGGCATCCAGAAAGGAGGAATTCCAAAAGGCGCTGAAGCCCATTCTGATGAGAATGATGAGGAGGAGGGTCCAGACGATGGTCCCTCAGAGGCGGAGGGGTGGAGGATTTACCACTGCAATTGTGCACCCCTGCCAAACCAGGGAGCAGTGTCTCTGATCAGGGCCTGACCGCAGAGGGAAGGAAAGAGGAGAGAGAATTCCAATTGCAAATGGCAAGGTTAAAAATTGATGCTCAACAGGAGGAAAGGAGGGCAAAGAGAGAAGCCAAAGAGGCTGAGAGAGCTGAAGCTGCAGCTGAGAGAGCTTTGGTTGAAAATAAACTTTTTCTGGCTCATGAACTGAGTCTCAAGGAGCTGGATATCAAGACAGTCTGAGTCCAGCTGTGATGGTGGCAACATGCATGCAGGACCTGTTGGAGAGAGAAAGGTTTGTATACCCCAAAATGTGGTGACAAGCTTTGTGGTGGGAGATGACATTGATAAGTGGTTGACGGCCTATGAAGTTGCACTAAGGGCTTATGGCACCTCTGAAGAGCAATGGGGGCGGCCTTGTGGTTTTATGTACTAGCAGTGGGGAGGGACACACTCCTTACACTAGATCCACATGATCAGAATGTCTATGCACCCATGAAAGCAGCTTTACTGGGCAAGTTTGAGCTGACCCCTGACAAATACTGTCAGAGGTTTAGGGACAGCATCAAAATTTCCACACAGACTTGGGAAGACTGTTTTGACTTCTCCAATGAGGCACTGAATGGATGGGTGTGGGCAGCAAAGTAAATGATTACAAAGGATTATATGATTTTATTCTGAGAGAGCATATGCTCAGTATTTGTTTTACAGAGTTGCGCCAGCACTTAGTAGATAGTAAGCTGACTGATCCCAGGAAGCTTGCTGAGGAGACAGACCTCTGGGTTAGCACCAGAGTGTCCAAAAAGGTATCTGGGGAGGACACCCACAAAGGTGGTCAGGGTTCCCAACAGAAGAAAGAGGGGGAGAAAAACCTAAAGATAAGGAACTCTCTAAAGGCCCCCAAAACAATTCCCAAGGGGGGGTGGGGTGGTAACCATTCCTCATCTAAGTTTGGGAAGAATCCAGGGTACTTTGACAAGGAGATAGGGAAGTTCATTCCCAAATGCTTAGAGTGCTACCAGCATGGACACTCTAAGGGCGACTCCCAGTGTGCAAGAGAGCACAGCCCACCACTGGAAGCCAGACACCTTGGTTGGCTAGTGTAGCGCTCGAGGGGGAGACACTCCCAGTTAGCTTTGGGGGGAAGATAACAGTGTCCCTAGTATCCCTGGGAGATAAGGAGATGGTGCCAAAAGCCCACATGCCTGCCAATACTTCAAAGTATAGGCAGTTGGTCACCAGTGATGGGCAAAGGGTGGAGGCTCTGCATGACACAGGAGCCAGTATGACTATGTCAAGAGTCAGCTGGTGTCAGCAGCGAAGATTGTCCCTAATACATTCCACCAGGTCATGCTTGCTGACAATCGTGAGAGTCACCTACCGGTGGCTCTGGCTCTGGTTCCCTTTGAGTGTGGGGGGGTCTCTGGTACTCTGAAAGTAGCTGTGAGTCCTGCCATGCCTGTAGATTGTCTGTTAGGGAGTGATCTTGAGCATACTGCCCGGAAGGAGGTGGAGCTCAGATCCCACCTGGAGATGTTAGTTTGCCTGAGTGGGTCTGCAGGACCACAAGGTCCATGGCTGCCTGGGAGGGAGTCAAGGGCGTCTAGAGCCTGGAACAATAGCACCTGCAAAGAGGAAGGACAAGAGGCACGGGAAACCCACCTCAGATATTCCCACGGTGGTGGATGGGGTCCCAGAGGAGGAGGCCCCTGAGCCAACCGAAGAGGATATTGCTGACCTGGGCAACCTGCCTGAACTTGCTGGCTGGCAAGTAGAGGGTAGGCTAACCAGGGCAGAATTCTGAAAGGCGCAGAAAGAATGCCCCACCCTTGAGGGTCTGAGGCAACAGGCCACAGCCCGAGCAGCTGGTGAAGCCTCTGGCGATCACCCTATCTACTGGGAGAATAATCTCCTTTACAGTGAGCCTAAGGCTCCGGCCTTTGGGGCAGCACTTGTGCTGGTGGTCCCCCAGTGTTACCGGGCCTTCCCAGGGCCTTCCCACTGGGTCTGGTTCACGACATCCCCCTGGCAGGACATTTGGGCGAAGACAAAGACTTTGCTAGGCTTGTCACCCACTTCAATTGGCCTAGAATGCGGGTAACCTCAGATAGTTTTTGCAGGGCCTGCCTCACCTGCCAGGCTAGTGGGTAGACAGGGAAAGGGTTAAGTCCCCCCTGATCCCACTCACCGTTGCTGGCACCCCCTTTGAAAGGGTAGGCATCGACGTCATTGGTCCCTTGGATCCCAAAAATGCCTTGGCGCTATCCAGAGGCAATCCCTCTGAGAACAGTGACTGCACCAGTGGTAACCAGAGCCCTGATGGGAATATTTACCCGTGTGAGATTCCCTAAGGAAGTTGTTTCTGACAGAGGCACAAACTTCATGTCTGAGTACATGAAGTCCATTTGGGATGAGTGTGGGGTGACCTACTGGTTTAACACCCATTATTATCCTCAATCCAATGGGCTTGTTGAGAGATTCAACAAGACCCTCAAAGGCATGATCACTGACCTACCTGAGGCCATGAGGCATAAGTGGGACCTCCTCTTACCGTGCCTTCTCTTTGCTTATAGTGAGGTACCCCAGAAAGGGTTGGGGGTCAGTCCCCTTGAGCTTCTCTATGGTCACCCTGTCAGGGGACTGCTAAGCATAGTAAAAGAGTGCTGGGAGAAAGCTCCCAAGACACCTCCCCAGGATGTGGTCAGCTACATGCTGGCCCTCCGCAACGAAACCCAACGCTTCTGGAAGCAGGCCAAAAGTAGCCTTGAGGCCAGTCAAGAGGTGATGAAGGAGCGGTATGACTGGATGACCACTCTGCTCGAATTTTCACCTGGAAACAAGGTTTGGGTAATGGAGCCAGTAGAGCCTAGAGCGCTCTAGGACTGCTGGACTGGCCCATTTGAAATCAAGGAGCGGAAGGGGGAGACCACTTACCAAGTGGACCTCAAGACCCCTAGACACCCTCTAAGGGTTCAACACAACCAACTTAAGCCTCATTTTGAGAGGTCTGAGATCAGTATGCTCCTTGTGACAGATGATGCCATGGAAGAGGAGAGTGAACCTCTCCCCGACCTCCTCGCTGCCAAAGAAGGTGATGGGTCAGTGGAGAGTGTCAATCTCTCTGACTCTCTGACTCGAAATCAGAGAGTAGACTGCTACGAGTTGTTGGAGCAGTTCTCTTCCCTGTTTTCCCTTACTCCTGGACTCACCCACCTGTGTCCACGATATTGACACGGGAGACAGTCCCCCTGTAAAGAACAAAATTCACAGGTTGTCGGATAAGGTGAAGGCCAGCATCAAGGAGGAAGTTGCCAAGATGTTGGCCCTAGGTGTTATTGAGAAGTCCAGCAGTCCCTGGGCCAGCCCTGTGGTGCTGGTACCCAAGGCTGCTGCACCCTGTGCCAAGCCGGGACTCCGTTTCTGTGTGGACTACCGGAGTCTCAACTCAGTCACACGGATTGATGTTCACCCGATCCCCCAAGCTGATGAGCTCGTAGACAGGCTAGGCACTGACAAATTCCTCAGTACTTTTGATTTCACATAAGGGTACTGACAGATCGCCTTGACTGAGGGGGCTAAAGAGAGATCTGCATTTTCCACACCTGAGGGCCATTACCAATTCTGGGTGATGCTCTTTGGGTTGAAAAATGCCCCTGCTACCTTCCAATGATTGGTCAACGGGGTCCTAGCTGGCAAGGATGCCTTCTGCGTAGCCTATCTAGACAACATAGCCGTCTATAGTTCCAGCTGGGAGGAACACCTGCTCCACTTCAAGGGGGTGCGTCAAGCTCTGCAACAGACAGGCCTGACCATCAAGGCTAGTAAGTGCCAGATTGGGCAGCGTTCTGTGGTGTACTTGGGAAACCTAGTAGGTGGTGGCAAGGTGCAGCCACTCCAGGCCAAGATGAAACTATCAAGGCCTGGCAACCACCTAGAACACTGACAGAAGTGAGAGCCTTCTTAGGCTTCACAGGATACTACTGTAGGTTTGTCAGGGGCTATGGATCCATTGTGACACCCTTGACAGAACTTTCTTCCAAGAAGCAGCCTATGTTGGTGAATTGGACAGAGGCCTGTCAGAAAGCCTTTGACTCCCTGAAGGAAGCCATGTGCATGGCCCCCGTGCTCAAGGCCCCTGACTACCCCCAGAAATCTGTTGTGCAGACAGACGCTTCAGAGCATGGCATAGGGGCTGTTCTAGCACAGCTACATGAGATGGGCCTAGACTAACCAGTAGTTTTTATTAGCAGAAGACTATTACGACAGGAACAAAGGTGGAGTGCCATTAAGAGAGAATCATTTGCTGTTGTCTGGGCACTGAAGAAGTTGAGACCATACCTGTTGGGACTCACTTCCAGGTTCTGACAGACCACAGGCCCCTCAGATGGCTCATGCAGATGAGGGGTGAGAATCCTAAATTCTTGAGGTGGTCCATTTCCCTACAGAGGATGGAGTGGAGCATCGCCCAGGGATTGACCACGCCAACACTGATGGTCTCTCCAGATACTTCTGCCTTAGCGGTGAGAGCTCCCAGGAGGTTGGGTAGCTCTCTCCACTTTCAGCTGGGGGGACACATGTTAGACCTGAAAGCCTTAGGGTGGTCACCCCTAACTTTTTGCCTGCCTCCCTCCACGTTTTAGACACTGTTTCTGCTGGGTTTAAGACTCTGCACACTTTACCACTGTTAACCAGTGCTAAAGTGCACATGCTCTCTTCCTTCAAACAGGATAACATTGGATCATACCCAATTTGATTATTTAATGTACTGATAAGTCCCTTATAAAATGCACTATATGTGCCCAGGCCCTGTAGATTAAATGCTACTAGGGGGCCTGCAGTACGGATTGTGCCACCCACTTAAGTAGCTCCTTAACCTTGTCTCAGGCCTGCCATTGCAAGGCCTGTGTGTGCAGTTTAACTGCCAATTCGACTTGCCAAGCCTACAACTCCCCTTTTTCTACATATATGTCACCCCTAAGGTGTGCCCTAGGTAACCTATAGGGCAGGGTGCTGTGTAGGCAAAAGGCAGGACATGTACCTATGTAGTTTACATGTCCTGGTAGTGTAAAACACATAAATTCGTTTTTACACTGCTTTGAGGCCTGCTTCCTTCATAGGTTAACATTGGGGCTACCCTCATATACTGTTTGAGTGGTAGCTGCTGATCTGAAATGGTGCGTTAGTATTTAACCTAACCTGCTAATTGGGTATTTCCTACATTTCTCTCAAAGTAAGGGGTATAGGCTGCTGTTCTACCTCTCTAATAACTCAACTCAAGCTCAGATGAGGCTGGAATTTGGGCTCTTAGACCAGCAGGTAATACAGAAGGCCAAATTGGTTAGGTACTTTTTCCCTGGCTGACACTGAGGATGGGACTCCTGAAATAAACATATGGAAAAAGATGCATAGTAGGGAATTTCGAAACCCCTGGATAATAGAACTGTCTTATGCTTTGAAAGTTCTCAAGGTAGATAGCAAGTGGTTCCAAGAACAAGTACATAGCACTTTTAAAGTGATTGCAAATAAGCAAAGTGTTACTCATTTGAGAGAGTCAAGGAAATCTTCAGGAACAGAAGCCATAGTTAGATGACCATCAATTCATACAAGTGACTTCAGCACCAAAAATATATAGCAGAAAGTTCCATTTTTGTTTTTTAAATAAAGTTGATGCAATTAAGATTTGGGTTTTTTGCCTTACTAAGGGCATATTTACAAGAAACTGGTGCATCAGGGCTGATGCCCCAGTTTCCTTGTGTCGCCCCTCCTGCACCTAACGACACCATGGGTGTGCCATTTTTACAAAACGGCACACAATGGCGTACGTTAGGCCTATACTGTCAACAATTTTAACACTATTGTAGCACTTGTTGACGCTAATGCAGCAAAGTGCAAGGAGGCCTTTCGATTAAAATGGCGCATCACTTTAAAGCCTGCTTTGAGCAGGCGTTAAAAATGGTGCAGAGAAATCTTGTAGATTTAACTGTGCCATTTTTGCAGGCCTCCTAACCTCGGAACGGCCCCTTGCATCCACTACGCCTAACGCATGCATAATGTGGTGCAAGGGGTCGCAGTGAGGCAGAATGCATACATTGCGCCACTTTGTAAATATGGCGGTGTGAAAATTGCCTCCTTGAGCCACATTAGTGTAAAAAAAAATGATGCTAGTATGGTTCAAGGAGGCGCTAGGGCCTTGTAAATCTGGCCCTAGATCTGTTACCAAAATGAGGGGACATACTATTAGTGAACAGCTGCAGATTGTGTTTATTTCAGTGAGAGAATGTGCTGCATTCACTGTGTGTCTGTCCCCGTGTTTAACGGTGACGCAGAGATTTCTTCACTTTGCTATAAGAACATTCAGGCAATACTTTTTTACTTGAGAGGTGATTTCCCAAAGGTGTTCGTTTCTTTCCTTAAATATATGAATAAAGTGGACCAGCTTTTATTGGAAAGGAACTAGAAGAGGTGAAATGAGACCGTGTGAATCATATATATATCTGGATTTGTAGCCGAGAACATTTTTATGCTGAGACTGTATTTTATAATGTGCTGAACGGTTTTATATGTATTTTGAGTTTTGTAGTGTAAGAGGACACTAAGGCACATTTGGTTTTATTATTTTCAACAGAATCATATCAGTGCGCATGGAATCCAGGGAAATGTACTTTGGTGTCTTAGGTGGAGACCCATGAACTGAGGATAGAAGGCTTTTGTTTTGCGAGTCACGGGGAGAGTTTTGTGAAGATTTTAATTGTGGATGTTTTTTATTAAATAAACAGAAATAAACGTTTCTCCTGAAAGCAAAATAGAAAAAAAAATGCTCCTTTACATCTACAAAGGAAAGATGAAAACGCATCCAGGCAAATCAAAGTAAGACTGAAATACTTTCTGGGCAAGACAAGAATATGGAGAAAAGCAATTGAATCAGGTTTAATGAACTGAGATGGAAGAGAAAGCCATCAAATCATAATTAAGGAGTTGACCCAAAACCCTCTCTCCCATCTACAATGAATCCTAGGGGGTTCAGTCACAAACTGCTTTTTTTTAGTGTTTGAGTAATCCAATATGCTATTCACTAACCTGCTTGTGGAGGTCAATGTCTCAGCGCAGATTGATATACATTTTAGCAGTAAATGTGGGGGGGGGCCTGAGGGAAGTGGTTGAAAAATGTAGAATACTTACTACTAAAGGGAAGAGGATATGGGAGGAGTAAGAAGAGTGCATGGGAGGATTTTGGAGGGTTTTAGGGATGGACATGCACCCACACACTAAAGTGTAATCCCATTTTACTTTTATAGTTACTATACAGTAGAAAAAATATCAAATGTACTCCAGCTCTGTATTTTTAATTGATCCTTCTGCCTTATTGAGAACTTTAATGCTTATGCTATGCCAAGCCTTACATTGGATATATTTTTATTGTTGATCCTTCTACCTTATTGAGAACTTTAATGCTTATGCTGTGCCAAGCATTACATTGGATATATTTTTAATTGTTAAGTGGTGCACAAGTTTTTACAGATAGAGAAACCCATACCTAGTTGTGTCTGTGCAACTGTTTTTTTAATGATTTCCCCTCTTTATCAATTCTGTGTCAGACTGGAAACAATTGAATCCTCTGGCTTGCTTTTACAAGATTCCTTTCTGGCTAGCCACCATAAAGATGTCTTGAGGGTTGTTTCTGAGAATATCAGCATTATTGATCCTCCTCTGATCTGGATAGTTTCACTAATAGATCTAAACTGTAATATATCTTCAAATAGATTGTTGTATAGCTTTTTTAGCCATATTTTAGACACATCATTTTAGCAAACTACGCCTGCCATTGTGCACTTTAGCCCAGTTACATTTTATTCAGCATTGCTTTATTTTTCTAGCAATAGCCACATTTGCAGTGTTATTTTTTTCTCTCTATCTAATTGTTCTTACACCTAGGAAAGCATTTTATTCTCAGTAGGACATTCATTTCACTTTGTGCTTTCTTCAAAGTTGCAGTCAGATAGGGTTGCCAGCAAAGTGATACGCTATGTCTCCAGCATTCATAGAAACGCACATATTCCTACATGGGGACTCTTTCTTAGAATGTCAACTATTTCATTATAAAAACACTCCTTTGTCCCATACACAATAGAGGGAGATTCCATCCATGTGACCACAACTGTATGCTTACTGCCTCGCTACAGCTGCTTGCTTAGACTGACGAACCCCTGGCCTACATGGGGATGGTGTCTTTCTAGACTATAGGCTTCCTTTCTCAGGTATGTGGGATGATGTCTTCCCAGGGGGGAAACCTGAAGGGCGGATTAGGGTTTATTATGCTGTGCTTTAACATAGTTTAGGTAGGAGACTCTCCTCATCACAATTTTACTTTTATCATCCTAGTTATTGCAATACATGCCATTTTATCTCAGATGCAGTTACTTCAATAAATCCCTATTGAATTATATCCTGCATCTGTCTGTCTTTGCCTGTGTGAGACTAATGCAAATGAGAGAAAGGGATACGATCTGACTGACCACAATTCCTGTGAGAAGTTTATCTTGTCATGCGCTCCGTAGCCACAATCATTCCTGTTCTTGGACAGAGGTGAGGTGCTGCTAGTTAGCTGGAAAACCCGGATTAGGCCGACAGGTGTCACATGGTGTGGAATTTTACCTAGTACCCCACAATCTGTGCAATTCTGTCACCCAAATCCAGTAGCCCCATTATTAGGATAATGATAACTTAAGCGACAAAATCTCCAGCACATCTGTGATTAAATTGGTTATAATCAATGCGGGATTTCCACCAGGAATCCACTTAGAAAGCTCACGACTCTGATGTGATTCTGCCTGACTGAATTCCTGAGGAGGTGTGTTTTAGCACCAGTACTTTCATATATTTTTAATTGTGTTAATATTTTCTGTGTTCATTGTTTAAAAGGTGAACTGATCCATATCCATATCCATACCCATCTCATTCGCTCTTATTGCCCAGGTAGCTACTTCGGTTGCTTGGTGACTTATATTTAGGAAATGGGGATGGTGCATGGGGAGTTAGCATTCTTGAACGTGACTAGGATTCGCTGGCCCTATTATCATTCACCCCTCAATTCTGACATTGGCAATTGCCTCCACACAGTAGTGCCAGATGAAGGAGACACTGACCATACCATGACAGCATTTCATGGAGATACTTGCATTCCATAGTGTCATCATGACAGGGGGGATAATTGAGAGACTTGCACTTGGCTTTTTTCCTCCTTAAAGGATATTGCAAAGTCGTCCATTGGCCCCAGGATGGGACACATCCTTATAGTATGCATGTGTGCCTGGGCATGCCACGTGAGATGGAAGAAGACAACTGGTTAATGTCAGCTGGAACTCTCCTGTTTTGGGGCTTGTGAACTGGATGTATGCTAGTGTCATTCGAGCATTGAGGCCAAACAGCATCAGTGCTGAATAAAGACAAACAGCACATTTTAAGCACATAGATTTAAGTTTAGCTAATCAAATCACTTTGCCAATTGCCCTTAATGATTGGGAAACATGTGAATGGTTGGTGGAATTTACCTCTGTCAATCTACATTTTGGCTAGCAAATACTGCCCGTGGCCATTCGAGCAATTAGTTTGGGTTACTGTAGAGCTTGAATATGGTCTTGAAATGCTAGAGCTGGAACTTTGTAACTACCACATATTTATCCTGTAAACAGAGAGGTCTGCATTTCTTCCACACTAATAGATAACCCTCCTTCTAATCCTATGATTCAGACAACTAGGCCAACTAGGTGAAAAGAGTGTATAAAATATTACAATGCATTCCCCTTCCTATTGAAATTGTTGCCACTCTAAACCATATTTTCCTTTATGGTTATCTACTGATTTAAACAAAAACTTGTGTGGTTGAAAAAATTGGAAGCTCCGGGTGGACCTGAAAATCCCTCCAATAGTTTAAAAGGACCTCATACCTTCCTTGCCAAACCTGTCTGTGCCATTCTGCAATAAGTAGATCCCACCGTACACAAAATCAAAAAAGCAGTGATTTACCATATTTCATCAGATAATCTTCTCGCTTACGAGGGAATAAACTGCAGGAAGAAAAATAAAAATTCACATTTATTAAGGGTGTAAAGTAAACATCTCCCAAATGCCCAACAATATACAATAAAATTGGTGACCCCCTCCCCAATAATGTCAATTTGAACGATCTGCAGGCCTTTTTCTGGTTCTTATCGCCTCACACGAAGGATGGGAATCCAGAGTCCAGCCTCTAGGCTACATCCATGTGTTTCCAGGAAATGTCCTGGAAGAATTACGGATATTAAGGGTGACACTGGAAAATTGCCAAAACTCAGCTGCAAGACCTTCAAGATCTACTGAAGGAAAAACAATAGAGATCATAAAGTACTTAGCATAGACTGCAAACATAGTGGAATATTGGAGGCACAGCTGTTTTGCCCAATGCTCAATGCAAAAGACATCAATTGACTTCTCTTAACAGATATTTTAGAAACAGATGATTGATCTAAGGTTGCATTCCATGCACATATAAAGCAATAAAGGTCAACCTGGTACAGCACTTCCCATAGATGCAGCCAGGCTACCCATTCAAATACTTTTTCAGCATGCATTTGTGTCATCACTGCAATAACTGTAGGGTTACAGGGCAAAGGATAATGGAAAAACCTTGTAAGATTTGACTTTGAAGTACTCATCCCCAGCAGCCATACAATTGGTAAACCTATTAATTCCTTGTCAGATATGTTTTTAGCTTGTGCACCTGTTTATCAGCGACTTGCTGTAAGTATAGTACTGTGATAATATAACATAGCTTTATTAGCACCTCTAATCTTGATCTTACAAAGTTTCTGTTAATATGCTTTAAAAACATAATTTATGTCATTTTATTGTGAACTTAAATACCCTTGTGGAACAGTTGGTCTACCCCAGGAGACAGCACTTTTACGGAGGGATCTACAAACGGGCCTCTGAAACCTGCCTGCGAAGAGGGTACCCTCTGAGGCCCCCTTTTCCTCCTCCCCCCGTTCTGTCTGAGTTATACCAGCTGCTGTGTCCCCTGAGTGGTGCTCTCCAGTTCCTGCTCCTGGCTCTGCACCTGACACAGCTGTCA
The DNA here is from genome assembly GCF_031143425.1 of Pleurodeles waltl. Classification (NCBI taxonomy): domain Eukaryota; kingdom Metazoa; phylum Chordata; class Amphibia; order Caudata; family Salamandridae; genus Pleurodeles; species Pleurodeles waltl. The sequence continues at coordinate 709,742,703 of NC_090437.1, read as the reverse complement.
GGGGCTCCCCTCTGAGTCCGCATCCTCCCTCCCATGCCTGTGGGAGCACAGAAACACCTAGTCTGTTCTCGCCTGAGTGCTGATGGGTGTATCACTCGATTTGAGGGTCCCAAGAGAGACGTTTGACCTCCTATAGGTTCCTCTGCCCCTCAGGCCCTACCAATGGATCAGTCAAAGCTCCTAATGCACCACCTGATAATCTTGATTCCATCATGGGGGCCATCACCGAATCTAGAGAGGCCCTTGAACACAATTTGGACACTATTGTGGTGGATCTGGGCACACTCCAAGTTGGCCAACTCAAATGTCCTGAGAGGTTGATGACCACAGAAAGGGCTGTTGTTGAATTGCAACCAAAGGTGGAGGATGCCAAAGGGAGAGCATTCCAAAACAACATTAACCTTGTGGGGCTACTGTAGTGAGTGGAAGAAAAGAACATGGTTTCTTTCCTGGAAGAGTGGCTTCACTCAGAGGTGGCACCTGAGGAGCTCCTGCCCTTCTTTGCACTGGGTAGGGTACATAGGGTACCAGTAACCCACCACCACCGGGTGTGCTGTGGCACATGGTGGTGGACTGACTACTGTGTTACCAGGACTGGGTCGATATCCTGAAGGTAGCCTGGAAGAAGGGGGACATACCAATGGACAACATAGGGTCATGTTTTTCCCCTACTTCATGCTGGTGGTCCAGCAGCAGCGCACCTCATTTCTGGCTGTTAAGGCATGGATCCGACAGTTGGGGGTGTCATATGCCATGCTCTTTTTGGCCAAGCTAAAGGTCCTGGGGGTCAATGGGGCAACCTTCGTCAAGGATCCCGGTGTTACTTGGAGGTAGATGGAAACTCACCCTAAGAACTCAGAGGTTCCCAACCCACCAGAGCGCCCTCAGAGGCAGCAATGGCACAGACCTTGTCCCAGTGCTACATCCTGTGCCAGTCCTTATCAGACGCAGGGCCTGGAGGGTCGACTGTGAGCGGTGGAGGGGGTGATTTGCCTTGGGCGGCCAGGCTCTAAGCTCAGTTTAATTGCTAATGGTGCAGGGTCTCACGTCTTGGACTCAGACACATCTTCTGTTTCCCATTGCATCTTTCCTCTGAACTGGATCTACCGAACATCACCCCCCTCCATGAGGCTGATGACCTGGGCTTATTGTGCTGCTCCACCTGTGGACAATACTGTGTGGTAACTGGATTGTGGGGATGGGGTTGATGTGATATGGGTTGATTTTTCTCTAGCATGATGGACTTGTTTCATACCACTTTGGCTTATTGAACTTACCCTGCTGTGCTCTACATTGTGACTACCTATCTGGGCCCCCTACTATAGGCTTGCTGGGCGCGTTTTATCCTCCTATGGCTGGGGAGGTAGGTAGCTACCTGGGAGCCACAGTACCTTGGTGAGCACAACAACCCCACAACTGTTCACTGTGCGACCTCTTGCACAGTACTTCTGTTGGTTCTTCCCCCATTTGTTTTGTTTTTTGTTGGGGCCCTAGCTTGTTAGTGTTTGGATGGTAGGACTGTTTCCTGTCTGTCCTGAAGGGACATATACAACCTTTGCATGTGGAGTATTTAGATGGTTCAGTCCTAGGGTACTATTTAAAGTGCTGGAGGAGAATGTGAGAGGGAAAGGAGGTATGCAGTACTAAGTGGCTGACTGGGAGGGAAAATACCTGCAATAGCAAATATCATGCAATCAAAATACAGAGCAACTAAAGTTGTTGGATGAGTTTATCGAGGGCCTTGGCACCATTCCTCATTGGCCCCATCCTCATTGGAGGAAATTTAATTGCGTAACAGATCCTTTACTGTACAGGTCCCATCCTCCTTTGGTGGACTCTCTAAACATACACACTGCAGAGAAGGTTGTGGACCGGATGTGGTGATGGGGCCTTGTAGACAACCTGGCAGTTGTAGCATCCTTCGGAGAGAGACTACTTTTTCTCCTCTTCATTGCATGATCTCCACATGAGACTAGATACATTCCTTTGCTCCAAGCATGTTCACGTGCAGGTGCGTCACTCAGAGTATTTGGCCTGGACATTATCTGACCATAATCCCTTCATGATCGTTCTGGCCTGGACACCTGGATGCATGTGCATACTCAAATTTGACCTTCATAATGAAACCCTGGAAGAACAGCGGTTTGCAAGAGTCTGGTGCAAGACATTAGTAACTATTTCAGTTACTGAGGTCCACAGCATCCCACTTGACTGAGTGGGAGGCCTTCAGAGTGGTCATTCTTGGCCGCTGGATAGCCTGGAATGGGAGTGGGGTGGAGAACACTGCAGGATGAGGTGAGGACACAGGAGGGGAGGCTATGCGCCCTGGAGCACTGCCGCCACTCCAATCTGTGAGCAGATGGCATGCTCCTCTGAGAAAAAAAGCCCTGGTGACCCTAGCAGAGTGGTTGTGATCCATCGATCACAAAGAGTACAAAGTCCAGGCCCATTCCGAATGAGATAAAGCTGGCACCTTGTTAGCCTGGCTGGCAAATCCGAACATGCACGGCTCACCCATATCGGAGGTTTCAGATGCAACTGGGGAGTGAGTCATTCACTGAATCTGTATAAATGACCTCTTACGGGATTACTATACAAGCTTGTATGTGATCCGCCCCTGACTGGCCTCGACCACCTTGGATTTATTTCTAGGCTTGCTATCTTTACTGCCCTCGGAGCCGGAGGCCATGGAAGAGCTGGGAGTGGATATCTCCTTCAAAAAAGTTACCTCTGTGATGTGGGCCAAGCAATGGGTAAGGTGCCAGACTCAGATGGGTTGCTGGTCAAGTTCTATGAGGCATACATCTCACAGCTGGCTCCTTGACTGACTGAGTTGTATAAATCGGCATGGGAGCCCTGTGTTTTGCCCCTCACAACCAGGGAGCTGGAGTTGGCATACTACCGACCCCTCTCCATGTCTAATGTAGACTATAAAGTACTGAGTAGGGTACTGGCCATGTGGTTACTACCCCAAATGCCAGGCCTCATCCACTTTCATCAGACAGGCTTTATACCCATGAGGTGCACAGAGGTCAATATTAGAATGGTGTCACTGCTGCTTGCTGCTTGCTGCCAGTGGTTTGGATAAGCGGGCAGCGGTCTTGGTAGTGGATATTGAAAATGAGTTTGACAGCCCAAGATGGGATTACTTGTATGCCATGCTGCATCTCTTGGGGCTGGGGATAAATTTGTGGCCTGGGTGCAACTACTGTATGCAACACCCACTGTGAGGGTTAGACCAAGAGAAGTGATCTCGGACTCTTATGCCATAGAGCGCGGTACCTGGGAGGGCAGCGGTACTGCACTAAATACTCATTGTTGGAGGGTAGCATCAATAAGGCCATGACTGAACTCTGGGGATTGATATGTTTCTGGAGGACCCTTCCTGTATCAGTTGAGGGATGTATCACTATAGCCAAGATGACTGCTTTGCCCCGGCTGTTATATTGTTTTGCTGATCTCCCAGTCATGATTCCTCGCTCCTGATTTAGAAAGATGCATTCCCTATTGGTGAACTTCAAATGGGACTCGGGCCACTGCCGGGTGCCTTTGTGAAAATGTAGAGATCCTCCCAGAACAAAGGATTGGCTGCTCCCAATTTTGAAGCATACTGCCTTGAGTCTCAGGTCCAAAGTATGGCCAGATGGGTGAACACTGCGATGCTGGGAGGCCTGTCTCTGGAAGGCAGCACGCTGGACTCACTGTCGTAGCACCTGCTGGAGACCAAAAAGGTTTGTGTTGATCCTCTTACACTGCAACTTGTGGCACAGCATTGCCGGTTGCAATACCTACAGAGGGCAGGGGTGCCTCTTCTTATGCCCTGGTGATACCACACAAATAATTGGCACAGTTTCTGGCCGGAGATGCAGTCCAGTACTTGGGAGAGTGGATGGGCCAGGGGCTGATGCCCTTAGAACTGTAGAACTCTGTGGTACTGAGTCCTTTCGATGACCTACAGATGACACTTGATTTGCAGGTGAGCCATTTCCTCTTTCATGAAGCGGTTGTTGATCTGCTGAGGTGACGTGGCAGAGAGGCCTGGAGGAGCTGCAGTTGCAGCAGGGCTGTTAGTGGTCGTGCACTTCCATTGGCCAGTAGTGGACTGTCACAGGCTTGTATACAACATTCTTGGCAAACACAAGCGCTCCCTGGACCTCCCTTAGGGCACTTGGGCAGCCAGCATTAGTACTCCCATTTCAGATGTGGACTGGGCCAAAATACTTGCTGAAATGCCTTGAGTCTCATGCACGGCCCACTTTAAATTAATTAATTTCTATTATTTGCATTGGGCATTTCTCACTTCGGAGAGAATTAACTTTCTTCCAGAGTGCAGAGTCAAGTGCCCTAGATGTAGTCTGGCAGATGCTGACATACTCCATATGGTGCGTGGCTGCCCTCATTTGGAGGGATTCTAGAGGGAGATGGTGGGTGTGATCACTAATGTAACGGAATGCGTTCTGCAAGCAGTACCTGTGGCTTACCTCCTGGGATTGTTCCCAAGGGCAGCCAAGAAAAAGTCACCATGAGATTTAATGATCTAGTGCTGATTCTAGCGAAAGGACAGATCACGATTAACTGTAAAAAAACACTATGGTCCGATCGATTCCTAAATGGATGGGGAAGCTCTGTAAATGAGCCGACTTTGAGAAAGTGACCTTGCTGAGAGAGGGCAAGAGGGGGAGTGGCACCATGTAGGTGGCTAGGGCCTGGGGTGTTTTGGTGGAGGAGCTACATGAGGATGCTGCAAGGTCAGATACTGCTTCCAATGTGGATTGGTAAGATACTGGAGAGATTCCGTCCTTCCCTTGTGCTTCCCTGTCCCTTTCCTTTAAAGAGTATATCTCAGGGTGAGCAATGTGCACCTTCGATGGTCCCCTGACACACAAGTCGACAGAACCTCAGAATAGGCAAATGGGTGGTGGGTTTTGCTATATTGACTGCATTTTGATAATGCTGTAGTATGTCTATGCCCAGTGTGCTGTGGTATTGATGTATAGAATTTGAGCGGTTCATGCATGCAGTACTGTAAGAATGTATCTACTGATGTACTACTGTATTTCTGTATTGTGCTTGTAATGGAAATGCTAATACATTTTGGATAAAAAACAAAAATCCATTGCCAATCCTTTATTTGACTAATGATACTATAGATGTTATTCTCCATTTCAAAATGTGCAAGAACTCTCCTTGGTTGGTCCTTTGCTCATATTGTTTTCAAAGAATCAAAGCTGAAAGTAGTACACTATGGCTGCCTGCTATTCCTCACTAATTCTGAATGACAAACATTTTCGTCAGCACTGAATACCATTTCGGACTCACCTAAAAGACTTCTAGTAGAAGCTGGCATTTGATGCAACAGCACTGCACTCATCTATGCCTCTTGATTGCACCCATTTGTAGCTCACTCATACTGTACAAACAACAGCTGTAACTGCTCCCCATTTCTTTATGTCTCTTCTTCCAATGTGTGGAGTCATACTGACTGGGTGTTACCCAGTCAGGTGTTACCCATGTCCAAACTGCTCCTTGCCCCTTTCCTTTTTCAGTCATCCAGGCTGCTCACACCCACTCAGTTCAACATGCGTTTTCTATTGCCTAGATGGTGCTCCCACAAAAAATCCACAGCTGCTCCCTGGGTAAGTTAGATCAGTGCCAGGTACACCACTCAATGTGACATTGTTAGAAAAAGGCTTCAACAGTTTTCGAATGGGCTGGCGGGGGGGGGCAGTGTTTACGTTTTGCTGGACAGTGCTTGCGCTGTGCTTGTGAGATCTCTTGTAAACCAAAAAAGTCTTAAAACGGGCCTGGCTCCCACGTATTACGTCATTACTTACCATTTCTTATCATTGTTCGGCTCCAACGTCATTCTCGTTTACTTGCTTGTTATTGGTCAGAGCCTCCTCCTGTCCTCTGCTTCTTCCTGGGCATTGAGTCTTCATCCCTGCTTTGGAGTGTGACCCAATTACAGCTTCCTGCTCAAGGCCAGTATCCTTTCATTGGCCTTAGCTCCTCCAAGTACACTTTTTTAACTTTTGAATGTGCACTCTTGTAGAGTGTATGTCCCTGCACTCTTTATCCTTTACCGTAACTCTCCTCCTGCTGTCCATTCTATTTCCGCACCCTCCTGCTTTTGTTCTCTTTCTTCACCCTCGCCTTGGTCCCACTGTTATTCTGTTCCCCCTGCCCATTCTATTGAACCCAACCCTGCCCTCCTCCTGCTGTCTTTTCTTTTTGATTCATCCCCACCCTCCTCCCAGCACCTATAACAAAGATTCAAGAACTCTTTTTAATAATAATTTAAATCCTAGCTTAACAGCCAAGTCAGATTTTACTATTTTAGAAATTACCCTTGTAGACAGCTGTTATTTCTCTACCTGGGGCATCTTCTCCTTTGGCCTGAAATCGTGGCATGAAATTGTGCCTGGGACCAATTTTCTTAGACAGGTTGTCTCCCAACCATATATATTCCCCCCCTGCTTTTGATTTTACAGAAAGGGGGAGTAGATTATCAGAACTATACATCAGCTGTATACAGATTTTGTTAAATATTACTGAACCAGAGCAGAAACTCTCTATTAACATTGTAGGAGAGAGAAAATAGAGTGGCCTCAAATTATTGCATTTTTTTTCTCGAAACTGTGAAGCTGGAGCCCACACTGCAGCAAGTACGTTTGCCACTGTTGTGCCTGGCTAGAAACTTGAAGGCACTAAAATCCATCTCTATGCCCTTTTTACAAAAAGTCCCAGGGAGCAGTGTCCAGAAGCAGAGAAAATAGCTGACATAAAAAAGCAATGGTTATTGTGTTTCAATAGCAACAGCAAAAGTAGGGAAACACAAACCCTGCTGCCTTTGGATGGTGCTACCTGCTGCATGCCTGGGTGAACTTAGGTATCCCAGTCTGGAACAAAAATGTTATACTTTGTCAAACATTTACAATTATCCAAATTCTCCTGACTACATAGGCATGATTACAAAAATTGCATGCTCCTATGGCCTATGCTACACTCATGCCTTGAGAAAATTAAGACCTGGCTGCAAGGCAGCTGGCTCCAACAGAAGAGAGAAAAACTGAGCTTTTATTGATAGAAACTTAACAACCAACATGGGCTTGCTTAAGCATTTTCACCTATCCTGGCTTTAGCAGTCAAGCTGGTTAACATGGTAGAAACATTAGGGTTTACAAGGACAAAGGGCCTCATTATAAGTTGGCGTTCCCACACGGGACCGGCAAACTCAAAGGGAGGACGCCACCACCATATCGGTGACATTCCCCACGAGCATATCACAATGCTGCCTCTGAGTTGAATGGCAGGAACTTTGTAATACACGTTCTGACCAGCAAGAACAGTGATAGGATATTGATCTCAGCTCCTTTAAGGGAGTAGAGGCCAATATTCTTACACTCCAGCACCCTCTGAAAGTGCACTGTCTGCCTCGCAGACAGTGCACATTCCAACTGTGCTCGGCATGGGGCCCCCCAGCATTGGCTTTCCACCAGTTTTTTCATGGTAGTGTCCCCGCCAATGGATGGTGGAACGAGGGGTTACAATCAGCCAGGTGGCGCTGAGTTCAGTGCCGCCCTGGCTGGTTACAAGCCTAACCGCCACGTCAGAAGCCATATTTCCAGTGGGGACAGTAGTCCCCTGGGGGGGTTCACCCTCTAGGATTGTAATTGGGCAGTCAGATGCCAAAGTTGCACGATCCGACCATCAACGCAAGTGTAGTGGTCCTCAGATCACCACACTGGTAATGATACCCAAACATCTTACTCTACAAGCACAGATTAGAAGGGTCCTAACAAAATGTTACTTCCTTTTCCTTTGAGACTTCACGGGGAGGTGAGAACATCTAGCATTTGCAGACTTGCCTACCTATGCATTATCCCTTTATCTAGGCATTTCCAAACTACATTGATGATGCTGCAAGAGGTACAAGATAAGTGAGGTCTCATTGGAAACTGACAGAAAATGTGTTCATGTATTTGACAGCAGGCGAAAGTTGCACTGGTTATGGTGAGAAGACCATATTAAGCACATAAACCTGTGTAAAATGCACCACTGTACTTACGTTGCTATCACTTGGTACTTTGTAAATAAACTTATCTTCCTTCAAACCATCAGATTGTTAAAAACATCAAGTAAACATTTACTCAGCCTGATACTTTTTGACTGCTTCTCAATGGGAAACTGTAGCCCCTTTACCAACGGAATTCCCTGTTCTATAATCTCTATTATATTGTTCAACTGTGTAATTCAGTAAGGATCAGCTGGTAATGTTTTGACCATCACCTAGAGAATATAAAGTATGCTAGATGTGTGTACAATCTCTGTCTGAATGGCATTTGGTGTGTGTGAGAAAGTGGACTATTACTTGAAGATGATTGTAGTCCTCTCCAATAAATAATACCAAAGTCCTTCACTAGGTCCAGTTAGGTTTCAATAACTTAAACCTGAGCTGTAGCAAGAGCAGGCAGTCTTAACTTAGGAGAAACAAGTGTAAAAAATGTATCAGTAACAAAACAGTTAAAAACAGTTGACAAAACAATAAAAATCACACTCCAGTTTATAAAAATACCAAACCTTTTAGTCTTCAAATAGACATCAACACATCCAAAGTCAGATGAGGGGAATAGGAGATATGATTTTTAAGAGTTTTAGATATTTCTAGAGCTAAAAAGCACTGAGCACCAACTGCGGGTAACTAGTCCCACTAGACCAGTTCAAAGTCAAAAGTTGAGGCAAATTAAAATCGAGTGTGTTTTGGGAGCAGGGATCAGGTTTGTCCTTCTGGAAAGTTTTCCTTCTGATTTAGACATTTTCAGGACAAAACTGTTGTGGATGTGTTAGCCGTCAGCTTGGATCCCACGTAGGGCTTTGGCCAAATGTTCAAGGCTCTCGCTATTGATGATGGGAAAGTTATGAGTAGACAAAGTCCAAAGGCTGTGCCCAGGAATGTCTTTTCGGTGGTCAGCTGCTCCTCATATCGGCCTCAGTGGAATCACACTGTGTTTGGACATGGGAACTTTTCTCAGAGTCGAATTCCTTTCAGCAGAGCAAACCAGTAAGTTAATGTTGCTGGCTGGGGCTTGAGGTGATTCAGCAGCAGCCTCTGGTTCTTATTGCAAAAGGTTTGGAAAAAGGTTATAAGTCTCCAGTCTTGCAATTGTAGAGGGGAGAGTATACTCCAGCCAAGGGTACTGGACCTTATTGGCATCACTTAGAGATCAGGAATTAATCTTGCAGAAGCAACCAGCAGGGTCTGGGACAAATCCTGTTTGAATTGATCAGCTGCACTCAGCAGTTTAATGGGCTTTTTGCATCGTTTGTGTTCCTGGAGTTTAACAGGAGGCTAGCCAACTAGCCCATGAAATCCACTCTTCTGATGTGGCTTTAAGTGAGAGAAAATCCAGCCCTTGCAATCTGTTTCCTCATGTTACAGCCAGTGTAGACCTCTTTCTGAAGTAGGGTTCAGCAGGTGCTGTCCTTCTGTCTTTCTCAGGTCCAGCAGTGTTCAGAAGAAGGTACCCGGGGGGGCTTTTATGCTTGGCACAAGCTTGTGAGTGGGGGTGACTCCCTAACACATAGGAAAAATGTTCCCTTTGCGACCCTACCCACTTTAACATCATTTCCTGGAGGCATGGCCCCATACTTTCCCAGAGTACCCTGCTCTGCTAAAACTCAACATGGTATACTCTTTCTTCCCTTGTTCAGAGTTGTAGACACAGCGTTCTTGGCACACAAATGAAGGTTGTCTGTGGAAATGAAGAACACCTCTTCCAAAATCATTTCTAGGACATATTTTCCTCATCACTGGGATTGGTACTACTCTGGCTACTTGGACAATAGCAGGGGCCTTTTGTTCCATTTCCAGAGAGCAACTCGCAGCTCCCAGCAGGATGCCAGGTGACAGTTGGAGATTATCTCTGAAAGGGCGACCAACTGTCTCAGGCAGAAAAATACCAGCTTTCTAAAAATGGCATTTTCAAAATAGTAATTTAAAATCTGACTTCACTATCAGATTGGATTTTAAATTCTTATTAAGTTGAGTGCTTTAATAATGGTTCTAGATATTTCCAGATTAAAGGTATGCATTATAAGGTGTTATAAGGTAACCAAGTGATTTTCTATGGGAGAACCAGCAGTGCAATAGTGAAAAATTACTTTTGAGATTTTTCACTGCCAGGATATGTAAAACTTATTTTTAAAATATCTTGCACCCTGACCTATGAACACTTGGGGTCTACATTAGGGATGGAATATAAGTACTTCAAGAAATGATTAAACCTGGCAAAGTGCTTATTTATCCAGGTTGAATTTGCAATTTTGAAACTGTAGTAGTGGCACAATAGAGACTGCAGTCAATCAGTGGCATTTAGCTTACAGGTCCTGGGTACACTTGGTACCATATGCTAGGGACTTAGAGGTAAGTTAAATATTCCAATCACATATTAGCCAATTCTACATGATTTTAGGGGTCAGAGCATATACACTGGGCACTGGATGCCAGCCCCCCAGTGTTAAAAAAAATCCATACACCAATAGCATCAGTCCAGAAATTTGGGAACATATAAGCAAAACGTGACTTTCCTTACAGTGTTTCATCTGGATCTTCAACTAGGACACATATTCAGTTTTCAGGCTCTTCAAGGGACATGTCTTTAGAATCCTGACAAACTCTCCTCTCACCACAATTCACAAATTCAAAAAGAATACATGTTGTCATGCTGAATTCTATCCTCAAAATTGGGGTGCCCTACCTTTAACAGTCCCTCGCAGAGAAGGAATAACTGGTTCACTGACTTTTTCCTTCCCCCCCACTCTTTTTTGCTTTTGTCAATTGCCTGGCAAAAGCACCCTTGGCCAATATCATCTGATCAATTTCATTGCATGTATTTATGTATGTTCAATAAGAGGTGATTGTACAGTGCAAACCAGCTAGAAAACAGAAGAGCACTGTCCAGAATTGAAAACATAGATGCAATCATAAAGTGGAAAGCTGTGTTGGGTTCGGAGAGGGGAAGTAGACTAGTTACAGTGTTATGGTGTAGTGTTGTTTAACAAGATGTATTTTTTTCTAAACTGAAGCAGTATTGCGCCATTCTTATGGATAGATGAATGTTGTTCCAGGTACTAGGTGGATAGCTGGAGAAGGTCTTAGGTGTATTTTTGTCTTTCTTTCATTGATTGTAATTAATGCGCTCTATATTATACTAAAACAGAACGCATTCGTTTTAAATTGTCCCTAGGAGCGCACAAGTGCAACTACTCTGTACGTTCTGTATTCTGCACATCACACAGCGGGCTTCCGAACGAGTTTCCTATTTGACTTTATAAGGAGCAACCCACGTAGATGATACCAGCTGGTATTTACCCATGAGTTAACAGGGATCATGAACTAAACTCCCCAGAATTGGAATAAGTAGCTAAGGAACCCGTTTTCAGCGAGGAAACGTCAAAGCATAAATACCCTCGGATGAAGGACCAAAGGAGCTCCGGAATGCTTTGGGGACTGTTGTAACTTGGAGCAAATTGGAATGTGCATATAAGAAGGAACAATGAATGAATAAAAGATGAAGAAATACAAACTAGACGGAGATGTTATTTAGAGAAGTTAATCTTTGTTTTGATGTGGAATCGTTTGAAGAATATAACCAAAACAGGAGCTTTATGCTAATATTGGATTAACTATAAAGAGCTGAGTCATAGCAAGGTGGCCTCACGAGACGTCAAAGTGGTGCAGAAGAAACCAAACTGCCCCGAACAAGGAACAGTGCGAACGTATCAATAACCAGCCGGGCCCAGAATTATCTGGTCTCTTTGCAAAGGTTTTGCCTGATTATGGGGGATTAATGCTCCCATTCATCACCTGCTGATGGCAGGAGGTAGCTGGAAGGGGGCCATGGTGGTGTTTTGGGCAGGGGTCGTACAGTGATGAAGTCAGGCTCCTGGGATGCTGAGGAGGGCATAGCACGCTTCGCACTCTGCTTCTGCTGGCACCGTAGCCCCAGTGGTTTATATTACTGTGTGTCTTTTCACACCCAGGAAAACCAGGCCCAGTATTTCTGCACTCGGAAATTCCAGGTGCAGGAAAATCAGGAAGCTCAGACAAACCCCCTCGTCCAAAGAACACTACTCCAGCCAACTCGTAATGAGGTTCTATGTTAGCTGCAAATGGGGACACACTCCAGACTCTGCAACCGTATGATATGTCAGCAATACCTTTGCACAGGTTCGTAGACATTGCTTTCACACATTTGTGAAGTTGTATAGTGAAAATGGCAAATTTCAGAAATTGGAGGTTTTGTACACTTTGGGAATTTCATCCACAAAAAAAATGGCGGATTCAGAGAGCTAAATCTGGCATCTAATAAGCTTCAGAAGAAACAGTTTCTCTTGTTTTCGACGCAATCGATTCTGCTCGCCGTGTTTTTTTCTGCTACCAACGCAGTGCATGTTGTGGAACGTGTTGCAAGGATATTGTAATCGTATTACAGAGAGCGAGGTCGATCAGGCATGCACTGTTTCTCATTCAACAACTTAAAGCCATTTCTATTGCGGTTCATTATCTGACCAAGGACCTCATCTAACAGCGACTTTTACTGAAGCACTTGGAAGCGCTCGTTCCTCTTGGCTCACCCTGACCTAACATTTTTTGGTCGAGTAATGCAATTTGTTAGCTTTTTTATTTAGTTAGTTGCTTAAATTTATTTTTATGTTTGAGAAACCTGAGCCTATTTTGTACTGGCACCGTCCAAGAGGAAGTAAGTAAATGTTTCCAATGAGGCTCGGAAAGAGGTGGGTGCCGTCATCCATAGGGTACCTCGAGAATTGCCTAGGATAAAGGAAGGATGGACTCCTGCCTACTCATTAAGTGAATGCAAGGCTATGTGAAAAGAACATCAACAAAAATGGAGCCCAGAACTGATGTACAACGCACCACTATTCAAGCTAGTCACTGGTAGGATTACATTATGTAACGTGTGCCAGGTCTGCTTATAAAACAGTTGCTGTGGCTGTGTAAGCTTTGCTGCATAATCAGAAAATCACCACTGTAAACCTCATGTTGTGCTTGTTGTATGCAAGAAGACCCACGCACCAGCAAAGTGCTGCTTCTTTTTCCTTAGTTTTATCCTTTACGCTTTGTGTGTGTTATGTCCAAGGGTGTGTCTTCCATACATGACCCTGCTAACTCCCAATCTGATTCATCTTTTCACTCTGGGGCTCGTTTTAGGCCAATTAATCTTTTGACTCTGATTGAAGACACCTTAGGACGAGATAACTAATTAACATGTCAATCAATATGTCAATAACGTCATCAATAAGACTCAGGAACCACCATGACCTTGCAGTCATGAATAACCACACCAGTTTGGTACGATTATATGAAGTTTATTCCCTATTGACTACAATTCTACCAGCAAGTTTATTAGTCTCAAAACCATGAAACACATTAGCATTGCCATAATATGGCAACTCGAATAAAATTTCAATAAGGCTAGGATCACAAACATTAGAACATAGCACAACGTCAACATAGGTTATCCTTAGCAGAGTTTCATTAAAGCATCATTTAACAAAGCATTGAACCAGTCATTTGTCTAATTGCGTCCGTTTCAGTGAACCCCTTAACTAACCTCGAATTAGCATTGGCATGTTGGGCTTCATGCAAAACAATTTGGTAACACTAATTTGGAAAACATCTAACTATGGTCTCTGTCAAAAGAAGCAGTTGGCACCTAGAAAGAAAAGGCAATCAGACAATTACAGTTTCATCATTATATAGTTACCCTCTGTATTGGGTCAGCATACAGATTCAGTCTTCGTCCTCAGGACATCAGTTGATTCGCCATTAGACAGGGAATTCAGCAAGAACGGGTAAGAAGGGACACTTCCCTCATAAGGAGGAAATGTATATATCGGGCAAGGTAAGGGCAAGGATGATTTGAAGAACCAAACAACAAAGTCCCTATGCAGAGTGACAAAGTGTCTGGGTCATAGCAAAGTTCGCAACAGCATCTCCTAATAGCTCCTCGTGTCAAAGGTTTTTATCCCTTTTCTGTTGTACAATCCGCTAATTCTTGATTGGTTGGGGTTGGCACCCCATATCTCCATCCAATAGGTTTTCAATGATTTCATCAAAATTGTTACGCCATAACAGTTCTCACGTAGTTTATTGGTTCTTATGATTGAAGTCTTCAGTTGGCAGAATGTCCGATATGATTTCATACTCTTGTGGTCGTCTCGCATCTTCAGTCAGTAGGTCCATTGTCTGTACCGGTTCAGGCGACCTTGTACCTGTTACTAGTCTACAGTGTTGCATTCAGCAAAAATGTTTCTTCTAGCAAGTCGAATTTCATGAGAACGGATCTACTACGGTTACACTCATTCTTTAGCTTTTGGAAAAGTACGATAACATGTCCTTCAGCAAGTCAGCACACTGCACGTTAGAAAAACACATTTAATATGAAAACCGGGCAGCTAGGCCTCGACTCATGCTAACTAAGCCTAATGATTTATTAGCAAAACCTTAACATATAACTTTTAATATTAGTGTAAAATCATACGTTAACATCTCATTTTCATTATTATTAGTCAGTTTCATTAGTCATGGTATACATTGGTGGCCAATCCCGTGGGCACATTTCAAGCGCGTGTTTAGCAATAACACATTAATACATTTTCTATGCGGCATTATTATGCATTAGTATATAAGCATTTCATGTTCATTTTGAGTATAAATGCTATGCTCTCTCAGTCCCTCCTCTGATGACACTTGTCATCACACAAAACCTTTCCTTTCACAACCATTCACTTTCTTAGGTTACACATTTCAATTTCTTCCCCCCTGTGTGATCTTTCCCAAATTTCTTTGAACGTTTTCCCCTTTTTCTTTTCTTCTTTTCTTTTATTGTGTTTTGCCAAATTTATTTTATTTCTTTCACTAATTTTGCATGATAACCACAGTCCAAATACACAAGTTAGAACAATCAATATACCCCCTATTATTTTTGCAAGTATCCCATTCCAAATACTACTAAACCAATTCCCTACTTTAGTAATTCCTTTTCCAACCTTTTCCCAAACTACAGGTTCTTTCAGCTCCTTCAAATCTCCACTATCTCTTGTTAGGTTAGTAAGCTTACCTCTAAGCTTATTACTATTATCTGGAATAAATGCACAACAATGGCGCTCACTAAGCATCTTACAGACTCCACCACTCTTCGCTAAAAGAATGTCTAAAGCAAGCCGATTTTGAAGAGTCATAGCCCTCTCCAGCAAGTTAAGGATCCATCAGGAGTATAGCCCCTGTGAAGTTTGTCAGCATGTTATCCACAATAGTGGATAACTTTTGAATCTTTAGGGAGTTTAAGATAACCCCTACTGAAGGAATTATGGCTCCAAATATGTCACCTACGACAGCAGCCGCTGTCTCTCTCTTTTGTCTAGTATGTTGTAATTCAGACATTCTAGGAAGCTGCTTTAAGTCATCAATTTGGTAGATCATTGGGAAAACTATTCCCAAATAACATGTCCCATGCCATCCCTTTGGAAGATGGTAATAAGCATTGAGTCCACATATATAATAGATCCCAGGGTTCGCTGGATCCTGTCCATTTAACATGAATGTCCATTTACTCTGAAACAAAAACATATGCCTGCACTCACTTGTTCCCACAAATAAAGTGTCATGATCAGATTTTGGCCTATATATACAAAGCCTTCCTACGTGTAATGCATCTATAGCTAATTTGCCCTGTGTTTTTATTGCGCTAAAAGCATAATCATTTGCAAACATTCATTTTTCTAAACTCTTTTCCAGCCTTTCCTTTAATGCTTTTCTTCTATCATCAGTGTGATCTAAGAAGATCTTTTCTACAGGCGTTAGTAAGCAGGTTAGATTATTGCGGTGCGCATAAGTTGTTCCAAATGTCAGTGTCGGCTCAAAGAAACCCCTAACTAATTTTATGCTGTGTTCCTTAGCTAATTTATTTAGAAACTCAATTACAGGCAGAGAGGAAAACACTACATCTAAGTTAGAATAGAAGTATTGAACATGTTCTTGATCATAGAATCTCGTTAATAGCAAACTACAGCTTATTCCGCAGGTAAGTGGCAGACTATAGTAAGTAACCCCTTCTTGTACTGATGAAGGAATCTTTGTGCACACATAGCAATTCTTTGCATCCATTGTCTCAACATACTCATTCAGCAAGCAATAGAAGACATTAATAGATAGTTCCCCTTTTGAATTAGTTCCCTAATGCAAGTACTTTGTGTCCTGCTCAAACCTCTCCAATGGTGTTAGTGTAGTAGTAGTTTCAGGAGTTGGAGCATTGTTAGTCGCATTCTTCTCCACCAATGGCATTCCCACAATCACACCTATAATTATTATTGCACATACAATACAAAAGATAACACTCAACCAACCAAGCATCCTACCCTTATCATTATTTCTAAGGTTACTCATGATCTGTAAAGAATCAGAGAGCAGAATAGGATAAAGCAAAACAATCAACTTTGAGATAGACTAAAAGCTCTTTTTTTTTTCTTGTGCAAAGTCTCTTTTTCTTAGCAAGTATTTACAGCGCTTCACTCACTCCCAGGACCCTTTGTCAAATCAGTTTAGCAGCTTGCCATAATCCGTTTTTCAGAGTCAATTCAGGTTATCAGTGTCACATCCGGTAATTTATCAGTCTCTGTTCTTAGGTTCTTTTCTTTGTTTATTAATTTCAACTTTACCACAGTCTCTTTCTATGGTTGAATTCAGGTGCCGTAGTATTGACCTGCAATTTCTCGATCAAAACAGAATGCCAATAATTCTTGTTGCCATACAGCTGATGTTGCATACGCCCATTCAGGACCTGCGTATCTCCTGTTTGCAACTCTCTTTCTTTTCAGTTTGCGATCACCCTGTAATTCTCCTTCACTGAGACCTTCTTTCCTGGTTGTGTCATCTTCTTCCTCTATTGTTTCGTTAGGGAATCACTCTCTCCTTTGCAGCTTGTGGCTTCGGCCAGTTATCTCCTTTAGGTGTTTTCTTTCTGCTCGGTCCTTCAGGATGTTGAACAGTGCCCTCCTCTTGTACTATGGTGTTTTCTCTTGATGGGTCTGCAAGTGGCACAGGAGGAGTCTGAACACTCTGATCTACTTCTGCCTCACCTCCTTCGCCTTCAGGGTCAGTTATGGGCTCAACTTCAAACCCGTATCCGTCTGCTTCTGGGAGAACCTCTCTTTGGGCCGGTTTCCCTGTTGCCTCAGCTGAGATAGGCTCACTGTCACCCCTCTGGATCTCGTTTACTGTTTGAGTGACTAAGCTGTACTCAGCGAGCTCTCTTTCAGTCTCAGTTCCCCTTTGATTACTCTCCGGCCCTGAGACTTCCTTCTCTGCAGCTGTTGTTTTGGACACTTCAAGTTCCTCATCAGTTGGACAAGTCACCTTCTTTGTGTGACTGGCATGTATCCATTTTGGAAGACCTGCACATTTTCACAGCAGTAGTAGTTGTCAGTATTACTTGGTATGGCCCCTTCCAACATGGCTCCAAACACGACATCCTTACGTGTTTCTTGACAACAACCCAGTCACCGGCTTTCAGGGTGTGACCTGGATCACTTATCGGTGGCAAAGTGGTAGCCTCCACCTGGTGAGAAAAAGAGCGGACCACGTCAGCCAGACCCTTGCAGTAGTCCAACACCATATCATCCGTGATATTCACAAGAACATTTGCAGGCACCGCGGGCAATCTCATAGCTCGGCCCATAAGAATCTCATGAGGAGACAGTCCTGTTTTCTTGTCGGGTGTGTTTCTCATTGACATCAGTACTACAGGCAATGCATCTGGCCATTTCAAATTGGTAGCTGTGCACATTTTTGCCATTCTCGACTTCAAGGTACCATTCATCTGCTCCACTAGTCCTGATGCTTCAGGGCGATAGCTACAATTCAACTTCTGTTCAATGCAGCACACAAGCTTAATCACCTCATTGTCGAAGTGTCTTCCCCTATCTGATTCTAAAGAGATCGGAAACCCGAAACGTGGTATTAACTCCCTAAGCAGCAGCTTAGCTACTGTGAGACAGTCATTCCTACGTGTAGGGTAAGCTTCAATCCAATGACTGAAAATGCACACAATCACCAACCTGTATCTCAGACCTCCACACACAGGCATCTCAGTAAAATCCATCTGCATTCTGCTAAATGGACCTCCTGCTCTCCCAACGAGGCTCAAATTCACCACAGTCCCTTTCCCCGCATTCATCTGCTGACAGATGATGCACCTGTAACAGATGACTTCTGCAGCTTGTCTGAATTTTGGATTGAACCAATCAATTTTGAATAACCTGATAATTGCATCTCTCCAAACATGTGCTTGACCATGGTAAAACCTTGAAAATTGTGACAAAAGACTGTTTTGCAAAACCATTTTCCCCTCCTCTGAAACCCATAAGTCATCAGATCTCTGTACGCCTTGCATTCTCTGCCAGGAACGTTTCTCCTCTTTCCTGGCACGTCCCTGCAATGATTTTAGCTCATCCAGTGTGTCAACCACCCTTAATGCAGCATACCCTGAGCATGTCTCATTTTCAGTTTCAGGTAACAATTCAAATTGGTCTTGAAACGATATACAGTTCAATGCACAAAACCTTGCGACTTGATCTAAATATCCATTTCCCATTGACACAAAATCTTGTGACTTAACATGAGCATTGCATTTCACCACGGCAATTTCAAGAGGTAACTGAATCGCATGCAACAAGTCCTTAATTTTCTCGCCATTTTTCACTGGTGAACCAGAAGAGGTCAGGAAACCCCTCTGTGACCACAACTGGCCAAAATCATGTACAATTCCGAATCCGTATCTGCTGTCAGTATAAATAGTGACTTTCAGGTTTTCAGCTGCGTGGCATGCTCTAGTAAGAGCAATTAATTCAGCCACTTGAGCAGAGTATTCTCTTTCGAGCCAGGAAGCTTCTAAGATACCAGTGATTGTACACACGGCATATCCAGCCCTCAGAACTCCTACTGCATCTCTCAGGCTTGAACCATAAACAAAGATAATGTAATAATTTTCTTCCAGTGGGTATCTTTAATGTCAGGTCTTGGTTTGGTGCACAGATCTGTTACCTCAAGACAATCATGTTCTACCTCCTCAGCATCATCAATGTCTGCATTATCAATAGGAAGTAAAGTTGCCGGGTTCAACACAGTACATCTTTTCATAGACACATTGGGTGATCCCAGTATAATTGTTTCGTACTTTGTTAATCTCGCATTTGTCATATGCTGTGTCTTTGTTCGGGTCAACAGGATTTCAACTGAATATGGGACCATTACTGTTAAAGGATGTCCCATCACCATAGCCTCACACTGAGTGAGGCTTTGACCAACTGCTGCCTCTTCACGCAAACAACCCGGTAAGGCTGTTGCGACTGGGTCCAAAGTAGCTTAAAAATATGCTACTGGGCGGTTTGCACCTCCATAGACCTGTGTCAAGACAGACAAAGAACAAGCATCACGTTCATGACAAAACAGTACAAAAGGCTTTGTGTAATCAGGCATACCTAAAGCTGGTGCCCTGCACATGCTTTCCCTCAGTTCCATGAATGCCTTCATCTCTTTCTCGGACATTGTTATGGCACCCGGGTCATCCTGAATTTCTTTAACAGTCAATCTCACCAAAGGCTTAGAGATAACCGAGAAGTTGGAAATCCACTGACAAAAGTAGCCCACCATTCCCAAAAACATCATGACATCTCTCTTTGTTGTCAGGGGATTCATCTGTAATATGTCTGTCACCCTCTCCTTGGATTTTTTTCTCGACCCTTTCTCAATCAGTTGATCTAAGTACTTCACCTCTTTCTGACAGTATTGCAGCTTCTTTGGGGTCACTTTATGTCCATTCTTTCCCAAATGGTTCAGTAAGGCAATTGTAATACCTGCAGTCATCTTTTGTTCTGGACGCAATTAACAAATCATCAATATACTGTACTAGAGTCGAACTGAAAGGCAGTTCTAATGATTCCAAATCCTTCTTCAGTATCTGATTGAAGATGGAAGGTGATTCATAAAATCCTTGAGGAATTCAACACCAACTGTAAACCTGGTCCAGGAATTTGAAACTAAAAAGAAATTGTCTGTCCTCATGAAGAGGCACCGAAACGAATGCTTGAGACAGGTCTACAACTGTGAACCATTCTGCATCACACGGAACCTGAAACATGATCCCGGCTGGATTTGGCACTATGGGGCAACATTTTACCACAATCTCATTTATTTTCCTCAAGTCTTGAACAATTAGAACTTTCCCACAAGGCTTTTTCAGACCCATTATTGGTGAATTACACGGGCTGCTCATCACTTCTTTCAGAACACCTTGCTTTATAAAGTCTGCAATTATCTGCGTCACCTGTATAAAGACATCTTGTGCCATGTTGTACTGCGGTACCTGGGGGAACACTGCATTTGGCTTTACCTCTACTTTAACCAGTTCTACTCCTTTTATTAGTCCCACTTCTTTTCCTGTCAAGTCCCATACCTTTTCTGTCACTGTTCCCCGTAATTCGGGTGGTAAGCCAGTCACTGTGAACATCGGGAATAGGGTTATCAAAGGGTGTTCTTCATTTGAGGTCTCCGTCTCTAACTCTCATAACTGACCATCGTCCCCTTCATCATCACTGTTTGTCTGCACCTCAGTCCCTTCATTGGAACAGGTAATCGAACACCTTGTTTTACACAGTAAATCTCTTCCCAGTAGGGATGCAGGACTCGAGTCACAGACTAAAAAACTATGTAATCCCTGGAAAGTACCAATCTTGACTTGGACTGGATCTGTAATCGGATTTGTCAGGAACTGATTTGCTACTCCTACCACCCTCATGGTACGCCCGAAAGTGGCAATTTCGGAACCTCTGCACTTCTGACTGTAGAGCGTGTAACTCCTGTATCAACTAGGAATGAAACCTTATGACCCATCACCTTTCCTTCTACATAAGGTCCCCTCTGATCTACCTCTAGGACGCTGCAAGCCTGCACTCCTCATTATCTGAACAATCATTCGACCATTCATCGCTTATTCCATCCTCACCACGCAATGGGAACTGCTGTACTGTGTTATTTTGACTCACTGCTTGACCTGTGACCTGTTGAGTAAGCATCACCTGTTGCTGGCCCATTGGAGCTAATGGTATCTGCATTTGCTGTCTAGGTACCATGGGAATCTGCTGTTGTGCCTGCTGCATTTGTGCTGGTTGAACACGTGGCATTTGTATTTGTTGCATGGGTTGGAGACCCTACATCTGCACCATGGTATTCTGGAAATTCGGATTTTGGCCTCTCACTTTCGGACCCCTCACATTTTGAAATGTACCAAAATCATTGCTTTGTTGAACAGCACCATCCTGCACCATCATTGGGCACTCCCGTTTCCAGTGCCCCACGCCCCCGCACGTGTGACATGGTGACATCTTTTTCATCCCCTGCACATCATTTTGAACCACAACAGTATTCATATCTGGACCACGGTTCACAAAACCTCCTCGACCTCTCGGTTGTGCCTGAAACACTCCAGTTCCCTGCGGTTGCTGCTGTACCATCTGCTGTATCATATTTCCTTGAATCCCTGCTTGCGCTGCCTTAATTTGCATCACCATCACCTTCTCCTTTAACTTTCTCTGCTTCAATTCAATCTCGTACCTACAGTATTTCGCATACTGCAACACCTCATCAATCGGCTTCGCTTGCCAGCCGATCAAATGATTCTTAATCATCTGGCTAATCTCTGGTCTCAGCCCTTCAACAAACCTGAACACAAGGTGATTCATATCTTTCGGTTCTATGACCTCAGTGCCACTGTAGTGTTTGAATGCCTTCAGCAACCTCTCATAGTAAGCATGTATCGACTCTTTGCCCTCCTGTGATGTTCGATCAATTTTCTGCCAATCAGTCACTTTCGGTGACACTTTCTGCCTCAAAAACTCAATCACTTTGGGATAATGCCTCATCACTTCAGAAGACAGTGCTCCAGTAACCTTGTCCCTTGCTGGTTCCTCTGTCGGCCAATCCAAACCCCTCTTACACTCCAGCCATAAGTCGGCGTGAACTATGATCTCAAACAGGGTATTCAAGTCTTCCCAGAGACATTTCGCAAGCTTCACAAACCTGTCCGTCTGCTGATACCATTCTATCGGCTTTTCCCTCAACCTGGGATAATCATTTTTGAATGACATGATGTCACCCCTAGACCATGGTACATGGTCTAGAACCCCTCCAGCTGTCTCTCTCATTGGTAACATCTTTATTGTCCCCGTGTCTGGTGCAGCTTTCTCCTGTTTTGGTTCCGGGCCATCACCTTTCTCTTTATCTCTCTTCTTTGCCCATCTGCCTTCCCATTTCTCTAATGCTCCCCAAATTTGAGCACTCTGCAGTATCTCTTTGAGGTGTGCCTTCATTCCAGTAGATCTCATGTGATCGCAATCCTTAGGTTCAAAGTCTAACCTGTAGCTCCTCTTCAGGTGCTTAGTACTCTCTATGTCTATGCCGTATTTGTCTGCTAGGTTTGCTAACCTCTGATGCACCTTGCTCACTTCCTTGGTTACCTTGGGGCACAGATACCTCAATTCTGCTTCTGTGTATGATTCTAATCTGTTCACCCCCATTGTTCCTTCCACTAGTTCCGTGGCTTCTACACCCAGTCTCACAAAATTCAGGTATTCTTCCCTTTCTGACCTTTTTGCAGTCGCTGAAGTAGTCTGCGGAGTGTTAAGCTTATCTAACCACTCATTCAATTGTAGCACTGTTAAGCCTTGCAACAAGACATTTCCAGACTGCATCATTGGTGTCTGTGTCCTATTTGTACTCATTACCTGTGGGGTTAGTGTTCCCAACCCTGCTTGCCTTATCGTCTCCAAAGGAACCCCAATCGGACTAAAGTCCAACAAGGATCTAGACCTTTCAGCTGTCTGTCCTCCCTGTGTCATTCCCTGCAAGTTTCCGGTAGACCCTCCTCATATTGCCTCTTGGGTCATTACTCCCTGATCACATACGCCAGGCTTAGCTTGCGCATACAGCGGTACTGGTAGACCAACAGTAATTGGCAATGATATAGCAGCTGGTGACTGTCCGATTCCCAAACCCTGTGGAGCATTAACTCCCACAGCTTGATTCATCATGGGTGCTGTAGCTACTGACTGCGGTCCTGCAACAGAAGTGTAACTTGGAACCACTTGTTGCTGCGGCTATAGCAGCAATTGCGGAGTTGGCTCAATCTGCACTAATTTTTATTTTGTGTATATTAGATCAGACGGCACCATCAAACTCGTAGCTGTTTCTAATACTGGAACCTCAGGATAGAGCCTCTGAATCAGTTTCTCTATCACCATGGTAACACTGGCACCTGTGTCCCTGTAGGCCTGAACTTCAACACCATTTATTAGGGGAAGTTGCTTGTACTTATCCATATTAAGGGGACAAGCAACCAAGGTGGCCAAATCAATGACACCTTCAGAGACTAACACAGCCTCTGTGGTCTCCCTAACAAGACCAACCCCAACTAAATTACCAAAAGTGAGCCCAGCTACTCCCTTGGATTGGCTATTAGTAGGTTTGCTCCCACCACCACTGCTATTACTAGGGGCACTAGAATTTGCAGTAGGGGTTGTGGTAGTGGGAGGTTTGGTGTTTTTCTTTGGACAACTGGCATCAGTCAGTCGTCCAATGGCCTTTGACTTTACACAAATAACACCAAGGCTTTTTAGATTGATTATTGGAAGAGGATTTGGACCCACCACCCCCACCAGAGGATTTCTGTGGGCCTGATGAAGACTCAGTTTTACTTTTGTCCCCACCCTTGTCAGAAGACTTACCATCCTTCTTCTTGCCATCCTTGTCACCCCCTGTATGAACTTTTCTGTTCACTCTTGTTCTGACCCATTTGTCTGCCTTCTTTCCCAATTACTGGGGAGAGGTCAGATCTGAGTCCACTAGATATTGGTGTAACAAGTCAGACCCACAGTTATTCAGAATATGCTCTCTCAGAATAAAGTTATACAGGCTTTCATAGTCAGAAACTCTACTGCCATGTAACCACCCCTCCAAAGCCTTCACTGAACAGTCTGAAAAGTCTGTCCAGTCTTGTGAGGACTCTTTTCTGGTGTCTCTGAACTTAATCCTGCATTGTTCAGTGGTTAAGCCAAATCCATCCAAGAGTGCATCCTTCAAAACCAAAAAATTATTAGCATCACTTTCTCTAACAGTAAGGAGCCTATCCCTACCCTTTCCAGTGAAAGATAGCCACAATATAGCAGCCCACTGCCTTTGAGGGACCCCCTGTACCATACAGGCCCTCTCAAGTGCAGCAAACCACTTGTTGATGTAATCCCCCTCCTTGTAAGGGGGGACTATCTTCTGGAGATTCCTGGAATCATGCTCTCTAACTGGATTACTATCAGGAATACTGCTGCTGCCACCATGGGGTCCAAACCCCAATCTCTGTCTCTCCTTCTCCAGGTCTAGGGATTCCCTATCTAAGGCCAGCTGTTACTGTTTAAGCTTCAGTCTGGTCTCTTGAACCCTCAACTTTTTGAGTTCCCTTTCTAACATGTTGTCTTCAAGGTGGGTGGGTTGGGAATGCTTGGACACAAAAGATAAATTGGAAACAACAAAGGGGATCTGTCCCTAACTGACTGAACCCTAGCAACTTGGCCTCTAGAAATAAAGACTTCCCTTCTGTGATGGGACCTCCATTACTACCACCATTACTGGGTGTCTTGTTAGAGCGCAAATCCTGATCAGAACCCTCCCTACCTCCCACAAGGAGATCCCCTGAGTCAGGTTGGAAACCTTCTATTAACCTCTCATTTGATGTGCCTGCTTGGGACTCATCATTCACAATAAGCATGTTAAATAGAAATTTGTTGGTAGGGTTATTTCCTATCACTAAACCTCTTTCTAAGCAGAGACTCCTTAGGCTATTGTAATTCAAATTGTCATAAGTAGTATTGACCATTTTAAGAGTAGAGTCTTCTACAGACATGATAGGGTTTAGAAATAGTGAGAAGGAAGAAAAGTTTCAGAACTTTTTAAAGAACGGAGAAAAAATACTTTTTCTAACTTTTAGAAAACTTTTAGAAGTTTAGACAAACTTTTCAAAACTTTGTAAAAAGTTTAAGAGGAGAAAAGCAAAACTTTTTGGTTAGGTGTACATACACTGAACTGTTTTGTATATTATTCTCTTATGAAAAGTAAACAATGACAAAGTGGTAAGTAGTTACAAGTACTTATCCCACCGCTCCACAACCAATGTAAGGCACTTTCACTTTGAATGATCTTCTTTCTTTGGCGATTTTCTTCTAGTATCATCTCTCTGATGTGATTATAAAAGATGTGCTGTTTGATAAAAAAAGTTCTTACTAAGTTTATCCAGCCTTATAATTAATTTACCTTTTAAAACTTTAAACTTAATTCTTCAAAATATGTCCATAAAACGAAAATGGGCACAAAGCACAATTGTCAATTATTTCCTTCCTTTAAGGTTTTCTTCTTGATTGGACATAAGAGTAGCTGGTCTACAAAGACTATGAAAAACAAAGTTTGTTTTGAAATAACTCGGGTATCTTGTAATTTTGTGATTGTCCTCTGGGGTGGGATGCAAATGGTGTTTGGACAAAATATCGAGGAAGAAATATTGTGCGGACATAATATTGTTTCAAGAATATGTAGGACAAAATCATGAAGGTAAGTTTCTATGGGAAAGCACAGTTTTATTATACTTAACCTAACATCCATGTACATTGAAATTGTATATAACTTCAAAGTACATGGATGTGGAGTTAAAATTAATAAATCTATACATATCTATTTACATTTACCTTCTCAAAATTTTGGTCCTTGATATGGATCACTGACATAATATCGATGCATAAAATATTGAAACACAAAAATATTGGAGAAAAAATATCGTTAACTAATAAAACTACAATTATTGTGAACATAAATACTTTGTAACAAAAATATTGTCACCTTTAAATACGCATATAATATGCCAAAAATATCAATTGCCACAAAATTGACTACAACAATATAATTAAAATAACTAGATTATCACTAACAAATATAAAGGAAAATCACTGCACTTTTTTATTTAAAACAATTATTTAAAATAAAAATAAAACATTTTGTACAAATGTTTAAATTAAAAAGAAATATATAACATCAAAACCAGCATATTTAAAATACTCAATTCAAACAAATAACTAAAGTCCTAACAATATAATCAAAAATCCATATTTCAATTATTTATTTAACAACCTATGTATATATTCATTAAGAGAACCAAAGGTTACAGGGACTTTACAGTTAGGCTCTAAATTTACTTGTGCAAAGCGGTAGAAATTCAGCAGTTATAGTTAGAGTTATTTCAAGTAACTATATCTTGCACCCTAAGGTAACTATAACTCGAGACCTAACCAAGCACAGTTTTCTTATCAGTAATTGTATTGCAAATGTTGAAGTGATAATATCAAAGATGCCATAGAAGATTTCATCAATGATATAATATGTAGAGTCATTAGCTGTGTATGGCAAAGGCCCGAGTTATTGTAACCTTAGTGCGCAAGTTATAGTTACTTGAAATCATTTTAACTATAACTCCTGAATTTCTATGGTTTTTTACGTTTGAAATGTGAGCCATGTAACACTTGGTTTTCAAGTGAATTTCTATGTTTTTTAAGTCTATTTCCTCACTGTAACGTCCCTTTAACATTTGTTTTTTTCAGTGAATTTCTATGTTTTTTTAACCCTGCAGCCAGGCCCTGCAGCCAACCCCCTATAACCACCCAACCCCAAATAACACATGGCCTTCGGCTGTATGCAGTGAAGATTGACCGCAGGGCCTCCGACAGGGCCTTGAGGCATACACCCTATGACCATCTAACTCTGCACCACACACAGCCTTCAACTTTGTTGGCTACACCTCTGGCTTCCCCTTATAATCCCACGCCATTCATGAAGTGCTTTTTTGTTTGGTAGAGATGTGCTCATATTCCTGTTCATCAAAAATGCATCTCCAAAATCGCAGGAAACGCACTTGGGGGTTCCTTTTAGTAAGCTGTCTATCATCCCGGGAAAATAGCTGGAAGACATAGCATACCACTAATGTATAGGGGTTGGGGTCAAAAGTGCGGAGCTTCTAGGCCATTTTACATACTTGTAGTTTTTAAAAAGGAGAACACCATCTCTGGTCTCAGCAGCACATGACAACAAAGAGCCCACTTATCATAGTCACTATATATTGTGCTTGAAATAAAAGCAAGGATGCAAATACCCTCAATCAAGGATTACAGATAACTTTTCAAGACGGAAATGCAGAGAAGAAACACTTACTTTGCTTTCACCATGCGCAATAAATTAGGATGAATACTACTTTACAGAAGTGGAGCTTGAACTTGGGCACCTGCTTTGTTTATATCTGTAAGTGCTTCCCATTGAGGTTTAAATTCTGTGAAATGAGCATCACGCTAGAATGAGTCCTGGCCTGCATATTTATTCAAGAAGCAGTTGAATGTCTACCCAACCGGAGTACTGTCTGCTGGCTAATTAATAAGTATTACCCTGTTGGGTAATTGTACAGTGCATCTCCTATATTACAGCTGCATAAAGGATGCTGCGGTAATGCCTCCAGTAACCTCGTGTGTCTGTAACTTTGCCACCATTATTGCTCCTCAAGTGCCTTCATCAGATAACTTTTCAAGGTGGAACTGCATAGAAAACATACTTTGTTTACTTTTTTATCCTGTCTGGGACTGAGGGGGGAGGCTCCAGGCCACTGCAGTCTCAGCCAGCTCCCCGCTTCCTAAGGGAGCTGGCATTGCTCCCACATGCAGGGAGCAGCTGGAAAAGCAGCTCCCTTCACGCAGGAGCAATATTTCACCCCAGTCAGCCTTCCTGCTGTTAACAAACATTGCAATTGTAAAAGTGAGCATGTAGTGTACATTCTAAAGAGTAGCTGTCCCAAATTGTATGTGGGAAGTACAAAACTGCAACAAATATAAAAGACTTTTACAGCCCTTAAGAGCCATACAAAATGAGGATGTAACATACCCTGTAATGAGACATATTAAAGAGGTTCATGCAGGAAGGCTGAGTGAGGTAAAACACAGCGTCGTTGATGGCATTCAAGATAATGGAAAAGGAGGAGACAGGAAAAAGAATTTTGGAATCTAAATATATTATTGCCTTTGTCTGTAAAGAACGAAATGGCTTGAACAGCAGTGAGGAATTATATGCACATCTGAGCGAATAAGTTCGCTGTTTAGAGTCAAAAAATGAAAATCTGTAAACCTTTTTAATTGTTTTTAAATTTGTCTTTTTATGAGGCTGGAACAAAAGAGCTATTATTATATGATTCTTGGCTACTAATAGGTAGCAGTTGGAGTTTGCCCACTTAGGCTTTATTTTGGGAAGATCAATTTACATAGATTTCTAACATATTCATAAAATAAGGATGGGAAACATTATACCAGTATGAAAACATGTTACATACGAGATTGGCATTATAATGGACAATTGGGCATAATTAGATATGTACATGGATAATTTGAAGACAATCAACAAATGAAGTACTTATTATTTGTTGAATGAATAGTTATGTATATAATAGGTATTACTTTTTGGATTATGTTAAAGAAAATCCGTTTTTCCTATCAGTACCAGTATAGAAACAAGACGCCGACTATGTGTGTGCAGTCTATTTTGTAATCAGTCACAGTCCTTTTGTGTTGTTACAGCATGAAGTTATTTAAAACATGTTAAGAGAGCAGTATTTGGGAATAGAAATTCATGTGTTTCTATGAATGTTAGTTAAATGCACACTGTTCCAACCTGTTTTCAAAATATGTAGAGTTTTAAAAATACACTGGGTGATCGTATGCAGGTCAGGTGATGAGTTAAAGGGCACGGCAAAATGGAAGCTAGTATGCTGACAAAGGCAACGATTTTGCTGAACCTCGTTCTTCCTTGTGCCACTTTTTCTGCCAATATTGAGTAAAATTGGATATTTGCATGGCTACACTGAGTGCCCATCCTTTATTTATTGTATGAATATATATATATATATATATATATATATATATATATATATATATATGTATATATATATATGCAGCAAACCAAAAAGACAGTGGGGGTCATTCCGACTCCCGCCCGCCGCGGTCACCGCGCGGCCGGCGGGAGAACCGCCAGAATACCGTTCCACGGTCGAAAGACCGCGGCGGTGATTCTGACTTTCCCGCTGGGCTGGCGGGCGGCCGCCTTCAGGCCGCCCGCCAGCCCAGCGGGAAAGAGGCTTCCACGATGAAGCCGGCTCGGAATCGAGCCGGCGGAGTGGAAGCTGTGCGACGGGTGCAGTTGCACCCGTCGCGTATTTCACTGTCTGCGCAGCAGACAGTGAAATACATTTAGGGGCCCTCTTACGGGGGCCCCTGCAGTGCCCATGCCATTGGCATGGGCACTGCAGGGGCCCCCAGGGGCCCCGCGACCCCCCTACCGCCATCCGGTTCCCGGCGGGAGAACCGCCGGGAACTGGATGGCGGTAGGGGGGGTCGGAATCCCCTCGGCGGCGCAGCTAGCTGCGCCGCCTTGGAGGATTACAATGGGCGGCGGTACACTGGCGGGAGACCGCCAGTGTTGCCGGTCCGACCGCGGCTTTACCGCCACGGTCGGAATGCCCATTGGAGCACCGCCGGCTTGTCGGCGGTGCTCCCGCGGTCCACCAACCCGGCGGTCATTGACCGCCGCGGTCGGAATGAGGGCCAGTGTCTTTTTGGTTTGCTGTTAAATTGGGAGTACTGGTCATATTCCTTCACTGCACCAGCAGCAAGAGCGCGCCGTTTTGATGACCACTTTGTTGTTGGAATATATATATATATATATATATATAAATATTACATACTGTCGGGCGCCAGTAGGTAGTTATAGTTAGTATCATGTTTCCATGGAAAAAGCGGTTTTTGATTTGGCTATATCTTTGGCAGCGTTTTACGCATCTTCACAAAATTTTCCCCCCAAAAGTGCCCTGGTGATTCTTGTTGCACACCGGAAGTTTTGGGTGATCTGTCAAGCGGGTGGGGGGGTGGAAGAAATGGGAGTGGGGTCAAAAAAGTTGCATTTCCCAAGTTAATTCCCATAGTGCCTTTGAACATGACTACAGCCTGAACCACTGGATGGAATTACACCAAATTCAGCAGAAAGCTAACTTTCCGTACACAGATTGTGCTTTTAGTTATTTGTTGTAAATCCATTCAGTAGTTTATGAGAATCTAAAAAAAATCCAAATTTGTATATCTCTGGTCCTGAATAATTCGTGAATATTCGCAAATTTTTACGATTGCACAAGCAAATAGAAGAGCTGCAATCGCCTGCCCACAACCTGACTAGAAAGTTGTGGCCACCATTTTATGTTATGGGAGTCGGTCCTCAGGGCTGAAAAAGAAATGGTAAGAGGTATGAGGGGACGGGGAAAGGTACACTGATCCCAGGGGTGTGATAAAAAGGTGTTTTAGGGTTGAGGTTAAAATGAGTTTTCTTCACCATGTGAGATATGTGCGAATATCCTTGAATAACCTTGAATATTTGAGGATATTCAAGGACATTGAAGGATATTTGAGAGTATCTGAGAATATGCCAAACATTAAAAAAAAACACATTTGCAGACTCATTCATACACTAATTCATCCATTAAAACATGCACTCAGAGGCTCATGCACTCACTCACACATCCACTCAGACACCCATGCTCCCACTCACAGATCCACTGACAGAGACAGGCCCTGTGGCCATGCGCGGGGTTGGGTGGTTATAAGGGCTTGGCTGCCTGCAGCCAAACCCAGCCATGACTGGCCGTGATTGGAAAAAAAAGTATAATCATTAAAATTACTTTATGTTAAAAAAACATAGAAATTCACTGAAAAAACAAAGGTTAATGGGACATTATAGTGAGGTTTTGAATTTACTCATAGAAAACCATAAAAATTCAGTTTCCAGCAAGTTCTGCTTCCAGCAAGTAGGAGCATTTTGCCAGATCCCATTTGTTGGAAGCAGAGTGCTTGTTTTTGCTTAGTGGGAGCTGTTACAGCTCCCACCAGGGAAAAGCAAACAGCTATCTCTCGAGGGTGGGCACCTCTGAAGATAGCAGGCGCCGGCCCTAGGGGTGGTGCTCCCCAGGGCCATAAATGGCTCCATGAAGGGGGCCACGTGGCCCCCCTCTTTTCTTTAGCATGGGCCAGCCCGGGGAAGGTGGTGGTCTCTGAGGCAGTATATGGCCCTAGAGGGGAGCCACACTGCCCCCTTCTTCTTTTAGAAATAGTAATTGTGCCCTGGGGAGGTGGTGGTCCCCGGGGACACTGGATCGTGTGGGCCCTCGCTTAAATATTCCTTTTTGCCCCTGAGAGGTGGTGGTCCCTGGGGCTTTTAAGAGCCGTAGGAGGGGGGCCCTTGCACCCCTCTCCTTATTTATTAAATTTGGCATGCCCCAGGACCCGGCCCACTCAGGGGCAAAATTAATAAGAAGCGTGGGAGGTTCGGGCTGTAGGCGTGTGTATATACCCTATAGGAAAATGCATGGGGAAATTGTGTTTGGGCCCCCTTCCTTTTTCTTGGCCCCCACATGATGGATCATCCCCAAAACATTCAAGACAGTAGATGAACTGACTGTTGTATTAGTTCTGACAATTTCATGGAGATTTGTAAAATGGCACTAGAGTTATTGGCAAAAGAAAAAATGCCTTTTCTATGGGAACTAGACAAGGAAACTCTGCTGGACTCTCTGACCAGACCCTCAAAGAAGACATTTGTATATCTTAACAACTACTGAACCAAGTAAGCAAAATTTATATCTAAATTGAAACTTACTTGTAAATAAACTTAGAAATGTAAAATACAAATAATTAACAAAGCACTCCCCAACTTCTATCTCTTTACATGTACTTACTAAAAGAAAACACTACAATAAACCAGCAAAAATATATAACAAAATGAGTAAACATAAATTGTTAAAAAATGTAAACTCACCCGAATATTGAGTAGAAATTAACCTAAAGACCTCAACCTCTACAACTAACAACAAATAAGTATTTAAAGTGAGACTAAAGCTTTTTTTTCTTCCAACAGAAATCACCTACTCCAAATTACAACACCCCCAACCGCAAAGATGCAAAATATTGTGAAATATCTAAATAGAACATTCATTTAAGTATAAAAAATTGATGTTTTGCAGAATCGTAGATCTAAATAACAAAATAATAAACTTTAAAGAACTTTTATCTAATTATACTGTTACACTACTTTCTGATACAATGACAGAGAAAGACAAATATATACATTTCCCGAAAGGAAAGCATTTATTAAGTTACATGAGCTAGGCTTGCAACCAAGAAAGTGCAATGACAGAAAATGTAAAACGGAAACATTACAAATATTATTTTAATGCATGCTATGGGAGGACAGTACAAATAATGACCTTGCAGTTTATATAAGAGAACACAGCCACCACCCACATCTGACAGAAACAGAAGTAACGGAGGTACTGCACAATATAAAAGAGGCAAGCACTAGCTCTCATGAACCCACTATTACAGTCCTAAAGAATATAGGGCCTCTTTAGGAACCAGGCAGTCTGAGGACCGCCATGTTGCGGTGGCAGTCGTACCGCCAACAAGTTAGCGGAGAAGACCGCCAAATTATGACCATGGCAGTATTCCCTATTGAATACAGCCATACGACCTCCACTGTGGCCAGGCCACCACAGACCATGGTAGCCACCTGCAGGGTGGAGGAGAATATGTTGTCACCGGACAGATTACAATGCAGCACACCGCCAATGTTTCCATTGTGGTCTCACCACAAACGTAAACCCAGGCAGAAACCAAATGTATAAAGGAAGACACTCACCTCCAGGAAGCCATACTCGTCTGGAGCTGCCATGGAACCAGAACTACACGACTTCCCGGTGCTCTTGCTCGCCCAACGACTTTGGAATCCGCGACGACAGTAACCGTAAGTAAACACATTTACCTGTCACTGTTGTAAAATGTCTAAGCATGTAGGCACACGTAACTAACCAATTGGGAACGGGTGGCCAGGGCGGAACACATACGTAACACACACTCATGCAAAGCCACATACATACCTGCACACACAGTACACACACTACGGCCCACACACACACATCAACAGCACACAACTACCCCCAGAAACACAGCACTGTCACACACATACACAATACCACCAAACTACACAATAACACCACAACCGCAAAACCATCAGAGCATTGACAAGCACCCACAATAGATACTACCTATTGACAAATCACACATACAACATAATGTACCGCCAACAGGGTACGCACACACACTATCACACAACCATACAATGCAGCCGACGACATACCCGCAAACACGCATCACAACGTATCTGACCATTCACCACACATGCTCACACACACAGTCCATGCACACAAAGGCACACAAGTCTGCAACAAACACATGTTAACACAAATACCACTAAATACCATCACAACAAGAGGTCCCCAACATACACATGCCTATCACACAACACACACCCTTCACTGGGGGGACAAATGCACTGCACACAACCTCACATACTGCCTAAACAGCACATGTAGCCCAAGCACCAGACACATATACACATACAGACACACAACTTATGTCATCCAGGGATAACTTCATACAAGGCAAAGAAATGCTTTCCAAACATTGAAGCTGTGAACCAACAGTATGCTGGTTAAAATATTTAAACCATAAATAGTGATAGGCCAGTCCACAATGTAACTGCAGTATTCACACAGTGCACATGTGTGTGCCCCCAACATGACTCCTGGCTGCCATGTAACCTCCACAGGTAGGGGCATCTAGGGGGCAGGCAGGCACCTCAGGGATTGACTGTTGCTGTGTCTGCAGGTGGATGTTGCTTTTGTGCATGCCGGTGTTGTGTCTTGTGGTGCTTGTGTTTGAGCTACCCTTGGATGTTGAGGTGGATGCATGCTTGTCTGTGTGTGTGTTTTAGCTGGGCCGGGCAAGAAGGGTTTGGGATTTTGAAGAGGAGGGTGGAGGGGGGATGGAAGACAAAAGGTGACTAGCTGCTGTCAGTGTGGGGGGCAGAGCCTGAAAGGATCTCTGTAGGCCAGTCAGTGCACTGCGAATGCCCTTCAGGTATGCATTACTCTGTTGGACTTCAGTTGCAAGTCCCTGGATGGCATTCATAATGTCAGAGATTGACCTCAAGAGGTCAATATCCTCCTCTTTGAGGACAGCAGGGTTGACGGATGCAGGGGCAGAGGTGCCTGCGATAAAGGAGACGCCCACCCTCTTGGGTGAGTGGGCACGGACAACTGGGTAGGGAGCTACAGGGAGGATGGTTGTAGAAAGGGTGTGGTGGACAAAGATGGTGCTGGGGTGGTCCCAGATGGGTCCGTCTCTACCAGGGAGTGTCCACTGGGAGGTGGATTCAATGGTGAAGAACTGGCACTCCTCACGCCCTGTGGGCCACTGGGTCCCTGACTGTCAGTGGTGTCAGCACTCCGGGTCCTGTGGTCAGTAGCTTTCCCACTTGCCTGTGACCCGTCTCCTTCACCTGGCGATGCTGATGGGCACAAACAGAGAGGGGGAGAGAGAGAGGGAGAGAGAAAGGGTCATCACATTCTTTGCACACACAAACATTACATGCATAACATTAGCTATATATCTCATGCTAGGAAAGTCCCACTTAAAAAGCCTTCAGAGCCTACATCATGTCACAACAAGATACTTCCAAATTTCCTATCTGACAACAGTCTCACCCACGACATAAACCAACAATCTGACCACTCCTTGACCATCCCATCTATTCAGCTGTTACTCAAAAGCTTCATGCACATGAAGGATTGGCTAAAACAATACATATATCGACATACAGTTCATCAATGTCCATCATCTCATTAGTCAAGGAAATGCAGGCAACTGATAACACAATATCAAGCCTATTCTGAATACACACCCGCCCAGTCCATCCCCAAAAGTCAGGTTTAATGGAAGGTAAGTCATCTCACATCACATTCAACACAGCATGTTGCCTTCCATTCACATGCCTAACTGACCATTCTGTACATAACTTACACAGTGACTAATATGTCAGATGAATACAGTACATGTGGCATTGTCATACAGTGGCCATTACAAATGTACACTACATGTCAGGGAAACATCTATCTGATTACTTGTAAAAGAATCATCAGGTGTCTCAGCACCCACTAATCAGGTAAATTGTCAGATACACAGCACCTCTATTTACTGCTATTGGGGCCTACCTAGCACACAGGATACATCCACAGACTATCACGGGGTGCATAGTTACAACAACAAAACTATGGACACCATACAATGTTCTTGAAGGGTTCATACCATTCCACCAGACATGCTGACAAGAAGCCTCTACATGCCATCAGAACATCGACATCACTAACAATTGTTCTGAAATGTGATTCCCACTACCTACGTTCAGACTTCACACTTACACAACTGATTACCATTACACACATGAATGACACATACACCTAGAGTCAAGGTAAAATACTGACAACACATGCCACAACACCAAGAGGTGTGTGACATAGAACATCAACAACACCACTAAGTCAGGCAGAAATGATCTGAGCCATAACCAAACCTGTACAAACAGCCTCAGATCAGTTAAGGAAAAAAAAGAACCTTAAATATCTATTGAGCCATGAAGTAACATTTGACACATGATGTAGGCAGCAAAAGGCATATGTAGCACTCATATAGGTATGGCATTGGCCTATCTAGTATGGACAATATACATGGGCTAAGGGGTAAGCAGTTGAGCCACTTGCCTTCTCTACAACAAAGACATTAGGATATAAGTAATTTGTACAGATGTCAAAGTCATACCATGAAATGTGAAAGTAAAATAGACAACATGAGTTCAAGATAGTAGGATGACCAGCCTTATCAAATTACACATTTCCCATTGTATAATTGTGACGACAAGACAATGGGGTCAACTTCCCGGACCTTATAAGGACACTACTAGGTTGCCCTTTTTAAAAGCCTGACTTGAATACCAGCCACACATGAAGTGTTCAATTATTTCAGGATATGTGATTACTAGGCCTTGTAACTCATCTGCCAGACCCAATGATGCACATAGAGCAGATCCAGTGAAATAGGAGTCTTCAGACAACTTTGAGCTACATACCTCACTCATTGGGTGAATGGACTTGGGGACACTAGGTGGGAAGAGTGACACAGGGCGTAAAAAATATATATGGCTGAGTCGAGTCACACATATGACACAGTCACATGTGTGTCTCCACATGCGGTCATACTATATAGTTGCATTGTTGAGTACCATGTCCGCAAACACAATACAATGGCCACATCTGTGTTTCTATGTTGGCAACTGTAGTACAATGTCTTCCTAGAAGACACTTCACCTGTAGCACTTACCACATAGTCACAGCTGCAATACTGTGACATCATACACTTAACTGGCAGAGGCAAGTACAAGGGTACCATCACTACTTACCCCCTTGTGGCTGCTGTGCTGCCCTCAAACACCAATACACCTCAGGGTAGGCCACTGCCAAAATGCAGGCCATAAGGGGGGTCTAGGTCAAATGGGCACCCCTCCCTCGTTGGGAAGATATCCCCAGTTGGGCTTCTGCAGTCTTCCGGGACCAGCGTCTCAGGTCCTGCTACCACTTCCTACAGTGGATGCTCCGCCGGCTGTGGACCCCCAGGGTCCGCACTTGCTTGGAGATGGCACGCCAAAATCCCTTCTTCTGATGAACATTGACCTGCATGGATGACACAGACAAAAGGAGAAAGTCATGGCCACATGAACCATACCAATAGCAGTGGACATGACACTTCAGTAAGAGCAATTAGGCAAACATTCCCCATCCTCTTATCTCACACTCCTTCACAATATGCCATTTGCATGCAACAACACTTTCAATAGTTTACATTAATGGTACACCTTCATACACCACATCTATCACACATTGGTATTACATTGGACTCACCTGTTCCTCTGGAGTGCCATATAGCTGTTCATACAGGGGTAGGACCTTCTCCATGAGCTTATTTAGCTCTTCTTGGGTGAAGGATGGGGCCCCTATTGCCTGAAGGATCTGCCATGATAGCTTCCAGAGGCAGTACACAGCAGCTCAGGTCGTGGAGGTCTTGCTGGCAGCAATGTCAGGAGTCAAGTGAGTAATACTGCAGAAGATGGCGGTCACGTCTGCAACGTACATGACCGTCAACGCCAGCGGACATCGCCATCGGTCGAAGTCCGCCAAAGACAGTAATGTGTTCCAATGGCAATTAACACGGCGGTGGTGACCACCTACTGCCATGATTACCTCCGCTGGCGGGCTTAGGTCACCTCCACATGTCCAGTACAGTAGTTCAGGCAGCTGACATTTTAAGCACATTTCATGTATGGAAGTGAATTATAATCTGCATCATGAACTATACCCCATATCGTGCAGTACATCTGTAAGTACTGCCCTCATGTTAAGGTGACGTCTTGTGCATATATGCTGTAGATGCTGTATTATTAGAGGACATTTGGCCATACCAATTTACAACTACTCTGAGGTTCCTATGTCTGTCAATAATGTCGATAATGTCCTACAATATGTGTGAAACGTGTGTAAAGGATTGGTCTTACATACATATACAGTGGCAGATGAATTGGGAAGTGCAGTCCCATAGTTGGTTGAGGGAATGTGCACCAAGGAGGGTGTAATCAAATGCATAGCTATGTGCTGTAATGTATATGTCAGAAGTAGTAGGGATCCTCGACAGCTGTTATGTGTGAGTAGGTTGATTAACTGTACTTGAGGTGTGTATGCTGCATGTCACATACTATGTTTACCTCTTTTTACATAGTTACCCTGCCATGAAGAGGGGAAGACAACCACCAGTGTATCACCCACTAGCTGGCCTGCACACAATGGGAGAAAGACATTGCATACATACATTTCATCTGAATCATCGTACTATTATGGATCTATGTAAACTAGTTGGAGTCAGATCTGATGCCTGCCAATCGGAATCCCTATTGCATACTTCCCGTCATTTAAGTCTTGTCAGTGCTACACCTCCTGGCCATTGGCTCTTTTTAGAATAAGGGGCTCTAACTGCAGGGATGTGTCAGCACATGTTCAGTATGGTCTTGCGAGATGTACTATGTTCATTGTTGAAACACCTGGACAGCTACATCAGGTTTCCACATCAAACAGATTTGGCCTATGTGAAGGCAGAATTTTATGCTATGGGACACATTCCACATGTATTAGGAGCCATAAATGGCACACATGTAGCTTTGGTTCCCCCCACTGCCAATGAACAGGTGTTTAGGAAATGAAAAATCTACCACTCCATCAATGTTCAAGTGGTGTGTCTGGTAGACCAATACATTTCACAAGTCACTCCTAAATATCCTGGATCAGTCCATGATTTCTTCATCATGCAGAACAGCAATGTCCCACTGCTGATGACTCGACTCTACACAGAGAGGGCCTGGCCGGTTGGTAAGTTAGGTGTGTAATGTGTGTTTGCAATGTATTACTCCTGCCATTGCAATGTTGCTTGTCCCACATATATGCATGTGTTGTTCAACCATTGTTTTCTCAGGTGACTCTGGCTATCCAAACCTTCCTTGGCTGTTGACACCAGTTAAGTACCAAACAACACCAGGGGAGGTCCGCTGTAATCAGGCCCACAGGAGGACAAGGCATGCAGTTGCGCTGACTTTTGAGCTCCTGAAGGTAAGATTTAGGTGCTTAGACTTAACAGTTGGAGCCCTCCTCTACGCACCCAACAAGGTATGTCAAATAATAGTTGCCTGCTGCATGCTCCACAACCATGCCCTGAGACGTCAGATACCATTTATATCAGATGAGGGGGAGGTGGGTGGAAATGCATATATGCCAAGTGATGAAGATCCAGAGGAAGAAGAAGCAGGAAACTGCAGAGCAGATCTCATCAATCAGTACTTCAACTGACTAATAGGTATGTGAAGTTTACCTATTGTCGTGATGTGATTGTGCAACCAGAAGTTGATGGCTAGCATGTCACCTCTTTCCTTGCATCATCTGTGGGGGTGTGGTGGGGTCTAACAGCTATGAGGGATTTAAGAATGCAGACTGAAAGTCTGTATTGTGCACAAGACAGAGTGGTCTACTGTTGTAACAGCAGATGCAAAGTTACATCTGTGGACATTACTTCTCTGGTGTGAGGAATGTATTTTGCTATGTCCTATCCCTTTTCCCCTTCACTCACAGATTTGCCTAGATCCTCTTTGGTTCTGCTATCTTGGCAGATGAAAGAGAGTGTCAGAAGCAGATGGGATTTGCTGAAAGACATGAGAAGTGGACATGACTGAATCAAGGTAATAATAGTGTTATGTAAGTGGGGTGTAACCAAGATCGTTAAACCGTCAGGACTCTGGGGTGCTAAATTGTCTTAAAACTAAATTCATATGTTGGGTACAGGAGGCTGTCAAATGGTGTATTTTGTGTAAAGAGATGTGTCTGTCTCATGTGTAAATGTAAGAACATAACCACTCCCATCACAATGGTTTCAGTAGCTTGCAAACTAGATTTTACCTAGCTGTCTTTGTGCTCCAACTTTGCAGACTAATGTGCATGTCACTGTGGACTGACATAGGTAAGTGAAAAGTAGGCAGGTATGGGAACAATGTATGTGTAAGATTTCAGGACTGGGTACTTCAGTAATCATATTTGTATGTACCATGGGATATGTGTATTTGAAGCTTTGGCATGGGTATGTGATGAGGTTTTACTAGGTGATACAGAGGACCTATCAATGTGCCTCCTACCTTGAGGGAATATTACCATGACTGTAAATTCTGTATCATATTTTGCATTGTGTGACACCTTAGGAAACACCCAGAAGCTACTCTCACTCAACCTCTATTTGCTGTTTGCAAATCTATCTACAAATGTGTGTGGACGTAGATTTCGATTTCTTTGGTATCTGTCTGTCACATTTTTGTTGAATTGAGCCCCCGTTTGCTGACCATAACAATGGGTGTTCTATACAGAGGGACATTTTAAGACCAGAGTTGGCATGCTTTACTAATGTACATAGATGATAAATGACACATACACAGAAACTGTGTTACAGTGTGATTTATTGTGCATATCAAAGGAATATTTATGACTCTAAAGGGAATAAATAAAAAAAAAGTGATGGTTGAAGTCACTGTGGATGAAATCATCAGGGTAGCTGTAACATTAGTTGGAAACACAAGTCCTGTGCCCCATTGTCTGGCCCACAGTTTCCCTCCCACATCCCTACCCCCATCTGCCTCTAACCAGGGCAGAGTATACCTAGTCCCAGTGGTTGCATGTCCATCATTATCAGGGGGGGCAAGGTGAGGCTTAGGTACCTGCACTGTGGGGCACACAGTAGATTGAACAGTCCTTAGGACACAGGTTTGGGGGCGAATGGTTGCTTGAGATGTCGAAGCAACAGGTCTGGGAGGAGTTGATGTGGGCAGGGTAAGGCTGAGAGTTGTGGACTGACCAAGGGTCCCTGATGTGCCAGAATCTTTGTCAGATTCCAGACATCTAAGGGTGCTTACCTCCCTGGGGACTTTATCCAGAGGGGGAGAGACAGTCTCTGGTATCCTCTCCATGGTGACTAGGGCAAGGGTACCTGTGGAGGGAGTGAGACACAGAGTTCAGATTACAATGGGTGTATTGTTACAGTTGTGTGAGATGCAGACAGTGGCTGAACATGATCCCCAGCAATGACATAGACAGCTGATGCACAGTATAACTTAGTAGCACATGCAACTCTGTGACTTGATTTCCATAAACCATGTGAAGAATTGTTAAACTGGGTTGGTAGTGATAGTACTGCTGATGGCATCTGATATTGTCTGATTATATACATGACTATTCACTTCTGTTACCTAGTGAGCTGTCTGTCATGCTAGATGGCACAAATAAGAGCTGTACGATGCACAAAGTTGTCCTTCTAGGAACACAGTATGTGAGTAAACAATGGACATTGCCCTTTATCTGGATGTACTGCATGTGCATCAACTCAGGCAGCTAACTTTCCAACCTAGGTGAGTCTATTTCTATCTAGGGATCTTTAATCTGTGGTCATATGAAATGGACATTCAGCTATAGCTGTGTTTTGCTTGGGATGCTAGTGTGAGTGAGCCATTGCATTGCTGTCATTGCCATTTACTGTTCCACACAAGTACAATCAAGGGGGTGTTCATAATTAATTAGTTAAATATGCATGACATGATGCTTTGTGCACTTTCCATGTTTTCACAGTAATGGGATGTTGCATTCTGGGAGTTGTAGTGATATGATTAGCCACTAGTGCACATGCCATTTCCAAGGGCTGTGGGGCCAGATGAGCACAGTGGAGAAGTGGCGTGCCAGAGAAGGATATTAGGTGATTAGGACAGTGGTGTAGTGGGTGAAAAGTTAATTCGGGTTTGTTAAGGTGGTGAGGGTGCATGCAGGACAAGACAATTTTGTGACTGTGACATGTATGTTGTAGTTGCTTACCAGACTCCACTCCTCCAGGTATTCCTGTGAGGCCCTCAAGATGCAGGATTATCAAGACCTTCTTCTCCAATACTGTGAAAGTAGGGGGAGGAGGTGGGGGTCCACCGCCAGTTTTCAGTCTTCAGCACGGCTAAGTGGTACCTGGATGCCGTGGAACATACCTTCCCCTATAGGTCATTCCTCCTGATGTCATCCCTTGTGCGTGGATAACTGCCTACATAATTCACCCTGTTGACTTTCCTTTGCCAAAACTTAATTTTTGTTGGACCTGTGCTTTAACAAAGTGTGACTCTACCCTAACAATTTCATCACACCTCATTACAACTCTTCATCAGTGAAACTCGGGTGTTTTTGTGGGGACATGGTTGTGGTTGTGAAGACGGTGTGTGGGGGTGTTATGAGTGAAAGGGTGCAGTGTTTGGTAAAAGGTGAGGTGTAGGTGCTGTGATGGTTGTGGGTGATGGCTTAGGCAGATTGTGTGTGCTAGTTATCTGTGTATTGTGAAGGCTGTGCTGCTGTGGAGTAAGTGCTGAGTAAAATGTGTATGTGCGTGCCGATAGTGTTGAGAGACAAAAACAAATGGGTTTGGGTAATCAGGCAATGTGAGTGACCTTCTGGATGCAAAGGATTGTGGATCTGTAGGGGTGTGTTATATAGTGCATTGAGTAGGTGTGTCGGGTGTCTAGATGTGTGTGAGGTGTGAGGTGTGGGGTGTTTAAACTATCCACTGTGGTGGTGTGCTCTGACTGAAGTGAGTTGAGACCACCATGGTTCGCACCACCAATGGTTTTCCACCATGGAAGACCCTTTGTTGTGACTTGTGGAATGTAATTTAATGGGAGGTATTTTGTCGGGCTGGCGGTGCTGCTGGTGGGACCGCCTCTTTTCCATCCTCCAGTGTCCTGGCAGTTTCAGAAAACTGGCTGGTTTTTGGCAGTGTTTACAATGTGAATCAAAATATGGCAGTCATCTGACTGCCAAATGGGGAGTCTTTTGACAGCCACCACTGCTGCAGTATTCCCAAAAGACCGCCAAAATCATAATGAGGCCCACACAGTCTAAAGTTGGTGAATGCACCACAGACTAACTACCATTGATACCCACTTTAAAACGTTTAATTGCATGAACTAAAAAAGCCACCAGCAATACTCCTCCTGTCCCT
Organism: Pleurodeles waltl; assembly: GCF_031143425.1. Taxonomy (NCBI): domain Eukaryota; kingdom Metazoa; phylum Chordata; class Amphibia; order Caudata; family Salamandridae; genus Pleurodeles; species Pleurodeles waltl. Next base: position 709,699,908 of record NC_090437.1, on the reverse strand, counting down.
AGAAGATCCCAAGACATAGAAATACCTGAACATTTAATAATGACACATAATGAGGATATACAATGAGAAACAAACCCTAATATTCTCTACTGCAGATTACTTACTAAACCTAAGCCATTGCCAAACCTGGATGAAGGACAGGACCTTCAAAATGTGTCCCAAACTGTTCACTGAGATAATCATCATACATTGTGAACATCAAAACACAAATATTCCTTTTATATGTGCCCTACTACCAAAGAAGCAAAGCAGCACTTACTAGGACTGCTTAAACCACTGAACTACTACTCACAAAAAATAATCATAGACTTTAAACAAGCCATGATTCAAACAATTTCAAAAATATCCCCTCACACAGCCATATAAGTGTATTGCTATCATTGCACTCAAAGCACATGGAGACACCTCCAGCAATCTCCACTAATGGCCTGATTATGAATTGGGGTGTCAGAAAGCCCGACCCCCAGACTTGTGGTGAGGAGAATGTTGCAGAGCTGGCCGTCTTCCACCCGCCCCATTATGAGTTTTCCATTGGGCTGACACCAAGGCTTCTGCCAGTCAGCCCAGTAGAAAACATGCGGTAGCATTGGACTCAGGTCAAGTCCAATGGCGTCACACAGTGGGCCCCCCAGCACCTCAGGAATGTGCACTATTTACACAGCAGACCTATATTTAAACTGAAACTTACTGCACAGCAGGCAGTGTGCATTCTGATGTTGCTGAGGAGGGGTGCCCCTTGTTTGTTCTCCGCCAGCCTTTTCATGGGGGTTGAACCACAGAGAACATGTTGTAATCAGCACAGCAGCACTGACTTCAGCGCTGCCGTGGCTGAATGCAACCTCGACTGCCCTCATGCCGTCCGGATCAGAGATCCTGACACAGACGGTGGCTTTTGGTGAAGTGACTGCCAATCTTGTAATACAGCGGTTGGACCACCACAGCTGTGGCGATCTGACTTCCACCGCAAGTCTGGCGGTCTTAGGACTGCCAGACTTGTAATTGGACCCTAAGTGTAGGATATGCTACAAACAGCCAATTTGAATTACAGTTTTCTAATAGAAAGCCCTTTATACTAACAAAATGAAGTAAAACTAAGCCCCTTAATGGATTATTTCGAAGACACTTGGGTTGGCAGGGTGCCTCACTCCAGACCCAGATACAATCCCAAATTCCAAATACCATGATGGAATGTTTATGATGGCAGCATGGCACACAAAGCCAAAACAAGTAACGCAATGGGAGAATGGCTCAATACCTTCCAATCCACACTAGGCAGAAAACAAAGTTACAGAAACATTAAAACAACAGAATAAAGCCATCAACAATTATGAAAGGAGCAATCTGTCAGCTAAATTGCACCTAAACTTAGCAAACAAACCAAAAGAACATTAACATGCTACAGTTTAAAGTCAAATTCTTCATAAACAAAGGAGATTCCTTAGAATAGTTAAAAGCATGTTATAAAAAATATTGTAGCCTACAAAAGCCACAAAAATAAATGTCACAAAATGTAAACCAACAGCATAAATAATTTTTATACACATAATACACACAGGGCATCATTACGAGTTTGGCAGTCGATGTCAGGCCGATGGTCCCAAGACTGCCAAATTACTAGGATTACTAGGTCTACACAGATTTGGCATGACTGGCAGCGATAGGCAGAAAGCAGTTAAATGGAGCTACTGCCAGCCATGCTCTCCCTACATGTCAGCACAACAGACAAACTGTGCTCATGCATCATGTGGTGCACGGGACACAGCGCGCCCCCAAACCCCAAATTTATTGGAGGTCCCACATGGGTCCCTGTGTCATCTTCCATGGGGTCGTAGCCCCTGAAGCCCCCTATTTTGGGCCCCTTACCTGCCTGACCGCCAAGCTTTCCATGGTGGTGGGATCGCCATTGAAAGATTGGCAGTCATGTAGGTCGTAAGGGCAATGGCAGGCCCAATGCTGGGATCTCCAACATCAGCAGTTGCAGTCAAGACCACCCTTGTCCCCGTGGCGCTGACTATGGCAGTGCTGGTGGTCCACTGGCGGTCTTCTAGCAGTCCAACTGTTAAACTCGTAATCTGGAAGTTTGACTGCCAAAGTTGCATCGGTCGGACCGCCACCACTATCATGGTGGTGGCAGTCCACGGACCGCCAAACTCATGAGGCCCGTGGTATTTTACTATATCATTCTAAACATAAACACTTTCTGATGCTACAGAAGACTGAGATACTAAAATAAAATATAAATTAGTTATATGAAAAAATGTAAACCTCACCAACCAAAAAACTCAGAGACCAAACTAAATCCATCATGAAAATAAATGCATCATGAACCACACATTTGCAAATAACAATCAGATAATATTTACACAAACAATAAAATATAACATTTCTCACCCAAACGAAATAAAACAAATCTGACTTACTGTTCCATAGCTGCAGATCTTCCTCTGTATCCAAGAAGTCACAAATAATAATGCTCCAAAAACAGGAAAAATATTTTCCAACAAGCCCAACAAAATAGTAAAAATAAAGCAAATCCAATAGACATCCCCCAAAGCAATCTAAAGTATCTAGGAACCATAAAACAAAAAAAAAAGTGTTTAAGAAATTAAACACTCCTGAAACCCCCACAAAAAGGAAGTCAACGTTAACACTATTGGCCAATTATAAACATTAAGTTGTTTCCTTAAAAAATGTTAACTCCCAATGTTATAGGACACAAGAAAACCCACCTGCAAAACACACTGGATTCCCAAAAACACATATACATTAGGCTTACACAATATAAGAAAATGATCATTTCTAAAATAGTGTACAACATCCTAAACTACACACTAGTGAAAAACACTACTATTAATACAACTGAATGTACAAAAACCCTACAAACAACTCAATACCTAACCTCTACACCTCTCCCTTATGCCCTCTCTACCCTCAAAACCCTTTAAAAACCTTAAAAAAAAAAGGCCTTGTTCTGCCAAACAGCAGCATCTTACAACAACCAGGGTCTTAAGAAATAGACTACAAATAACATAGATAGACTACAAAATAAAAGATAATTGTAAAAAAATTGGCTGCTAAATGAAACAAAAAAAAAGTATGGGCCTGACTACGAGTACGGCGGTCCATAGACCCCCGTACTCATGGTGGCGGTCGGCTGCACTAAACCTTGGCGGTCTGACCTCTGTTAGCATGTCAGACCTTAATGAGTATACTTACAAGGGGGCGTGAATAGGTTGATGAACCTTTTGACTCGCAATTATGAAGTTCTTACCATAGCTCCAGTACATAATAACCAACACACAATAATCAATAATCATTAGTAATCAATAAATTCAATAATCAATTGAGTCAGTAATTGTCACGCACCATGACCTTTAAGTCACGGAATAACCACAACTTTAGTAAAAGTTTAGAATTATTATTTCCCTATATTAACATTGTTAAGGTCCTGTAGATTAATCTCAATATCGAATGAAACACATACAAAAACAACACTGGTTGTTCAAAGCGGCGGAAGAAATGCAATCTAATCAAAGCTTGAACTACAACACATTCTAAGGTTACAGTGGAAATCAATAGCAGAGTCAGCTGCGACAAAGTTATAAAATACATGGAATTCAGCAAAGTAATCCATCAAACATTAGTCCCTGTGATCGTTCGTCATTTGCGAGGGCCCTTAACTAACGTCAGATTAGCATCAGCATGTTGGACTTCATGCAAAACAATTAGTACACAAATTTGGAAAAACATCTAACTATGGTTCTATCAAAACAGCGCAGTCGGTACCTAAAAAGAAAAAGCATAGTATGTCTAACAGTCACAGTTTGTCATTTTATACCTATCCTCGGTATGGGTCAGCAAAGCAGAATCAGTCTTTGTCCTCAGGTCATCAATCGATCAGCAACGCATCAGGCTCTCAGTCAGTGAATATGAGCCCAATGTCGGAATGAATGCCTCTCTCCTCTGATCTGTAAGTCTCTCTGGATCTGAATAAGTCTTCTCTCTGTCGCGTTGTTATATCAAAGTCGCTTAAACTATCCTCTATTTCCCTATTGTTTGGTTAATCCTATGTTCATACTTTATCCAATAATATTCTATGTCAAAACTATAAATTCTAATATTTCACCATTCACATACAGTTGATTGGTCTGCCTTACGATGTTCTCATCATCCGGCTTGTCAGGTAACAATATTGTTGCTGCTTCCACTCCAGTCAGTATCTTCATTGTTCTTGTCCTGGGAAAGTCAGTCTCACACATATTACACATGTAATGTTACACTAGCAAGAACATCATCTCCTAGCAGTCGATTCTCATGAAAAACTTTTGTAAAGCACATTTAACAAGGCAATGGACATTCCACAGCTTAGTTCACTTGTTCAGCATTTTATTAAACGCTAGGAAATACAGCTTATGCATAAGGCCTGGCAAAATAGGCCAAGACACTCGCTAAGTTAAGGCCTACAATGAATAAAGCTAAAGCATACTTCATAACCCTTAATATGATGTGTTACTGCATTAATCTAATAATCATTCAAGATTTCATATGTATTAATCATTAATTAGTACATTTCAAGAACATTGGTGGCCATTCTTCAAGGTCACATTTTCAAAAGCGTACATTATTTTTCTACGTTATTCATATTCTACATAAACTCGTTATTCAAAATACATAAACACTCATTAGTAAATTTTATTAAAGACACCTGCGCTAGCACCTCCACATTGCAATGCTAGTAGTTGGATCACCAGCACACTGCTGTCACCGCCAGGATCACAGTTCCCAACAGATTAGCTGTGGTGAAAGTCGTGGTCAGCAATAGTGGTGGCGAGTCCGGCACTGCTGTGCTGATCACAACTTTCCTTTCCGCCAGCCTTTTCATGGCGGGGTCCCCGCCATGAAAAGGCTGGCAGAAAGGCAGAGATGGGGCCACAGGGGGGCCCTGGACTCCCCATGACCACGTTGTGGACTGTGCAGGGACCCACCTGTCAGCACACTTGGAATGTGCACTGTCTACCATGGCAGACAATGTGCATTCTGAGTGTGTTCCGTGCGGCAGCATTTTCCTTGGCTCTCTCTGAGAGCCGAGGCCAATGCCGTTGCACTATTCCCACTAGCCAACACGGGGGAAACCTCATAATACAGCAGTGGGGAGGCCACCAGCTTGGTGGCTGCTTCCCCACTGTCATATTGGAGGCCCGGTGGATGGACTGCCGACTTCGTAATCAGGCCCTATGTCTTAATTGAAATGAATGGGAAATAATTAAAAAATGTTGAATTGGTGTATTAAAACATGTTTAATGTGATTGAACATATAAAACATGTCACAAATGTTTAATAAATGTTAAAAAACTTTTAAGTATAAATGAAATAATAGTATAAATTACACACAATTATTTAATTTATAATGAAAAAAACGTTACAATGATAGTGAAAATATGTATATAAACCAATTTGGAGAGGTGTTGGACATTAAAGGGATGCAGTTTGCAATTCCCACTCTGAGGTGAACTATTTTGAAGAAAGTGTTGAATACTAAAGGTGTGACATTTGCTATTACCACTCCAATCTATACCAATTTTGGGAAAGTGATGGAATCGAAAGAGGGACATTTACTTCTCCCACTCCAATCTAACCCAATAGGGGATGGGGCTGGGCACAAAAGGCGTGACATTTACTATTCCTACTCCAATCTAAGCCATTTTGGGGAAGGTGTTGGACACTAAAGGATTGAAGTTTACAATCTTCACTGGAATCTAAAACATTTCATGCAAGGTGCTACAGACTAAACATTTTATATACACAATCAGTACTCCATACTCACACATCATTTTTGGTTCATAAACTAACCTCAAATTTACGTAAAAGACATTAACCAAAACTACAAACCTATATAATAATATAAAAACAGTAACATCTAAAAGAATATTTTTATCACTATTAATAATTAAAAACAATTTTTAAAATATTTACTACCATTCCCTATCTTTAAACCATAAAATAAAAAATAAAATCACAATAAAAAATTAACATTAACAAAAATACATATTTAAAATAGTATAATTGTCAACATAACAATAATTAAATGATGATAAATATTTTCACAAACATTATAAAAACATTATACAATTATAGTTTTTGTTTACAAATGTTAAAACTGTTAATTTAATTTAAGTTTATATATTTAAAAAAAAATATTTAAACAATTTCAAAATTAATTAATTAATTCATAATTGATCATTATCTTGCTATGCTGGAGAATTTTTGTCCTCCCTAGACCATTGTCTATCTAAATATCTTTTAAAATATTTGAATTTCACTATCCTAGGAGATATGAATCTTCATTTAGATAAGGTTACTGATCAAAATGCACATCTCCTCCTTGAGAATATGTCTGCTTGGAATTTGAAGCAGTATATTGATCAATCTACTGATCTAGCTGGTTACACACTTGCCGTTATCTTGTCTAATTGTAATGTTGAAGTTTCAGATGTCATTTGCACTATCTCGTGGGGTCGCTCAACGGTACATTTTAGCTGGAAACAAGAGCAGTGTCCTAGAGGTAGAAGAGTCATCCCTTCTTCACCTCATCAAAGTTGGGCTAATACCACTACTGAGGAAATTACTTCTAATCTTAATCACAGTGCTACAACATTGAATGGAGATAGAAGTGGACACATACAGAGCTAATACCTGGCTATGTCACATGGCAGATATCACTGCACCCACTAAGAAAGGGTCTTGCCTCCTAAGACACCCTTCAGCTCCTTGGTTTAATGAGGAGCTCAGGACAATGCCCCAACAATGCAAAAGACTTGAAAGGTCTTGGCGAAGCTCTACCTACACGCAGACAGGGAACCTTTTTTTAAAAAAAGCTGAATATCTACCATCAAGGAATAAAAAGAGCCCAAGAGAAATTGCTATGTCAGGCAATAAACCTAGAGAGGATTTTAAGATAGCAAAAAACTCTCAAACCCAAGTGCCCAAGTACAGCTTCTTAAGGCCTCCCCTAAACTATGCCCACAACTTTCAGATTTCTTTGATAATAAGATCAATGATATTGTATATGCTTTAAATGTATCAGGATCTCGTAATACCTCAGATATCAACTGGTCGAGGAGTTGGCTTTCTACAGCTCTAACCACTTGATTCTGCTCCTTGACAGAATTCACCCCATTTCAATGAAGGATTTACAAAGCCCTAAAATCCTGTAAATCTGACTCTCCAGATGATCCTTGCCCCCGTGTTTTGACATCAAATCATCTGGCTATTAATCCTCCTGTTAACTCCCTCTTAAATGACTCCTTAATTTAGTCCACTTCTCCCAGTTGCTAGAAAAAAGCTATACTAATCCCACTTCTGAAAACACCTTCAGTTGACAAATCTATTCTGGCTAATTTCAGGCCTATCTCTCTATTGAAGGCCTTCTCTAAGATACTGGAGAAAATTATTAATGTCCAACTGTCCAAGTATTTGGACTCTAATCAGTTGCTGCATCCATCTCAATCAGGCCTCCGCCCTGGATAAGGCACAGAATCCATGAGAATCTACATTGGTAGAAGTTCCTGATAAAATCGAACTATCAGTGGATCAAGGGAAGCAAGTTGCCCTGCTGCTTTCAGATCTATCGGCAGCATTCAATACAGTTTTCCACCCTATCCTCTCACAATGACTGAGAAATATTGGGATAGATGGGGCCTCCTTGGCCTGGCTTGAGGCTTTTCTATCTGACAAATGTCATTGAGTCTTGATGAAGCCTTTTGCACCTGATCCAAACCCTTAAGATTGGGCGTTCCTCAAGGCTCTGCCATGAGTTAATGGCTATTCAATGTCTACATAACTCGTCTCTCAGTTCTAGTGGAATCCTTTTGCATGCAGGTGGTATCCTATGCTGACAACACACAGATTCTTCTTACCTGGGAGAGTAATACCTCCAATGCCCAGAATAGATTTGAAGCATGTCTGTCAGCAGTATTTCAATGGATGAGCTTGAGTAATCTTCAATGCAACACAAGTAAATCCGAAATATTATTCTTTAACACACCTCCTCCATCTTTGAGGGGTAAATTTTGGCCCAGTTCTACTCTATCTTCTCCTGCCCCTCTCATGGGGTGAAGTTCAATAATAAATTATCCTTCAGCTCCCAGGTAGACAGTGTGGTACGAGTGTGCTTTAGCCTTCTTAGATCCTTAAAAAAGTTTTTGTTTCTGCTTCCTTCCCATTGCCTTAAGATGGTAGTCCATGTCCTTATAACCTTGTGGCTATACTATACTAACGCTATGTAATGGTGTCTCCCAACATACCAACTAAGAGACTCCATCTGGTGCAGAGCACTGCTGTCCGGCTCCTACTAAATCTTCAGGAAAAAAAACACATTAGTCAGAACCTTGAAGAACTGGACTGGCTGCCAGTCCATGAGAGAGTTCAATTCAAGAGGCTTGTAATGACCCACAGAGCCTTATATCAGTCAGGTCCCCATAACCTACCCAATAGACTTATGCAATACCTTCCAGTGCGAACACTGCACTCCTCTGATGCTCTGTTGACTACTGTGCCAAAAACCAAAGAGAAGAAATGGGGAGGCACCTCTTTCTCTGTTCTCGACACTGCTGGCTGGAATGCTCTTCCCTTCTATCTGCGGGCACTAAAGATGAAATTTGTTTCATACGTATCCTTAAAACGTGGTTGTTTAATCTGGCTCTCTAATCCTCCTGTGCACTTGCAAATAATTATGATTGATTGATTGAGTGATTGACAAATAAAAAAATAATAAACATATAGAATCAAACACACTTTAATAAATGACATACAAAGCGATACTCACAAACAGTATTACATGCAGAAATATTTTCTAAATCAATATTTTTGCAAAAATATTAAAAACACAACCCTTAAAATAATATTTCTATCTTGGATAGTCCTGGCAACAATATTTTTGACATCATGATATTCTTGACACAATCTTTTTGTATCACTATATTTTCTATTCAATATTTTCTCTTAACGCTCCCTATACAAAGGGTAATACGTTTTGTATTCACCTGAAGCATAATTTGATGGCTACTCCTTTTTTTTTACAAAGATAGCATATTATTTAATCAGAACTGATTCGCTTGCTGCTGATAGTTTTGCGATAGTGGGGGTAGTAGCAATCAAGCAAAGGCATATACTTCCTCAATTCTAATCAAACATAGTACTAAAGTGTGGAAAATGGCTATATATTTGGAAAGGAAAATTATATGTATTTGCTTTGAAATATGCTAAGAATTCTGGCATCAACTTAAACAATACTCAGGTTGAGTATTATCAGTTCAACTTATCTTAAATTGATCAAGCTTGGGAAGAATGCGACATAACATCTTTATATTTCTTTTGTGGAATTTAGTGGGTTGTATTTCTTCTTGTTTACTGAAGTATTCTCATGACATTCACTTTCATCTGGATCATTTTTCAGGTCACTTTATGCTCAGGTACCCATAGCAAAGTTTTAATGATCATGTCATTTTCATTCCCTACTAAAATGTCATCAGGGAATTGTCACCTTGTGTTACCTGCTTGGCTCACCGTTATCCTTCTCTTCTACTGTGACCATTTCCACTGCATTTATTCAGTTTGTTATTTGGGCATTTCTGTCTATATGCCTCTAAAAAGTCTGAGATGCACTGGGGTCATTAATTTCAATTTTCCTACTGTTTGTATTTTTATATCTGTGATTTTTTTTATCAAACAACATTTTTGGTTAATATGTGTAGGTCAGTGGAATGAAGGCTAACTAATTACAACAATAGAGAAGAGACAAAAACAGAAAAGGACGAAAGCAGGAAGAGTAAGGTAGGAAATTAGAGCCAACGGGTGAAAGCAAAAATTAAACAGCACAAGCAGAGTGAGGTAAAGAGTGAAGTGAAGGGTAGTGGGAGAAACAGCAAGACTATCACAAGGAGGAGTCACAGGAGTCAATATTCGTCAACTCCAATGATTTTCAGAGACCCGCCGTCCTGTTGTATCCATTAATGATAAAGCTGCTAGTTGGCCTACCACTAAATGACACAAGATGCTGGAGGTGTGTTTTCTACTTCTCCAAGACAATTTTTTTACAGGTGGAACAAATGACCTGAGAAAGAGACATGAGGTGCAATTAAAGCTAGTCAGCAGCCCTGCTTTTGGCAGGGTCGATGGTGAGCTCTTTAGAAACACTTTAGACCACTACATTTATTTTATTTATTTATTTAGAGTTGGATTGATTTATTTTTACAAATTGAGTCCAGGATTTACCTTTTGAAAGGCTGCATTGAAGATGGCAATTGTTCTCAACAAGAGATAGATGAAGGACAGTCGCAAATTGTTTTTATATGCTAGATAGGACAAAAGATTTGACCAGGTGAATCTTCAGTTACACCTGCATAATCTTGTGGAATTTTAGGAATTTTGCTTTGCACTTCGTGTGCGAAGTTCCCAAAACTACACGATGCCATTTTAGCACAGGACAATGGGAACAATGCAAACATTAAAACAACAGTGTTTGCTGTTCATGTCACTTTTCTTTTAGTGTGCAGTATACCTTTCATCCAAAATGTACGTAAGAGTGTATTTCGCACTAGTATACAGCGCTATATGACTCTTACCATGGGGGTAAGACCATGGACGTCAATTCACCGAAATGCCAGGGGTAGTGGAAGTGACATCACATGCCCTTTGACCTCCATTTTTACTCACACACACATAGTTACACATACACACACATACTTACATATGCACACAAATTAACACATACATACACTTTCTTTCACATAAACACAGTCTCACCTGCATCTTTTGCTTACCTCAGCTGTCATGGAAGGGCATATTCCAGCTAATTGTACTCCATTTTTATTACACTAATAGTGAATAATACATTATCATTCACTATTAGTGTGATGAACAATTGACTGAAAACAAAGAGAGTGGATCCCCAACTGACGTTCATAAGGCAGAGCTGCCTCTGATTTCCTGGCACTGAATTTACAACCTCTGAGACCAGGGGTCGTAAAGGCAGTGCCAGGGGTAGCAAAGTGCAAGCCAGTGGTTGAAGCTGTGACCCTTTGCAACCTCTAAGTGACGTCCATGGGTAAGAATGCTGAGTTTAAGATGGTAGCACCACCTATGGTGGGTGACTGAGTAAGTCCCACACAAACTAGAAGCTCTTGGCCTGACTTCTCCAGCGAGCTAACAGCACTTCACCCAAACCTGGCAAGTAAAGGTGTTTTGTGGTAGCCTAGAAACATGACACTCTGACTCCTCAGGGAAGTCGTGGTGCAATAGATCATACCCCTTTCTCTCAGTTGCAAAAAGTCTCACACATGCTGAGAGAGAAACAGAGATGCAAAGTAAGTTTCAATATTTATTGAAGCAATTGCATCCAATGATAAAAAGCATGAGCTCCGATTATGAGGCAGATGGACAATAATACAGTGATGATTGTAACCACTAGAGTAAAACTTATAAACAGTCACAAGACCCTGATCTAATCATAAGATCTAGTGTTTTCTACCTACACCCAATTTCTAAACCTGAGAACATAGAGGTGTTAGCCCTTCTGCCCATCCTGGTCTATGGAAGGAGCCCCGACCCCATGCCTGAAAGGTGGGCAAGGTTCTGCCTGTTGTCTGCTAGCAATCCTCCCAGTTGGGTGGAAAGACAAGGCCAGGATCAGCAAAGCTGTCAACGAAGTGGTGGGCTGCACCAGATGCCCAAGGCTGGAATGTCCTCTACCCTCCTTTGGCCTGTGCTGTGCTTATATATTGCAAAACATGTGTTCTAAGAACAGGCCTAATTTGATGATATGTCTAGGGTTTGAGGGTTGACTCTGTAAATCTGGGAACAACAGTAGTGGATAAACTGTTGTGCACATTCATGAAAGCCTTGAGCAGGGCACAGAGTGAAATGTCAAGCAAAGGTCTGATAAACATAAAATGAACAACTATGCCTTCTCGGAAAGGCCATTCATTAGAATATGAAGACAGCCAAGCTGAAAAGCAAGCTGTGCTTAAATATAATAAAATGAATTAATGACTATAATGTGTATGTGGGTAAGGCACAAACTGCGGGGCTAGTGCTATAATGAGCATGCCCAATCTAGGTGCAAAAAGGAACCCACGATAATAGCTCTTAACACCAGATTTGCCTTTTCCATAATTTCACAATTTTATTTGCTATGGTTCACTTATTTTCATAAATACATATTCCACAAATTTTACACACTCCAATTAAAATATGTATTTGTTTTTGACCTGCACTGAAATGTTAGATGTTTATAAAATTGGTTGTGAGCGTTCTAAATAACAGTCGAGTATAGCATGAATATTATACGCTACAATGGAGAATCAGAGCTACGCAGAGAGTGAGAACTCGGTAGAAAATTGCATAATCACATTTGTTCTAATCTAGAGGGGAGAAAAATCTAAACTTGCATAGGAGCGTTGACAAACTGCATAGTATTCCTAGTAATAAATCATGGGTGGATAACCAACGTCACCAGAGGTCTTGACGCATGACACTCAATGGGATCCCAGTTCCTGTAGTAAAACTTAATCGCATTACTCAGTTTTCACCTCAATCTTTAAAGAACATTTAAAACTGAGTTCATGGACGTGGGAGAGAAGGATTTCAAGAATGATTTGAAAGCTGTTTGAAGAGCTTGAAAAGAGGGGAAGAACGTGGAAAGCACGTGTGTTCCATAACTCATGCAAAACGAGCTCAGAGCACGGCGGCCATGAATGAGTTAGAATGGAATTATTGCCGTGGCGAATATTAAAAGAGAATATTGTTTGGAATGCTGAAAAAGATAAATCACTTTGCGGGCTTGAAAGTATTTTGGCAAATCCAACTGACCTTTCCCGTTAATTCTTCTTTCTCCATTTACAGTAGAACCAACATATTCTTTTTATTCTGACCTCTGCAAACAGATGTCAAAACCTATCGAATTCACTGAAGAAGAGTTTAACGAATATCATGTAACCTTCCCAGAAAAGTTTTTTTTTAATGCTGGAAGCCATTAGGATGTCGTGAAAAGGTGGTGATTTGCATGAATACAGAATCAGAAGCAACTGGGAATTAAAAATGTCCTACAAATGCAAATAAAAATGCGCATATTTTACAGTCCTTATAACCTTTATATCCTGCAACTGACATGGCAATAATTAAAGTCTCCTCTCATTAGCCTCAGCAAGAGGTTGAATGGCAAAAATGTAACCAGGTCGAATAATTCATCAATAGTCAATTACTCTCTGTTTCCTTCCTAATTTGCAGTTACGTCCACATTGAAACACAATAAATGATACAGGGAACACCTCCACTTAAATGCTCACTTCGATTATAAAATATATTCAAATTCAGCATTTTCCATGACAGGCCAACCTCCCCACAACCTGTTTCTGATTTTTCAGAGGCTTTTGAGGGGTGGGGAGGAGTTGGATGTAGTGAGAAACTTTTATTTGAATGCTGTAACCGTTTCCCCTCCAAAAAAAGTATTGGTCCCCAATGACAATGACAAACATAATTTCTTACAATAATTGTATAAAATCGACAGCTATCAACGTGTGCAATTCAAACACCGTAGTTATGTTTAATTATCCAATTTGGGAATACAATCAAATATGTGATTGCCAACATGCTTTTGGTAGCCTGGTCTCCCGCAAAGTGCAAAGGTGTTCACAGTATGAGAGACTTTAAGGGTTATTTAGATCCCTAGCCTCCAATCTCTTCCCCCACCCCTCTTTGACTCCTACAAGACAAAAACATTACTGATTACATCGTTTTCACTTAAAACACAGCACTTTTTTCAGCTTGATGTTTGCCTTAGTTCCACGGGATCAAGGTAAATGTTCCTTGTGGCCAGAGCATAGTGCCATTCCCTCCTTCCCCAACAATTCAGGTCCCCTTCTGGGGCAGGGGCACCTCATATTTTGAAGATCTGTTCACTAGGGCATTTTCAGTGTTCTGCCAAAGGAAAACATTTCATAGTCGTTCCTTCTGCATTGTTATGTTATGTGGATTTGTATGGCACAGATTATCACCTTTGAGGATATCCAGGTGCTGGAGCAGGAGGTTGGGCCCAGCGGTGCTCATAGTTGAACAGCAAGGTCCTCAGCTTCTTGTGGAAGTTGAGAAGTGGTGTGGTAGTTATGATGTGTTGAGGAAGTTTGTTGCAGTTATTGGCAGTGATAAAGAAGACGGCGCACCCTCCTGCCTTGTTTCAGCAGATGCTGGGGATTTCTGCGAGGGAGAGAGCGGTGGATCATAGTTGTCAGGAGGGTTGGTAAAGTTGGAGTCGGTCATTAAAGTCAGCTAGTCCTGTGTCGTGGAGGGCTTTGTAGGAGTGCATAGCTTGAATTTGTAGCTTTTCTGGATGGGTAGCATGTTTATTTAAGTGACGTACGGAGTGATGTGGGAGCCTCAGGGGGCATCTAGGGGGAGTCTGGCAGCGGTGTTTCGAATGGTATGGAGTCTTTGCAAGAGTTGGTTGGGGATGCCAATAAAGAGTGCATTGCAGTAGTCAAGTCTGCTGGTGATGAGCGTCTGGGTGACCTTGTGTCTTGTGTCATGGGGATCCATTTGAAACTCTTGCAAAGCAGTCTGAGGTTGTGGTAGCAGGATGCGATCACAGCATTGACCTGTTTGTTCATTGTGAGTTTGTCATCAAGGATGATGGCTAGGCTTCTGGCGTGATCTGTGGGGGAGGGACCCAGGTCGAGTAGTCAACAGGAGGAGTTCTAGGGGGAGCTCTAACTTCTGAAGATCAGGATCTCTGTTTTGTCTGTGTTGATTTGGGGCAGTTCTCTTGCATCCAATTGGCAATGTTGGACATGCAGGCGATGAATTTGGTCCTTGTTGTGTTGTTCGTGTCAATGAGGAAGAGGATGAGCTAAATTTTGTTGGCATAGGAGACAATGTTGATGTTATGGTTTCTTATGAAGTGGGCGAGAGGTGCCATGTGTACCTTGAAAAGAGTTGGGCTGTGGGAGGAGCCCTGGAGGACACAATAAGCGAGCTTCTTTTGTTCTTAGGTGAAAGTGAAAATTCTGACTCATATTGTCCCTTGAGCCCTTGGATTCCTAAGTCTTGGAGTCTGGCAATGAGGGTACTATGGGAGATGGCACTGCTGAGAGGTGGGCAGA
The DNA here is from genome assembly GCF_031143425.1 of Pleurodeles waltl. NCBI lineage: Eukaryota > Metazoa > Chordata > Amphibia > Caudata > Salamandridae > Pleurodeles > Pleurodeles waltl. The sequence continues at coordinate 709,684,756 of NC_090437.1, read as the reverse complement.
ATGAGAGTAGTGGTTTTTCCTCTGTACATGATGGAACGGATATTGTCTGTTGCTGCCAGGAGTTGCTGCAAAGCTCTGCCTGGTTGGAATCCAGGAGGTGCCGTTCAAGATTTGTGGAGAGCTGCTTGTTGATCTCTTTCTTAAGGACTTTGGCTTAGAAGGGCAGTAGCAAGATGGGCCTTTAGTTGCTGAGGTCTTTCATGTCTTTCATGTTGTACATGTTGTACATGTGGTGTGGGGATGGGGTCTGTAGGGGACCCTCAGTGGATGGTCTGCATGGTTATGGCGGTGTCCTCTGTGGTGAGGGTACTCCAGTTTTTAAGGAGGTGGGTGCTTCTGGTGGTGGCGGGTGGTTGTGTGATGATGTCCTCTATGGTGGGTTCGGGTGCAAAGTTGGAGTAGGTCTTTGTTGTGGAAAAGTTTGTAAAGGTTGTCGCAGAGGATCTGTGCGGGGTTGATTGGAATGGAGGCAAGCAAATGGGCAATGAGCTCTCTTCTATCTGTGCAATATCATTAAGTGAAAATCACCTAAACTACCCCCCAAAATCCCTCTTGGTCAGTTGATCATATGTTCGCACTCTGTCCAATAAAATTAAAACTCTAAGGCCAATATTTATACTTTTTTAGCGCTGCATTTGTGTCGTTTTTTTACGCAAAATCAGCGCAAACTTACAAAATACAATTGCATTTTGGAAGTTTGCGCTGCTTTTGCGTAAAAAAATTAGGCAAATGCGGTGCTAAAATAGTATAAATATGGGCCTAAATCTATGAATTCTAATATTTCTCCTTTCTCATGTCGTTGATTGGTTCGTCTTGCAATGTCCTCATCATCCGGCTTGTCAGGTAACAATACTGTTGCAGCTTTTACTGTAGTCTGTGTCTTCATTGTTCTTGTCCTGGGAAAGTTAGCCTCACACACATTACACATAAAGGGCCAGATGTAGGTAGGGAAAAATTAGCGAGTCGGAAATTGCGAGTCGTTGCGACTCGCAATTTCTGACTCGCTAAATGCAATGCAAGAAGAAAACGCAGCGACAATTTGCGACTCGCAAATGCAGTCGCACCGCAGATAGCGAGTCCGCTGTTTGCGAGGTCGCTTTTTGCGACCGTGCAAAAAACGGACACGCAATTTGCGAGTGGGTGTCGCAAATTGCGACTGTGCCGCAAATTGAATGCAGGCGCTGCAGAACACTCTGGAAAACACTTCCTGGCACATGATGATGACATCACAGCCAGGAAGTTTACAAATACACCTGGGAGGAGGGAGGACCACACCCATTTTCAACAGCTACACTGCAAACACACAGAACAGCAGCTACCATGGCAGAGACCCCAAGGAAGCGAAAACTCAAGTTTGCAGAAAAATAGCCGGAGGTGTTGACCGAGGAGTGTTGTCAGCACCATGACCAACTGTTTGGAAGGGCAGCCCTCACCATGCCAGACTCTGAGAAAAGGAGACTATGGATGGACATCCAGGAAAAATTTAACTCCCTGGTTGTCAGCCATCGGAGCATCAATGAACTCAAGAAAAGGTGGTACGACCTGCGCTCCCGGACCAAGTAGAGGGTGGCAGAGCGGCTCCGGGAGATGAGGGGCACCGGAGGGGGACCGTCAACATTACCACCACCCACACCCCTGGAGGAAAGGGTAGAGGAGACCCTTGAGCCTGAGGCAGTATGCGGGATGGGAGAGCTGGACACATCTGAGCCAGGACCATCAACCGGTGAGTACCATGAGACATGCATGTACCCCCATTAATGCCATACCCCCACCCACCTTGTACACAGGAGCATGCACAACCAAAATTGCTCCATTTCAGAGTAGCAATCACCAGAATGGTGCATTATGGGCAATGTAGTCAAGTAGGCAGTTGATAGGCAACAGTTTATTAGGAAGCATATAACAGATAGTATATACTGACAGTGTGTTCCCTATGTCCCACAGGTCTCCCACAAGACACCCCCACCAGACAAAGCAGCCAGGGGCCACTGGTCAGCCAGCAGCCAACAGAGGGATCAGGATCAGCCACCACTGCGACCTGCACCACCAACACCCTGTCCCCTCACAAGACACCAGTTGGCATATTGGTGCGTGAGCCTGCACCAGGTCCCAGCCAAAGTGCCACGGTAGACGTCACAGAGCCTCCACCGCGTCACAGGCGACGTGGGAATTCATCTTCACAGCGGCAGGCAGAGTCAGGGGATGCCTCCATTTCACGTACTGAGGCCGCACTCCTACGAGGTCAGCGCCTGCAGACACAAGAGATCAGGAGGATTACCGGGGCATTGCGGCGCATTGAGCGCAATCAAGGCAACAGCACGCAGCTTGTACATTCTGAGTTGCAACAGATAAATACACACATGGGCGACCTTGCACTCTCCATGCGTCAACTTGTGGCTGAACTGCTAAAGCAGACAGAGAGTGCACGGCGTCGGGACAGGCAACTGCTGAACTGCCTAGACAGAATGTCAGCATCCAGTGTAAGGCTGGTCGTGAACACTACTGGTCTTTCTAGGCGCACGGTCAGCCTCCAAGTGGACATGGGCCACTTTGCCAGTGACGTGGCATGTGGACTGGGCCGTCTCAGCCACGCTGTTGACTTAATGGAGGCACGGCAGGTGGCCAGGGGCACAGGTGACACGCCGCAAGATAGCGAGGAGGGCTCCACCGTCAGCAGTGTCTCTGCCGGTGACACCAGGGTGCTTCGCAGTGGAAGCGCAATGCAGGGCACTGCTGACTGCCGAGGCCGGCGTAGGGTTTGAGCTCCACACAGTCCTGGGGTTGGGGCACATGAAGTCAATGCGTCCCATGCCAGGTGGACTTTCACAGCCCCTGACCTGTTCAAAATGTATATCGTTTTTTTGTTTGCACCAATCAAATCACTTGTTCTTTCCACTTAACACATGGACTCTTTGTGTGTGACATTAGTGAGTATGGTAACAGTTAGCACGTACCTTCCAAAGTATTGGTTTGCAATGTGTTCCCGTCTCAGTCTGCCTTGATTTACTATGCTCCTATCCCCATGATGGCGAAGTGGTAGCTCTTGCTCTTCATCCTCAGAATCAGGGTCTTCAGGGGTGAGAGGTAGCCAACGTCTGGTGGCAAGGTTGTGCAGTATAGCGCATGCAACAACGATCTTGAAAGCTGTTATTGGGGTATACTGGAGGGCACCTCCACTTCTGTGGAGGCATCTGAATCTTGCTTTCAGCAGTCCAAAGGTCCGTTCAATGATATTCCTGGTCCTCTTATGTGCACTGTTGTATCGCCTCTCTGTCTCATTGCTGGGTGTTAAGTACGGGGTAAGAATCCATGGTCGGAGTGCATATGTACTGTCACCTGTTTGGCAAAAAAAGTACAATGTTAGCTGGGCATGGATGGTTTCCACATTGACCTGTGTGTATGTCTGCAAGGTGTATTCGGCTCTATCTAGGAGGTATCCGTCTCCAAACTCCCCACGTTCTAGGCGTTGGTGTATCCCACTGTGTCTAAAAATGTAGGAGTCATGAGTACTCCCTGGAAATTTGGCAACCATGTCAGTGATGACATAATGGGCGTCACATACCACCTGGATGTTGAGTGAGTGGGTACACTTCCGATTGCGGAACAGATATTCCAGATTTGCAGGAGGGCATATTTGTATATGTGTTCCGTCTACACACCCTATGACATGGGGGAAGTTGGCAATCCTGTAGAATTCCAACTTGGTGCTGTTGATTTCTGCCTCATTCCTGGGTAGGTATATGTATCTGGACATGTGTGTGAGTAAGGCGTCTAGGAATGCCCTAAAGAACTGTGAGAGTGAACTTTGGGATACCCCACCTGCCACAGCAATGACCCCCTGATAGCTACCCGAGGCCAAGAGGTGCAGTGAGCATAGCACTTGCACATGCGTAGGGATGGCGCAGCCGCGCACAGTTTGGCGTTGTAGCTGTGGTTTGAGTAATTCTATTAAATCTAGTATAGCTGCACTGCTGAGTCTATATTTGTCATAAATCTCCTCCTCTGTTTGTTGGAAAAGTGTCTGCCTGGTTCTGTATATCTTCTCCTGTCTCTGGCTCCTCCTCCTCCTCTGCTGTGCAGCGTGGGCTCTCCTCCTCATTCCTATCACATATATCTCTGCCATCTTGGGTAACCCAGATGCCTTCTGGGTCTCCTTTTACACTTTGGTAATGGTTACCACCTGCTCTGAGTTAGTGGTAAATTGGAAGTGCAAAATGGGCTTTTTGAGACTAGTCGCAATTTGCGAGTTGCTATTGCATATGGTTTGCGACTCGCAAATTGCAACTTCCTATTTGCGGGTCGCAAATTTTGCGAGTCGGTAATGGCTCGCGTCGCATTTTGCGAGTCGGAAATGGTTTTTTTGCATCCCATTTCCGATTTTGCGGGGTCGCAAATTACGAATCGGGCCATTTGCGACTCGCAAAAGTTTCCTACATCTGGCCCAAAATGTTGCATTAGCAAAAACATCATCTCCTAGCAGTCGGTTCTCTTGAGAAGCTTCCTTTATGAGCACATTTAAACAAAAAATAGAAATTCACAGTTTAACTCACTTGGTCAGCATTTTTATTAAACGCTAAGAAATACAGCTTTTACATGAGGCCTGGCAACTAAGCCAAGACACTCGCTAAGTTAAGGCCTACAATTAATAAAGCTAAAGCTAAATTCATAACCCTTGTTATGACATATTGCTGCATTAATCTAATATACATTCAACATCTCATAATATGTAATCATTGATTAGTACATTTCGTTAACATTGGTGGCCATTCTTCGTGATCACATTTTCAAATGCGTGCATTATTTTTCTACGTTATTTTATTTTCTACACAAACTTATTATTCAAAATACATAAACACTCATTAATAATTTTTATTCAGACACCTGCACTAGCACAGTCTAAGATGCAGTTGTTGAAGGTTGATAGGCTGTTCTAGAGTTTGCCTGTAAGGATATGCTGATTGGATCTGATCATGTGGGTCCAGTCCACTTCTGTTAGGTTGTTCCAGGTGGGTCCAGAGGTGATAGTTACTTTTAGTTTGCTGGCGTGGAGTGCATTGATGTACAAGTTTACGATGGAGTGGTCCGTCCATTTTAGCTGGGTGAGGTGACTGAAGGCAATCTTGTTGCTGGCTGTGAAGATTGGGTCGAATATGTATCTAGTGATGGAGGTTGGGCCTTGTGCGAGTTGTGTGAGTCTGACATTGTTGAGGCTCTCTAGGAGGTCAGTGGTGTTGTGGCCCATTGGGACATTGAGATGGATGTTGAGGTCACTGAACAGGAGGAAGTAGTTGGTTCTAATGGCCATGTGACTGATGAAGTCAGAGAGGAGGTTGCTGAAGGTGGTGCAGGTGCTGGTTGACGAGCTGCGAAGATGTCTGAGATGGTCATGGAGTGGCTGAGGTGCAGTTGGAAGTGCACGGATTCCATGAACGTGATTGGTTTGATCACTGAGGTAGTGCGTGTGATGGTGTCTATGTGCATAATTGTGAGGCCCTCTCCAGGACTGTGCAGCCTGTTGTGGCAGACGATTTTGTAGCCAGGGTGATGACCAATAGGATGGTGGGGTGGAAGTTGGGCTAAGCCAGGTTTCAGTGACAAAGAGGATGTCCAGAGAGTGAGTGTTGATGAGGTCCCAAAACTTAGTGGTGTGTTTGCAGAAAGATCTGGTGTTGAGGATTATGCAGGCAATGCGGGTGAGGTGTGTGCAGTGGGTGGAGAAGGCGTGACGCTGCAGGAGAAGTGGCAGTGAGTGCATGAAAAGGGTCCTCCCATGCATAGTGGTGTGGTGTGGGGTCAACAGTCAGTGTCCAGTGTTGAGTGCTAACATGTCGGCTGAAGTGTAGCAGTGGTGGTCGGATGGACCAGGGTAAGTGGTGCTGGTCACGGGCCATACATGGATGGGTGCAGACAGGTTTGCCTTTGGTGCAGCTTTGGTGCGCCAGCAGTGTGCTCACTGCACGGTTGTGCAGCAGCCACCATTAAATAGGTTGTAGGATGGGAGGAACAGGGCAGGCGGGGCTAGGGAGAGGTGGGAAACCTCAGCAGGAGCAGGCATGTGGGAGAAGCAGGGAAGGAGAGGGGGAGGAGGGAGGTGGGAAAAGCATGGTGGGAGAAGTCCCAGAAGTGAAGGTAGAAGTAGGGGTGAAAGGAGGGGAAAAACGAAAGAAAAAGTAATCCGCAGAAATAGCTCAAATGAGCATAATGACAGGCACAAAAAGAAGAGAGAACCCATAACAACTGAGCATAAAAGACTTGGGAGAGCAAACACATTGGGCATGAAAGACTGGACAGGGCAAACAAAACTGTCATGAAAGACTGGGCAGAACAAACAAAACAGGCACAAAAGCAAAAATGTGTGAAAATCCAAAACACACAAGACAGACAAAAGACTGGGCAGAGCAGGCATAATGGGCACAGAAGTACAAAATGGATACAGAAGACAAATGGCACTAAAGCCAAAGCTCAAAGACAAATGGGCACAGAAGTCATGCACAAAAGATAGAGCAGAGGCCAAAGTGGGAGTGTAAAGAAGGACAAGCAGACGGAGAGGAGGAGTGCAGCCAGATGGGGCCTTGAGGCAGATGGCCATGTCCAGAAGGGCATTACATTATTCAGAGGACCTGTCCAAGGTAAATGGGAGCTGGGGCCTGAGCACCATTGTTGATGAAAAACAAAAAAACATTTGCAGAATCCTTATTTAAAGACTACCTTTTATGCAGTGTTGTACCTGTCAACCTGAGGGTGGTCTTACCTTATACATTTTGCCTTACTCCTCCATTTTTTGCTCATGTCATTTTGTTAGCTTTGCGACTCTGTCCACTTCATCTCTGCTAACCATTGCTAAAGTGTGTGTGTGTTCAATCCCTGTTATAAATGGGGTCTGTGATTGGCAGACAGTTTTCACTCTGTCCAAGCAGAACCCTCACTTTAGTCAGGGTAAAGGCGATACACACTTGGATAACCCCTGCTCATCCCCTTGGTAGCTTGGCACAAGCAGTCAGGCTTATCCCAAAGACAATGTGTTAAGTATTTGTATAAACACACACAGTAATACAGTGAAAACACTACAAAACAGATGCCACGCCAGTTTGCAAAAATAGCCAATATTGATTCAAATCAAACAAAACCAAAACAACAAAAATCCAACATACACAAGTAAAGCTATGAATTTTTAAAATAGAATCTTACTTCATAGAAAACAATGGAAACGTTGTTACACAAAGTACCTGGTTTGTGTAAAAAATAAAGCCGCAAAGGCGAGCGTGCGTAGGAAAGGTCAGCAATGCATCGATTACTTACTCGCGAGTGAGGCCGTGCGTTGTTCCTTGTTCAGTCGAGTTGGCGATGTGTTGTTTTTCGTTCCCGAAAAAGAGCGATGCAACAATTTCTGGAAGGGGCGTCTAGGATCCGCACAGGTTCATGTTGATTTGAACACCTAGAGATGATGCGTGCAAAATCTGGCTGCACAGTGATGGAAAACCATGCTGCATGGGGGTTGCGTAGTTTTCAGCAGCTGTAAGCAGGTGTTGTGTTATTTCTCCACCTGTGATGCAGGTGGTGGGTCGATTTCCCAGCCAAGATCCAGGTGCTGCATTGATTTTTGAGCTGCGATGCAGGTGGTGCGTCAAAATATTCCCTGCACAGCTCCTTTGCATGGATTTTCACCTTGGTTCTACCAGCTTCACTTTTCAAGGGCCCAGGGACTGGATAGGGCACCGTTTGGCAGGGCAGGGGTCTCAGCAGAGAGTCTAAGTGCTGGCAGAGGAAGTCTTTGATATCCCTGAGACTTCAAAACAGGAGGGAAGCTCAGTCCAAGCCCTTGGAGACATTAACAAGCAGGAATATACCACAAAGTCCAGTCTTTGTCCTCTTTCAGGCAGAAGCAGCAACTGCAGGCCAAACCAGCAAAGCACAGTCACAGGCAAAGAGGTAGTACTCCTCCTCCAGCTCTTCTCCTTGGCAGAGGTTCCTCTTAGTTCCAGAAGTAATCTAAAAATCTAGGGTTTTCAGTTTACTGCTTATACCTCTTTCTGCCTTTGAAGTTGGCAAACTTAACAGGAAAGTCTCTGTTGTGTACAAGATCCTGCCTTGCCCAATCTTGGCTCCAGACTCACACCAGTGGGTTGAAGACTGCATTGTGTGAGGGCAGACACAGCCCTGTCAGGTGTAAATGACCACTCCTTTCTCCACTCTAGCTGGATATGCAGGCTACACCCCAGATCCCTTTGTGCCACTGTCTAGTGGAGATTCACAAACCGCTCAACTGTCAGTCTGACCCAGACAGGGAATATACAAACAGGGAGAGTCACAGAATGATTTAAGCAAGAAAATGCTCACTTTCTAAAAGTGGCATTTTCAAACTGACAATTTAAAAACCAGCTTTACCAAAAGATGTATTTTAAATTGTGAGTTCAGAGACCCAAACTCCACATCTCTGTCTGCTCTCAAATGGAAACTGCATTTAAAAGTTATTTAAAGGCAGACCCCATGTTAACTTATGAGAGAGATAGGCCTTGCAACATTGAAAACTGAATTTGGCAGTATTCCACTGTTAGGACATGTAAAAAAACACACCAGCACATGTCCTACTTTTAACATACACTGCACTCTGCTCATGAGGCTACCTAAGGCCTAATGTAGGGGTTTCCGTTACATGTATACAAAGGGAAGGTTAGGTGAAAATGCAGTTTAAAAGCTGCACACACAGCCATTGCAGTGGCAGGTCTGAGCCATGTTTACAGGGCTACTCATGTGGGTGGCACAATCAGTGCTGTAGGCCTACTAGTAGCATTTGGTTTATAGGCTCTGGGCACCTCCAGTGCACTTGACTAGGGACTTGCTAGTAAATCAAATAAACCAATCATGCAAAAGCCAATTACACATATATTTTACACGGGGAACCTTTGCACTTTAGCACTGGTCAACAGTGGTAAAGGGCCCAGAGTACCAAAGCCAGCAAAAACAAAGTCCAGCACACAGTCAAAACATGGGAAGCAGACAGGAGGGACCACACCAAGGATTCCAGGTCTAACACTCCCCAAAACATGGGAACACTGGTTTACACCCAAATGACACATTTCATTTACTTATATGTCCCTACATACTACATGTAATCAGGGCCTGTAAATTAAATAGGACTAATGGTACTGCAGCACTATTTGTGCCACCCACTTAAGTAGCCTGTCAAGCATGCCTCAGGTCTGCCTGGCAATATAAACCTCTTGCCAGGTTTTAAACCTTCCTTTTTAATACATAGAAGTTACCTTTATGGTGTGCACTAAAAAGCCCATGGGACAGGGTGCTGTGCATTTAAAAAGTTGGTCATGTACTTTTAAGTTTTACATGTCCTGGTAGTTAAAAACTCTTAAAGCTATTTTCACTACTGCAAAGCCTACCTATCCATAGGATAACGTTAGGTTACTTCATTGCATTTATTTAGAAGTAACTTTCAATTGGGAGCATGTAGAAATGTCCAGTTTGGTGTCTAAAGATTTTTAATTTCAAACCGTTGCTAATGATAACATCGTATTTTAAGCCAAAATTCTGAAAATACTACTTTCAGAAAGTTGGCATTTTCTTGTCCCAATTAGTTGGTGCCTTCGGCCTTCATCCAGAGTCACATGACTAGGTGTAGCTGGAAGTTGGTCTTTGACAGAGAGTGATACAAAGGGGCAGTACGTGTTGGCAGGATGGGCCATCTCTGACTTGATGAGGGGGAGGAGCTGTCACCTAGCACACTTGCACATCACAATTGACATGTCTGAACACACTCCCAGAGGGTATGACAGTAGTCTTTTGTGCCCCCAGACAAGCTGGGGCTAGGGCAGGGAGCCAGGAAATTCTAAACAACTTTGGGTGTTGATACCTCCATAACCTTCTCTTACCTTAAAGCTGGCACCAAGTACAAATATTTGACTCTCAGACCCAACTCTTCAGTACTCCTCTGGACCTGAGGAAAATTTAGAAAGCTGGCTCTGCTGCTCTGCAGGAAAGACTGTTACTCTGTTGCCATGCTGCCTGAATGAGAAGGACTAGACACAGATTCAAGGTACTTTATTAAGCAGGGCTAAATTGGTCCCTGTATCCGGCCTGTGTTCCATCACCGTTGGCCTGAACTTGTGACTTTGATCCAGTGCAGCATGACAAATAACTATAGTTAAGCCTGACTGTTCTTGTTCTAAGCTACCAGAGGGTTGAGCAGAGGGTAAGTTGGGGTTTGCTTGTAACTTCACACTACCAGGTTTTGTGATTTCTGCTTTATAGGGTGCCACTCCCCTCAACCAGCAACCCGATTTGTGACATGCAGCAATGAATTCATCACAAAGTGTTTTAGGGTCAACTGTATTATGGGGATTTAAGTCACTCTAAGAGGGCCCACTCCAAAATGTTTGTGTTGATTCATTGCAAGTGTCATGAAAAGACAGAACTGTGCACCTTCTGCAATGGCCTCATATAATCAGGAACATGTTCTTGCTAAGTGTTTGAGCTTCTGGCTTGGCAAGTGGTGGTTTGTTTTAGTTCTGCATCATTTTTCTTCTAGTGTGACTGTACCACTAAGGGAGCAAACACATGAATTCCTTCTCTGCTAGTTCCCAGATATTTTGATACGTGGCTTGACTGTTTCTTCTGAGCTTATAATATTGGCACAAACCCTATTCCTTGTAAAAGTTGTCTAAAGTTTGTTGATTCTTCTTGCCAAATATTTTTATAAAAGCAAAGAAATATGTGATGCAGAATACGATACCTCACAGTGGCTTGGCCTCTAATGATGCTATGGCTTTCATCCATCTCCCTTTAATGGTTCCCTTTACTCATTGCAAATGTTCCTAGCTTTCCGTGAAATCTCCAATACTTGCTAAGTTTAAATAGTTTGGTTACTATGTACTGTACATATGTGCACTGCTCACACAAAGTGAAAAAATCTCAAAGAGTCATCAACAATGATGGATACCATAGATAGTTACAGTAGAGCTCCCCCCATGCAGCAAGATCATAGAAGTTTTTCAGAACTAGGAAAGCAAGCTATGTATTTGTAACTGAAATTGTTAAGTTCCAGTCAATCATGTACAGTATTGTGTTGCTCACACACAAATGCATGTAGTGTCATACATTACAAAGCTACTCATTGTGAAGTTTGAGACAACTATCATAGCTGTTTTAGTATATTGTTTGATTCCTTGATCTCCACAACAAATCATGGTGTGGAGCCTGTAATATATGCCAACAGCATCATTAGTTTATGTGGAAATGGTAACAAAGATCACATACCACCACTCACATAATGACCCTATATGTATTGTTAATTCCACTGGCTCCCGTGGTTACCCTTTTTGAAGCCGGCAAAGCCACTTTGTATGGCTTTGGGTGGCTCCAAATATCTAGAGTGTGGCAACGCAGCACAAATTGCTGCATAGTCTTAATCTGCCCTGGGATGGCATTTCATGGGTGTTGCATGGGTGTTCCCAAGCAACTCCCATGGTTTTTGATGCATTCCCAGATTTACATCAACATGTAAACCTGGGAATATATCAAAAGAAATGCCTCCTTAGGCATAACAATTTCTCCTTGTTAATTCCTTTTTTTATATGTGCTGCTATCTGCATTAGGAAAGGTGTCCCTTTCTGCACAAAACAATCCTGCATGTAACACAGACACCCTTGGACCATGGTGCAAGAGTGCCTTATTTGGTGCTAGGGTGCCAAAAGGAAACCAGCACAGGGGAAAAAGGCAGGAGTGTGCCATGTGCCTTAAATACTGCACATTCCTGTCCTTTCCCAGTGACGCAGTGCAGCGCAGCAAGGTTTTTTGAAAAGTATAGCTTGTGTAGATTTTATAAACCTGTAAAGAACTAAGAAGGACTGAAGGAGCTTTAATATCTGTTTATGCATGTGGGAGCAAATATGTTTTTTACTTGGGCAAATAAATATGGGGAGTGCTGTGTATTAGTTTGTGCATATCATTAGTGAATGTGAGTGAGTTATAATTTATCGTACACATATTCCAGAAACAGGCAATTATAAGTGTGTGAAGAATTGTCATTCACATATATTTGTTTGTGCAGACCTGGAACAGATGAGGTTACTGTAATTATGCTTTCATTTTCAAGTTATTTTCATCTTACATAGTACTCTTTTTAAATAGAAACTAGCAAATGTACACTAGGTATGACACCTTGCGGCGAGGCCCTAGCCAGGCAGAACCTGTTCCTTCCATCAGGAGAGGGTGATTACACTCACTATATAACCTGCGCTCACGCTTGGGTAGCTTGGCACAGAGCAGTCAGGCTTATCACAGAGGCAATGTGTAAAGCACTGGCACAGCACTTCCACACAAGTATACTTAGAATCACAAATGAGACTTCATATGAGGTGTATGTAAACAAAATGTTTATTTAACACACACATTATTAACAGCATACTCATCATGTAAATCTGGGCTTAAATCACATTTAGAAATATTACTCGCAGTACTAGGCCCAACTGCCTTAAAACAACATAATTAGTATGTACATGTGAGAAAAATAACACTTTCCCTCCCAGCAGCCTCATGCAGTGCCAAAAGTTGTCAGCATGACATCTACCCTAGAGATTACCCCAATTCAATCACACACTGTTGCAGGGTTCACCTCTGTTCACAAGATTAGCAGCAATATGTACATACAAGGACCTGCAGCACTTTATGTTAGCTCCGTGGCCTAGAACTTTCAAATAAAATTTAATGGCAACAGTTAGAGTCCTATGGCAAGAAATAATGTTTACAGCAACACCACTGTGTAGTTTCAACAATCACCTGCACACATTCCCTGACATTCACTCTGCAATACCCAGTGCTTCGGATATCAGGCAGCTCATACACATGCACTTGCACGCACTCACTCCTAGCACCCTAATGTGGTGCACTGATATCTGGGCGATTAATGTCACTGTGCTCGCAGAGATCTGAGGCCCCAAACCACCCTCCATCAGCCAAGCAGTTCCTGCTACAACCCACGAGCTGGGGATGAAAGCAAACCTTTCCACAGATACTAGGCCGAAGTCACACTTCTCAGGATTCCGGGGAAAATGTGGGTGCAGAAAGAGATACTGGCTGATCAGGTAGCCGTTAACACATAGAGGTGTGTGAACCAATTGGGAGGTTCACTCAGAGGTCTGCAAAGTACAGGGGGGTTGCTGGGGCTACACTCTAGTCACAGTGGCACCCAGCCAGGCACTCCAACACCCCAAAGGTTACTAATTCCATACCTCCTGTGAAGGAGTCACACATGATGACTCGAGCCCCCCGACAATAACAGTTGTACACGAAGATTTACCAGGTCCGCACCTCCTTGGATGGAGGCACAATGTATGGTGTGTGATGACTTGAGTCGACCAGACAATTTCGATCCTACATTCAAAGTGCTTAATGCCGTGCCTTTCAGGAATAAGGTATAACATCGGAGGCATGATGACTAGAGTCATCCTAGACAATTCAATCACACATGAAACAGGTTTCCAATGCAGTATCTCCCTGGAATGTGGCACCAGTCTGGTGCACGATGACTTGAGTCACAACACTACATATTGGCCAGCTCCACTTCCCAGTGGATGTAGGACAGGCATGTGCACTTTCACTATGTACTTTTACAGTGGGAATGTGCTCAGAGCCCATAGGCCATTCAAAGAGAATCATCAAAACATCCTAGAATTTTTTTGGGGGGGGAACCACTCCCTCAGTGTGTCAGGTCTAAAACCCCTGAATGTGAAAATAGAATATTGGGTATGGAAATAATGAGGACAAAAGATTGAAACCGAGATGTAGAAATGTAAGTAAGTATACATTTTCTAACTCCAGATCTGTGTACCTTGACGATATACACAGATGTGCAGTTAGAAATAGTGATGCCTATTCTTCCTTTATATGCAGTTACCTTTCGGTGTTTTGATCTTTGATAGTTTGTCGACAATATTTTTATATAACAATATTCATATCCTCGATATTCAGTAGTACAATCATACACGGATAAGTTAATTTAAACATTAAACATTAACATTGCCACTTCCAAAATATCCTGTGCTAAAACACTGAGTGTAATATTGTATAGTGATTTCTTTAAAATTGTAATTTCTAAATTAAAAGTGTCCATAGAAACACTGTACACTAGTGAGAAATGTGTATTTTTTGGATGCTATTTCTTTTTAGATGCACATTGGTTTGTAACTTTCTTGTTGGTATTATGAATTTCATCAATTATATATATTCTTGCAACCAGATATAGAAGCAGATGTCTGGAAAATCCAAGTGCCTGATCTTCTTGATTATTTGGGGCATAGTGAACTGAGGGTTATTGTGTTATGCTATATAGTTGAAAAAGGCAGAGGGTAGACATCCTGTCACTGGGAAAAATTACGGTGCTTGTTTTAATTAAGGTATCGGAAAAAAACAGATTTTAAGTAAGGGATGTGATAGATATGAGATCCACTGGAAGTGCATTGCATTTCATGGCAGATAGGAAAGAGCAGCCCTGTGGGACTTCTCAGGTGATTGGAATCACAGTAAAACATTAAAGTGACAGCATTACCAACTGGTTATGGTTGGATAAAACAGATATGACCCAGCCAAGGGCTTGTCAGCAGATACCATTTTCAGTAAGGCATTGAATCAGTATGGAGTGGGAAATCTGTCAAACAATGAGGATAAGTCAAGTGAGATCAGGGCTGTCGATCTGCCCTGGTCTCAGATGGCTTGAAGAACTTCTACAACTAGTATAAAGACTAGAGGCAGCAGGGAAATTGGCCGGTAGTTACTATGAATTGCGGGATTTGCATGAGGTGTTTTGAGTAGCAGGCACAATTTCAATGATTCCAGGCCATTCACAATTTAGCTGAAGACAGTGAGAGGTTGAGAACAATTATGAGGATTGAGAGAAGCACATGTGAAGCAAGGGCAAAAATGTGTGCTTGAACCCAGAGAGCCAGATCTAATACTGAAAAGTGAGTAAACAACTAGTGATGGGATCAAAGGACTGCAGAAAGAATCCAGTTAAAAAAATGGTAGGAGCAGAAGAGCATTCAATAGAATCAACAAAAGGACAGTAGTTTTCTGTGCACAGTCTTTCAAGTGCTTTGCAAACCTTTTTTAAAATGAGAGGTTGATCACAGGACTGGGACATGGAATATGACATTGTACTGGGCCTGACTGTCTTGAGAGGAGAAATCTGGTCAAGAAAAAAAGTAATCCAATTATTATTGAGAGTGATACTGTTATGATATTGAGGGGTATGTTGCTATTAGAAGGAACAGTTGTGGTTAAAGGAGGGGGGAGGTGGACAAGGCCACCAGATTGAGCGACTGTCAACCATGTGAGCCCATTGGTTTGATTCTGGATTGTTCCGGGTGATCATTTGACATCTGGAAGGTAAAAGAAAATTTGAACTGTGTAATGAGAAGTTGAATAAGTGGATCCTTAACAAGAGTGTTGTAAACAGTAAAAATGGGGTCTAGGGTGTGGCCCGCTTTATAAGCAGAGGGTGGAACCATCTGTGTGAGACCTGAGACTTTGAGAAAACCAGGAAGTGAGATAGGGTCACAGTCAGATCTGGGGTCTAGATAGAATTTGAGGAATCGGGAAGTTATTGCCTTTCACAACGAAACGAGCTAAAAATTCAGCAGGTTCTAGGCAGAAATTACACCTGGGGCTGCTGAAGCAATATATTGAAGATGTTGGGAGGGAGGAAGTTGCAATACGTACAAGAGGGGTTAAGACGAGCACCTTCAATCGAAGTGCAAGAAAGGACAAAGGTGGATTCCAAAATGCTTCTGCAAGCATCACCCACAGGGGCATCCAGGAAGGGGATCAGTTCTATTCAGGAAGCTCTAGCACCTCTAAAATATAGCCCACCATTGGTCTGTCAAACTAATATGGAGGGTAAATGAACAACTGAAATGGAACCAGCTACTCCCAACTCAAGCACAAAGCTGCCTTCTCGCTTGATCTACTGAGAAATAAAATGAACATTAAAATAAAATTGAACAATGATTCAAATCATAAAACCATTAAAGCAGATTGTTCAGTGCCAAGGTTTGAAGAGGGCCTCCTCATCTCTATGATGACCCTGTGAGCCTCAGTGGAAATTACGTTAGGCACCTCCATCCTACATACAAGGAAAGAAAAAGGTGGATTCCAATCGACTGGCACAAGCATCACCCACAGAAGCATCCAGGCATGGGTTAAAGAGCAAGTCTACAGTCTCTAGTGACTGAGGGCAGATTTACTAAATGGTTACAAAGCCTACAGTTCCCCAAATCACAAAACCTTTGATTGCAAAACCCGAATTTACCAAATGCACATGGGGTATCCAAAATGTCTCTCTGACTTACAGTGTGCACTTATGTCCCAATGTTGTGAGATTGTGAATTTTCTAATAAGTTTTATTAACAATTTTAATATATTAACTGTATAGTGAATTAACATACAAAAATGGGTGACTTCTGAAAATGGTTGCTATAATTCATTTCTGTTCTTCGTTAAGCAAAAATCCTAGCTAAACGTTGTGGTTATTTTCCATTGTTCATTGCTTATATAAAAGTGTATCAAAGGGCTTAATAGATGTGTACACAGATACCCCTAGTGGGTTGCTGCATTATGTCTTTCAAGGCCATGTTTAACCAAGTTTTTGCAAAAGTTGAATGTTCTATTGTCTGAAATTGTCACTAATACATGGTTTCTTCCTCAAGGGTGGAAGTAGATGCTACTTTGTAAGAAGTTTCTTCCTAAGAAGAGAAGTTTAGATGAGACGGAACGAAGGGGCCACAGATGAGACGGAAGAGGAAAAGTTACTGTTATAAAAATGTCCTGGTTTATGTCGATGTTATGACATTTTAGGTTATCAATTAGAGCTACTATTGGTTGAATCGTAACCACCCCATGAACTGACCAATTATAATCCTTTTGAAGATTAGTATAACAAGGATTTTCTACAGTTAGACTCCATAATGAGACTTTAGGGAGGGAGAGGAGATTGTGTGTTCAAGAGTTCCTGTTGATGGTTCGAGTCATACTGGCAGTGTCGGTTTAGCTGTTGCTAGGCCTAATCTTTTGAAGTCATACCTGATGGTGTCCCTTTGCTGAAGTAGACTGCATGTTGTTGTTCTATGGGTAATGTATAAAATCATAATGATATGTGTCTCTTTTGCTTTGCAGGTACCAGCTGTAACTTATAATTTGCCTGCTGCATAATAATAATATTTTTTTATAACCTGAGATAGTATGATTTTCCTAAATGTGTGTTCCTAAATCATTTCACATAAAGCTGAACATGTTGATGCTAATTCGTGGATAGTGAGGGTATTAACTTTAAATGCTCAAAACTTATATTGACACTCTTTGATTGTTAGTACTCATGCATACCTTGCTAATATTACAGATTCTGGTGTTGTTAATCAGTGTTATTATCTTGGAGATTATTTTCTTGATTGTTTTGATTAAACTTAGATATAGAAGACATGCTAATCAGCCACTATTAATTATATATGCTTATCACTTGTGTTTGAGAGTTATTTTCGTGACATTAGCATTGTTAATCAAGGAACTAAATTCATAATTCTTCTTAATAAACTGGTGTGGTCATTGCCTAAGGCTCAGAATTCAAAATGTGTTATTTGATGTAGAAAATCACATTACTCATCAATGACATCCTCTCAACCCTATGTCGCTTCGATCCATTGACCTCTTGCGCCAAATGCCCTATTCAGCTTAAAGTAATAGCTAGGATTTTGTAGAGCTACAGCAGTTTTTGGTAGCAGATTATAGTTACGTCATTGTGTGATGATGTCATGATTAGGTTAATGTAAGATTTTCTTCCTTTTAATTTGAATGAAAATAGATTTGTTGTTTTTTTCTGAAATGTTATACAGATTTGACAAGATGAGTTGCTAGTTGCCTTAAGTGACTTTCCCCAGTTCTTGGAGACCGTCTCGTTTGAAGGGAATGTTTCTAGTGGTGTTTGGTTGAATTGAGTGAAATCGTTTGCGCTTGCATATCTTAAGTTAATTTGCAGATGATTGGGGTGTACATGAGTTTGGAAGAGTGGAGATACTCCAGCAGAATCTAGAAGGAGTGGGTGTACTCCAGTAGGTATGAGAGCAGGGAAGTGGTGTTCTTCATTTGAGTGTGGTGCTTAACGGAGGAAAAATTATCCACGTGGTTGTTGATGACAGACCTAAGGAGAGAGGTCTGGGACTCCTGAGTATATTGACAAGTGTAGTGAGATACTTTTATTTTTTTTTAGTCCTCATTCAACCCCGCTTACTGAGTCACCTCTTAGTTCCTACAGTCTTCTCGCCCTCTAACTAAGAGAGAGACTCTAGCCAGGGGATGCACCCTTGTATCTCCCGGTCTGCCTGAGCAAACCTGCCGAAGCATCAAACGGTGGCTAATCATTGGACAAGAGAAAGAAAATAACCAAGCCCATTTCATATAGTCTCTCAATAGCAAATATTAACAACAAAAAAACAGATTCAAACTACTCCCTCCCATTTTAGCAATGGCGACCACAGTTCCGCGTTTTTCTTAGAGCCCTGTACATTTAAGTCCATATTCGCCACCCGTAGAGCTGCCTTAAGCCAGTCTGTATAACTCGGAGGGTGCTCCTTCATCCAATTTTTACAAATTTCGTTCCTGCCCAACACTATTACATAAAACATAAATTTACGATTAATTTTATTCACCCTGGTCCATAAACCCTCTTCCTGTGATTGTCCAAATATAATCAGTGGGAGTGATATATCGATTTTCCAGCCCAGCATAGATGATATTGCCCCAAAAACCTCCTCCCAAAATACCCGAATAGCAGGGCAGTCCCAAAACATATGAATATCCGTTGCTCCTTGCCCACCACATTTCGGACATTTGACCCCTTCCCCCTTCTTAAACTTGGCAAGTTTTGCCGGTGATATATATGCTCTATGTAAAGTATAAAGATGGCTTTTCCTTAGTGGGGCAGGCTTCACTACTTCGTAAAGCGTCACAAACGACTTCTTCCACCATATCCCAATCTTGTCGCCTGCCACCACCTTGCCCCATAGATTGTTTGGTAGAACAAAATTCTCATCAAGAGTTTCTAATATTTTCCCAATACCACACCGCCAGCCTCTTCACCGGTGTCAAACTTGCCAGATCTAAAAAAGAGTCTTCCAAAGCGTTTACCTCTCCCAATCCCCCTTTAATTTCTTTTTCCCACTCTTTTATCTGTAAGTATTTTAACCTGGACAGCGATCCATTCGTCATCCTTACCAGTACCCATTAGAGTAAAGTACCCTCTCGCGAAAGCTCACCCCACCTTTCCACACCTGCCTTTTTGAGTGGTAATGCTAAGATATCTTTACAGCATTCTGGGGTGCCCGGAGAATCCCAGATAGGGGCCTGATAGCTGTAGTAATGTGCACCCAGACGTCGTCTCAACTGATGCCAACTCCTTGCCAATCCTTGCAACACTTTCAGTTTAATTTATTTGAAAAATTTAGGATCGCCGAATTTGAATAGAAAGAACCTTGAGGCCCCTTTCACAGATGAAGCCATTGCCTTATACATTCTGCCCACTGCTGAGCCATCTGGGCACCAAAACAACATCCTTGAGTTCTTGAACAAAAAAGCCCATGCATAATATGACAAATCAGGTAAGGCAAGTCCTCCCTTATCCCTTCTTCTGCATAGTTTTTTCCACTATATCCTCAGCCCCTTAGAATTCCAAATAAAACTACTTATCGCCTGTTGCATTTTCTCCAGGTATCCCTTCTGTATTGCCAGTGGTATGGTTGCAAACACAAAATTCCATTTGGGCAGAATAAACATCTTAATTAAATTTATCCTACCGAGAATCGTTAAAGGGAGATGTGCCCATTTTTGTAACAATGCTTTACATTCAACTAATAACTTTGTGCATTCCTTTCCACTAAATCCTTCAAATTTTGGGTGACTAAAATGCCCAGGTACCGTATTTCCTGCTTATTTGATATTGACCCTACGTCCATATTCCACTGCATAGTTTCTGTTTTCCCCACATTGATCCGATACCCTGATACCCTTCCAAATTGTTCGGCCAGATCTTTAACTGTATTAAAAGCTACAGGCAGGTTATTAGTATAAATCAGTAAATCATCCGCATATAAGGAGATTTTCTTTTCCCAACCATTACAGCAAAAGGGCGATATTAGAGAATTTTGTCTAATTTTTCTAGCAAACGGTTCAATATATAAGTTAAACAATACAGGCGACAGGGGGCAGCCCTGCCTAGTACCTCTTGAAATTGTTATGGGGTCCGTAAGATTCCCATTCACCAAAATCCTAGCACATGGCGATGTATAGAACTGGTCAATAACCCCACAGAACTTGGATCCTAAGTGGGCCTGCCTCAAGATCGATTTCAAAAAGTTCCAATTTACTTGGTCGAAGGCTTTCATTGCATCTAACTTAATAATTGCCAATGGCGCCCCAAACGTTGTAGCCATATCTATTGCCCCAATCAGTTCAAAAGTTAATTCATGCAGATATCTGCCTTTAGAAAAGCCTTTTTGATCTGTATGCACTAAGTTATTAGCTAACTTACTCAACCTATCTGCCAGAATTTTAGCTAGTAATTTATAATCACTGTTCAGCAATGATATAGGCCTGTAGGAAGCACATTTCGCTGGATTTGTATCCGGTTTCAAAATTAAAGAGATCACTGCCTCATTCCATGAAAGAGGAATGTCATTACCTGATTCCAGAATCCCCCCAAACAACTCAGTCAATGCGGGGATAACTGAATCCCCTAATGCCTTATAAACTTCCACTGGGATACCATCTGGCCCCGGCGCCGTGCCCGACTTACTACTAATCAAGGTTCTCCTAATTTCCTCAGCCGTTATTGGAGAATTCAAAGCTTCCCTCTCCTGTAATGATATCCCTAAAGATATATCGGCCCCCATCCAATCCGTTACCATGTCTTCATCCACCTCTAACTCCTCTGAATACAGTTGTAAAAAAAAAAATTGAAAAGCTGATTCTATTGCTGCCTCATCCGTTCTTTTTTCTCCTGAGTGCTCCACTTCAACCTCCTTGATATAATTCCTAACACAATCTGTTTTGCCTTTCCAGGCTAATAATTTCCCCGCATTTTCCCCATATTCAAAATGAGCCAGTTTGCTTGCCTCCCATTTCTTTTGAATTCTTCCCTGTAGTATCTTCTCCAGCTGACTTCTCAGCCCATCCAAGCTGGCCCTCAAGGCCTCAGTCTCCCCTGCTTCTATTATTTCGACCTTATATTTTCGCATTTCCTGCTCAATCGAATTAATTTCGTCTCTCTGCAGTTTATGTTTCTGAATAGAGCAACTCCTAATCTCCCCACGAATAACCGCTTTAAACGTGTCCCTTACTACTGCTATTGGGGCAGAACCCAGATTTACACTAAAAAAAAAATCGGATTCTTTACGCAACTTTAACAGCACCTCCTGATCGGATAACAAAGACCGGTCAATCGTCCACCGATTACTAAAACTTCTCTGCCGCAAACTCAAATTTAACACCACCGCAGAGTGATCAGATAGGTGCGAGGGCAGATACGCTATATTCTTCACCTCCTCTCTCAAACGTAAATCTAATAGAAAGTAATCAATTCGAGAGGCGTGTCTATATTTCTTATTAAAAAAAGAAAAATCCCTACTATTCCCCGCCCTTTGTCTCCAAATATCGCACAGGCCAAATTCCTTCATCATCCTCCTTAAATACTGTTGCGACTTAGGCGTGCCTCGAGACTTGCAGTTATACCTATCCAACTTGTTATCCAACACCACATTAAAATCACCCATCAAGATAACCGGAACCGAAAATTCAAGAAGCTGAGAAAAGAGATGTTTAAAAGGTTCTATATCATCGCAATTGGGGCCATAGTAACCTACTACACTCAGATTATGCCCCCCAAACTGTATTTTAACTATCACCCATCACCCTGCTGTATCTGATCTAGATTCCAAAATCTAGTGTAGTGAGATACTTGGTATATGTTGAAATTTGTCCATTTAATAGACCGATCTGGCGAGATTGGTAAATTGAGATTATGAGATAATTGGTATGATTGAAACTATACTGAGACTTTGTGAGTACTAAGTGCCCTAGGACAACAGTCCAAGGATCAGTGGAGAAGTGAAATTTATAGGTTGAATTTTGCTGTTTTCTTATTTTGATTTTGAGTTTTGCTTGCAAATTAATGGTGTGTTGATTTAATGTGTGAGTTGTAAAAGAAATCGGTTAAATAGACTTTGTCAGCATCTCAGCAATCGTTTGCGCTGAGAAGGGATGTGTGTGTGTTAGTGTGACATAAATAGTGCCGCGCTGGGATTGGTTGATAAGAGAGAAGGGTCGCACACGGATTCGTTAATCAGTCCGATAATAGAGTAACATGATTGGAAGGTCAGAGGGTTGAAGAGAATTGTGGGATTGTAGTCACTTTTCCTGATTAGTTGTTTTTCTTTTAATTCGTTTACTATTTGTTTTGCTCAGTTTAATTCAGTTCGTAAATAACTTTTATTGTGGGCATCTGGTTTGAATAAAATTCAGTCGAAAATGAAGTTTTTCAAGGCTTTGAGAAGCGCATTGAGAGGCAATGAATATATTCTGGCCCTCAAAGGAGATATTTGCCCACCAGAAAATACTCCAGCATATCATGTATTTGAGGAGAAAGGTGCTGAAGCATGTCTCTGGTTGGTTGGGTTAAGATTACAAGGAAGGAAGGTTGTTTGGCTTTTCCGGAGAATGGAACATTTAATTTGCGAATTTTGGAGAATTTGAGGTTGAAAACTGACAGTTTGAAACCTCCACCGAGGCCAGCACAGTATGAAACCAAAGCGATTTGGGAGTTGGTAGCTAGACAGCAACAAGCATTGAAATTTGAGAAGAAAATGAGGAGAGTAGAAAAGATGCTAGCAGAGGCTAGATGGGATAAAGAGCAGAAAAGGTGGGGAGTAGAAACACTACAGGGAATTAGATTATTTCCTGCAAGGACAAAGTAGGATGAGGATGAGACAAAAGATGGGAAGAAAAAGGGTTCAACAGTGACTAAAGAACGAAAATTGAAAGACTTGAAACGAGTCATGTTGAATGATGACAATGAGAAAAGTGAAGATGAGATAGTTTCTGAGATTTTAGAGACTTATCCTCCACCAAATACAAATCAGAGAAGTGATAGTGGATCAAGTAGGAGTGGAATTAGTAATATGATTCCTACTGCACCATCCACATCAGAGATATTAAGAGATACCCTGAACAATGAAAGAGTTCAGATGTAGAGTAGTTTCAATGATTCACCGAACAATATACAGCAGTTGGAAATAAACATTCCTGAAATACAGCCAGAGGCTCAGATTATAAGGACAACTACTAATCTACTATTTTCTCCTGGTCAGCAAGGGTTGGGTGTAATCCAAAGAGAGCCTGTTCAAACACAGACTCCACAAATGCAGAGCATGGGTGCAGGACAGATACAGAGGGTTGGATCTTTAGCAAATCCGGGTGCAAATTGTGTACCTATTACGATGGGTCCGGTAACTCCATTATATGCACATATAAACAGTAGTGGAAGGAATTCTCTGATCCAAGTTCAGAATGGGGTTTTGGAAAAAATCAATTCCTAGACAAGGACAAACTTTGAATGAGACAAATTATTTAATAGACTTGTCTCCTGTTGAGAATTCTGGGACTACATCTTACAATAAACAGGGACAGAGACTAATGGTTCTGAGAGAGCGTAGTTTATATAATCTATATTAGAATGAAATGTTTATGAACTAATGTGTAATAATGCCGCATAGAAACTGTATTAGTGTATTTTGCTAAAACATGCACTTGAAATGTGACCACGGGGAGTGGCCGCTAATGTATACGGGGACTAATGAAAATGACTAATGTTGATAAAATATGATATTAAAGAATGGTTTTATACTAATTATTAATGATTATGTTATTAGAGTATGCTAAATAAATCTTGAAGGCCTCAGTTAGCATGAGTCGAGGCCTAGCTGCCTGGCTCTCATATTAAATGTGTTTTTCTAACGTGCAGTGTGCTGACTTGCAAAAGGACATGAACTCTTGTTTTTTTCCTTCAAGCTAGAAGCTGAATGTAACTATAGTAGATCCGTTCTCATGAAATTCATATTGCTTGTAGAAATGTATTAGCAAAAAGCAACAGTGTAGATTAGTATAATGTACAAGGTCGCCCAAACCGGTACAGACAATGGAGCTACTGACCGAAGAATTTTTTTTTTTAAACCAAATTTTATTGATTTTATACATAATTCAAAACAGTTTACATTGTATTTTCTTCTTCTCCATCTTTTTGTATATCACATTAGTTTAATTTATTCGTTCACTTAAACTGGT
Source organism: Pleurodeles waltl (assembly GCF_031143425.1). Lineage (NCBI taxonomy): Eukaryota > Metazoa > Chordata > Amphibia > Caudata > Salamandridae > Pleurodeles > Pleurodeles waltl. The sequence continues at coordinate 709,660,369 of NC_090437.1, read as the reverse complement.
ATAGATTCAATTTTAATAAACATTATTTATTTGGTATTATCGAAATCCAACTCCCTTCCTCCCTCCCTCTTCCCACCCTAACCCCTCGGTCCGAATGCTTATTCAATGCTGGTACTTCTGCAATAAGAAATTTGGAGACTTTCAATTACTTTAATTGTGTCTCTGGGGGTAGTTTGCATGCGTAGGGGTCTGCTGAATTTGTCTGTATGATAGCTATGTTTTGTTTTTGATGGCTGACTGCTCTGGTGTATTTGTATAGGCAACTTGGGTGTTATTGTGGAGTGTTGGGGGGATGTTGTATGGTTAGTTCGTTTTTTAGTGAATCCATTATTAGTTCCCAGTTAGCTGATACTTCAGGAGGTCTGATCCCGGTTCTGGCTTCTTTTTGTAGCAGAGTGCCTTCAGCAGCAGCCCACCTGAGTAGTTCATTTTTCCAGCTTGTCAGTTTAGGGCCCCCCGGGTTTTTCCAGTTGCTGGCTATTTCTCTTTTCGCCAGGGTTAGAGCTAGGTCTAGGAATCTGTCCGAGGCTATATGTTTAGTAGAATGTGTAAATATGTGCAAGAGGCAGGTGTCAATTGAGCATGACACAGTTCTACCTAGTATCTGGGATAATTTTTGGCAAATCTCAGACCAATAAGATGTCAGTATCTGGCATTCCCAAAACATGTGGTTGAATTCTGCATCTATTGTCTTACATCTTGGACAGCACTCTGTGGTTTTGTTGAAGTATTTGTTAATACGGGCGGGTGTAAGGTAGGCTTACCGCAATGCTTTAGGTAAGTTCTGTAGTGCACGTTCCCATTCTGTTTCAGAGATATCTCTGTTAACGATTTATTCCCATTGTTGTTTCAGGTATGGAAGGGGGGCTGTATTATCTGCTCTAATCAGTGTATATAAATTAGAAATAACCCTAGTCTTGGGAGTTGGGGATGCCAGATACGTGCACATATCCTGCGCTGATGGTTCAGAATTTTTTGTTCGCCAGTGGTTGCCTATGCTAGCCCTTATAGTCCCGTAAATTAAAAAGTGTTTCGCCGGTATGTCATATTGTGCTCTAAGGGTCTCAAACGATTTCAACTTATTGTTCTCGAATAATGTGCCTAACGTATTAACCCCGGCCTCCAGCCAGTCTCTAAGTTCAAGTTCAGCCCTTTTCTGAGTTATTGTTTGCAGTGCGCTGAGAGGAAGTTCTGCTGAGTAGGGAGTTTTAGTTTTAGTTTTGTGCAAGTATGATTTCCAGCATTTAGCTATTATTTTCACTTCTGAGCTGTCTTGCTTTTCTTCTTTTGTGGGGTTCAGCAGTATTTCAAACAGTCTCGTTTTCTGTGGCACAGAGGACTCTGCATTAGGTTGTAGCACCAGACTGTTAGAAATCCAAAGCGCCAGCCACTGTAGTTGAGCCGCAATGTAATATGACTCAAAGTCAGGAGTTGCTAGACCCCCATTTGACAGCTGTCTCTGGAGCTTTATTAAAGCCACCCTTTTCCTGCCGCTACCCCATATAAATGAGCTTGCTATTGAGTTCATATCCCTGAAGAAGGACTTAGGAATCCATATCGGAAGGGCCGCGAAATGGTATAACAGTCTAGGTAGTACTATCATCTTAAGAATCGCGATGCGACCCATCACCGAAAGAGGGAGTGTTTGCCAGAATGTAATGCAGGATTTTATGGAGCGGAATACTCCGCCCAGATTTCCCTCAAAAATGTCTCTAGTTTCATGGTATATTTTTACTCCTAGATATGGAAGCCCTTCAGGTATCCATCTAACCGTTCCCAAGGTCAGTGGGGGTTGATGATGTTTCACTAGGGGGAATAGACCTGTTTTGTCCCAATTTACTTTTAGGCCTGAATGTTTTTCGAAGTTGGACAGCATTAGTTGAGCTACTGGGAGATCCCTCTGCATGTCACCCAGAAATATCAGGAGGTCGTCTGCATATAAGGCTATGAAATGTCTCACATTTCCGATTAGTATTCCAGGTCCTCCCTGTCCCGCCCTGGCCGCCGCAGCCAGAGGTTCCATGGCTAGAGCAAACAATAGGGGGAGAGGGGGCAACCCTGTCTCGCCCTGCGTTCCACTGCGTACCTGGATGATATAATACGTCCCGTACGGACTCAAGCTGCCGGGTTAGTGTAAAGCAGTTTCACCCATGCGATATAATCAGGGCCAATTCCCATTTGGGCCATAACTTTATAAAGGAAGTCCCACTCTAGGCTGTCAAAGGCTTTTTCAATGTCTACTGGCAATATGCCCGGAGATTCAGTCGAGGAGGTTATTCCGTTCATGACTGAGAAGAGCCTGCGTATATTTCCTGCTGTGTTACGGCCTGGAATGAAGCCTGCTTGGTCTGGGTGAATGAAAGAAGGCATCAGAGGAAGGAGTCTGGTTGCTAAGGCTTTGCTGAGTATCTTGTAATCGAGGTTCAACATGGAGAGGGGCCTGTATGCCATCATCCCAGTTGGATCCTTGCCGGGCTTGAGCAGCGGGACTATAATGGCTTCCCTATTAGTTTCAGGTAATAGGCCCTGATCCTTGGCGCATTTAAAAAAACAATTCCAAGCTAGGTGCGAGTATCTCAGCAAACGTTTTGTAAAATTCGGCAGGCAGGCCGTCAGTTCCAGGTGTTTTTCCCCTTGCCAAGTCTTTCACAGCCCCTTTGATCTCATCTGGTGTGATGTTTCCTTCTAGTGTATCGGTGGCTATTGGTTCCCAGGGTTTTAAGTTTAATGTTAATAGGTATTGCTCAGTTAGGTCTCTACTTAGGTTAGATCTTTTTTGGTATAGTGATTCATAAAAGGCCAGAAACTGGGCATTAATCTGTTTCGGGTCGTGTATTTGGGTCCCATCTCCTGTGGTTAGGGGGGGATTTTTCTGACTGCGATATTACCCAGGCGAGCAGTTTACTCGCTTTATCTCTTTCGCCATGCACTCTTGCGAGATACTGCTTATGGTCGAAGCATCTGAGACGTTCGACACAGTGTGTTACTTTTGATCTGTCTTCCTGTAGTTGGGATTGTAAATGAGGGTTTCCAGGTCTATTTTTCTCTGTTTCTCTTAATACATCTTCGGCTTTCTCAGTCTCTCCTAGTAAGGTCCTACGTATCCCTACTGTTTCAGCAATGCATCTCCCTCTTATTACTAGTTTAAAGGCATCCCATTCTATCAGTCCGCTAGTCGTGGAATTGCTATTTTCTTCGAAATAATGTTCTATGGCTTGTCGGATATCATCTCGGAAAGGGGGGTCTTCTAGTAATTCGGGTTTAAGTCTCCATGTGGGTATGCATGGGGTGAAGGACCCCCATCCTAATGACAGCAACTGGCGGTTATGGTCGGATATTGTGCGAGACAAGTATTCTGTGTTTAATACAAGTAAGTGTATGTCTGGCGAGCACAAGAAGGAGTCTAATCTAACATGGAGCTCGTGGAGGGCAGAGAAAAAGGAGTAGTCCTTGGCGCTAGGATGTAGTTTACCCCAGGTGTCGATGAGGCCCCAATTTGCCTGCCATGTGGTGAACTGTTGAGCTATCTTCACTAATGGAGAGTGTGGTAGGGGAGGATGTGATCTATCTGCACTTACGTCACTTACACAGTTAAAATCACCACCCACTATTACCGGTGCTTGCAGGAATGTTGCTAGTGTACTGGATAGTCGAGTGAAGAAGTCACCCTGTCCAGTGTTAGGGGCGTATACATTGATTAGTGTTATGTCCTTCCCCTCCAGTCTGCCCTTGATCGCTACGAATCTCCTGTCTGGGTCCACCTGGCTATCTGTCAACTGAAATGGGACCCCTGCTCGAATCCAAATCAGAGTGCCCCTCGAGTATGCTGAATAAGTAGTATAAAATGCCTGACCTTTCCATCTTTTTTGTAAGGCTTTGCCCTCTTTCGATGTTAAGTGAGTTTCCTGTAACATAGCTATTTGGATACCCCTTCTCTGCAAATAAGAAGATATCTTATATCTCTTGACTAAAGAGTTCATACCCCTGATGTTCCAGGTAAGGACCTTATACGATTTTGGTGTAGCCATAGTAGTGTTTTGTGGTTCTACTGGGGGGTGATTCCTGGCAACCTAGTAGTGTGATAGGTTCTCTGGTAATTTATTGTTCCCTGCTCCATTTTGCACTTTCTGTGGAAATTCTCGGACCGATTTTAAACCCTAGTAAATTCCCCAACATAAAAGCTACCCAACTCCCCATCCATGGGACAAAAGTCTAACCTCTCTCAACCAAACTTGTGTGAAATAAAGAAAAAGTCAACTGTCCAACCACGTGGGGGGTGCCTCAGTTAGCAAACCGAAGCTCAGCAAGGTGATCTCTCCTCAGCCTCCGGGTGGAAGAAGGACTGAAATTCTGCGGCTCCAGGGTTTAGATTATCGGGCTCAGCGAGTTAGTTTCTTCTTGCATACTTTTAATTCGGTTTTAGAACCTGTGAGTGTACGCCTAGTTGTCCCAGAGGTTTACATACATCATATTTCCCAGGAGTTCTGTTTGTGCTTCAAGGATGTACTTCATATTATGGTGTCTGACGTCCCTGGGGTTACATCCGGGCCCTTTTGGTTAAGCGTGAGTGACAAATCTGATTCATGTTCCGAGTCTGATTGATTTACGTCACTATGCGTTTGCTTAGGTGAGCTCTGTTCATAACAGCCGAGGGACGCAGCTGCCTCCACTGCTTTTTGACGGTCGTTTAAAATCTCCAGAGGGGATGGACTAGTGTGCCTTGTAGTGTTTCTGCTGTTAGTTTTTCCTTTAAGGTTTAGTTGGTGTTTTTCAAGGTTAATTAGTTTCTCGTTGGGATGATGCTTGTCCATCCAGTTCCAAACCTCCTCCACCGAGTTAAAAAACTGTGTGCCTGTTGTGGTTATTATTCGGAGTTTGGCCGGGAATGGCACCCCGTATTGGACCCCTAAATTTCTGAGTCTCTGTTTAGCCTCCCTGAAAGAAGCCCTCTGCCTTAACACTTCTCGCGAAAAGTCGGGGAAGATCCGAATCACTTGGTTGTCCAGTAAGCAGTCTCCTTTTTTCCTACTTTGGGTGAGTAAATGGTCTCTGTCTTTATAGTGCAATAGTTTGGCCACCACCGGTCTAGCAGGAGTGCCCGGTGGAGGAGGACGTGCTGGGACTCTATGTGCTCTTTCCACTGCAAAAAATTGGGACAGTCCCTTGTTCGCTATATTTTCCTTCAGCCATTTTTCAAGGAAGTCAAGCATGTTGTTTCCTTCGATTTTCTCCGGTAGTCCCATGATTCTGATGTTATTTCTTCTCGATCTGTTTTCTGCATCTTCCGCCCTCAGTTCCAAGTGTTTTATTCGTTTCTCCATTTGTCCTGTTGCTTTGGAAGCGCCTTGGAGCTCTGGTCCCAGTTCATTTAGCAGTTTTTCTGTCGAGGTCACTCTTTCTGCTAGGCGCCGGTGATCGTCTCTGAGTACTGTAAGGTCCGACGCGAGGAAGCCTATTTTCATCTCAAGAGCGTTTCTGGAGGCCGCGATAGCCTGTATTACATCTTGAAGAGTAGGTTCTTTTGTGGTTCCCCCATCTGCCGAGGAAGATCTCCCCATAACCTCCTGTTCTGGGGGTGCATTGTCTGCTATATCCCTAGTATTATCGGTTTCTCGCCTTCTATTTGGTTTGCCCATCTCTGGTGTAGTGCAGCGTTTTTGCTGGTGATCACTTGATAGTGTAAAGGTAGTATGGAGCCGATGATAGTGTTTACCTGTTTTTCCAAAATCTGCTTGATGGGCCCACCTGGGTCCGGCACCTGTGGGGTGGAGGCCTGTCTTTTATTGAGCGGAATGTCTTAGATTATTAAACTGGATTGGCGAATAATCTGTGTTACTTGTCTGAATTTAGGGGTAATGCGTGTGGCCGGGCTCTATTTTTAAGTTACCCCGTCGTCCCTTTCTTTATTCGACGGCTAGTCGATTTATCTGTTAGAAATGTTTGATTTGGATATTGTTAGGTCGGTGTCTTCTTAGTGGCCGTTTCTCACTGTTCTGGCTTGGGGAGGCGTCTCTCTGCTCCGGTTCCCCGTATCACTGGTCCGGCCGATTTCCCACCCCTTCTTAAGCGGCCTCGCTAGGTTTCAGCCTCGTTACGTCAGGCCCCTTCTCACCTTTGGTTGCTTTCTCGCTATTCGGGTCTCCAGATTACAGCGCCCCAGGCCATCTCCCCCTGGTGAGCCTATCACGGTTTACTGTGTCAGATTGCTGCGCTCTCGATCCCCTCTTGGCGCCAGGCCTCCTCACCTCCTCTTATAACGACACCGCTGTGCCGGGCCGTCTCCTACAGCGTTGCCCATCGGTCGATTTCTTCCTTCTTTCTACTTGTTCTGGCTCAGTATGGTTCGGTCTAGGTCTCCGTGTTTCTCTCAGTCAGCCGAGGTGCTGCCCTAGGGTGTTTTCCCGGCCGCCCAAGTTCCGGAGTGCATGGCCGCCGCCATCTTGTCCCCTCAAGTTTTCTTCCGATTTGCATCTAGCCCATTCGTATCGGAGCCCAATCGGCAGTTTCTGGGGGTCAGAAGCCAAACATCGGTAGTCCGGGGGTTCACCACGCATTCCGCTCCTTCTGTGCGGAATCTGGAGCCGAATTGATTATTATACCCCCGGAGGATAGGAGAGAAAAGCGGGAGCCTCAAAAGGAAGCTGATACCGCCATGGTGCCAAGCCACGCCCCCCAGCTACTGACCGAAGATGTGCAAAGAATTACAGAAGGATGAAATCATACCGGACGTGCTACCTCTGAAGACGTCAATCATATGGACCAACAAACTGTCTGAGAACTGATGTGGGGTGAAAGATTAATGACATAATCTGTTTTTTTAATTGGCTAAAGATAGTGAGGTGCAACATTTGGCCAATCAAGTTTTAAGGGAATGTACAACGAAAAAGGGATAAAAACCCATGACACGGGGAGCCATGGAGATTGGTTACGGAAATGCTATTCATTTTATCCAGAAACTCTGTCACTCTGTTTGGTGACTTATTTTGCTTTTGCTTAAACCATCCTCTTCCTTAGATTGTCCATTTTACACTTTACCTCCTTATGAGGGAAGTGTCCCTTTTTGCCCCAGAGCTGAGTTTTGCCTGATGGTGATTCAACGGATGTCCTGAAGACGAAGACCGAACCTGAGTGCTGACCAAAACCTTGGAGGGTAACTATGACAATGAAATTGTGATTGTCTGTTTGCTTTTCCTTTCTAAGTACTAACTGCTTACTTTTGACAGAGACCATAGCTAGATGTTTTCCAAATTGGTGTTCTAAATTGTTTTGCATGAAGCCCAACATGCTAATGCTAATCAGTGGTTAGGACAGGGGTTCACTAAACTGACGCAAATAGACAAACGACTGAATCCATGCTTTGTTGAACTGACGCGTTAATGACACTCTGCTAAAGTTGATCTATGTTGATGCTGTGTTATGTTCTAATAATTGCTTTCCTTGCTTTAGTTAAGTCTTATTCGAGTTGCCAAATCATGACAATGTTATTGAGTGCTATGTTTTTGAGATTAACACACCTGCTTTTAGAATTGTAATTAATAGGGAATAAAACTCATAAAAAGTCTACTAAACTGGTGTGGTTATTCATGACTGCAAAGTCATGGTGGTGTCCTGAATTGATTAATGTCTTTGACTAAAGTGAAATGCATTGTAGTAATAAAGATTAATGACATTATAGACGTATTGATTGACATATTGATTAGCTATCTCGTCCTAAGGTGTCTCTCAACTGGGTCAAAAGATTCATTGGCCTAAAAAGAGTCCTAAAGTGTACTTAATCATCATAAAGGGGCGCGTTAGCAGTTCCACAACAATGTGAAAGCTCTGAACAAGAACGAGATTTAGGTGCACAATGTAATGGAGTTTCTTTGAAAGGTTTATCTGCACAAGAAATAACGAAGTGGTTGGAAGATTTAAGTAATTCAAAGACCTTAGAAAAGAAAGACAGGGAAGAGGACACAATAAACAGAGTGAGATTGCCAATGGAGGGAAATTAACTTTTGGAAGGGACCATGGGTGTGAACAGACTTGAGTCCCATACTGAAGCCCAGTTGTTATATTTGTGTAAAATAATTACCAGAGGAACAGAGAAAGTACACCAGTAGTTACAAGAAATAGCAGGTGAATATGATATTGACTTATCGAAAATGAAAAGCCTGAAAAAAAGTTGTAGATTGAATATGGAGGAGGACAATTTTATACACATGAGATCTGCAGGAATGAAAACACATCTTAGAGAATTACTTGAGAGAGTGCAGGTTTGGAGAGCATTAGATAAATGGGAAGGCAGATGGGTCAAAAAGAGAGAAAGACCAAAGAAAGATGACATGACACAGGCAGGAGATCCAGTAAAAATGTTACCAATGAGGGAAACGCCAGGAGGGAATATTGTACATGTACCTTGGAGTAGGGGTGATATTTTAAGTTTTACAAATGATTACCCAAGGTTAAGGTCGAGTGGTACCAGCAGACAGGTAGGTTTGTGAAGCTTTCAAAATGTCTGTTGGAAGACCTGAATACACTTTTTGATGTTGTTGTTTAGGCAGATTTGTGGATTGAATGCAAAAGGAGTGTGGATTGGCCAACAATTGAACCGCAAAGGGATCTGAAAACAGGTACACCATCTCCCAAAGTAGTGAAATATTACTATAAGGTTATTGAGTTTCTGAAAACAAGAGTTTCGCTGAAAAATGTTGATTGACAACACAGAGATAGAACACCGCAGGAAGGGAAGAAATTGGTTTATGCATTTTATGAAAGGTTGTTGAAGGCGTTCAAACAATTTAGTGGTCTGGAAACAATTGAGAAAGAGAACATGAATCATTTGGTGTTTAGGTTTGTTGAAGGGTTGAAACCAGAAATAAGTCAGATGATTAAGAATCATTTAATTTGCTGGTTGATGAAGTATTGCACTATGCGAAATACTGTAGTGATGACATCGAGCTGAAGCAGAAAAAGTTGAAAGAAAAAGCAATGGTGATGTAGCTTAGGGCTTCACAGTCAGGACTACAGTGACATTTTCAGCAACTGCCACAAGGGAATGGTGTGTTCCAGAGTCAAGGTAGAGGCAGAGTTTGAGGGGGGGAATGATGCTTCCGGTAGTCAATAGAAATGCGGATTTGAGTTCAGTGGTGATGCAGGATGAGCAGCAAAGGTGAAAGGTGTTACCCTGTCATAATTGCAGGGTAATTGGACATTGGAAGAGACAGTGCCCGATGTTGAATCAAGGTGGAGTTGTACAACAGACAAATGGTGTCAATCCATATCAGAGCATGAGAGGACCTACAATGGGGGATCAAGATCAAAATTTCCCAAACAATATGAATAATATGCAGGTTTTTCAGTCTTTACAACCAATACAACAGGTACAGAATGCACAACCACAGGTACACCAGGTACAAATGCCACAGATACAACAAATGCAGCCACAGGTGCAGATGGCGTCTGTACAGCAAATGTGCATGTCAAGACAAGTTCAAATGATACAGAGTCCTATGGATCAACCATAAGTAATGCTTTTGCAAGTGTCACGAATCAGAGAAAGAACAAAAGTGAAAAAAACTGCTGAACAGTTTCCTTTATAAAGTGGGGATGAAATAAAAGATGAATGGCTGTTGTATAGTTCAGATAAGGAGGAATATGTGATGGCTGCATCCTTATAAGTGGATCAGAGGGGTCCTTATGTGAAGGGTGAAATACATATTCATGAAGTAATTTTTGGGTCAATACGGGAGCAACACGTTCAACAGTAAGAACTATAGAAGTTCCAGACATACCGATTTCAGAAAGGACAGTGCAGATAGCAGGAGTTGCGAACAAACATCTGACTAATACTCTCAATGAACCAGTTCTTGTGAAAGTTGGCAATTTTAGAGATTTTCACAGTTTTGTCATTCACGATTCCAGTCCAATGTCATAATTGGGAAGAGACTTGCTGTGTAAAATAAATTGTTCAGTTTCATGTTCAACTAAAGAGATTGAGATTGAGACAAACAGTGATGGAGAAGATTTGAAAATTATTGTCAAAAAGGGATTGGTGTCCAGGGAATTTCTTTTGATAAATTTTGATGATCAGATTGATGAAAATGTAGAGACAAAATGAAGATAACAATTCAATAGACTTAATTAATTTTTTTCCAGTCTTTGAAATAAAAGATCTACCAGTTGATTTACAGGAGAGAGTTAAGTTAAAGGTTTGGGACTCATCAGGAAAAGACATTGGTTTGATTAAAGGAGTTGAAGGAATCAGAGTGACAGTGAAAGAGAATGCAGTGTTTCCACAAACTGCACAATACCCAATGACGAATGAGGCAATTGAAGGGATAAGACCTTTAATAGAGTAGTTTTTGGAACAGGGAGTTTTGAAAGAAGTAATGAGTAGCAATACACCGATAATGGGTTTGAAAAAACCAAGTGGAAAAATTCATCTTGTCCAGGATCTAAGGAAAATAAATGATATTGTGGTGATATTTTGTCCAGTCGTACCAAATCCAGCAGTGATAATGTTTCAGATTCCGTGTGATGCAGAATGGTTCACAGTGATTTATTTGTACCAAGCCTTCTTTTCCGTGCCTCTACATGAGGACAGTAGATATCTCTTTTGTTTCAAATTTCTGACCAGAGTCTATTGTTGGTGTAGAATTCCTCAAGGGTTTTCGAAATTACCATCAATTTTCAAGCAGATTTTGAAAAAGAACCTGGAGCCATTGATAATGCCTTATCAATCGACGTTGGTGCAATACATTGATAATGTATTAATTGCATCAAAGACAAAAGAAGCTTGTAGGGAAAATACAATTGCATTGTTGAATTTTTGGGAGACAATGGTCATAAGGTATCCCTTACTAAGTTACAGTATTGTCAGCGAGAGGTGAAATATTTGGGTCATTTGATTGAAAAGGGATTGAGGAGAATCTCAAGAGAAAGAGTAGCGGTAATAATGAAAATTAAAATACCTAGTTCACAGAAAGAGTTGAGAATGTTTCCGGGAATGGTAGGATATTGTTGTCAGTAGATTCCAAATTTTTCAGCCATCTCTAAACCTCTACAGAGGTTAACACATAAGGATGTTTCAGATCCCATAATAATGGATGAAAAATGCATGAGAGCATTTATTGAATTGAGAGAAAGTTTGTGTCAAGCTCCAGCTTTAGATATGCCTGATTACACAAAACCTTTTCTGTTGTTTTGTCATGAGCGTGATGGATGTTCCTTGTCTGTCTTGACACAGACACATGGTGGTGTCAATCGTCCAGTAGCGTATTTTTTAGCTACTTTGGATAATGCTGCAGCAGCCTTATCAGGATGCTAACAATCAGTTGCAGCAGTTGAGCAGAGTATAACTCAAAGTGAAAATATTTTGATGGGTTATCCTCTGACGCTGTTGCTACCTCATTCGATAGAAATTCTGTTGACACAATCAAAGACACAATACCTGACAAATGCAAGGTTGACAAGATATGAGACAGTTGTTCTTGGGGCACAAAATGTAACGATCAAAAGGTGCACAGTGCTTAACCCAGCAACATTGTTACCAAATGAGGGGAATGATTCAAACAAAATAGATGACATTGAACATGATTGTTTGAAAGTGACAGAATTATGCACAAAACCAAGTGATGACATTAAAGACACTTGTCTGGAAGACAGTGATTACATTATCTTTGTTGATGGTTCCTGTCTGAGAGACAACAGAGGTGCATTGAGAGCAGGCTATGCAGTGTGTACAGCTACGGGCATATTGGAAGCTTCATGGCTTAAAGGAGTAATTTCTGCTCAGGCTGCAGAATTAGTGGCTCTTACTAGAGCATACCAATTATCAGATCAGATGAAAGTAACGATTGACACTGATAGTCAGTATGGATTCGGTAGTGTACACAATTTTGTCACAGAGAGGTTTCCTAACTTCATCAGGTTCACCTGTGAGAAATGGTGAAAGGATACATGACTTGCTACAAGCTGAACAGAAACCTGAGAAAATTGCCGTGGTTATATGCAGTGCACATCAGAGAGGACAAGATTATGTAACATTGTGAAATGCTTATGCAGACCAGGCTACAAAGTTTTGTGCTATAAATGGAATTCGATTCAAAGGAAATTTGGAATTAATGTCTGAAAATGATGAAGTGAATTCAAATTTCACAATGCAAATTGTTGAGACATTAGAAGAGTTGAAATCCATACAGAACAATGTTCCAGAAGAAGAGCGTAGGCATTAGCTAAAACATCATTGCATTCAAAGAGAAGATGAGATTTAGGTGACAATAGAAGGAAAAGTGGTTTTACCAAACAGTCTGTTGACACAAATGGCCAGATATTATCATGGTCAGGCACACATAGGGAGAGATGCAGTGATCAGGTGATCCAAACAGTTCTGGTATAATCCCAAATTTAGGTGAGTAGCTGAACTGGTTTGCCAAAGGTGCATTGCTTTCCAGCAGATGAATGTAGGCAAAGGAAAAGTTGTCAACATGGGACATATAGGCATGGCAGAAGGTCCATTCAGCAGAATGCAAGTGTTTTTTTTTTAAATGCTTGCGTGTGTTGGTTTAAAATATGTCTTGGTGATTGTGTGTATTTTTAGTCACTGGATTGAGGCATATCCAACAAGGAGAAATGATAGCCTTAAAGTAGCTAAATTACTTTTGAGAGAGCTAGTTCCAAGTTTTGGTTTCCCGGTCTCTTTAGAATCAGATAGGGGAAGCCACTTCAATAACGAAGTGATAAAATTGCTTTTTTCAGCATTAAACATTCAGCAGAAACTACATTGTAGTTACCACCCAGAAGCCTCAGAACTTGCAGACCAGATGAATGGAACTATAAAATCACGATTGGCAAAAGTATGAGCATCAACAAATTGAAAGTGGCCAGACGCTTTACCACGAGTGCTAATGTCAATGAGAAGTAGTCCTGATAAGAAGACTGGGTTGTCTCCTCATGAAATTTTAATGGGGAGAGCAATGAGATTGCAAATGTACTTGTGAATATTACAGATGACATGGTGCTAGATTACTGCAAAAGCCTGGCTGATGTAGTTTGGTCTTTTTCTCATCAGGTGGAAGCAACAACGGTACAACAAACACAAGGTCAAGGCCACAACTTGAGAGCTGGCGATTGGGTGATTATACAAAAGCATGTGAGGAAGTCTTGTCTGGAGCCACGTAGGAAGGGGCCCTACTAGATCATACTCACAACAACAACAGCTGTAAAGTGTGCAGGTTTGCCGAACTGGGTGCATGCCAACCACACGAGAAAAGTGAATGACCAAACAGAATGAGGAGAAGAACTGTTGAGGTTACTGACAGCTGACAACATTACAAGTAAAGAACAGGAAAGTGAAGAGCGAACACTGAGAATGATCGAGATGTTCCTACTCCTATAACATATGAAAAGGAACAAAGCCCAGAAGAAGCTGAACAATCTGCAGACGGAGTAGAAGAAATTTAGGTTTTGAGAAATTCTGATCAGAGGAGGGTGTCCTCAGTAGCAGGTGTTTTGACATACCAAACTGAACAAAGGACTGACCTCATTGGGAAAGGAATTTAGGGTAGTCCTGCGCAAGTGGATTATACTCTTCCTGAACTAGTTGCTGGAACGTCGGTAGAAAAAAGGTTCAAAGTCAAGTGAAGACTTAATCTTGAGAAAGTTGTTAACAGAAAAGACATTGAAAGGAGACAATTGGCCAGAGAAAAGTTCAAAGGGTGAAGACTCAATACAGTACCACCAATTCAGGAGGAAAAAGAGTTGAATGAAGGAGAAAATAGTAGTGGAGAAGAAGGTGAAAGCAGTAAAAGATCGAAGAGGAAGAGAGTTGCAAGCAAGAGTTAATCTGAACCAGAATGGGCATATATAAGTACAAATGAAGAGCTATTGTTTTGATAGAGATACTGATTATTTTTATTCTGGCACGTGACGATTATGAGAAAAAAAATTGGGGGGGGGGGGAAGAAGTTGAAATAGACCTGAAAGTCATGCTTAAAAGAGACATTAATAACTGGAATTGCCAAATAGATAACAGAACCGAACTTGACAAGCTGCTATACAGAAAACTGACAAAGAGAGACTGTCCTGAGTGAATTAATTATTGCAAAAAAAAATAGGAGGGAGTTTTGGTTGTTTACTTAATTTTTTCAAATATTTGAATTGTTTTTATTTATATATTTATTTTATTTTTTTAGACCATGGAGACCATGAGAAACTTTCACAACCAAAACAGTAGAATTAGTTGTTTTAAGATTTTAGGTTTAGGATTGGAGGTAGCGAGGGTGTTAATGTGTTTATTCTTGCTTGTAGGGGTGACTGTATATGAGACGAATGGAGCCAACCATACTGCAAAGATTGATAATTCTATGGATACAACTGGTACATCACTAACTAAAGACAAGTTAAGAATAGATGTCAAATACTTACATGAGGGGAAAGAGCTTTCCTCTAATGTTTTTTATTGCTTACTGCGTGAGTATGTTGAAGTGATGGATGCGAAAGATTGTTATGGCTGTACGCAGATTCTGACTTCAGTGGAAGAAGGAACTACTTACCATGGTTTGCCAGTGACTTATGCTATAAGCTGCAGTCTTTTACTAACATGCTTTTATAATCAAGAGTATATTCAGTATTTCTATTCAAATTATGATGTGATATTTTCATTTGAACCTGTCATTGGTTATTTGAATAGAATAGCCAAAGATAATAACATAGTTATTATGAGAGATTTCTTTGAGCCTACTTTAACTTTTGGTACTGCATTAGCACATAGAAATAATTTTACATGTTTACTAACACCTGTAAAAAAGAAATTTTTAGATAACATAAGATAAAAGGAGAGAAATAAAGGCAAGGATAGATAAGGGAATGATTAGTAGAAGACCTGGGATTGATTATACCTATACTAATATTACTAAACAGGGAAAACGAATATTGGATGCTGAACATGTAGGAAGACTTTGTATATATAGGTCATGTAATGAGAATGATAGAGTGTTTGTGAGAACGAGTGAGTGTAGACATGTGTTTATGTTTCGGAGTAAGTGGGATTTTATGATGAATGGACAGGATCCACCAGTGCCTGGTATTTACTATATTTGTGGAAGAAATGCATATTACCGTCTTCCTCGAGGATGGTGTGGAACATGCTATTTGGGAATAGTCTTTCCGAAAATGTATCAGCTGGAAGAGTTAAGTAAATTTCCTGAGACAATGAAAATTCAAACGCGACACAAGTGAGAATCAATTTCTAGCATTGTGGGGGACATTTTTGGGGCTATAATTCCTTCAGTGGGAGTAGTTCTGAATTCTATCAAGATACAGAAGTTGTCCACAATAGTGGATAACATGTTGACAAGTTATTATGGAGCTATCATTCTTCAAGATACTGAGTTGGCTGCTACAAGAGCTATAGCACTTCAGAACCGCCTTGCGTTAGATATTCTTTTGGTAAAGGAGGGCGGGGTTTGCAAATTACTTGGTTTGAATCATTGCTGTGCGTACATTCCTGATAATTCAGGAAAAGTTATAGAGTTGATTAAAACTGTAACAATTAACAAAGAAGATTTAAAAGAACTAGCAGAAACTACAGTTCGGGAAAAAGCGGGCAAGGGGATTGCAGCTGTGGGAAATTGATTTGGTAATGAGGGGAGAGGTATTATTTTGACAATAACAATAACAAAATGGGTGCGAGCGAGTGGCATTGCAAGATTTGCAGCTAGATCTCCTAGCTTTGCCATGACGCCCGCAGTAGAAATTTATAAACTACAAGCAAGAGGGGGAGCAATTTATGGAGCTGAACTGTGGGGCCACTGTTGCCTAGATGATTTGATAAAAGTGGAGAACTCTTTTTTAAGGTCATTGCTAAGAGTTCCTTCCAGTACCCCACTGCTCCCAATACGCATGGACCTAAATCTCCCTTCTATCAGCCAGATTGTTGCACTCAAGCCCCTGTTGTACTGGATTCGCTTATGGTCAACAGATTCTCTCGTCCATTATAGATGTGCGCTAGTTAACTTGATGGCCAACAACACTAGCTCCAAAATCAAGTGGTGTGCATATGTAGAAAGGACCCTCTCGCTTCTTGGTTTGGGGTCCTATTGGAAGGAACCATTATCTATCCCTAAGAACGCAACCCAGACACTAAAGGATGCTTTCTGGCTCCACGCTCAACTTTCCCAATTGTCCGCTGTCTCGCCATCATCCATGACGGGAAACTTTCTATATTTTAAATGCCATTATGAATTTGCCCATTCTATGGATATAGTATCTTCTCCGTTTGCTCGTTCATTATACATCAGATTCAGGGTGGGCCCCCTTCCTTTGCGTTCCCTCACATATAAATGGTCTAATTTTAGTTGTTCTTCTAAGATGTGTCCGATGGGCTGTGCCAGAGAAGAATCAGTAACTCATATTCTCTTCCAATGCCCCGCATACTCCAAACAAAGAGCCCGTTGGATTATTCCTCTGTGCAGAAGTAAGGGTTTTAAAAACTGCTCGCTAGCTTTGAGAATTTTTAAATCTGATTCATCGGTTTTAGTGGTTTGTTGTTTGTCAAAATATTTAGATTCAATCTGGCGTATCAGACTGAACACGCTTAAAAAAGCAGAGGGAAATTTAACAATGAATGTGGCAAGCAACAATTGATGGACTTATCATTGTATGCACATATTACTTTTATTGGTTCAGACATATTCCCTACCTGTTGTTTTTATCTCGTTTTGTTCTTAGATACTTTTTAAATAGAAACATCCTTTTTATCTGATATGGTTTGCCAGGCTTGTATTTTATTCTTTTACCCACAATGTGTTTTTACGTATAACTATAAGGTGCGATTTTCCAGTAGGGAACTGTTTATGTGTAAATATTTCTCTCTTCTTTTTTCTCTCCTTTTTAATCTTTTATGACTTAAATTGTTTATCATGTAGCTTGCCGTTCCTTTTTTATGTGATGTGCTTTTATGGTATTTATATTTACCGAAATAAAGCTAATGATGATGAAATGGGTGTCAATAATTCTTTTTTTTTTATTGGAATATGGGGAATATATAAAATGATGAAATGTTTGAAAAGGAGAAAACTAGAAAAGAATCAAATAAGATTTGATAGACAAATGACTACATTTTATTGGGAAAATAAAAGGAAAAAGAAAAATAATGCGAAAGTAAATGAGACAAGAATTTGAATTCACAAATGATAAATAAATAAATGTATTATGAATTGAAGTGATGACATAAATAGTCATCAGAAGAGGGATTGTGAGAGTGTGAATTTTCTAATATGTTTTATTAATAATTTTAATAATATATTGACTGTATAGTGAATTAACATACAAAAACGGGTGACTTTTAAAAATGGTTGACATAATTCATTTCTGTTCTTAGTTGAGCAAAAATCCTAGCTAAACGTTGTGGTTATATTCCATAGTTCAATGCTTAGATAAAAGTGTATTAAATGGCTTAATAGATGTGTACACAGCTACCCCTAGTGGGTTGCCTAATTATGTCTTACAAAGCAATGTTTAACCAAGTTTTTGCATAAGTTGAATTTATTGTTGTCTGAAATTGTCACTAATACGTGGTTTCTTCCTTGAGGATGGAAGTAGATGCTACTTTGTAAGAAGTTTCTTCCTGAGAAGAGAAGTTTAGACGAGACAGTACAAAGGAGCCACAGATGAGACAGAAGAGGAAAAGTTACTGTTATGAAAATGTCCTGGTTGACATCGATGTTATAACATTTTAAGTTATCAATTAGATCTACTATTGTTTGAATCACAACCACCCCATAAACTGACCCCTCATAAACTTTTTGAAGATTAGTATAGCAAGCTGGGTAGGATTTTCTACAGTCAGACTCCATGACTGTAGGGAGGGAGAGGAGATTGTTTGTTCAATAGTTCCTGTTGATGGTTCGAGTCATACTAGCAGTGTGGGTTTAGCTGTTGATAGGCCTGATCTTCTGAAGTCATACCTGATGGTGTCCCTCTGCTTAAGTAGACTGCATGTTGTTGTTCTATAGGTAATGTGTAAAATCATAATGATGTGTGTCTCTTTTGCTTTGCAGGTACCAGCTGCAACTTATAATTTGACTGCTGCATATTAATAACGTTTTTTTGTAACCCAAGATAGTATGTTTTCCTAAATTTGTGTTCCTAAATTCTTTTACATGAAGGACAACATGTTGATGCTAATTCGTGGATAGTGAGGGTATTAACTTTAAATGCTAAAAATGTATATTTACACTCTTTGATTGTTTGTACTAATGCAGACCTTGCTATTATTACCGATTCTGGTGTTGTTAATCAGTGTTATTATCTTGGAGATTATTTGCTTGATTGTTTTGATTAAACTTAGATATAGAAGACGTTCTAATCAGCCACTAATAATTTTATATGTTTATCACTTGTGTTTGAGAGTTATTTTTGTGACATTAGTGTTGTTATTCTAGGAATTAAATTCATAATTCTTCTTAATAAACTGGTGTGGTCATTGTCTAAGGTTCAGAATTCTAAATTTGTTATTTAATGTAGAAAATCGGATTACTCATCTATGACATCCTCTCAATCCTATGTTGCTTCGATCCATTGACCTCTTGCGCAAAACCCACTATTCAGCTTAAGTAATAGCTAGGATTTCGTAGAGCTGCAGCACTGTCATGTAGCAATAATTTGCAAACATGATTGGAGACGCTGACCATTGATGCTATAGTGCTTCCTCAAAAGAGATGATGAGGGATCCACAATGTGGATCTATGTATGGGAGACCTTTCAATTTGCGAATGTGGCTTCACATATTGAGAGACACAATGAGTAGACCATGGGCCAGCTGCATGCTCCCTGAATGTCTATTAACAAAATGCTTATGTTACATTTCATTGCAACTCTTGCTCCTTAAAAAGAAAGGGGCTGCAATTAAAAAAGTAGCCATTCTGCAACTGCAGTGATAGAGGTCGACTGTTCCATGCAGGCCTTCACTGAGGAATCACACTCAATTAATATTAATGAGGTGAAGTGTTTGCGACAGTTTGACACCGGTTTTCTTTCCAGTATCAGGAGTTTGCACTTTCCCTGACCTGCAAAGGGAAAGGCTGGACACCGAGTAACAGAAAAAATGTGCTACAACCTGCTATTTAACACATGGGCATTTCATTTTTGCTGAGGACATAAGTTACAAACCTGGCTTCTCGACTATTCTTGGCAGAACAGAATCTGTTGGAATCTAAAGCACCTGGAATTTTTGGTGAGGCTCGGCTCCGTAAACTCATAGACATATTTTAAGATACGAGTTCAGATTTGATTTCAGATTTTCAGATTTGTTATGAAAGGCTCTAACTGCAGCAGCTGGCCGGCCCCTGGTCTGGGAAAAGCATTAGGGAAGGTTCGATGTTGATGGGCAGATCTCGGATGTTCTTCTACCCTAATTCCTTTCCTGTCAACATAAGTAATGCTCTGAAACACGCCAACTCCAACATTAGGAACCCTACGAAAATGCACAGGCAAAATCAATCGGGCTGGATTATAAATTAAAGTAATTCTTAACTGATTGTTTGCATGTGTGGTTGTATTGATGGGTGGGTGGATGAACGAGTCAGAATATGGATGGCGAAATGAATGGATGAATGCAAGAAAAGATGAAAGGTCAATGGCAGACTGTGGAGTCAAATGTACGATCGTGAAGCTGATGCAGTGGATGTCAGTGTGGGAGAAGGATCAGTGACTGGGTGAGTGTAAGGCTTGAAGATTGTTTGCATGAATAAATTAACGGGGAAAGGGTAAATGTTGGTGATAACTGAGTCTGCCCACAGACTCCTGGAACTGAACTTGTCCACCCTCTATGAGATGAGGAAGCGTTTCAATAGTCAATCTATGATGATAGAAGCAACAACGATATTCCCAAAGCTGCAACTAAAAGAGTCATAATGCAGGCCAGTGGTGGCCCTGTCAGACACAGGAGATCACAGAGATGTGGCAGAAAAGATGTGTTTGTATGGACACCAGCGTTCCACAGCAGGCAAGAGAGAGCAATGTCAGCATGCAGCCTTTTGTGAGCTACGCTACAGTCCAATGAGAGCTTGTGTGGCACAAACAGTGCCAATGCAAACTCTGTACTTGCATCCAAGATTCTAATATAGATGTGACTGTGCAATGCCAGACCTCTGCAGCAGAATGTCAGCAGAATATCCACTCCCCAGCCATAGCCGCAGGTGTTGAGCATCCTCCCAGACGTTGCAGTAACTTTTTTTGGGACAACTTTGCATTCCTAAGGGATGGAGAGGAGCAACAGACATGCCCTTTGCGAAATGGGATCATCCAATGCTGTCTCCGCCTTTGAAGAGGAACCAGAGGGAACTAACAATAAAATTAATAAAAATTCAAGTAGCTGACCCGGCAGTCTGAGTTAGGATCAAGACAGTCATTGTGTGAGCGGCAACTTGGATAAGCCATCGCAGCAAGAAGTGATGGAGAGTTCGGGATCAGCACCCTACTGTCTCATCAGCTTGCAGAACATTCACAGTAGCACTGCAGCTTCACTATGTATGAGGGGTGTAAATCAATGCTGTAGCATTCAGAGCTTCAGAACTACACCCAAGTAGTGTCAGAAGGTTAGCTCAATGATCATTGCTCACTGCTGAAAAAAGCAATGAAGAGCAGGTGCCAAGTTCAAAACCTAACTCAGCCCTCCACCCTCTCAAGTGTCGGTAAATTGAGTACTATAACACTGTGCAATAGTAACATCTACAGCTCAGAATAGCAGTAGTGAAGCATGAAGAGATATATAAAAACAAATTCTTAATATTACTTCTCTGAGTCAAAGGGGTGCCGTTTACACCATCTACATCTACAATAGCAGTGTAATATCTGGCATCGCTACTTCATTGAGCCAGGGGGATGCAAAACTCAACTTTGCAGCAATAATGCACTTTTACTGTGCCAGATGGAGCTCTGGCACAGTCACAACTCTCAAACAATTCTACAGCAGTACTATAATGTTACTGTTCCAACAGAGTGCAGAACACAGAAAAACAGCAATGGCCAGACTTTGGTGAGCAGTTTGAGTATAATGGTGATTGATGTGAGATTGATAGGTGGCAATTGTCAGACAGGTGAGTGATCAGAGTGTGAAGGGTAGGTAGTGAGGGTAAGACAAATTATTTGAGAGTGGCGTTACCAGTGGTAACACTGATGACTGACATCATTGTTATTTGTAGTGAGAGAGCTTAGCTTATATAATCAATATTAACATGAAATGATTATGAACTAATGTGTAATAATGCCGCATAGAAAATATATTAATGTATTGTGCTAAAACATGTGTTTGAAATGTGCCCACGGGGAGTGGCCGCCAACATATACGGGGACTAATGAAACTGACTAATAATGTTGAAATTCTATATTATGATATGATTTATAATATTAATAATAAAGTATAAGTAAAAGGCTTTTGCTAATAAATTATTAGGCTTTAGTTAGCATGAGACGAGGCCTACCTGCCTGACTCTCATATTAAATGTGTTTTTCTAACGTGCAGTGTGCTGACTTACTCAAGGACATGAACTCTTGTTTTCCTCCAAACTAAAAGCTGAATGTAACTGTAATAGCTCCGTTCTCATGAAATTCGACTTGCTTGTGCGAACATTTTAGCTGAATGCAACACTGTAGACCAATAGCAGGTACAAGGTCGCCTGAACCGGTACAGACAATGGAGCCACTGACCGAAGATGTTCAAAGGACCACAAGACTATGAAATCATACCGGACATTCCACCCACTAAAGACGTCAATCATAAGGACCAATAAAATACGTGAGAACTGTTATGGGGTGACAAATTTGATGAGCTAATATAAAGACAATTGGTTAAAGATAGTGGGGAGCAACCCCTTGTCCAACCAAATTTTAGGGGAATGTACAAAGAAAATGGGATAAAAACCCTTGACACCAGGAAGTAAATTAGACTGGAGACTGGAGAGAGAGAACTAGGAGACTAGAGAACAGGAGAGAATAGGAGAGAGTTAGGGGAGATGCTGATGCGATTTGCTATGAAAAAGACACTTTGTCACTCTGCATAGAGACTTTGCTGTTTGGTTCTTAAAACCATTCTTGCCTTATATTGCCCGTTCACACTTTACCTCCTTATGAGGGAAGTGCCCCCTTTTACCCGATTGCTGAATTCCTGATGGCGAACCAGTTGATGTCCTGAGGACGAAGACAGAACCTGAGTGCTGTCCCAAAATATGGAGGGTAACTATATGACAATGAAATTGTAATTGTCTGTTTGCTTTTCCTTTCTAGGTACCAACTGCTTCTTTTGACAGAGACCATAGTTAGATGTTTTCCAAATTGATGTTACTAAATTGTTTTGCATGAAGCCCAACATGCCAATGCTGATTTGAGGTTAGGAGAGGGATTCACTAAACTGACACAAATAGACAAATGACTGAATCTATGCTTTGTTGAATAACATTATGATGATACTCTGCTAAAGATAACCTATGCTGACGCCGTGTTATATTCTAATGTTTGTGCTTCTTGCTTTGATTAAATCTTATCAGAGTTGCCATTTTGTGACTATGCTAATGTGTTTCTTGGTTTTGAGACTAATGAACTTGTTATTAGAATTGTAATCAATAGGGAATAAACTTCACAAAATCGTACTAAACTGGTGTGGTTATTCATGACTGAAAGGTCATGGTGGTTTTGAGTTTTATTAAATGTCTTTGACTAATTTGAATTGTTGTATTACTGTGAACTTTGATGACATTATTGACATATTGATTGACATGCTGATTAGCTATCTCGTCCTAAGGTGTCTTCAATCAGGGTCAAAAGATTCATTGGTCTAAAACGAGTCCCAAAGTGAGTAAATTAGTAATAAAGGGACGCGTTAACTGGTAGCAGAGCGACGGTTTAGGCCCTTTGGGGCCCCAGAACAGAGGACTATTGTTTAAATTGTTTTTTGAGATAATGCAAATTGGAGGTACAATGTGTTTCTAAATTCCCCATAACTTTCCCGCAATCTCGGAGCCTGCCTAAGTGAGTTGGGAATGTTCTCGGTGTTTTAGTATGTGTGGTGTAGAATTTGCGCTTGCTCAGCTTATGCATATTGCAGGTGTTTTGTGAAGTTTGTGTGGATTCAGGTCAGGTAATGTTGTTTTAGTAGGAGTGGGCGTACTCTGCAGTATGAGAGTAGGGAAGTTGGCGAACTTCATATGAGTGTGGCGCTTTGTGCTAAAAGATTATCCACGTGATTGTTGTTGGTGATGTACGGACCCGTCGTGGTCTAAGACTCCGGCGTATATTGGCAAGTGTAGGAGACACTTAGGTTTATATTGTAATTTGTGCGGTTTAATAGGTCAATCGGCGTGGTTGACAAGTCGAGTTTTATTCAAATTGTGTGAGTGAAACCTTCGATGGAGATTTGGCAAGTTCTAAAGTGCACTAGAGCAAACCATTGACAAGTCGAGAGTAGGATTAGCGGGTCGAATTCTGCTTGCGAGTGTGGGAGCTGAGAAGGAGAGAGTAGCGGCCGAGGCTTCAAGTGAAATCTCTGTAAAGTTCTGAAGCGATTGTGTTACCCTTCCAGTAGTAAACCGGCAAATTTGGGTTTTGTTGTTAAAGGTGCTCGCAATATATTGCATTAGTCTGTGTGTGAAGAGGACAAGCCGCAAGACTTTATCAGCTGTAGTGTGTGTGAGTGTGACGTCAGTGGTGCCGCGCTGGGATAGGTCAGTTGCTGAGAAGGGTTGCACACGGATTGGCAGCCGTCCGTGAGAGGCAATAGGTTGAGAAAGGTGGGTGAAGAGTGTTCTGGGAATTAAAGTCACTTTCTGATTAGATTCTAAACAAAATAAAAGAAGTGAAAATGAAGTTTTTCAAGGCTTTAAAGAGTGCCTGGAAGGGAGATACATACAATATGGCGAGTGAAGGGGAGCCTACACCACCTGAGGGTACTCCAGCTTATATCGTAATGGAAGATAAGGGAGTTGCACCACATCTTTGGATGAAGCAGTGGCGCAAATTAACAGAGAAGGAGGGATGTTTAGCGTTTCCGGAGCATGGAACGTTGAATACAAGAATCTTAGAGAACTTGAGGTGGATGTTAAGTGTGCAAAAGCCGCCTCCCAGACCAGCTCAGTATGAGGCATTCGCAGTCTGGGATTTAATGGCCATACGACAAAGACATCAAAAATTTGAAAGGAGAATGAAAAGGGCAGAGAAGACTTTATCTCAACATCATCTCCTACGCCGACGACACCCAACTCATCCTCTCCCTCACCAAGGACCCACACACTGCCAAAACCAACCTCCACGAAGGCCTGAAAGCCGTCGCCCACTGGATGAAAAGCAGCCGGCTGAAACTAAACTCGGACAAGACAGAGATTCTCATCCTTGAATCCTCCCCCTCTGCCTGGGACGACTCGTGGTGGCCAGCCACGCTAGGCACCCCACCGACACCAACCGACCACGCACGAAACCTCGGCTTCATCCTCAACTCTTCCCTCTCCATGTCAAAACAAGTCAACGCCGTCTTCCCCTCCTGCTACAACACCCTCTGCATGCTTCGCAGACTCTACAAATCGATCCCAACTGAAACAAGAAAAACAGTAACTCAGGCCCTCCTCAGCAGCAGGCTTGACTACGGCAACGCACTCTACGCAGGCATCCCGTCCAAACTTCTGCAACACCTCCAACGCATCCAAAACCTCTCCGCCCGACTCATCCTCGACATCCCTCGCCACAGCCACATCACCTCCCACCTAAGAGGCCTTCACTGGCTCCCCGTCAACAAGAGGATCACTTTCAAGCTCCTCACCCATGCGCACAAAGCACTTCACAACACCGGACCAACCTACCTGAACAGCAGACTCAGCTTCTATACCCCCTCCGACAACTCTGCTCTGCCAACCTCGCCCTCGCCTCAATCCCCCGCATCCAGCGCAGATCCTACGGCGGTAGATCTTTCTCCTACCTCGCCGCCAAAACCTGGAACTCCCTCCCCTCTGGCCTGAGACAGACCCTGGACCTTGTCACCTTCAGAAGACACCTCAAGACCTGGCTCTTCGAGCAGTAGCAGCACCTCCCCCCCCCCCCAGCACCTTGAAACCCTCACGGGTAAGTAGTGCGCTATATTCTGATTGATTGATAGATGGGACAATGAGAGCAGAATGTGGAGAAGGGGAATAGTTGACGGACTTAAACTGTTTCCGGCAATAACACAAGAAGATGTGACACAGGGAAAGAAAGCCACCTGTAAGACAGACAAGGGCTCTTGCAAGTCAAAGGAGACTCAGAGGTCTTGGGTAGATGAGGATGATTCAGATGATGAAGAGTTTCTTAATCAGTTGTTACATGATCGACCGCCACCATATGCTATAAATGACACTGCTCCGAGCACTAGTACGGGTCCTAAGGATCCGGCACAAAGCAAGGGAATTACAAATACAGTGCAGACAAGTGATACTGTTTTGATACAAAATGGTGTCAGTGTACCCACTGCACCAGACACGCAGATACAGTTGCAACCTCTGCCACAGATTCAAAGGATTTATCCAGATGTCCCAGTACTAGAGACAAATACGAGTCTGATGATGCTGCCTGATCCGATATATACGAGATCAAAGCTAATGCAGATTGAGCCAACTCCGCAATTTCTGCCCCAGCTGCAGCAACAGCTGATTCCGGGTTACAATCCAGTGGCAGGACCACAGTCAGTACCTACAGCACCCACTATGAGTCAAGCTATGGGAGTTAATGCTCCACGGGGTTTGGGACCTGGTCAGACACCAGCTGCCATATCGCTACCTATTACTGTCGGTCCACCAGTACCGCTGTATGCACAGGGTAAGCCTGGCGTGTGTGATGAGGGAGTAATGACCCAAGAGGCAATAAGAGGAGGCTTCACAGGAACTCCCCAACTAATGACACCAAGAGAAGAAGCAGCAGAGGGCTCAGGTCTTTGCTAGACCTCAGTCCCATTGGGGCTCTTTTAGAGACAATGAGGCAAGCAGGGCTAAGTGTGCTAGCCCCACAAACACTGAGTACAAATAAGACACATACACCATTGATGCAATCAGGAAGCATTTCGTTGCAAGGCTTTTTCGCGCAACAGTTAAATGAGTGGCTAGAAAAGCTCAACGCTTCACAAACTACTGCAGTGACCGCAGAGAAGTCAGAAAGGGAAGAATACCTGAATTTTGTGAGACTGGGTGTGGACGCTATGGAACTAGTAGAAGGAACAATGGGGGTGAACAGATTAGAGTCATACACAGAAGCAGAATTGAGGTATCTGTGCCCCAAAATCACTAAAGAAGTGGGAAAGGTGCATCAGAGGTTGGCAAACCTGGCAGACAAATACGGCATAGATATTGAGAATACTAAACATTTGAAAAGAAGCTACAGATTAGATTTCGATTCTAAAGATTTTGATCACATGAGGTCCACTGGAATGAAAGCGCATCTTAAAGAAATACTGCAAATTGCGCAAATTTGGGGAGCCTTAGAGAAGTGGGAAGGCAGATGGGCCAAGAAAAGACATAAAGAGAATGACGAAGGTCCGGAACCAAAACAGGCTAAAGACGCACCAGACACGGGGACAATAAAATTTTTACCAATGAGAGAAACAGCCGGAGGGGTGCTAGTCCAGGTACCATGGTCTAGGGGAGACATCCTGTCATTCATAAATGATTATCCCAGGTTGAGGGAGAAGCCAATAGAATGGTACCAGCAGACGGACAGGTTTGTGAAGCTTGCAAAATGTCTCTGGGAGGACTTGAATGCAGTGTTTGAGATTATAGTTCCACCTGACTTATGGCTTGAGTGCAAGAGAGGTTTGGATTGGCCGACACAGGAACTGGCAAGGGATAAGGTGACTGGAGCACCATCTGAGGAGGTAATGAATTATTATCATAAAGTGATTGAGTTTTTGAAGCAGAAAGTGTCGCCGAAAGTGACTGATTGGCAGAAATCGATCAAACATCACAGGAGGCCAAAGAATCGATTCATGCCTACTTTGAGAGATTGTTGAAGGCATTCAAACATTACAGTGGCACTGAGGTCATTGAGCCGAAAGACATGAAACATCTTGTGTTTAGGTTTGTTGAAGGGCTGAGACCAGAGATTAGCCAGATGATTAAGAATCCTTTGATCTGTTGGCAAGCAAAGCCGATTGATGGGTTGTTGCAGTATGCAAAATACTGTAGTGACGAGATTGAGTTGAAGCAGAGAAAATTGAAAGAGAAGGTGATGCAGTTAAAGCAGCGCAAGCAGGGATGCAGGGAAATGGAGTACAACAGGTAAGACAGCAGCAACCGCAGGGAAATGGCATGTTTCAGGCACAACCGAGAGGTCGAGGTTTTGTGAACCACGGTCCAGACCTGAATACTGTTGTGGTTCAAAACGATGTGCAGGGAATGAAAAAGGTGCCACAATGTCACGTGTGCGGGGGCGTGGGGCATTGGAAGCGGGAATGCCCAATGGTGGTCAGGATGGTGTTGTTCAACAAAGCAGTGATGTCAGTACATTCCAAAATGTGAGGGGTCCAAAGATGAGGGGCCAAAATCAAAACTTCCAGAATAACATGGTACAGATGCAGGGGTAACAGCCCATGCAGCAAATGCAAAGGCCGCATGTTCAACCAGCACAAATGCAGCAGGTACAACAGCAGGTTCCCATGGTACCTAGACAGCAAATGCATATACCATTAGCTGCAATGGGACAGCAACAGGTGATGCTTCCTCAACAGGTCACAGGTCACAGGCCAGACGATGAGTCAAAATAATACAGTACAACAGTTCCCGTTGCGCGGTGAGGATGGAATAAACGATGAATGGTCGGATGATTGTTCAGACAGTGAGGAGTGCAGGCTTGCAGCGTCCCTAGAAGTAGATCAGAGGGGACCCTATGTAGAAGGAAAGGTAATGGGTCACAAGGTTTAGTTCCTAGTTGATACAGGAGCTACACGCTCTACAGTCAGAAGTGCAGAGGTTCCAAAATTACCACTTTCGGGGCGTACCATAAGAGTGGTAGGAGTAGCAAAGCAGTTTCTGATAAATCCGATTACAGACCCGGTCCAAGTTGAGATGGGCAACTTCCAGGGATTGCACAAATTTGTAGTCTGTGATTCTAGTCCCGTATCCCTACTGAGAAGAGACTTGCTGTGCAAAACAAGGTGTTCAATTACCTGTTCCAGTGAAAGAATTGAAGTGCAGACAAACAGTGATGATGAAGGGGACGATGGGCAATTTTCAGAGTTAGAGAGGGAGATTCCAAATGAGGAATACCCTTTAATACCATTATTCCCAATGCTTACAGTGAATGACTTGCCACCCAAGTTGCATGGGACAGTGACAGAGATAGTGTGGGACCTGACAGGAAAAGAGGTAGGACTGATAAAAGGAGTAGAACCAGTCAAAGTACAGGTTAAGCCAAATGCAGTGTTTCCTCAGGTGGCACAGTGCCACATGGCACAAGATGTCCTCATTCAAGTAGCACAATAATTGCGTAAGGGGTTCTGGAAGAAGTGCTGAGCAGCCTGTGTAATTCACCAATAATAGGTCTGAAAAAGCCTTGTGGGAAAGTTCGAATTGTGCAGGACTTGAGGAAAATAAATGAGATTGTGGTAAAATGCTGCTCCATAGTGCCAAATCCAGCAGTAATCATGTTTCAGGTTCCGTATGATGCAGAATGGTTCACAGTTGTGGACTTGTCTCAAGCATTCTTTTCGGGGCCTCTTCATAAGGACAGCCAATTTCTCTTCAGTTTCAAATTCCTGGATAAGGTGTACAGTTGGTGCAGAATTCCTCAAGGGTTTTCTGAGTCACCTTCCATCTTCAATCAGATATTGAAGAAGGACTTGGAGTCGTTAGAATTGCCTTTCAGTTCGACTCTAGTACAGTATATTGATGATTTGTTAATTGCGTCCAGAACAAAAGACGACTGCAGGTATGACACAATTGCCTTACTGAACCATTTGGGAAAGAACAGACATAAAGTGTCCCCAAAGAAGCTGCAATACTGTCAGAGAGAGGTGAAGTACTTAGGACACCTGATTGAGAAGGGGTCGAGAAAAATATCCAAAGAAAGAGAGACAGCCATATTGCAGATGAATCCCCCGACAACCAAAAGAGATGTCAGAATGTTTTTGGGAATGGTGGGCTACTGTCGTAAGTGGATTCCCAACTTCTCGATTATCTCTAAACCATTCGTGAAACTGACAGGCAAGGAAGTTCAGGATGACCCGGGTAACATAATTTTGTCCGAAAAAGAGATGAAGGCATTCATGCAATTGAGAGAATGTATGTGCAAGGCACCAGCTTTAGGTATGCCTGATTACACAAATTCTTTTCTACTGTTTTGTCATGAACGTGATGCATGTTCTTTGTCTGTTTTAACACAGGTCCATGGAGGTGCAAACTGCCCAGTAGCATATTTTTCAGCTACTTTGGACCCAGTCGCATCAGCCTTACCAGGTTGTTTGCGTGCAGTTGCAGCAGTTGGTCAAAGCCTCACACAGTGTGAAGGCATAGTGATGGGACATCCCTTAACAGTAATGGTTCCTCATTCAGTTGAAATTCTGCTAACCCGAACCAAGACACAGCATATGACAAATGGTAGGTTGACTAGATACGAGACCGTTATACTGGGGTCTCCCAATGTGTCACTAAAGAGATGAACTGTATTGAACCTGGCAACTTTACTTCCTATTGAAAATGCAGACATTAATGATGCTGAGGAAGTGGAACATGATTGTCTTGAGGTAACAGAACTATGCACAAAACCAAGACCTGACTTCAAAGATACCCAATTGGAAGAAAATGACTACATTATGGGGGTCATTCTAACCCTGGCGGTCCGCGACCGCCAGGGCTAAAATGATGGAAGCACCGCCAAAAGGCTGGCGGTGCTTCCCTGCCCATTCTGACCGCGGCGGTAAAGCTGCGGTCAGAAAAGGGGATCCGGCGGTTTCCCGCCAGATTTCCCCTGTCTGGGCTGAATCTCCATGGCGGCGCTGCAAGCAGCGCCGCCATGGAGATTCCGACCCCCTTCCCGCCACCCTGTTTCTGGCGGTTTTTACCGCCAGGAACAGGATGGCGGGAACGGGTGTCGAGGGGCCCCTGGGGGCCCCTGCACTGCCCATGCCACTGGCATGGGCAGTGCAGGGGCCCCCTAACGGGGCCCCAGCATGATTTTCACTGCCTGCTTAGCAGACAGTGAAAATCGCGACGGGTGCAACTGCACCCGTCGCACCCCTGCAACACCGCCGGCTCCATTCGGAGCCGGCTTCTGGGTTGCAGGGCCTTTCCCGCTGGGCCGGCGGGCGCTCCCTTGGCGGGCGCCCGCCGGCCTAGCAGGAAAGCCAGAATGGCCTCTGCGGTCTTTTGACCGCGGAGCGGCCAAGTGGCGGTTCCCGCTTGGCGGGCGGCGGTCGGAATGACCCCCTATGTTTGTTGGTTGTTCATGCTTGAGAGACTCAGTAGGAGTACTGAGAGCTGGATATGCCGTGTGTACAATCACCTGTATTTTAGAAGCTTCCTGGCTCGAAAGAGTGTACTCTGCACAAGGGCTGAATTAATTGCCCTTAATAAGGCATGCCACGCAGCTGAAAACTTGAAAGTCACTATCTATACTGACAGCAGATACGGATTCGGAATTGTACATGATTTTGGCCAATTGTGGTCACAGAGGGGTTTCATGACCTCTTCTGGTTCACCAGTGAAAAATGGCGAAAAGATTAAGGATTTGTTGCATGCGATTCAGTTACCTCTTGAAATTGCCGTAGTGAAATGCAATGCTCATGTTAAGTCACAAGACTTTGGCCCTCATTCTGACGCCCGCCAAAGTCCCGCCGTCAGGTTACCGTTCCGCGGTCGAAAGACCGCGGCGGTAATTCTGACTTTCCCGCTGGGCTGGCGGGCGGTCGCCTTCAGGCCGCCCGCCAGCCCAGCGGGAAAGAGGCTTCCACGATGAAGCCGGCTCGGAATCGAGCTTGCGGAGTGGAAGCTGTGCGACGGGTGCAGTTGCACCCGTCGCGTATTTCACTGTCTGCGCAGCAGACAGTGAAATACATTTAGGGGCCCTCTTACGGGGGCCCCTGCAATGCCCATGCCAGTGGCATGGGCACTGCAGGGGCCCCCAGGGGCCCCGCGACCCCCCCTACCGCCATCCGGATCCCGGCGGTCGGACCGCCGGGATCTGGATGGCGGTAGGGGGGGTCGGAATCCCCTCGGCGGCGCAGCAAGCTGCGCCGCCTTGGAGGATTCTATGGGGCGGCGGTACACTGGCGGGAGCCCGCCAGTGTTGCCGGTCCGACCGCGGCTTTACCGCCGCGGTCGGAATCCCCATTGGAGCACCGCCGGCCTGTCGGCGGTGCTCCCGCGGTCCTCCGCCCTGGCGGTCTTTGACCGCCAGGGTCAGAATGACCGCCTTTGTGTCAATGGGAAATGGCTATGCAGATCAAGACGCAAGGTTTTGCGCATTGAACTGTATATCGTTCCGAGATAAGTGGGAATTGTTACCTGAAACTGAGAATAAAACATGTTTGAATTTTGCATTAAGGGTGGTTGACACATTAGATGAGCTAAAATCACTGCAGGGACGTGCTGGCAAAGAAGAGAAGCTCTCCTGGCAGAGAATACACTGTGTACAAAGAGCTGATGACTTATGGATCTCAGAGGAGGGGAAAATGATTTTGCCAAACAGTCTTCTGTCACAGTTTGCGAGGTTCTACCACGGCCAAGCCCATATAGGGAGAGATGCAATGATCAGGTTGTTCAAAATAGATTGGTTCAATCCAAAATTCAGACAGGCTGCAGAAGTTATCTGTCATAGGTGCATCATCTGTCAGCAGATGAATGCAGGAAAAGGGACAGTGGTGAATATGAGCCACGTTGGGAGAGCTGGCGGTCCATTTAGCAGGATGCAGATGGACATCATAGAAATGCCTGTGTGTGGAGGACTGAGATATGTATTGGTGATTGTGTGTGTTTTCAGTCACTGGATTGAAGCTCACCCTACACGTAGCAATGACAGTCTCACAGTAGCAAAGCTGCTGCTTGGGGAATTAATACCACGTTTTGGATTCCCGATCTCTTTAGAATCAGATAGGGGCAGACACTTCGACAATGAGGTGATTAAGCTCTTGTGTGCCGCACTGAACATTAAACAGAAGCTGCATTGTAGCTATCGCCCTGAAGCATCAGGATTAGTGGAACAGATGAATGGTACTTTGAAGTCGAGAATGGCAAAAATGTGCGCAGCTACCAATCTGAAATGGCCAGATGCATTGCCCTTAGTAATCATGTCAATGAGAAATAAACCTGACAAGAAAACAGGACTGTCTCCTCATGAGATTCTGATGGGTTGAGCTATGCCATTACCCGCAGTACCTGCAAATGCTCTTGTGAATATCACAGATGATATGATGTTGGACTACTGCAATTGTCTGGCTGATGTGGTCCGCTCTTTTTCTCACCAGGTGGAGGCTAACACATTGCCACCGATCAGTGATCCAGCTCACACTCTGAAAGCCGGTGACTGGGTTGTTGTCAAGAAACACGTGAGGAAGTTGTGCTAGGAGCCGCGTTGGAAGGGACCATATGAAGTAATACTGACAACCACTACTGCTGTGAAATGTGCAGGCATTCTGAATTGGATACATGCCAGTCACACAAAGAAAGTGACATGTCCAACCGATGAAGAGCTTGAAGTGTCCAAAACAACAGCTGCAGATAAGGAAGTCTTAGGGCCGGAGAGTATTCAAAGGGGAACTGAGACTGAAGGAGAGCCCACTGAGGACGGCTTAGTCACTCAAAGTGAGTTCCAGAGGGGTGACAGTGAGCATATCACAGCTGAGGTAACAGGGGAACCGACGCAAAGAGAGGTTCTCCCAGAAGCAGACGGTTACGAGTTTGAAGTTGAACCCGTAACAGACCCTGAAGGCGAGGGGGAAGAAGCAGAGGGAGGTCAAAGTGAACTGACTCCTGCTGAGCCAGTTGCAGGTCCATCAAGAGAAAACACCATAGCACAAGAGGAGGGCGCTGTTCAACGTTCTGAAAGGCCAAGCGGAAAGAAAACGCATAAAGGAGATAACTGGCCGAAGCAACAAGCTGCAGGAGAGAAAGTAGTCCCTTGCGATACAATAGAGGAAGAAGTTGACACAACCAGAAAAGAGGATCTCAGTGAAGGAGAGTTACAAAGCGAACGCAAACTGAAAAGAAAGAGAGTCGCAAACAGAAAGTACACAGGTCCTGAATGGGCGTATGCAACAACAGCTGAATGGCAACAAAAATTCTTGGCGTTCTGTTTTGATCGAGAGGTACCAGGTCAATACTACGGCACCTGAATTAAACTTTAGAGAGAGACTGTGTTAAAATTTTAAAACTGAAATTGAAAGCTGAGAAGCTGAGAAAAGAGACTGATAAATTACCGGATGTGACACTGTTAACATGAATTGACTATGAAAAAACGATTATGACAAGCTGCTAAACCTGATGTGACAAAAGGGTCCTGGAGTGAGTGAAACGCTGTAAATACTCGCCGAAATACTTTTTGCACAAGAAAAATAAAAAAAAAGAGCTTTTATATCGTCCTCAAGTTGAATGTTTGCTTTGTATTATTCTGCTATCTGATTCTTTACAGATCATGAGTTACACTAAAAGTAAGAGTAAAAAGGGTAGGATGTGTGGTTGGTTGAGTGTTATTCTAGGTATTGTATGTGCAATAATAATTATAGGTGTGATTGTGGGAATGCCATGGATGGATAAGAAAGTGACTAACAATGCTTCAAAACCTGAGACTGCTACACTAACACCATGGGAGAAGTTTGAGCAGGATGCAAAATACTTGCATGAGGGAACTATTTCAAAAGGGGAACTATCTACTAATGTCTTCTATCGCTTTTTGAATGAGTATGTTGACACAATGGATGCAAAGAATTGTTATGTGTGCACAAAGATTCCTTTGTCTGTACAAGAAGGGGTTACTTACCATAGCTTGCCGCTAACTTACAGGATAAGCTGTAGTTTGCTGCTAACAAGATTCTATGATCAAGAGCATGTGCAATACTTCTACTCTAACTTAGATGTAGTGTTTTCTTTTGTGCTTGTGATTGAGTTTCTAAACAAATTAGCTAAAGAACACAACATGAAATTAGTTAGGGGTTTCTTTGAGCCCGCACTGACATTTGGGACAGCTTATGCGCATCGCAATAATCAAACCTGCTTACTAACACCTGTAGAGAAGAGCTTCTTAGATCACACTGATGATAGATGAAAGGCATTAAAGGAAAGGCTAGAAAAGGGATTAGAAAAATGCACGCTTGCCAATGATTATGCTTACACTGCAATAAAGACACAGGGCAAGTTAGCTATAGACGCATTACATGTAGATAGGCTTTGTATGTATAGGCCGAAATCTGAGTATGACACTTTATTTGTGGGAATGAGTGAATGCAGGCATGTGTTTTTGTTTCAGAGTAAATGGACATTCATGTTAAATGGACAGGATCCAGCGATCCATGGGATCTATTATATATGTGGACTTAATGCTTATTACCGTCTTCCTAGAGGACGGTATGGGACATGTTATTTGGGAATAGTTTTCCCAAAGATTGACCAGATTGATGACTTAAAGCAAATTCCTAAAAGAGAGAGACAGCGGCTGCTGTCATTGGTGACATATTTGGAGCCATAATTCCTTCAGCAGGGGTTATATTAAACTCCATAAAGATTTGAAAGTTGTCTACTATTGTGGATAACATGGTGACAAACTTCCCAGGGGCTATACTCCTGATGGATACTGAACTTGCTGCGGAAAGAGCTATGACTCTTCAAAACCGGCTTGCTTTAGACATTCTTTTAGCAAAGAGTGGCGGAGTCTGATAGATGCTTAATGAGCGCCATTGTTGTGCTTACATACCAGATAACAGCAAAAAGATTAGAGGTGTGCTTACTAACATAACAAGAGATAGTGCAGATTTGAAGGAGCTGAAAGAACGTGGAGTTTAGGAGAAAGTTGAGAAAGGAATTACCAGAGCAGGGAATTGGTTTAGTAATATTTGGAATGGGCTTCTTGCAAAAATATTAGGGGGCTATTGATTGTCCTGATATGTTTATTGGGATTATGGTTATCATGTAAAGTTAATGAAAGAATTAAAAGAAATTTGACAAAACGAAAAAAAAGATATTAAGAAAATGAAAGGGAGAAAATGTTTAATGAAATTTGGGAAAGCTCACACAAAGGACAAGATGTTGAAATGCGCATAATGCGGAAAGTGAAAGGTTAAGAAGAGAAAGGTTTGTGTGATGACAAGTGTCATCAGAGGAGGGACTGAGAGAGCGTAGCTTATATAACCAATATTAACATTAAATGATTATGAACTAATGTGTAATAATGCTGCATAGAAAATATATTAATGTATTGTGCTAAAATGTGTGTTTGAAATTCGATTTGCTTGTACAAACATTTTAGCTGAATGCAGCAGGTACAAGGTCGCCTGAACCGGTACAGACAATGGAGCCACTGACCAAAGATGTGCAAAGGACCACAAGACTATGAAATCATACCGGACATTCCACCCGCTAAAGACGTCAATCATAAGGACCAATAAAATACGTGAGAACTGTTATGGGGTGACAAATTCGATGAGCTAATGTAAAGACAATTGGTTAAAGAGAGTGGGGAGCAACCCCTTGTCCAACCAAATTGTAGGGGAATGTACAAAGAAAATGGGATAAAAACACTTGACACCAGGAAGTAAATTAGACTGGAGACTGGAGAGAAATAACTAGGAGACTAGAGAACAGGAGAGAATAGGAGAGAGTTAG
The DNA here is from genome assembly GCF_031143425.1 of Pleurodeles waltl. Taxonomy (NCBI): domain Eukaryota; kingdom Metazoa; phylum Chordata; class Amphibia; order Caudata; family Salamandridae; genus Pleurodeles; species Pleurodeles waltl. Next base: position 709,624,574 of record NC_090437.1, on the reverse strand, counting down.
GGGAGATGCTGATGCGATTTGCTATGACCCAGACACTTTGTCACTCTGCATAGAGACTTTGCTGTTTGGTTCTTGAAAAGTCCAACAGTTCTTAAAACCATTCTTGCCTTATATTGCCCGTTCACACTTTACCTCCTTATGAGGGAAGTGCCCCCTTTTACCTGATTGCTGAATTCCTGATGGCGAACCAGCTGATGTCCTGAGGACGAAGACCGAACCTGAGTGCTGACTCAAAATACGGAGGTTAACTATATGACAATGAAATTGTAATTGTATGTTTGCTTTTCCTTTCTAGGTACCAACTGCTTCTTTTGACAGAGACCATAGTTAGATGTTTTCCAAATTGATGTTACTAAATTGTTTTGCATGAAGCCCACATGCCAATGCTGATTTGAGGTTAGGAGAGGGATTCACTAAACTGACACAAATAGACAAATCACTGAATCTATGCTTTGTTGAATAACATTATGGTGATACTCTGCTAAAGATAACCTATGCTGACACCGTGTTATATTCTAATGTTTGTGATTCTTGCTTTGATGAAATCTTATCAGAGTTGCCATATTGTGACTATGCTAATGTGTTTCTTGGTTTTGAGACTAATAAACTTGCTAGTAGAATTGTAATCAATAGGGAATAAACTTCACAAAATCGTACTAAACTGGTGTGGTTATTCATGACTGAAAGGTCATGGTGGTTTTGAGTTTTATTAAATGTCTTTGACTAATTTGAATTATTGTATTACTGTGAACTTTGATGACATTATTGACATATTGATTGACATGTTGATTAGCTATCTCGTCCTAAGGTGTCTTCAATCAGGGTCAAAAGATTAATTGGCCTAAAACGAGTCTCAAAGTGAGTAAATTAGTCATAAAGGGACGCGTTAACAGTAGCTATTGTGAGACTCTGGTGAGTGAGGTGAGATTGCCATTGGTAGCGAGGGTAAGGCTGTGGTGTGTGTTATGAATGATAGCAGTAACGGCGTGATGTGTGTTATGGTGAAACTGTGAAGTGATTTGAATGCGATGGATGGTGATGGTGAGGCAGTAGTTAGTGATATGAGAATATGATGGGTAACAGCGGTAAGACTGTGGAGTGATCCGTAGCTAGGGTGAAACTGGTGAGTGATGTGAGTTTCGTGTGTAGTGATGTGAGACTGCTGAGTGATGCAAAAGTGTGATGCATGGCTGGGATGAGGCAGTTGTGAGTGATGTCAGATTTTGCTAAGTAGCAATAGTGAGGCTGGTGAGGGATGGAGTGAATGTGATTGGTAGAGTTAGTGAAGCTGTAGCGATTTTTGCGGGAGAAGACAGCTAGTGATGGTGACACTGTGGTGAGTAATCCAAAGTGTTACATTTATTGATTTGTGTGGTGATCCTGAACACACTAGCATTAAAGTGTGGCTCTAGACAAAGGTGATTGACAAGTACCCTTTGTGATTGCACTGAGGTCCGAGATACCCACAGCAGGCCAGAGCCACGCCACCATAAAGGTTTTTGGAGGGGCAGGATGCATAATGCATATGGGTAGACAGTTATTTCATAGGAGGCGGGACTCACAGAGGGGATTTCACTGTGTGAGTCACATAACCCATTCATTCTGCACCTAACAAACAAAGGTAGGTGGTTCCTCCTGCTCTGGTAAGAGCCACAAGTTGTTCACTAATAGAACTACATTGTTTACATATTGAACTTCCATTGCGTTTTCGATAGGCACGCTTTGCAAAAAGCAGAAATCAGAATACTATAAAATTAATTTCCTGCATGAATGCAAAATTCGAAGATTTAGAAGGGTAAGAAGAGCAGGATGGGCACTGGTATCCATTTTGACAGGCATACTGTGGCGCTGTTGATAACGCGTCAGAACCTTGATAAGTAAACTTACAAGGAGACACGTCTAGGCCAATGAACCTTTTGACCACGTTTGGAGACTTCCCAGAACGAGATATCCTTTTAGCATCACAATCAACATGTCAATAACTCCATCAATATTCACAATAACTAATCATTAAACTAATCAATAACATTCAATATAGATCAATATAGCGAACGTGCCATGACCTTTCAGCCATGAATACCCACACAAATCTAGTTATGCGTTAGGATATTTATTCCCTATTAGTTACAATCTAATATCATATTTATTAGTTTCAACATCAACAAGCACATCAAAACCACTATAACTTGGCAATCAGAGCAAAACTTTATCAAAGCATAGATCATGAACATTTAGAATGAGGCACGACGTTAATATGAATCAACTTTAGCAGAGTAACATTAGTACATTATTCAACAAAGCAAGAATTCAGTCATTTGTCTATTTGCATCCGATATTAGTGCATTCCTTAACTAACTTCATATTAGCATCAGCATGTTGGGCTTCATGCAAAACAATTTAGCAAACACAAATTTGGAAAAACATCTTACTATGGCCTCTATCAAAAGAGCAGTTGGCACCTAGAAAGAAAAGGCAAACAGACAATTACAATTTCATTAGATAGTTACCCATCCGAATGATTCAGCAAACAGCGTCAGTCTTCGTCATCAGGACATCAGTCAATTCACCATCAGCAAGGGTAGGATAGGGCAAAGTCTCAGTATGGCATAGCTAAGAATAAGGCTCTTTCCTCATGAAGAGGAGAAGTAAGTATCAGGCAAGAATGAACAGAGGATGGTTTAAAGTACTAGGACAGCAAAGTCTCAAAGTATAATGGCAAGGAATGGTGAAAGATGGCGGGGAATGTCCCAATAATGGCTGGCTTCTCCTTGAGTCATGCGATTATATTAAAACAGTCGGACTAGTCCTTAATTTCCCGTTGGATCAATTTTTTGTGCGTCTTTATCTCTGTCTAGTAATTCTCCACCTAACAAAGCCTTTGACATTGTCTGCCACCAAACACTCGTTACACGCCTCCACAACTATGGGATTTGACACAAAGCCCTACACTGGATCTCCTCCTTCCTCACCGATAGAACCCAAAAAGTCTGCCTCCCACCTTTCCAATCCACTGCCACCAAAATCATCTGCGGAGTCCCCCAAGGATCCTCCCTCAGCCCCACACTCTTCAACATCTACATGATCCCACTAGCCAGCATCCTCCAACCACACAGAATCACCATCCTCTCCTACGCAGACGACACCCAACTCATCTTCTCCCTCAACCGCAACACTACTACTGCCAAAACCAACCTCCACGCTGCACTCCTTGACACCTCCGCATTGATGACAGCTAACCACCTCAAGCTCAACTCCAACAAAACCGAGGTCATCATTTTCGGCCCCCACAAAACCATATGGGACACCTCCTGGTGGCCCACCGCTCTAGGCCCCGCACCTACCCCTGCAAACCACGCACGCAACATTGGCATCATCCTGGACCCCTCCCTCTCAATGACCCAGCAAATCAACGCCGTCACCTCCTCCTGTTTCAACAGACTGCGCATGCTGAAAAAACCTTCAAATGGATTCCCACAGAGACCAGAAAGACCGTCACTCACTAATCAGCAGCAGGCTAGACTACGGCAATGCCCTCTACGCCGGCACCACACTCAAACTCAAGCGCAAACTCCAAAGAATCCAGAACACAGCTGCGCACCTCATCATGGACCTCCCCCGCCATGAACACATCTCGCCACACCTCGAATCCCTTCACTGGCTCCCCATAGACAAAAAGATCACCTTCAAAATCCTCATCCACGCACACAAATCCCTCCACAACATGGGCCCATCCTACTTCAACAATAGAGTAAACTTCCACACTCCCACCCGCCACCTCCGATCAGCCAACCTGGCACTCGCCACAGTCCCCTGCATCCAACACACCACCACAGGAGGCAGATCCTTCTCCTAGCTCGCCCCCAAGGCCTGGATCTCCCTCCCCACCAACCTCCACAAGACCCAAGTCCTCCTGCTCTTCAGAAAAAACCTCAAGACATGGCTATTCGAACAGTGATCGTCCCTCCCCCCCCCCACCAGCACCTTGAGACCCTCACAGGTGAGTAGCGCACTATGTAATTTGTTTTGATTGATTGATTGATACACCTTATTAGAATTTTCCCCAAAGCACAGTTCTCATGCAGTCGATTGGCTCTTGTGATTGACGTCTTCATCGGGTGGATTGTGAGGTAAGAAAAGTTACACTTTACGCTCCAGTCAGTAGTTCCATTGTCTTCTCCTAGTCCAGACGGCCTTGCACCTTTTGCGAATTACACTGTTGCATTTGGCAAGAATGTCTCCTTGAGCAAGTCGGGTCCCATGAGAAATAATTTACTACAGCTACACACACATATCTCTAGCTTCTGGAAAAGTACAGCTTAGTGTCCTTCAGGAAAAAGCACATTGCACGTTAGAAAAACACAGTTAATATGAGACCAGGCAGCTAGGCCCAGACCTTCGCTAACTAAGGCCTAGTGATTAATTTAGCAAAACCCCAATACATGACTCTAACTATAATATGATAATACAAATCCATACATCAATACATTATTAATTCATCATTAATCTGTTTCATTCATCATCGTATACATTGATGGCCACTCCCCGTGGGCACATTTCAAACGCATACATTATTTTCAATGTTAACACATTTCTATGCAGTTTCACTACATATTATATTGCAAGCTTTTCATATTAATATTAATTTTAAAGGTCAAACTCCAACAATCCCTCCTCTGATGACTCTTGTCATAACACAAACCTTTTCCCTTACAATTTGTACCCTATAATTCCCTCATTTCAATTTCCTCTCTCAATCGTTCCCCTTGTGATTTTGCCCTGAACAATTTTTTGCCTTTTCTTTTCTTCCCTCCTCTTATTAATTTTTGCCATTTTCAATGTAATTCTTTTACTAATTTTGCATGACAGCTATAATCCAAATAAGCAAGCTATAACAATCAATATTCCCTGTATTATTTTTGCCAATATCCCATGCCAAATACTACTAAACCAACTTCCCACTTTAGCAAGTCCTTTTCCAACCTTTTCCCAAACTCCTGGCTCTTTCAGTTCCTTCAAATCTGTACTATCTCTAGTTAAGTTAGTAAGCATACTTCTAATCTTGTTACTATTGTCAGGTATGTAAGCACAACAATGACGCTCATTAAGCGTCTTACAAACTCCGCCATTTTTTGCTGAAAGAATGTATAAAGCAAGCCTGTTTTGAAGAGTCATAAACCTCTCCACAGCAAGTTCAGTATCCATCAGGAGTATAGCCCCTGTAAAATTTGTCAGCATGTTATCCACAATAGTAGACAACTTTCGAATCTTTATGGAGTTTAAGATAACTCCCACTGAAGGAATTATCACCCTAAATATGTCTCCTACTACACCAGCAGCAGTTTCTCTCTTTTGTCTAGCACAGTAATTCTGTCACCTTCGGAAATTTCTTTAAATCATCTAGTTGATAGATCTTTGGAAAAACTATTCCCAAATAACATGTCCCATACCATCCCTTTGGAAGACGGTAATAAGCATTAAGTCCACATATAAAATAGATCCCAAGGATCGCTGGATCCTGTCCATTTAACATGAACATCCATTTATTCTGAAACAAAAACACATCCTTACATTCACTCGTTCCCACAAACACATTGTCATAATATGACTTTGCTAGCGTTATGCAAAGCTTCCCTATGTGTAGTGCATCTAAAGCTAACTTCCCTTGTTCCCTAATTGTACTATAACTCTCACTACTAACAAAAGCTTGTTGCTGCAATCCTTTCTCCTGTTTTCCCTTCAATGCCCTTCTTCTATCTTCAATGTGATCTAAAAAGCTCTTCTCTACAGATGTAAGCGAACATGTCAAATTTTTGCAGTGTGCATAGGATTTACTAATGGTTAATATTGCCTCAAAGAACCCCTTAACTAATTTGATGCTATAGTACTTAGCCACACTACTCAAATCATCTATAATAGGCACATAAGAAAACACAAGATCGTGATTGGAGTAAAAATATTGAATCTCTTCCTGGTTATAGAATCTTGTTAGTAATAGACTGCAGCTTATCCCATAGGTTAAAGGTAAACTATGATAGGTAACCCCCTCTTGTACCGAAACAGGAATCTGTGTACACACATAACAATCCTTCGCATCCATAGTGTCAACATACTCACTCAGCAAGCGATAGAAAACATTAGTTGATAATTCCCCTTTAGCATTAGTTCCCTCATGCAAATACTTTGTATCTTGCTCAAACCTCTCCCAAGCTGTTAGTGCAGTGGCGGTCTCAGGAATTGTAGCATTGTTAGTTCCATTCTTATCCACTAATGGGATTTCCACAATCACAACTATGATGAGAATCGCACACACGACCCCCAAACCAACACCCAAACATTTACAACTCCTACTTTCCCTATTATCCTCTCTAGTGTTAGCCATGATCTATAAAGAATCAGAAAGTGAAGTATGAAAGTAGCAGAGGACGGTTAAAGCCTTTTTTTTCTTTCTTTCAGCAATTAAATCAAGCGAGAGTCTTTCTTCAGCAATTATTTACAGCTTTCACATTCACTCCCAGGATCCTTGTCAATTCAGGTTAGCAGCTTGTCAGAATCAGTTTTTCAAAAGTCAATTCAGGTTAATAGTGTCACATCCGGTAAGTTATCAGTCTCTTTCCTTAATTTTCTTCAATTCAATTTTCATGCCAACACAGTCTCTCTGGCCAGACTCAGGTACCAAAGTACTGACCTGGGACTTCTTGATGAAAACAGAATGCCAATAACTTTTGTTGCCATTCAGCTGACGTTGCATATGCCCATTCAGGAGCTGCGTACCTTCTGTTTGCTACTCTTTTTCTTTTCAACTTGTGATCACCCTGCAACTCTCCTTCATTCAGATCTTCTCTCCTTGTTGTATCGGCCTCCTCCTCTATTGCATCTTCGACAACCACTTTTCCCTTTGTCACTTGCAGTTCTGGCCACTTATCTCCTTTCCGTATCTCTTTGCCTTTGATCTTTCTTGTGGCAGCCCTTCGCCCTCCTCTGCCTCTATGGTGTTCTCTCTTGATGGACCTGCAATTTGCTCAGGAGGAGTCTGAACGCTCTGACTCTCTTCCGCCTCAACTCCTTCGCCTTCTGGGTCTGTCAGGGGCTCTAGCTCATGTCCATATTCATCTGTTTCTGGGAGAACCTCCTTCTGACTCGGCTCTCCTGGTGCCTTAGTTGAGATAGACTCACCGTCACCCCTCTGGGTCTCGTCTCCTTTGTCTCTTACTGGAGTGACCAAGCCGTCCTCAATGGGCTCTCCTTCAGTCTCAGTTCCCCTTCCATTACTCTCCGGCCCTGAGACTTCCTTCTGTGTTGTTGGTACCTTCAACAACTCAACTTCCTCATCAGTTGGACACTTCACATTTTTCCTATGACTGTCATGGATCCAGTTCGGAATTGCTGCACATTTCACAGCAGTAGTAGTCATTAGTATTACTTGATATGGCCCCTTCCAACGTGGCTCCAAACACAACTTCCTCACGTGTTTCTTGATGACAACCCAGTCACCAGCTTTCAGGTTGTGACTTGGATCATAGGTGGCAGTGTGGTAGCTTCCACCTGGTGAGAGAAAGAGCGAACCACGTCAGCCAGACCCTTGCAGTAGTCCAACACCATATCATCCGTGATATTCACAAGAGCATTCGCAGGCACTGCAGGCAGTCTCATAGCTCAGCCCATGAGAATTTCATGAGGAGACAGTCCTGTTTTCTTGTTGGGCGTATTTCTCATTGACATTAACACCAAAGGCAATGCATCTGGCCATTTCAAATTCGTGGCCGCACACATTTTTGCCATTCTCTACTTCAGGGTACCAATCATCTGCTCCACTAGTCCTGATGCTTCAGGGTGATAACTACAATGCAACTTCTGTTCAATGTTTAATGCTGCAAACAATAGCTTAACCCCCTCATTGTTGAAGTGACTTCCACTATCTGATTCTAAAGAGATCGGAAACCCGAAATGTGGTATCAATTCCCTAAGCAGCAGCTTTGCTACTGTGAGACTATCATTCCTACGTGTAGGGTAAGCTTCAATCCAGTAGCTAAAGATACACACAATCACCAACACATACCTCAAACCTCCACACACAGGCATCTCAATGAAATCCAACTGCATTCTGCTAAATGGACCTCCTGCTCTCCCAATGTGGCTCAAATTCACCACTGTACATTTCCCCGCATTCATCTGTTGACAGATGATACACCTGTGACAGATCACTTCTGCAGCTTTCCTGAATTTCAGGTTAATCCAGTCAATTTTGAACAACCTGATCATGGCATCTCTCCCAATATATGCTTGACCATAGTAAAACCTTGCGAACTGTGACAGGAGACTGTTCGGCAAAACCATTTTCCCTTCATCTGAAACCCACAAATCATCTGGTCTTTGTACGCATTGCATCCTAACCTAAGAACGTTTCTCATCTTTGCTGGCACGTCCTTGCAACAATCTCAATTCCTCCAACGTGTCAACCACCCTTAAAGCGTAACCTGTGCATGTCTCATTTTCTGTTTCAGGTAGCAATTCCCACTGATCTTTAAATGATATACAGTTCAAACCTTGCGACTTGATCTGCATATCCATTTCCCATTGAAAAAAAGTCTTGTGATTTCAAATGAGCATTGCATTTCAACACGGCAATTTCATGAGGTAACTGAATCGCGTTCAACAACTCTTTAATTCTTTCACCATTTTCACTGGAGAACCAGAAGAGGCCAGAAAACCCCTCTGTGACCATAGCTGGCCAAAATCATGGATAATTCCAAATCCGTATCTGCTATCAGTATAGCTAGTCACTCTCAACTGGGCAGCAGCATGGCAAGCTCTAGTAAGGGCAACCAATTCAGCCACTTGAGCAGAATATACTCTCTCAAGCCAAGACGCTTCCAGGAAACCAGAGATCGTACATACAGCGTATCCAGCTCTCAGCACTCCTACCGAGTTTCTTAAACATGAGCCATCAACAAAGGTAATTTTGTCATTTTCTTCCAATTGGGTATCCTTAATAGCGGGCCTCGGTTTGGTGCACATTTCTGTTACCTCAAGACAATCATGTTCTACATCTTCAGCATCTTCAACTTCTGTGTTTTCATTTGGAAGCAAAGTTGCCGGGTTAAGCACTATACATCTTTTCAACGTTACATTTGGTGACCCCAAAATAATCGTTTCATATTTCGTCAGCCTTGCATTGGTCAGGTGTTGCATTTTGTTAGCAAGATCTCAACTGAGTGTGGGACCATGACTGTTAAAGGATGTCCCATCACTATGCCTTCACATTTTGCGAGGCTTTGACCAACTTCTGCTACTGCACGCAGACAACCAGGGAAAGCTGGTTCAGTAAGGCAATGGAATCATACTTGCAGTCGTCCTTTGTCTTGGATGCAATCAACAGATCATCAATGTACTGCACTAGAGTTGATTGAAAAGGCAATTCCAATGACTCCAAATCCTTCTTCAGTATCTGATTGAAGATGGAAGGCGATTCCGAAAACCCTTGAGGAATTCAACACCAATTGTAAACCTTATCCAGGAATTTGAAACTAAAAAGAAATTGGCTGTCCTCATGAAGAGGCACAGAAAAGCACGCTTGGAACAAATCAACTACTGTGAACCACTCTGCATCACATGGAACCTGAAACATAATCACAGCTGGATTTGGCACTACTGGGCTACATTTCACCACTCTGTCGTTAATCTTTCTGAGGCCTTGGACAATTCGAACTTTCCCACAAGGCTTTCTCAGTCCCATTATCGGTGAATTACATGGACTGCTCATAACCTCTTTCAAAACTCCCTGTTTCACAAAGTCTGTGATTAACTGAGCCACCTTTATAAGGACATCCTGCGCCATATGGTACTGCGGTACCTGGGGGAACACAGCATTTGGCTTTACACTGACTTTGACTGGTTCCACTCCTTTTATCAGTCCTACTTCCTTCCCTGTCAAGTCCCACACTTTCTCTCTGACTGTCCCCTGCAAGTCTGCTGGAAGATCAGTCACTGTGAACATTGGGAAGAAATTAATCAGAGTATACTACTCATCTGTGGTCTCCATCTGAGGCTCTGAAATCTGCCCCTCATCTCCTTCATCATCACTGTTTGTCTGAACCTCAATTCCTTCATTAGAACAGGTGATCGAACACCTTGTTTTGCACAGTAAGGGCCAGATGTAGGTCCGTTGCAAATTGCGAGTTGCAATTTGCGAGTCCGAGCGACTCGCAAATTGCAACTCGCAATTTGCTATGCAGAAAGGTGTCTCAGACACCTTTTGCGACTTGCAATGGGGTCGCAAAGACCCACCTTATTAAGATTAATGAGGTGGGTCGCAGTTTGCGACCCCATTGCGAGTCTAGGCACTCACGGGGATGGTGGCCTGCTGGAGACAGCAGACCACCATGTCCGTGACTGCTTTTCAATAAAGCAGTTTTTTTTTCCATCTGCAGCCAGTTTTCCTTAAAGGAAAATGAGCTGCACTTGGAAAAAAATACCGAAACCTTTTGTTTCGTTTTTTTGCAGAGTAGGCAGTGGTCCATAGGACCACTGCCTGCTCTGAAAAAATATTTTTGTGATCATTCACAAAGGGTAAGGGGTCCCATGGGGACCCCTTCCCGTTTGCGGATGAGTTACGATCCACTTCAAGTGGATGGTAACTGCGAGTTCATTTGCGACCGCTTTTGCAGTCGCAAATGAACTTGCATCGCGTTGCGAGTCGCAAATAGGAAGGGAACACCCCTTCCTATTTGCGAGTCGGAAACGCATTTTGCAAGTCGGTTCCGACTCGCAAAATGCATTTCTGCATCGTGTAGAGGCTTTTGCGCCTCACAAACGGTGTTTTTCGCCGTTTGCGATGCGCAAAAGCCTTGCTACATCTGGCCCTAAGTCTCTTCCCAGTAGGGACACGGGACTCGAAAGGCAAACCACAAACCTGTGCAACCCCTGAAAGGTACCAAGCTCAAACTGAACTGGATCTGTGATCGGGTTTGTCAGAAGTTGATTTGCTACTCCTACCACCTTGACTATACGTCCCGAAAGAGGTAATTTCAGAACCTCTGCACTTCTGACTGTAGAGCGCGTAGCTCCTGTATCAACCAAAAATGAGACCTTGTGACCCATTACCTTCCCCTGAACATAGGGCCCTTTCTGATCTACTTCTAGGGACGCTGCAAGCCTACACTTCTCACCATCTGAACTTTCATCCAACCATTCATCATTTATTCCATTCTCACCATGTAATGGGAACTGTTGTTCTGTGTTATTTTGACTCATTCTTTGACCTGTGACCTGTTGAAGAAGCATCACCTGTTGCTGTTCCATTGGTGCTAAGGGCAACTGCATTTGCTGTCTAGGTACCACAGGAACCTGCTGTTGCATTTGCTGCATCTGCATCGGTTGTACATGTGGCATCTGCACTTGTTGCCTGGGTTGAAGACCATGTTATTCTGAAAGTTTGGATTAGGACCTCTCAACCTTGGTCCTTTAACGTTTTGGAATGCATTGACATCATTGCTTTGTTAAAAAACACCCTCCTGCACCATCATCGGACACTCCCGCTTCCAGTGTCCAACGCCCACGCAAGCATGACAAGGTAACACCTTCTTCATCCCCTGCACAATGTTCTGAACCATTACCGTATTCAGATCTGTACCACGGTTCACGAAACCTCCTCGACCTCTGCCTCTCACTTGCGCCTGAAACATCCCATTTCCTTGCGGCTGTTGCACCATCTGCTGTACGCATCCTCCCTGCATCCCTGACTGTGCCGCCTTAATTTGCATCACCATCACTTTCTCCTTCAACTTTCTCTGTTTCAACTCAATTTCGTCACTACAGTACTTCGCATACTGCAAAACCTCGTCAATCGGCTTCGCTTGCCAACAGATCAAATAATTCTTACTCATCTGGCTAATCTCGGGTCTCAATCCTTCAACAAATCTGGACACAAGGTGATTCATGTCCTTCGCTTCAACAACCTCTGTACCACTGTAGTGCTTGAACGCCTTCAACAACCTCTCATAGTAGGCATGTATCGACTCCTTGGCCTCCTGTGCCGTTCGATCAATCTTTTGCCAGTCAATATTTTGTGGCAATACCTTCTGTTTCAAGAACTCATTCAACTTATAGTAGTACTTCATCACCTCAGGAGATGGTGCTCCTGTGACCCTATCCCTTGCCGGTTCCGCAGCCAGCCAATCCACACTTCTCTTGCACTCAAGCCACAAATCAGCTGGAACTATGATCTCAAAAAAAGTATTCAGGTCTTCCCAACGACACTTCGCAAGCTTCACAAACCTGTCCGTCTGCTGATACCACTCTATTGGCTTTTCTCTCAACCTGGGGAAATCATTTGTGAATGACATAATATCACCTCTGGTCCACGGGTCATGGACAAGAACCCCTCTGGCCATTTCTCTCATTGGTAACATCTTTATTGTACTGGTATCCGGCACAGTTTTCGCCTGCTGCTCTAGGCCGGCACTCTTCCTTTGGTCTCTTTTCTTTGCCCATCTGCCTTCCCACTTCTCTAATGCTGCCCAAACTTGTGCACTATTCTGTATCTCTTTGAGGTGTGCCTTCATCCCATTAGACCGCATGTGTTCAAAATCTTTAGGCTCCAAATCTAACTTATAACTTCTCTTCAGATGTTTGGTATTTTCTAAATCTATTCCATATTTATCTGCCAGGTTTGCCAACCTCTGGTGCACCCTGCTCACTTCTTTGGTTATTTTTGGGCACAAATACCTCAATTCTGCTTCAGTATCTGACTCTAGGCTCTTCACTCCCATGCTCCCTTCAACTAGTTCATTTGCCTCCATGCCCAACCTCACAAAATTCAGGTATTCTTTTCTTTCCGACCGCTCTGTTGTCACAGGAGTGGTCTGTGGTTAATTTAACTTGTCTAACCATTCATTCAGTTGTTGCGCAGTTAAACCTTGCAAGGAGATATTCCCAGCCTGCATCATCGGTGTTTGCTGTACATTTGCACTTGAAATCTACGGAGTCAGCAGTCCCAAACCTGATTGTCTCAGGGTATCTGGAGGAGCCCCAATCGGACTGAAGTCTAATAAAGATCTAGGTCTTTCAAATGTCGGCACCACTGGAGTCATCCCTTGAGAGCTCCCTACGAACCCTCCTCTTGTCATCTCTTGGGTCATTATTCCCTTTTCGCATACACTAGGCTTCGCCTGCGCAAACAGTGGTACTGGTGGACCTACGGTAATAGGCAAGGATAAGGCGGCTGGCAGCTGCCTGCTTCCCAAAACCTGTAGAGCATTAACTCCCATATTCTGATTCATTCCTGGAGCTATTGCTGACTGCGGTCCTGTGACCAAAGTGTAATTCTGAACCATCTATTGCTGTACCTGAGGCAGTAAAAGTGGAGTTGGCTCTGTCTGTATCAGCTTTGGTTTTGTATATGCCGGAGCTGACGGCACCATCAAATTCGTAGTAGTCTCTAGTATTGGGACATCAGGGTAAAGCCTCTGAACCTGTGGTGGCTGTAACTGAGGTTGCATCTCTGGAGCAGTAGACACACTGACACTATTCTACACCAGAACTGGTGTCGCAACAGTATTAACTTGTATCGTATTTGTCGTTCCCTTATTTTGAGTCGAATCTATAGGACCTGCACTCGTACTTGGTCTATTGTCATCTAGGGCGTATGGTGGTGGTTGATCATTTAGCAACTGATTGAGGAACTCGTCATTATCTGAGCCATCTGCCTCTGCCCAGGACTTCTTAATCTCCTTTTCTTTGCTAGAACCCTTGTCAGTCTTACAAGTAGCTTTCCCTCCTTGGTTTTCACCTTCTTGAGTTATTGCTGGAAACATCCTAACTCCGTCTATTGTTTCTCTCCTCCACACCCTCTGTGCACTATCCCACCTAGCCTCCGCTAATGTCTTTTCTGCTTTCCTCATTCTCCTCTCAAATTTCTGTTGCTGTTGTCATATTGCCATCAGTTCCCAAATTGCTAGTGCCTCAAACTGTGCTGGCCTTGGAGGTGGCTTCAGCTCATTTAACACCCTCCGCAAATTTTCCAAAATCCTTATATTGAACGTTCCGTGCTCCGGAAACGCCAAACATCCTTCTTTCTCTGTCACTTTGCACCATTGCTTTAGCCAAAGGCGCGACTCCCTTCTCCTCCATTACGGCATAAGCCGGTGTATCCTCTGGCAGTGTAGGTTCCCCTACACTCGTGGTAATGTACACATCTCCCCTCAAAGCACTCTTTAAAGCCTTGAAAAACATCATTTTTGTGTCTTTTATTTTGTTTACAATTGAATCAGGAAGTGACTTTAATTCCCAAAACTCTCTTCGCTCACCTTCTCAACCAATTGCCTCTCACGGACGGCTGCCAATCAATGGGTGGCCCTTCTCACTAAATGACCTATCCCAGCATGGCTCCAATGACGTCACACTCACACACACTGCGGGAGACAAAGTCTTGCGGCTTGTCTCCCTCGCTCCCAACTCACACACAAACTAATGCAATATATTGCGAGCACTATCAAAACTCAAATTTGACGGTTTACTACAGGAAAGGGTAACACAATTGCTTCAGAACTTTACAGAGATTTTGCTTAGCCTCAGCTGCTACTCTCTCCTTCTCATATCCTGCACTCGCAATAAAATTTGACCCGCAAACTTTACTCTCGACATGTCAATGGGTTGTTCTAGTGCACTTTAGAACTCACCAAATCTCCATTGAAGTTTTCATTCACTCACCTTGACTCAAACTCAACTCATCAACCACGCCCAATTGACCTATTAAACTGCGCAAATTACAACACAAAGCAAGGGTCTCATACACTTAGCAGTATACTCCAGCGTCTTAGACCACGCAGGGTCCGTACATCAACAACAACCACGTGGACAATTTTTTAGCACAAAGCGCCACACTCACATGAAGTTCGCTGACTTCACTACTCTCATACTGCGGAGTACGCAAACTCCTACTAAAACATTACCTGGCCTAAAATTCTCACAGACTTCACACTTCACCTGCGATATGCATAAGCTGTGCAAGCGCAAACCCTATTTCATTCACGCTATCACTAGGACGGCGGGAACATACCCAACTCACTTCAGCAAGCTCCGAGATTCCGGGAAAGTCATTTGGGACTTAGGGACACATCATCTTTCCGATTTGTATTAGTTTAAAACAATTTTCAAACAGAGGTCCCTCGTCCTGGGGCCCCAAAGGGCTAAACCATCTACCTCTGCTATCAAAACTGATAACGCGTCAGAAGCTTGATAAGTAAACTTACAAGGAGACACGTCTAGGCCAATGAACCTTTTGACCACGTTTGGAGACTTCCCAGAACGAGATATCCTTTTAGCATCACAATCAATATTTCAATAACTCCTTCAATATTCTCAATAACTAATCATTAAGCTAATCAATAGCATTCAATATAGATCAATACAGCGAACGCACCATGACCTTTCAGCCATGAATAACCACACAAATCTAGTTATGTGTTAAGATATTTATTCCCTATTAGTTACAATCGAAAAAACATATTTATTAGTTTCAACATCAACAAGCACGTCAAAACCACTATAACTTGGCAATCAGAGCAAAATTTAAGCATAGATCATGAACATTTAGAATTAGGCACAACGTTAATATTAATCAACTTTAGCAGAGTAACATTAGTACATTATCCAACAAAGCAAGAATTCAGTCATTTGTCTATTTGCATCCAATATTAGTGCATTCCTTAACTAACTTCGAATTAGCATCAGCATGTTGGGCTTCATGCAAAACAATTTAGCAAACACAAATTTGGAAAAACATCTAACTATGGCCTCTATCAAAAGAGCAGTTGGTACCTAGAAAGAAAAGGCAAACATACAATTACAATTTCATTAGATAGTTACCCATCCGAATGAGTTAGCAAACAGCGTCAGTCTTCGTCCTCAGGACATCAGTCGATTCACCATCAGCAAGGATAGGATAGGGCAAAGTCTCAGTATGGCATAGCTAAGAATATGTCTCTTTCCTCATGAAGAGGAGAAGTAAGTATCAGGCAAGAATGAACAGCGGATGGTTTAAAGTACTAGGACAGCAAAGTTTCAAAGTATAATGGCAAGGAATGTTGAAGGATGGCAGGGAATATACCAGTAATGGCTGGCTTCTCCTTGAGTCATGCGATTATATCAAAACAGTCGGACTAGTCCTTAATTTTCCATTTGATCAATTTTTGGTGCATCATTATCTTCGTCCAATAATTCTCCACACACCTTACTAGAATTTTCCCCAAAGCACAGTTCTCATGCAGCCGATTGGCTCCTGTGATTGACGTCTTCATCGGGTGGAATGTCAGGTAAGATAAGTTATACTTTACGCTCCAGTCAGTAGTTCCATTGTCTTCTCCTAGTCCAGGCGGCCTTGCACCTGTTGCGAATTACACTGTTGCATTTGGCATGAATGCCTCCTTGAGCAAGTGGGGTCCCATGAGAAAGAATTTACTACGGATAGTGTCCTTCAGGAAACAGCACATTGCACGTTAGAAAAACACAGTTAATATGAGACCAGGCAGCTAGGGCCAGATCTTTGCTAACTAAGGCGTAGTGATTAATTTATCGAAACCCCAATACATGACTCTAATTATAATATGCTACTACAAATCCATACATCAATACATTATTAATTCATCATTAATCAGTTTCATTCATCATCGTATACATTGGTGGCCACTCCCTGTGGGCACATTTCAAACACGTACATTATTTTCTATGTTAACACATTTCTATGCAGTTTCACTACACATTGTATTACAAGCTTTTCATATTAATATTAATTTTAAAGGTCACACTCCAACACTGTCACAAAGCAAATTATGCAAAGTGCATCCTGCAAAAAGCTGGTCCCAAAAGCAATTTTACTCCAAGCTATGGTCTTTTGTAGGAACCTATGTATTGAGGTCATATTATTCTTTGTTCTTGCTTCTCTTTTCTCAATAGAATTAAACGGGCTTCCTATACCATAGATAAAACCCTCACCAGATGAGTGAATTTACAGCTCTTCGAGAGGTCACCCTCCACAGATATGTGCATGTTTCTATTTTTGACTTCATTACGTCTGAATGGATTGTGAAAATAATTGTCCAGCCACACGGATGAGACATTGGATGGGTAAGAGACCAACACAAAAGAACAACTGCTGAGCAAATCACACCTACGCTGAAAACACTGAGTCGCCATCTGTCCACAATATATACCAGTGCAAGGGACTTTTGAGCAGTAAAGATAATCATAAATAACTTGAATACATGTTTAGATGCTGCAATAAACCACTCTTAGCAAGAGCAGGTCTGTGTTAAGAAAATACCCACCCACAACAATGCATTGCTTGTGGGTGGAAACACGGGAGTAGGAGAAACTAACTTTCTGGAAAGGGACAAGGACAGCCTTACAGAGAGCCAAGCCAGGTGTCTAGCTTTGCTTTGAGAGCCAAAGCACAAGCTGAGTCATCAAAAGATAAAAAAGACTTTAAAAAGAAAACATATATGTCAGCACTTCTCAGTGTACAATGATATCACTGAATTCAGTAACATTTATTGAAGTATTATTTTTATAAACATAAAACATAGAGGAATACCCAGTGACCTGACAACGTTCACAAGAGTTACCCAAAGTAAGTCTGTCCTTTTCACTATTTATACAGGGTCGGCTCCTTGGCAATGATGAAGGAGCGCGCCACACTGGCTGAGCCAGCAGCTGAAAAATAAAACATTCTTTTACTATTGTTTTATTTTTCAGCTGCTGGCCCAGCCAGCATGTGCAGGAAGGGGAGGGGCTGGGACATGGGAGGAGGAGTGGAGTAAGCGCACTAAGTGCGCATATTAGTTTGTCCGTCTTTCTTAGGCCTGCCAAACTGACATGCACACTTAGGTTTTTCCAACCCGGCTGTGTTGCACATCCGGGTTGTAGAAACTGCACAGACTCCAGTGCACTGTCTGAGCAGCAGACCAAGCTGCTCACACCAATCCTGGCACTGCTCTCATGCAAGGTATAGCATGAGAGCAGTGCTAGGATTGCATGGGGAGCCTGTGCTGGTATCCCAGGCATTGCTGGGACACCCACACCAACGGAAGAGGAGTGAGGCGGCTGACAGTGGCAGGAAGAGGTAATTTTTCATTTTAATTATTATTTTGTCCCCCCCCCCCCCCTTTGCCCCACCCCTTGAGATTTGTGGTGGCCGTCGCTGTATCTATATATCTAGAGTGTTATTAAAGGAGAAGAGATATTGTTTTGTAAACATGTATACAAGTGAGGTTTTTACAGATCACAGATCCTCTACTGAATTAGTTCAATCTGCTCTCCAAATGGATGGTTAAGGAAAATTATATATAGTGAACTAAAGTGATAGACCTTGGATCAATCAATTTGGTCAAGTGGAGAAATAGGGAAGCTGGGATTTTAGTCCAGGTTTGCACATTGTGCAGTTTAGAGACTGTAGGTTTAAATGTGTTCCTCTTCCATTTAAACCCAAGGGCCAATGATTTGTGTTCTATTATTCAATTATGGTTGTTTAATTAGTGTTAATATATGGAGTTCAATAAATATACTCTAAGAAAATGAAATTGAGTATTTGTTGTGGGGAATGAGAAACCAGCTCAAATATTAATCACAGTCCTTGTCAGGGTGAAAAAATAAGTTACTAAATAAACCTGTGCTTAACCCTGAAGCAGCCTGGCACAAAGCAGTCTTGCTTAACTTAAAGGCAGTGTGTAAAGTATTTATGCAGCATACAAACAGTAACAAAGTGAAAACACAACAGAATAAAAATATCAAATCAATTTAGAAAAATAGAGAATATTTTAATAAACAAAATAACACAAAAACAACAAAATCCAATAAGTAGGACTGGAGAAATGATTTTTTAAAGTTTGTATTAAAATTAGCACCAAACAGCACAAAAGGCTCAGGGCAGTTTTTTGGTCATGCTGGAATGGGTCGAAGTCAAAAGTTAAGGATGACCTCAATGGAACCTAGGGATAAGATACAGGGACCAGGTTCATCCCAGTGGAAAATTTACCTTCAGACATAGAAACATTTATTGAGCAAGAGTGGCTGTCAATGTGTTGTCAGCTGGGCAAGTTACAAGCTAGGTCTGATGAAAGGCTAGAAGATGGCAGGTTGCTGAAGAGTGGTGCCCCGGTGTGGTTGTTAATGGAAACGGGAAAGCTCCAAATGGGCTAAGTTTGGAGAACATGCCCAGAAAGATCTCAACATTGATCAGCTTCAGCACAGAGTTAGTCTCAATGGAGCCTTCTATGTTCTGACCTAGAAACGTTTCTGGAAAGCAGATGCCTGTCAATGTGGCAAATCAGCAAGCTCAGGCTGATCGACTCAGGCTCTCTAGAAACAAAGTTGGAAAAAGTTTCTAAGTCCCAGATCTTGCAGTTTGAGGACAGGGGGAGTACTTTCTATTAATAGCCAAGTACCCTGGACCTGGGGGGGCAACACTTGGGGGTTAGGCCTCATTCCATGAGAGGCCAACAGCAGGGTCCAGGGCAGGTCTAATTGGTACTGGCCAGCTGGGCAGTTACAGGGAAAGGCCTCGGATGCTTGCTGTGTCCATGTAACTCAAATAGGAGGTCAGTCAACTGACCCTTGGCATCACTTCTGGGGTCAAAAGTTCAAGGCAAGGAGGTCCAGTCTTCCTTCAGGTTTCAAAGGGCAAAGCAGTCTTTCTTTCGATCTTCATAGGTCCAAGAGTGTTCTGAGGAGGGGTCTGTGGGGTCCACTTTTATGCCCAGTACCAACATATGTGTGGAGGACAAGTCTGTGTCCACCCATAAACTACTTCCAATTAGTTCCTTTAGCCCCAGTAAGTTTAATGACATATTGACTAGAGAGACAAATGGTAGACATCCCTAGATGTGAGATGCATCTTTCAGTGACAAGGTAGGCATCATTTGAAGCTCAGGAAGGGGCTTAGCATAGTCCCCAGGCCATCCTGTCAGTGGGGGAGTCAGTCATCCCACACACAGAGCCTGTCTGGGAGCAATGCACATTTCACCATAGGGGATGCATTAGGGGTCAGATGACAGCTGGACACTGACAGGATAGCTATTTTGTTTCAGACAGAAAAATGACAACCTCCTAAAAGTGTAATTTCCAAAATAGTAATATAAAATCTGACCTGCCCATTAAGTTGGATTTTAAATTACTTTTAAAATGAGTACTTTATACAGTTTTCTAGCTACTCCTAAACTGAATTCAGCACTTATCAAATGGATTAGTGTAAACCAATGTTAGCATATGGGAGAGACAGGCTTGCCCCAGTGAAAAACGACCTTGGATGTGTTTCATTGCCTGGACAGGTAAAACATTAAATATATGTATCCTACTTTTAAATACCATGCAGCCTGCTCAACGCGCCTTTAACATCTACCTTATGGGTAACTTATAAGTAATTAAAAGGAAGGTTTAGGCCTAGTAAAAGTTTTATTCTGCCAGGATGAAATGGCCCCACGCTGCAATGGCAGGCCTGGATACATGTTTTACAGGGCTACTTTGGTTAGTGCCATAATGAGTTCTGCAGCCCACTAGAGGCATTTAATTGACCAGCCCCTGGTACCCGTTGTACCATATATTAAGGATTCATACGCACATTGAAGGTGGCAATCAGGTATATGCCAATTTAAACATGTTTGAAAGGAAAAGTGCTAGCACTTGCCCACTGTATAACAGTGGGAAAGTTGTTGGCCTACAATAAACAGAAGGCAAAACTCTGGGCTGACCCTGCAGAGAAGGCAAATTTCCAACATATACTTATACATACATCTGCAACGTTTTTTATCTTAAATCGAGATGACACTATATACACATGTATGCATGGTACTAGTGCTAGTGCAGGTGTTTTAATAAAAATGAATAATGAGTGTTCATGTATTCTGAGTAATGGATTTGTGTAGGAAATATATTAACGTAGAAAAATAAGGCACGCATATGAAAATGTGATTATGATGAGTGTCCGCCAATGCTTACGAAGTGTACTTATTAATAGTCTAATGCTGTGAAATGTGGAGGATATGTTTGACTAATGTAGTAATATGTCATATTAAAGGTTATGTATTAGCTTCATTAATTGTAGGCCTTAACTTAGCGAAGTTCTTGGCCTAGTTGCCAGGCTTCATGTCAAGTTGTATTTCTTAACGTTTAATAAATGGCTGTCCTAGAGAGTTAAACTGTGATTTTCCATTGTATTGTGTAAATGTGCTTGTAGCTGAGAAAGTTTTCTCATGAGAACCGACTGCTGGAAGATGCTGTTCTTGTTAAATGTAACATTCATTGTGTAATGTGTGTAAGACTGACTTTCTCAGGAGGAGAACAGTGGAGACACTGACTGGAGTAGAAGCTGCAACAATATTGTTACCTGATGAGCCGGATGATAAGGACATTGAAGAAAAAAACAATTAGCGACATGTTAATTGAGAAATGGTAGAATTCATAGATTTGGAGTTTTAGTTTTATTGGACAAAGTGTGACCATGCTATACCTTGACCAATAGGGATTTGGGAAATCGTTTTAGAGAATTAAAATGTTAGCTTTGGTTAGATTACGTTTTTTCAGTCGCTTTGGACAGCCAGTGTTTTTTCTGTGTACTCATCATTTGATTTTGAGGTCAATTCACATGACTTTATCATTGTTAATATAGGGAAATAAATATTTTAACTTTTACTGAAAGGTGTGGTTATTCATGACTGAAAGGTCATGGTGCGTGACAATTACTTACTCCATTGATTATTAATGTCATTGATTATTGAAGATTATTGTTATTGTGTACTGATTGTTGATTATTGACCTGCATATACTGGAGTTATGGTGGGATCATCTTAACTGCGAGTCAAAAGGTTCATCAACCTATTTGCATCCCCTTGTAAGTTTACTTATTAAGGTCAGACACGCTAACACTAGTATTGAAAAAATGTATTCTTTTGTCTTTGTAATGTTTTTATAAACAGTGATAAGCACAACGACAGGACATGTCTGTCTGTAATTTTACTGCACTTAGCAAATGTCTCCTTGCTAAGGAACGAACGCTGTATGTTTTCCAAGACCTTTTTGTTTTTGCTAATTATTTGTGGTCACTGGGATGCTGAGCCTATCTACATTTTTCTCAAGTCAGCTGAGTCAGCAGTAGCATTAACATATTATATAATTTCATACCATCCCTTACATTTTGACTCACCTGGTTTGACAAAGAGAATGATTTTAGAAGAGGCTCAACATCTCAACAACTACAATTAACTATAACAAAGAAGCTATAGAGTCCCCAGAGTTTTCTCCTTGGGTTACAGAGCTTAAAGGAAAATTTAGTCAGTGATGTTTAGGGTGGCTTCAGAGCCACTGTTGGTTCATCAGTTTACCCCTCTGAGGAATATATTGTCCTGTGCACCCCCTTACTCCAAACTAGAGAGGGGAATACATCCACTCTCTTCCCCACGGTTGCTACACCAATGGGTGATGGACAGAAGATAACTGGTAGGGTATTAGAGGAACAGAGATAGAAAGCTCTTAGATACAGCTGAGGTATTGAAAGAAGCACCACCAATAAATAAAAGTCAAATGTTTCTGCATTTGATATGTTGGACATGCTGGAAGAAAGTGAGCAGTGAAGTGCTCCCTAATAGTGGAGGGAGAGGATAATAAAGGTACTTTTGATTTAACAGCTGTGGAGTGCTAATCTGAAAGCTCAGTTAATGCTACAAGTTGAAGGAAATAACTGAACAAGTCTTCCCAGAGCCAATAAGTCTTGCTTATGTGAGATATTGGCTTCTGCAATATTCTCTTCCACCTTGTATGATAGCGCAGCTGCTGTGCAGCATGCCACCAGGCATTCTGAATCTGAAAGTTGCAGCCCGGCAGTAGTAGTGAGGAATTCGAGCAGGATTCAGAACTGCTTCACACCAGGCACTTAGAATCTGGAAATGGTGGCCTGCTGGCAGCCCTGGCAGGGCAGCATCGGGCTCTGAACCACTAACTGCTGGGTGCTGCAAATCTGAAAGAGTGTCCCAAGCAGTGGCAATGGTGATTTTTCAAAGTAGCGGGCTTTATATTGGCCAGGAGTTTACCCTATTTATTCAAAAGCTGTCTCACTTCCACTCACTCCCCCTTACATTTACTCTCTTTCCGCTCACTCACTCTAACTCACATTCTCTCATTTACTCATTCTCACTTCTATTCACTCCCACTCATTGTTACTCACACAAAACATACTCATACTCACTGTTTTTGTTCTTACTTACTAACACACTTACACAGACTTGCTGATTCAGGCCCTGCTACAACTGCACCTGCTGCACCATCTAACCCTGACTCACTTCAATTCCTGCTCCCAACTTCCAATCAATCACTCTATCTAAAACTCCAACACTCCTTCTTGCACTCACCATTTCTTATTCATTCACACACTCAAACTCAGATTCTCGCTCACTTTCATGCTCACTGACAGTCTCTTCACTCAATCCCATTCACTCACTATTACTCACAAACACATACACACATGCATAGAGAAATAATATGTTTTTTAATTTACCTTGCTTAGTTAGCTGGCAATTCCAAAGCTCCATGGCAGCAGCAGAGCAGGAATCTGGTGCTGAGCATTGGAAGAAGCAAGCCATAATTCCCAACAAGCAGCCATGTGGAGCAGCAAGGCCAGATTTGAAAAGGGGAAGACCCACCTATATCCCTCTCCCAGCTTCTTTATATGACTGGAAAACAGATCTATAAGAAACTAGGATACTGGCGGGGATCCTGCCTTTGATGCTCTCTTTGTTTTTTCATTGGCTTCAGGGATCCACTGATGTGCATCCTGACAGCCACAGTACATCTGCTAAATAAATTGGATTGTGCCTGTATGAAGGGATTGCAGCTGAACTACACACCCAAGACATGAGCAACCTGTGACCGATCCATCCCGCCAGAACCCACCCAGACCATCCGCAGCTAGTCCATGCTCACCACAAAGGAAACAGTCAACATGATAAACAGCACCCACTCCAGAGCCCGCTCGGACCCCTGCCCGCACCACATATACATCAGAGCCAGCGCATCCATCGCCCCGAGCTCCGGAACACAATCAACTGCTCCATCAACACGGGCACCTTCCCAGAGGACTGGAAACACGCCTAAATATGCCCCCTCCTGAAGAAACCTTTGGCCAACCCATCAGAACTAAAGAATTTCCGGCCCATCTCGCAGCTACCCTACCCCGCGAAAGTACTGGAGAAAGCAATCAATGCACAACTACGGAATTTAATCGAGGCCAACATCTCCCTGGACAGCTCCCAGTCCAGCTTCTGCAGCAACCACAGTACGGAGACAGCCTTCCTAGCAGCCACCAATGACATCAGATTACTCCTAGACCACGGCCACACCGCAGCACTCAGACTCCTCAACCTCTCAGCAGCATTCCACGTGGTCTCCCACAGCACTCTATGCACCAGACTCCATGACATAAGAATCTGCGGAAGAGCCCTGGAATGGATCTACTCCTTCCTCTCCGGAAGGACACAGAGGGTCAGACTCACCGTCCTACACTTCCAGACCCACAGGAGTCAACTGCAGAGTCCCCCAAGGATCCTCCCTGAGTCCCACACTGTTCAACATATACATGGCCCTTCTTGCTACCATCGTCAGAAGCCACAGTATGAACATTGTGTCATATGCCAAAGACACATAACTCATAATTTCCCTCACTGAAGACCCGGAAGAAACTTCCACTCAGGAATGGAAGCCATCACCACCTGGATGAGAGAAAGCTGCCTCATGCTTAACTCTGACAAGACTGAGCTCATCATCTTTGAAACACCACCTCACCTTGGGACGACTCCTGGTGGCCCACATCCCTCAGCCCCCCTGCGCTGACTGAGCACGCCCACAAATTAGGAATCATCCTCGACTTCCTCTTCAGATGGATCCCAGCAGACTGTTGCAGGACAGTCACCCACACCTTAGTCATTAGCAAGCTCAACTATGGCAACGCCCTCTACGCCGGCACCTCAACTATGAACATCAAAAAACTACAACTCACCCAGAATGCCGTCATCAGACTAATTCTGGACCTCCCTCGCCAAGAACACATCTCCCAACACCTGAGGAACCTCCACTGGCTACTGGTCGAGAAGCGAATCACCTTCAAGCTTCTCACCCACACGTACAGGGCTATACACAATGCAGGACCAGCCTACTTGAACTATTGCTTCTCCTTCTACACCCTCGCCAGATTCCTCCGCTCCTCCAAGATGACCCTGGCCACCATTTGCAAAACCACCGCCGGAGGATGATCCTTCACCTACACTGCAGCCAATAGCTGGAACAACATCCCCCTGCACCTAAGACAAAGCCCGTCGCTCACCATCTTCAGGAAGAACCTCAAGACATGGGTCTTCGGATGAGGCTCATCCCCACCCCCCAGTGCCTTGAGACCCTTGCAGGTGAATAGCTGAGCTTTACAAACACTGATTGATTGATTGATCGATTGACTCCAGACATCAAGCTAGAAAGTGTTGTGTTTTGACAGCAGTCTGTAACTGGATCATGCCTCAGCCTCCCCCTCCACCTGTCATCAGGAGCCTGGAGATGATGCAGAGAAGGCTGACCTGCATACTGGCAATGTTCATGAAAACACAAAACTCCTGTTTTCATGAACACTGCTTAATTGAAAAATGTGCAAGGGCCTCACAGGAGGCAGGGGTGGTGTGCCCTGAAGCCCTGTTCAGGGGCTGCTACTACTCCTAGGGGAGCAATGAAGGGTTGCATTGGGGCTCAAAATTTCCTTCTGCCGGAGGTTCTGAGTCTGAAAGTAGCAACCAGTAGCAGCAATGAAGGGAGGTTGTGGTGTGCCAGGTGCTCTGCATCTGGTGGTTGCCTCCAGCAGGTAGTGGGTATGGGGGGCACCCGGCATAGGGCAGGGCTCTGCAGCTCACTGTCACTAATAGCCATGATGTGGGAACTGGAGCAACTGGACCGGCCAGGTGCACTAGCAGAGTGTGTCAGAACGAAAGGACAAAGCTCACTCTGCTTCCAATGCTGAACCTGATTCAGGAAATTAGAAAAAGGAACCAGATGCATTTCTCATAGGACATATGCAGTACTACATTTGACTCGGTGATCATTTTAGGTGAAAAGAAACCCCTTGCTAGTGAATCAGAGACTAAGAGGCACTCTATTTTCAAGCAAGCTACCAATTTCTGCCACCATGAATTCCATATTCACGTCCATCCACATGTGGGTGGAGCCAAAGCCCTCCCTTTTAGAAATTGGGTCTCTAATTTGCAGAGGTATGCACCCTGTCTAAGTGGGGACCACAATCCTAGTCTGTGTAAGTCAGATACACACCCTAAGTTAACCTGTGCTCACCTTCTGGGAACTTGGCACAGAGCAGTCAGGCTTAACGTAAGAGGGAATGTGGAAAGTATTTCTGCAACACAAATCAAAGTAACAGTGAAAAACACCACAAAAAGACTCCACACCAGGTTACAAAAACAGAGAATATTTATCTGAGTAAAACATGACCAAGATGACAAAAATCCAATAAATGGAACTCAATATGTGAATTTTTAAAGAATAAACTGCAACGTAGGGTTTTAAGGTCAATAGCGCTAAAAGGTTACTTCAGGTCATACTAGACCGGGGTAAATTCAAAGTTCATGCCAACTACATTGGAGGGCAGGCAGGCTCCAGGACCTATAGAGGGCTTGCTGGAAAGTACCTTGGATGGAGCAAGCAGCAGCGCCGAAGTCTCGATGCGTCAGGTCCGAACCATGCAGTCAGGGAGATGAGTTATCCAGCCTCACAGTTGTTTCCCACATTGGCGTCAAACCCCTCTCAATGCAGGTGATTCATTGTTGTCAAGCTGTGCAGCAATGTCCTTGGATCAGTGCTATGTCATTATCTAACCTTGCAGTAGGGTTCCACGTCGCTGTCAAAATGATACTGCGTCAACATCAAAGGGCACTGCAATGGTTTCGAGTTGCGCAACAGTCTTGATGCATTGAATTTTTAAGAAAAGCAGCTGCATATTCCCCTCTCAAGTCCAAGGACTGGATTGGCACATCTTGGCAGGGCAGGATTCACAGTGGCAGAGTTTAGCAGCTAATGCAGGGTTGATGGAAGTCTTAGATGGCCCTGAGACTTCGAGAACAGGAGACAGGCTTGCAAGTCCTTGGAGTCACTTGGTTGTGCAGAGAATGTGAAGAGCAAAGTCCAGTCCCTCTCACTCCAATGCAAGAGGCAGCAGACAGTAGGCCAACACAGCAATGCAGTTGAGTAGAGTGGCAGTCCCTCCTGGCAGCACAGCAGTCTTTTTTCCTGACAGAATGTAATCAGATCCAAGTGTGTACTGATTTGGTGGAGTTTGGGGGTCCAATACTGATACCCAGGTGAGCCTCTGAAGTGGGGGAGACTACAATGAGAGGCATTTGAAGTGCTCAAAAGACCTCCCCTTCCTTCCCTAGCCCCAGACACTCTACAGGGGGGTATGCAGCTCTTTGTGTGAGGACAGGCACAGCCCTATTCAGGTGTAACTGTCAGCCCCTACCTCTCATCTAGCCCAGGAAGTCCCATCAGCCTAGGGCAGGGCCACCAGTATGCAAATACCACACCCCAGGTCCCTTTTTCTGTGACTGTATGGAGGGAATGCACAAAGCCCTGCTGTCACCCACCCCAGACATGCGTTCAGAGACAGGCAGAGGCACAGAATGTTTAATGTAAGAAAATGCCAACTGTCTAAAAGTGGCATTTTCAGATTTACAATTTATAATCCTACTTCGCTATGGCCCTCATAATGAACACGGCGGTCGAAACCGCTGTGTTCATGCAGGCGGTCAAAACACTGACTTCCAGCGTCCCCGGATCCCCGCCGGCCATATTAGGAACATTCCTCTGGGCCGGAGGAATGCCAGGCCGGGACATTGACAGCAGCTCCACATGGAGCCGCCACCAATGCCTCTGTGCGGCGGGTGCAGCTGCACCCGTCGCTGCCCGAAAATCGGGCCATGACCTGCGCGATGGGGCACTGCACCAGGGCCCCCACACTGCCCATGCCAAGTGCATGGGCCGTGCAGGGTCTCCCACGAGTGCCCCGGGGCACTCCCTCCGCCATCCTTTCCCTCAATGTGTTCTTTATGTGGCGGTGTGGCCCGCCATGCCGGCTGGCGGTTTTACCCGCCACCGCCGGCATGGCGGGCCACACCGCCATGTTCAAAATGACCACCTATATGTTGTGATTTTAAATTGTGAGTCCAGAGACACTGACGTTCTATCTTTTCCCAATTGGAAGTTACACTTAAAGGCTGCTTCAAACTAAACCCTATGCTAACCTTTGGGAGAGATATGCCTGACAGTAGTGAAAATCAAATGTAATAGTTTTTCACTACCAGGACATGTTAAACTTAAAATTACATCTCCAACTTTTTAAATACACTGTACCCTGCCCTTAGGGCTAATTAAGGCCTGCCTTAGGGGTGACTTAATTCTAATAAAAAGGAATGTTTGGGCCAGGCAAGTGAGAGCACTTGCCAGGCCGAAATGGCAGTTTGAAACTGCACACACAGGCTCTGCAGTGGCAGGCCTGTGGCATGTTTGAAGGACTACAGTAGTGGGTGGCACTATCAGTGCTGCAGGCCCATTAGTAGTGTTAGAAATGGGGTCTTTGGTTGACAGTCAGGTTACCCCCTGTTCAAGCAAGGACCCTCACTCTACTCAGGGTAAAAGAGAATCACCCTCAGCTAACCCCTGCTTACCTACTTGGTAGCTTGGCAGAGCAGTAGGCTTAATTTCAGAGTGCTAGGTGTAAAGTATTTGAACCAACATACACAGCAACTTAATGAAAGCACAACAAAATGACACAACACCAGTTTAGAAAAATAGGAAATATTTATCTAAACAAAACAAGACCAAAACAACAAAAAAACACAATACACAAGTCAAGTTATTAATAAAAATACAAAAAGAGTCTTTAAGTAGTTTTAAACACATACTAACACTGTTAGCATGAAAAAGTACCTTGGGTGCATTAAAAAAAAAAAACGCACAGGTTAGTGTGCGTCATAAAGGCTTGCAAGGTGTTGATTCCACTCACGAGCGGGACCTTGCATCGTTTCTCCTTTCGCGAGTCAGGGTGAGGCATTTCTTCTCTCCGCAGGAGAGCGATGCTTCGATCCGGTCAGCACTCTCGGGTCCGGGCAGGTCTTGCGATGTTTTTACACGCCCAGCGGTACTTGAGTCGGAAATCCAGCCGCACGATGATCCAAAAACCACACAGTGCGGGTTGCAATCTCCCAGCCTCCGTCAGTGATGTTGCGCGTCATTTCTCCTGCTCCGTGCGTTGATTCTTCGGTCGCGTTTCCGGCGAGCGTCGATTCTTAGCCGTGGAGCTGGCGGTGCATCGTTTCGCCAGCTGCAGATCGGAGTTGCGTTGATCTTTTCCCCGCATGGCGCTCTGTGCGTGGATTTCCTTTTCTTTAGGCTGCCAGCTTCTCCTTTCAGGGTCCCAGGAACTGGATGGGCACCACAGGGCAGAGTAGGAGTCTCTCCAGAGACTCCAGGTGCTGGCAGAGAAAAGTCTTTGCTGTCCCTGAGACTTCAAACAACAGGAGGCAAGCTCTAAATCAAGCCCTTGGAGAGTTCTTCTCAAGATGGAAGGCACACAAAGTCCAGTCTTTGCCCTCTTACTCTGGCAGAAGCAGCAACTTCAGGATAGCTCCACAAAGCACAGTCACGGACAGGGCAGCTCTTCTTACTCAGCTCTTCAGCTCTTCTCCAGGCAGAGGTTCCTCTTGTTTCCAGAAGGGTTTCTAAAGCCTGTGGTTTTGGGTGCCCTTCTTATACCCAATCTCTCCTTTGAAGTAGACCTACTTCAAAGTAAAGTCTCTTTTGAATGTGAAATCCTGCCTTGCCCAGGCCAGGCCCCAGATACTCACCAGGGGGTTGAAAAACTGCATTGTATGAGGGCAGGCACAGCCCTTTTAGGTGTGAGGGACCAGTCCACCCCTCCCTCCTAGCACAGATGGTTCATCAGGATATGCAGGCTACACCCCAGCTCCCTTTGTGTCACTGTCTAGTGTGAGGTGCAACCAACCCAACTGTCAAACTGACCCAGACAAGGAATCCACAAACAGGCAGAGTCACAGAAATGGTATAAGCAAGAAAATTCTCACTTTCTAAAAGTGCCATTTTCAAACACACAATCTCAAAATCAACTTTCCTAAAAGATGTATTTTTAAATTGTGATTTCAGAGACCCCAAACTCCACATGCCCATCCGATCCCAAAGTGAATCTACACTTTAATCAGGTTTAAAGGTAGCCCCCATGTTAACCTATGAGAGGGACAGGCCTTGCAACAGTGAAAAACGAATTTAGAAATATTTCACTGTCAGGACATATATAACACATTGCTATATGCCCTACCTTAACCATACACTGCACCCTGCCCTTGGGGCTACCTAGGGCCTACCATAGGGGTGTCTGACATGTAAGAAACTGGAAGGTTTAGGCCTGGCAAGTGGGTACACTTGCCAAGTCGAATTTACAGTTAAAAACTGCACACACAGACACTGCAATGGCAGGTCTGAGACATGATTACAGAGCTACTTATGTGGGTGGCACAAACAGTGCTGCAGGCCCACTAGTGGCATTTGATTTACAGGGCCTGGCGCCTCTAGTGCACTCTACTAGGGACTTACTAGTCAATCAAATATGCCAATCATGGATAAACCAATCAACAATACAAGTTACACAGAGAGCATATGCACTTTAGCACTGGTTAGCAGTGGTAAAGTGCTCAGAGTTCAAAAGCCAACAGCAACAGGTCAGAAAAAATAGGAGGCAGGAGGCAAAAAGATTGGGCATGACCCTGCATAAGCAAAAAAGTCCAACAAGTAGCATTTAATTTACAGGCCCTGGACACATAAAGTGCACTTACAAGTAAATGAAGTACACCAATTGTGGTTAAGCCAATGCCAACATGTTTTAGAGTACATAACACCTGCACCTTACCCCTGAATAGCATTGGTAAAGTGCACAGAATCATAAAGCTAGCAAAAATGAAGTCAGAAAAACAGGTGGTCAGACGGCAAAAAGTCAGGAGAAAGAATGCCAGGGATGCCAGGTCTTACACTCCCGAACTGTGCTGTCAGGGTAGACCTAAAACTTATGTCCATTACTAAGTACAACAAAGAAGGTGCTTGTGAGGTATCCGTTTCTTACCCATTCACCAGGATGAGTGACATATTTTTTTCTAAATGTTTTTATTGTATTTTGCCCAGCTTACCACTTTTCTAATTTTCTTTCTAAACACGTTTAATAAACACAACAGTAAATATGTTTCCAACTGTACAAGCTCTGAAGGGAAACATTGGCAAGAGGATTTCTGGGTGAGACTTCAGTTGGAAAGGCAAATGTCATGTTTAACGATGAAGGGGCTAGACTCATGGAGAAGAAACCAACGAAATTATGGAATGTACTTTTGTTATGTTTTCAACTGGGTAACTGGGTTCAAATCCTGTCTCTGGGGGTTGTATAACACAACCACGCGTGCAAAAACAACTCATGCCTGAACAGCGTGGTCAGAATTACAACCTCGTCTTTACCACGCAAGGCTTTAACACACATGCCTTTACCCCAAATGTTGTTCTAAATACATATTTGGTAAAGAAGTATGCGTGGTTAATTTCCCCCTGCCCTGCACCCTAACATGCTCCTGTACTTAAAACTACCCTGCAGCCCCTACCCTGAGCACTAAACCTAAAAAACGACCCCAGCCACCTACCCTTAAATATAACCTGAATCCTCCCCTGGTCCTGAGCCCTAACCACCCCCACATGCACCCCTAAAATAAAAAAATCCCCCATCCCTAAAAACAACCCCAGTCCCACTTACCTCGACCGATCCTTCTTCCTGCTTGCCTGCCCATCCTCCCCTGCCCTGAGCCCTAAACTACCACATGTATACTCTAAAAACCTCTCCCCAGACCTCTCTGCCCTTTAATCTACCCCAACACCCCCCTGACATCCACCAACTACCCCGTCCCCTCATCTCCCTGCCCTTTAATCTACCCCGACAACCTCCAACATCCACCACACTACCCCGACCCCCAGATCCCCTGCCCTTGAATCTACCCTGACGTCCCCTCCATTCGCCCTGAGCCCTAAACCCCTACCTACACATCCCTAAAATAAAAAAAACTCCCCAGCCCCACTTACCTTGAACGATCTGTCTTCCTGCTCCTTCCTTCTTGCCCACCCATGCGCACAGCTAGACCGCTGCCTGAACAACGCATATGTGGCCTCCCTTAACCACGCAAATGCGCAGTTAAGACAAATGCACTGTTCAGGCAAGCGTTGTTTAGCTTGTGGCCTTCTACTATGCGTGGCTGTGCCCGCGTAGTTTAGGCCATTTACCGTCTCCGGCACTTGGCTGTAAATCCTTAGAATCTGGGTAAACTCTTTATGTTCCTGAGCCTTAAACTGAAGAAACTCCCTTGTTGGTGTACAGCATTCAGTTGCAATACAGCTATATTTATGTACTGCTTAATTTAAACCAGTGGTTGCAAGTGGGGCACACTAATACTTTTTTGGGGGGACCGGCACAGATTTTTCCTCATCAGAGTTTGATGAACAAAAGATAGAAAAACACACAAGGGGGAGAGGAAGAAAGAGAAATGCAGAATGATAGTGACAAAGGGAGAAAGCAGGAACTTGCAAGAATGAGATAAATGGTCGAGGAGTTTCTGGTGGTGGATTAAAAAGATGTGAGGTGGAATTGGGCGATCCTGCCATTTGTTGGCGGCGGCTGCGGGACCCTGAGCAAAACGTATTCTTTTATAAATTAAACATGGCGTTTATGCAGTGTGAAATTTTATATTGCCAGATGATGCTTTTATTATATGACAAGAATAATTCATACTTAACCAGGTTTCCTAAATCATAAAATAGTACTGTAATCTTCGTAATCCGTCCACTGTATAGAGACTTGCGGGAGAGAAACAAAATTGGCATCATTAGTTTCTGATTATGCATATTGAAATAGTGCTGACACTTAGGCATTGGACAATTTCCTTGCCAAGAAAGCTGGCTAAAAGTCGGACCATTTGGGAAAACGTGTACAAAGCATGCAACATGTCAAAAATCCAGATGTATGTTACCTTTGTGTATAGGAAAGACAGGCTACAAATGAGGATTTAATGATCCATAGCAAATTACGTTTTATCTGGCTGTGCGTTATTTCCCTGAACTATTTATTGAGAGCCTATGAAATTTCCAACCCAAAAGCATGCAGTCATTCAGGAATGTGGACATTTATTTCTTTCAAAAGGAGACCCTTTTTTCTTACCAATTGGATTCCATGTTTATAAATACTGTTGCTATCTTTCATCAACATTCTGTTGGTTGAATAGCAAAGCCAAAAATTCAAGGTTTTTCATGGTTTGATTGGTGTGGGTGGTTGTATAGAATGTTTGCCTGTAAATCTAAAAGTGAAAGAGCAAGACCTTGAAAAACAAGTTATTGAATGAGCCTGAGGCAGACCTGTCAGACTTTTTTGTCCCTGGACAAAATGTTTTTGCGGGACTTCAATTGTGTAAAATAGAAGAAAATGTTCACCGGGAAAGAGAGAATAAAGTATACGGCTCCACCTAATGACTAGACTGCATTTGCTGCCTCATCATAATGAGCAAATCAAGGGTACTCTGTTATTTTTACATACTTCTTTTTTAGCTAGAGCGCCATCCCTTTAAAGCGCAGGGCCCAGCTGCTCTCCCAATGTGACAGCTCTGTCCTCTGGAGCGGGATGTGTTCATACCGCAGGACTCTGGTAAAGTGATTGATTCACTGTTCGGCAGGGCACGTCTTTAATCCAACCAGGCATTTCCCCAGTGGGTTGCAGTCCTTGGAGGCTGGTTTTAAACGCCTATGATTGCAACTGGTTCTTTTGTCACTTGGGAAAGCTATCCAAGGTTAATTACAGCAGGCACGGGAAGGTTTTCACAGAAGGAAAAATAAAAGGGGGGTGTGGGAAGCTAGGGCCAGATGTAGGTAGCTGTTTGCATGTTGCAAACTGCAAAAAACGCAGTTTGCGGCATTCAAACAGCCTAACGCAATGCACATCCCCAAATTGAGAGTCGGTATGACTCGCAATTTGCAACTCGCAAAATTTTACTTCCCAACATCTGGCCCATAGAGAGAAAGCAATCAGAGAGGAAGAAGAGGAAGAGGAGAAATGTGAGGAGAGTGGGGTTGCTTTGAGCATTTCTGCCCGGGCTGCTTTTGGTTTCCTAGTCTGTCCCTATCACTGTTAGAACTAATTTTGGAAGATTGCTTGTGTCAGAGGCGTCTTTGTAGGGGCCATGTGGTGAAAAACCAATCCAGACTAGAGCCTTAGTGCACAAAAGGTAACTGGAGATCTCGTATCGCACACTTTATTTAATTTATATATTTTGCGATTTCATATAGTGTGGACTAGACCCATGGGCATCAAAGTGCTTTACAATAAAAACAACATATAACAGTGTCCCTTTAAAAAAAGGAATTACTTCTCAGGAGAGGCACTCTTCACAATGAGAAAAGGCATATGTTCTTAACATTACCACATAGGAAAATTATAAGTAGTTAACCCAAATGTAAATGGAAAAGGAGAACTTTGAGATCCTTTTTTAAGTTAACATGACAAAAGGTCACATGGGAGCTCTGAGGTAGGGAGTTCCATATTCTTTTGGCACTTCCAGAGAAGGATTGGGAAATGGAATGTTCCCTCTTAAAGATGATAAGTGCAAGGAGAAGGGACTGAGCATTTTTTTAGAGGAGTGAAGTGCTTTGTGTGTGATGCAGGCAAAACTAAATTGGGCTCTCGCCTCTGTAGAAAGCCATTGAAGGGAGCGTACAGTAGGGGTGATGTGATAAAATTTCATGCAGCTTGTTACTTAGGGTGCTGTTGCATGTACAACGTCCCCAAGCAGCCTTAGGTGACTTTTTGGAATGTCTGATGAGAGTCTGATACTGTAGTTAGGTCTGGAGAGGACAAGGGCCTGGGTAACTGGTTTTTGGTCCTGTTCAGGGATGAGGTATCTGATGCCCCAGAGAATTCTTAGCGAATTCTTAGCTGGCGACAAGCACTCTTGACCACGGATAATATATGACTCTGGAAGGTGAAACACAGATTAATGACACTCTGAATGATGAAAGGATACTGGCCTTCCAGGTCAGGGAGGAGTGACACCCAGTTTTGCATCAATGATTTGGGTTTCTTTGGGTAGATGAGTAGGAATTCTGTTTTAGCTGGTTAAAGTTTGAGGCTGTTGTTTATCATCCAAGACTGAGGCCCTCATAATGAGGTTAGCGGTCATCAGACTGTCAGCCTTGCTGTGGCGGTCTTACCGATGCGGACCCAGCAGTAAAGACCGCCGCTTTACAAGTTGTGGTGTTTGGCAGAAGCCAAACCGCCACAACGCCACCTGGCCCGCCGATCTGGTCGCACCGACGCAGCCAGCAGTGAGCACCTCTGGCCCGGCTGCAGTCCTCAGCCTGCCGGCTGGATTACAAGGCTGCAGACAGCTAGGCTTTCCGTGGGGGTCACCCCGCCATAAAAACTCTGGCGGTAACGCAGCCTGCAATAAGAATTCTCATTCCTCTCATCAGTACACACATGCATACATGTCCCCACACATCCATGCACTCCCCAACTTGTCCACACACCCCCACCCAGTACGCCGCATACAGACACTCACCACTCTCCCTGTTCACTCACACAAACATTTGCACACGTACACACGCACTCACAAACACCCCACACCTCCCCATCCACAAGCACTCACTCATCCCTCACCCCATCCACAATCGCTCACACACGCACCACCAGCCACAATCATTCACACCCCTACCCCCTCCACATTCGTGCACACCTGCACCCACTCCACGCACGCATACATTAACACACACCTCCATCCGCACACTTGCACACATGCACCCCCACTCACTTGCACACATACACACACTCAGACACCCACATTCGCACACATACGCACACACTCCACACACTTGCACCCAACACTCCGCACCCCAATCCCCCTTTTGGATGATCATTTTACCTTTTCCGGTGAGCTGGTTGTCTGGGAGGGGATGAGTTCTGGTGGTTTTGCACCACCAGCATCACCCCGTCAGCAAGACTCCGCCAGGCCAACAGAGTCGGCCTTCCGACTCCATTCATAAATGGGCAGAAGTCCTCCAACAACTACTAATATGGCGGTCTGTTGGCTGCAGCCGTTTCGGCAGTTTTTGAAAAAGACCGCTAAAGTTGTAAAGAGGGCCAAAATGGAACCATCAATACCCTTTTCAATCCAACCACCTTTAGCACGATACACAATCTGGTTTTCAAATGGACTACAGCACAGAATCCGCTCTCCTGGAAGTTACTGATTTTGTTAAAGACAACCTGGATCAGAATGCCAAGGCTATGATAGTGTTACTGGATCTGTATTCAGTATTTGACACTTTATCACAGTCAATCCTCCTTAACAGATTGTGGGATATCTGAGTCCAAGGATAGGCATGGGGTTGGCTTAAATCGTACCTGGGCGGCAGATCACAGGTGTTTTTTCTTGCCCCTTTTACATCATCCTTTAAACCACTTCACTGTGGAGTGCCTCAGGCTCGGCCTTAAGTCCACCCCTTTTTAATGTCCATTTGATGCCTCTTGATTCCCTGGCGGAAGCTTGGGGCAATCATATAATTTCTCATGCTTACAATTCTGAGCTGATGCTGACCTTTTAGAATAATGAGGCACAGGCTTTGCATGCCTCAAGCATTGTTTAAAGGCATGGCATGGGGTTGGCTTAAATCGTACCTGGGCGGCAGATCACAGGTGTTTTTTCTTGCCCCTTTTACATCATCCTTTAAACCACTTCACTGTGGAGTGCCTCAGGCTCGGCCTTAAGTCCACCCCTTTTTAATGTCCATTTGATGCCTCTTGATTCCCTGGCGGAAGCTTGGGGCAATCATATAATTTCTCATGCTTACAATTCTGAGCTGATGCTGACCTTTTAGAATAATGACGCACAGGCTTTGCATGCCTCAAGCATTGTTTAAAGGTGGTCTGGGGTTGGTTGAATGATAATTTCCTTAAAATGAAGTCTGAAAAACATGAAATTCTTTTTTTTTAACACTAGCAACACCCCAGATTCTCATAACTGGCGGCCATCAAAGCTTGGATTTCCTCCTGTTCCCTCTTCATATGAAAGAAACCTTGGTTTTAAATTTGACTGTAATCTGTCCTTTGAACCACAGGTCAATGCTATGTCTGCCAGCTGTTTCTTTACTATGAAATCACTCAGGAAATTGCTTCATCTAGTGCCTGAAACTTAACGGAACACCACTGTACATGTGTTAGTGACATTCAAATTGGACAGTGCAAATTGTCTGTACTTAAGCTTGCCATCTTACCTGCTACATCATCTGCAGATTGCCCAAAATGCAACAGCATGTCTTATACTAAAGGTCCTGGCACCTATTAGTCTCGGCCTCCTTAGGCAAACTGCACTGGCTGTCCATCAGTTGCTGCATCAAATTTAAAGCACTAATTTATGATTACAGAGCATTTCATTTGAACAGCCCTCTGTTTCTGAGGAGAAGGCTGAAAGTGTACCATCAGGGCAGATCTTTGCATTCTAATGATTTGATGCTACTATAAGTTCCAAGTGAGCATAATGAGGGAAGGGGAGGAAGATCTTTTGCATTCTTGACTACTAAACTCTGGAACTTCTTTCCTTCCTACTTCGCTATGTGCGTTCCCCTTTGAATCAATCTTTCCCACACAGCTGAAGACTTTCCTCTTTCCTGCTTGACTCTAGGCTCCCTGATATTTTGGGGTTTTGGTCTTTCTTGTGTTCTGCCTCAAGCGCTGGAACGCTTCCTTGGAAGCAGCTGCATGCTCCATAACTTTATTGTTATTGTTATAGTTATTGTTATATAGGGAATGTAAGGTAGGCATCCTTGATGCCCAATTAGGTAAGCCATTCCTCAACAAAAAGAAATAACATAGAAGGTGGACTTTCCCCATTGCAAAAACAAGCTGACAATGGAGAGTGGGCAGGAGGAGATAGGGAAGCAAACAGACAATTAGTATAGGCAGGATGATGGGTAGAGGGGCTAGAGAAGTAAGTTGGCAGTGAAAGTTGGGCAGGATGTGATGGAGAAGCAAGCTGACAATGGAGGATCGGCACCAGGGGCAGCAAGCTTACAACAGGGGATGAATCGGAGGGTCTGGGGCAGAAAGGTGAGAAATACGGGTGGACGAGTGATGCTGGACAGCAAGCTGACAAAGGAGGGTTAGTAAGAGGGGCTGTGACAGCAAGCTGACAACAGAAGGTAGGTAGGTGGGGAATGGGGAAGCACATGGACTTTGTGGGATGGGCAGGAGGAGCTGGAGCAGCAAGTTGACAATGGAGGGTGGGTGAGAGGTGCTAGGAAGCAAGCAGAAAATGGAAATTGGACTGGAGGGGCAAGGGGTGGCAGGAAATGAAGCAGCACACAGAGAATGAAGAGTGGGTGGATGGGCTGTAGAACAATGGAGGATGGACGGGTGGGGCTGGAGAAACACATAGATAACGGTGGATGGGAGTGCAGGGTTAGAGAAGCACGTAGACAGTGGAGGGTTTCCTAGCAGGGCTGAATAAGCATAGAGACATTAGAAGAAGGGGTGGTGGGGATGGGGAAACACAAGGACAATGAAGGGCAGTAATAATATTGTGAACAACGTTAAGCTTAAAAGTTTAAGAACTTGGGCGGTCATTCTGACCGAGGCGGACGGCGGTCGCCGCCCGCCAAGCGGTTCCTGCCGAAAGACCGCACCGCGGTCATAAGACCACGGCGGCCATTCCGGCTTTCCCGCTGGGCCGGCGGGCGACCGCCAGAAGACCGCCGGCCGGCCCAGCGGGACAGCCCCTTCAACAATGAAGCCGGCTCGGAATGGAGCCGGCGGAGTTGAAGGGGTGCGACGGGTGCAGTGGCACCCGTCGCGATTTTCACTGTCTGCTAAGCAGACAGTGAAAATCTTTGTGGGGCCCTGTTAGGGGGCCCCTGCACTGCCCATGCCAATGGCATGGGCAGTGCAGGGGCCCCCAGGGGCCCCACGGCACCCGTTCCCTCCATCCTGGTTCTGGCGGTGGACACCGCCAGAAACAGGCTGGCGGGAAGGCAGTCGGAATCCCCATGGCGGTGCTGCTTGCAGCGCCGCCATGGCGGGTTTCCTGGGCCAGCGGGAAACCAGCGGGAAACCGCCGGCTCCCCTTTTCCGACCGCGGCTTTACCACTGTGGTCAGAATCGCCCAGGAAGCACCGCCAGCCTTTTGGCGGTGCTTCCGCCGCGCTCCGCCATGGCGGTCATGGACCGCCAAGGTCAGAATGACCCCCTTGGTGTTTGTAATACATAATAGTTGGGAAAACAGTGGTTCACTAAGATATTAATCAAAACTTCAAAGAGTGTAATTCTGTTCCTTTCAGAGAAGAGTACAAATTGTTTTAAATGCATGGCAAATCAATCATGCATTTAGGCACTATGTTATACCCAGAGCAAGAAATGTAAAAACAGGCAAAAAATACTATGTAACAATCTATTTAGTAAACTGCTATAACTAATGATTAATTTTAGCATTTTATGAAGAGATCCAGGGCTCACTCACGTGAAGAAGATATGAGGTGATAAGTGACAAGTGCGAAAACAATACATCAAAAATAAAAAGACGTATGATTTATAGTTTCTACTGTTATTTTTGAAGCTCAAGGTGTGGGGTTTATAAACGTCTATTATGGACAGCATTTCAACCTCAGATTAATATGAGGTCATCATCAGGACAGGGCAGTGAGCACCCTATATCTAAGGGTGGAAAGCACAATTATAGCTGGTGGGAATTAATCAGAATCGTGTCTTAAAAAGCAACATGCCAAGACAAGGACTTGCCTGGAAAGGCAAGATTCAATCCTAGGGCATCCTTACTAGCCCTACAAAACAGTGTGGGATTCAACCCCAGGAGAGCAGTGGACATGCACCACAAGGGACATGACAGTAAAAGTATGAGCAAGGTTCAAAGCCTTAGAGGAGGTTTGGGGCCGAGCACTGAGAGTTTGGATCAGATCATGGTAGCCTGAAAGTCAAGGTAGCTAAAGAAGCAAGACTGAGAAATGAAAGACTATGCAAAAGGTCAAGCACGAAATGGAGAAACATGTGTACCAGTGCACATATGCTTGTGGGTTTGATAAGGAAAGTGGCACAAAGAAGCTATCTGGAAACTTCAAAACTTACATACAGCAGGAAAGAAGAATCCAAGGATGTAGGTACCTTTATTTGAGCACAATGTGCCCAATGCCCTGTGTTCTTGCTAAGTTATGTTAGTCTATACAGTCCTGTAGCTGCTGGCAGAGTCACGTTATATCATTATAGCCCACTGCTGGGGGATATACTGATTGCTAAAGGCCTAATCCTGAGTTATAGGCCAGAGCTGCATATGAGGGCCTCCACCGAGAGAGAGGGCCTTTACAAATCGATATAGCTTGAGCCAGAAGGGCTATAAGGCTATTAAAACATTCAACCCTCTGAGGGTAGAATGCTCTAAATGAAAAAAAGGAGGAACAGAATGACAAACATTGGAGTGTTGGAGCAGAAGGCTTATCACACCACTTATTTGCCGTGAGTCAGTTCACTGTCTTCAATGTCTTCCAACATTCTAATGTGTTATGAAAATATATTTTACATAATGTTAGCCTCTACACTTTGCTTTATAATTGACACTGTCTGTAATGCTTCAAGGCCATTTTGTGCATCAAATAATATCTTGATGTAGCTGCAAGAAAACTGGAACTTCATATGCCCGTTAAATTATGCGCTTTTAAACATGGCTGGCAATTTTGAAAAAGATACGACTGAGTAAGATTCCAGGTTCAGCAGAGGATCTACAGAAATCAGCAGGCAATTCAGCAGAGAGCACAGAAGAATGGAAATGTTTTAGCCAGGCAATATCAGGGGAGGACTACTATAAATAGTATTTGTGTCATTGAAGATTTCTTGAACAACCAGGTAAATATTGATACCAATTACATTGTACACTTATATCTGGGTCTGGGTCTGAATTTGTACTGGTATCCACACTCCACACTGTACATCATTATAATTCTGGACTGCTTTGAAGTACTTAATCATTTAGGTTTGAGGGATTCAGACCTCCCTTCCTCTGCACTAACATACCTTGCCTTTGTCTAGTAGGAAAGCTTGCAAGTAGGATGGACTGAGCTCTGCATTTCACAATTAACTTTCTGATGAATTGCCTCTTTACTGTTTAAACATTTTACAAATTATGGTGGTCATTATGACATTGACAGTGACTGTTAAAGTTTCAGTAATTGCCGCCAAATAATGACCATGGCGGTGATACCTCCCATAGACAGCCAATGTACCGCACTAATCACCAGGGCGTTAAAACCACTGACGACGGAGGTAGCCACCTACAGCCAGGTGGAAGTCAAGGTACCACCCACCATATTATGATATAGCAAACCGCCAGGATTTCCGAGGCGGTACCAACGCCATCAAAAGCCTGGCAGAAACACAGTACAGAAAACAAAAGACTCACCATCAGGGACACAGAGGACTCCGTGGCCGCAATGGAACTGGAACTCCAAGTTTTCCCAATGCTCTACCATGCCATTGCCGTCCTGGAGCGCCAACGGACACGACAATGGTGAGTACAGCTGCCTGGCACACAGGGGAGGGAGGAAGGAAAAGTAGAGTGAAACACACACGCACAACACACACCATTCACACACACACCATACACAGAACCAGCTGCAGAGTAAAATGACTGTCACATGACCCACGAGCAAATAATGCAAGGACAACAATTCTGAGGTGTCTGGGGCAAAGGAGATGCCCACCCTCCTGGGTGGGGCCAACTTGGAGGGGAGTGCTGGTATGGGGGGTGGCGCCTGTACCTGTTGCTGGGGTGGTTCTAGAGGTGTCCACCACCACCAGGGAGCTCCCATCGGAGGAGGAATCAGAGTCATTGTTGTCACCTCCTGTCCCCGCCGTGGTGCTCCCATCGTTCTCCATCCCACTGGTCCCCTCGTTGTCCGTGGACTCTGCCTCCTGGGTCCCGCAGGCTGCAGCTCCCTCACTCATCGGTGCCACTGCTCTTCTGCCAGATAATGCTAATGCACACTATGGACAGGATGACTGAAGAAAATATGGAGGGGAGAGAAAAAGAGAGCAATGGGTCAATTACAGCACCAACACCACAGATGGCATACACATTACCATCACATGCAGGGATCAAGATTGAGCCCCATGCACTGCAGTGGCATTCCATTGGCTAGGTAGGGCAGCAAGATGAGAGCCAACCACCACCATCTGCACCCCTCCTGGGACCTACCACTTCCACCAGGTGCTCCAACTCCTCTAAAGTGAAGACAGGGGCCCTTTCCCCTGTCACACGGGCCATGGCAGGTTCTAGACTCAGGTCACAGCAGCACACACAGTGTGTTGTACTGTGGAAAGTCAGGAATCAAGTGAGTTATAATCAGAAAATGACGGTCACGTCCATGGTGGTGTACTGTGTCACCGCCGTTGGTGATCCTCATTGGACACTGTACTCCATAGCCCCATGTAAGCCAATGAGGAATAGCACGGCGGTGCAAGACTGCCTTCTGCCATGACGCCCAACACCGGCGGAGTTACATCACTTCCTTCTGTCCGTACATACAGGACAGGCGGTCGCCAATTTATGGTGCAGGTCAACATTCTGAAATTGAAAACTACGTCACTGCTGCCAGTTTTACATACACAGCTCTTTACATAGTTCAGTTAGATACAAGCTCAATGTACACTGAAGTGTTGGTTCCATTCTTCAGTTGGTTCACTCCCTTCGCAGTCTTGTGTCCCTTAGGTACCTACCACTGCAGAGGAATAGGAGGAGGAGGTAAGCCCCCCGTGTACAGACCTCTTGTGGTCTTGTCTACACGGGAGGACAGGCACATTTTATTCACCTATAGAATGGACAGGGCCACAATCATAGAGCTGTGTGCACAATTGGAACCTGATCTGATAACTGATATCTGTCAACCCACTGGGATTCCCCCTCTTGTGCTGGTCCTATCAGTGCTCCATTTCCTGGCAACTGGCTCTTTCCAAGTCACAGTGGGCTTGGCTGCAGGAATGTCACAGCCAATGTTCTCAATAGTGCTAGCAAGAGTTTTGTCTGCCCTGCTCAAACACATGTGCAGCTACATCGCTTTCTCCCAAGTGGATGATTTGCCAATGTGAAGGCTGGTTTCTATGCAATGGGACATATTACAAATGTTATTAGTGTCATTGATGGAACACATATCCTCCCCTCCCCCGCCAC
The DNA here is from genome assembly GCF_031143425.1 of Pleurodeles waltl. Classification (NCBI taxonomy): domain Eukaryota; kingdom Metazoa; phylum Chordata; class Amphibia; order Caudata; family Salamandridae; genus Pleurodeles; species Pleurodeles waltl. Next base: position 709,581,192 of record NC_090437.1, on the reverse strand, counting down.
AATGAACAGGTGTTCAGGAATCGGAAGAGTTTCCACTCACTCAATGTGCAAATGGTGTGCCTGGCTGACCAGTACATCTCCCACGTCACTACCAAGTATCATGGATGCATGATGCCTTTGTCTTGAGGAATAGCAGCATCCCACATGTGATGACACAACTACAGAGGCACAGGGTGTGGCTAATAGGTTAGCCTGAGTCCCCACCCAATGCATGTCAGTGTATGGCTTCAGGAGTCATCCCCCATACTATTGTGCAAGGCTGTTTGTCCCTCACTTCTTGCAGGTGACTCTGGCTACCCAAACCTGTTGTGGCTCTTGACCCCTGAAGGAATGCCAGGACACGGGCTGAGAATAGGTATAATGATGCTCATGGGCGAACCAGGAAAATAATTGAGAAGACCTTCGGCCTTCTGAAGTCCAGGTTCAGATGCCTCCATATGACAGGTGGATCCCTCTTCTACTCCCCTGAGAAGGTTTGCCAGATAGTTTTAGCATGTTGCACAACCTGGCCATCAGACATGTGCCCTATCTGCAGGAGGAGTAGGATGGAAATGCTCCTGCGGCAGCAGTGGACCCTGAGGACATTGAGGATGAGGAGGCAGAGGATGAGGATGTGGACAACAGGTCATCAGTCATACGGCAGCCCTTCCAATGATGCACAGGTAAGACAGTGGAACTGACCATTTGTCTGATTATTTATCATTTCTGTGTGGCTGTAGCATGATAGCAGTCATTTCCTTAGGATCCCAACTGACTGTCACCTAGCAGATGTTGGTGTGGTTACAACTGTGTACTGATGTGGTAACTACAGACAGCTACAGGCCACTTTTTTATGGAATCACAAAGTTCAGGACAATTGTACAAGATGAAACAGTTAAAAGTATTGCATATTTTTGTCACATAAAGCACTATCACTCAAGTTGTGTTCAAGGGTGTTTATTGAAGTGAAAATTATAGAAGGAATAGTGCAATCGAATTGGGTGATCGTAGAGGAAAGCCCAGGATATTGGTCCAGTCTGTTTGTAGCACAGGTCAAGTGTCCAAGGGGCCATAGGATGGAGAGCAATGGCAGTTCAAAATGGACAAGGTGACACAGTGGGGCACAAGGGGGACATTCAGGAGGGTCTCATTTCCTTGCGGTAGTCTTGGTCTTGGCAAGTGTTTCTGGTGTCTGTCTGGGTCGCAGGGAACGTTTGCGGGGTGGTTCACCTTCTGCAGGGGGAGGGGTGCTAGTGGCCCATGGGTTCTGTGGCAGGGCCACCTATCCACTAGCTGCAGCAGATGTGGAGGGCCATTCAGTTGAATGACTAGTGGAAGGGGCCCGCTGGTGTGATGTGTACTCCCTCATTATGTTGGCCATATCACCCAGCACCCCTGCTATGGAGACCAGTGTGGTGTTGAGAGCCTGCAATTCTTTCCTGATCTCCTGGTGATGTTCCTCCTGCAGCCGCTGGTTCTCCTGCATTATGTCTATCACCTGACCCATCTTGTCCTGGGATTGTTGGTAAGCCTCCAGGACATTAGTGAGTGCCTTGGACAGTGGGTTCCCTGGGCCTGTCCTCCCCCTGGTGCACAGCTGTCCTTGAGTGTCCCTGGCCCCCTGTGCCTGTGTCTCCTGAATGGTGTGCCCAATGCCACTGACCCCTGGACCCTCATTGTCTTGCCTGTGAGGTGTGGAGTGGGGTCCCTGTACAGGGCACACTGCTGATTGACGTGTCCTGGGGACAGAGGTGTGAGGATGGTGGGTGGCTGCTGTGGTGTTGAATACTGAGGGAGAAGGCCCTGTGGTGGACTGGGGTATCCGAATGACCAGTGATCCTGATGGGCCAGGGAGTTCATCCAGATCCAGAAGTTCAGAGTTACTATCATCACTGGGGGCATCTTCTGGTGGGGGACTGGGTAGCCATGGCACCTCCTCGCCACTGGGATTGGCTGAGTCACCTGTGGGGATGTAAGTAGTGTATTATGCTACATGTCTGTGACATTTTCTACATTCCTAGCTTCCCCTATATCGTTGATGTTGCCCTGCCACCTTTGTTTGTGTATGGTGATGTATTGTGGGATTGTTAGTTCTCCATGCAGTGCATGCATTGGTGGGGGGTGTACATTCAGGGATGGGAGGGATGTTCATGCAGTGGGTATGGCATGCAGGGCTTGGCATTCAGGTTAGTATATTGTGGAGGTGCACTGTGGGGGGGAATGGAGTAGAGTGATGGATGTCAGGGTGAGGGGTGGTGGTGGAATGAGGGTATGTGGGGGAATAGGTAGTAAATATTGACTCACCAGTGTACAGTCCTCCGGAAACTCCATTGAGTCCCCCAGGATGTAGTATTGCCAAGACCTGCTCCTCCCATGCTGCCAGCTGTGGGCGAGGAGGTGGGGGTCCACCGCCAGTCCTCTGGATCGCGAGCTGGTGAATTGCTGCTATAGAACGTATCTTCCCCCGTAGGTCATTCCATCTCTTCCTGATGTCGTCCCTTGTTCTTGGATGCTGTCCCACAGCATTCACCCAGTCTACAATTCTCCACCATAGCTCCATCTTCCTTGCAATGGAGATTTGTTGTACCTCTGCTCCAAACAGCTGTGGCTCTTCCATGACTATTTCCTCCACCATGACCCTTAACTCATCATCAGTGAAACGGGGTGCCTTTGTGGGGACATGGGTGTTGTGTGGTGTGCATGAGTGCTCAGTAATGTGGTGGGGTGTGTGGTGCATGACGGATGAATGGGTGTTTGAGGTGTGTAGTTGTGTTTATGATTTGTGTGGCTATCTCTTGGCTATTTTTCGTGGTCATAAAGGGATGTGGGTAAAGTGGGTGTGTGTTTTATAGTGCTGTAGATGGGTGGGTGTGCTGTGTGTATCTGTGTGAGGTGTGTGTTTTTAGCTTTTGCCAATGTTGTGTTGTCTTATATTTGGGTGGCCATTCTGACCGCGACAGTGTGTACTGCCAACGGTTTACCACCGCTGAATGTCTGCTGTGGTGTCTTAATGTCGTGGGTCTTAATGTGGAGGGCGTTGTTCTGTTGGCATAACGGTATGGGTGGTTGTATGGACAGTTTAACACTGATCTTTAGTCTGGCGGATATGAGTTTGTGGCAGTATTCTGTCGGTTTGGTGTGTTTGTGTGATAATATGGCAAACGGATGTTCGCCTCCACTACGGTATGTTGGCGGCCGTCACCACAGCAGTAAGCAGGATTTACCGCTGATGTCATAATGAGGGCCAATGTGATGAACCTCCTTCATTTATAAAACGTTTGCTCCTAAATTTTACTTAGTCAAAGAAATAGAAAAAAGTTGCAGTTTCCACTACACTATATTATTGCAGATCTCATCTCACAATATAAGATATTTATTCAAATTGTCGGTGGTAGGCTACTCCAAGTCCCTGAGGCTAACAGTATTTTTCGGAGGTCACCAACTGTACACAAGCCCTATCTAACTCTTTGAGATGGTGTGTACATTGTTCGAAATTCCTGTTATTATTACACTTTTGAATGCTGAAAGTTATTTAATCTGGGGAAGTGGGTCAGTTTAAAATTGTAAAAAAGTGGGAAAGCCTCCCAGTTCGTCATATCATTCATGGCATACTTTAGGAGTATGTATCAGCTGAACCATTAATGTGAACTGGTTGGCAAGAAAACTATATTACATGGATTGTGGCATTTCTGTCAATAGGTGACTCTATGGATTGATATCTTTAGTGAATCAGAACACCAGCTATTCATTTACGTAGAAGGGATGTAACCCAGAACATTGTCTACAGCCAGGATGGATGCTGACAATACAGTCGTATTTTAGCAGCATTATATTATATATACACTGCTATGGGTCATAAAACAAAGGTCCATATTTATACTTTTTGGTGCAAAACTACGTTAATGCAGTTTTACGTCAAAAAGTTTACCGCCGGCTTATGTCATTCCAAAGTGCCAGCCGGGTGCCAAATTTATGGATTGCCGCAAGCCGGCACTAAGCTTGGGCTAGCGTCGAAAAAATTATGCTAGCTGGGTGAGGGTGGCAGTAGAGGAGATGGAGGTTGAGCATCAAAACATGAAGCAAGGCTGGTTAGAGGCAAAATAAATGGCACTAACCAGCCTAGCGTCATTTCCTGACGCACAACCATCCATAGCAACATGACCCCTATCTCACAAAAGACAAGAGTCATGGCCACCACCCCAATGGCCAGCACAGGGGATCAGTGTCCCCTGGGCATGGCCATTTCACCTAGTGCATGGAGGGGGCCCCATGTCAGGGCCTAGTGCCATTATTTGGGTCCACCTCCCGCCCGTGCATCATTTTAGCATGTGGTGCTATAGGGTAAGCATAATTTTTTGGATGGGAACGCCTACCTTGCCTCTCATTGATGCATAGTGGGTTCACGCATCCAAGAAATGGTGCAAACTCCATTATTTTGACACTAGATGTGTCTAGCGTCAAAATATAAATATGGAGTTAAGTTTGCACTGCATTTGCATTAAAAAAATGATGCAAATGCAGCACACACAAAGTATAAATATGCTCCAAAGTTTTGAACAGTATCTGGTTGCACGTAAAATATGAAAGAGACAGGATTTATAAAATTGAGTACTCCAGAGGATTTACAGCTTACTTGTGAAACATTATCATGTTTTACAAGGCCCAGAAGGTATTTAGGAAATTGAGTTACACCTAGACCATTCAGATCTACACAGATTAATTTAACAAAAAACCTGGAGTATTAAACACATTGCTTCTTTCTGCTGGGTGTAGATCCAGAATACTGGAGAAAACATTGTGCCACAAAAAGAATTACTGTAAAAATATTGACTACCAAAATATTGTCAAGGCAATTATATATTGCTTAGTATAGGATTACTATACTCAACTCCACGTATACTTGCTTTGATGATATATATGCATGCCTACAATATCCATAGCTGTGGATTTAAAAATAGGAAATCTACACTTCCCCTTTATATATTTACCAGGATGATATTTTGTAGTCAATATGTTGGCTACAATATTTTTGCAGCTTGATATTTATGTCCATTTTATGACATACAGACTTTTGTTATGGGAGGATTCATTTCATCAAAAGAACTGTGCTGCCACTATTTATGTTTCTCTATCAGAGCATCATACGTTTATTTAAATATCTTTTTTTTTTCTAAATGGAATAGTTGGATTATTCCTGTCCTTTTGGATGGTGAAATTGATAGACCTGTGGGACACATAGCTGACTTGACACTACAAAACTTAAAAAATTATTGTCTCAGCTTCACTTAAGTATTGTAAATGTCTCATCAATCTATTCATCAGTGTGTGTTAGGGGATTTTAGGTTAATTATGCTATTTGTTGCAAAATAAACATACATATATTGTGCCTAGTTATCCCCAGAGTATTCCTCAAAGGAAAAATTACTAGTCAAAATCCCCCGGCAGGATAAGGCTGGATGCTGTAACTGGGAAGGACTCCATGATGCCCACGACCTTTATAATGAGATTTGGCTGAACACGTTTTCAGGGCCACAAAAGTCTCCTAGCAGAAAGAATTTGGTTTTCCTGGCTATCTTTGGTGCGTCCTTCCTGGGAAAGCCTCTGCACCCTGTTACCATCCTCCAGAGGTAGAAAAAATGGCATATGGTACAGAAGTACAAATGTACAATTTACTTATCACGTAAATCTGGTCACAATTTTGGATCAGCATTTTTGAGACCAATAAAGAATTATACAAACTAGCACGTGTACTAATATGTTGCTTCATAAAATTGTGATTTGAAGTGGGTCGTAATCTGGCCTACTTCCAGTACATTAAGGAGAAAGACTGCAAATTGTAACTCACATCAATTGCTGAACATGACAGGGATGGTGGCATGTTAGGGTCAGCAAGCTACCCATAATGACCCTAACAGGCCACTTTTGTATTTAATGCAGTCTATTTACTTAGGAAACTGTGCTGTGTTTATGAAGAGAACATTATTTTTACATTCACAAGGGGAAAGGGTCTAATATGGACCATTTCCCTTTTTCTGAATTGCTTAACAGCATTTTGCAAAATTTTCAATGGCTCCCTTAAATGGGAACATTACATTAAAATGTTTTTTGCCATTACAAACTAAGAATCAGAGTGTTTGCAACCATACAACTGCTTTTAACATCTGGCTATTACACACAAATGGTAAATAGTACAGAAACAGTTCCTCCTGGTTGGCCCTGCAGCCCCTGGATCTTTATAGCAGGCCTATAGGTACCAGGTCTGTCTTCCTCTTGGTCTCTTGCGGGGTCTAGTCCTTAGTGGTTAACTGGATCCTCTTAAAATCACAAGTCCTGCTTTTTGCGCCTGTGAAGCAAACAGACAGGAGGGCAACTACTTGACTCTTGGGGAGCAATTCCACCCTATGGGTGCCTACAGGATTCAGGAGTCTTTGGGTACTTGAGTTCTTGAGTACTTAAGTGAGTCTTTTTCTTCCAGAAGACGTTGAGTGTCTTTTTCTAGCAGATTTTTCTTCAGGCAGATTCTTCACGGGTCCAAGGCTGTTCTGAGGTGGTGTTGGTAGAGGAGCCAGATGTATCCTCTTCACTAGTCAGTGGTTGGCGGATCTCTACTGTCCACTCACAGTTTTTTCTCACAGACCCACCTTCTATTGCAGCACTTTCTTTTTGACTAAACTTTAAGTAACTAGGGGCCAGATGTAGCAAAAAAAAAAATTGCGACTCGCATTTTGCGAGTTGATGCGACTCGCAAAATGCGAGTCGCAAATTGGAATTTCAGAAAAAAAAGCAATCCGATTTTGCGACTCGCAGCCGGACTCGCAACGCTGTGTGCGAGTACGCAGTTTGCGAGGTTGCTGTTTGCGAGTGTGCAAAAAACGAACTCGCAATTAGCGAGTGGGTGTCGCAAATTACGATTACCTTCAAAATTGCTTGCAGGTGCAGCAGAACACTCCAGAAAGCATACCAGAACACTCTGGAAACACTTCCTGGCACATGATGATGACATCACAGCCAGGAAGTTAACAAATACACCTGGGAGGAGGCAGGAGATCATAGATAACAGCCAGGACAGATTAATGTGGCACATGGCGTTAATGTGCCACATGACTGGTTGGCATTTTCCTGCCCATGGACAATTTCAACTTGTATATAGTTTCTTCATGACATTAATAAAACAGTTATTTTTGTTCCACTTAACAAATGGTTAATAGGTGAGTATGGTGGGAGTTGACACGTACCGTCCAAAATATTGCGTTGCAATGTGGTCCCGTCTCAGTCTGCCTTGATTAGCTAGACTCCTATCCCCATGATGGCGATGTGGTTGTTCTTGCTCTTCATCATCAGGATCTGGGTCTGCAGGGGTGAGAGGTATCCCACGTCGGGTGGCTATGTTGTGGAGGATGGCGCATGCGACCACAATTTTGAAAGCGGTAATGGGGGTGTATTGGAGGGCGCCTCCACTGCGGTGGAGGCATCTGAATCTTGCCTTCAGCAGTCCGAAGGTGTGCTCGATCAGGTTCCTGGTCCTCTTATGCGCACTGTTGTATTGCCTCTCTGATTCAGTTCTGGGTGTTAAAAACGGAGTCATGATCCAAGGCCTGAGAGCATATGCACTGTCACCTTTTGGGCACAAAAGTACACGGTTAGGAAGTCCAGATAGTCGTGCACAGTGACCTGTGTGTATGTCTGCAAGTGTCTGTGGCTCTACCTAGGAGGTAACCGTCTCCAAATTCCCCACGTTCCAGGCGTTGATGTATCCCACTATGCCTAAAAATGTATGAGTCATGGGTACTGCCAGGAAACTTAGGTACGATGTCCGTGATGACATAATGGGCATCACAAACAACCTGTATGTTGAGTGAGTGGGTACACTTCCTGTTGCGGAAAATGTGTTCCAGATTAGCAGGGGGGCATATTTTAATGTGTGTCCCATCTACACACCCTATGACATGAGGAAAGTGGGCAATGCGGTAAAAGTCCAGCTTGGTGCTGTTAATTTCTGCCTCATTCCTTGGTAAGTATATGAAGTGAGACATGTGCGTGACTAAGGCATCTAGGAATGCCCTGAGGAACCTTGACACTGCACTTTGGGATACCCCACCTGCCACGGCAATGACCCCCTGATAGCTCCCTGAGGCCAAGAGGTGCAGTGCGCATAGTACTTGCACATGCGTAGGGATGGCGCAGCCACACAGAGTCTTGTGTTCTAGCTGTGGTTTCAGTAAATCTATTAATTCTAGAATGGCTGCGCTGCTAAGGCGGTATTTGTCATAGATCTCCTCTTCAGTTTGCTGAAAAAGAGTCTGCCTGGTTCTATATATCTTCTCCTGTCTGTGGCCCCTCCTCCTCCTCTGCTGGGCTGCGTAGACTCTCCTCCTCACTGCTATCAGGTATATCTCTGCCATCTTGAGTAACCCAGATGCCTTCTGGGTCCCCTTTTATACTTTGGTAATGGTTACCACCTGCTCTGAGTTAGTGGTAAATGGGACTTGCAAACTGGGCTTTTTGCGACTAGTCGCAATTTGCGAGTTGCAATTGCAAATGGGTTGCAACTTGCAATTTGCGGGTCGCAAAATGGGGTCGCACCGGATGCGACTCGCAAATGGGTCCCATCGCTTTTTGCGAGTCGGAAATGGGCTTTTTGCATCCCATTTCCGATTTTGCACTGTCGCAAATTGCGATTCGGCCCGTTTGCGAGTCGCAATCGTTTGCTACATCTGGCCCTAGGTCCCCTTGTTTCAAGATGGCAGAAATCATCTGTCACCAGGCAGGCCTGACTTCAGCTCCTTAGCCACTCACATACTTAGAAGAACTCTCTTCCTACCTGATAGGGTCATGAATGGTTCTTTCTCTTCCTGTGACCAAAGAATGGGTGTCTGGATGAGTTCTTGGAATGAATAGGATAAGTCCTTCCTGCAGATCCAAATCATAATATGTAGAGCTAAATCTGATTTTTTTTCTGCTAACTGTGCCTGTCTATTCCTCAATTTCTGATCTCTTCTAAGCATTCAGCAGTTAAAACCCATTTGCTCTTCCTGAGCTCAGAGACAGGCTGTTGTCATCTGAACCGGAGTTGTCATCTCCCCTCATCGAGTATGTGTATTCCAGTTCTGGGGTGTTATGAGTGGCAGAACTCGTTTTGAGTCGGTTCTTGCACAATCAGCCTACAGTACATTTTTACAAAAGTACTTTTTAACTTATAACATCAAGAATCCGATTTCAGCAGTTCAGATTTTAAAAATTAAATAGGAAATAACTTTGAAGCATTCTTCTAGCATTTTACCAAGCTGATATACAAAATAAAGCTTTTAATATCACGTAGGCAGTTCAGGGAAATGTTTAGAAAACCCAAAGTAGTAAAATAGCTTTTGGGTGTTATTTCACTGTGGCAGCACACTAACCCCAATATATAGTGTGTCCTATTTTATATATTAGCAAAATTGCCCAGGAGCTTACTAGAAAGACTTAGCGATGATTTATGAATATATAAAAAAATATTTTTCTATTTGGCAAAGGCACCTTTCAATGTCATATATTATTATTGTGTGGCAGTGCAACCCAGAAAGAGCACAGTACTGCTCTTGAAAGGTATGCTAATTTATAGTGGAACAAGGTGTTAGAAAGGGATATCGCCTCAGCTCAACTCTACTCAATATATACACAACATATAGATGACTGATTTACACAGATGGCCATGTTCTGCTATGCCCAACAAAACTGTATGTAAAACAAACCTTTAACCTACTACTAAAGTAAACTCTGAAGCCAACATAATTTCATAATTATTGAGTATATTGAACATACTCCAGTTAATCCTATGTAAACTAAATTAACAATGAACACCTTAGACAACCATGTATAGGACAAATATTGTTAATCAAAGAAGAGGATTCATAAGTGTTTAATAAAAGTGAAGATCAAAGAAGGCATGAATCCCTGGGGATCTCTATATTGCAATCTTTTAATTAAGGCAGCAACATTTGGAGCCTTAGTAATCAAAAGGCTATTTTTAGTGGGTCACAGGAATAACTGAAAACATATGCACACTTCTCTGCAATCAATTAATGAACATCCACAGGAATACCCAAACAATGGCTTGCATTGTAGAACCAGAACAAATTCTGTTGCTGCTTCAAATACGAAAACAGGCTGCAAAATATCAGATACCTAAATCAAATCACTGTATATGCAACATACTGAGTCACAAAGTCTCTGGTGGCTGACGGAGAGCTCCCCCAGACACAGAGAACTACACTTTTCACAACAATTAATTCAACGTATACACATATCGCCTTGACATGCCATTGAAAGAAGCAACCCACTGGATAATCCAAATAGAGACACAAAGCACAGTGGAATGGTGTGAGTTTCTAAACTGAAACTACGCCCTCGAAAGGAAATTATAACAGTGAAAAACCTCAAACCTGATAACTATGGAAAAGTGAATGGAAAGCAACCACAGATCAGAAGACAAAAGAGGAGAATGGCAGAGGCAGATAGAGAAAGCAGAGCAAGACCACATCTGTCAATAATTCGAATTTATCAGCGTAGAAAACGAGATATGCTTCTGCTAAACTCCTACAAATACAAGGAAATGACGAGCTGCTGACTTTACCTTCTAACTGTTAAATTGAAACACTAGATCCATATTCTGCTTGAAGAACGCACACAGTCAGCTGAAGAGCAGCACAATACTTAAGAACTATCAGAAACTTTCAAATTATATTTTAAAACCCTTGTCATACATGTGATTCAACGAACAACTTTGAAAGGAAAAACACACAGTCTCATCCTAATTCCTTTAAAGTTGACATGAAAATATGTTAAATTCTTCTAAAGCAAACTTTCTTACCTCATTGCGTTTTAGGATTTTGAAATACAGTCATCCAATAATGGCATGCTGCCCTATTTGGTTGGCTACAAACTCAGAACTAAAGCCATTGACGCACTATATTACTTGCGTTAAGTGGTTTTTGTAGGGAGCACAACATTTATCTTCAGTGTGTGTTAGGTGACTATTATGGCATGGCAAGTTTGTACCTTTATCACTTCGTCCAGTCCTTGCCTACATGTATGAAAGGCACAAATACTCTTTAAATAGTACTTTGCTATCTATTACTCCAATCCAGTGCTTAATTTGTAAATAAAAACGTGCCGGTGCCCAAAGCCCTCCTCTGAAATACGCGGCTGCTGTAATAAAATGTGCAAAAACGGCATACTGAGGAGGCGTAATCCTGAAGGAATCTCCGGCCTCTTCAATCCATTTAAAGTAACTCCTTGCCCCTTCAACTCACTCTTGCAGCTTTCTACTTTCTCCCTTTGTTACGCTTTTTCGTTTTTCCCTTCCTCCGTCTCTCACATATGTGTCTTTTCCTCGCAATAAACGATAGAGGCAGAAGAATAAGCGCTGGCCCTCAAAAATACAAAAAAAGAAACAACAAGCACAAATTAAGCTATGCTCCAATCCTTCTGGAGTAGTAGGTTCTGTCCTTTTGAGTGAGCTTGTTTTGCACCATGCTCACCTATGCTAACCTACTCTGCACTTTTCTTACGTCCAATTCCTGTCCTCTTCCAGGCAGGATGTGGCTCTCAGGGTCCTTATGTTTCACCACTAACTGACGCTACTCAACGGTGGCACTGGTTTCTTCATGTCAAAAGTAGTGATGGCATTGTACAAACACATGGCACATTGGTAATGTGTGTCTCTCCTTCATTACTATAAATCGATGTTTCTCTTTATTGTGTCCCAGTTTTGTGACAGGTAGTAATGAACAAACAAAATCCGCCATGCATTTACCACAGACGCCAGCTCTTGGCAGATGGCTTTTCTGCAGCTGTCTGACAAAAGAAATGTTACAACCACTATTTGGTGGCTTTATTTGAGCTTGAGCCATCTATTTAAAACACGTATATGTATTACTGGAGAAGTCAACAAAAGGCAATTTTTCTATCAGCCTATAAGAATTATGAAGAAAAGTTACTCTCAAGGGCCTTTGGTTTACATTAATTATAAACAAAAAGGAAAATAATACACGCCTGGTCTCTTATTAATCAGTTGCAGATGTCTTTAAAGAGTTTCAAACGTTTTACATCGAGCTTCCTAGCAACACTGAAGATAACATTTGGAGGGAAATGCAAGAGTATGTATCTTGTACTGCATTCTTTTTGAGCTATCTTTCGTTACATCTTAGATACATGTTAATCATAACATATGAAATAGCTTTTCTCTGGATAACATAAAATATCAGCGTGTACACCCTTTTAAAATCGTCACATAGTGGATCCCTTTGACACGGGGATTGTATACAAGCCTTCCTGAATTAGGGTTGTTCTTTCCACCTAGGAGTACAACTACGTGGATAGAATATGCGGGTCCGCGCCTGGTGTGTGTGTGTGTTTTTCTATGCAATCAGCACAGGGCAGATTCCATGATCAGAATCCCCCTTTAACCCACCCACTGCCTGTCTCTATTTACAGATAATCATAGGTGAATCCTCCACAAGCTTTTACTAGCAAGTAGTATATAGTTGTATGTGGACGGTGTAACGTTGAAGGTAATGAGATTCTAACTAGTGAAAACCCCATTTGTTCGCTTGTGTGTCCTTGCTCTGAGTCTCCCTAATGGAGTCTCACCCACTCCAAACTTCTTTTAATAATGGCTTTGACTTTGAGCTGTAACTTTTAGAGATCGCCTGTTAAGTTAAGGTTCGGTGATTCAGAGCAAGGGTAAACGGCTCTGCACCGTTATACACATTTGAGGTTTAAGCGAGAAAGACTGTTGACTCACTCTGCATGGGACAAGTAGCACTGTGGCAGGTGGGACCCTGAATAAAATGGTTATAGCCTGATAATATCATATGATGCAATTGGGAATCCTAAACAAAATATCCCTTTTCATCTTGGCTGTAGTAAATATTTTGTAGTGCTAAAACGGTGTTTGCACTACGAGTATTGTGCCTACAATGTAACTTTCCATAAGCAGGATGTAGAAAAGTAATTGTAAGAAATTGAGGGCATTAGTCAATGGGGGTGATAAATGAACTTAAACATTAACCACTGTTGTAACATAGTTCTGTATTCATAAAATATTAGGACTCAGGTTAGGGATATTATATAAGCTAATAGGAAGTGTTGACGTTAAGATTAATTAAATAGTAATAGTAGGAAAATAGTAGTAGTAAGTACTTCAGGTTTTAGAGTTGGTATGTTCTGCTCCCCTGTGCGGGAGATGGAATATGGAACGTTCAGACTGTTGGAGACTGGAGGGTGAGATAGAATGTTGGATGTGGAGCTGTGAGGTGGAGGTGAGACGAAGGCTGTATGAGGGGCAAAGCAGTGGAAAAGAAAATAAAGTCTGAATCTTGAGAAAGAAGATTTGAGTATTGGACTTTATAATACTGGCGACGAGGAAGTGCGAAAGGGGGCACACTCTTCTCCACCCCTTATCAGGTTGGTATCCTGTAGTACCAATTCTGAGTCTGCCCTTCTACTGCTTCTGGTAACATGGCAACGTGTGCAACAGAACAACTTTGAATTCCAACTTTAGCTGCTTCAGCGTATTTGGTTAATAATACATCAACTTGTGGCAAAAGCGCTTTAATTAACATATGCGCTCTGACTTAGTGTTTCTCCTCCTACCTTTCAAGGATTACTCGGATACTCACCTCGCTTTTCATAGTGCAGTTCTCTGCCAGGGATCGCGCTCTGCTTGCCACTGGAGGATCACACTGACAGGAGCATATCGCCCTGTACGGGCGGCCACCTATCAGGAATCACGCCACTTCCGCCTGTCAAGGTTCTCTCTGACAGGCACATCTCGCCCTATTATGTGGGGCGCCTGTCAGAGATCACGCTGACAGGCACAGCTTTCATCGGCCGCCTACCAGGGAGCACAGCATTTCTCATTTGCAGAAAGTGCAATAAAAGAGGCCATTTTGCTAGGGTGTGCAAGGACACTACCAAATCTTTTGATAGCAAGAAATCAGAAGATTTATCACAGTTGGTTAAAAAGATTGTGCTACAGGTGAACACAGAGGGTAGAAATTGTGCCCAATACCCTGTGTGTACAATATCAATTAATGACAAAATTACAAGAATGTATGCTGATTCGTGCTCACCGTTTATGATTACAAGTGCCTCCGATTTTAGTAGGATAGAGGATGGTAAAAGTATTGAGCTGCAAGATCCTGATATTAGTCCTAAAGGGTACAATAGGGATCCTAGTCTCTTGAAAGGTATGTTTAAGGGTAACATATCTTTTAAAGGTCGGTCCACTGTTGGAAAGGTCTATGTAGTGGAAGAACGTTCCAACTTGCTGGGTTGGCAGCATCAAAAGGAGCTAAGAATAAAGCTTGACCCAAACAATCCGGAACAAGTACTGAGCATTGACAGTTCTAATTCTAGCAAACCTTTCATCCAAGAGTTCCCGGAATTCCTTTTGTGAGAAACTGGGTCTGCTAAAAAACTTTCAACATAAAATCAAACTCAAACCCAAATCCAGACCTATTACACATAAAACCAGACCCATTCCGCACTTGCTGAAACATGCTGTCAAAAAGGAGCTGGAGAGATTAGAATCCTTAGGGATAATTCAATCTATTGAGTGCTCAGAGTGGTTGGCCCCCATTGTTATTGCCAAGAAAAGTAATTGCAACAACATCAGACTCTCTGTAGATCTGAGGGACTTTTTATAAGAATATCTGGGTTGAAAGGCACCCGCTCCCCAGGATCCATGAAATATTAAGCACCATGGGGGAAGCAACATGCTTCTCGGTGCTAGACCTTTCAAGTGCATATCACCAAGTTGAATTGCATCCTGAATCCAAGTGGCTTACAGCTTTCACCACTCCTTGTGGTTCATTCATGTTTAATAGGATGCCTTTTGGGCTCGCATCAGCAGCTGCTGTTTTTCAAAAAATTATGCAAAACATTTTGGGTGATGTTCCGAATACTCTCTGTTTCCAGGATGATGTACTTATTTATGGAGCAACAGAGGAAGAACACAACAAGGTTCTGAGAGTCGTCCTTGAAAAATTAAAAACAGCAGGGCTCACTTTAAAAAGGGAAAAATGCAGTTTGAGAGTAAATTCAGTAGAGTATTTAGGGCATGTCATATCTAAAGACGGTTTTAAACCCAACACTTCCCTTGTGGACGCAGTGAAGAATGCTAAAGCCCCTAAAAACAAAGATGAATTAATGTCATTTCTTGGTCTTGCTGAGTTTATGGCAAAGTATGTAAAAAATGTTTCTTCCGTTTCATCAGACCTTAGAGAATTACTGAAAATCACGTCCCCTACATATGGACAGATTGCCATGATCGTGCATTTAAAGAAATTAAATTAGCCATTGTAGATGCTCCCTATCTCTGTAATTTTGACCATAATAGGAAAACAATTCTTACAACTGATGCCAGTAAACTAGGCCTAGGTGCTACATTATCTCAAATTATAGATGGCAAAGAAAGAATAGTAGCTTTTGCGTCTAGAGCTTTAAGTCAAGCAGAAACTAACTATTCAGTTATTGAAAGAGAGACTTTAGCGTGTTACTTGGCCGTAAAACATTTCAAATTTTTCTTATGGGGCACACAATTCACTTTGCGCACGGATCATAAATCTCTGGTATATGTGTTCTCCACTAAAGGATTCAATAATAGCACACCTAGAATTGCTAGATGGATTCTAGGCCTGGAAAACTTTTGTTTTAAAGTTGATTACCTATCGGGCAATAAAAATTATGCAGCAGATTTCCTCTCAAGGGTCCCATTAGACATCGAGGAAAATTTTGAGATTACTGAATTTCCCATTTTATTAGTTGACATACCCTCAATTAGTAATGAAGAATGGAAGACAGCATATCAATTAGATGATACCTTATCTCTTTTGAAAATGAGAGCCCAAGAAGGATGGCCATTAGTAAAGAAAGACCTTGAGGATACCATCAAGGACTTTTGGGAAGTGAGATTAGAAATGAATGAGAAGGACAATTTTGTTCTCAGAAATGATAAAATTATACCCCCTCAGAATCTGAGACACAAAATCATAAAACTCGCTCATGAGGGCCATCTAGGGAGAAGTCTCACCAAAGCCAGGGTCAGAGAAAGATTTTGTTTTCCCAATATGGACTCCATGATTGAGAATGAGGTCAAAGAATGTTCCATCTGTGCGCTAAGTGACAAAACAAAAATAATGCGGAAAACGCCTATTTCTCCAGTACAAATTCCTTACAAGCCGTGGGTGAAGTTAGCTTTAGACATCATTGGTCCTCTCAATTACACCGGGCTTTCAACAAAATTTGCTATTGTACTTATTGATTATCAATCACATTGGATCACCACCAAACTTGTAAATCAAATCAACACCGATTCTGTTATTAACTTCCTGAAAAACATATTTAGCATAGAAGGTATCCCCGAAATTCTCATAACTGATAATGGGGTTCAATTAACTTCAGGGACAATGAGACAATTTCTTGAATCAGTTGGCGTAAAACATTTCACCACCGCGTTATATTGCCCCAGAGCCAAGGGCTTGGCAGAACGGGCCAACCGCATGATTAAGGATTGTATTCAATTAGCTAGTATTAACCGTTTGAATGTTGAAAATGCTATTAGTGAGATGCTGTGGGCCTATTATACCACTCCTAATTCTGTCACAAAAATATCTCCTTTTTCGGCGTTACGAGGCAGAGAACTTTGCACAAAGTTTTTTCCATCTTGGCTGGTTGGGGGAAAGAAAAGTAAAAATACGATTCCACATAATAATACAAAAGTATCAACGCACCAAGAAAGGTATAAGGGAAGATATGATGCCAAATTTGGGGTAAAAAAAACAGCACTGGAAAGAGGGGGATCAAGTGTATATCAAGAAACCTGTGGGATGTTCAAGATCAGGAATGAAAGAGACCAAGTTCATGGGCCCCTTCTGCATTTCTAAGGTGAAAAACAATGTTGTGATATTGGAAAATGGCCATTGTTGGAGCATGGATAGAATTGTGAAACAACTAACACCGGTCACCGGCGAGATTCTAAGAGGGAATCCCAGAAGGAGAGAAACATCCCAAAACGTGCCCCGGAATAGTCTACAAAGGACATCAAGTAACCGTCCTGCCAGACCTCCAGTGTGGCACAAGGATTATATGGTTACTAGATAAGGACTGATGCACAGACTCATTATTCTAAACTCCTAAAGTGTAATAATTACAACAATATTTTGTTTATCATCAGCCTATGTACAAAAGTTAATCTTTTGTAATTTCATTGTGAAGGGAAGATGTGTTGTAACATAGTTCTGTATTCATAAAATATTAGGACTCAGGTTAGGGATTTTATATAAGCTAATAGGAAGTGTTGACGTTAAGATTAATTAAATAGTTAGTAATAGTAGGAAAATAGTAGTAGTAAGTACTTCAGGTTTTAGAGTTGGTATGTTCTGCTCCCCTGTGCGGGAGATGGAATATGGAACGTTCAGACTGTTGGAGACTGGAGGGTGAGATAGAATGTTGGATGTGGAGCTGTGAGGTGGAGGTGAGACGAAGGCTGTGTGAGGGGCAAAGCAGTGGAGAAGAAAATAAAGTCTGAATCTTGAGAAAGAAGATTTGAGTATTGGACTTTATAATAACTACAATCCCTGTGAGGTTGAATGAGTAAAATCACTAACTTAACCTGACCTCAACCCCCTGGTATCTATGGAATGCAACAGATAGACTTGACTTAGATGCTTTGTGTAAAGTATTATTGCAGTACCAAAACAGTAATAAAGTCCAAACACAACACAGGAAAAATCCTGAACCCATTTAGAAAAACAGAAAAATAGAGTAAATTTCAATAAATAAAATTACACCAAAACAGCAAAAATCCACTTAACTGGTGCCTACGTGCAAGTTAAGACTGACCACAGTGGAGTGAGGGTTGAGTACAGAAACCAGGTGTGACCCGGCTGGAAGTTTTGGTTTCAGATTTAGCCTTTGAAATGTGGAGAAAGGCAGCAGGCTGAGTAGTGCTCAAGGGCATCTGATAGCCTCTAGACAAGTTCTCGTGAAGCCAATCAGTTTTGGCAGAAAAGCTCCAAGCAGGAGAAATTTGAATTTCACATCCAGAGAAAGTCAGATGCTTTTAGTGCCTTCACTCTGTGAATATTTCTGTGTGACAACGTAGTCACTTTTTTAGAGCTCGGATTCTTCAATTGGGGCAAAGCTGCAGACTTTAGCCAGAAAGGACTCCACTAGTTTTATTCTTTCTCTGTGAGGGCCCAGTGAATCAGATTTGCTGCTGTGAAAAAGTTCTGAGCTGAAGCAACCTGAATCTTTAGCTGAGCAGCAATGCACCTTCTGTGGATTGACTTGACAGTTTGGTCCTGATTTTCTGGAGGTCTTTGGAGACAAAAAGTTTCTAAGTCACAGGTTTCAAGATATGCTAGGTGGAGTACATTTTGGAGACAGCACTTGGTCGTGAATGCTCAGTCCAGCAGCAGTATTCAGGGCTGGGACTGTGGGAACTGGTCAGCTAGGCTGGTGCAGGAAAGGCCTTCTGTAACTTGTTTTGACCCTGTATATTAAACAGGATGCCATCCTTATAACACTTTGGCTCTACCTGTTTGTCCTGGGTACAAGAAGGAGAGCAGGTCCCAAAATCTAGGCTCTTCTCACGTCACAGACAGTAAGACCAGTCCTCTTCTGTTCTGCAACAGGTTTAGAAAGTGTTTTGAGGAGTTTACTTTGGGCGACATATTTATGCCTGGCATCTGCCAGTCGGTGGGGGTGACTTCTGGCCTGTCCCAAAGTAATTATGTAAAGGTTTCCTAAGGCAACCCTATCCACATTTGCAACCCTTCTTGCATGCCTTGCTGGAAACAATCCCACACTACCCCTGTCTGCCCTAATTCAAGATGGTGAAACCCTTCTTCCCTCGTGCAGAGCTTGTGTGCTCACCTTG
Source organism: Pleurodeles waltl (assembly GCF_031143425.1). Taxonomy (NCBI): domain Eukaryota; kingdom Metazoa; phylum Chordata; class Amphibia; order Caudata; family Salamandridae; genus Pleurodeles; species Pleurodeles waltl. The sequence continues at coordinate 709,562,288 of NC_090437.1, read as the reverse complement.
GAGGTGTTGGCAGGGAAATAAGTAACCCCTCATCTGGGGTCACTCTAAACCCTTTCTGGGGACAGTTTCTCTCCTACAGGGTTTGGTGCCTGCCCGACTGAGGAACATAGAAGGGCCCTGCCCAGGTGTAAGTTAACATATCCCTGTGAAAGGGTAGACCTCTTTGAAGTTAATCAAGTTTCTGGGTACAGCCTACATCGATCATCCTGCAAGAGAGCAGAACACCTAGTTACACCCAATACTTTTGTCTCAGCTTTTGGAGTAAGTTGACACTTAATCAAGGGGGCTATATAGCTCATGGGTGTCTGGTGGGGCTAATGCAAATGGGCTTCCAGAAGCTTTATGCAGGGAAAAGATAACTTTATAAAAGCGATGTACAGAATGGGGGTACGTTTTACTTTTGCATCCCTATCTGAACCCCACTATCAAATGGCAAAAACAGCTTTTCTAGATGAGGAAGCCTTACATATGGTATGTGATATACTTCATCATCGGGCACCTTTACCCCACCCTGGTAAGATGATACAACCAGGGTGGACTTGACCTCATGTTGTGAGAGAGTTCTTTAGGAAACTCATGTCTACCTAAACCAGGGATCCAGATAATATTAAAAATACCTTAGGGTAAACAGCTCTCACTTGCAGAAAGTGAGTTTTTAATCCGTTTTCCTGCAGGCAAGTATGCATGCAGGGAAACAGATGAAAACATTGCTCCCACAAACAAGAAGCTGCTGGTTAAAGCAACTTCCTGCTTGTGGGAGAGTCGCTGGCTCCCACAGGATGCTGGGGGCCGGCAAGGACGACAGGGTCATCCATAATGGGATGGAAGAGAGAGATGGTCATTGCAATGGTCTATCCATGCAATGACTTTTAAAAGTTGAAGGTTCAAATCCTAGTATCTCGTGGCAGTGTGTCTGTTTATTTACTAATATTAACTCTTCCTAGTGATGCAACATTCACATGTGCGCCCTATCAAAATCTTTAGGTTGACTGTCATAGGTATGTCTTGAGAAAGCCTGTTACAGAATCACCTGTGGCAAAATGGTTAAGGTGTCAGACCCTTACACTGGAAGTTGAGGGTTCTAGTCCACGTGTGTCTGCACTTGTTTCTCTGCTATAATTTGTTTTCAACTTCAAATGTTTAAGGTTCATACTAAAAGGATATTTCACCTGTTTTAATTGACAAATAAGTTTGTCTTTTTAATTTGTCCTAAAATATCCCATTCTAAATATGTTTTTCATCAAAGCCTATATTGCTCCCTCTCTCTCAGTCTCTCACTTTTCTCTCTCCTTCTCAGGGTTGGGTGGCTAGGGGGTATGGCAACAGGGACTGGCCACAGGCCATAGACTTTTTAAGACTTATTAAGTGTTTGATTATACGTGCTGCAATGGTGGAGAATAAATAAGCCATTTTAACAGAGCGCTGTCAGTTCTCTCTTGCCATCTGTGATCAATCATGTAACTTGTATTTAAAAATGTGTGAAGAGATATTTATTATGTAATTGACATGAATAAGACAGCTTTGCTGAAATGCGTTGTCAACTAAATTGAAAGTTGACAGCCTGCTGAATGCTCCAGTTGGTTCCTTGAGGAGCATTTGGTTTTGATATATATATATATTCAACTGCAAATAACTTCAAAAAGAAGAGAAAGTTACAGCCCCTCAGGTCACTAAAAATACATTTAATGTGGCAAAAAGAAGAGAAAGTTACAGCCACTCAGGTCACTAAAAATAAATTTAATGTGGCAAAAAAAGCAAAACAGCTAACAAAACTCTAACATGTTTCAGGAGGCAAAGCTCCCTTGTTCACAGAGATATATATATAGGTTAGAAATGGGTCTTTGGTTGGCAGTCAGGTTACCCCCTGTCCAAGCTAGGACCCTCACTGGACTCAGGGTAAGTCACACACAATCCAAATTATCCTGTGCCCACCCTCGGGTAGCTTGGCACTGAGTAGTCAGGCTTAACTTAGAAGGCAATGCGTAAAGTATTTGTGCAATAAATCATACAATACCACAATATAACACCACAAAAATATACCACACAGTGTTTAGAAAAATATGTAATATTTATCTGAAAGATGCAGTCCAAATAAGCAAATGTAGGGATATCACTGAAAGTGATATCAAGTGTCTTTAGAGTTAAAAGGTTACTGTATAAGCAATACAAAGTGTCTTAAGTTCTACCAAAGAAACAATAAGTGTCTCTTGCAGGACAAAGTACCTGGTTTGCATTGAAAAATCCTTGCAAAGGACCGCAGAGGAGGAGATGGAAAACGGTGAGTGTGCGTCGGTTTCGCCACTTCGCACACGGACTTGCGTCGTTATTTTCCATACGGGGAAGACATTGCATTGATTTCGGGTGCGTGGACTTGGATCCTCTTTGCCCCCGGGACGATGCATGGAATCGTGGGCTTGGGGCGCAAGTCACAGCGGCTGCGTCGATTTCGGTAGGCGATGCATAGAATTTTCTTCCGCACGGCAGGAGCTGCGTCGATTCCTCTCAGGAAGTCGGGCGTTGTCGTTCTGAGTTGGATTGCGTCAATCCAGTAGGGCTGTGCGTTGAAGTTCCGGTCGCATTGCTGGTGATGTGTCAATCTTCTGTTTGCAAAGTCGGGCTGCGTCTTTCCGGATTCAGTGCGCGATGAAATTTTCACTGCAAGCAAACTGTGCGTCATTCTTGGCAGGCAGTGCGTTGAATTTTGCCCGCATGGGCATTTCAGCTGCAGGAAAGAAGTCTTTTTGTCCTGAGACTTCAGGGAACAGGAAGCAAGCTCTATCCAAGCCCCTGGAGAGCACTTCTGCAGCAAGGCAAAAGAGCAGCAAGACAGCAGGGCAACAGCAAGGCAGCAGTCCTCTTCAGAAAGCAGTCAGGTAAGTCCTTTAGGCAGCCAGCAGTTCTTCTTGTCAGGGTGCAGGTTCTGGTTCAGGTTTCTTCTCCAGGAAGTGTCTGATGTGGTAGGGCAGAGGCCCTGTTTTTATACCCAAATGTGCCTTTGAAGTGGGGGAGTCTTCAAAGAGTGGCTCAGAAGTGCACCAGGTCCCCTTTCAGTTCAATCCTGTCTGCCAGGGTCTCAGTAGGGGGTGTGGCAGTCCTTTGTGTGAGAGCAGGCCCTCCACACTCCCAGCCCAGGAAGACCCATTCAAAATGCAGATGTATGCAAGTGAGGCTGAGTATCCTGTGTTTGGGGTGTGTCTGAGTGAATGCACAAGGAGCTGTCAACTAAACAAGCCAGACGTGGATTGTAAGGCACAGAAAGATTTAAGTGCAGAGAAATGCTCAATTTCTAAAAGTGGCATTTCTAAAATAGTAATATTAAATTCAACTTCACCAGTCAGCAGGATTTTGTATTACCATTCTGGCCATACTAAATATTACCTTCCTACTCCTTTCAGATCAGCAGCTACCACTCAAACAATGCATGAGGGCAGCCCCAATGTTAGGCTATGAAGGGAGCAGGCCTCACAGTAGTGTAAAAACAAATTTAGGAGTTTTACACTACCAGGACATGTAAACTACATAGGTACATATCCTGCCTTTTACCCACACAGCACCCTGCCCTAGGGGTTACCTAGGGCACACCTTAGGGGTGACTTATATGTAGAAAAAGGGGAGTTTTAGGCTTGGCAAGTACTTTTAAATGCCAAGTCGAATTGGCAGGGAAACTGCACACACAGGCCTTGCAATGGAAGGCCTGAGAGAAGGTTAAGGGGCTGCTGAAGTGGGTGGCACTATCAGTGCTGCAGGCCCATTAGAAGCTTTTAATCTACAGGCCCTGGGCACATATAGTGCACTCTACTAGGGACTTATAAGTAAATTAAATAGCCCAATTGGGTGTGATCCAATGTTACCATGTTTAAAGGGAGAGAGCATATGCACTTTAGCACTGGTTAGCAGTGGTAAAGGGCGCAGAGTCTAAAACCCAGCAAAAACAGTATCTCAAAAGTGGAAGGAGGTAGGCAAAAGTTAGGGGTGACCCCTCTAAGGCTGTCAGGTCTAACAATACACATATATAAAACATACCACAATCTGCTAGTAGGTAGTTAAAGTTAGGGCCATTTTTTCTATAGAAGAAACATTTTTTGATATATCTTTGTCGACGTTTGACAAATGTTCACTAAATTTTCTCAAAAAGAGTGCCGGTGATTCTTGTTGCACATGAAAAGTTTTGGGATGATCTATTCAAGCAGGGGCAGAGAAAAAAGGAGGGCTCAAAACAGGGCTCAAAACAGTGCATTCCCCATGGTAATTCCCATGGACTCTTGGGACACACCTACAGCCTGAACTGCTGAACGGAATTACACCAAATTTGTCTGAAAGGTAATTGTTAGTTCACATATGGGCCTTTTTCTTGTTTGATGTTTGAGAGAGATTAGGGAAAATCCAAATTTGTATAACTAGGGTCGTGAATTATTTGTGACTGATTCATGACTATCCAGGAATGAATGTGTGAATGGATGGGCTGTAATTGGCTGGCCACATCCTGGACATAAAGCTGAGGCTACTATTTTAAGGTCTTGGGACACGGTACCACGGGCCTGAAAAACAAAATGAAAAGTAGCATATTGGGTCAGGGTGGAGGAACACTGACCCCAGGGATGTGATATAGGGGGTCAAATTATGGGTTTAAAATGATTTTTTTCACTTTGTGCGATATTCACGAATATGTCGCAATGTTCTGTGCGGCCCCATGTAACGCTTCAATGAATTTGCGAATAGTCATGAATATTTGTGAATATTTGCAAATTAGCAAACAAAAACTTTAAAAAAATTCACAGACTCATTCATACACTAATTAATTCATTCTTAGATGCACTCAGGGACTCATGCGCCCACTCACACACCCACTCAGACCCACTCATAGACTCACCCACCCTCTTTCAGACCCACTCAGACACTCATGCACCCACTCACAGAGACAGGCCCTGTGGTCAACCTCCACTGAGCAGTGCTGTGCAAGGTTGGATGGTTATAAGGGCGTGGCTGCAGGGTCTGGCCCTGCAGCCAACCACCACTGCGCACGGCCAAAGGCCATGGGTGGCTGTGGTTGGATTAAAGTATAGTAATTAGGCATTATAGTTAGGTTTTGAATGTATTGATACAAAACCATAGAAATTCAGCAGTTATAGTTAGAGTTATTTCAAGTAACTATAACTCTCGCCCTAAGGTAACAATAACTCACACCTTCACCACGCACAGCTTATTACTCCACATATATCATTGATGACACCTTCTATGGAATATTTGGTATTATCACTGCAACATTTGAAATAAAATTATTGATGAGAAAACTGTGCATGATGAGGGCATGTGTTAAAGTACCTTATAGTTACTCTCTGTTATGTCTCCCTGTACAGCCCCCCGGGTAATGGCGTGACAAAGTCGCAAACCCTGGCACTGAACCAAAAGAAAATACACATTCACAGACACACTCATGCACTCACTGACAGACCCACTGCATTGCATGTGTGTTTTTGCTTTGTGAATTTAGATTTCCTTTCAAATTTAAAGAGTGCTTGTGTTTATTGTGTAAGAAAAAATGCAGAGTATCAAGTTGCTGACATACACTCTATTGCCTTCATCTGTAAAGTGTACATCATCTCTGTTATACATCTTATCCATGTAAAATTGCTGTGTATTATTGTAGATAGAGCCCAGGTTATGGTATTTGAGGAATGCTGAAAAAGTTTTTTTAACATGGCTTTGTCAATCTGTGGACAGAATTGATTTGACCATTTCCATTTCTGCCTCTGGCTTATGTTAGAGAAAACAGAGGCAGTGCGAGGGAAAAGATGCATTAATTGAACAAAGGTATTCTTCAGTAGGATTTCCAATCCTACCACGGTCAGTATACCCAGGTTATTACCACAACGGTGCACAATCATGAGGCGAGGTGGTTGACAATCGCTAATGCTTTCAACCAATGGAAGCAATTGCTGCCACATTAACCCTCGCTGGCCAACCCAAGTAATATCTACATTAGGCAGACCCAGGTCCCTATCAATGCCACTATTTCTAGCATACTCACTTGCCCAAAAAAACAAAGCTGTAGCCTACAATCCACACTCTGAACATTTTGAAAGGAAGGAGCAGTTGCACACAGGAGAAGGCTGCAGTTGAATGAAGGAGTTCTCAAAATGTGAGGTTGTTAAAATGGAAGGAGAACCTCATTTAAAAAAAGCACATATTCAATTGGATGTTGTAAAAACAGTGATTTTTAAACAAGTAATCCCATTTTGGATATGGTGACATTCAGTAATAACTAACCACACCTGCTACCTCACACAGTAAAGCTAGACTGCTGCTAACCAAAAATACTATGAACTTCTGAACTCCTGGTTCAGTAGAGTGTTCTACAGGAGATTGCTATGGTGCCTGTGGACATACAGTGTGGGGGGAAGAGTAGCTCTTAAAGGAGACAAACCTTTTTATAAAAGAGAGCTTATGGTGGAGTAGGACCTGCAAATAAATTATTTTACCTAATTTTATAATGTAGACAAAAATGTATAAGAAAATATTAGGAAGTATATTCTCAATCCCCCGACTAGAGTCGCAACTCCATCGCAAGGTCTCATAGGGGATCTGTGCGGGGGGATGCTACGGAGTTGCGACTCCAGCAGCACACAGTAGGAAATTAGGCTTCTTACCAAAAATACAAGAAAGGGTTACCATTCTCTAGTCATTGAGATGTGGGATAACATGAGTAAAACATGAAACGCAGTTGATAACTAGGACAGTATCACCGAGAGCAAAGGTGAACAGGTTGCCATTACTAGTTCCTTGGACTTAGAGTGGTGTATCATTATTATTCTGAAATTTCACTATTAAATAAAAAAAGACCCAAAGCGATATTGTCATAATATTTAACCTGTCAATGGAAGATATTAACAGGTATGTGACTAAAAGTAATAGTTTGAAAGCAAGCTTCTTTGTAAATAAGAGTGATAAAAGTGTATATCATGTCAATAAAACTATAGTAACTCACTAATAGCCAGAAAGATATTGACACTTTTATTTGTATATATATATATATATATATATATATATATATATATATATATATATATATATATATATGTATGTATGTATATATATATATATATATATATATATATATATATATAGTACTAGCCTTAATGTTTTAGAAACTTATTACCAGTAGAATGTTTAACATCATGCCTTTTGTTTAGAACTGTAGATTTTATACGTACACTTTATGGAGCAAGTTTAGTTGGAACTTATATCCACTTAGATAAGCATACAGTTACTTTTTTAGTACATAGAGGTTAGGTTTAAATTAGAATGTAGATCTATTTATAGACAGAGAGATATCTTGCTTGCTGTCTTGCTGTGTTGCATTACGGCACTGGGAAAGGGGAGAAATGTGCTGTTTCCACAAGATATAATGCAGTCCTGTCATCTCTCTCTGTGCTGATGGATAAATTAGTACCTACTGCCAATGCAGGTACCCTGTAATATGGCACAAGGGTACCTGCGTACTATGGATGATTGTTTTTGTGAAGTAAGGCTTACCTCACTGCACTAAAACCAATCATAATAGGTGTTTTACTGTTTATATGTGTGCTGCACACTGATGTATACACCAGTAGTATCAGGTGCACCCTAATGCATACAGTGTTAACTTGACATATGCATACAGTAATAGACACAACTACACATTGTTGCATAAAAAGAGACTTGGAGGCAGACACTGATTTGGTGAGAGAGCCAGCCAATTTATAAAAAAGATGTACTGTGCCTACAATATATTTATGTGACTGATTCTATGAAGAACATGTTGTAATGATATGTAATTGTACATTTTGTGATGTAAAAGTAAATCTGTTGTTATATTTTTTGTGTTTCAGATATTTATTTTCACTAAGAAGAGACATTCAAGATGCCAAAAAAATCTGAAACAAAACAAAATTGAGGAAAGCCTACTATCTACTTGCAACACAAAATCATACATGCAAGATGAGAATATTGTGTTTCAAAGAGAAAAGAACCACTGATATGAGAAGCAGAACATTTCTTTAAACTATATGTGGGCAATTGCAAAGAATGATGTAAATAATAAAGAAGGTTTTGAAGTCAACCAAGAAAGGACAAAAGTTACATGACAGAGAGTAAGAATTCAGAGACAAACTCAGATAGCATCAACAGATCAAACAAATTAGAGTTAGAAAGTTTCATGCCATAGTCATTCAGAATCCTTTTAGAAATATGAAGAAATACAAAAGGAGAAGGGAAGTACTGAAACAAAAAGAACAACTTGAAGCTGTAGTTAATAGGGCATTTGCCTTAAAGATGAAGCTCCTTATTTTGATTCTCAGTAGAATGAGAACACTGGAGAAAACAGAGTTATCTATGAAGAGATGCTGTCAAAGGAAAAGACTTGTTTATAAAAGTAATTTTTGTAAAATCTTTAGAGGTGAATGGAAGCATACCTCCAGTTCAGAGCCTTTCTTTTACGAAGAAGGGTATTGCAAGAGAACACATTAGTGTATGCAGTTGACTCAACTGGTCGATGTTATAACATTAAAGATGGCAGTCTCATTGAAAAGGAAGCGATTGTTCCAAGAAATTAGGAAGAGGTGCTAGCTGAGGAAGTTCAAGGAAGGCGTAGCTAGGCTCCTGTTTACAAATGCAACTGTAGAAGTATTTATAGTATTCGGCAGCAGTCTATTCATTTGTTACACACCTTTATATGTGAGATTTCATGTAGAACTGGGAAGCAAACAATTTCAATTTTTCAATGATTGGATCCATGTAAAGTAAAAAAGCTTCCAAATCTACAAGGACATTCATTAGCAGGTTTATGGAAGAAAGTGTGACATAGCACCTTTCATCACTTTAGAATGTTGGCATTTCTCCATTCAAAAATACAAACTTTAGTTAAGAGACTTTACTTTGTGAAGTGAAGTGAAGACTTTAGCGTTATGTTTAGGAGAGATAGACAGAGTACTTTTGCATGGTACTGTACAAGAGGTATAACAAGTTTGTGAGGATGTGCCGTTTCGGTTCTTTGGTCCTGAAAAAGAATCTAGAGAGAAGAAGGAATTTGTAGGTACAGGTATTGAGAAACAGAGCACAGGTATTTCTAATGAAAATTTTGACAAAGAGATTATAAAGTTTACCACAATTTGTTCTAAAAGAACAAACTATATTTGCACTTGTAATAGATGCACTTACTACAAAAGTCAAACAGGAAACACGAAAGTGTATTTTGCAAAAATGAAGGGGAAAACATAAAAAAGTGGAAAGAATTTGTCGCTTATTTATTTGTAGAGAAGTGTTTTGACTTGTCCATGCAGCAAGTTATACGTAAGTACTGCTATGATAGGTTAGAGGATCAGAAAACTCCAGCTAGAGCAGTGTATAACAGGTTAGAACTTGTGAGTATTCCAGAACAATTGCAAGACTTAAATGTATATGAATTTATCCTTATAGAATATGTACATCCATTTCAAGCAATTGTACAATTGCAGACAAAAACAGATAGTTGCATCCGAAGGAGTTATTGGAAGGCCTTAAGCAAAGAGTAGTGTATTTGACATTAGCCTTTTAAAAAGCTTTGAAATGGTATGAGTAGTCAAAGTCAATGAAGAGCCACTTATCATTCTGGTAAATGGTGTACCTACTAAGAATAAAACCATTTAGCAAGAAATGGTTGATGTTAATAAAGTTAAACAAGCAACGTTATACCTGGTACAAAATAATATTTATTATAAAAATATTGAAGTGGAACCTGATGTACCAAATGTTGATGATGACAGGTTACCAGGAAGTGGTCAATAAGAAAAAGTAGATCCTTCCCGATCAGAGAAAATTTATGAGCACTACACCATCCATCTGTTACATTCCAAATAAGTCATTGCTGATTCTATAGGCCTTTTTCAAATGAAGCAAGCTAAAGGAGCTCCATTGAGTATGTGGGAAAAATGTTTAGAGGCTTGCTGTTTTCCCCAATATTTTCCCATTGAAGTAGGAGGTCAGTATGATGAGAGGCCTATACAAATATCAGCAGCTGAATACTGATCAACATGATTATACTCAGAGTATCCAAGATTCAGAGACTGTATCCCTTACATATTTCACAGTCTGTTTGAGAGGGACTTGTCTAGACTTTCATATGCAGTGAATCATATTCTAAAAACAGGAGTTAATCTTCAAAATATGTCTGCAAGAGATTCTATTAAAAAAGTTCAAGAAAAGGATGAAAACTTAGGATATAACTTAATTCATTAAATGGCATGCCAACATAGCACTAATGAATACTAGTACTGTCGTCATGGAGATCTGAAGTGTATGCTGAGAAACCTAGGACCATCAACCTGGTTTTTGACATTGAGTTTTACACAGTATTATGGGATAATCTTATTGAATTTTTGAGAGAAGCAAACTCTAATCTGAAAGATGTCAGTTTGAAGACAGCTAGAGAACTGTGCTCATTAGATCCTGATAATGTTTGCAGATATTTCAACCACAGGTTCCAAATATGCTTGCTTTTATCTACAACAAAAGAAATCCTTCTCTTGGAGAAGTAAGTGATTTCTTGCGGCGGAAAGAGTATCAGGCAAGAGGTGCTCCTAACATTCATATGCAACTATGAATAAAAGATGCACCAAACTTTGGAGCAGAAAGTGATGAGTCTGTGTTGTCTTATATACAACAGTATGTCACATGTATTAAACCAAAAGAGAGTGGTGAAAAAGGTCTCAGAGAACAAGTTTTGCGTTTTAAAACTCGTAGATGTGGGAAGTACTGTTGTCATAAATGTTAACGGTGGCTAACGCCATTCCAAAGCGCCATGCGGGCGCCTTATTTATTGGATGACGTTAGCCGGCGCTGCGGACTGGTGTGCGTAAAAAAAAATGACTCACACCAGGCAGCGCCGGCGTAGGAGAAAATGGAGCTTGGGCGTCAAAAAATGGGTCAAGTCAGGTCTGAGGCAAAATTTTGTCCTCAACCCGATTTGCCCCTTTTTTTTTTACGCCCAACCCCCATTGAAATGACTCCTGTTTTAGCAAAGACAGGAGTCATGCCCCCTTGCCCAATGGCCATGCCCAGGGGACTTATGCCCCCTGGGCATGGTCATTGGGCATAGTGGCATGTAGGGGGGCACAAATCAGGCCTCCCTATGCCACAAAAAAAAATCGAAAAAATATACTTACCTGAACTTACCTTAACTTCCCTGGGATGGGTCCCTCCATCCTTTGGTGTCCTCCTGGGGTGGGCAAGGGTGGCAGGGGGTGTTCCTGGGGGCATGGGAGGGCACCTCTGGGCTCCTTCTGAGCCCACAGGTCCCTTAACGCCTGCCCTGACCCAGGCGTTAAAAAACGGCACCCATCAGGCTGGGCGCCGTTTTTTAAGGCCTGCCCCCTCCTGTATGTCAAAATGACGTCACAGTATAAATATGGGGCACAGGCCTTAAAGTCATTTTTTAGAAGGGAACGCCTACCTTGCATATAATTAATGCAAGGCTGGTTCACCCTTCTAAAAAATGACGCACATGGTGGAACTTTGACGCCCGCGGGGTCGGATGTCAAAGTATAAATATGGGGCAGTGTTTGCGCCGAATGTGCGTCAAAAATGTTGACGCACATTCGGCGCAAACAGAGTATAAATATGCCCCTTACACTTTACTCCAGCTCCAGTTATCTCTTATTAGTGAAATATAGACAGTGTCTAGAAGCCAGGCTCTCTAAGGGTAGTGTGGATGAGCAGCCAAGGCCTATCTAGGAGACATGTAAAGCTCATGCAATACCACTGTAGTCACATAGTACTCACACACATGAAGGGAAATACTTAGTATTACAAAAATAAAGGTCCTTTATTTTGGTGACACAAATGTCAAAAATACCATAGAGACTATACTCCCTTAGGAGGTAAGTAATACACAAATTATATACACTAGTATGCAGAAATAGCTGTAAAATAAGTTAGAAAACAGTGCAAATAGTGAAAATCACAATAGTTAGAAATGGGCCTCGGGGGAACAAAAACCATATACTAAGAAAGTGGAATGCGAATGACAGTTTCCCACCTAGTCAAGTTAAGTGTGTAAAGGGGCCCTGGGAGTATTAGAAAACACCAAAGGTAAGTAATAGAACCCACCCCAGAGCCCAGGAAGCAGGAGTAAATCACAGTAACTTTCCTAGAACACACACAAACACAAGAAAGTAAATAATGCAAGAACCAGAAGAGACTGCAAGACACCAATGATGGATTCCTGGACCTGAAGACCTGTGGAAGAAGAGGACAAGTCCAAGAAGCACAGATGAGTCCAAGGAGAACAGGAGCCCCTGCTAACCTAGTTAAGGTGCAAAAGAAGAACAACCGGTGAAGAACAACAGTCAGTACTGCACCCAAGAAGATGGATGCAGGTTCCTGGTTGGTGCAGATGATGTCCCACGCCAGATGGAAGATTGCAGTCTGGTTTGCGTCGCTGGATTCTGCCAACAAGCTCTGGCACATGCAAAGCTCGCGGTTAGCGGAAAATGGCTCTGCCTGGGACCAGGAGGGACCTGGCGGACTCTACCCAGGAGGAGGAATCAAAGGGGGCTCTGAGCAACTTGGAGAGCCCTCAGAAGACCTGGCAGCACACACAGGAGTCCCACATCATGGGGACAAAGAAGGTGCGAAAGGAGGCCCACGCAGCACTACAACAAAGGGTCCCATGCCGCGGGACAACCATGCAGGAAGTTGTGTATCACAGGATCGAGTGCCAGGGGCCAGGGCTGCATAGTGCATGAAGAACTTCAGGGAAGGATGCCAACAAGCCTTGCAACTGCAAAACATGCAGTGCACGGGGGTACTGTCTTGCTTGGATATGCAAGCTCTTACCTCCAGCAAAGGTGGACAGTAGGAGTTCCTGGAGGGTCGAGATGCAGGTTCTTCGGTACGAAGGTGAACTAAAGGATAAAGAGGAATCCTGCTGGAGTCTTGCAATCCAAATCTGAAGAGCCACCCAAGAGAGATACTCTAAATAGCCCTTAAAGGGGGATTGGTTATCTACACAGGTAAGCACCTATTAGGGGAGGGCTCTGATGTCACCTGCTGGCACTTGCCACTCAGATGCTCCCAGAGTTCCCTGCCAACTTCGAATTCAAGATTACAAAACCCAGGGATCCTCTGGAGGAGCTCTGAGCACCACCCCTGAGGTCGTGATGGACAGGGGAGTGGTCAGTCCCCTTTCCTTTGTCCAGTTTCGCACCAGAGCAGGGACTGGGGGTCCCTGAACCGGTGTAGACTGGATTATACAAAGTAGGCACTAAATGTGACCTTAAAAGCATTTCCAATGGCTTGGGGAGGCTACCCCTCCCAAGCCTGTAAAATCTATTTCCAGAGGGAGAGGGTGTAACACCCCTCTCCCAAAGGAAATAATTTGTTCTGCCTTTCTGGGCTTGACCTTCTCAAGCAACAGGAGAGCAGAAACCTGTCTGAGAGGTGGAGGAATAACAATTCTGAGGGTCCTCTGAGGAGTACCAAGAGTGCATGGAAACATACAATTAATGCCTGCAAAAGCCTTAAGGTATGATTCCAACATGTTTGATGCCAAATATACCTATTTTCGGAGTTACCATGATGTAGCTGGATATAGGTAGTGACTAATGTCCAGTACATGCATAAAACGGCATCCCCGCACTTACGTAGTCTGGGAAAGTGGTCCTAGACGATGGGGGGGCACCTCTGCTAGTGCAGCGGTGCCCTCACACACAGGTACTCTGCACCCTGCCCTAAGGGCTGGAGGGCCTGCTATCGGGGGGTCTTATAAGTGACCTGGTGCAGTGTAAATGGCAGTGAAAGTGTGCATGCACCTTTTCATACAGGCTGCAATGATAGTCCCTCAGAAGCCTTTGGATGGGCTCCCTATGGGTCACAAAAGAAATGCTGCAGCCCATAGGGATCGCCTGGAACCCCAATGCTCTGGGTACTTAGTTACCATATGCTAGGGACTTATAAGGGGGCACAAGTATGCCAATTTTGGATGAAATACTGGTTACCAGTATAAAGCGACAAAAGTTAGAGGAGAGAGAGAGAGTGTAATCACTGGGGGCCTGGTTAGCAGTGAGCACAGTCAAGCACACTGACATCAGGCAGAAAATGGGGGTAACCAAAGCAAAAAGAGGTTACTTTCCTACACCTATCCAGCCACTCATGCATCCAGCCAGTCACTCACAGAGCCACTCAACAGTCACTCACACATACACTTACCCATACAGTCAGTCATGCACCCATTCATTCACCCATACAGCCACTCACAAACCCAGTCGTCACTCAACCATATAGACTATCACACACCCAGTCTTTCACCCATACAGTCAGGCATGCACCCATTCACTCACCCATACAGCCACTCATGCACCGACTCACTCACCCATACACCAACTCACACAACCAGTCACTCACCCACACAGTCATTTATGCACCTATTCACTCACCAATATAGTCACTCATGCACCCAGTCACTCACCCATACAGTCACTCATGCAACCATTCTCTTAACCATACACCCACTCATGCACCGTCACTCACCCATTCACCCACTCACACACTCAGCCTCTTTCTCATATACAGTCACTCATGCACCCAGCCACTCACCATACAGTCACTCATGCACCCATTCACTCACCCATATAGCCACTCATGCACCTAGTCATTCAACCATAGAGCCACTCACACACCCAGAAACACACCCATAGTTGTGATTTGAGAGGGAGGTTTAAAAGCATAGGGTAGTCTCTCCTCATACTCCAGTATGCACATCTAATATCCAACAGAGGGTTCTCAGTGGGGAGGCTAGTTCCTCCCATATACTACTACTATTTCCCTACAATTGTGTTGAGATCCTGTAAGAGTCTTGTGAGAGTTGAATGCAAGCTTCAGGGAGTGGAGCTGGCCACATGAGGGCCGTATGATTGTGTAAGCTTCTGACAAGACCCACATGGAAAATTACTGAGACTGCCATGAGATGTTTTATGATCAAACATTTTTAAATATAATTTAGGTATTTTTTTTTAAATATAGCACAAAAACATACACCAACAGCATCTCTTCAAAAACAAAGAAGAAAAACATTTACAAAAAAACTGTTAAAAAACTACTGTCTAGGGGGGCACTTGTGGTCTTGCACAGTCTTGTCCAGGGCAGACCTGCTTGTCTCTGATGAACAAATGATCTGCTTATACAAGCAGAAAAATAGTGCTTTATTCAGGTAAGCAGAGTGATTGTCCACCTGTGCACCTAGAACCTGCACAGGAAGAATATCTCCTGGAGCAAATTATGTTGAAGCCCCTGTAGAATTGTCAAGTTCTGAAACATGAGCCAACTGTCCCAAAGCAAGCCTTTACAGATGCATGAACCTGTGGTGTCTCCATATCCTTTTGATAGTATTTTTGCTCCCCCAGCTGAACTCTTTGCTGCAAGGTTTAGAAAAAACATACTTGAAGAAACTTTCTTGCCACCTGGCCTCATTTCAAAGAATTGGCACACCAAGGATTCCTTGGGTGGCTGAAATGGCTGAGCTGGTGCAGAAACCTCTAGATGTTCATCTGAATCTGATGAAGACATCTTTCTGTTGAAAGGGAAACAGGATAGGAGAGTAAGCCAAATATGTCTACTCTCCCCAAAGTCAAATAATTAAATAAAGTAAAAAAGATGGAATTTCCTTCTAAATAAAGACATCCATATGAACCAATCACAATCCTTTTTTAGGGTGTGCTTCTTCTCCCAGACCTCTTGTGAGTGTCACACGGGTGTCTTGCGAGACCGTAAAAAAACCTTCCTTTATATCTCTATAGAATAATACGTAATTCTTTTTTTTACCGAAACAACATGTTTAATGTTCGAATTTGTTCAAAAGTATAGTAAAACACAGTAAATAACTTCATTCTAAAGGTAAAAACTTGTGAGTGGTTTGTGAGAGCCAAACAGGAAGTACAGCCTTTGGGAATCCGAGCAGGGGATTGTGCATTTGGCTTTTGCAAGCGTCTCGCTAGCGCCATCACTTTTAAAAATAAATAAATATCCAACTGTCTTTTATTCACTATTCTATTATAAATTATCCTTAGTTAATAACTAAAACTTGATAAAGAATCATATCAATAGATGACAATAAAATGTATAACTTCATGATCTCCAAAGTGTCTCATGAGCATCTCAAGAGGCTCTTGTGAGATGAATGACACTTCTGGTAATATGTTTCGATATCAGAATTCCAATAACTGAGCAAATAAACAATTTCTATTGAGTATTTACCTGTTTAATACCCACACACATTTTAGAATGAATTTGCAACTGTAAACCGTATCCTAATATGTTACAATAAAAAACATTATTTTTCTAAAATAATGTCTGAATACAACGTATAACATGAAGTCATTCTACCATACATAAACTCACAAAAATATTAATTTACTTTAAAAAGACCCTAGAAACTCAATGCGAAAATCAAAGGTTTAAGTAACATTATATTTAGGTGAATTTTTCAGTGACAACATTAATGTTTTAAACTACAAAATCACAGAAATGTATCAGTTATAATTAGCAGCACCAACTGTAACTTGCACCCCCATGCACTGCTTATGACCTCACATTTGACATCACTCATGACATGCTCTATGACATCACTGATGACATCTCAAATTACATCATTGATGACATCACTGATGACATCATCCAACGTTCACTTTCACACATTTTTCTCTTTAAATTAGAATGACAATAGAAGCCTGACAGTAAGTACAAAATAGCTCAGGTTTAAGTCACCTATTACTACTGCCAGCACACATACATCTCATTTAGATGGTGAAAACAAGTATTATATGCTGCATTCAGCCTACAGTCTATAATATACAGGTACCATAGATCAAATTAACAATTGACCACAAAATTGAAATTCAGCTGTTATAGTGAGAGTTATTTCAATTAACTATAACCTGTGCACTAAGGTAAATATATCTCGCTCCCCCACCATGCACAGTTTTCTCATTAATAATGATACTGCAAATGCTGGCTATATTATCAATTATGTTATCAAAGATGTTATGAGTGTCGTAATATAGTTAGAAGTGATGAGGGCGCAAGATATAGATACCTTAGGGAACGAGTTATTGTTACTTGAAATAACTCTAACTATAACTGCTGAATTTCTATGGTTTTGTACATTTAAAATGTGAGCCTAACTATAACGTTCCGGTAACCTTTGGGTTTTGAAGTGAATTTTTTTTTTTTAAATTCTATGTACTAACGTCCCTTTAGCCTTTGGTTTTTCAATGAATTTCTAAAGTAATTTTAATTACTATACATGAATCCAGCTACTGCCTTTGGCCGTGCATGGCACAGGGAGGCCACAGGGCCTGGCCTGGGGACAACCCCCTATAACCATACACAGCCTTCAGCTCTCTCAAGGCCCGCGGTCCCACTGGCTCCTGTCTATACCGTGCATGTGGGAGCAATGTTTTCATGTCTTTCCCTGCCCACTTGTTAGTGGGTAGGGAAAAAGATGAAATCTCTGCTTTCAGCAAGCAAGCTGTTTGACACCTCCCACTTGCTAAAAGCGGAGTTATGTTTGCTTTTGCTTGGTCGGAGCTATCAGCAAACATATACCCGCCGAGGGGGGGCACCTAGAGAGCTAGCAGGAGCTGTTCCTTGAGGGTTGCGGTCACCAAGGCCATGTATGGCTCGAAGAGAGGAGCCTGCAGGCCCCCTATCTACATTGACATTCATTTTCCTAGGGAGGTGGTGGTTTCCAGGGCCTGGGGTGTCCATGCGGGCCCCCACATACATTGTCTGATTTGCCAAATGTATTAAATGAGGTGAGGTATTTATCTTCAACCTCAATTTCAATATGGGGTGGAAGTTTTAACTCTCACTGGTAAGTCGAATTGGGATGCAGAAGAGGGCAAATATGTGAAATGACTGCTTATGCTTTCCCCAGGTAAAGTATGATCCAGGCTATAATGGCTGAATGCCAAATGACAGCGTGGAGTTACTTGGGAATGCAAGCCGCATTGAAATTTTGGTTGAGTCTGTCTGAAGAGGGTATCCCCAAAATTGCATGACTATGTAAAAGGGAAATAAGAATAAGTTATTTGAATTCTGCCTCCCAAGTAAGAGTTTGGCTAGAGAAGGTCTGTTTTACTTTGGGTAATAAACCACTAAGCATGAGCTGCACTCCATGGTAAATAAAAGTGCCAGAGAAGGGGATTTATGTTATACGGAGGGTAAAATATCTACCCATTTCATGGTGCGTGGGTGGAGAATGAGGATATGTTTCCGTATATAGAGGCTTTGCCTTATACCAAGTTAAGGAACGCAGTGTACAAATTTAGGGTTGGGCTAAACCTATGTTACATGGATTTAAAAACAAGAGCCATAACGAGGTATGATCTGGGCCTATGTACATGTGGCCACAAAGTAAAATGTAGTGGCCAACATATTTTATTGGATTGCTTGTGGTTCTTACATGAACAGAAAAAGTTTTGAAAGCCAATTGTTAGGGAATATAACGTTATTAACTGGGATCAAGCTCTCAACCTGCTGGTAGATATGAGATTTGTGAACATGACATGTGCTTTAGGAGAATTTTTAACTGAAATACTGAGTTCCTTAATGGGGCACTCTGAAGCCTTGCAAGGGGTGAGAGAGCTAGTACGTGACGTTTAACTAATTAAAGGTAGTTTTATAAGGATCACAATGTTTTTAATTATGGATTATATGGGAAGGAATATTTAAGTGTTATCTAATATGTACTTATTGGAAAGGCTTGCATGCTCAAGAAATGCAATTAGTTGCATCTTTGGGTGTTGCAAGGATTGCTGTTGTATTGAATAATGCTGTCCTGTATATTAGAATCATGAGATGATGACACTCCTATTTGTATATTTAGAGTATATTGTGTTCAGTAATGATTTAATTGTGATTTCAATTGACTTGCGCTATGTTTTAGGGCTACTTCTTAATAAAGCTTGCTTTTAAAAGGTACATATAGAACTACTTGTTTACCCATTCAGCTACAGAGAAACCCACTCACACAGTAAAAACAGCTACTGACATAGCCAGTCACCCAACTGTACAGCCAGTCACACAACCACTCACATACTAATGCAGACACTCACATATCCACTCAGATGACATATATTACAAATACTATCACTGATCAATAGCTCTGGAAGAGCACTAATTTAACTTATGCACTACCTTGGTATTTATCTTTAACTCATGTAAACATTTTTTACACACTTACATCGACAGGATAATTTCATCAATTATGTCATCAGTGATGTCATTTTAGATGTCATCAGTGGTGTCACTGACCATGTCATGAGTGATGTAATATGTGAGGTCATAAGCAGTGCATTGCGGGGGTGTAAGTTATAGTTAGGGCTAATAACTATAACTGCTGAATTTCTAAGGTTTTGTACAAGTAAATTAAGTACCTAACTATAACGTCTCTGTAACTTTTGTTTTTTCAGTGAACTTCTAATGTTTTTTTTTATTCTATTCCCTAACTATAACTAGGCCCTGCTCATGGAGTTTTTGGAATTCAGCCACTTCGCGCTATGTGGAGTAGCACGGAGTTCCTGAATCCCATGCTAGCCGGCACGGAGAAGAGTTTTTTTTGTGGTCGCATTCACAAGATTTGTTTTTTGGTGGTCACTCGACTTGAGGTCTACTTGAGATGCATTTAAATCTAGTCAGAATTGTTTTTTGAGTGGATTTTCATCTCCAATGGACCCTTCAAGTTGTTCTTTTAGTGTAAGAAGCCTTTTTTTTTCAAACATGAAGGAAGTGCACCGATAGTTCAACTTCCCGTTCCTGTCCAGCAGGCTCCTGCCAGTGCTTTGTTCATCTCCTAGTCACTTTTCACTTGGATTTCAAGGTGGAAGGATCACTCTCTTTGTCCCCCCGATATATACTTTTGGATGCAGGACTTTGTTTTTGTGGTATCACACAAGTAAGTTCAAAATCTATTGTATAAGGGTGTTTTTTTTATTTGCTTAGGCCTGCTCCAGTATTTCTTCGTACTTTGATTTGATTTTTACATTTTATAGTGGTGGGTGGCCTAGAGTTAAAAGTAGGGGCCTAGTTATATATTTTAATTTTTATTGATTTTTCATCTTGTGTAAAGGAAAGCTGTTGCTCAGCTCAGTATCTTTCCTCCATGTTTGTTACATTTGCAATATTGATTTATTTTACTATGTGGCCTAGACTTCCAAGAGACCATCTAGCAAGTGGGCCCAGTACTAGTAGTCATTGCTGCATGAAATAAATGTTTCTGTGGTATATAGTTTTAAAACATCATTTAGGGCAGGGATGGTATTGGATTAAATTACAGTTGTTGGCCATTGTGTGCATTTCATGTTTTTCTTTTGCAAAAAGTGTATATGTTTTGGGATAACAATTAATGCCATAGGAGGATGTGTGTTGTTGTAACATGTTTGTAGCTTAGTTAATTTTCATGTCTTGCATTGCTGAATTAATGTTAGTGTTTTCTTCAGTGTAACCACCATACCTTCTATTTCTTGTCTGTGTGTGTGTGTGTGTGTGTACGTAAGGGTTTGATACTGTCCACCATTTGTCTTTGTTCTTCATGCCATGTGGCCAGTGGCCACTTTGTGTAGTCTATGTGCATAGGCCTAAATGTGTTCTTTGTGCTCCAGACCTCCTTGCTCTCTGCGGTTGTTTGACCATGTTGCTGGCAGCCATTTTGTGCATCGAGCCGTGTGTGTTTTTGCCATAGGCTTGCATGTGGTCTTTGTTCTTCATGCCTCCTTGCTCTCTGTTGATGTTTGACCATGCGTCTTGAAGCCATTTTGTGCATCCAGTCAGTGTATTATTGTCATAGGCTTTAATGTGTTCTTTGTTCTCCTTGCTTGCTGTTGTTGTATAACCATGTGGCTGGAGGCCATTTTGTGCATCCAGCCAGTGTGTTTTTGCTGCAGGCTTGCATGTGTTCTTTTTTCTCCATGCCTCCTTGCTCCCTGCTGTTGTTTGACCATGTGGTTGGCAGCCATTTTGTACATCCAGACAGTGTGTTTTTGCTATAGGAATGCATGTGGTGACACCCACGGCTGTGGGGAGGGGCTGTGAACCCCCTGCATTCTTAATGTATTCAGCCAGGGGGAGGTCCCTGGGACTGTGGGGGGCCACTTGGCCCCACACATATAGATAGAATTTTGCCCTGGGTAGGTGGTGGTCCCTGGGGCTGTGTTGGGGGCCATGCAGCCCCCCACCCCATGTTCCTAATATTTTTCACCTCGGGGAGGTGGTGGTCCCTGGGGCTGTGGGGGGCGCTTGTCCCCCCATTCTTAATCTATTTCATCCCATGGAGGTGGTGGTCCCCAAGGGCTGCTGCCCCTGCATATAATTAGGCATGAGCCCATTGGAGGTGGTGGTCCCCGGGGCTGCGGGGGGTGGGCGGCCCCTCCACATTTAATTAGACATGAGCCCGGGGGCGGTGGTGGTCTCCGGGGCTGCAGGGGGCTGGTGTCCCCCCAATTTTTATTAGATATGAGCCCCAGGGAGGCAGCTGTCCCCAGGGGTGCGGGCGAGCCAAGCAGCCCCCGCATTTAATTAGACATGAGACCTAGGGAGGTGGAGCTCCTTGGGGCTGCAGGGGGGCCAGAGAGCCCCCACACATTTATTTAAACATGAGCCCCAGGGAGGTGGTAGTTCCTGGGACTGCAGGGGGGCCGGGTGGCCCCTGCTTTCCAAATTTTACATGCCCCCAGGACCTGGTCCACGGGGATCTTCACTGAAACAAGTACGAGAGCCTGCACTTGTTTTTAGATCTGCAGCAATTCCTGGCAAAAATTCCTAAAAATGCTTTTTTGCTTGGGGGATCAGGGTGTCCATACCCTGGCCCCTTTTCTTTTTCTTAACCTTTTTTTTTCTGGGACTCAACTGAAGCTGACCAAGGCTACAGTCGAAAAGTGTTGGAGGGGAGTCTCTTTTCCCAAAAAACTTTTATTTATATTATCAGCAGCTTGGAGGTGTCCCGGATTTTTTTTTAACTAAGTGGAAATTTATATATATATATATATATATATATATATATATATATATATATATATATATATATATATATATATCAATCACAATGAGTCCTCTTCACCACAACGAAGGAGAATCAGGAACGCGCTCTCAGTGGTGTTCTTGGTGAGATTTTATTAGTCAAGGACTAATTACAAAAACCTGAAACGTTTCAGTCTATCGACCTTGATCACAGAAATACTCTTTGTACTGTGCTATCCTTTTTCATATTTACATTCAACAGTTGCTCTTTGTGAACTCCCCGTCACCTATTTCTGAATTACTCCCAGAGCGGCATTTCATTTTAAAAAAACACAACAACCTACCATTTTTTTACAAAGCGCAAACCGTGAGTTATATACAGAGCAAAGCTAGAAGGGCCAGCAATATTTACAACTAAGAGTTAAATTAACACTCCTGTACTTCCCTTGGAGTTCATTTGCATGCATACTAGATCTTGTAGTTCGTATGCAGAACAACATAATTTATTAACGTTGTCTCTTTTCTCATCAAATATTACCGTTCCTTTGATTACATGCCTAATTGATGTTTTTTTTCTGAATTAATTTTCAATGTCTCAGTCATTTTTCCATTATTTATGGAATGGGTACATTGTTTTGATATTCCTGCTCTGTGTCAGTACCGAAGTTCTTTTACTTACATTCTGGGTCTCATAGTTCACATGTATTCTGGTGGCATTATATAGTTTATATGTTGATGTTTCCATCTCAATATCTCATTCACTTTTCAATTGTCCATGGAATAATGTGTGTTCGTATGCATGCATTTTGGGGCTTATGGCAACTATAATGTGAGACCCAATGGCAGTTCGTTCTCGGTTGGCATGACTCTAATTATTGATCAAACATTCAGTTGATTTCTTGAATTATTATTTTTGGGCCATGTCTCAATGACATTCCATGGTTAATATTGTTTCCCCCTTATGTTGTTTTGAAAGTAATGCACATGCTCCTATTTTTGTCCCTCCTAACAAATAGAATCTCCTGTTCTTCCAGTTTATAGCCTGAACAGGAAGATATTTGGATTGATTATAAATGTACATGTAATTCTTCATCTTGATTCATACCCCCAGGGGCATGGTTCAAAGTGATAAAATGTACCTTGAATCCCTTTGCCTCAAAGTTCTTTCCCTTCAACCACCTTTTGCTGATTTTTCCACCTGATTAAAGGCATAATATTTAATTTGTGTCCAATCTCTCCCATTTTTCTGTTCCATGTATTTTGCGATAGCTTTACTATCAAGCAACATCTTATGTGCAAGAGTAACTTTATCGATAATTGGATTACGGACACTGAATGGAAAGTTAAAGATAGTTCAAGATTTGAGAAAAATAAATTACATTGTAATCCCATGTTGTCTTGTGGGACCAAATCCAGCTACCATACTTTACCAGGTTCCATGTACACAGAGTGATTCACTGTTGTAAATCTATGCCAAGTTTTCTTCTCAATTCTGTTACATGAGGATAGTCAGTATCTATTCTCCTTCATGTTTTGAGAGAAAGTATTAGCATGGTGACGAGTCCCCCAAGGCTATATTGAAAGTCCTCCAATCCTTAATCAGATCTTAAAGAAAAAAATTGAGACATTGATCATGCCCTGTAACCTAGTTGTTGCTTAATACATTGATGACTTATTAGTGGCATCAGATATAAAAGGCTCTTACAAACAAGACACCATTGCTTTGTTAAATTATTTAGCTGAAAATGGACAAAAAGTGTCACTGAGCAAGCTGCAATAGTGTCAAAAAGAGGTCCAATATTTAGGCCATGTAATTGAGAAAGGAACAAGAAGAAGAGTGTCATGAGAAAGAGTAAAAGTCATTTTATGAATGGGTCCTCCAAAGACGCAAAGATAATTCAGAATGTTTTTGGGAATGGTTGGCTACTGTAGACAGCGGATACCCAACCTTTCCTTGGTGGCAAAGTCTTTACTGAGGCTGACACACAGCGATGTGTCTGATCCGATCCCGTGGGACAACAAATGCATGAAAGCATTCCTAGAGCTAAGAGAAAGTATCTGTTTTGCTCTGGGAATGCCTGGTTATTCAAAGAGTTTTATAATATTTTGCAATGAGAGGGAGGTCTATGCTTTCTCAGTGCTTAGACAGTTGCAAGGTGATGCAAAGGGGCCGGTGGCCTATTTTTCAGTTACACTTGATCATGTAGCTGCCACATTGCCTTGTCTTAAAGCAGTGGCTATTGTCAGTGCTAGTCTTGAGAGATGTGAAAGCATAGTGATGGGACATTCATTAACTGCAATGATCCCTCAATCTGTCAATCATTTGCTTATCAGAACAAAAACACATCATATGACCTGTACAAGGTTGGCTAAATATTAGCAGCAGATACTTGCTGCTGACAACCTCACTCAGAGGCACTGCCACAATACAAATCCAAGTGCCCTCATGCCTCTGCCTGAAGGTGAGACTTCAGATACATTTTGCTAAAATAAAATGATGGATGGAGTGTTGAAACTTTTCAAACACTCACCCCCAGTCACAGATTTGGGTTTAATCCATCGTTATTTTGCTTGCCACGTCACCCCAGTTTGAGCCCAGCCATATGCAAATCAGTCTTGACCCTGCTCCCAATGGGAGCAGTCCAGCCCGAACTACAAAGCCAGGTCCTCCTGGACAGGATTCAAGCATTCTACAACTGGCTTCAGGGTATCACCCTTCATCAGCCAGGCTAGCTTGAATCCAATGGTGCAGCAATCAAGGGACCCACGTCTGGGCATACTCTAGCCACTTAGATAAATTTGACCATGGTTGTCTTGATGTCACATACCTATGCACCACGTCAAGGCCTGATATAAAGGATGAGCCATTAATAAGTCCTGACTGTCTTATTTGTGGATGGTTTATGTTTAAGGACAAATCAATGTTCCCTGAGAACAACATAAGCTGTTTTTATTATTCCATAAATAGTAGAAGCTTCATGGCTTCAGGGAGTTTTCTCAGCACAAGTTTAAGAGCCCAAATGAGAGTGACTATATTTACAGATAGTCAGTATTGCTTGCTGTGGACCACGACTTTGTCCAGTTATGGTTACAGAGAGGTTTCATGACCTCGTCAGGATCCCCAATTAGAAACAAGTACAAGTGAAGCAGCTTCTGACTCCATTTGTAGTCATTATGTGTGCAGCACACAGGAGTGACAATAGTTATGTCATTGTCAGCAATAGCTATGCAGACGAAGTGGCACTCTATTGTACAATTGTTGCATGTACATTTTGTCTTTTCCATGCTAATGGCAATAACTGACACTTGGGAGGAGTTGAGAGCCATGCAAAAAAATGTGTCCTAAGCAGAACAACAGAGTTGGAGGAGGGCAGGATATGGAAAGGATGAAAATGACATTTGGGTTTCAGTAAATGGAAGACCAGTGTTACCAGACACTTTATTGTCACCAATGACAAGACATTTCCATGGACCTACACATTTAGGCTGGGATGCTAAGGTCAGGTCATTTAGACAGAATTGGTTTAATCCCAGATTTAGAGCCCATTCAGAAGAATTTTGTCAGTGTAACATGCCAACAAATTAATGTAGGAGAATGACCATCAGTTACAATGAGTCATGTAGGGAGATCAGGAGGTCATTTCATCAGAATGAAGACGGTTTTTATCAGAATGCCTGTTTGTAATGGACTAAGATATGTCCTGGTTATAGTGAGCATTTTCTATAGATGAATGAAAGTCTGACCAACAAGAAGGAGCGACAGTTGCACTGTAGACATGTTTCTATTGAGGGAGTTGGCCCCAAGGTACAGTATACTGCTTTCTGCGGAGTCAGGTCATGGAACTCACTTTAACAGGGACATCATTAGAATGTTGTGTGCAGTTTCACATGCTGAACAGAAGTTACACAGCATTTATCAACCTGAAGCATCTGGAATCATTGAGCAAATCAATAAAACCATTAAATCCTAAGTGGCAAAAGTTTGTGCTTCAACTTTATTGAAATGACCTGATTCTTTACCTTTGGTGTTAATGAGTCTGCGAAGACCCTCTCAGTCAAGTCCAGAGTGCTGATACTAATAAGAGAGGCACATGTATGTTATAAGATGGCCCTGGTAGCCAGGAAACAACAGATGAAGGAGAAGGCTTGGCAGGCACTTCAGATGGCAAGCCTCCCAAAAGATAGTATTGCCTTCTGAAAGATGGTGAATTTCTCATACTTTAGGGACTCTTCAGACTCCAACAACTGAAATCCACATTCAAGAATCTACGTGGATGGAATACTTCTCCAACATATACTAAAATTAGCTGGACTCAAACATAGAAGGGCAAAGTAAGCCTGTAGAGCTGCCTAACCCTTTGGTGTTCAAATTAGCTGAGGTCCAAAGGGCCTTAAAGGGAAACAGCAAAGGCAAGGCCCCAGGCCAGGATGGAGTTTGTGTAGATGTAATCTTAGGTCGTAAGGATCTCTGGGCCCCCTTGCTTGTCAATGTTTTTAATGTAATAGTTAAGGGTGACCTACCAAAAACACAAACTCCTCTGTAATTGCACCAATCTATAAAAAAGTAGATAAATCCCAGCCCAAGAAATATAGGACTATCTCCCTGTTAGATTCTGCAATTAAGGTCATGGGATGAATCCTGTTGCACAGACTGCAGGATTGGGCAACTGTGAAAAACAGTTTAACAGATACACATTATGTTTTTTTTTTTTTAATCTGGACAAGGTGGGTCAATGCCTCAATTTAGGCGTAATAATAGGTAGTTATACGGCTGCTAAAAAGGGCACTATTTTTCTGGCGTTTATGGACCTTACAGCAGCATTCAACTGTGTATTACATTCTAAGCAATGGCCTACTATGAATGATTTACAGGTGAAAGAGATTACTACCACCATTATAAGATAACTTTATGCTGATGCTAATGTATTTGTCCGTTTTTGGCAGGCAGGGTGAATGCCCTGAACATTTTAAGATAAGAAGGGGGGTAAGGCAGGGTTGCGTTCGCACCCCTTTTCTTTTAGAGTGGAAATAGTTTTAAGAACCAGAGTAAAGGATATCCCCTAGATAGGGACTCACCCTCTCCACATTCTTTTATACTCCCCACAATGTGGTCCTAGTGACCAAAATGGGGAAAGGGCTCCAAGGTTTATTGATGATTATTTTGCCTTTATGTGTGACTTAGATTTAAGGGTGAATGAGAGCAAAACATTTATTATGATTTGTCGGGGCAGACCACTGAAAAGACACTCTCATTTATCATGAGTGTTAAGGTTTCAGAGGTTGCTTCTTTTCTCTATTTAGGTATCCTGTTCAACAACAAATATGTCTGGAAAACTATGCAGTCAAAAAGGTTAGCGTTTTTTGAGAAATCCACCATTGTTGCATTTTATTTTTGCAAAAAGCTGGAAATGCTGGGCTCCAAACCTGTGAAAGAGCTATTACCAACCTCTGCATGCAAATGTTTGGGGCATGGTGAACATACATAGGATTTGACAGGTTGAAAATAATTTAATGAAAAACTTACTGGCAGTCGCACACAGTTGCACCAATGCTATATGCCATGCTGAATTGGCGATGCTTTATATAACTGATATATTTAAACTTGCACCTTTGTTACTCTGGCATTCTATCTGGGTGAAGGACGAAAACAGTCCTTAATAAACTGGTTTAAAAAAACTGCTTTAGGCTGTATGCTGCTCTTGATATTCCACGGTTTGCCTATCTGAAATTTGTTTGCAAGGAGATGGGGCTCCCGGATCTATTTGATGCACCAGACCTCTCTTGTGCTGACATCACAAAGGCTAGTCTAAAACAACTATTTCTGGACAAGGCAAGGATAAAAAGATGGGAGGGGGATAAGCTTAAATCAATGGGAATACGTTCAGACTGGTCCACGTGCATGAGGGTCTACAATATTACTTATCTCATTAAGAAGAGACAACACTAGGGGTGTTCTGTAGAAGAGATCTGTTTTTATTGCCTTTTAAATAGCACTGCTGCACTTGATTGACACTTTATTCACTCGCACTGCATCAGCAGTGTTTGGGAGCACCTGATTTAGTTTTTTTCGTCAGTTGTTCAATTTAAATATGTAATTTTTATTAAAATGGATTGAACAATGAATGAATCTCATTGGGCCATGGAAGTTGAGGATTACACTTCCCCCCAGGGGGACCACTGTTTGTTGTTACATTAGTTTAGAACATAGATAAATACACTTTCAATACTATGGCCCTCATTACAACATTGGCGGTAAAAGCTGCTTACCGCCGTGCAGAAGACCGCCAACACACCGCTGCGGCCGCGGAAATCCGCTACAGCTATTATGACCCACAGCTCGGAATCCGCAAAAATTCAGACACCCACACATGTCCGCCACACCAAAGGTCAGTGATAAACTGGCGAAAACAAAACCTCCACTGTCACGCCAACAGAAATACGGCCACACAATCACGACACCCGAATCCACATGGCAGTCATTCAACCACGGTATTCCATTGGCGGTACACACCGATGCGCTCAAAATACACACGCTTTTGCAAAACACAGCCACATTGGACAATTCGAAATACACACACCTGAAACACAGACACACACCACTCCCACACACACAATACAACATAAAACACACACCCACATCACCCACAAACCCCTACGACCAGAATCACCGAGAGAAGGCCAGAGAGAGACACCACAAACAACTACCAAGCATCCACAGGCACACAATACCATCACCCACAGAACTTTCACGCACCTCACACAACACACCACTAAATATCACCCCACTTATCACTACACACACCACCCCACACATCACCCACACCACCCCATGGCACGGCAAAGACACCCCAGGTTCTCTGAGGAGGAGCTCAGGGTCATGGTGGAGGAAATCGTCCGGGTAGAGCCACAGATAATCGCATCACAGGTGCAGCACATCTCCTTAGCTAGGAAGATGGAGCTATGGCGAAGAATAGTGGACAGGGTCAACGCAGTGGGACAGCACCCAAGAAATAGGGATGACATCAGGAAGAGGTGGAACGACCTACAGGGGAAGGTGCGTTCCGTGGTCTCAAGACACCACCTCGCGGTTCAGCGGACTGGCGGCGGATCCCCACCTCCTCCCTCACAACTAACAACATGGGAGGAGCAAGTCTTGGCGCAGGCGCAGACTCTTGCAGGTCCTGAGGGCCTCGCAGGAGTAGATAGAGGAGTGGACTCTGGTAAGTCAAATCTTAACTATTACATCCCCCACCCTACCTGCATGCTATCACATACCCCCACCCTCGCCCTCACCCCATCACTCCAACTCCTCACAAATGTCCCAATATCACAAACCACACATCCAACACCAAGCCCTGCATGCAACAACAAAGCACGGACACCCATCACCAATGCATGACCACTGCACATACCCATACACCCCCCTAAACCACCATCACCCAAGGTCCCACACAGGAATGCAAGCACTGGGGTACACGGTCACCCACCTGTTGCACACCATAGCACACACAGATGGAATAAACATCCTTTTATACCCCTTCAGGACCCCTACCCAATGTCACCAGACAGGAGGGTCCACACGTGTCCACACCACCAACAGAAGAGGCCCACAGTGATGACAGTGCTCTATCCAACTGGATCTAGATGAACAGACCGGCCCATCGGGGACCTCGGGACAGTCGGTTCCCCTCACACAGTCACAGGCCACTACAGAGCTTCCCCCCTCTGGAAACACTAGCACAGCACTCACACAGAGGGCCCATACCTCTGTCCCCAGGACACGTCAATCAGCAGTGTGTCCACCACTACAGGGAACCCAGGCTATCCCACCACCCCAACAACAACAGGGACCTGGGGGCAGTGGTAGTGGGCACACGTTCAAGGGACAGAGGCTCAGGGAAACAGGGGAACTGGGAGGACTGCTGTGCGACAGGGGGAGGACGGGCCAAGGGAACCCACTCTCTACAAGGCCTTCTCCTACATCATGGTAGCCTACCACAACTCCCAGGAGACGATGGCAACAGTACTGGCCAAGTTTCAGGAGACCCAGCGCCTGCAGGAGGAACAGTATTTGGGCTTCAGGGAGGAACTCAGATCCATCAATTCCACCCTGGGCACCATCGTAGGTGTGCTGAAGGAAGTACTCAACACCAGGAGGGACACTGTGGCACAACAAGGGGCCCCTGACACTAGCCTGGATGATTAACTGCCCACCACCTCCGCCGGTGTTAGTGGACAGGACGCCCCTCCACAGGACCACCACACCAGCACCCCAACCCCTGCAGAGGGAGAACCACCCCACAAACGGTCCCTGAGATCCAGGACAAAGACAGAGAATGATGCCAAGACCCCCGCCAAGAAATGAGACCACCCTGATTTTCATCCTTTTGTCCCACTTTGTCACCCTGTCCATCCTCAAACTGCCCCAGCTCCACTTCCGGTGCTCATTTGTGCAATGCACCTGTGAGACTAATAGACTGTACTCTGCCATGGACATTCCTCCACCTTCACCCCTCACCATTTTACAACCCCCTCCAATATTGAGCACTTAAATAAACACCCTTGAAGCACAACACAATCTGGAGTCAGTCTGTGATTTCAAAATAGTGTATAAGCAATTACAGTGTCAAAATGCTCTTTCAAATGTAATGTCAACATACCTATGTCACATAGCTCTAGTCCATGAGGAAACACAGCAGATGTCACACAGTGGGACCCACGTCTGTGAAATCGTAAGGGAAAGTGACAACTCAGTGACCATACACTGGGTGAAAACGACAGACAGTAGAAAGGTAGAAGTGTTAAAGTACATGTAGTAGGCAGGTTTGTATTCTTACCTGTGTCTCACTGAAAGTATTGCAGGATCACAGAGGTCCTGTTGTCAATGTCCTCTTCTTCTGCTTCCTGGTCTTCACCGTCCACAGGCTCCACAGCTGCAACAAAACCGCCATCTGGACCATCCTCCTGCAGAAAAGGCACCTGTCATCACAAAGCTAGGTTGTGAAGCATACATCAGGCCACGATGATCTGGCACACCTTCTTTGGTGAGTAGAATAGGGATCCACCTGTTATATGGAGGCACCTGAACCAGGCCTTCAGGAGGTCGAAGGTCCACTCTATTATCCTCTGAGTTCGCCCATGGGCCTCATTGTAGCGTTCCTCTGCCCTTGTCCTGGGATTCCTCACTGGGGTCAGTAGCCATGACAGGTTGGGGTAACCAGAGTCACCTGCAAATGGCGAGGGACAACTGTTAGACATACACTAACCTGTAGGGATATCCCCAGACAACCATTCCCACTGACTTGCTTCCAGGTGCTCACCTAATAGCCACACACAGTGTCTCTGGAGTTGCCCCATCACATAAGGGATGCTGCTATTCTGCAGGATGTAAGCGTCATGCACTGAGCCAGGGAATGTGGCATTCACATGGGAGATGTACTGGTCGGCCAAACACACCATCTGCACATTCATGGAATGATAACTCTTCCAGTTTCTGTACACCTGTTCACTCCTGCGGGGGGTACCAAAGCCACATGTGTCCCATCAATGGCAGGTATGATGTTGGGGACATGTCCCAGGGCATAGAAGTCACCTTTCACTGTAGGCAAATCCTCCACCTGAGGGAAAACGATGTAGCTCTGCATGTGTTTCAGCAGGGCAGACAAAACTCTGGACAACACGTTGGAAAACATAGGCTGGGACATCCCTGATGATATGGCCACTGTTGTTTGAAAAGACCCACTTGCTAGGAAATGGAGTACTGACAACACCTGCACTTGAGGGGGGATTCCTGTGGGATGGCGGATAGCTGACATCAGGGCTGGCTCCAACTGGGCACACAATTCCAAGATTGTGGCACGATCAAGCCTGTAGGTGATGATCATATGTCTTTCTTCCATTGTCGACAGGTCCACCAGCGGTCTGTACACCAGAGGATGCCGCCATCTCCTCACATGTCCCAGCGGACGGTGCCTGTGAAGGACAACAGCGAGCACAAAGTCAACCAACTCAGAGGTACCTCCCCACAGCTTACACAGTACACAAATCATAATCCGAAATTTGGCCTGTATGAGTGTTGAGGCAAGGCCTAGCTATGTGTGACGCAGTTAAAAATTAAGCCATATTGGCCCCTGAAATGGCGGCTACCTGACCTGTAAAGTGGGACAATGGGATGTGATGTAACTGCGCTGGCGTTGTACACCGTTGCGGTAGGCGGTCGAAGACCGCGGCGCAATTCTGCATTGGTTAACATTGCACCCTATGGGTCCCAGGAGCCAATGACGATGTACGCCGGTGGTGACGGTACGCACCGCCACGGACGTGACAGCCATGTTCCATCTGTTCAATCACTCGATACCTGATCTTTGACAGGAGAGGACCTACACTGCAAGTGCTGCTGTGACCTCGGTCTGGAAGAGACAATGGCTCGTGCGTCTGGGGAAAGGGCCCCTGCCTTCACATCGGAGGAGTTGGAGAAACTCGTGGATGGGGTCCTCCCCCAGTACACGCTACTCTACGGTCCTCCAGACAAATAGGTAAGTACACTGGGAGCATGCTGTATGGGCTATGCCTGTGTGGAGTGGGGTGGATGAAAGATGGGGGGAGATTGAGGCGTGCATGAAACGACGGTGAGTGCATGTGCCACATGGCAAGGGTAGGGATGGGGGCCAATGACTGTGATGGTGCAGTTGGTAATAACTTTTCTTTTCCCCGTGTACAATTCATGTAGGTCAGTGCCCACCAGAAAAAGGATATTTGGCGTGCCATCGCCAAGGAAGTCTGGACCCTGGGGGTCCACCACAGACGGAGCACCCACTGCCGTAAGAGATGGGAGGATATTCACCGCTGGAGCAAGAAGACGGCGGAGGCCCAGCTGGGGATGGCCTCCCGACGTGGGAGGTGTGCCCGTCGCACCATGACCCCCCTGATATTCAGGATCCTGGCAGTGGCATACCCGGAGTTGGATGGGCACTTGAGGGCATCACAGCAGCCACAAGGGGGTCAGTACACTCTAATTCTGCTGATTTTGCATGCAGTGGAGGTGTCTGGGTGGGGGAGGTAGGCTGTGGGTTTCCCTAGGCCAGGGCGAGTGTGCTAGTTAGGTCCCCTTGTTCTGGCAGACCCTATGGCACCCCACCCCACCTGTGTACAGTGCCAAGTTCACCTAGTCAGGCTCCTGTGTCATCCATGTGTGCAGATGTCGGCCGCAGCCTTGTAGGCCATGTCACCGGGATTGAACAGTGGAGCCCAAGTGCGTGGCGTAGTGCAGGGGACTTCTGTGTCTGTCGTGTCCGCCAACGGTAGCGGTAATGCATGCACTCAACATGTCTTTCTTCTGTCGTCCTCCCCCTTTTTGTGTTCTCCCTGTTCTTGTGTGCATTAGCATCATCGGGCAGAGGAGCAGTTGCACTGGAGCAGGAGGGAGCTGCATCCCACATGGCCCTGGAGGGCGAGACTACGGACTCGGAGTTCACCAGTGGGACAGAGGGCGAGGGGAGCTCCACGGCGGGGACAGGAGCTGACACCAGTGACACGGACTCGTCCTCTGATGGGAGCTCCCTTGTGGTGGCGGCAACATCTGTGCCCCCTGCATCTACAGGTACAGCCGCCACCCCCCCTACCAACACCGCCCTCCCAGCAGCCCCTCAGCCTTTGCCCCGTGCACGCTCACCCAGGAAGGTGGGCATCACCTTCGCCCCAGGCACCTCAGGGCCTGCCCCAGACACCCCTGCTGCCCTCAGTGAGGAGGCCATTGACCTCCTCAGGTTCCTCACTGTTGGGCTGTCTACCATTTTGAATGCCATCCAGGGTTTAGAAAGGCAGTTGCAACAAACAAATGCATTCCTGGACGGCATTCATTCTGGTCAGGCGGCCCTTCAGCGAGCTTTTCAGACTCTGGCCTCAGCACTGATGGCAGCCATTGTCCCTGTGTCTAGCCTCCCCCCTCCAACTTCAGCCACCCAGACCCAATCCCCTCTACCTCTTCCTATCCCAAGCACACCTTCAGACCAGCATGCACACACGTCGACACACAAAGAAAGCTCAGGCAAACATAGGCACCACACGTCCCACAGGCACTCACGCAAGCATCACACACATGCAGACACACCAACACGCACTGCCTCCACTGTGTCCCCCTTCTCCTCGTCTCCCTCCTCCCTCCCAGTCTCGTCTCCACTCACACCTGCATGCACTACATCTACAGCCACTACCTCCATCACCAGCACACCCACCACCACACCCCGCTCACGTGCAGTCACCACCCCACTACCATTCACACGTCCCCTGTGTCCTCTCCCAGTGTGTCTGTGACACCCCCTCCCAAGATACAGAAACGCAGGCACACACCCACCCAACAGCCATCCACCTCACGACAGCCTCCAGCGCATGCACCTTCACCCAAAGTCACCAAATGAACACCTCCTGCAACCACAACCTCTTCCTCCACTTCCAAACACCCTCCAGCTTCCCATCCCAGTGTTCCCAAGAAACTTTTCCTGTCCAACCTTGACCTCTTTCCCCTCACCTCCCCCACCCCATCCGTCTCCTAGGGCACGACTCTCCAGGTGCCAACCTAGCACCTCAGCCACAACATCTCCGGGACCAGTGGTGCCTGTAGTCACCGGAATCTGGAGTGCACCGGCCACCAGGGCAGCCAGTGTGGCACAGAGCCACAGCACAGACAGCCCCCCACCTGTGAAGCATCCCGGCGGGAGAGGAGGAAGACTCCAGCCACCAAAGCCCCTCCCAGGGGTACAGGTGGGAGTGTGGAGTCAGCTGCGACACCTTCCAAGGTGGGGAAGGCCCACAAGAAAGTCAGCAAGTCTGGGAAGAGCAGCACGGCGGAGAAGACCGCCATCATCCCCGCTGCGCAGGAGGTCACCGCCACCCGCCCAGCTGCCCAGGAGGCCTCCGCCAGCACCAGCCCCGCTGCCCAGGAGGCCACCGCCATCATCCCCGCTGCCCAGGAGGCCACTGCCACCTGCCCAGCTGCCCAGGAGGCCACCGCCAGCACCAGCCCCGCTGCCCAGGAGGCCACCACCATCATCCCCGCTGCCCAGGAGGCCACCGCAGCTCCAGCCCTGCTGCCCAGGAGGCCACCGCCAGCACCAGCCCTGCTGCCCAGGAGGCCAGCACCAGCCCTGCTGCCCAGGAGGCCACCGCCAGCACCAGCCCAGCTGCCCAAGAGGCCACCGCCAGCACCAGCCCTGCTGCCCAGGAGGCCACCGCCAGCACCAGCCCTGTTGCCCAGGACAGGACTGCCAGCACCAGCCCTGCTGGGCCATGAAGGACCGCCAGCACCAGCCCTGCTGGGCCATGAAGGACCGCCAGCACCAGCCCCACTGGGCCATTAAGGACCGCCAGTACCAGCCCCGCTGGGCCATGAAGGACCGCCAGCACCAGCCCTGCTGGGCCATGAAGGACCACCAGCACAGCCCCGCTGGGCCATGAAGGACCACCAGCACCAGCCCCGCTGGGCTATGAAGGACCGCAGCCAGCACCAGCCCCGCTGGGCCATGAAGGACCGCCAGCACCAGCCCCGCTGGGCCATGAAGGACCACCAGCACCAACCCCGCTGGGCCAGACATGACCGCCAGCAGCTAAATCACTGCAAAGGACCCCTCCTCCACAAGCCCCGCTGAACAGGGCACCGCCGCCACTAGCACCGCTGAGCAGGGCACCACCACCACAAGCACCGCTGAACAGGGCACCGCCGCCACAAGCACTGCTGCCAATGACACCACCGCAACAAGCACCGCTGGCCCATTAGCGCCAAGGGCACTGACGCTACTGAGTCCGTCACAAGCAGGATGAAGCACTCTGGGCACAATGCCACCTCCAGAACCAATGGAGACAAACATCCACTACCTCTGTCCTTGGCAGGATGAAGCACTCTGGGCACAATGCCCCCTCCAAAGCCAGTGGAGTATCACATCCACTACCTCTGTCCTTGGCAGGATGAAGCACTCTGGGCACAATGCCCCCTCCAGAACCAGTGGAGACAAACATCCACTACCTCTGTCCTTGGCAGGATGAAGCACTCTGGGCACAAGCCCCCTCCAGAACCAGTGTAGTATCACATCCACTACCTCTGTCCTTGGCAGGATGAAGCACTCTGGGCACAATGCCCCCTCCAGAACCAGTGGAGACAAACATCCACTACCTCTGTCCTTGGCAGGATGAAGCACTCTGGGCACAAAGCCCCCTCCAGAACCAGTGGAGTTTCACATCTACTACCTCTGTCCTTGGCAGGATTAAGCACTCTGGGCACAATGCCCCCCTCCAGAACCAGTGGAGACAAACATCCACTACCTCTGTCCTCGGCAGGATGAAGCACTCTGGGCACAAAGCCCCCTCCAACGCCAGTGGAGTATCATATCCACTACCTCTGTCCTTGGCAGGATGAAGCACTCTGGGCACAATGCCCCCTCCAGAACCAGTGGAGACAAACATCCACTACCTCTGTCCGTGGCAGGATTAAGCACTCTGGGCACAAGCCCCCTCCAGAACCAGTGGAGTATCACATTCACTACCTCTGTCCTTGGCAAGATGAAGCACTCTGGGCACAATGCCCCCTCCAGAACCAGTGGAGACAAACATCCACTACCTCTGTCCTTGGCAGGATGAAGCACTCTGGGCACAAAGCCCCCGCCGGAACCAGTGGAGTATCACATCTACTACCTCTGTCCTTGGCAGGATAAAGCACTCTGGGCACAATGCCCCCCTCCAGAACCAGTGGAGACAAACATCCACTACCTCTGTCCTTGGCAGGATGAAGCACTCTGGGCACAAAGCCCCCTCCAGAACCAGTGGAGTATCACATCCACTACCTCTGTCCTTGGCAGTGGAGACTGTTATCCACTTGAGAGACTGTGGCTTTGCACTGCCTAGGATGGAACAGTGGGCAAACCACCCACTTGTGAGACTTGAGAGACTGTGGATTTGCACTCCCCAGGATGGAACAGTGGGCAAACCACCCACTGTAGAGACTTGAGAGACTGTAGATTTGCACTCCCCAGGATTGAACAGTGGGCAAACCACCCACTGTAGAGACTTGAGAGACTGTGGCTTTGCACTCCCCAGGATGGAACAGTGGGCATACCAACCACTGTAGAGACTTGAGAGCCTGTGGCTTTGCACTCTGCAGGATATAGCAGTGGGCCATCCACCCACTGAAGTGACTTGAGAGACTGTGGCTTTGCACTCCCCAGGAAGGAACAGTGGGCAACCCACCCACTGTAGAGACTTGAGAGACTGTGGCTTTGCACTCCCCAGGATGGAACAGTGGGCATGTGGCCCCCTTGTGGATTTGGCGTTGTGCACTCTACCGGCTGAGGTGCCACCCCTTTCCCTTCCCCCTGAGGTGCCTGTTTTATTGCTATCTGATGCCCCTGCTGTGTTCTCTCCGTCATGTTCGGGGATTGAGAGCGGGCCTCGCCCATACCGTGTGGGCCAAGTGTTCTACAGACTTTGATGGAGCACTACCTGGACTACTATTCTTGGTGTATATTTTGTTTATAGTGTATATATATTTTTTTGCGTACTGGATTTTAATATATTACAATGGTTACACTCATTTCCTTTTGTCCTTGCATTCTTCCCGGGGGGTTGTGGGTGTAACTGTTATGTATCGTGCTGTATTAGTGTGTGTGTTGTAGTGGGTGAGGGTGGGGGTGTTGCGTGTTGCATGTGTGTCCCCCTGTTTTTTCCCTCCCCCCTCCCCTGTGTACTCACCGTGGTCTTCACCGCCGGCATTCTTGCTCCTTGTTGAGGAGCAAGAAGATAAGGGCTGGCAGGATGTGGAGTTCGCGTTCCATGGTGTCTGGATTCCTCGTGGGGTGTGTAGAGGTGAGCGTTTTCCCTTCGAAGTCCTGTTTCCGCCTTGTTTTTGTTCACGGTGAATCGGCCCCGGAAAAGGTGGCGGATTGGTAGGTTGTGATAATGTGGGCGGTACATTGTCTTCCGCCTGTCTGTTGGCGGTGACTGCCAAGCTGTTTGTTTGTACCGCCGAGGCAGTCGGAGTGTTAAAGTGGCTGTCTTTGTTGCCAATTTCCACCACGGTCGTGATTCCATTTTTTTTTCCGCCAGCCTGTTGGCAGTCTTACCGCCGCTTCAACACCGACAGCCAGGGTTGTAATGACCACCTATGATTCCAACTTAGACATGGTTCTTTCAAAAGTTCCATGATGAAGAGGATGCATCTACATCCACAAGCAAATAGTTGGAGACATCTTGGTATTAATTTAGGCCTTTTTTCCTGTGAACACTGTTAAAGCACATGAAAATAATTTATTCTGCTTAATGGACCCACTAGAACAAGCTTTTATTTTAATGTTAGAGGAGAGAAATGCACAGTGTGCATGAAATGCATATAAAAAGGACGATGCCCTAAAGAATGTTTGGAGAAGGGAAGAAGATGAGTTTAGGAAGAAAGGTCCAGAAGTACTAAAATGCAATTTTGCATTTCTTAAATAGCAACGTCATAGAAATTGCTTTTTAAGAAATGCAAAATGCTATGTCCAAAGATACCAATTTCCTAATAGCGATTCCTACAAAGTAGGAATCGCTATTAGGAAATTGGTAGTAAAAAATCCCATTGCATTTGAGTCAATGGGATGGTTTTGCATTTCCTAAATAATGATTTCTTATTGAGAAATCGCTATTTAGGAAATGCAAAACAAGGGATGGCAATCAGAAAAATGCGGTGCACCCACAGAGCACACATATGCCTAAGGGGCATGTGTGTGGTCTATTGCAATGAAAAATAAGCACCTTGAGGTGCTTTTTTTAAATTGAACCTGGTTACCACCGACTTCAAGTCGGTGGTATCTGCATCTCTAAAATGTCCCAATTGCATTTTGGAAATGCATAGTACATCAGAATAGGAAATGCAAATAGGAAATCCCTCTTTGCATTTCCTATTCTGGGAATCAGAAATTTGTGATTCCTTAAAGGGCTTTGTACATTAGAAAAGCCTAGTTTGCATTTTTGAATGTCCCGATTTACCCATTCGGACCATTTAGAAATGTAAATAGGCTTTGTACATCTGGCCCAAAATGTATTTTCCGAGATTCAAATTAGATAAGAGATACAAAGGGAAAATATGTGTGTTTAAAATGAGAAGTCCTGAGAAAAAGACACCAGAAGGGAATTATAATTATGAACATGTGTTTGAATTGTGGGGGGGACATTGCAAATTTTGCAGGAGGATGATCAACTGTACCTGGAGTATATTTATTGGAGGAGAAAATATTTATTTCAGATTGCCAGCTGATTGGGAGGGAATTTTTTACTTAGGCTTGCTTTTTCCAGAGATGTATCATATAAAAAGTTTAGATGCATTAGCAATGATACTTGCATATAGATAGTCACACAGTGTAAATGAGGGAACGCAATTAGTAGGAGACATATTTGGAGCTATTATACGAGCAGTTCGAGTAGTATTAAATGTTGAAATTATTAGAAAGCTTTCAACCGAAGGGGACAAATTAGCACCCAGTACTTCTGGAATTTAATTATTTGAAAACACAAAATTAGTATCAATCAGGTCGAAGGTACTTCAAAACCTTTATGGTTTAAACATTGTACTTGCAAATAAGAGTGGGGTCTGCAAGATGCTGAAATTGAAAATTGTTGGACCTATATGCTGGATGAAAGCAAGTAGATTATAGACTATGCAAAGAATATTCTGATTTAAAGTTTGGTTTAGAACCTTTGGAAACCAACTGCATGGTACAAAGCTTCACTAAAGAATTGTCTTCAATTGGCAACTGAAAAAAAGGAGCAGGAGAAGGAATCGTAAAAGCTATCATAGTTCCTGTATTAGGAATAATTGTCTGTTTTCTATGTACATAAGCAATTTACAAAACAATAAAGATCCTATTAATAAAGAAGAAAAATAGAGAAATGAAGAAAAGAAGAAAAGAATGAAGAAAGATTTAGAATTGAATGAGCCTATTAACAAGTAGTGTAACAGACTAAAAGACAGAGAAAATACAAAAAGAAAAAGAGGAGATCCGCCAGAAGATGAGAGTGAAATCTGAATACATCTGTAAATGTGATTTTGTGATGGTTGCAAACCATTACATAGGGGAATTGAGAGAGAGTCTTTTTTTAAGAGTAAAAACATTATATTATTATGACCTGTACAGAATGATTTGTAGACCCTAACTAAACACTGCCTTTCAAATATGGCTTTTTCATTTGAAGCTTGCACAACAACATGTACTTGGTTTAGCTGCTAACAAGGACAAATTCCTATTTCTTACTTTTCCTTTGTTCTTTCATATTTGATAGTTTTGACCTCTGTCATGGTAATAAGTATAACATTTCATGGCTTGAATGTTCTATGGTAACAAACAACTGAATAGAGAGAGTGTTAGTGCCTTGTTTCATGACCATTGCAGCTATGAAAAGAATTTCTCTGTTTCTATCTGAATAAGACTTTTCTAGAAAGATATGTGAAAATCGAAATGAAATAATTAGCAAAATGTAGTTTGCCCACTTAACTGTTTTCTCCTTATAGTCATTGACTGGTAGGAAGAAACTAGAGTGTTTCATTACTGTTTAGTTAATAGTTTAAAATATTGTGTATTTAGATTATCATTTATTAAAACTTGCCATTTTGATGGAATCTGTCCTGTTCACATGAAGACTTCAAGTGCTGATTAGCTAGAGCCGGCGATGTTCTACTCAAGCTTTACAATTTGTTGCAGTGTACAATATATCAAAATTGTGTTCCCAGATTAAGTGGAGGCAAGGCTAGACTTTCCATACTCACTAGATGGCAGGACTTGCTTGTCTGTTTACTTAGCTTTTGAGAGAGTACTCTGACTCTGAAACATTTTGTCCTATTCTCTTTGCTGACGTCTTGGATTCATTCTTAGACTAATATTATCTTGCCTGAACCTATTGCTGAGAGATTCTACTGAAAATTCTCTATGAGATGCTCGACTAGGAATTATGAGGCCGATTTATGAGCAGGTTTGTGTTGTGTTTGCCCCCGCAACGTGGTGCAAGAGCAATGCAAACTTTAAGTCAGATGTTTGAAGCCATGCAAAGCCACTTTGCATTGCTCTGAGTGAGCCAAAAACTGAAGTAATGCAGCACAAATTGCTGTGCTGCATTACTCTCCCCTGGGAAGTCATTCCATGTGCATTGCATGGGTGTTCCCATGCAACTTGCATGGTTTTTGATGCATTTTCAGTTTTAAAAGAACTTGTAAACTTGGGAATGCACCAAAATCGTACAACTTCCCAAGGGAGGTGACACAAGGAGAAATATCTCTATTTCTCCCATTTGTTTTTTGTTTCTTCCTCTGCTTCCTGCAGCACACATAGAAAGAGTAATATGCCTCCCAGGGTGGTTTTTGTGTAGGAAGGTGTCCCTTTCTGCACAAAAACAATCCTGCATGCAACACAGGCACCCTTTGCACCATGTTGCTAAGGTCCCTGCATTGGTGCTAGGCAGCCAAAAGGGTGCCAGCACAGGGGAAAGGACAGGAATGTGCTGTATTGCCTTAAATACAGTACATTCCTGCCCTTTCCTTGTCACACAGTACAGTGCAGCAAGGTGACATGCTGCACTGTGTGATTCCCCATGAATAGGCCTCTATATACTTTCACATCTGAGAAAAGAACTCTTTAGGGGTTCTGCTGAGCTTTACTTTACTGAAACTAGATTATATTAGTGTCTAAGGGGCATATTTGTAAGACCATATTGTTGCATTTGCACCATGCACTGTGGTACATACGCTACACAAACTTCTAAGAAAGAATTGTGAAACCATGCAAAGCCGCTCCAGATTAATGAGTGGCTTTATTAATCTGGAGTAGCGCAACGCAGCCCAAATTGCTACATTGCACTACTCTGCCTTGGGTTGGAGTTCCATTAGCGATGGGGTGTGTTCCAATGCAACACCCAGTGACACAGTGATGCACAGCAAGGTGACTTGCTGCACTGCACTGCTGCACTGTACCACTTAATTTTCCCATAAATCTTTAAGGTATACACTTTATGATCTGTTTTGTAATTTATATTGATCTTAGATGATTCAGTAATGAAGATATTAATGAACTAATGATTTAATAAAATCTTGAAAATGGAAACCAAACTCTCATAATTGACTAGAATCACACTAAATTGAATGAATGCTATTTAAATGTGCAGTCCTTAATATTATAAATTATCGACCTCAAAGAGCTCACCTCTAGGGCTCAGTAGAGGTGCGGGCCCATTATATCCTGAAGGCTCCCAATAGTCGTCAAGAAGCATCGTTAAAACAATGTTGTATCTGTATATAGAGTCGATGTTGTGGTCTCAGAGAAATGCAGAAGTAGTTTTATTAACATGTTTCCTAGATATCTCATTGGACAAAATGTGATTGCCTATTGCCAATTATGTATTTGGCATATGTTAGAAAGCACCAATGCAGTATGTGGGAAAAGTGACATTAATTTACCAAAAGTATCCTTCATTAGGATATCTAGTATTACCCCAGAAATTGTACCTTAGTAATTGCCCCACAATGCACAATCATGAGGTCTGGATGCTGGCAACACCATGCTTTCAATGCTTTCCACCAAAAGCTGCAATTGATGTCACTTTAACCCTCTCTGGCCAACCCAAGTAATGTCTACATTAGGTCCCTGCCAATCTCACTCTCTTTAGCACTCTCTCCTACCTAAAACACAAAACTATACCCCACAACCCAGACTCTAACCATTTTGGGGGCAAT
This sequence comes from Pleurodeles waltl, assembly GCF_031143425.1. NCBI lineage: Eukaryota > Metazoa > Chordata > Amphibia > Caudata > Salamandridae > Pleurodeles > Pleurodeles waltl. The sequence goes on along the minus strand of NC_090437.1, from coordinate 709,519,528 downwards.
CAGATGCAGCACAAAGGAAAAGGCTGCAAAAGAAACAGACATCAAGTAAAATATAAAAGAATATATTTGATTGTATGGTGCAGATGTGCAGAGAACTAAAATTAGCTAGTGACTTTAAAAAAGAAAGTATCTACCTCTATGAGTGGCTTTGAAAAATTAAAACAAGTTGTGTTTATTTGATTATATGCTTGCAATTGCAAATCGACAACCACACCTGCTACAGTTAACATGAAGCTAATATGCTGTTGAGAGAAAGTCTTGTGAACTTTTGATCAACTGGTAGGCAGCCACAATTGGACACATGCTTACTATGGACACAAAGCTAATAGTGAGTCAGTGGAAGGGAAAAAGACAGTGCATTGTGAAACTGAAAAGCAGACTGGTGTAGAAATATTGCTCAGTAGGGAGTGTAAGTCTTGTAATTGACAATATTTTTCCAAGTAAAATATAAATGAAAAGCATTGACTTCAGATTGTTGAATGCTTTTAAGGACTTCTGTGTGGATCAGTGGATCCACCTTTGACCACAAAGAGGGCTGAACTGAGCCTCATGGTGGATCTGCAGATCAGCAAAAGAATCTATTGAATTGGGCTTCTTTACAAATAGTGACCATTTAGAGGTGGTATTTTACAAATAAAAGATGAAAGAAAGTCTGTGATTTGCAAAGTGCAGACGAATGAGTGAGAGCACAGTGGGAAGGGTAGCCATTATTGGTAGTTTTATACTGAGAGGGGAGGAAGACTGCCATATTTCTGACTTGAGATTTGTAGTGGAAAACAGATATTAACAGATATTAACATAAAAGTTGGACAACACCAAAGAGATTTTACAGGTATGTGAATTAGGCTGTACTATAACAAAAGTATATTAAAAAAATCTGTGAGTGTATATAAGCTGAAATAAAATGTGTAGCTTCTAGAGACTACAGTAAAAGGCAAAGTAGAAGTAAAAAAAATAGTGAGCAGCAAAGGAGGAATGGGAACTGCTATACTGAAAATAAAGTTGTTTTATTAAGCCAGTTTGAATAAATATGTTTGAAAGATGCGGGTGCTTGCTTATAGATGTAATTTACACCCACTCACACAGTAAGGCAGGCACTTACACACCCGGTTACATTCCTACAAAAGCACTCATGTACCCACTAGTCACATAGACAGATAGTCACTGACACACAGTCACATACCCATAAAGCCAATCACATGCCCATTTATTTACAGATTCTTCAACTTACATAGCCATTCACACACCCATGCAGGCATTGTCACACCCACTTACACACCTTTATAGGCATTCATGTACCTAGCACTCAGACAGTCTGTTACACATGCACGTTCACACCCGTAAACCCAGTCACCCACCCATGCAGCCACTCGCACAGGCAGGTCCCCCTTTTGGCCGCTTCCTCCCCTGTTCACTCAGTCAGACAGAAACAGAGGCATTTACATATCAACTCACCCACACAGCACGTATTTATCCACCACTATCTGAGCCATTTGCACACACAGTTAAACACCCAAACACTCACTAACACAGTCAGTAACCAACCCACACAGCCCCTTACATATTTCATACATACCTATTTTGACACCCAGGCAGTCACTAACACACCCCGTCACACACTCACACAGCTACTTACATATATAGTGACACACCCATAGAGGCACTGATATAGTCACTCACATATCCACTCAACCACTGACACACCCAGTGACCCACCCATACAGCGACTCAATTACCCATTTATGCACCCATACTCAGATACTTACGCAGCCTGTTATACACTGACATAACCACTTATGTAGCTACTCATTTGTCTATAGCATGTAATGTAAAGGTAAATGTGTTCAACATTTGCTTTTCAGATATCTACTTTTAGTTAAAGAGAAATGGAAGATGGAGAGGTGAGGTGAACAAACAATTAGAATTATGCTTGTTGACAGCATCCATAAACTGGGCAGCAGATTACATGTTTAGTTCAACTGGCAAATGACATTTGATACAAAGAGTGACCATGTCTTCCAATTCTGGTGAACGAATGGGAAGTTTAACCATCTAATCAAGAAGTAAGCGTTCCACAGATGGCCCAGCTACTGATGATGTTGCACCATGTTCCCTCTCTCTTATCATGTTGTGATATGTTCTTCCATGTATGGTTTTCAGGTCTTGCCAAATAGAGGATATGCCATGTGAATACTTCTTCATCATACCTGTTGACAGGTATTTGCTGCACATATTGTATTGGACAAATTTTAGAAAGAACTTCCTTTTCTCCTGAAGGGATGGAGAAATATTTGCAAACAAAGGAATTCTTTGGAGGAGGTAAGTCTTCTTCTTCGTCCTGCTCTTCCCCTTCTCTTCTATCTTCAGCAGAAGATATCTTAACCTTGAAACTCTCTTCTTTTCAAGGAAAGCCAGAACAATAATGGTGCTGTGGTTTTGAGACAGTCTCCAGAGAGATGTGATACCCAAATAACTGATTTACGGTATGGTTTGCAATGTGGATGGGTTGAGCCTCACTGTATCCAATGAGACGTTGATGTTTGGGTCTGTTCCTGGAATTGTAGCAGGTTTGTGGTAGCATCACAGCAGATCCATAAAATGAATACAAAACATAGAAAGTTTACATAAGTTACCTTATGTTGATTTGTTAATTGTTTTAAAATGTATAAGAATAAGGCCCTCAATACAACCCTGGGGGTTGGTGTTAAAGCAGCGGTAACACCGTCGGCGGTAAAAAAAAATGGGATTACGACCACAGCAGAAACCGCCAACATAGACAGCCACTTTAACACTCCGACCGCCACGGCGGTAGCAACAAACACCACAGCGGTCACTGCCAACAGACAGGCGGAAGACAATGTACCACCCACACTATTATGAGAGGCCAATCCGACAGCTTTTCTGGGGCGGTACCAACGCCATCAAAAGCACGGCGGAAATGGAACAACGAAGGGGAACCACTCACCTTCCGACACTCCATGAAGAACCAGGACACCATGGAGCCCGAATTGCAGATCCTACCCATGTTGGTGTATCTACTAATACACCACAAAGTAGAAAGAAGGCGGCAACGATGGTGAGTACTGCACCTAGCACACAGGGGAGGGGAGGAGGGAAAAGAGAGTGAAACACACAAGTGACATGCAACACCCACACCCCCACCCTCACCCAAAACAACATACACACTAATACAGCTAACAACATTACTGATACACCCCGTCACCCCCTGGAAGAACGCGAGGACAATAGGAAATGAGTTTAACCAGAGTTTAAGTGTTCAGTATATACAAATATTTACATTATGTACACAAGGCCGTACACTGTCCCTTGTAAATGTCCGTGGACCACTGGTCCCAAAAAGCATGGGCAAAGCCCACACATGACACCTGCCTCCAAACGGAGAAAACACTGTAGGGGAAAAAAACATAGGCACCTCAGGGGGTATGGGGGGCACCTCTGCCGGATGATGGTACAATGCCACTGCCCCTCGAGGAGGCTCCATGTCCACTGCTTGGTCCTGGGGAGTGCAAAGGCACAGTCTCTCAAGTCTCTCTAGTAGGTGGTTTGCCCACTGCTTGGTCCTGGGGAGTGCAAAGCCACAGTCTCTCTAGTCTCTCAAGTGGGTTGTTTGCCCACTCCTGGGTCCTGGGGAGTGCAAAGGCACAGTCTCTCAAGTGGGTGGCATGTTCCACTGGTTTTGGAGGGGGCTTTGTGCCCAGAGTGCTTCATCCTGCCAAGGGTTGGATTGGTTGAGTGGATGCCTTTCTCCACTGGTTCTGGAGGGGGCTTGATGCTCAGAGTGCTTCATCTTGCCAAGGATTGGATTGGTTGAGTGGATGCCTTTCTCCACTGGTTATGGAGGGGGTTTGGTGCCGAGAGTGCTTCATCCTGCCAAGGATTGGGTGAGTGGATGCCTTTCTCCACTGGTTCTGGAGGGGGCTTGGTGCCCAGAGGGCTTCATCCTGCCATGGATCGGGTGAGTGGATGCCTTTCTGGTTCTGGAGGGGGCTTTGTGCCCAGTGATGCTGCGCCTGGGGTGTGGCAGTTAACATCCTCTCACCTGGGTGTCTGAGCCACGAGATGTACATGGAACAGGTAGCATGATACTCCATGAAGGCAGAGCCACACTCCATTCTGCGGTGACTTAGGCTGCCAACTGCTGGTCGTGCCAGTGCTGGGGGTGGTGCCTCAAGTGGCATGTCCAGGGTCCAGGACCTCACTTGCAGCCTCGGACGGCTGCCCACTGGGGATGCTGCTGACGTCCGATATACTGGTAGTGGCTGGGCACGTGGCGGGGCAGATGGGAGTGCAGGTGGCGGTGGCGGTGGCGGTGGCTGTGGCGGAGATGCTGCCGGTGCAGGCCATGGTGCAGGCGTCTGGTGTGGTAGAGGGAGACACCACACCATCTCCGGTAGCCTCAGATGGCTGATCCTTGGGGAGGATGTTGCTGACTGATGTTGTGGTAGCGGCGGTGCAGGTGCCGGTCGTTGCGGCGGTGCAGGTGGCGGTCATTGCGGCGGTGCAGGTGGCGGTCATAGCGGCGGTTCAGGTGCCCTTTGTCTTGTGTCCCTTCCCCACCTTGGCAGTCGCTGCTGGGACCTTGGCAATGTCCTCTCTGTGTCTGGGTGAGGCCTTGCTGGGTGTGTGGTGCATCCTTCCCCTGCTGGAAGCCGGACCCTTTTTTACCTTAGCAGGTTGCGGATCGGGTGCTCCTTCACATCTGTAGGTGGCACACTGGCAGCTCTGATGGGTGCCCCTTCGATCCATCTCGACTTGCACGGATCACAGCAGACACAGATGTGGTGGCTGAGGTGCTGGGCTGGGATCTAGACATCCTGGCCCTAGGGAACGGACGGCGGGGGAGGTGTAGGGAAAAGGTTCAAGTTAGCTAGGAAAAGTTGCTTAGACACACTGGGATGGGAAGATGAAGGGGGTGTGGGAGTGGAGAAAGAGGTAGTGGTTGTAGGAGGTGTACGTCTGCTGAATTTGGATGAAGGTGCATGGGCTGGAGGCTGTTGTGAGGTGGATGGCTGTTGGGTGGGTGTGTGCCTGCGTTTGTGTACTTTGGGAGGAGGGCTCACAGACACACAGGGAAAGGACACAGGGGTCATGTGAATGGTAATGGGGGTTGTGATTGCACATGAGCGGTGTGTTGTGATGGGTGTGCTGGTGATGGAGGGAGTCGCTGATGATGTAGTGCATGCAAGTGTGAGTGGAGACGAGACTGGGAGGGTGGTGGAGGACGTGGAGGAGGGGGACACAGTGGAGGAAGTGGATGTTGGTATGTGTGCTTGGGGATGGTGCATGTGTGAGTGCCTGTGTGATGTGTGGTGCTTATGTTTTCCTGTGCCACTTTTGTCTGTTGATGTGTGTGCATGCTGGTCTGAAGGTGTGCTTGGGATAGGCTGAGGTAGAGGGGATTGGGTCTGGGTAGTAGAAGTTGGAGGGGGAGGCTGGACACAGGGACAATGGCTGCCATCAGTGCAGAGGCCAGAGCCTGAAATGCTCTCTATTGAGCCGCCACGCCAGAATGAATGCCCTCCAGGTATGCATTTGTTTGTTTCAAATGCCTATTGACACCCTGGATGGCATTCAGAATGGTTGACTGCCCAACAGTGAGGGATCTCAGGAGGTCAATAGCCTCCTCACTGAGGGCAGCAGGGCTGACTGGGGCAGGGCCTGATGTGCCTGGGGCTTTGGAGATGCCCACCCTCCTGGGTGAGCGGGCACGGGAAACATGCTGAGGGGCTGCTGGGAGGGGGGCGGTGCTGGTAGGGGTGGTGACAGCTGTACCTGTAGTTGGGGTGGGCACAGAGGTGTCCACCACCGCCAGGGAGCTTCCATCAGAGGAGGAGTAGCTCTTGCTGGTATCCTCTCCTGTCCCTGTCGTGAAGCTCGCCTCGCCCTCCGTCCCACTTGTGCCTTCACCCTCCATGGAGTCACCCTCCTGGGCCATGTGGGATGCAGCTCCCTCTGTCGCGGGTGCCTCTGCTCCTCCTCCAGATGATGCTGATGCACACAAGGACAGGGTGACAAAACAAGAAGGGGGGGAAGACGGAGGACACACATGGTCAATGCCAGCAACACCACTACCATTGGTGGACACAACACACAATGAGCTGCCCTATACACTAGGCCTTGCCCAACCAGTCACTATGGTAGTCACCACCCCATGGGGTACAATGCCTACCACCAACAAATGCACACCTAACCTCACACCCTCAGGACCCTGCACACTAGCAGCTGCCCAATTGTACCATTGGGGTAGGGGTGCTTCTGAGCCTGCAAACAAGGGACCTACCCTGGCATGACCGCCCGGGCCACACAGAGTCAGGTTTATGACACTGTACTCACCCCCTTCTGGCTGCTGTGATGCCCTCAAGCGCCCATCCAACTCCGGATAGGCCACCGCCAGAATGCGGAACATCAGGGGGTTATGGTGCGACGGGCACCCCTTCCATGTTGGGAAACCAGCCCCAGCTGGGCCTCTGCCGTCTTCTTGCTCCAGCGACGCAGATCCTCCCATCTCTTGTGGCAGTGGGTTCTCCGTCTGTGATAGACCCTCAGGGTCTGCACTTCCTTGGCGATGGCACACCAAATACCCTTCTTCTGGTGGGCGCTGACCTAAAGGGAAAGGACAGGAGGAATGGAAATTACTCACCTGTCTGGACCATCAGACTCATTGCCCACCAGTTCCCACCCATGCCCTGATGCACATACACTGACCATCCTCACATGCAGCACTCAGCCCCCCCCAACATGTGGCTTCCATCCACACCACTCCAAACAGGCATTGCCCACGCATCATGCTCACAGTGTACTCACTCCCCTGTTTGTCTGGAGGACCGTAGAGTAGCGTGTCCTGGGGGAGGACCCCATCCACCAATTTGACCAACTCCTCTGCAGTGAAGGCAGGGGCCATTTCCCCAGACACTGTAGCCATTGTCGCTTACAGACTCAGGTCACAGCAGTACGTGCAGTGTAGGTCCTCTCCTGTTAAAGGTCAGATATCAAGTGAGGTAACAGATAGAAAATGGCAGTCACGTCCACGGCGGTGCGTACCGTCACTGCCAGTGTACATGGACATCAGCTCCTGGAACCCATAGGGCCAACGATAACCAATGCTGAGTTGCGCGGCAGTCTTCGACCGCCTACCGTGACGCTGCACAACGCCAGCACAGTTACCCCGTGTCCCTCCTCACAAGTCAGGCAGATGCCAATTCAAGGGTGCACATGACTTGGCACCTAACTGCGTCACACCACATATTGGCACATTTACAGACTAACTCTTTCACACATGGATTCACCAACATTCATGCAGACACAGTTGTGCTACCTATGTGGTAAATGAACCTCTGCTCATTGTTCTCCTCCATAGGGTACAACCGCTGGGGCAGATGATGGGATGGCAGCATCCTCCGGTGTACAGACTCCTGGTGGACCTGTCGACAATGGAAGACAGACACATCATAATCACATACAGATTTGATCGTGCCACAATCCAAGAACTGTGTGCCCGAATGGAGCCAGACCTGATGTCAGCAATCTGCCAGCCCACAGGTATACCTCCTCTAGTGCAGGTCCTGTCAGTGTGCCATTTCCTGGCAAGTGACTCCTTTCAAACTACAGTGACCATGGCATCTGGAATGTCCCAGCCAATGTTTTCTAACTTGTTGACTAGAGTTTTGTCTGCCCTCCTGAAACACATGTGCAGCTACATCGTGTTCCCCCCGGTGGAGGATTTGGCCACTGTGAAAGCTGACTTTTATGCCCTGGGAAATATCCCCAACATCATTGGTGCCATTGATGGTACACATGTGGCATTTGTCCCCCCTCGCAGAAATGAACAGGTGCACAGAATTAGAAAAAGATACCATTTGATGAATGTGCAAATGGTGTGTTTGGCGGACCAGCACATCTCCCATGTGAATGCCAAGTATCCTGGCTCTGTGCATGATGCCTCTATCTTGCTGAATAGCAGTATCCCTTATGTGATGGGCCAACTCCAGAGGCACTGGGTGTGGCTAATAGGTGAGCCCAAGGTCCCCACAGTATGTGGAGGTTTCTGTGTATGGGGTAGTCCCTAAGGGTGAGTGTGTGTCTAACAGGTATCCCTCATAATTTGCAGGTGACTCTGGTTACCCCAACCTCTCATGGCTACTGACCACAGTGAGGAATCCCAGGACAAGGGCAGAGGACCGCTACAATGAGGCACATGCCAAACTAGGTGTATTATTGAGAGGACGTTCAGCCTCCTGAAGGCCATATTCTGGTGCCTCCATCTAACAGGTGGCTCCCTATACTACTCACCAAAGAAGGTGTGCCAGATAATCCTGGCATGCTGTATGTTGCACAACCTGGCCTTGAGACGCCAGGTGCCTTTTCTGCTGGAGGATGAGCCGGGTGATGGTCTTGTGGCAGCGGAGGTGCCAATGGACAGTGAGGAAGAGGAGGCAGAGGAAGAAGATATTGACAACAGAACGAACATCATCATGCAGTACTTCCAGTGACACGCAGGTAAGAGACTGTAACTCCTCCTCACATTTCAGTAAACTTTGGGACATTGTACATGTTAGCTTCTTAACCTCTGTCTATGGACACTGACTGTTCCCTTTGGATTTCCTTTTTCCAGATCTGTGTACCCCATTCTGCCTTCTACTATATGTACTGCTGCCCAACAACTGTCATACGTTGGTATGAGTAAATGAACATTGACAGTGCTGTTTGTTGCTAATGTTGTAATTATACATTTGTGAAAGATCAGACTGTCTCCACATAGTTTTTTGATTAGAGGGGTTTTATTTAGGAGCTAATGGGTATAGGGGTATGTGCAAGGGGCTGGGGTGATGGTGGAGGAAGGTCGATGGTAGAGGTCAGTCTATTTGTATCACAGGTGCATTGTCCAATGGGGCATAGGAAGGGGAGTAATGGCAGTTCAAGTTGGACACGGTGACATAGTGGGACAGAAGGGTGACAATCAGGAGAGTCTTATTTCCTGGTGGGGGTCTTGGAAATGTTCTCTGTCTTCTACCTGGATCGCAGGGACCATTTGTGGGGTGGTTCTCCTTCTGCAGGGGGTGGGGTGCTGGTAGCCTGTTGGTCCTGTGGTGTGGCCTCCTGTCCACTAGCGCTGGCGGAGGTGGAAGGCTGTTCCTCGGTTTGGCTAGTGTCAGTGGCCCTTTGTTGAGCCACTGCCTCCCTCATGGTCTTGCCCATATCAGCCAGCACCCCTGCTATGGTGACCAGGATGGTGTAAATTGTGGTGAGGGCATTTCTGATTCCCATGTATTGTCCCTCCTGCAGCCGCTGGGTCTCCTGAAACTTGGCCAGTACCGTGCCCATGGTCTCTTGGGAATGGTGGTATGCTCCCATGATGTTGGAGAGTGCCTCGTGGAGAGTGGGCTCCCTGGGTCTGTCCTCCCCCTGTCGCACAGCAGTCCCCCCAGCTTCCCTGTTGTCCTGTGCCTCTATCCCCTGAACCGTGTGCCCACTGCCACTGACCCCATGCCCCCGATCGTCCTGGGTTTGTGGGGTTGCCTGGAGTCCCTGTAGTGGTGGACACACTGCTGATTGACTTGTCCTGGGGACAGAGGGATGGGCCCACTGGGTGGGTGCTGTGGTGGTGTTTCCTGAGGGGGGAGGCTCAGCGGTGGTTTGGGACTGTGGCAGGGAAACCGACTGTCCAGAGGTCCCAGATAGGCCAGGCTGGTCATCCAGATCCCGGCGTGCAGTGCAGAGCTGCTGTCATCACTGTGGGCCTCTTTTGGTGGGGGACTGGATGTAGCTGGCACCTCCTGTCCGGTGACGTTGGGTAGGGGTCCTGTTGGGATGCAAATCATTGTTATTGTATCTGTGTGTGCCATCTTGTGCAGTGGGTGTGTTTCCCTGTATAAACATGCTTGCACTGTCGCCTTGACCTTGTGTGATTGGTGATTATGTGGGCTGGTTGAGTCTATCGAGTGTGCATGCTGTGGTGATGGGTGTCCATGCAGGTCTGTGATGGGTGTCCATGCATTGTTGTTGCATGCAGGGCTTGGTATTGGGAGGGGTGGGTTGTGCTAGTGAGGAATACGTGAGGTGTTGGAGTGATGGGGTGAGGGTAGGGGTAGGAGTTTGTGATGGTATGCAGGTAGGTTGGGGGAGATAAAGTAGTAAAGATTTGCCTTACCAGAGTCCAGTCCTCCTGCTACTCCTGCGAGGCCCTCAGGATGCATTATCGCCAAGACTTGCTCCTCCCGTGTTGTTAGTAGTGGGGGAGGAGGTGGGGGTCCACTGCAAGTCCTCTGTACAGCAATCTGGTGTCCTGAAACCACGGAATGCACCTTCCCCCATAGGTCATTCCACCTCTTCCTGATGTCATCCCTTGTTCTTGGATGCTGTCCCACAGCGTTTACCCTGTTGACGATCCTCCGCCATAGCTCCATCTTCCTTGCTATGGAGGTCTGCTGCACCTGTGATCCAAATAGCTGTGGCTCTACCCAGATGATTTCCTCCACCATGACCCTTAGCTCCTCCTCAGAAAACCTGGGGTGTCTCTGAGGTGCCATGATGTGGTGTGAGTAATGTGTGAGGTGATGTGTGGGGTGCTGTGTTTTAATGTATGATGTGATGTGCGTGGACGGTGTATGTGTGATGGTGTTCTGTGCCTCTGTGTGATGGTGTGGTCTTTGCTTTTCTCTCTCTCTGCTTGTTCTGATTTGTTAGTTGAAAGGGTTGTGGGTAACGTGAGTGTGTGTTTTATAGTGGTGTGAGTGTGTGGGTATGGTGTGTGTATGTGTGTCAAGTGTATGTATTTTGAATTGTTCAACGTGGTGTAGTTTTGTAAGTGTGTGTGTATTTTGAGCGCCTAAGTTTGTACCGCCAATGGTTTACCACGGTTGAAAGACTGCCGCGTTGATTCGTGGGTCGTGATACTGTAAGCGTATTTCTGTTGGCGTGACGGTGTGGGTTTTGCTATCGCCAGTTTATCACTGACCTTTGGTGTGGCGGACTTGTGTGGGTGTCTGTATAGTGGTGGATTTCTCTGTGTGGGTCATAATACCTGTAGCAGAATTCCGCCATGGGCACGGTATATTGGCGGCCGTCGCCACGGCGGTAAGCCGGATTTACCGCCAGGGTTGTAATGAGGGCCTAAGTGTGTTAATAACATCTTTTTGTAAAACTTGTGAAAATGTATATTACTGAATTGAACATATGGATGAACTTGTAGTACAATTTATATTTTAAAAAACTGTGAAATTAATTGAACTAATCAAAGGTTACAGGGATGTTATAGTTGGCAGGTAGCATTGAAAAACATAGGAACTTACTACGAAAAACAAAGTTTACATGGACATTATAGTTAGAAAATAGAATAAAAAAATCTGTGAAATTCACTGAAAATAAACAAAGGTTACAGGGCCATTATAGTTAGAAAATAGAATTTTAAAAACTTATAAAATTGCTGAAAATACTAAAGGCTAGAGGGACATTATAGTTAGGCTCAGATTTTACACATACAAAATCACAGATATTAAGCAGTTATAGTCACGTGGGCTAACTATAATGTATACTTCCCACAATGTCCTGCTTTTGACCTCACATATTACATCACTCATGAACTGGCCCATGACATCATTCATGACATCTCAAATTACACCACTGATAACATCATCCAGTGAGTGTAAAGGTTTCTTAAAAGTTTCTGAGACTTAACAATATCTACTAAGCTAGTGCATGAGTTAAATTGCTATTCTTCCTTTACTACTAATGAGAGATACTTTATGAGCATGCTTGTGAAGGAATATCAGGATCTAGGTTTGTTGCACAGCTTACGTGGTGTGTTTTGCCAGTGCCTGTGATGGAGGGAGTGCTTTCATCGAGTCTTGTGAGTACGGGGTACAAGGACATACTTAAACCATTGTTGGAGAACATAGCTTTGAATCTTTTTAAAATGAGAGAGAAAGCTAGCACTTGGTTGCCTTGCTATTATCGTCCCATTGTTGTAAATGTTAATGGTTGGTTTGGAATCATGGAAGTTGTTTACTGAGGTGGTTAATCTCAAAGACTGTGCGGTGCAATGTGGTGTGACTCGTATACTAATATATGTTCTGACAATGTCTTTCTATGTTTTTGTGTTCCTTGTGTAGAAGAGTAAGTTAGTTTTAAGTGATACTAATTTGCTGCAGTGTTTTTGTTCTGATAGATTCTAGGGTGCTTGTCAGACCTTTTGTTTTTGCTGGCTTTAGGACTCTGGGCACTTTCCCACTTCTGAGCAGTGCTAAAGTGCATGTGTCCTTTCCCTAAAACATGATAGTGTTGGCCTATCCACAATTTACGTGTAAGTCCTTAGTAAACTGCACTACCTGTGCCCAGTGCATGTACGTTAAATGCTACTAATGGGTCTATAGCACTGATTGTGCCACTCACTTCAGTAGCCCTTTTAACATGACACAGGCCTGTCATTGCAGAGCCTGTGGGTGCAAGTCTAAATTGCCATGTCGACCTGGCAAGCTAACCCACTTGCCAGACCCAAACCTTCCTTTTTATTACTTATAAGACACCCCTAAGGTAGGCCCTGGATACCCCCAATGGCAGGGTGTAGTGAATTGAATAAGTTGGACATGTACTTTTAGGTTTTACATGTCCAAGTAGTGAAAAACTCTTAAATTTGTTTTTCACTACTGCGAGGCCTATTGCTCCCATAGGTAAAAATGGCATTGCATTATTACGTTGTATAAGTGTCATTTCCAATTGGGACCAGATATAAATTTGGTGTCTCTGGACTCACAATTTAAAATCCCAACTTATGGTGAAGTTGGGTTTTAAGCTGCAAGTCTGAAAATGTCACTTTTAGAAAGTTGCCATTTTCTTACTTTAACCATTCTGTGCCTCTGACTGTCTCAAAATACATGTCTGGGTGGGTGACATTCCCTCTAGACAGTTACATACAGAGGAAGCTGCGGTGTGCCATTTACAATCGTATGGCCCATCAACAGGCTGATTGGTCTTCCTGTGCTGAATGGGAGGGAGGAGCTGACATTTGCACCTGAATAGAACTGTGCCTGTCCTAACACAAAGAGTTGCATAACTCCCTGTAGTGTGTCTGGAGCCAGGAAAGGTACTTTGTGCACTTTAAAGGCATATATTTGAAGTCTCCCCCACTTCAAAGGTGCAACTGGGTATAAGTACTGTTCCCCAAACACCACAAAACCAGTACACTTCTGAACCTGAGGACATTCTGCCACGAAGAAGGACTGCTGTGCTGCTAAAGGAACTGTCACTCTGCTGAACTTTGCTGAGCTCCTGTTTTGCTGTGCCGGGCCCCCTGACTGCTGTCCCCCAGGCCTGGGAGTGAGAAAGACTGGATCTGCATCTCTCCATCCCCAGAACCAAAGTGGCTCTGTGGCTTGCTGGCTTGTCTCATGTTCTGAAGTCTCAGGGACATTACTCCACTCTGCAACAGCTTCTGGACTATGCCAACTATGAATCCTACCCTGGAAAATGAAGCCAATTCCGTCCTGTTCCCTTGGAAGTGGATTCTGCAGCTGTGTTCTACAGAAATCTACGCATTGCCGTCACTGTGCTGATCCGAACCTCCGCCCTCTCCTAGACGCTGACGTATCGTCACTGAGGACGAGGACTTTACATCACTAAGTGCTCGGCTCAGGATCGATGCACCGCCATCACCCTCGGCTCATCCCGTTCACGTCAACAGCTGCGCGGGTTGACGACAGTGCACTGCTTTCACGGCAAAGGGTTTGATGCCATGCCACTGCTCAAGGATCAACAACTGCATGGCTCAATACGATGCATCTCCTGACTGCGCAAATGGGAACTGAAGCATCACTTTTGCATTGACTCCTCTGCTCCGCACATTGGATCCTCGACGTCAATGCAATCTTCCATATAAGGTACTCTTTCAGCGAGACAAGGTTGGTCCCAGTAGCTAGGCAGTGCTTCATCGCAGTCAGCCTGAACTTTGGGTATACCCCGGTCTAGCGTGACCAGATACCCCGCATGGCACTTTATGCTTTTAGGCGCCACAGTTACATTTAATCTTTCAAAAATCCTATCTTGAATGTGGAGCAATTCAGATATTTCTGCAAGGACTTTGGGCTTCCTGTAAAGAGCACAACCTGGAAGGTGGAGCTGCAAAAGGTACTGAGAACCTGGCCAGAAGCCCATGCTGCATTGAATGTGGACCAGGATGAGGAGAAATAGGATGTGGAGGATTGTTTGGTCCAGGGGCCAGAGAAGGGTCTTGGGCTGCTAACTGTGGAGGAGGAGGGGAATTTCTTTCCAGGATTGGAGATTCCAACCCAGGCAGTGTGTCATCCAGACACATGTCTCCAGAGGAGCTGGAGGACAGAAGGGAGGAGTGGAAATTGAGATTGGAGATGACTAAGCTAAAATTGGAGAAAGACTTGGAGGAGAAAAGGTGAGCATGTAGGAGAGGAAAATGATATTGGCTCAGGGGTTGAGCTTGAAAGAGCTGGACATCAAGGCCATGAGGGCAAAGTCCTGCCAAGATGGTGACAGCATTTCTTCAGTGCCCTCAGATCGGAGTGTCCACATAAGCAAGGGTCTGCTGTCTGACTTTGTGGTGGGAGACAACATAGACAGATGGTTTGAGGCCTCTGAGATTGCTCTGCAAATACACAAGGTCATTGAGGAAGATTGAGGAGCTAGTCTGTGGAGGCACATTCCTAGTGAGGGGAGAGGCACTCCACTGGCCCTCGAAGGGAGACACAGGAGGAGGTATCCCCCCATGAAGGAGGCCCTAATTAGGAAGTTTGGTTTGACCCAAGAAAAGCACAGACAGACGTTTAGAGACAGTCAGAAACTATCCCAACTGATCTGAATAGATTGTGTGGATTCCTTTTGCAAGGCACTGGATGGTTGGGTGAAGAGCAGTGAGGTAAGGGATTACCAGGGGCTGTGTAACTTGATTACAGTGGAGCACAAGTTCAGCCTTTGTTTTCCAGACCTGCACCAACACCTTGTTGACTGTAAGCTCTTTGATCCCAGGGAGCTTACTAAGGAGGCAGACCGCTATCTGGAGAGGATCACCACAAGGGTGGGCAGGCTCCTCACTAGAAGAATGAGGGGAGGAGGACAAACGTAAGAACAAGGATTTCTCTAAAGGGCTACAAACTAGTTCGGTGGGTCAGGGCTCCCATTCCCCTACTGAGAAAAAGAGGAAGTTGTTCACTGATAATAAATCTTCAGGAATGGTATCGTCAAAGTACTACGCATGTCAGCAGGAGGGACGCTACAAGGGGGATGCCAGTTGTCCCAATTAGCCACAGCCCTCCATCGGTGTGCAGTGACTGGTAATAGCTAGTGTAGCACTTCAGTAGCAGATGGTCCCAGATAGTTTGGGGGACAGTGTAGAAGTTACCCTAGTGTCCCTGAGTGACAGATAGATGGTACAGAGAACCCACATGCCTGCCAATACTAGGAAGTACAGTCAATGGGTCACCATCAATGAACAAAGGGTGGAGGCTTTGAGAGACACAGGAGCCAGCATAAAAACTGTCAGATGTCATCTGGTGTCTTCAGAGCAGGTAGTCCCTAAGGTGTTCCATCAAGTTGTTGCTGCTGACACCCGCAAGAGTCCTGTTTGGGGGGGTCTCAGGTTCCTTGATGGTAGCTGTGAGTCCATCCATGCCTGTGGATTGTCTGCTTGGTAATGACGTGGAGGATACTGCCTGGAAGGAGGTGGAGCTCAGGTAACACTTGGGGATGTTGGGGTTGCCTGAGTGGGTGTGCCTGACCACATGGTCCATGGCAGCTCGAGAGGGTGATCAGAAGGAACTCAAGCCTGAAAAATGACCTAGGGTCCTGCCAAGATGAGGAAGGGCAAGGGCCATGGGAAAAACACTCTTGAGATTCCCACTGTAAGGCCCCAGTACCTACAGGGGAGGAAGTGGCTGAATTGGGGAACCTGCCTGACCCGGCCAACTAGCAGCAGTAAGGGTGTCCAACCAGGGAGGAGTTTAGGAGTGCCCTACTCTTCTGGGTCTTCAGCAACAGGCCAAGGCCAGGCAGCTTGTGACACCTCTGGCAAGCATCTGATATATTGGGAGAGTGATCTCCTGTATAGTGAGCCTAAGGCTCCTGAGCCTGGTGGAACATGTGTTGGTGGGTCTGGCTCTTGATGTGCCACTTGTAGGTCATTTGGGGCAAGACAAGACCTTTGACAGGCTTGTCACCCACATTTATTATTCTGAAGTGAGGGAGGCCTCAGATGTGTACTATAGGTCCTGTCCTACCTGCCAGGCGAATTGCAAGACAAAGGGGAAGTGCAAGGCTCCCCTACAATCTTTTCCTATTGTTGGCACCCCCTTTGAAAGAGTGGCATTGACATTATTGGGCCTCTGGACCCCAAGACAGCAATGAGCAACAGATTCATTCTGGTCTTGGTGGACCATGCCACCCAGTACACTAAAGCTATCCCTCTGAGGACTGTGACTGCACCCACCATGGCCAGGGCACTAATGGGGATCTTTACCCTTGTAGGGTTCCCCAAGGAGGTGGTATCTGACTGGAGTGCCAACTTCATGTCCAATTACATAAAGGCCATGTGGAACGAGTGTGGGGTAACCTACAAGTTCTCCACTCCTTACCACCCCTAATTCAATGGGTCATCAGGGGCATGATTATGGGTCTACCTGAACACATTAGGCGTACGTTAGATGTCCTCCTGCCATGCCTGTTGTTTCCATACAGGGAGGTAACACAGAAGGGGGTTGGCTTCAGCCCCTTTGAACTTCTGTATGGGCACCCTGTGAGAGGGCCTCTCAGTTTGGTGAAGGAGGGCTAGGAGCATGTTCCATGGAGATCCCACCAGGGTGTAGTTAGGTACATGCTGCCCCTTCGCAACCAAACAGTCCACTTTCAGAAACTCACCCAGGAGAATCTGAAAGCTAATCAGGAGAATATGACCAGAATGCCAATCTCGTTGAGTTTCAGTCCGTCCAAAAAGTTTGGTAATGGAGCCTATCAAGCCCCGTGCCCTGCAAAACCGCTGGTCTGGATCTTATGAGGCAAAGGAACACAAGAGTGATGTCACCTGCTTGGTGGACTTCAAAACTCCTAGGAACCCTTTTGGGGTCCTACATGTAAATCACCTCAAGCCCCACTGTGAAAGGTCTGAGATTGCCATACTCTTGGTGACTGATAATGGGGTGGAAGAGGAGAGTGAACCTCTCCCCAACCTCCTATCTTGCAAAGAGCAGGATGGGTCAGTGGAGGGTGTCAGCCTCTCCCCTACACTGACCCTAGATCATCAGAGAGACTGCCTCCAGTTGTTGGGGCAGTTTGCCTCTCTCTTCTCACTTACCCCCAGTCTCACTTCACAGTGCACCCATAATGTTGACACTAGGGGCAGTCCACCTGTGAAACAAAAATAATTTACAGGTTGTCCAATAATGTGAGGGCTAACATTAAAAAGGTGGTTGCCACGATGTTGGCACTAGAGGTTATTGAGCCCTCAAACAGTCCTTGGTCCAGCCCAATGGTGCTGGTCCTCAAGGCTGCCCCGTCTGTGTGGACTACTGTGGACTCAATGCAGTCACTAAGATGGACACCTCATTCCCAGAGCTGATGACCTCAGAGATTCGCTTTGAGCTGCCAAGTTACTCAGCAAGTTTGACCTAATGCCTGAGTACTGGCAGATTGTTTTGGCCAAGGTGGCAAAAGTGAGGTCTGTGTTCTCCACACCAGAAGGGCACTTCCCGTTCTGGGTCATGTCCTTCTGGTTAAAGAATGCACCTGCCACCTTCTAGAGATTTCTCATCCAGGTCCTGGCTGGTTTGGGTAATTCATTGCTACCTACTTCGACAAAATTGCAAGTCTTCAGCTCCAGCTGGGAGGACCACCTGTGTCACCTTAAGGAAGCACTTCAGAATCTACAGAGGGTAGTCCTGGCCATCAAGGCCAGTATGTGCCAGATAGGCCATGGTTCTGTGGTCTACTTGGGACACCAAGTGGGAGGGGACAAACCCCAGCCCCTTTAGGCCAACATTGACAACATTCTGGTTTGGGAACCCGCATGACACAGACAGAAGTGAGAGCCTTCTTAGGCCTCACTGGTTATTAGAGGAGATTTATCAAGAGATATGGCACCATTGTTCCCTCCTTGACAGAGCTGATTTCCAAGAAGCAGCCATGTCAGGTGATCTAGACAGAGGCGTGCCAGAAAGCCTTTGGCACCATGAAGGAGGCCATGTGCATGGCACCTGTGCTCAAGGACCTTGACTTCTCCCGAGTTTGTGGTGCAGACAGATGCCTCAGCGCATGGCATAGGGGCTGTGCTCTAACGGCTAAATGAAGAGGACCTGGCTCAACCTGTAGCCTTCATCAGTAGAAGGATACTACCTAGGGAACAGAGGTGGAGCATAACAGAAAGGAAAGCTTTTGCTTTGGTCTGGGCATTGAAGAAGCTAAGGCCACTTACTTCTGGGTTCAGATCACAGGCCCCTCATATGGTTAATGGAGATGAAGGGTGAGAATCTCAAACTTTTGTCGTAGTCTATTTCACTAAAGGACCTGACCCTACGGTCCTGGAACAGACCACGCCAATGCTGATGATCTCTCCAGTTTTTTTTGCCTTAGTAAGAAAAGGTCCCAGAGGATAGGTAGCTCTCCCAGCCTTCAGCTGATGGGACACGATAGATCTGGCATCCTTGCTGTGGTTTCTCCATAACATTTTGCCTTCAAGCCTCTTGTTTTGCTGACTTTGTTTTTGCTGGCTTTCGGACTCAGGGCACATTACCACTCCTGACCACTGCTAAAATGCTTCTACCCTACTTCAAAGGCACAACTGGGTATACATACTAGGCCGCCAACCCCACCAAAATCAGTACAGTTCTGGACTTGAGTAAATTCTGTCAGAAAAAAAGACTGCTGTGCAGCTAAAGGGACTGTCACTCTGCTGGAACTCTGCTGTACTTTTGAGGACTCCTGCTTTGCTTAGCCTGTCCTGCTGCCCTTCTTGCCTAGGAGTAAGAAGGACTTGTCCTGCATCTCTTCATCCCCAGATCCAAAGTGACTTCTGGGGGTTGCTGGCTTGCCTCCTATTCTAAATGCTCAAGGACATCAAAGACTTCACTCTACTCTGCTACAGCTTCTGGACTCTCCAACTGCAAGTCCTACCCTGCCATGTAGTGCCAATCCAGTCATATGCCCTTCGAAGTGGGTACTTCAGCTGTGTTCTACAGAAATGCATGCATCTCAATCACTGCATCAATTGGAACCACTGCATCTCTCCTCAATGCTAACGCATCACTGCTGCTGCTGATGACGAGGACTATGCCTCACCAAAGGGTGAGCACAGGTTATTTTATGGTGTGTAACTTACATACCTCGGCTAGAATTGAGGTTTGTGCTTGGACAGGATACATATATCTGTCAATCAGAAACCCATTTTCTAAGAATGCTTTAAACGTTCAGTGGGAGATTACTTAGCAAGGGCTATGGGGAGAGGAAAAGTGTAACTATTTGGGATCAAGCATCAAACCATACTGGTACATGCAAAGTTAATCTAGGAGCAACCTATCAAACGTTCCAAGTGTAGAGAGATTAGTCTATAAGCATCATACTAGGTTTGAGGCCGTAATAAAATTGCTGGGGTATTGAAAAGATCACAAAAGGACATGTCGAACCTTACACACATGCAACTCGAATTAATCTTACGGAAGTGGTGCACATGCAGTGTTAAAGTAAGGGCAATACTGTAAGTATTGTAAGTGTGTCCTGTTAACGTTACACTACGAGTGACACACACTTGTGTTCATAAAATGAAAACTGGGTACAGTACTTCAGAGTGATGAGCATGAAGTCATAATATAGAATGAGCTCACCTACTTATGAGACTTAGTTAAGTATAATCTTTAAGAGAGGAAAGTTAGGACCTACGATTTACAGAAGTCTTGTATGATTTCTATGGCAGTTTGGGCCCCGTTGCATTTTGTTTGTGACTTAGATAGTTACATTTTGGGACTCTGACCGCAGTACTGCCCTACGAGGCCAAATAGTAATCCTCTGCGGTCTGTCGGGCAATGGAGGCCCTAAGACTGCTGTGTAAATAGCAGAGAGCAAGGTATTGGAGGGCCGACTGGACTTCCTGTGCAGGCTGACCAGTGGAGTGAATGGACAGGCAGCCTGCGCGCGACCCCTTCATGTCTGCTATACCACCTGGTGTTATGTTCAAGGCTGTCCAGGGGTATAATGACTGCTGGTGAAAGTGAGGCCACCTGCTCAACCCCTCTTGCCTATTTCACTCTTCCTTCCTCTAGGAAGGGTTTTCCTTTCCGCGTGTCTGAAGGTCGCCATTTATAAATCCTAGGAATGCTACTGGTACGTGCAATTTAGCATGTTACTGGCATTAACCTTAGTGTGCTGCACACAGTTATCCTGCAACATGGTCATATTATCAGTCAAAGTGCTACAATGATCAGCTTTAACCGTACTGGTGCAGTTCTAAGCACACATACACTCATACCCAGTAAGAGTGCAAAGACTGACAGACAACTGATATTGCATCATTGCCCTTCACTGAATCACTGCGATGACTGCCACCAGATAACGCCTCCAATTAAAGTCGTTCCTTCTCACGTGACCAGGCGTCGTATACATCAATGCTGCGTAGATTAAAGCTAAATTCTCTGACTGGAGAAGTACAGTCATCATCACAGCTTGACTGTCAACAGATCGCTTCCTTCTGCAAGACCCTCTCTTTAAAGCAACTTCCTTTGCAGTTTGACGTCTTTTCTGAGGAGGCTGAGGAAGTCCTTTGGGTAGTAGATACGAACCAGTGGGATCTTGCAAAGGCTCTGGATTTTCATATAAAATCTTTTTCAGATGAAGTGATGCTTCTTAGGATGCATTTCCCAAAAATACCCATGTCAATGCGCGAAGTGACCTAAGAAGGGGTTTGGGCCTTGATGAACTACTTAGTCCATGAGAAGACTAGGGAGTTCCTTTCTGCCATGTGTTTCCGGATTGGGAGGGGTGAGGAGAGCTTTCTTGTACGTAGCAATGTGAATGAAAGAGCGTAATGGGTCAGTGCCTGCATAAGGATTCTGTAAATGAACCATCGACTGTGATCCCGGGCACCGTTGTCCAGGTACATAACAGAGATATGAAGAGAGCTTAAAATGATTGTGTTATGCTTTAAGCTGATTTTACCTCATGACAAGCAAAATAACAATACGTGAAATACTGAAGTCAGCCAACAAGGTCTGCCTTTCACCATTCATAAACAAGGGTGATATGTTTTCATTGTTATTGGTGTAATTTATTTTGGCACTTTCTGCAGATTTTACGAACGGTAGATCAACAGGGAGTATAACATCCCTGACCGCATGTAGACACCAGAAAAGTGGCACCTTTTTTCCTCTATTCCATGGGGTGGTCATTTTTCACTTCCTCCTGTCTTCTTTTTACATTCAATAGAAAATAGAAAGCAAATTAATTCTGAGCATTTCTGTGTGTACTGTGATCAGATGGAGGGTACAAGATACAACCTTGACCATATGCAGATTGGAATAGATAGTTCCTGACCTGTGCTGACGCACATGCTGAAAAATGTGCATGTGCTTTACTTGAGAAAACACATTTGAACATGTGTAAAATTTTGTTTTGAGGCATGCTGCTTGGGTTGTGGCAAGTGCACACCTTGGCGCATCCTTCAAGAAATACACTGATATCTGCACCCCATACAAGTCTTGTTTCACTGCATCAGTCTCTTGTGCTTGATTCATGGAACTAGAGTGAGAGATGCCAGTAAATTAAAATAGGGAGACCCACGTCTAGGGACTGTAATGGCTCTGAAAACCATCACAGGAGCTGAACCATCAATGTAGTATGCGCATAGCAAATTTCATGTACAAATATTTCACAGAATATTCAAAATTCAAAAAAGTACATTTCTGTTAGATGCGGAAGCACTTCCCTTCACTACATTAGGTTTTAAGAACTGATAGTTTCTAAACATGAACATACAAACATTCATGCCCCTCCATGACCAACCGGACGACAATGCAAATGCCATTAGCAAACCAAGAGGCAAGACACTTGTCATGTGGACCCTATATGTAACCTAATTTGTAATTTTGGATTGAGCAATATTAATGTTTATTAAAGTATATACAAGGGAGTTTTTTGTACAGTAATCCTTTTGCACGAAGTATTTCAATGTGCTCTCAAATGTGATATGGGATAAGGGGGTATATTGAAAAAAACAATGATTGCCTCGGAACCCAATATTCAGTCAACTTAGAAGATGGGATTGATCGTAGATGTTTTCATTTCATGTTGCACCATTCTGCCACTTAATGAGTATCTTCTCGCTTCCATTTCGAATCAAAGGGTAATGCTTACACTTCACTATGTTAAATAAATACCACACGATGTGAACGAGTTATATTTAACTTCTACACTCCAACACGTCAACTCCGATCCGCCAACCTCGCCCTCGCACCCCGAATCCAGCGCAAGACATCCGGCGGAAGATCCTTCTCCTTCCTCGCCGCCAAGACCTGGAACTCTCTCCCCACATCTCTTCGCCAGACCCAGGACCTCCTCGCATTAAGAAGGCTCCTCAAGACCTGGCTCTTCGACCGCTAAATCAGCAGCGCTCCCCTCCCCCCCCTCAGCGCCTCGAAACCCTGACGGGTACATAGCGCGCTTTATAAATACTATGATTGATTGATTGATTGATTGTGAAAAATGTATCCATTACATGTTAAATTAATTTGAAGCAAGACGTCTTTCCAGAAAGCAATGCTACGTTAAGAGAAGGCACAGCACTACTGTTTGATTTTGGAAATAATCTATTTTACTGACTAAACAAAGAGACCAATTCTAGGAGAGACCCAACAACTTCAACATTCAGCCCATAGATTTGCAGTCATCACGTGATAAAAGTGAAATCCAGAACCCAACTGCAAAAGGCACTGGTTGTACATTGTACATGGCTACATCGATGGTAAACGTATACATTACAAAACATAAACACATTTTCAATATCCAGCATTAAAAGTTGAGTGATAGTAACGACAGTCATTTTCAGCTGTCATGAAGCACGGTATACAAACCGGCTATGCAGAATTTTATAAAGACCAAAGTTCATGGGACAAATCGTGTTGTTTACCTATTGAGTTCTTTCCAACTAACTTAAATGTACAATAGTTCAATGATTCTTTTGAAGCCAGTATAGCTGATTAAAAGTAAGATATATATTTAATTCAACAATCTCGATCCCAGCCAGCAAAGTCAAATCGCTTATAATCAAACCCAATTTTCTTGATTCCAGATCGAACTGCAAAGTGAATCGAGGGTCATATTTTATAACCAAAGAGAGGTAATGTAAGTTTTAGATAATTCAGGCAGGAATAGAGGATAATCATACAACTGTTCAGACTCAAACACACTTATGAACATAAACGCTCAGTGAGGATAGAAGAGGATTCCCTAAAGGAGGAGCTAAACCCCATCCCAAAGTCTGGTTGTGCGACACTTTTGAGGCCTGAGGATAGAAGGTTTTGGAACAATGACTTGGAGGACTCTATCATCTTACACTAATTTTTTATTTTGGATCATACCGCTTTTAGTAAAAATATAATAAATTAAGAAATAATATTTTATTGACAAGTGAAGGGCACATAAAGTAGTGACCTTTACGATTCATTCATCAAGGCGATTCAAGGTCACTGTTTGTCCTCGAAGCCGCTCTTTAATGTGCTGAGTGGGTTGGACCATTTTCTTTGGGCATGCCACCCGTAATGCACTGCAGCTGTTAGATCAAAAAATAAACAGCAAGTGCAAATGCCAAAAACATGCGATGCATCGTAAAGTTAGAGCGGGTTAATGTCGAGAAAGTCATTAGAAGAAGAAAACACTTATCCATGAATGTGAAGTGCCTTTCTTGACATGAAGTGGCTTGCTGGATGTCAGCCGAATCTTTCATCTTCCACAGTAATAAACAACATCGTCTCTCTCGCTGCTTATGCTCTACAAACAACAGCAAATATATCCAAACCATTGCCCTACCATAAACATATTGGCAGTGACGCTGATTGTGTCCTTATAGTTTAAAGTAAACATGGTGTGCTATTCTAGTACCAGTGAGGTCCTCAACGATTAAAATGCTCCTAGCAGATAATCACAGTGTCACTCGGGTGAAGTAACCAAAACAAACTTCACAGTTCCAAATACCATAGAAAACACTGCCACATATATGCGAGTGATACATCATTGTCTAGCCATTGCTTTTTCAGTCGGAAAGGTAAAGTTTATTTAATACACACACATACACACACACTCACACACATTACTAAATACCATGCATTCATTTACAAATATACAGATAAGGCAGATTGAATATTTCTTAGATGACATTATGAAATCACATTTGATTCCTAAAGAGTTATACCTCCAAAATCAAAGAACCCACCACCTACACCAGACAGCACATCAAAATATGGTGGGAGGGGTGTCACCTTAGATAAAATAAACCCTATGGCTTTATCAAGGGTCATCACAAAAAGTAATGCAAGCCAATTGGCTTTGTCAAAAGTGCACCACAGTAAATAAACAAACAAACCACGTGTTAACCATATCACTCTTTCATTGCAGTCATTATTCATGTGTAAATAAAAACCTTAATACCAGTAAAACAACGTCAATGAAGCATTTGCACATTGATCAAAACCACATAAAGGGTTAATACAGCACTGAAATCCGCATTGCATCACAGCATTACATGGGTCAGTGTCTTTTTATATATTGAATGCAGCCATAAGACAAGAGCGTGGAGGGCACTGAGCTCCCAGCTGAAGAACAAAAGCTCCAGACTTGGCAATGCTTAAAAACTGATGAAAATCTTAGAGGGATTTGTAATTTTGGTGACCTGCTGAAACATAGGGTCAGGTCTTTAAAAACCTTGTTGGAGAAAATGCTGAACTCCTGCAGCCCCCCACTCTTCCTTTTTAATGATGATGCCACCCTGCCATCCTGGAGCCCACCACAAAGAAAAAAATAAAATGCTGATCAGAAAGCCCCACAGGGCATTATGTTGAGTATCCTCTGATGTGGTTAATATTTAATGAGTAGGTCCCCCACTGAACTGGGGAGAGCTGTTTTTCCTTTTTTGGTGCATAGCCTAGCTCTGTGTGCATCCTTTTGTTCCTCTTATTAATGTTTTGGGGTGCCTGGTCCCACCTGAGCATCTCGCATGCCAAACTATTGGTGGTAGCTCAGGGAGCCCACCCAAGTTGTCCCTGCCAGCTCCTCCACCCATGTCGGCTTCTTCTCTGCAGGCACAGGAGCCACCAGCCTGCATTTGCCTGTTCCACTCTATATGGGCAAGGTGTGTTGGCTGCCCTGCTCCCCTCAAGCAGCAGGGGCAAGACTGTAATCATTTGGAGACACAACGGGTCTACCCCAGCATCCTGCTTTCATGCACCCCAAAGATGGGGTCCCATGCCCCTTCCTTATCTGGGGGGAGGACACCACAGTGTTTTCTCCATTCTTTATTACCTCAGTATCCAGAGATAGGATCCCAGACCCCTTTGTCTCTTCATGAGGGGCTCTCCCCTTCACTTTGCCCCAGCCCTCAGGGAGAGGCGGGGCTGGGGGAAAAAGATGAAACACATGTAAACTTCCTCCAAGCAATTAAGAAAACTGTCTTGCGCCTAGCCCTGGCCCACCCAAGGAGGTGTACTTTGCAGGGTGCTGGTTTCTCTTGCTCCCTGAACCAGCTCTCTTCCTGGTCTTTGTCTCTGGTCCCCCTCTCCTCCTTCTGGTGCACAGAGGTTCAGATCTTTAACCAAACTGATTGTCATGGGGTGTAAGGGGCCAGTCTCACTGGCCATTGACAAGACCCACTGGTACCGAGGTGAACTGGACTACCTGGCTGGCTGCTGTTCTGCCTGACCTCGACTTCTTCGCTGCTGCAAGATAAAAAGCAGCAAGAGGGAGCTTTTTGCATTTATTGGTCAGGCATTGGCTGAGGGGTAGAACAGAAGTAGATGTAGCAGCAACGTATTGACATGCAGCAGCTCTTCCTGTTCCAGGTCACCGCGGCTGTGGTGGTGCCACACACTGCCATGCCTTTACCCTCCCATCTGCAGCTGCAAGCCACTATGCCACATCTGCCTGCAGCTCTCAGCCTTCCAAGCAGCTGGCCTCCATCAGTCGGCTTCTGTCGCATCCGAGTGTGGTGCACTTCTCTCAAGGTCACCCAAGGGAATGCAGTGTTCCCATCAGCTGCTGCCCGCCCACCCAGCCTTCTATCACTCAGCCTCAGTGCCCAGGCCCACCGTGTATAATTATTCAGGATTGGTTGAGCAGGACACGCCCCCACAAAGCCTGGCGGAGCTGCTATTTGCTTTTGCCCGCTCACCAATTTGTCTGGAGAATCCAGCCATCAGCCATTCGAAGGTGAGAGAGTGAGGGGCAGGGAGAGAGTGCGAGGCGGAGGGTGGTGCGAGTTGCCCGAGGTGAACTTTGTTGTTTAGTAGCAGGGACTTGGCAGCCTGCATGTCAACCCTGCCCCACGAGGAATTAACTGCCTGCAAGTACAAGACATTCCCTGCCAATCGTGGCCTAAGGGAATCTGAGGAGAACCACGGACAGAGTTGCTGTGGGTGATGGTTCGTGTGCAGCAGAAAGCCTAGGTGGATGGTGTCAGACAGGTGCGCCTGATAGGACACTATCTACTTTACACACTAGGGAACTAGTGTCGGCCTAGGGAAATCACCTGTGCTTCCTAAGCACTTGTCCTAAAAGTCACCCACGACACCCAGGCACCTAGGGTCCTCAAGCAAACCAAGCCGACCACCTTTTCGTATGGATCCCTCCCTAAGCCAGCTAAGGGAGGCTGATGGCGTGCTCATACCCCTCCCCTTTACCCCAACAGTCAATTCCAGTCTCAGGGAGGTGAAGCAGCACCGTCACCAGTAGGCTATTGCCTTTGAAAATTACGATGGCCTGAAGTTTACACCTGTATCAAAAGTAATCAAGATATTCAAGACACTCATGGTACCTAAGATAATAGAGTTGGCTGCCCCATAATCTAGAACCCTCCCTGAAGCCAGCTAAGGGATGCAGTTGGCGGGCTGGTGACCATCCCCTTGGGCCTTGAGGACTAGCCCTTTCAAGGGGAGGTGAGGCAGCACTACCACCCGCAGACTATTGCCCCTGTGGAACATATAGTCAGGCAGAGCAAGGACAGAGCAATTGATTGCCCAAAGGCACAAGAAGAGTAGTCTGGGAGGTCCTCCCATGGAACTAAGGAACAACCTCCACCAGGAGTGGGGGTCGGCAAGCAATCTTCAGCAAGAACCCACACTACATCCTTGGCATCTCTGACACCTGTATCTGACGCCACCCACAAATCTTGAAAGTATGGATCTGTTTATGACCTGTGACCATGTTGTGACTACCCCTCAAGAAATTACTAAGGTGACTGGCTCACCTGCTCCTTGTGAGGCAACCCTTATGGCGTATTTTAAAAAATCTCCACCATTGACAGGGCAGCTAACAATGGTGTTTTGCATGCAGGACATGAGAATGCCACCTCCACAAACAGTAGCACAAAGCATCCAACAAGAAGGCCCTAGACCTCCAAGTTCCAAGCCATGGTACATTCACCCCCGCCTGCGCTATTCTCTATAGGTCAAAATGGTTCTAACAGCAGTCAAGAAATTTTAGGTGTGGCCGCTGATTTGCTGGAGAAAAGAGTGAAGCTGCCACTTCAGCCCCACCACCCTCCAACCAGCTGCTGGGGTTATCTGACTGTAATGCTTCACCAATAGTTATGTCAAGTGACAACTCACTTGATGTTTTAGAAGCTGCTTCTTCTTTCAAGGGACCTTTTTTTTACAGATCGTGTAAGGCTTCCATCACAGTGGCCCTCAACAGTCTAAGCTTTAGCAGGATTGCAGTACCAGTCCACCTGCTGCACAATGGATCCAAGCCCCGACAGGCAGTATATTACCCTTGTCGCCAATGAAATCACCGAGTCCGGCTAGTTCAGGCAATCCGCTGCATGACTTTAATGGAATGGAACCCAATGATCACTATCTCTTGGACTTATCGTTTTACCATACCGAGCCTACACAGAGCCTTGGTGCCTATTCCAAAGCTACTCCTAACATGACAGTGAACCCCACCAGTTTAGTCTGGCTTAAATTTTTACAAACACTACAATCAACGGTCTCTGCCCTAAACTTTGATGAACTGGATGTACAAGTCGACCCATTGAACACATTAGCCACATTTGTGGCTGGGATTGACTGTAAACTTGATATTCCAAACAATTTGATCATTAGAGCTTAAGCAAACATCAAACTGGTTCAATCAGTCCGCTGCTGTTCTCTGATCATAGAAAGCCTGTCCTCGCTCTCAGTGTTCCTCAGTACAGTCCTGGCAGAGATCAAGAGTTCCCTGGATGATTCGGGTTATCCTGAACAACCGCTGGGAGTGGCCCTTCCATCTGTAGTAGCACCAACAAAAGACAAAACTCTGGGTGACTATTTTTCTTCCTCTAAGGTATGAAAAGGCGTTAAGTTGAATCTGAGCTCTGATGATCCCTCCAGGACAGTCGAAGAGAGAGTTCCTGCTAATCAAGCCTGCCTCGAGCTTGCATTCTAGGGGAAGTGTCTCCAGATAAAGCACAGACCCCTAACTACACCAGCAACAGAAATGATAGCCTGCTAAATTTGAAGCATCCTGGAGCAGAACTCTCTCTGCCCTGCCCCCGTAGCAAAAGAGAAAAGAAAAGGCTCTGTAAACAATGAAATAAAATAACAAGTCACTCTTCATCTACAGGTTGTAACATATTCTCATTTGTTATTGTTCACAAATAGAAATCAACAACCTGCTCAATCTGACCTTCAGCAGCCACTGTGTTCTGCAACATTGAGCACGCCAAGTGACTCTGCACTAGCCCGTCCAGACCAACTGCAACAGCCAAGCAGTATTGGGCAGAGTCATCGCCTACAATCTAGACATAAGTGAAGAAACCCTAATGGCTGAGCACCCGTCCATAGGTTTGACTCGCCAAAGGCAGGATCAATCACCCAGTTACCAAAATAATGCCAAAATGATATTATTGTTACATCAGTCTCTTCAAGCCTACAAGGGGTTACGGCAGGCAACTGTTCAAGGTGCTCCAACCAACATAGCTGATATAAACTTAGTAAGACTTGTCCTGACACCCTTCAAGTGATGTTAACGATCATTTTGGGTCAGGTGACCCCTCAACAAGAGTAAACTCATAATTCAAATGCTCACAAATCAACCACCCGGAGCAGTAGCACCAAAGACCCACAAGGGAACCCTTAAAGGTGGTCCAGATCTCCCCTAGAAGCCCAGAACCCCAGACTGGCACAGCTCCAGAAAGCTTGGACGCCAGGTTGCTGTTCTGCCATAGTATTACTCACAAGGCTCCTGTGACATTCTAAATAGAGGGACATTTTAAGATGTATGGACTCCAGCAATAGTGCCTCAATTGAATTTCTACCCCAAAGTGCGCTCAAACCGCTGAATCCACATTGGTAACACTTGTTCCCCAGCTTTAGAGCAGTCAATACTGGCCAGAGAGGAAATATTCTATTCATGGGATATCAAGATCAGCTCCTTTCAGAGGACCAGATATCCCTTTTTGTTGGCACAACCACTAATTCCGAAAGCTCTCCATGGGAAGAAACCATATTCACGTTTGAAAAACGCTCAGGGCTGCACCATTACAAATTATAGTGACCAAAGTTGAGAAGTAACTAAGCCCACAGGGAGAAACTGGGACTGTTTTCTCACAGCCCTATTCCATCAATGTTCTGAATGACCTGTACCCTGAGTGTCTCAGCGCCCAGTCATCCACCAATATCTTTGTGCTCCTGGAACATCAATGATATGGCTCAGAAATTACAGTCTTTGGATTTAATCACATTTCTGAATGCTTACAAAATCATAGCATTGCAGAAAACCTGGACCAAGTAGAGCCGCTGGATAACAGGCTACATTGATTTCTGGAAACCTGTCTTCAGAGAACATAAAAATGGGATACCAAGTGGTGGCTATCCATATATATTGCAGTCAAAATAAAAGGGTGTATCAACACAATTACACTAACGGAGGACTGGTTGCAAGGAATCATGATCAGCAATTAGAGATCAAAGAAAGCCCTTTTGCTGATAAATGTTTACATCAACACAGGTGCAAATGGAAAGAAGGGAAAGCTCAATCACTTAATACATATTATGTGTGACTTAGCTTGTGACTACCCCCAGACTGATCGTTTAATCACAGGGGACTTCAATACAAACCTCTTTCAAGACCCTTCTGAGGACTTTGAGGAGCCCAACCTTTGCAGCACCTTGCTTTTCCCCAATCAATCTAAGCTGAGAGGCTGTCCTCATACCCCACTGGGCAAATATATGATTTTGCAGCTAAATATCATGGGCCGCATAGTATTGAATGGTCATCTTCTGCAAGATAAACATCTAAATTGGACAAGAAATGATGGGAAAACTTGCTCTTTCCTGGATTATACCATCTGCAATATTGAAATGTTCCCCCTCATTGAAGAATATTACATTGCCCCACAAGCAGAGAAAGATCATCGTCCACAGATTATTGTTATGAGGACCAATCTTCCACATCACACTACAGCAATAGCTACCGGTAAAGGAACAAGCATAGAGACCCTCAAGCGTCTCAAATGGAGTGGCTCCACCTGTGGTATTGCAATGGCAGAATGTGTGAAATGGATAGACATCGCAGGAGCCAGTAACGAATCCCCATTAATAACATGGGCTTGCCTTGTTACACAATTGCTGACAAAATTTCATCAACCAACCAGTCAGCATGGCCCGCCTGTAGTGATTAAGGGTTTAAAGTAAGCCCACAACAAGGCTACAAGTGAAACTCAGAAGAACCCTCAATCAAAGGATCTAGTTCATGCCTTCAAGCAAGCTCAGAAAGCCTACAGGCAGGCCATTTGTGAGGAAAAATGCAAGCATCCAGTTTACTTCTGAACAAACTTCTCTGTGCTAGGAATCTTTAGTAAGAACTTTTGGGCTTTAGTGAACAAACAAATGAACAGGTCCAGGGTGCTGGTTTGTGCAAGCATAACAGAAAGAGAATGGGTATCTTTCCTTGCTGAACAATGTTTTGCCAGTGAGTTGGAAGATAATTCACAATATAAGGGTGTGCAGAGCTATACTGCACCACCAATCAATTCTCTATCTTCAGACTCAGGACACCTGCATTCCCCTGTCATTGCCATGTCACCCCTCTCTAACTGTTTAGAGAGTATTATATCTAAAGCAAAACTAGATGGATCTCTGGGGGCGAGTGGTGTGACCCATGCAGTGTTTAAACAGGATGCAGCCTTCTGGGCGGTCCGGCTCACCAATCTTTTTGATTACTGCCTAGGTGTTCAGGAATACCTGAATCGAGGCCTGGCGCCATAATACATTCGATCTATAAAGGAGGCTCAAGGTTTGACCCAAGTAAATATGTAATTTGCCATTTCCAGCGGCAACGTTAATTAGAACAACAGAACACTATCTTTTATTGTATTAATCAAAGTTTTTGAAAATCAGTAAACAAACGTAAGAAGAAAAAAAAGGTTCAACCCAAGTAATTACAGGATAATGAAGCTAAATTCTATGGCAGCTTGCTTCTAGAAGACCTGCAGCAGTGGGTTGAGCAAAAAGGGCTAATTACAAAGCACCAGACCAGGTTTGTAGCCGAATCCGGTACGCTAACCAATTTAATTCCAATATCAATTTTGATTGGTAAAGTAACAGCAGCTTGCTCCGTGTTGCACTGCTGCTTTGTGGACTTCACAGCAACATTTGACCGGGTCGCAAGGGGGATTTTGTGGGCCAAAGTACAAATAAGGTCTATTCCCGCCAAGGTTTGGGAGGCAATATTCCAGCTGCACACTGATACATTGGTCCGCATCAAGCTGGGAGATGGCATCTCCCTTTCCAGGAAAATTCCTACATCCTGTAATGTGAAGCAGGGGTGTGTGTTAGCCCCTCTGCTTTTCAACTTGCTCATTGCTGACCTCTCATTGCTACTTGATGCCACCTATTGCCACCTTCCAAAGATTGGCGGTTCACAGATTAGCAACCTGCTGTACACCGATGACCAGACAATGTTTAGCCAAACAAGGGTAGGTCTTCAGCAGCTACTTAATCTGCTATTCACATATACGGCCTCTAATAACCTAGAGGTGAATCTAAAGAAAACAAAAGCTGTTACCATTGGCATGAAAAAGCATTTGGGAAGTGACTGGCACTGCAATAGCAATAAAATCACCCAAGATCAAACGTACAAGTACCTAGTGGTGTACATTGATGCCAGGGGTTGTTTTGCGAAGCAGTGAAAAGAGGTTGAAGCAAAATCCTTGGCCCTTCAGATAACCTTGTTGAAATTATATAAATTGCTGTGGGAGCCAAGCCTCTCTCCTCAGCTGGAAGTCATGAGAGCCAAAATTGCTCCTTCATTGACCTGTGGCTGGGAGATCCAGATGGGTAGGGACCGCCGTATGTTGAATAATTTAGTGATCAATATTGACAAAAAGGTTTTCTGGCTGCTGAAAACTTCATCGCCCTCTCAGATCGGACTGGAATTTGGCCTCCCCGATCAGCTGGCAGCAGGTGCTGCTGCTAATCTTAAACTGTGCCACAAGCTATGGAGGTCAAAAACTGGCTGCGTGGAGGCATTATTATGGACTGAAATTCGTTCCAGCGCTTCTAGGCGATAACACTATCAGTTCCTTTAAGACTGCCAGAAGTTACTGAATGTGCAAGAACTTTGTGCCAGTAACCTGAGTCATTCAAAATTCAAAGTAGGCATCAGAAAACGTGTTTGGTTATGGTCACCTCAATCACATAAAGCCAGCCTCCTAAGCATAAGCACACATAGGCTGCCCTCAATATGTATCAGCCAGCCTCTCCAGCGAGTTACCTCGTGTGTACTTAGGGCATTCAATTGAAGGCAAGATTTACGGCCCTCAGGCTAGGAGATTGGGCTGTTTTTAAACATCAACCCAGCTGGCGACAGCCCACGCCTGGATCGATGTGCAGGGGCTGCGGTTGTTGGGAAGAAGACCTCGAACACGTTGTGTGTCTCTGCCCAGCGTTACTGAAGGTACGCAGATCCAGGCTGCGGGGAGAGTGGAATACGTTGGGAGTTCATACATGCCGGCAATCTATTATTGTGTCTCTAAATCCCAATAACAGTCTAGGCAAGAAAATAACCCCGACTAAATAAACTGATCTCACAGTAGTCACTCTCATATCCTGTGGGATGGGAGGAGGGTTGAACATGCATGGCAGTCACTGCCTGAGTGCCTGAGAATAGCAGGCGTGTACAGGCACTGATAACCATGTGTAAAGGAAATAGTGCCTCTGGTTTCATGATACAGGAATGTTGGTAGTGTTGTGTGTAAAGGCGAAAGCAACCCTAGCATCAGAACGCACAAAGAGATTCTGATTAATGTATGTATCAGGGACATAAATTGCTTAGGCATTTGAAATTGTGAGGTCTCTAAACAGGTGCACATTTATATGTTCGGTCAGGAAAATTAACTACAAAAGGTTTTGTTGTTTTTGGCACTTAAGTGAGGAATATTAGTATGCATGTTTACATTCGTTTCTTTCGGAGTTTAGATTTTCCTTGCACTTGTTTCCATTTTAAATGGCAGATATTCAAAAAATGTTTCATAAAATTTTCACTTCTAAATGCAGGGTCCCATAGTCGTAAATCATATGTGTAATCTATTAAAAAAAGAAAGAGAGGGCACATTTTTGATGGTGAAAAGTTAGAGTAGTGGGGAAAATAAAAGACATTTGCTTCATGTACATTGCCTTCCAATGCTTTCCAATGCTTGCAGGTTAGCACGTTTACAACCACAAGAAAGTACATTTATGTAATTGTATTTGTTATAGGTTTGATTGACACCACAGCTGTTGGTGGAACCTATGTGATCATCAGAGAAAAAGCATTCTGAAGCTCTACTGGGAGAGGGACTTTAGTTAAGCCCACTTGTTCATATTCTTCAGAACATCATTTTACTGAGCAGAAGATTTGCATTTCCACTGAAAAAGAGTGCCTGAATTGCACTTTTTGCCCTGTGATAAAGCCTATGCTCAGTGCTCAATAATGAGGTGGTATAATGCCAATTCAACAATCAAGGATGTAAAGTTATAACAGAGGCAGGAGGCATGACGTATTTGTTATGAAAAACATGCTAACGCCAATAATCATTTACAGGGGAATTGTATTGCACTGTGGTAAAGCCCATAAAAAGGGATTTTGTTAAATGGAATTTTGCAGTAGGGAAGGGTTTTGTTGGTTACCACCGCTGACACATTCTATGGGGTGGATAGTTTGCACTGCGATAATTCTTACTAGGCCCTTTCTGGAGCACAGTACTTTCTTGCCTTCTGCAATGTTGCCTCGTGGGACAATGTATGCTCTATATTGCGCCTGAGATGTTTATGATGGCCAACTAATGATGAAGGCTATGGACCTGATTTTGCTACTTGGGAAAAGTTATATCTGTTGTCTTAGGTTTCACCTGTTTATTACGAAAGGCTATGACAAAGGCAGTAGGCCTGATATATTTATTGTGAAAAACATATGTTAAAGCAAATAAGCATTTAGGGGTTGATTGATATTACAATGTGTAATTTTTTTGCGTGGAATCTTACAGATTACCATATTACACATGTTTTCTGGTGTTGGTCACCGAATCTGGCAAATCCTGGTGGTAAACATTTTGCCCTGTTATAATCCTTGTTAGGTCTGCATAGGAGGATGTTATCTTATTCTGCCTGTGGAAAGTTTGTACATATTTTTACCTTTATGACTGTATTCTTAACAATTGCATAGTGGTAAAGACTATGCTCAATACAGTAGGCCTAAGTTAGTTAGGATGACAAATCAGTGATAAAGGCTATAGGCTTGAGTTAGATCCCTGAGAAAAGTTCTGTATGCCTGACAGTTGACAGTTTATGTACAAGAGAAACATGTTAGTATTAGGTAAACCCTTTGACAAACTCTAGAGTAAAAGATCTTCACTTTTAAAATCCAGGTTAAGTCCTCTTAAGTCGAGTTATAATAGTAACTTTGTACTTATTTATACTTTTATGACTGTATGCCTAATGCTTGGCTGTAATGACAAGCTTATTTTGTCAATTTCTAGGCCTGACAGTATCATTGGAAAATGCTATGTCAGATGCTATAGGTCTGATCTGTTATAGGCTTGACTTACTTATTATGGAAAACAAATCTTAAAGTCAATAGGCCTTACAGGTTGGTTGTTATTTAACTGTGTTAAAGCATATAGATGGGAATTTTGCTAAATGGAATCTCATTGATTAGCTTAGTGGGCAAGGCCTTTGGTGATGATTACCCCGTTGACAAAATCTGCGAGGCAGAAGGTGTCTTTATGATAATGCTTGCTGGAACCAAAAGTTTAATTAAGTTTCATGCCCTTGTCCTAAAAACAAATCAATACAAAAATCAAGTATAGACATAAATACATACATATACATACATCAACAAGCTTTGGGTCAAACTTCTTTTGCCACTTGTTTGTTTGAGTGTCATGATCAATCTGCTTCCAGCCATGCTTCCAAATGGCATGGTGCAAGGCCCAACCCACTTCAGCTTTTGGATCTATTGTCTTGTGAGTAACACCATTTTGCCTAATCACATGTTCGCATCTGCCTGAAAACAACAGTGCTTCAGAAACATGACTGGCGAGCCAGTACTTTAGTTTTCCATTATCTCTTTCATTGGACCAATTTAATGTATTCCCTTTTTCCTTTTTTTTTTTTTTTTTAGAATGTATTGCAATTCCCTATATATTGCTTCCATGCCCTTCACTTGCCGCTAATTTAATCTGCAAATTGCCTCATCCGTGTAGTGATTGCATGTAAACTGGGCATCAATCTTCTAATACCACTGTCCATAGTTTACCATTATTTATTGTACACGTGGTTTTTAAATGTGGTGACCATGTTGATATTTTAAGACAACAATAAACGACAATACATCATGTTTTATATCATTGCAGGACAGCTGCCTGCTACCTTTTATGTCAAGCTGTCAAGCTGTCTGGTTTGCTGACGACATCTTTGGGACATTCAAAAAGCCTCCCTGGAATGGATTCCACCCATTGCTTGATGTAACTCACATTACCTTGATTTCTATTTGCTGTATTTATTTGTTATAGGCTGTCCAACTTAAGTTCATTCCTTAGGCCCTCCCATTGCCCAAATCCTATGTACTGTATTCTTCCAGCAGTACTGGATGTCTGTAAACGGGCCTTGAAGTCTTATTCTTCTCTTGTCACATGCATTCACTGTGTACTCCAGTAAGCTTGGTATTAGTTTTCTTTGGCTGAATTCAAAGCAGAGGATTTATGTGACAGTCATGCAAGCTACTCCGGGTGTGCTTGAGGGAGGCTCTACAATGTTTTTTTTTTCTCTAGCAGACAACAAAATCTAAAAGTCTGTAAATGAACTGTGCTGATATTTCAAAATAAATCACAATTAGGAACACGCATCTTAAGCACATTGTTGGGTAATCGTCATTTCAATTAAAGATGTGTTTTCTGTAATGGCAGTACAGTATCACACCATGCATACTAAACTTTACCCTCTTCTACTCTACTCTACACCATTCCACACCACTGAACACCACTTTGCACCACTCCACACTATGCCACTCCACTCCAAACCATTCCCCATTGTCTCACTGCACTCTACTCTGCACCGTTCCTTTCCATGCTATTTCACTCTATACCTCTTTACTCTACACCACTCTACTCTATGCCAATGCATTCTACCTCACACTATTCTACAATGCACTACAGCAGTCTTCATGACTGCACTCTACACCACTCCACTCGCCGCCACTCCAGTCACCGTCGCAATTCTCTGCAACACCACACTCTATGCCACTGCACTCTATGCCACTGTACTCTATGCCTACTCTGACCCACTCCACTGTATGCCAGTGCACTCTATGCTAATTCACTTTATGCCACTCTAATCTGCTCTGCATCACTGCACTCTATGCCACTCTATTCTACG
Organism: Pleurodeles waltl; assembly: GCF_031143425.1. Classification (NCBI taxonomy): domain Eukaryota; kingdom Metazoa; phylum Chordata; class Amphibia; order Caudata; family Salamandridae; genus Pleurodeles; species Pleurodeles waltl. The sequence goes on along the minus strand of NC_090437.1, from coordinate 709,482,416 downwards.
TCACTGTTCTCTACTGTGCACCACTCTGCTCTATTCTGAAACAATCTACTCTGCACCATTCTACTCTGCACAACTTCCCCACACTCTACTCCTCACCACTCTACTTAAAAGTAATGCACTCTATGCTGCTGCAATCTACATCAATGCACGTTACACCATTGTACTCCATGTCACAGCACTCTATGCCACTCTACTCTACTCTGCACCACTTCTCTCTACACCACTCTCCTATGCACCACTCTACTCTATGCCACTGCACTCCATGCCAATACGTGCCTTTCTATTATACACTACTGCACTACTGCACTCTACAACAGTCTACTCTGTAACACTGCACTCTCTGGCACTGAACTCTATGCCACTGTACTCTAAACCACTGCACTCTATGCCACTGCACTCTATGCCACTGCACTCTACACCACTATACTCTACTCTCCACCATTCTACTCTATACCACTCTGCACCAATGCACTCTACATCACTACACTCTACGCCACTCTACAACACTGCACTGTACCCTTCACCACTCCACTCTATTTGCACCACTCCATTCATTGCTACTTCACTCTATTCCACTCTATTTTGCAACACTGCACTGTCCACCACTGAACTCGACACTACTCTACTCTATGTCACTGCACTCTATGGCACTGCACTGTACTCTGCATTGCTCCACTCTACTCCACTGCACTCTATGCCAATCTGCTCTGCACCACTGCACTTCACAACACTGCACTTTATGCCACTCTATTCCACTGTGCACCATTTCATTTTACACCACTGCAATATACCCTGCACCACTCAACTCTACTCAGTGCCACTCCACTCTGCACAACTCTGTTTTATACCACTGCGCTCCACACCACTGCGCTCTTTGAAGTTGTACTCAAAACCAATAAACTCTATGCCACAGACTCCACACCAAACTTCTTAGCACCACTGCACTGTATGCCACTATATTTTATGCTACAACTCTCTACTCCATGCAGCTGCACTGTATGCCATTCTGCTCTATACCATAACACTGTATGTCACTTTACTAGGAACCATTCTATGCCACTGGACTCTCCACACTGCACTCTATGACATTCTACTCTACAATATTGCACTCTCTACCACTCTGTGCCACTCTACTTTGGGCTGCTCTACTCTGACCCACTGCACTCTATGCCAAAGCACTCTATGCCACTAAATGCAATGCCACTACACTCTTCATCAATCCACTCTATACAACTCTAATCTACTATGCACCACTGCACTCTGCACCACTTCACTCTAAATCTCTCTACTCTATTCTGCACCACTCTACTCTATGCCAGTGACCTGTACCCCACGTGACTATGCTCCACTACACTATTCGCCATTGCACTCTAAACCACTCCAGTTGATGTCACTCCACCCTACTCTGCACCACCACTCCACTCTGCATCATTCCACATTATGCCATCCTACTCTGCAACTCTGCACTACTCTACACCAATGCTCTCTACAACAGTGCACTCTTCGACACTCTACACTACAAGATTGCAGTCTCTGCCATTGCACTGTATGCCACTGCACTTTGCTCTGTACCTCCAAACTCTACACCAGTCTCTGGCAATCTATGCCACTGCACTCTATACCACTACACTCTATGCCACTATAATCTATTGTACACTGCTGCACTTTAAGCCATGCAATTTACACACACCACTCCACTTTTTGCCACTGCACTCTACTACACTCTAATTTACACCTTTGCACTCTACCCCACACCACTCCACTCTATCCTGCACCACTCCACTCTATGCAACTTTGCTCTCCTCTGAAACAATCTACTCTATGCTACTGCACTCTACGTCACTTTTCTCGACTCAGTACCACTTCACTCTCCACCATTGCACTCTATGCCACTGCACTCTACTATGAATGACTCTACTCTACCCTACTGCACTCAGTGCCACTCTACACTATATCACTGTACTCCGTGACACTACACTTCATGATACTCCACTCTATGATGCTCTACTCCATTGAACTCTGCTCTACTCTGACACTCTACTCCACTCTATGCCTCTCCAATCTACAACACTCAACTCCACTCTATTCCACTGTGCAACACTACTCCACTCTACAACATTCTGCGCAACTTCCTCCATGCCACTCCATTCCACTTTACTCCACCTTGTTCTGCAACACACTACACCACTCAAAAACCACTCCATTTCACTCTATGCCACCCCACTCAGTGCCAGTCGACTATAAGACACACTACTCCACTCTATGCCATTCCTCTCTTCTATACTACTCCACTCTATGCCACTCCACTTTACGACAATCTACTCCACTCTGCATCACTCAACTTAACAACACTCTACTCCACTCATGCAAGACCCTGTAAACCACTACCTTCTGCTCTACACCACTCCATGGCACATTATGCCACTCCACTCTACAACACTCTACTCCGCTCCACGGAACTGTACACCACTCAACGCCCTTCTATTCTACAACACTCTACTCCATCCACGATACTCTACAACACTCTAGCCCACTCCAATCTATGCTACTTCATGACACTCCACACCACTCAACTCTACTCTACAGCACTCTCTCCATGCCACTCTACAACCCTCTATGCTACTCCATAGCACACGATGCTACTCCACTTTACGATATTTAACTCTACTCCACGCCACTCTCCTTTAACCCAACTTTTAGCCATGCTGAACAGCGTCCACAATGGTGTACAACACGGCTAAAACATATTGGAAAAGGCAATAGCTCTTGCATATGTGAGACCTATTGGCTTTGCCAATTCTTGCTTTATTTGCTTTTTTGTTGCAAGCATACTGTTAGGCGGCATGTTTCTTTTTTCCTACCATTATTCTCTTGTCTTATCTGCATATGTTTGCTGCCCTTTTGTGAATTGAGATGTGTAAGAATGCAACAATGATTAAATGGGTAGATGAAACAATGCCTGAGTTCAAGAATGAATGTCAAACTGCATTTACGAATAAGTATTTTGTGTCCAGTGACTAAAGAGACACTTTCGGTTATCAACAAACCTACTGCATTACCAATACTTGTTTTCAAATTGTATTCACGTAACTATTCATTTATGTCAGAGTGCTTGTGTGCTATACTGAACAGAAGGATAATCTTGATTAAATTACTTATAGAGACTTTAGTCGACATGCTTAGAACCAGTGGTGTAACGAAACTTGAGGAAGGCCCCAGCAAAGTACCAAAACGCCAGGTCTGCGGGGGCTTTTGTTATGCCATTGCTTCGAACTAGTTAATCTTGCAGCAATTACAGTATTTACAGATGTCATCTTCAAGCGCAAGCAAAGGCAGCGATTTCGAAAGGATGGGCCTTAAGAGTGCAGAATCGTTTCCCGAAAAGGCTTATCTTTTTCCGCACAGAAAAAGACATATCAAAAAAAGTTGTGCTCAGCCATCATTTTTTAAAGAAAAGAGAGTATGTGAGCATCAGTTTGGCAGAGGCTTCAGAAGCACCTTTCTGGACTAAACAAAAACTTGATATCTACATGACTAGCAGGTAGTAGAGAAAAATACATGCCGATACTAACTATGCTCATGTATTCCTCTTAGGCAGAGTATTGGACAGGCGTGAGGCTCTTTGTCAGTTCTGTGCTGGGCTTTTGTAGCTTATCAGTTGTTCTGGTGAGCAGACACCCTTGCAAATAATTTTAGTAGCCACTTAAAAATAGCTTGGCAGGAATTTCCCAAGTTCCCAATAGATGGCAAAGGTTGGTAAAATACGTTATTCTTAACGTTCTTTTCTTGCAAGATGGAAGAGATCCCTGAGTGAAGAGTGGTCACACGATTTCGGTCTGCTCTCGTGGGTGTCATATGCAAACACAGTAGAAGGATAATTAAATGGCACCTTTAAAGTGGCCCTGAGACCAAGTAGCATGACATCAATTCGTTACTTAGTGAAAGTTAGATTTTATTAATTCACTTTTGAATATGGGTGAGAAAGTGAAGCGATTTCTCAGATTTTAATTTATACTTAGGTGGAGGGCGGCATTGTCAGCGTTCAAGAGACATTTCATGTATATTTTCTGCATAGATGATGGTCATGATTGGTGCCACGTATGAACACAAGAGGACCGTAGATATGGCCGATCCCCAAGTGACATAGTAGGTGACATTGTTGGCTTTGGAAAAGAAAAAACCTAATTTCACCTGTTAACTGTGGTCTGAACAGGATGACTTAAACCACCACGTGCAGTTCCCTGAGGAATAACCAATGACATATCACTGGCAATGGAGAAACTGAAGAGAATCCGAGCACAGTACTGCCTCTCAACTCTGACAATATCAGCTCTTCTTTTACATTCACATAAGAGGTTGTAGTACTCCTGCGGGTAAGAATGCTTGACTCAAAGTTGTTGATGAGTTTATAGAGTTCAAAGAGATCAGGGAGTTGTGTTGACTGCAATGATCCAAGCAATAGGCTCAATCTGCACTTGGCTTTGATTTCTTAACCAGCAATTGGTTTCTATAGTAACTGATAATGATTCTGTGCTTACAGATCAGAGAGCCCTACACAACCAAATACGACTTCTTGAGATACAAACTCCTCATGATATAAACATTTGTTTTGGGATCTGTTTTAGATTTTGGTGGATAGGTTACTCCGTCATAACAGTGATAGAAATCCTTCCTCCGAAATATAAATCTATTTATTTCCTATGGGATTTGTATTTTGGCAGACAGGATATCCGTCACTACTGTGACGGAGTAACCCATCCGCCAAAATCTAAATCAGGCCCCTGCACAATGTAGCATCTTGATTATTTGGATTTAATTGGGTAGAAATGGTATGCTTCTACTGAAAAAGTGCTTGTTTTGCATGAATTATGCTCAAAATGGCAGGCCTAAATAAGTTATGGTGACAAGCCAAGTCATTACTAATATAAACTCTAAATAAACATTAATTTATTTTAATAAAACATTTTTATATTACATGGTGGCCATTCAAGTGGGCACATTTTACAAGTTACATGTCATTTTCTATGTTAAGTCATTTTCTATGCATATTCAAAATACAAAATACATAAAATATTTATTAGTCAAATTTCAACACTCACAATCCCTCCTTTGATGACTAAATTTGTCATCACACAAAATTACCCCAGACATTTTATTTAAAAATTTGGTTTCTTTATTCTCTTATTTGTTCTTTTCCCTCTTGAATTTTCCCTAAACCAATTTTCCATTTTACTTTCTTCCCTTCTTTGATCCTTTTTCAATCTTTTCAGTTCAATCACATTATACAGATTTTTCATTCCTCATATTACAATTAAGAAAAACCACTATAGCCATCATCACTTGCATTATTTTCATTAATATCCCTTTTCCCAGGTTGCCAAGCCAATTTCCCAAAGAAGCAATGCCTTTGCCAACATTTTCTCATACACTCGGTTCAGTTAGTTCTTTTAAGTCAGCTTTAACTTTGGTTGGATTGTTGTTAAGAGCTGTAATCTCTCTACTATTATCTAGAATATATGAGCAGCAATGTTGCGGACTCAACAATTTGCAAACTCCGCCCTCTTTTGCTAAAAGGATGTCTAACGCAAGACGGTTCTGAAGAGTCATACCTCTTAACACAGCCATCTCTGTATCCACTAGGATAAGGGCTGCTGAAAAATCTGTCAGCATGTTATCCACGATAGTAGACAACTTTTGAATCTTGTTATAATTCAGAACAACTACTATTGAAGGAATTATTGCTCCAAATATGTCTCCAACAATGTCAGAAACTGATTCTCTCTTTTGTCTTTCATGACGTAATTCAGTCATTTTTAGGAAGTTTGTTCAATTCTTTAAGATGGTACATTTTTGGGGAAACTATTCTTAGGTAGCATGTTCCATACCATCCTCTAGGAAGACGGTAATATGCATTTCGTCCACAGATGTTATGAACACTTGGAAGCTGGAACTGCTGGATCCTGACCATTCAACATATATGTCCATTTATACTGAAACAAAAACACATGTATGCATTCACTCATTCCCACAAACACTATGTCAACTCTAGATTTAGACCTATATACACAAAGTGTTCCTACATGTAGAGCTTCTAAAGCTAATTTCCCTTGTGTTGTTGTGTCACTAAATGCATGATCTTTTCCTGGTATCCTTATCACTAACCCTTTTTCTATCTGTGCCTTTAATGCCCTTGTTCTATCTTCTGTGTGATCCAAAAAGTTCTTTTCTACTGGTGTAAGCAAGTTGAGTTATTCTTATGTCTGGAAGCAGTTCCAAATGTTAATGTAGGCTCAAAGAAATCTCTCACTATTACTATGTTATTATCCTTTGCTATTTTATTCAGATCTCTAATTATAGGAACAAACTAAACCACCACATCAAAATTAGAATAGAAATACTGGATATACGCTCGGTTATAACATCTCATTGTTAAAAGACTACAACCTATGCAATAAATTAGAGGCAGACTATGTTATGTTACTTCTTCCTCGACTGAGGCAGGAATGTGTGTATAAACATAAAACTCTTTCACATCCATTGTGTCAACATACTCACACAATAAGTGATAGAAAACACTCGAAGAAAGTTCTCACTGGGTGTCATCAACGTGCAGATATTTCTCATCTAGCCTAAACGTATCTATTTTTGAGATTATAGTAGTTGTCTCTATAGATGCGGTATGGTTGGCCTCATTCTCATCAAGAAAAGTCACACTTACAATCAATACCTAGCAGAAAATCACACATACAGTTGCCAAACCAATACCCATATCTTTACAGCATCTATTCTTTCTGCCCTGCAAGTTAGGGTTACTCATGGTCTGTAAGGGATCAGAAAGTCAAAGCAATAAAAAATTATAACTATGCAGAAAAAAAAAGAAAAAAAGAAAATCTTCAATCTTCTTCAACAATTATATTCAGCTTTCAGTCTTTCTTTTTGGACCCTTGTCAAAAATGTGTAACTTAGCAGCTAGTCAAATCAGGTTTTCAAAAATGTATTTTCCGGTTAATTATAACAGCCTCTTTTCTTGGCACTTTCTCAGTTTAGGTTTCCAACAGTTCAGTTAATCAGTTCTCTTCTCATGCCAAAGTATTGACATGGAATATCTTGATCAAAACAAAAAGACAAAAATTCTTTCTGTCACTCACTGGTAGATACATACTCCAAATCAGGACCTGAGTACCTTTGATTTGCGATTCTCTTTCTCTTCAGCTTTCCATCTCCACCTAATTCTCGTTCACTTAAATCTTCTTCTCCGATGGTATCAGCTTCTTCCTCGATTGTTGTCACTTTGACTGCCTTCTTCACTTTCGGCTGTGATTCTGGCCACTTATTTTCTTTCAATGTCCCTCCGGTTCCTGCTCTTTTCAGTGCTGGACTTACAGATCTCATTTGGCCTGTAATATTTTCTTTTGATGTACCAGCAACCAGTTCTGGAAGAGTCAATTCTATGTGGCTTTGATCAACCTCAACTCCTTCCCTTCTGGGGTCAGTTGAGTGTTCTATTTGTCTTTCAAGACCGTCTGCTTCTGGGAAAACCCTCCTCTGGTCAGGTTCTCCTATTGTTTCAGTACAGTCTCCAGTTTGCTTTCTCCTATTTCCAAGCCTGGAGTTTGTCTGGTCGTTGTTGGTAGTCATAACAACTCTGCTTCCTCATCAGAAGGATTTAGCACTTTCCGAGTGTGGCTGGCATGAATCCAGTTCGGAGGACCAGCGCACTTAACAGCTGTGGTTGTGATCAGCACTATCTGGTAGGAGCCCTTCCACCGAGGCTCCAAGCACGATTTCCTCACATGCTTTCTGATCACAACCCAATCTCCTGCTTTCAGGTTGTGTCCTTGAATTTGAAATGGTTGCAGTGTGGTAGCTTCCCCCTGATGAGAGAAAGAGCGAACCACATCAGCCAGGCCTTTCCTGTAGTCCAACACCATATCATCTATAAAAGAGCATTTGCAGGGACCGCTGGCAACCTCATTGCTCTGCCTATGAGGATCTTGTGTGGTGACAGTCCTGTTTTCTTGTCATGTGTACTTGTCATCAACATTACAACTAATGGTAGTGTGTCAGGCCATTTCAGATTCGGGTACGCGCACATTTTTGCCATTCTTGACTTCAAGGTACCATTAATTTGCTCCACAAGTCCTGATGCTTCAGGACGGTAACTACAGGCTGAACATAAACATTTCATTACTTCACTGTTGAAGTGACTTCCTCTATCTGATTCTAAAGAGACCGGAAACCCAAACCGTGGTATCAGTTCCCTAAGCAGTAACTTCACTACTGTAAGGCTGTCATTTCTTTATGTAGGGTAAGCCTCAATCTAATGGCTAAAGATGCACACAATCACAAACACACTACTTGGTCCTCCACATACAGGCATCTCAATGAAATCCATCTGCATTCTGCTGAATGGACCTCCAGCTTTTCCAATGTTGCCCACATTGACTACTGTACCCTTTCCCACATTCATCTGTTGGCATACAACACATCTCTGGCAAATTGCTTTAGCAACCTGTCTAAATTTTGGATAGAACCAATTTTCCTTGAAAGTGTGAACCATCGCATCTCTTCCAATATGTGCTTGACCATGGTAATATCTAGCCATTTGAGTCAGTAGTCTACTCCGCAAAACCACCCATCTTTCCTCTGACATCCAAACATCGTCTTCCCTTTGAACACATTGCATCTTAACCCAGTCCCTCTTCTCCTCCTAAAAGATACATTGTGCTGTAAAGCTTTTAATTTCTCCAGGTTATCTATAAGATGTAGAGCATAATTTGAAGGCAAAACCTTGTGACTTGATCCACATATCCATTCCCCATTGAAATAAAATCTTGCGATTTCTGATGACCACTGCACTTAACCACAGCAATCTTTTTGGGCAATTGAATAGCTTGTAACAATTTGAAAATTCTCTCGCCATTTCTTACTGGTGAACCAGAGAAGGTCAGGAAACCTCTTTGTGACCACAGTTGGCCAATGTCATGGACTATTCCAAATCATTACTGGCTGTCTGTAAAGATTGTGACTTTAACACGGCACGCTCTAGTAAGAGCTACTAACTCTGCTACTTGCGCAGAATATACTTGAAGCCGGGACACTTCTAGTATCCCAGAGATAGTACATACGGCATATCCCGCTCTCAATACACCCATGTTATCTCTCAGGCAAGAGCATTCAACAAAGACAATTTGGTCATTTTCTTCCAAACATGTATCTCTAATATCAGGTCTGGGTTTTGTGCACAATTTAGTTACTTCCACACAGACACAGTCATGTTCAATGTCATCAATTTTATCGATTTCATTATTCTAATTTGGAAGTAAAGTTGTTGGGTTAAACACTGTACATCTATTAATTGACACATTTGGGGATCCGAAGATAAAAGATTTGTGCTTGGTCAATCAAGCACTCATTAAGTGCTGGGTCTTGGACCTAGTGAGCAAAACTTCAATTGAGTGAGGGACCAGTCCTGTAAGGGGTGTTCCATCACAATGCTCTCACTCTGAGTAAGACTCAGTTCAACTGCTGCAACAGACCTTAGACAACCTGGTATGGCTGCTGAAACTGGGCCCAAGGTAGCTGAAAAATAGGCTACCGGGGCAATTTATACTGCCATGTGTTTGAGTCAAGACAGACAAAGAACATGCATCTCATTCATGACAAAACAACATGAAGGGTTCTGTGTAATCAGGCATACCCAAAGCTGGTGCTTGACACAGACTCTCTCTCAATTCCTTAAAGGCTTTCATACAGGTTTGATATAACACTAGAGGGTCAGCTTTTGCAGGGGTTTTGAAATGACTGAAAAAATCGTATTCCATTGGGGGCAGTAGCCCACCATTCCCAAAAACATCCTAACATCTCTCTGAGTAGTTGGAGGATTCACCTGCAAAATAGCTGTAATCCTCTCTCTGGATATTTTCCAAATTCCTTTCTCAGTTAGGTGACCCAAATATTTTACTTCTTTCTGACAGTATTGTAACTTTGCTGGGCACACTTTATGTCCATTCTTCCCCACAATGATTCAGTAAGGCAATAGTATTGTGTTTGCATTCTTCCTTGGTTTTGGATGCAATCAATAAATCACCAATGTACGGTACCAATGTTGACTAGTAAGGCATTTCCAATGACTCTACTTTTTCAAGATTTGGTTGAAAATGGAAAGTGACTCTGAAAACCCTTGTGGAATCCTACACCAGCAATAGACTCAATTTAAGAATTTGAAACATAATAGAAATTGGCTATCCTCATGAAGAGCAATGGAGAAGAATGCTTGCAATAGGTCCACTATGGTGAACCAATCAGAGTTGCATGGAATTTGAAACATGATCAATGAGAAATTGGGTACCACTGGACAACATTTAACCACAATGTCATTTACTTTTCTCAAATCTTGAACGATTCAAACTTTCCCACATGGCTTTTACAATCCCATTATTGGTGAATTATATGGGCTGCTCAGCACTTCTTTCAAAACTCCGTTGTCTAGGAATTCTGCAATTATTGGTGGCACCATTTTGATTTTCTCCTTTGTCATGTGGTATTGCGGAGCTTGGGGGAAAGCTGCATTAGGCTTAACTGTAACTCTAACTGGCTCAACCCCATTTATCATACCATTATTTTTTCCTGAAAAATCCCACACCTTTGTTATAACAGAGCCCTGTAAATCTGAAGGAAGATCTCTCACAGTAAAAACTGGACAGATGCTAATCAGAGGGTATTTTTCAGTCACTGTGTTATTGTTTGTCTGTGTAAGTAAATCATCTTCATTATCACTATTTGTCTGAATTTTAATCCTATCATTTGAGCAAGTAATTAAGCATTTAATTTTGCACAACAAATCCCTTCCCAATAGGGACACAAGACTCGAATCACAAACCACGAATTTGTGCAATCCCCTAAAATTACCAATTTTGACCAGTACTGGTTCTGTAATTGGGTTCATCAAATATTGGTTTGCAACTCCTACAATTTGGACTGTTTTCTCTTAAAGGGGCAGGTCTGGAACTTCTGTGGTTTTCACTGTAGAGTGTGTAGCTCTAATGTCGACCAAGAATTAGAATTTATGACCGTTCACCTTTCCTTTAACGTAGGGATCTTTCTGATCTACCTCTAGTGATACAGCCAACACCCATTCTTCCTCATCTGAACTCTCACTCACCCAATCATCGTTTATTCCATTCTCACTGTGTAAGGGGAATTAGTGTACAGTATTATTACTTGGGTTAAACCTTTGACCTGTGACCGTCTGAGAAAGCATCACTTGCTGCGGTTCCATTGGGGCATGAGGTATTTGGATTTGTTGTGTGGGCACCATTTGCACCTGAGATTGCATCTGTTGTTTCTGGAGTATTTGTAATTAGGGCAACTGCACTTAATGCATCTGATTCACATTATTCTGAAAGTTTAGATTTAGACCTCTCATTCTCATCCCTCTCATGTTTTGGAAAGAATTGACATCACTCATTTGCTGAACAACACCTCCCTGATTTACCATCACGCACTCCCGCTTCCAATGCCTGAGGCCTCTGCAAGTGTGACATGGTAACATTTTTTTCATTCCTTGTGCTTCACATTGTACCACCACTGTATTCAAATCAGGACCATGATTCACATTTCCCATTCCTCCATGACGCCTTCCTCTGCCTTGATTTTGAAACAACATGTTTCCCTGGTGCGGCTGCGGCTGTGGTGGAAAACCTCCCTGAATCCCTGTTTCTGCTGTTTTAATCTGCATCACCATTGCCCTTTCTTTCAACTTTCTGTTTCAATTCAATCTTGCCACTACAGTATTTCGCGTACTGCAACACTTCATCAATTGACTCTGCTTGCCAGCAATCAAATGGCTCTTAATCATCTGACTAATGTCAGGTCTCAGACCTTCGACAAATTTAAACAAAAATTAATCATGTCTTTCGGCTCAATTGTTTCTATACCACTGTAATGCTTAAATGCCTGCAACAATCTCTCACAATATGCATATATTGACTCCTGGGCTGTTCTATCCATGCCCTGCCAATCAATGTTCTTGGGTGAAATCCTTGTCTTTAAATATTTAATCACCTTAAAGTAATATTTCATTACTTCAGGAGATAGTACATCTGTCACTCGGTCTCTCTCTGGTTCTCTTGTCGGCCAATTTACACTCTTCTTGCATTCTACCCGTACGTCTGCTGGGACTTCTATCTCTAACAGAGTGGTTAAGCCTTCCCATAGGCATTTTGCAAGTTTCACAAATCTATCTATCTGCTGGTACCATTCCACAGGCTTCTCCCTCAGTTTAGGGTAATCATTTGTGAATGACAAAATGTCACTTCTCCTCCAAGGAACATGAACAAAGTTCCCTCCTGGAATTTCTCTCATTGGTAGTATTTTTACTGCTTCCTCGGCCTGCAGCATGTTTTCTCTTGTTTCTTCACCCGTATGCCTTCCCATTTGTCTAATGCTCTCCACATCTGAATGCTTGGAAGTAATTCTCTAAGGTGGGTTTTCATTCCTGCAGTTCTCATGTGTCCGAAATCCTTTGCATTAAATTCTAACCTGTAACTCCTCTTCAAATGTTTAGTTTTCTCAAGGTCTATGTCATAACTGTCTGCTATCTCTGCCAATTTCTGATGTACAAATCCTGCTCTTGTAGTGACAATTGGGCAAATATATCAGTTTGTCTTCTATGTATGATTCAAATCTATTTACCCCCATTGTCCCTTCAATCAGTTCCTCTACTTCCATCACAAGTCTAGTATAATTTAGGTAATTCACTACATTGGATACACCTTGCGGACTACTCAACTTTTCCAACCATTCAGTCAACTCTTGGGCTGTCAGACGTTGTAGTGAAACGTTATTAGGCTGTGTACTTGGCAACTGCTGTGCAGTTAGTTTGGAAGGTTGAGGTGTCACTAACTTCAGGTTGGAACTGACATGTGACCCTGCTTCAGTATTTGGAGAAGCTGTATAAGGACTTGAGTCTAATAATGATCCTGCTTCATCAAGGTTCCGTCTCATGGGGGATACTATTCCTGCATTTAAATCAAGTCTTTTTCCCATTATATTCTGACTCAGGATTGCCTGGCCATTTGTCCCGTTATTTCCCTGGGCAAACAATGGTATGACTGGGCCAATAGTAACGGGTACTGACACTATGTCTGGACTTGGTCTAATATTTGGGTTCTGAGGATACATCATTCCTGTATTCTGACTCATCAGTACAGACATTTCTGTCTGTGTTCCTGCCACAGGGGTGTACTTTGGAATTGTTTGTGGTGGCTTTTGAGGCACTAAGTGTAGAGTTGACTACGTCTAAAACAATGTCGGTTTCTGATAAACCTGTCCCGTTGGCACCATACATTTGTTGCAGTATCTACAATAGGCACATCTGAGTAAATTCTGGGATTACTCGGCTGTGGAACTGGATTTTGAGCTACCGATGTAGTAGGTATTTTAGGACTACTCTGTACCGAGCTCTATGTTAGGTTAACTTGTGTCGGAGCTGTAGGGTTTACATTAGTGCTTGCACTGCTCTCTTCTGCTGCGTATGGTGGGGGACAGATCCTCAACAACTGTAAAATTAACTCATCATCATCTGACTCTTCATCAGATGTCAAGGACTTCCTAGTCTCTTTTGATTTCTGCTCTTTACCCTCAGAGGGCTTTTATTTGTCTTCTTGGTAGCTTTCCTCACTTCTTTCTCATTATCCTGTGTAATTGCAGGAAACAATTTAATTCCTTGTAAACTCTCAGATCTCCAAAACATCTGATCACTGTCCCATCTAGCCTCCACAAGTGTCTTCTCTGCCTTTTTCATTCTTCTCCCAAATTTTAGCTGCTATTGCTGCCTAGCTACCAGTTCCCTGATTGCTAATGCTTCGAACTGTGCTCGTCTCAGGAGGGGCTTCATTTGATGCATCACCCTCCTTAAGTTTTCTAGAATTCTCAAATGAAATGTCCCATGGGTAGGAAACACTAAACTCCCATCTTTTTCTGTCACTTTGCACCACTGTTTCAACCAAAGGCATGGTGCAGCACCCCGTTCTTCAAAGACTACATATGCTGGTGTACCTTCTGGTGGAGTAAATTCCCTTTTTGACGCTAGAATACAAACTTCTCTTTGGGCACTCTTTAGAGCTTTGAAAAAGTGAATCTTTGCAATTTTATGTCACTTCAATCAAATCAGAAGTGACTTTGAATCGCAAAATCTTCTTCGCCTGCCTTCTCAACCAATTGCGCTTTGCGGTCGCTAGCTAACCCATGTGCGACCCTTCTCACTAACCAGCCTATCCCAGCACGGCTCCAATGACATCACACTCACACATACTGCAGCTGACAAAGTCTCACGGCTTGCCCTCCTCTGCTCAGATTTACACTAAACTAAAGCAGAATTATTGCAAGCACTTCAACAAAATCAAATCCCAAATTTGTCTGTTTACTACAGGTAGCGTAACACAATGCCTTCCGAAACCTTACAGATTTTTCATTGACGGCGTTTTACTCTAGCAGCTTCCTTTTCATTGTCAGCTTCCCTGATTTTCAAGCAAAATTCGACCTGCAAATTTAATTCTCAAGTGATCAGTGGGTCTGTCCTAGTGCACATAGGACTCACCAGATCTCAGTCAAAAAATTATTTTACTCACTTTGGCTCACACCAACTTGTCGACCACGCCTGATCCAGCTACTAAACAGACAAATTACAACAAAAATCAACTGTCTCATACACTTTTCAATATACTCCAGAGTCTTAGACCTCACAGAGTCCTTATACCAATAACTACATGGACAATTTTTGAGCACAAAGCACCAAGCACATGTGAAGTTCGATGACTTTCCTACTCTCACACGTTGGAGTACGCAAACTCCTTCAACAACTTCATTTGGAGTACGCAAACTTCCCTAAAGTCTCACAAAGATCACAATTCATCTGTAGTATGCTTAAGCTGTGCAAGTGCAAAACATATTTCATTCAGCCTGTCACTAGAATGTGGGGAACATTTTTAACAAGCATAGGCAAACCCTGAGGACCTGGGAAAGTCATCTTAGGCTTTTAGGGACACATTTTCTCTCTACTTTGCATACTTAACTGAGCATCTCAACCAAATCAAATATTGATCTATTATCTTATCTATGAGACTTCATGGCAATCTCTTCAGGTGACAAACCATGATCTGCACTCAAGGATGTGCTCTTAAATAGACAAACCATCCTACTCTGCTACCATTTCTGTTGGTGCATCTGACTTTATTCATTTTTTGCAAAAAGTTGATAAGGGGATGTGTATATTGGGTCAATGGACCTTTGGACTCGTTTAAAACGTTCACACTCTTAATCTGTACATATCATGTATATCAACAAAACAATCAATAAAATTCTTTAGAGACAGTAAATTTCACACACCATGACCCATTTGGCCATGAATAACCATACCTTTAGGATCAGTTAGAAAATGTATTTCCCTAGATTAACAATGCTAGTATCATGTAAATTAGTCTCAAAGCCACATGGTATAAGTACAAAAACAACCCTTGTTGACTGAATCTTCTAAAGAATCTCAACTTTATTAAAGCATTTGCAATCAATCCTTCTAAGATCAGAGTATAAATCAACAATAAGAGTAATGCACAATAGAAATAACATACATTGAAATTCAGCAATTGAGTAACGTCAAATCAGTAATTAGTGAAATGGAAATAGACTTTCTATCATCAGATTAGCATCAGCATGGTGGGCTTCATGCAAACGTTTTAATCAACATTAATTTGGAAGATATCTAACTATGGCTCTATCAAAGGCAGCAGTTGGTACCTAGAAACAAAAGAAAAATCAATAGTAAAAACATTTGTAGATTAGGATACCTGTCCTTTTATGGATCAGCAAGCCAGTAATTAGTCTTCGTCAGACGGGCATCTATTGGGGCAGCATCAGCAACAGGACATGGAAGTGGAATGGTGCTTTCCAAACCATTTAAGAGAAGTTCCTAAGGCAGGCAGCAAAGGTGCATCAAGCTCTAAGCATCGAGCCCAAGAGTTCTATATCATTAAAGAGTGAACACCAACAATTACACATGGAGCACAAAGATAACAATAGAGTAAGCTCTCAGCATAAAAGTATCGAAGTGACCCAAAGAAGAGCTCATGAGAGTGGCCACACAAGTTCTGAGTGTAGTGTGGTGAATGCAAAATTGCCTTTCATGATTTATGAAAGGAATTCGCAGTGCAATTTTAAACAATCGCAAAAATAGTGATTCCTTAAAATTGCAACTCCATTTAGGGAATCGCAAATTGTGATTCTCTAAATAGGAAATTGCAAATAGGGAATTCCTATTTGCGATTTCCATAGCACATGTATCATGCATTTCCTAAAGGCAAATTGGGCATTTAGGAAATGCAATTACCACCAAATTCAATTTGGTGGTAACCATGTGCAATTTTAAAAATGCATTAAAAATGCATTTTGCATGTGTGCGCTTCACATGTCCACTGATATTATTTTGGGGTGCATCAAAGGAGGCTTCAGGCCCCCAGCACCCTGGATTTGCATTACCTAATTTGTGAATTCCTAACAGGAATTTGCAAATTCGGAAATGCAAAACCATTTGCACCTATGGCCTAAAGGCCCATAGGGATAAATGGAGTCCCATTGCCTAATTGCGATTCGGTAATAGCGATGGCGACTTTTAAGAAATCGCTATTACAGAGTCTCAATTTTCATACATCCCATTTTGCATTTCTTAAATATCGATTTCTTAAAATTTGCTATTTAAGAAATGCAAACCGGGAGCTTGATACATCTGGCCCCTAGTGTCTTCTGTTCCTTCTGTCAGTACATCAATTGTTAGTTCCTGGGGACATTACTTTCTCATACACGTCAAGTTAATATTTGTGACAATTTTAGTACATTTATGTTTCTACACACATTACCTAATACACAGTTGCTTATGAAGACAGGAAAAACGTGTGCTCATTCGTAAGATTTGGTCAACCTTCAAAATTAAAAACAATTACCTTCTTTATTATTTAGCAAGCATGAGATCACAATTTATTCTGACATTGCATTTTTCTAATAAACTGAAATACTAAGGCTTAGGCCTTGTTAGCTTGAGGCCTACAGTTCATTTAAGCTAATACACAGCATTTAATTGTAAGTATGACATATTACTGCATTTTATTACTAACATAAACTCTAAATAAACATTAATACATTTTAATATGGCATTTTTATATTAGGTTGCTGCAATTCAAGCGGGCACATTTTATGAGTTACATGTTATTTTCTATGTTAAGGCATTTTCTACGCATTATAAAAATACAAAATACATAAAACATTCATTAGTAAAATTTCACTGCTCACTTTTGCACGTGGATTAATAAGCAAGGACCATGTAGAAAGAATTGGAATTCCTAATGTTATATGTTGCAGTGTTCTGAGGTTCTAGCCCACAACTCGGAGTTAGCCATGGATAACTCTGCCTACTTAGGGTCTAGGGCATGGGACTTTAGGGTACCAGAAGTGAAAGATTCACTGTGATGTCATTGTGGCTAGTAACATCTGACTGACTTCAGATTTCTCAAATTCAGTATGAAGTGGTTTTACATTAGGATCTCTCAGGCTCTCCTGTTTTAAACAATGACGTCCTTGCTAATCACTATAGGAATGGGTATTACATTGTGAACCATCAGGCAAATACAAAAGGAAGGGGCATTACATTGTGAACACTCTGGTAAATACAAGATGAAGGGGTTTTATATTACATTGTCAACATCACTACAAATACTACAAAAATTAGCTTTACATTTTGGAATATTTGACAAATAAAATACACATGATTTTTTCAATGTGAATTGTGAGCAGTCCAATTGGAAGGAGTTTAGTACAGACGTGCCATTTTAGATCTGGACACAGTATGTTCTTTGTCTCTCAAGAAGACTTAACATTCCTGTCTATTAACACATTGCTTATGCCTAAAATGTTTGGCTTATTGAAGAGCTGCCCATATTGTGGATCTTACTGCAGTGTTCGGAACAGCACATCAAGGTGGTCATTACAACCTTTTTTTTTAACAAGACCGCCGAGGGACCGCCGTGCGGAAGACCGCCAGTAGTGGCGGTTTGCCGCTCAGCGTATTATGACCGTTGGCTGCCCTCCGTCATTTTTCCGATGGAGAGCCGCCAACAGCCATACTTGCGGGCGGCGGGGAAGTGGAGGTTGCTCCACCTCCACCGCCACGCCAACAGAACACCGCCCAACTAATCACGTCCTGTGATTCTGCGCAGCGGTGTTCTGTTGGCGGTGAGGTGTCAGCGGAGCTGCCCCCATGGCTCCCGTCCCCTCCCGGCGGATCGACAGAACAGGTAAGTCGATTGTCCGTTTGGGGAGGGGAGTTGTGTGGGTGCATGGCGGTGTGCGTCTGTGTATGTAGGGGGGGTGTGAGTACGTGCATGCTTGCGGGGGTGTTGCGTGTTTTGGGAATGAGTGCGTGTATGTCTGTAGGTATGTCTGTGTGGATGTGTGCATGAATGTGTGAATGTGGGTGTACGTGTCTGACTGTGTGTGTGGATGTTGGCATGTATGTCAGTGTGTGTGCGTGTATGTGTGTTGGTGGTGCCTGCGTGTGTGTCGGGTGTGTATGTGTAAGGTAATGTCAGGGGTCGGGGTGGGGAGGGGGCCCCTCCCACCTTTGGGGGGTGGCAGGGGTGATGGGGGGTGTAGGGGACGGAGTCGGGTGGGGGTGGGTGAGACCCCTATCAGTGCCAGGGAAGGAATTCCGTGACACTGATAGTGCTTACCGCCATGGATTTCATGGCGGTTCCTACCGCTGGAAATCCACAGCCGTAAGCCGGGTCAAGATACCGGTGGCGGTATTGTCACGGCCGCCGGGCTGGAGACCCAGGTCTCCAGCCCAGCGGTCGTCTCCGCCCTGGCGGGCAGAATGGAGAAGCCGCGGATGACCATGGCGGTAACCGCCATGGTCATAATACTAAAAAAAAGACCGCCAGCCGGTTGGCGGTCTTACCGCCGCTTTAACACCGTCCGCCAGGGTTGTAATGACCCCCCAAGTCTCTACAGCAGTTGCTCATTTTTTAAGATTGTGACCCGTCAATGACAAGGGGTGTCCAGCACTGCATATCAGGACCAGTAGCAGGACAGGTCAATTGCAGTGTTAGCAGATGTCATACTGTTGCTTCGAAGTGGCCAGTACTTCACACAGATCATCACATGACTTGCTCTGGAATGCTTGGTCATTTCTCATAGCTTTGGTCGACAGTGGTTCAGTTCCCATTGACACATCCACACTTCTGAGTGCTCCACACTTCATGAATATGTCTGCCTGGAGACAGTCTTCGGGGCCAGACATACTCATGTCTCTGAACAGGCAGACAGGCTCCTGGGCACTAAGCAGATCCACAACTCCCATCAAGTTATGCAGTATTCAGACAATGTACCCTCATCTCTAGGTAATTGGCTGTCAGACAGACACCAGCACTGGATCACAGTGACTCTGAAAGCACTTGCTGGGGTACTCCCTTTCTTGGTGAAAAGTTGGTGAACCAGTTTGGGGTGATTCTTTTTCAAGTTTTATTTGATGGCTTTCTGCAAGCTAATGGCTCTCACAGCAAATACTGATGATGCTAGCTCCAAGCAGGAGTATCCAAACATGAGCACAATGGAGTGTGAGGCCTACTCATGTATGTTATTAATTTTCCTTAAATGGCAGGCATGGAAAGTGAAAACAGTCAGGCCATACCTAAAAACTCCCCTAACTCTAATAACAGAATCGTCTGACTCTTTGTCATCTGTAATATCAACCAAATGTCAGTGCTTATCATATCCCTTTAAAAAGGTTCTTATGGAATTTCTATTGATAGACCTTTCTCCATCCTTCCCAGCATCAATGTTCACGTCTTCTCTTTTCAGCTTCAGGAATGCAGGAAATATATATTCATTTCTGGAGAAGCTGTTCTCCAACCTTCATCTTGGGCCATATTGAACGAAGGTCTAGACAAAATGGAATCCCACTGGTCACATCAACCATATTCTCAAAGGAACACAAATCCTACTTCCATCCATACCGCACACATGAACTTGGCGTACACATGAAGTGTCAGTTCAGAAGTGTGGGTGTCACATGTAGGTGGAACTTTACACTTGTGGAGCCCACAGTTTCCACACTCAATAAGAACCAGAGAAAAAATTGTGTTCAGCACCATAAGACACAAAACCTGGTTTATTTTGCACCATCCCTGTAAGAAATGTGGTACTGATTGAGGGGGTTGGAAGCCCACATATGCAACAACCACAATCCTTGTCAGGATGAATCACAAAAGTCAATAAATTAACTAGTGCTTAACCCTATGGTAGCGTGGCACAGAGCAGTCAGGCTTAACTTAGAGGCTTTGTGTAAAGTAATTGAGCTCAGAAGCCAAAAGCTCCACCCAAGGATATCTGATTGTGCCAGACCATGATAAAGTGAAAATCTCAGGCCGACCACAATGGAGCATGAGACAGTTACAGGGACCCTGTTGGACCCATTGAAAAAAAGTGTCTTAAATCCAGGTTATAGAGCAATGAGCTGGTTCTGAACCACGCAGTAGAGGGGATGAATCACTTTTTCCCATGCAACAGCAGCACAGCATCGATCACAAGATGCCGTGAAACTATGGTGCAAGTCCCTACTGCATCGACATCATGGGAATGAGGTGTAGTCAAGGGGATGCATGAGTCAGGTGAGCTCAGATACTGCAATGAGGAGTTTCGATGTTGAAGCCACCGTTGACAGGGATGCAAAGACCTTGCACTGAGAAAAGTATTGTAGTGCTGGTTCTAAGGGTGATGCACTAGTGTTGAGATGCAAGGTATAGGGATGATGAAATCCTGGTTGTGCTGGCTTCAACCCACACAGTAGATGTGATGCACCACTTTTCTTCATGCAGCAGCAGCGATTCATCTTTTCTGCTCCCGTAACAGAGGATGCACCGGTTCCACAGGAGAAAGCACCTTAGGCTCACTTCCATGGGTCCAGGACAGGAGTGGCACTACTTGGCAGGACAGAATCACAGATGGCGAAGTCCAGGTACAGGAGCAGGGTTGTTGGAAGTCTGTCATGTCCCTGAGACTTCAGATCAGCCTTGGAGCCCCTGTGGGTTGGAAAGATTAAGGTCCAGTCCTTCTTACTCCCAGGCAAGGGTGCAGCAGGCACAGGTCAGCACAGCAAAGCAGGAGTCCAGCAAACAGCAGTCTGGCAGACTGGCAAGTCTTCAGCTGCACAGCGTTTTTTCTTCATGGAAGAGTATCCACAGGTCCAGAAGTGTACTGAAGTGGGGGTGTCAGAGGTCCAGTACTTATACCCAGTTGGGCATATGAAGTGGGGAAGACCTCAAAGACAAGCCTTTGAAGTGCTAAGTCCCTGTCCTTCCTGTCCTGACTCTAGACTTATTACAGGGTGTTATGCAGCCCTTTGTGTGTTGGCAGGACACAGCCTATTCACTTGTAAGCAAGGCTGTGCCCAGCTCCTCCCTTCCATCCTTCCCAGGATGGCCCAACAAGGCCCATCAGATCACACCTGAGTTCCCATTGTGGGTGGCTGTCTAGGAGGATTAGACAAAGACCAGCGAAATAAAAATGTGGAAAATGACTAGCAGACATTGAATGGCACCTCTGGCACCCCACCCCAGACAAGTGATCAGAGACAGGCAGTAGGCACCAATTGGCTGAAGGAAGGAATTGACATCTTTCTAAAAGTGGCATTTTCAAAATTGCAATTTAAAATCTAACTTTACCATAAGTAGAGATTTGGAACTGTGATTCCAGAGACATGAAAAGTCTATCTCATTCAGATTGTGAATTATATGGTGTAATAAGGTAATAAGGCCTTGCAGTAGAGAAAAACAAGGGTAAGAGTTTTTCACTAAGAAGACATGTAAAACTTAAAAGTTGATGTTCACATTTTTAAATACACTGCACTTTAACCTACCTTAGTGGTGTCATGTGTATTAAAAAGGAAGGTTTGGACCCTGCAAAATATTTATTTTGCCAGGTTGACATTGGCAGATTAAAACTGCACACACAGGCTCTGCAGTGGCAGTCCTGAGACATGTTTAATGGGCTACTTAAGTGGGTGGCACAATCAGTGCTGCGGCCCACTAGTAGGATTTAATTTAAAGGCCCTGAGGATATGTAGTGCACCCTACTAGGGACTTATAAGCAAATTAAATATATCAATTGAGGATAAGCCAATGTATCTGCATTTTTGGGACATAGCACAAGCACTGGTTACCAGTGGCAAAGTGTGCCATAATCCCAAGACCAGCAAAAATGAAGTCAGCAAAAACAGGAGGTATGAAGGCAAACTTTATGTGGAAACCACACCAAGGATGTCTGGTCTAACAATTACTATTAATTTGAGCCTTCCAGTTGTTTACAGTGCCTTTCACCTTGCCTTTTCAGATTCGTTTGATGACATTCCCTCTGGTTGAGTCTCATTAATTTTGCGCAAGAAAACAAAAATCATCATGGATTCATAATAAACTGAAATTGCAACTAAAAATATAAAAACAATTATTAAATTTTGATTCATGAATCAGTGAAAGTACATAGTACATATATTTCTGACATCTGTGCCACTGAACACATGAAGAAGACTGGAAGGTTTAAGATTATTTAATTTGCCCACAATTCATGAAGGACTAAGAACATTTTATTGCGTAAGTTGATTTCTAGTGTAATATTATATATTTGTCATATCTCTAACTTTGTAAATGAAGTAGAAGTATGAGCCACACATGAGTTTGTTTAACATTTGATTGTGAGCAATCTTTCAAATGAGCATTAAGTATTGAGTTAAAGGGAAAGATGACATGGAAACGAAAAAGTGGAAACATCACTAGCAAACCTTGAATGGCAACTCTGGCACATCCAAATGATGATGTGCTCCACACTGTTCTGACTTTCCTTAACCCCTTAGCTGCTGGGCCGTTTCCCCCCCCCCCCCCCCCCCCCTCAGTGCTGCACCCTTTTTTGGCTATTTGGGGTAGTTTGCGCTTAGGCCTTCATAACTTTTTGTGCACATAAGCTATCCACACCAAAATTGCGTCCTTTTTTCCCAACATCCTAGGGATTCTAATGGTACCCAGAGTTTGTAGTTTCCCCTGGAGGAGACCAAGAAATTAGCCAAAATACAGTGAAAATTTAGTTTTTTCCAAAAAAATGGGAAGAAAGGGCTGCCGAAGAAGGCTTGTGGTTTTTTCCCTGAAAATGCCATCAACAAAGGGTTTCTGGTGCTGAAATCACCATCTTCCCACCTTTCAGGAACGGGCAGACTTGAATCAGTAAACCACATTTTTCAACACAAATTTGGCATTTTACTGGGACATACCCCATTTTTACTATTTTTGGTGATTTCAGCCTCCTTCCAGTTAGTGACAGGAATAGTTGGAAAACCAATGCTGAAAACTAGACAAAATTCTGAATTCAGCAAGGGGTCATTTGTGTAGATCCAACAAGGTTTTCCTACAGAAAATAACAGCTGAAACAAAAAAAAAATAATTAAAATTGAGCTGAAAACAACAGCCATTTTTCTTTATGTTTTACTCTCTAATTTTGCCCTGCGATGTCAGATTTTTTAAAGCAATATACCGTTATGTCTGCTGGACTCTTCTGGTTGTGGGGATATAAAGGGCTTGTAGGTTCCTCAAGAACCCTAGGTACCCAACCCTGCAGTTGGTTTTCATTCTATACTGGGTATACAGCAATTAATTTGCTGAAATATGAAGAGTGAAAAATAGGTATCAAGAAAACCTTTGCATTTCCAAAATGGGCTCAAGATAAGGTTTTGAGGAGCAGTGGTTTTTTGCACATCTCTGAATTCCGGGGTGCCCATACTAGCAAGTGAATTGCAGGGCATTTCTCAAATAGACCTTTTTTTTTACACACTCTCTTATATTTGGAAGGAAAAAATGCAGAGAAAGATAAGGGGCAATAACAATTGTTTTGCTATTCTATGTTCCCCAGGTCTCCCGATAAAAATGATACCTCACTTGTCTGGGTAGGCCTAGCGCCCGCGACAGGAAAAGCCCCAAAACACAACGTGGGCACATCCCATTTTTTGACAGAAAACACAGCTGTTTTTTCCAAAGTGCCTGCCTGTACATTTTGGCCTCTACCTCAGCCAGCACCTAGGGAAACCTAACAAACCTGTGCATTTTCGAAAACTAGAGACCTAGGGGAATCCAAGATGGGGTGACTTGTGGGGCTCTGACCAGGTTCTGTTACCCAGAATCCTTTGCAAACCTCAAAAAGTGGCTAAAAAAACAAGTTTTCCTCACATTTCGGTGACAGAAAGTTCTGGAATCTGAGAGGAGCCACAAATTTCCTTCCACCCAGCGTTCCCCCAAGTCTCCAGATAAAAATTATACCTCACTTGTGTGGGTAGGCCTAGCGCCCGCGACAGGAAATGCCCCAAAACACAACATGGACACATCCCATTTTTTGACAGAAAACACAGCTGTTTTTTCCAAAGTGCCTGCCTGTACATTTTGGCCTCTAGCTCAGCCGGCACCTAGGGAAACCTACCACACCTGTGCATTTTTGAAAACTAGAGACCTAGGGGAATCCAAGATGGTGTGACTTGTGGGGCTCTGACGAGGTTCTGTTACCCAGAATCCTTTGCAAACCTCAAAAAGTGGCTAAAATAACAGGTTTTCCTCAAATTTCGGTGACAGAAAGTTCTGGAATCTGAGAGGAGCCACAAATTTCCTTCCACCCAGCGTTCCCCCAAGTCTCCTGATAAAAATGATACCTCACTAGGCCTAGCGCCCGCAACAGGAATGGATCACACAAGGGTCAATGGTAGTCCTTGCTTGAGGTCTACTGTTAACCCTGGAGTGATTCATACCTGAAGCAGGCACTAGGCGCAAGCACACAAGTGGGGTTGTGTTTTTATCAGGACAAGTGGGGAAACACTGGGTGGTAGGAATTTTGAGGATCCCTGCAGATCCCTGGACTTCTGCTCATTGGAATGCAAGGAAAATGTGTTTTTTAAGCACATTTTGTGATTTCAAGGGGATTCTGGGTGAAGGAAAACGGGTGAGAGCCACACAATTCCTGCACCCTTGGACTCCCCTGGTACTAGTTTGTTAAAATTAACCCACCACTCACACTGGTTGGTTTTAGCACCTCCAGAAATTATGGTTTCAAAGCATCATTATTTATCAAAGTATCTGAATATTGAAACCAAGCCTTCTGAAGGTGGGCCATAAAGCAGCGTCCAGGCACCAACCTCTTTATGGTCCATTCACACGCCATTCACGCACAACAAACAACCCTTTCATATCGCCAGCCACGGGCCCAATCCAACCAATCACTGCACTCACATTAACTTACCGCTGCCAGACAAGGGCCCATCACATTCACACGCCACAGAACGGAATAAGTTTGACTACATTTTACAACCTGTCAAGTAACGGCCTCCTTCTTCCTTAACATTACCAAATGCATGCGTAACAAACCTTTACTAATGACTCCTGTGACAGCCACCTGAGGCTCAGTAAGACATGTTTTTCATGCGCCTTTAACGCACTCACTGTGCTAAATCCAACTCCTTCTAGTTTGTGGATGCAAGTTGGGGGTGTCCGAGTATGCCGTACAAAGCGATTCCTCGAATTGAGTGAGCATATCTACCTTTGAAACTAAGGGAGACATGCTGGGGATTTCTCATGATGTTCCCTAAAGAGAAGGTCATAGGCTATGAAAAAGGGTAGTGTTTGGTACATAGGGGAGTCCATGAGAACGTAGCATATGTCCCAGCCAACATTATGTGCAGTGATGTGACTATAATGCACTTATACAGCAAACTGAACATCTACTAAGTTCTGATGGAGGATGAAGATGAAAAACAGGTCAAACACTGACCTATACAAGTCATTCTCCTTCAGTGCTGGGATGGTACCAATGGTTTGAATCCATAGGTGTAGATGATGTACATCTGTACTACCTTTACTATCTCCCTTCTACCTGTGCAATAGCCCTGTGAAGGCACTCCTACCATAAGCTTTCCTTACCCATCCATGTCTCTGTTCTCATCAGAGTCCTGGCTAATCCTGTATAATAGCCAAGTGAACCTATACTAGTTTGTGGAAGCAAGTTGGGGGTTTCCAAGTATGCCCTACAAAGTGATTCCTCGAACTGAGAGAGCATATCTACCGTTGAAAGTAAGGTAGACATGCAGGCGAAGAAAGGGTACTCTGTGGCAAAGTGGCATATGTTCTGTCCACTAGTATATGCAGTAGGGGGAATATAATGCATGTTAATTGAACAGAACACCGACCACGGCAAAAGGAAGTCAATGATGAAGTAAAATTCTGTGGCTCCTTGCCTAACGAAGCAGTGGCCCATGGACGTTCGGTATCCATGCACTGCCACTTAAGGATTACCCAAAGGCAGCTCAACCTCAGTCGATTTCCCAGAACTTTGCTTTAGTATGATACAACGTAAAGCAAGTAGGGATACAGAGGCCTGGTTGTGATGGACACTGGGGACAGTAATACCGACTCTCCTGCCGCTTTCCATGCTTCCAGCACACTTTACAGCGACGACATGGATGATCCTTTTTGGGTGTTTTAGGAATGCGATCAGCAACGTGTCGCTCCTGCAGCCTTGCCACATCCTCCAGAACATATGAGGTGGAGGCTGCTGCTTCTTCTGTAACAGCAGTGAGGCTTTCAATTACAGACAACTGGAAGTCAAGGAAAGTCATGAGTCTTCCTGTGGTTGTCTGACGGTAAACAACATACGCATTATATGTTGCCATCTGAATCAGGTGGGTAAACAGTTTCTTGTACCAAGTGCGAGTTGTACGACACGCATTGTATGGTTGAAGAACCTGGTCGTTCTTGTCCACTCTGCCCATGTACTTATTGTAATCAAGTATACAAATGGGCTTGTGGACTTCGGCCATCTGACCCCAAACCGTGATGGGAGAAGTGCCCTCATCATGAATTGTAGTGAGCACGTATACATCACGCCTATCATGGAACTTGACTGCGAGCAGTTCGTTAGAACGCAATGCAGTAGTCTGGGATTTCTGGAGCTTCTTGCAAACAAGCTCCCGCGGGAATCCTTTGCGGTTACAATGAACTGTACCGCAGGCCACAGTGCCAGCTTTGTAGAGCTCACTGAACAGCTCTACTCCTGTATAGAAATTGTCCACATAAAGGTTATAACCTTTGTGAAGAAGTGGCTGGACAAGTTCCCATACAATCTTACCTGTGACCCCTAACGCTGGAGGGCAACCTACAGGGTTTAGGGTAGAATCCTTCCCTATATACACTCTCAAGCTGTACACTTAGCCAGTGGAGCTCTCCCACAGCATGTACAGCTTTATGCCATAGCGAGCTCTTTTGCTCGCAATGTACTGTCTGAAAAGCAGCCGTCCTTTGTACAGGATCAAGGACTCATCGACTGCTATATTCTTTCCAGGAGTATAGATCTCTGGAAACCTGACAGAGAAATGTTCCACGACAGGCCGAATTTTGAACAACCTGTCATGATCTGGATGGTCCCGGGGCAATGCAGCAGAATTGCCATTGAAATGCAGCATGCGCTGCAGTAGCAAAAAACGATCTCTGCTCATGTATGGTGCGAAGATGGGAGTTACCCAAACCGTGCGAGTCGTCCAGTAGGACTGCAAGGTGGGTTTCTGCACTAACCCCATTTTGAGCGTAAGGCCCAAAAATATCTTCAACTCCGCCTGCGAAGTGGGAGTCCACTGGCGTGCCCTAGAACGGGGCCCTAGAGTGCCTCCGCGCTCCCTCAGAAATTGGTCTGCACGCAAATTTGTTTGCTGCACAACTTTCTGAAGGAAGTCAACATCCAAAAATAGATAGATGTACTCGACTGGCAAAAAGTTAGCTGTATCGACTTTTCATCCAGCGTCACCAGTAAAAGGTGGAATTTGGGGCTGAACCAAACAGGGGGGCTGCCAAGAGAGCACTCTCTCTGTGCTTGCGGCAGCAAGCACGTGCTCTCTGGGTTCGGCTAACCCAATGTGGTCCCGCTGCCCAGAATGTGCTTGCGAAGGGACAGCACGGAGGTCGTCATTGTCTCCTTCAGACTCACTGGAAGAGGTGTCATCGGATGGGACTCCTCCGACTGAAAAATCACTCCCAGAATCTGCCCCATTGTCCTCTCCCTCAGATGCTGTCTCAGTGTCTGCTGTCTCAGTCTCTGAGCCTACATCAGCACTGTCCTCCAGAACCCAAGTTAGGGCTTGATCAGCAGTCATCCAACGAGACGCCATCTCTGCAACTGGCTAAACTGTCCCTCTAAATTACTAGCCTACGTAGAAGGCAGATAGTCACAAAATTGCTTGTGGGTATGTTTGTTGTGTACAATAGGAAATGTCGCCACCTTACCTTCGCTTCTTCTCCAATTCTGCAGATTCTCTGAAAACACTGAAAAAAACAAAAAAAGAATGTATTACTTCACCTTACCACACACCCTGTGCAACAGTAATTTTTGGTGCTCTGCCTCCCATTACCTCCTCTTCTAATTCCCTCAGTACTACCCAGCAAAAGTGCCACTCATATCTCCATAGTCCCCCTGGAATTACATTTGTTTTAAAGCGCAGGTAACGCTTGCCTTTACTAATCCACTCAGCTAAATACATATAAATGTATCTCCTTTGCAGCAGGACAATAAACCATCTGCGCTACTTTATGGCAACTGCCACTACAGAAGACATGCATGCATGCATATATATATATATTGTGTGAACAAGAATCTCACCGCACTCCACAAGGTTCAAATTGGCATCTTTTATTGCAAGCAACAGCCACGTACGCGTTTCGACTCTCAAGGAGTCTTGATCACAGTAAATGAGTCCCTCTTTTCTTTCATTGTTTATACTTGCAATAAAACATGACAATTTGAACCTCATGGAGTGCAGTGAGATTCTTGTTCCTCCATCACTGAGCACCGGCAGTGGAGTGCACTGCGCAACAATCTTTTAACCAATTTGTGTTGCATATATATAATAATATATATATATATATATATATATATATATATATATATATATATATATGTTTAGAAACAAAGTGGTTGAAGGGTTGCTGGGCGGCACACTCTACTGCCGGTGCCCAGTGACAGAGAAGACCAATCTAGAAATTATGTAATGCCGAAAAATGTCACCGCACTCCATGAGGTATGTTGGAAAATGGGTTATTGGTAAGGGCAGGTAGGTACCTACACCGAGCAACAAGCCACTAACCTCCACCTAGGTACAGTTAGGTCTCAGTAAATTAATCCCAGCTCAACCCTTGGTAGCTTGGCAACGAGCGTCAAGGCTTAACTTAGGAGACAGTGTGTAAAGCATTCAAATATCAAAAAACAGTAATTAAATAAAACACAGGAAACAGTTTAAAAATCCAAAACCAATTTGTAAAAATAGTTTATATTTTTATCTTTAAAATGACACAAAAACAATTAAAATCGGTTCAGGGGAACCGGAGATATGTATTTTTAAAGAATTATTATTTTTCTAGCGCTTAGAAACAAAAAGCGCCAATCGGGTCATCTGGTTGCACCAGGACCGGGGCAAAGTCAAAGTTTCAGGCCGACCGCGATGGAGCCCTGCTCGGCTACAAGTCGCGGGAGGCCTCGGTTAAAAAGTTACCTTCTGACTTAATCTTTATTTTGAAGTTTTTCTTCACCGGGACGAACCTGCCAGTTGAATCCGACCTCCTGGAGCCCTTGTCCGGATACGCGATGTGGGTTTCCTCGGTGGTGATTTTTACTTTCGGACTTAGTCGTTTTTTCGAGATGAAAATCCTTCGACCGGGGTAAACCTGGATCTTGATCCGACGTCCGTGGAGCCCTTCTCGGATACGATGGCTGGGAGGTCCCGGTCAACTTTTTACCTTCGGACTTAGGGGGTCATTCTGACCCCGGCGGTCTCAGACCGCCGGGGCCAGGGTCGGCGGGAGCACCGCCGACAGACCGGCGGTGCCCCGCAGGGCATTCTGACCGCGGCGCTTTGGCCGCGGTCAGTGCAGGAAAACCGGCGGTCTCCCGCCGGTTTTCCGCTGCCCGTCAGAATCCTCCAAGGCGGCGCAGCATGCTGCGCCGCCTTGGGGATTCTGACACCCCCTACCGCCATCCTGTTCCTGGCGGTTCGCCCGCCAGGAACAGGATGGGGGTAGGGGGTGTCGTGGGGCCCCTGGGGGCCCCTGCAGTGCCCATGCCAATGGCATGGGCACTGCAGGGGCCCCCGTAAGAGGGCCCCGCTTGTATTTCACTGTCTGCATAGCAGACAGTGAAATACGCGATGGGTGCAGTAGCACCTGTCGCACCTTCCCACTCCGCCGGCTCGATTACGAGCCGCCTTCATGGTGGGAAGGTCGTTTTCCCCTGGGCTGGCGGGCGGCCTTTTGAAGGCCGCCTGCCAGCCCAGGGGAAAACTCAAAATACCCGCCGCGGTCTTCCGACCGCGGTACGGTATTTTGGCGGCTCCCACTGGGCGTGCGGTGACCGCGCCCGGCGGGAGTCAGAATAACCCCCAAAGTCTCTTTTTCGGATGTTTTTCTTTACCGGGACGAACCACGAAGTCAGGCTGGGTCGCGGTTGAGGCAAGCCGGCTAGAATTTCCACGGCGGGTCGGTCCCTCTCTGGAGCTTTTTTACAAACATTTTCAAATCTTCTCCAAACTTCTGGGGCTTCACCCAGATGTTCTTTTAAGGTTCTTTTGGGGTCCACAGCTCACCCCAAGGGTCCAGAAGTTCTGTGATGGTCCTTGGGGGGTGTGGACTTCAACTCCCAGAATGCACCTGGCGCAAACTCCTTTTTTGCCACTGGACAGTGGTCAGCTGGTCACTTTTTCAGGAGTTGGTGCAGGGGACTCTGGATAGCAATTTTTCACCTGTAGCAAACAGGGAGTCCCTCCTTGAACCAGTTGAAGCCAGGCAAAGTCCTTCTTGTCGTGAAGCCCAAGTGTGCAGCTGGTGCAGTCCTTCTGAGTGCAGGTTCCAGGTGCAGGCCAGGGGTCCAGCAGGGCAGTCCTTCTTCTCCTTTAGTTACTTTCTTGTTGAAATCTGGTAGGGATCTGAGATGTGGGTGCAGGTCTGCCAGTTTTATCCTTGCTCCTGGGTGAAAAGCAGGGGGGCCCTGGTTCTCCAATCAGGTACAGGGTCGTCCCCCTGTGATGACCACTTCCTGGGAAGTGTGGCAAAAATCCATCCCAAAAGGCAACAGTCTCTAAAAATCCAACATGGCTGAATCTGATTTTTGGAGGTTACATCTGGCTGAGCCCACCCACTGGTGTGGCTAAAAATCATAAACACACCCCTATACTGCCCTCTCCTAATCTAATCAAGGGGGCACCTAGTTGTCTGGGTTGCAGAATGTGGGGGTGTTGCTGGTTGCTCCAAATGTCCTTCTCTGCCTTTGAAGACCAGTTTGGCAGCCCTCCCCCTTCCTGCCTCACCATCTGCTGAGGGGAGATTCTCTCCCCCAAGCACATTCCTTTGTGTGAAGCCAGGCCACTTCACACCTCATCAAGGCAGCCTGGCAGAAGCTGCTGCAGGCTGGCCAATCAGAGCACAGCAGCAAAAACAATGCAGAGCTGAAATTGGCAACTTTTTAGGTAAAGTCTAAACTTTTTACCTGAACAAGTTATATTAAATCCAACAACTGGAAGTTGTGGGATTTATTACAACAATTAATTTGATACCAAATTCTTGGTATGTAACATTTAAGGAGACTTTGAAATTTAAAATAAAGTCTGCCCATTCTAGCCTATGAAGGCCATTTACTTCAATGAGGGAAAAACGAATTTGGCTGTTTTTACCTCACCAGGGCTTATAAATCTATTTTTATAAAGTCCCTGCTTATAGTTACATGGCACCCAGCCCTAGGGGCACATAGGGCACACCTTAGGGGTGACTTATATGTAAAAATAAGGTAGTTTAAGACTTTGGAAGTACCTTTAATTCCAAAGTCGAATTTGCATATAACTTTAATTTGAAAAGCAGCCAGCAAGGCAGGCTTCTTTTAAAATGACACTGGGCACCTCAGCAGTGCACCTAGGTGTGCACCACCTATGCTGTGGTCCCTAAACCTACATGCCCTACCATATACTAGGGACTTATAGGTAGGTTAACTTAGCCAATTATAATTAGCCTAATTTGCATATCCATTTTACACAGAGCACAGGCCCTGGGACTGGTTAGCAGTACCCAGGGCACCATCAAAGTCAGGAAAACACCAGCAAAAAGAGGAAAATGGGGGCAAAAAGTTATGGGGCCTCTGCAATCAGCCCTGTTTTCTCACAAGGTACAAATAAACGTGTATTTTATTGCAGTCAATAACCACCAACGTGTTTCAACTCACCAAGGAGTCTTGATCATGGTCCTCGTGGAGTGTGGTGAAATTGTTCATCATTATAAAACAACACACAAAAGAAAAACAGGCATTTACAATGCAATGGGTCTCGCATCTGCTTGAGTTAGAGCTATTAGCGTTATAAACTCCTAACCCAACTTTTCTTGCCACATAAATTGATAATTGAAAGTTAAACTCGTTCACATAAGAGAGCCGATTCACAGCGCCACGGCCACCATGAGCATCAGGTGAAGAGATACACAAAAGGAAAAGAAGTTCGCTCACAGTTAAACGTAACAGCAAAAGTGCAATTAGCCATGTACCAGGGGCGATGGCCAAGGCGGTAACAAAACCTCCCCAAGAAGGGACAAAGGTAAACCATTTTCCAATGTAATCAAAGGATTTTTGAAGGGCAAGCCCACGAACGAGTGGTAGTGATGGGCGTGAGGTGGGCGTTGTTAGAAGCCCAGATACACACCAACAAGTCAGAAAAGCAGCACATGGGCGCTGCAATGATTGACCTGAAAAAAGAAAAAAAAGAAATATATATATCTATATATATCTATATATTTATATATAGATATATATAGATATAAATATATATGAGAGAGAGAGAGAGTGAGAAAACAATTCACTCATGTCACAAACTTTTTTTTTTCATACGTGTGCTTGCCCTTGGCAAAGCACACATGTATAAAAAAAAAATTGCCCCATTGATGGTCACCCTAAGGGCTGACCACCAACAATGTTTTTTTTTCTCCTGTTTTTACCCTGGGGGGGGCGATCGCCCCCCCCCCCCCAGGCAAAACTACACGTTTCTTTTTTGGCCCTGGGGTCGGCCCGTGTTCTAAGGGCCAACCCCGACATTTTGTTTTATTTTTTTAACTTAAAAAAAAAAAAAAAATTGTGGGGGGTGTGATCGCCCCCCAAAACAGTGGTAATAAATAAATATTGCCCCCGGGGGGGGTGGCCCTTTTACAAGGGGGCCGACCCCCCCAAAGAAGATCCCTGGTGCCTAGGGGCGTTTCCTGGCCATGGATCGCAGCTGTGCTGTGATCCATGCCCAGGAAACGGTGCCAGGGAGGCATCGATGGAAAGGGGAGAGCCTCCCCTTTCCATCGATGCCTCCCTGGCATCTGGGGAGGCGGTTTTGGCCTTTTTTTCCCCACCGGAGAAAAAGAGAACGCTTACCTGCTTCTCTTCTTCTCCTGTGGGGAAAAACTGTGACGTCAGCGCGCCGCGCCTCGCGGTGCGCTGACGTCACAAGGGGGCGGGAGGGGGATGGGATGGAGATGCAGAAGTTCTTCCGCGTCTCCGACGGGGGTAAAACAAAAAAATTAAATCCTCCTGTGCAATACGCCCTCCCTGGTGGCGGCCACTAGTCGTGACCCGCACCAGGGAGGGAGTGTGGGCGTCTGCCACTAGCCGACGCCCGCAGCAAAAAGGTTAAATCTGGTGCCAGATTTGGAAATACATTTTGTTTTCTCGCCAGTCCTGTACGATTTTCATTTACATTAGTTTGAGTGCAACTAATGGGGACGCTTACACAAACATTGTAGAAAACTGCTGAAAATATTCCAAAACAGGCCTGCAGAAGCAAACCTTGGCATTGTGACATACACTTCATTGTAGATTACTAAAATGTTTCATGGCGATGTACATGTTGATGCTCCACCTCTGATTATTTAAGGAGGATCCATGGGCAGGAAAGAGAGAATCCTGAACTTTAATGCATAGTCAATACCATAAAACCTGTACTACAAGGATTTTCACTGCTATTACTTGTAGATTTATTCAAAGAATAACATCTTTAGAGATAGCAAAAGACATTAAAGTATACAGAATTAGCACAAGACCAAAATCATGTTAACAGTTTTTCATCCTTCACAGGAATCAAATGCTTCACTTAGGTTGAGGGACTTTTTGAACCAGAAAAAGTGTAGTGAACCATACACAAATCTACATTAACACCACCTAAACAATTTAAACACCATGATCAATGTGGCAACGGAAGAAGACTTCAATCAATTAAAAGTTTTGAAGCTTTATTTTAAAACCACATAGCTAACGTTATGAAAACTGCGTTAAATCAAATTATGAAGATAAATCAACCCGTTGGTTGCCCAAAACGACTAAACAAATGTAATCTAATTAGCATCAACACAATTAAGCATTCAAGAAAAAGATTATATATCATTAAACAGATAATCTGCAACACAGAAACATATCTCAGGTCAGACGGCATCAACATTAGTCAAGCTCAATTAAACAGAATTTGCAAGTTTGGCTTGGGCATAGGTTGTCTCTACAGCTAACCAAAGTAAAACATGAATATGTGGGGATGGGCTAACACATAGGGGCAAAATACAAAAGAAGACAAAAATAATTTGGAAAAATATATCTAAGGCTAGAGTTTACTAACGAGAAAAATAAAAAGAGTGAGTGCCAGCATGATAGCTTCTATTTTGTAAAAAGAGAAACATGTCATTGGAAATGACAATCAGAAGGGAGATCTCCCTCTCCTAGGGCCAGCATTCAAAGATTCTTCATCAGCAAAGCATCAAATCAGCAGCAAAGTCCGTTAGAAGCACCATCAGGGAAACAGGGTCAAGGAAAAACTTGACAGAGTGAGCGCAAAGACAAGAGCAATTCTCTCTGAAACTTACAAAGTCCAATCCCTCAATCAAAAGGAATACTTTTCGATTTACCAGTTCAGTGGTTCCACATCATGTAAAACAGGCATCATGCAATCAAATATCAATAAAATATCAGGCCACAACAATCCGGTATTTTGTCAGGTTTGGTCTCTACTCGTATGCTTTTTCTGTGTGAATCCAAACAGTTTGGTAACAATTATTTGTTACTTGAAACAGTCCAGTTTCTTCCCAGAGTGTACAGTGGATTTGTCTCAGTCCCATGTTAACCTGCGTCAGTTGAAACAGTTTAATTCATGTTATGTCTACAGGCATAAATGTTCTGGAGCCAAGGAACTACAAGTCTATGTATAATTGACCAAAGAATCTATTACTACTTACAAAGCATTTCGTGAGAACAGAATGTAGAGGAAAATTTCACATTAGAGAGAACAATGATTCATCACTTTTATATGACTACAGATACAAGTTCTGCAGGCCTAGTCAAGCTAACACAAGAAATATAATGCATTAATATATTTGTTAATAAAACACACATAATATGCAAACTTGTAAATTCAGCTTTAAACATATACCATCAGAATGTGTAAATCATTTCATTATGAATCGCAAACTTGTTAAGGCATCACGGTAAATATGACAGAGAAGTGCATTTATTTTTATGCACACGTCTATTGAAACTCATAAATCACACATTAAACATTAAAGAACAATGTTCATTTCACTACTTGCAATTGATAAAGAGTCTAAAATATACTCTGACATCAGTTAAATCTTATTAGCACATTGTTAATGACCACCAAAAATGAAAACATGAGCACTTTTAAAATACTTGTCAGTGCAGCTTTACTATGGTAGGCTGTTAATATTTTGCTGACGCCTGGGTCACTCAACAATAATTAATTGTGATAATGCAATGTGCATTTAAGAAATTAATCAAGCGTAGAACATCTGGCAAACAATCAAATTAACAGTAATAAATAGTTACTGCCTAAATACAGAAAGGACCAGGAGAGTTTAGCTCTCTCTAGGGCCAATGTTTATACTTTTTTAGCGCTGCATTTGCGTCCTTTTTTTGACGCAAAAGCGGACTAAACTTACAAAATACAATTATATTTTGACAGTTTGCACCACTTTTGCATCAGAAAAAGAGGCAAATGTGGCACTAAAAAAGTTTAAATATGGGCCTAAGTGTTAGACACGACCATACTGTGCATGAACTTATTTTTGTTAGCATTAGAACTCTGTGCACTTTACCTATGCTAACCAGAGGTAAAGTACTTCTGTTCTCCCTTTTAAACATGATAACATTGGCATATACCTAATTAGCACTTTTAGTTTACTTATCTCTTGTATATGGTACTATATGCACCTAGAGCATGTAAATGAAATGCTACAAGTAGGCAGAAGCACTTGTTGTGCCACTTGCTAAAGTAGCACTGCAAAACATACCTCAGGCCTGCCATTGCAGCCTGTAGTGCAGTTTAAAGCTGCAATTTTGACTAGGCAAAAACAGCCATTTGCAAGGCCTAAATCTTCATTTTTAACACTTATATTTTACCCATGAGGCTAGCCCTAAACATCCATAGGGCAGGATTCATGGTATTTCAAACAGTCTGGTGCAACTAGATCCCGCTGGTTGGTGCTTTTTGGCTTCTAATTGCTGATTTACATTTTATTCTTTAAAAATTCATAACTCAATTTCTAAATATTTGAATTATGTTGTTTTAGTCTTGTTTTATTTAATAAATTAAGTTCTATTTTTTTAACCTGTTGCTATCCTTTTTATGTGGTGTTTTCACTGTTTTACTGTTTCAAGTGTTTTACAAATACTTTACACATTGCCTTCAAGTTCAGCCAGACTGCTCTGTGCCAATCTACCAGATCAGAGAGTGAGCACAGGTTAATTTGGGATTTGCTTGTGCCATAACCTGACAAGAAATATGCTTGCTGCGTAACCAGGGCTCACACCCCAGTCAACCAACAACCAATTTTTCACAGTGATGTATAAGGCTAACCCAAATAACACATTTAGGGCCATATTTATACTTTTTGACGCAAAACTGCGCTAACGCAATTTTGCGTCAAAAAAATTTGCGCCGTCTAACGCCATTTGGATGCGCCATGCGGGCGTCAAATTTATACTTTGACGTACGGCGGCGCAACCAACAGGTGGG
The DNA here is from genome assembly GCF_031143425.1 of Pleurodeles waltl. Classification (NCBI taxonomy): domain Eukaryota; kingdom Metazoa; phylum Chordata; class Amphibia; order Caudata; family Salamandridae; genus Pleurodeles; species Pleurodeles waltl. Next base: position 709,445,221 of record NC_090437.1, on the reverse strand, counting down.
AGTCATTATTTTGTGACGCAGACAGCGTCCGTCTGTCGTAAAGGAAACCAACGTAAATGCGACGCACATCACTGTGGGTCGATTTACGACAGCGCAATCGTGAAAACGCCGTTTTTTTTTCACGCTATTGCGTCACATTTTTGCGCGAAAACTGCCCTTTCAGGAGAGGAGACCCAAAATGGATCCTAGATGCCCCAACAGACCCCAGGAGGATGAGAGCAGACCAGGACCAGCCAGGAGGAAGCATACAGGAACCAGGACATTTAAAAAAAAAAAAGAAAGTGTCGCTTCAGTGCAGAGGAGCAGGAAATCCTGGTGAAAGAGGTGACGGAACACCAGCACCATCTTTTCATCACCTCTAAATTGCCACTCAGTAGGAGAGAGGCCATCTGGAAACAAATTGTGGACAAGATTAACAGCGTGGCTGAAGAACGCCGGACAGTCACCGAGTGTAAGAAACGCTGGCATGACTGCAAACGTAGGACCAAAGAGAAAATGGCCAGGAACAGGAAGGCAGCAATGCAGACTGGAGGGGGGAGTCCAGCACAACAGGAGGCCCTGGACCACATGGAGGAGATGGTCGCAGCCGTCATCCCGGAGGAGATCGTCACAGGGATTCAAGGACTGGACAGCGCAGACTACCACGACACTACGCACATGCAGGGTAAGTCGCATGGGGAATCATAATACAATAATGGGGACTGTAAGCAGGGGGGGGATACCTACTACACAATGCATGTAAGTCAGCACATATATGAAGTGGCATGGGGAAAGGGGCACGGCAGGGGGGCATGCCCAGTACTGACCGAAGCTGGGGCACGACAAAATACAGCAACAACAACAGTCCCACGGGGACATCCTGTAATTACAACAAGAGAGCCAAGGGAAAGCAGTGACAGGTGGGAAGGACACTACCTCAAATCCACATCCAGGCACTTGTATTGCAAAATCTATTCCCCATCAACTAGGTCCCTACCTGTGATGCTGTAGCAAATACAACAACTGCAACTTAACTGCCACCACAGTTGACAATAACACCTCTCATCTCTGTGCAGCTATAGCACCAAATGGCAGGAACCCCACCCTGGAACATACATACCTAAATTAGGGGGTGAGGATGACATCTGCAATTACTCCTAGAAATAAGACAAAGGTACCAGTACACTCAAATGCCGAATGTCCATAACTGACACATACATAAGCCTAAGTAAACAGCAATAGGAGCCACACAGCACTAACGATATACACATGCTGCATACGTCAGGGTCCCTCACGTGCCTGGCTAACAAGGCTACATCACTAATGTCATACTGCTCAGACAACAACATTGAGGAGGGGACACAGGCAACTGGTCACTGAAACACACCTGCAAAGTCGGACAAACAAATAGGACATTCATACGATAAACAGGCCAATCCAATTCAATACACATCACCCAACATCATCTCAAAACATCAAGAATGTTTACATCCATACCACATCCTAACATTGACATGCATAGGTAATGCCACGTGACATGTACAGATCATGCAATGTGAATAAAAAGTGTATGGGGCAGGGCCTGAGAGGCAAGTGTGCTGCCAGGGCAGTCACAACACCCACAGTCAGTCAAAGTGTAGTGTGGCAAGTGAAACGTATACTTTGCGCATTAGCCTCAGGCTGGAGGCCTTTGTGCATCTTACCCTGATTGTACTTATACTCATTTGCTCACATCTAAGTGCCTCAGAGCAATTTGCACTAAATGATTCTCATTGCCCTTCCTATCAATTAATGTAGCAAATAGTCAGTCCTAAGGTGTTGTCAATTAGTCAAATCACACTGTTTTGCCTACTTCTGCACTGGAGTTTGCCAGAACACATTCACTCTGTGCCCCAGTCAAGGATACCGTCTGGTACGTTGCTGATAGATGTGGTAGGGGTTAAGGTTTGGCATTCCTGCGTAGGGAAACTTTGTCATCACCATGACATATGTCTTTTACATTCACTTCCTTGTCCCAAGACACGCATGGGGGAGTTTCCAAACAGAAAATAATAACTAGATGCTGCCTGACTTGCTGCTGATGCACAACCAGATCCTAGCCCATTCCTCTGATATGAGGGATGATGTCTCCCCTGTGATTCTGACAGGCAACCTCCAAACTTAACATGCTGTGCTATACATAGAACATGCAGAGGGAGAGTAGAAACTGTTAGGCACCATGAAAGCTGTGTACCAATGTATTACTCTCCTGCGGACTATTTCAATTCTAACAGTGTGTATTGTTTGTGTAATTGGGGCTCACACCTAAATTCCTACAAGTCAGTTGTACAATGAAACTACATATCAAACTAATACTGTCTTTGTCATTTGTGTATGGGAACATACCGGAAAAGATAGAAATGTGTAGGATCTGAGTGACCACCACTTTCCTGAGAAGTTCCAAAGATGTCATGCGCTCGGATGTGTAAACATTCCTTTGATGTGGGAGACCAGAGGCACTGCTAGTTAGTCTTAGCTAAATTGAATATCTGGGTGACAGAGTTATTTACAAGTGGGTCAAACTTAGTCCCCCACACCATTAGCTATCCTGCTGCATAGAAAGCCAAGAATCACATGTTGGATAATGAGAGCCCACCCCACAAAATGTCCCTCCATAACAATAGTGAAACACCGAGTGAGGAGTAGGAGAAAAAAACGCCTATTCCTAAATAATTACACAGCAACAGCTAGAGGCGACCTGGCAGACATGTCTGAAAGATCCATATCAAACATGTGACACACAGGTGGGCCATAGGCCTACAACAATGCCCTATGACGGACAGCAGATACCTAGACAAACACAGAGTACAATGTTAAGACATCCAAAGGCTTGTATCTTACTGCAAAATTGTCACAACACAGACACACTAATTGTACCCTGTTTCATTGCAGAGGAACACGGATCTCCTGCTGATCTGCCTGTCCATGAGTTCCCTGATGACATGGATGACGAGACCATCAACCTCCCACAAGAGACCATTGACATGGTCCTTGAAAGCCTCCAAACCCCACCTTCAGTCACAAGGAGGAGCACAGAACAAGCAGCCACCACAGTAGAACCACCCGCCACCCCAATTGTAAGACCTGCCAGCTCCAACACAGCTGAGGACTCTGACGACACTGGCACCAGCTTCGAAAGAACTGTTGTTGGGGTCCAGCGGGAGCTGGCCAAGGAGGTGCGGGTGGGGATGCAAAATATGGCAGCCAGCCTTGAGGGGGTGCGTTCGTGCATGTTGTCAACTGCTGATCAGGCAGCTGCAATGCAAGCCAGAAATTTGCTCTTGGAGGACATTTCAAAAACACTGAAGGAAATTGGCACAGCTGTCATCCAGTTGACACAACAACTCAAACTGCAAGCCACTCAACGTGTGCACGAATGCAACAAGTACCCCTCAGGGCCGACCTGGCTGCCTACCATCGGGATGTGGCTGCCATTCTGAAAAACCAGCAGGCCCTCCTTGCTGCAGTACTGCCCTTCCTTACTCAACAGGGATCAGCCCCCGGGATGTCTGCCTCCATGTCTTCTAACACTGAGGTGTGTGTTGCCCCTTCACAACCAACAACAACAAGGACACACCAGGCAACACACACATCAGAAGAAGAAGACATGGAACAGATAACATTCACATGCAAGAGTACCCGGAAGCCCTAGTCCCTGCACCATGCCCTACTCTGACCAAGGTCCTACGTTTTGACACATGCCAGTCTCACTACAACTAACCTCAATGACTGTTCGGCAATCCACTGTATGACTTGTCCACCTTGCCAGTGAATGTTTCTCTCCTACCATTTGGCATTTCATGTTCCTCTGCACTGTCTGTGACATCACCCCAGCATGTCAGGAGCATCATCCACACCCCTTCTGTAGGATCACCATGTAATAATGCACCAGAAAGGAGTCAGCAAACATGGTGAATGGACATTTTGCACAACACCACCTATAAATAAATATCACTTGCACACCTATTGTGTCTCTGTGTCATTTCAAAATTCAACTGTGCAGTAGATAACTCCAAAGTGGCTGTGTGGCAACCATGTCGATTCCCTATACTACTGTCCTGATTTCATGTATACTGAAACATCTGTGCAGTGGCCAGGATTGCATCATAGCTTTACTATACTGAGGAAAATAACTGGTGAAGGGACTAAGCACACACAATCATGCTGTGTTGGACAGAATGATGCACCATCTATAGCTATTCTACACAACTAATGGTGGCTGAGAAATGTAGGCACCATGCAATACTAAAATTTGAAATTATGCTGTAGAATGAAAGGAATGATAAACAAATTACACAGCATCAATCACCCTTACGGCGTATACTTCCATGAAGGAAATTAATGCTGAATCAGTACACACATGATGTAGGTCAGCAATGACAGCAACAAGACAAGAGTGTGAACAAATCATCATCTATAAAGCTCTCCCTGAACTTCACAATGCTGTCCGACCTATCTATTTACGTACAATAACAAGTCTGGAAGCACTCTTTGTGAAGTAGGATACATACCAACCCCAAACCTTGATGATCAATGCACACTACCAATGGTGGCTCTCCAACATGGTGGATACTTACCAAGTTAGCACACGGGTAGCTGGCATGTTAAACCTCATAAGCCTGGGGATAGCGAGCATGGAACACAAATGTCATACTTAAACTTTCTGCTACACTGATGTCAAGGCCATGAAAAGGTAGCACCTAACGCATCAGGTAAAGGGTTAACAAAATTTTTATTTAAAAGTAGTAATAAAAGAGGCAACTAAGGGAAAGGTAAACCTACACTAATCTAACCTGACTACTACTAACCCACAACTGTCCCTAACTAACCTAAGCTAAATTTACTCTACACATGTAACGAAACGATCTAAACATCAACCCCCCACCCACCATTAAGAGACAAGACACATGCAGGACAACACTTACTAACCTACGCACATACTATACTATCCTAAACAAACATATATATTTTTTTTAGTTTTTATTTTTTTATTAAACAGGAATCCCAACATTGCCCCCCACCCACCCACCCACACAAAAATATTAGATAGAAAGAATAAGGACCCCCCACCCTCTTACCTAACACTAACTAAGCTAATTACCTATACTTATCCTATAACTAACCCCCCAAACCCAACTAACAGTATGAAAAGAGGAAAGAGGTGAGAGGGGAGGGGTAAAAGTTCAGGAGGGCAAAATGACTAAAGATTTGCCCTCTGAAGTGTGCGCCGGATGGAGCGCACCTTCTCCTTAACCTCAGCCATGTCCTCCGTCAGGTTGTCCACCTTGCAAATTAACCTGTCCAATTTTCTAGACAATGCCTGGAAGGCTGCAGGGTCAATCGGAGGGTCACTGCTGGTCTGCGTGCCGGTGGAGGTGGAGGTTGTTGCTGGAGTGGAGTGGCCACGGGACAGCCCTGCTCCCAACACACGGCTGGGTCCAGGTCTTGAGGAAGATGCCTGGTCCGTCACTGGGTCCCCTTGGGCAGACCTGGTGGTTGTAGTGGCGGTGGTTGTAGGTGGCACCGTTGGTGGAGCCTGTGGTGTGGCATACCACGCCCCGGAGGCCCGATCGGAATTGTATCTGCGGGCCATCCTCCGATACCCACACTGCACCTGCAGGATGTGCCTGTACCTCATTGCCCTGCGCTCAAAATGGTTGCGCTCTGCGGCACTCAGGTTTGCAGCTGTGAAGAGAAAAGGGAAATATTGAGCATTGAATTTACAGTGGGTTGAATCCCACCATGGCTCATTTGTCCATTACTATAAATATATTGTATGCAGCAATTGTTACAACATAGTTCACGGAAATGCTCAGAGGAAGTACATGTGAATCATGCATACCTAAGGTCATATCACACCTAGCATATCCATGTCTCTACATGATGGATGACATCACCCTAAACTACTCATCCAAATCATACCTAAGGCATTTGACATTATGGCACCAGCTCTTCCGCATACTGACTTCAGTACATATGTCATTCTATGTGATAACACTCACACTCCTCACTCAATAGCATTTTTAATTAGTTGTGTGCTAAGATTGAACCCCTGGCCCAGAATCATATGTCCACACTAGGTGTCAGATGTAGGAATTTAGGAAAATCAACTAGCAATTTGCAAAGCAGAACGGTGTCTCTGACACCGTCTGCGAGTCGCTATGGGGTCCCTAAAACCCACCTCATGAACATCAATGATGTGGGTTCCAAGTTGCCCCACCTTAGCAACATGGGCACTCACGGGGATGGAGGCCTGCTGGGACCAGCAGAACTCCATAGACGTGACTGTTTTTAAATTAAGCAAGTTATTTTTCCCCAAGTGTAGGCCGTTTACCGGAAAGGAAAATGAGCTGCAATTATTTTTAAATCACAACAATTGTACTTGGAAATTTTCACGGTAATTATTGGTCCCTTAGACCACTGGCTGTTTTGCGCAGGATTATTTTAGTCCACTCACAAAGGTGAAGCTTTACAATGAGGACCCCTTCCAGTCAGCAAGGTGGTTACCATCCACTTCAAGTGGATGATAACAGCTACTCACTTTGCAACCACGTACTCGGTTGCAAATGGGATTGCCTACCACTGTGATTTGCAAGTAGGTCTGGTAAAACCCTTTATTAAATCCATTTTGAAAAGCATTTTCCTCATATGTACATGACCACCAAATACATTTTGGAATAGGAAACAGACGTTTGCAAATCCCACACATATATTTATGCCATTTGTAACGTGTAGACATTTTTCTCACTCTGGCCCAAGGTACTAACTCAAGTCACAAAAGGTGTTAAGTACGTGTAACATACTGGTTGCTACAGTCCTAGGTACCCGGTTTCACAGTAACATCCCAGTCTTTGTGGGTGGTGTAGGAAGAACAACCAACAATCCCATGTTCAATGCACACCCAGGAGTGTACAGAAAGTTCAACAATTATGTGCCTTCACACACAACACCTATGAAGGGCTAGCAACACGTTGTAGTCAGCCCAACCTTGTCACATCCCAGGTCCACACATGTCAAAATGTTATGACTTAGCCCAACATAACATACTATTAGTGAGGCATGTTTAACAACACACACAGGGGAGGTAGTACACCCATTCACATGATTCAACTGAACACCTAGGGCATTGCACTCAAGTCACACACACTTCGAGTTCACCTTGTGGAAGTACATGCCCACGGAAGATCCAACCTACAGTGTACACAGTCCATCCTCAACTAGGAAGAAGCACTTGTCATCAAAGCCATGTGCCTAAGCTATCTGGGAGACTGTCAGTCTGATATGCAGACTCAGTTCATGGCAAGTCCATGACCAAGTCTAACATTGACCAGTGTATTCCAAATGAGTCATACCATTCCCAATTGCCGCCCTAATTGAATGGGCTACAGCCCCTCAATCTGAGAGATGACTACGTATTGCTTTGCAGAAACATTATTCAAATTTGATATCACACTAAAAGAACAAAGCCAATGAACGGCCAGCACATCAAATCATGAATTCTCTTGAACACACAGTAATCCATCATGCGTCATTACCAAACAATGTAAATAGCACTCAGGCGACACTCACTGTAGGTATCGGGGTCGTCAAAATGGGCCACCTCTCCCACGGTGTACGGGGCTGGTCCACCTGTAAAGCATGAAACAAAGATTATACTCAGACTGTGTGAACGGACAAATGATTTCTGTTACAATGACACTGTGTGAATATGACATGGTAATGATAGACTTTCACACATGCTCATCCTGCATGGATCACTTTGTATTCAACATTATCATTGGATGAGTCTCCTGCTCCAGTGTCACACCCTACTACACTCATGCAGTGGTCAGGACAGTCATGTGTTGTCCAAGTTAATCCTCCATTAGTATGCCCCAACAATAATGTTATCCATACATCTCAGCATGTGCATCCCCGAGAGACATTCCAAAACTGGTTCCATGAGGACTGCATGACCACTCACAATTAAACAGGCTATTTGGACAGGGTCAACAGACAGCAACCAGACACACATGTGACATATGTGTGAACAACATGACTAACTACATGTGACGTGACGGCAACACACATGTATAGCATCATCATGTGTTTCCAATTTTCTGTCTAGCTATGGCGTCTGCATATGTAGGTATGTTGTTTCTACATGACGTACTGACTGGCCATTATGACCAGTGGAGTACAAATAGAGCCGTTCACGTGTTGCTTTTCTGACAGAAATGAAACACTACATTACATGCAGCTACAGGCATCTGGTATGTGTTGCAAAAATGAGCCATCGGACTGGTAGCATAGGTCTTCATACACATTCTGCAACAAATACACATTAGGACACATATGTATACCTTTGTAGCGCAGCATTTGAAACATTTTGTGACGCAGAGAGGGGGCGACTTAGCATAATACAAATAGATGTTGAATTTATAAAGCTGTCATTGCGTGTACATGTGTTGCAAAAATGGGGATTAATGTGTATAACCATGGGCCTAGGTTTCCCTGGCATTACACACACTCAGCTACTTATTTTGCAGATTGGCTAACAATCATCACATGTTCACACACCGATTTCTGTCATTCCCATTTAATTGTTTTTTACTCACCAACATGGCCACCAATCCGGAGTCCCAGGTGGTCCAGCAGGTCCTGTTCCCTGGTGATCAGATCTGCCCAGCGGTGCTTGAGTTGGTGTACATTCCTGAGACTCCCATAGACCCGGACCAGGTGATGGCGCACCTTCTCCCACCGGATTTTCCTCGCCTCCGTGTGATACCCCTGTATCACACGGCCCCCAGCTTCCAGCATTAGTGGGAGGAAATGGCTTACGAGCCATATGAACCCCCCCAATTCGTCTTCCCCCATCCTGGACAGGCGAGGCCTACCTGACATATTGAGAGGACTAAGAATGTACCAAAAAAATATGAAATAAAAAGGGGGAAATGGGGAAAGGTAGAGGTGTGAAAGAAAAATAAGAAGGAGAAAAATAGCCCAACTAACCCCCCAAACTATGCTACCCACAACAGACTCCCACAGACAATACAAACTATCACAGGTATAGACAAAATAACACTAAACAGACTGAGACAATGTTATACAACAATAATAGATTGACACTAAGACAAAATACAAGGCACACAGGACACAAAAGCAGTAAAACACAGGACAACACCTTTCACACAACCACACAGTCTAGATAAATCTGAGACTGCAAAGTGAAAGTGAAAGTTAACTCCCAGTACAGATTTTGTAAACAGGATATCCTATTACATCACTTCCTGCATAAAATGGCCGCCGTTTTTATTTTCCCGTTATGCGTCATATTTTCACGCATACACAGTTGTGCGTCAATTTTTTTTGACGCATTACAGTGCACATGATGCGGAGTGAAAAAATATGATATGAATATTAATAATTAATAATGTACATGAAATGACCAACATATTGTCCATGTAGCGTCAATTTTACCACGCATACATCATGGGCGTCGTTTTTTTTACACGTACAGTGGTGCACATGATGCGGAGTGAAAAAAATGATATGAATATTAATAATTAATAATGTACATGAAATGACCAACATATTGTCCATGTAGCGTCAATTTTACCACGCATACATCATGGGCGTCGTTTTTTTCACACGTACAGTGGTGCACATGATGCGGAGTGAAAAAATATGATATGAATATTAATAATTAATAATGTACATGAAATGACCAACATATTGTCCATGTAGCGTCAATTTTACAACGCATACATCATGGGCGTCGTTTTTTTTACACGTACAGTGGTGCACATGATGCGGAGTGAAAAAATTTGATATGAATATTAATAATTAATAATGTACATGAAATGACCAACATATTGTCCATGTAGCGTCAATTTTACCACGCATACATCATGGGCGTCGTTTTTTTTACACGTACAGTGGTGCACATGATGCAGAGTCAAAAATATTGTGGATGTTAATTATATTTTGAAGGCGAAATATCAAGACACTTTTGGATACATTTGTATCCGACTCTGCATTGTGTGCACTCATGTACGTGAACAAATTATGACGGCCATGGTGCGATGTGAGACACATTTGTGTTTGTATATGACACATGTCCGTACTTTTATGTATAGACGGCCTTCACACTGTAATGTTTGGGATACTTTAACTAATGTATTGACCATATTTGACAACATATTTGGTGTAATTGCTGATGGCTATTTTGAAATGATGCCTGGGATAACATTATGTATTCCGTCTCCAAAATGTGCCCACCTTTATGATGGTGATGCTTTTATCTGTAGTCCTAACAGGGAGTGGGAGAGTCACTTTCAGTTTTTATGGGGCTGACCATGTCCCATTATGATTTTGTGTTTCATATTTGTGTAGGACTTGTGACATGGAGGCCACACATGTGCCTTATGCATGTGTTTAGTTCACAAGTACATGATTCTTGTATGTTTTGGGGGCGGTAGAGGTGGACTTAGGCCCCCAGCACCCTAGGATTTGACCATCCAGAATAGCTACTGTATCCATGGAGTATTTTTATTATATCATGGCAAACCTGCAGCAGCGTGCTAATGTAAGGCCATATGGTATGAATGACTGTTGACCATTCATTCATCTCATTAGCCCATTTGACGTTTGCAGTAATGATGATTTGGAGCTAAGTTGCATACCATTTTCATATGACTAAGTTTGCAAGACTCTCAGCGTTCACGATGTGATAATGCGAAGATTTTTTTGGTTGTCTGTGTCCCTTTCTGCATAAACTGGTTTAGTGTCATGTTACAATCTTCCTGCTAGGTTCAAACTGGGACACAACTGTGATGGTCTACTCTCAAATATTAGGTTGGTTGTATGACATATGTGTACATGTGTGTGGGAATGTGGATCCACTATGACCTGTCTGTGTGTATGTTGTCACTGTAACTTCAAGGTCTCCTCCTGAGGTAGTGGCAGCTGATGTTGTTGCAATTGTGTATTGCTCACATCATACACTTGAGAGAAGCCATTGATGACATGTTCACGTACACATGGATGGTCCCACCCTGTCTCTGAACACGTGTGATGTGACTTTCAAATGATCTCCAATTTTGGGCTGGATGAGAGACTGTTTCAGTTGTTTGGATCCGGCATGTGTAATTGTCACATTTGTACTCTTGTTGGGCTCTGTGTATGGTAATGTAACATGTCACATCCTACCCTCTGTGCATACAGTTGTGATGTTTATTTTTGGTGTGATTAATTTTAATGGCATTCTTGATCAATGAGACGACATTCATCTTCAGCTATTTCAAACTAAAGGTGGTCAGAAATGAATAGGCCAAAGCATGATGTGGTGTTTGTTATCTGTGTTTATTTACAAGTGTGGAATACAAGTGATTATAATAACTTAAGTAAAAAAATTGTTCACAAGCTGTTGGCGCCTACGCACTCCTGCTGCGGTGTTAGGTTGTTCCCCCTCCTGTTGCAGGCCAGCATCCTCCTCATCATCATCCTCAGGCATGTCTGGGTCCGGTTCAAGGAGGGGAATGTTCCTTTTTACACAAATATTGTGTAATATGGCACAAGTGCATATGATCTTGCAGACCATCTCTGGGGAGTATAGTAGGCTTCCGCCAGTGATGTCAAGGCAGCGGAACCTTGACTTTAGGATCCCAAAGGTCCGCTCCACAATGCTGCATGTCCTCTTGTGGGCGTCATTGTATGCCCGCTCAGCAGCAGTATTTGGGTTCCCATATGGTGTCATTAGCCAAGGCTGGATGCCATACCCCTGATCAGCTGAAAGAGAAACACAGAATGGTATCAATTAGATGTAGGAGGCACTGTTGTACGTATCTTTGATGGAAGTAGTTGTGTTGTGTTGTCTGTGACTATTTTGTGTACTAATGTGACAACCTATGGTTGTTGGTGGAAACTTTGGCATTGTTTTTTTTCCTTGGCTGAGCAAGTGTTTGTTGGCTAACTGTTTGTCAGCAGGATGTATCGGTTTCTCAAGTACAGTGTGCCCTCCCTTGCATTGTGACTTGTGACACAGGTGTCCGTGTGTCCTCACTGGGGGTGTGATGATAGTTCCATGCAGAGTTGAAACATGAAAGGGTATTAGAAACGTTCAATTGAACATACCCAGGCCATCCCATCCCTTAAAAGTTATGCATTGTATTAGTGTACAGGTTATTGTGAGACTTCCAATTTGCAAGGTGACATTTAGGCAACCACAGTCATGAATGTCTTCACACTAAGCTGTGGAGTAAATTCCAAGGTGTGAGAGGTTCAATGGTGACTTGTGAAACATGGCTAGTGATGTGAGTACCTCAGTGTGTTCCTGTCTAGGTGTTGCTATTGTGGTGTATGGGTTGTTTATCCTAGAGGGTTTCTGTGCAGTGAGTATATAAGTAGATTTTTGTCCTTACCAACAAGTAGTCCATTGCCATACCGTCCATCCTGGAAGTGTTGGTTGATGGTGCAGTGACGGAAGATGAATGCGTCATGTACACTCCCAGGATATTTAGCCACAATGTTGCTGATCAGTCCTTGGTGATCGACTATGGCCTGCACGTTGATGGAATGTGTGTGCTTCCTGTTGCGGTAGAGGTGTTCACTCGCAGCAGGTGGCACAAGGCGTACGTGTGTGCAGTCGATTGCACCAAGGACGTGCGGAAAGCCACTGATGGCGTAGAACCCCTGTTTAGTTTCCTGCTGCTTCTGCAGTGTGTTAGGGAAGCAGATGTGGCGGGGTGTCAGTCCAATGATGGCATCCAGTACTTTAGGCAGGAATGCGGAGAAAGATGGTTGTGAGATTCCACCAACCAGGGCACCAGTTGTCTGAAAGGAGCCACTTGCCAGCATGTGAAGTACGGCAAGCAGCTTTGTTTCGGTTGGGATAGTGCGTGGAGTCACTAAAGTGGGGGCCAATTGCTGTTCAATATTTGTCAGCAGCTGCTGAATGGCCTGCCATTTCAACCGGTACCTCTGTATGATGTCTCGTTCCCTGAGGCCATGCAGGGTTGTTCTTGGGCGGAATATCCTCTCCTGCCTTCTGCGCTGTCTTTGGGGTCCCTGCTGTTGTTGTTGTGGCTGCTGTTGTTGCTGCAGGGCTCTGCGTCTACGTGCACGTTGAAGAAAAATCACCTCCATGTCTCCCTGTTGCTGCTCTGCGGCTCTGCTGCTCTGTTGTTTGTTCTGTGTGTTCTGATTAAGTACAGGTGTGTTTGCCCCATTTTAACGCCTGCCCTGACCCAGGCGTTAAAATTTCACGATATTCGTGCTTTGCGCCATTTTTTTGCGCCGCCTACCGCGCGGGAGTGATTTTTGCCCTGAAGCATAATTACCACGCACCGCTATGTGCGTCTGTTTTTGGACGGGAACGCCTACCCTGCATGTCATTAACGCAGGGCGGGGTGCCGCTTCCACAAACTGGCACACATAGCGCCATTTTCCTGGTGCGCCGGATCGGGCGTCAGGGTTTAAATATGGGGCAACGTTTGCGCTGAAAGTGCGTCAAAATTTTTGACGCACATTCGGCGCAAACAGAGTATAAATATGCCCCTCAATGTATTGTGTATGAATGCTACTTATATGTAAGGTGCTTTGTTTTACACACTATCCTTGGAACCTATTTGATTACAAAAATGTTCTGAACCTCCAACATCTCCAGCTTGTAGCAGGGTATCTTGAAAAACTTGTATCTTGTATAAATCGATGGTGTAAATTACAAATGGCAATTCTTGTTGTGAGCAATGTCTACCAGCTTTTTCAAGATTAGGAAAGAAACTACATTACCATCTGTTAGACATTGCATTTCTGGTTGGCAGAGGTATGCCCTGTCAAAGTAGGGACCACAGTCCTAGTCAGGTTAAGTCAGATACATACCCTAAATTAACCTATGCTCACCCTCTTGGTAGCTTGGCACATAGCAGTCAGGGTTATCATAAGAAGCAATCTGGAAAGTATGTGCAGCACACACACACACACAGAGTACCATAATGAAAACACCACAAAAAAGGCCCAATAACAGTTTAGAAATATAGAGAATATCTATCTGAGTAAAACAAGACCAAAATAACAAAAATCCAATCAGTAGAAGTTGAGATTTTTTTAAAGCTTAGGGGCCTGATTTAGATTTCAGCGGACGGGTTACTCTGTGACAACAGTGACTGACATTCAGTCCGCCAAAATATAAATCACATAGAACAGACTTATAGTTCAGCAGATGGGATATCCGTCACCATTGCCAGAACAACTCGTCCATCGAAATCTAACTCAGGCCCTGAATGTGAACTAGTGCTTAAAAGTCACTAGTATTTAAAAAGTTACTTGATGCCACGATGGACCAGTGTACATCCAAAATTAAGGTCAGCTGCGATGGAGGGTAGGCAAACTACAGAACCCATGCAGGGTCTGCTGAAACAGTACCTTTGATGGAGCAATGCGTTGACACCGAGGGCATGATGCGTCAATATTTTCCACACAGCCGGGTCACTGAATCATCATCAGCCTAAGCTGAAGTGATTGCGATGCATCGTTGTTGAGCTGCTGAAGTGAAATCTATGCTTTGTCATTGATACGCACAGATCATTCTTGTGGAGCTGTGCTGGATGTGAATCCACTGTTGTCAAACAGCCTCTGCACTGGCAGTGAAGGAGTGATGCAGCAGAATTTATCATGCACTTGGGGCAATGCATTGGTTTTTGCAGAAATCAGCAGCAGAACCCAATTCAGAGGCCCAGGACTTGAGAGGACCACCTCACGCAAAGGTAGGACTCACAGATGGCAGAGTCCGGCAGCACCAGAAGAAATGCAAGCAGTCTTTGATGTCAATGAGACTGCAGAAGAACAGGGAGCAAGCCAGCAAGGCCTTGGAGACACTCTGAGTCAGCAAGTTGGGTCCAGTCCATGTACTCAGCAGGCATCAGGGCAGCTTGGCAATCCAGAGAAGCAGTTTCTTGGAACATGCAGTCCAGGCAGAGTGGCAATTCTTACAGCACAGCAGTCTTTACTCCAGCAGGTTTCTACCCTAGTAGTGAACTGAGTTGCTATGGCCAGTGCCCCAGTACTTATACCAAAAAATGCCTTTGAAGTAGGGTTGAATTCAAAGCAGCTCCTTGAAGTGCAGAGGTCCCCTTTTTATCCCAGCCCTGTCTCCAGACTATCAGTAGGGGGTAATAAGCCCATTGTGTGGGGACAGGCACTTTCCTATTGAAGCGTAAGTATGAGCTTTCGTCCACACTTTCATCCCAGGAAGGCCCATCAGAATGAGGATAAATGCAGATGAGTGTTTATCACACCCACCCTTCCTGTGTTTGTGGCTGTCTGGGGGTTAGGGTCAAAGTGTAGCTGTCACCTAGCCCTAACGTATATCAGAGACAGGCTGCAAGGCACACAGAGCAGTAATAGCAGAGAAATGCCCAATTTCTAAAAATGACATTTTTAAAATAGCAATGCTAAATCTAACATTACTATCAAAGAAGGCTTTTCATTAACCTTTCAGTGATATGAAACACAATCAGGAATTATAGTTTGAAAGTATTTTAAATAATTCATACTGCTGGCCTTATGAGAGGAGTAGGCCTCAAAGTAATGAAACATGACTTTGGGAGTTTTTTCATTACCAGGATATTCAAAACCTAAAAGTGCATGTCCTTTCTTTTAGTTACACAGCACCATGCCCTTTTGTCCACCCCGGGCCTACCTTAGGGGGTTGCATATATGTCATAACAGGGGGAACAAGGCTAGCTGGGGATTTTAGTCAAAATGGCAGTTAAACTGCACACACAGGCTCTACAATGGCAGGCCTGAGACATGTTTACAGGGCTTCTTAAGTGGGTGCCACAATGAGTGCTGATAGTCCACTTTACAAGGGACATACAAGTAAATTAATTATGTAATTTGTGGATACACCAATGTTACTATGTTTAGGGGAGAAGCACATGCACTTTAGAACTTGTCAGCAGTGGTAAAATGCTCAGAGTCCTAAGACCAACAAAAAGACACAGCGAAAATGTGAGTCAAATGGCAAAAAAGATTGAGGGAACTCCACTCTAAGGCTGTCAGGTCTAACACCATGGTTTTTTGTCAGATTACTTTCCTACTCTGAATTAAGCTCTAAGTTGAAAACTTCTTTTCTCAGACACTGCATACCTAACCTATTGTGGAGGAAAAAAAACTGACAAATATTACTCAGACCAGCAAAACCATCAAAGCCTGAGGGTCATTTAGACCTCTGTAATTTGCAGCAAGCCCAGCAGGTGGGGCAGCCAAAGTTTTGCCTCAGACTGCCCATCAAATCAATTTCAGCATTCTGAAGGGCCTTGCAATTGATTTTTGCCAAATCAACTTGTGCTAACATGATAGGAGCACTTTGGGAAAACATTCTTTGTGCACAGTGCCACTTGACACACCATCACATAACAGACCTGATTGTGTTTTCTTCAAGACTAAACCGCAAAAACAGCAGTTTGTTTGTGAAAAACAGAAAAGCAATGTCCTAGTCATGCTGGAACCTTTCTTCCAGTGATTCATGATAATACTGTTTTGTTCATGTCCAGGGCTGCCATGTCCTTCTTGGATGTCACTGCAAGAAAAAAACAACACCAAATTTCCTACACTTCATAGAACAGGCATTCCATCTCTGGTGAGTGGTTCACTGGTGGCTGGCTCAGAAATCTCTAACCTTGTACATTAGATCCTATGGGAACAATACACCTTTCTGCCCTCATACTAGCTTATACTCACCTCTCATGATATGATATGTGAGACAAGCAGTGAAAGCAGGAAACGGGACATGTGAAGTGCTCTTGTGGATTTCAAGAGGTGCAAATTCCTGTGAGTCCTGTGCTCTGTAAATACTTTTAAATACTAGAACATTTGCATTGGAATAACCTCTGGTGTGACTGTGTAACCCAAACAGTACTATTTATCCATCTTGGTAGAAATATGAAGACATCTTCACTATAAGACTGTCTAACATGTTGTATCGGTTTTTCTATGGAATGTGACTCAATTGAAATAGCATTCAAGTAAACAGTTCACAGCACATCACAGAATCTTCACAACACCTCATGAATAAAATAGTGAAATGTTGCAGAGGGAGTGCAGTTTCAGAACAGCATAGTCTGATAATCAAAAATCCAGATTATGTAGGCAAAAAGCAGCTTTCCCTCTGTCCCTCTGTCACCCTCTCAAACTGTGAAAAGATGGTAAGCTGCTGTAGAGCTACTTTTGTGGACATCTTTGCATTTCTGATTTTTCAACATGATCATATTGAGGACTCTAAAATCAACACAAATTCTTAGTTCATTCCCTTATTAAAGCATAATGGAGAAGAGGTAGGTGAATGTGAATATCTAATGAGTCCATTAGTCAGATTGGCCTCTAAATACTGATTAGGATAATTAGGGGGAGATTTACACCTGTTTTGTGCCAAATTTGGGTCATTTTTTCTGACGCACATTCGGTGCAAAGCTAACTCCATATTTATACTTTGGCACTAGACCCATCTAGCGCCAAATTTATGGAGTTAAAGTCATTTTTTGGATGTGGAAACCTACTTTGCATCAATGAGATGCAAAGTGGGTGTTCCCATGCAAAAAATTACTCTATGGCCTTAGCGCCTTATCCCCCCTGATAAAAATCACGCAAAGGAGGAAGGAGGGGTCAAAAAATGGTGCAAAGCTTGCTTTGCACCATATTTTAACACCTGGGTCAGGGCAGGCGGCAGGGTACCTGTGGGCCTATTTCCATGGTGGAACACCATGGAATAAGCCCACAGGTGCCCTCCCTAGCCCTCAGGGACCCCCCCACCCATACCAGAGGGACAGCGGAGGATGAAGGACCCCATCCCAGGTAAGCATAGGTAAGTACAGGTAAGTATGTTTTTTTTAAGTGCCATTGGGGTCCCTGAAATGGGCCCCCCTACATGGCACTGGGTGCAATGGCCATACCCAAGGGACAATGGTCCCCTGTGCTGGCCATTGGGGTAGAGGGCATGACTCCTGTTGTTTGTAAGACAGAAGTCCTGTGGTATGGATGGTTTTGCATCAGAAAATGACTCTAGGCAGGTTAGAGTCATTTTTGTTTTACTCTAACCTGCCTAACGTCATTTTTGGTGCAAAACCCCCTTCTTCCATACCGCCAGCCCTACCCGACTAATGTCATTTTTTTTAACGCTAGCCTACACTTTGCACCAGCCGGGCACCATTCCATAAATATGATGCCCGGCTGGTGCACAGAAAAAGTGCAAGCCGGTGCTAAACTTTTTGGTGCAAAACTGCATTAGTGCAGTTTTGCACCAAAAACTATAAATCAGGGCCATAGTCTCTGATTCAATGAGTACATAAACTCAACTACAAGAAACACCCTGTTCCAAATCAATTTTACAACCATAGCTCCTAGGTGGATGTAAAAGATTGGCTATCTTCTCATTGGACACACCTCTAAACTCTCCATACAAGAATTCAAAAGAAATCAGACAACTAATCACAGGAAGAATAACAATTTGTGCTAAAGCTTCAGAAGGACAGTTCTCAAGAATATTACAGTGAATCAAACAACTATTCTTACAAAATTCTGAGCCCAACCTCCTGCGCAATTCTAGTTGTCTGATCAATACAGGAGTGTGTAAGTAAATGTAGCTCAGGCATATCATGAATAACTTTAAAATGAGAAACATGTAACAAATCAAAACACTGCCTGTACAGATCTAGTTGTCCAATCAATACAGGAGTGCTTACGTAAATTTAGCTAGGGCATATCATGAGTAACTTTAAACTGATGGGCAGTCAGAGTAGTAAGAAATTGAATGAGCTCTGAGTATAACATAGAGCATTCCACTTCTCAGGAACATTTTTCTGGATTACTAAAATTTTTGGATATTGAGTAAGCTGTACATTCCTAAAGTCCCTGAAGCTCCAGGATCTAAGACTCATAAAACTTTATTATCCTGTCTACCAATCAAAATCACTTTCATGAAAGTTATCAAATGAGCTACTGCACAAAACATGGTATTAAGTACTAAACGTTTAATTGACAATCAGTCTTTTTTTAGAGTTTGGCAGAAGGAATACTCTGTCACTAACAAGATGGAAAAGCTGTCTGCCGTAGTGGAAGTACTATAGGATACAATGCCCTTGTAATATGATGGACGGGATACCTGTCACATATGTGACCTACTATCCCATCTGCCAAACTCTAAATCAGGCCCTTCATTTCTTCACTCAACAATGCAGCATCCTTTGGTGTTGACAAATCTATTTCTCCCTCAATTGTTGTCATTCTACAGGTAATGCTGTCAATGCTTGATTCTTGAACAGTCTAGCTTTATTTATATAGTCCTTAAGAAAGTGACCTAACCTGCTACAACATTACACAAATTCTGTGAAGGAATTTTCCTTTTCTGATACTTCATTAGATATATGGCCTCTGATACTTATTATTGTAGGTCCTCAGAGACTTTCGTCACCTTTTATCCACCAAAATTGATCTAATTACAAATACTTTTGTTTTTTTGAATGTCGATCAGACATTTGGTGATCTATCTATACCACTCCATCTATAGGTTCTGCACCCCTGATAGGAGGGATAACAGAATGCCTTTCAATTCATTGTCTATGCCTGATAAACTAATAACTTTCTTTTCTCTTCTAGTCACCCTGACTTACCCACTAAGCAGTTGACTGTGGTAATATATTTCAACAAGTTCTGATGGCCCATCTGCCAGCTGTTGCTTAAAGAAAAAATACATGATTTTCTATCAATGCTTATGCACAGGGTCCATTTTCTTAACCAATTAAATATTCCAGCTGGTTGCTAGGTTCACACAAAAAGTTTAACTAGCATTGATCAAGAAATAATGCAAATTTATTTATTCCTGCAAAGAAAAATCCAGGGAGTGCCAAAGGCATTGGGGGGGTCACTACAGAATAGGAATGTGCAGGAGTTTTGTTATTTTATAAAGGATTTGGTAGCACATATGGATCTGTATTCTTAGATTCAGAAGTCAAAGACACTTGAACTGACCTCCTGCTGCAGCTTGTTTAGAATATCAAGGGGCATATTTATAGGCCCCTAGCTCTACCTTGTGCCACGTTAACATGATTTATTTTGACGTTAATGTGGCCCAACGAGGCCAAAATCCATGCGCCGTTTTTACAGGGTGGCGCAATGCATGTATTGCACCACCCTGTAACCCTTTGCACTACATTATACCTGCACCAGGGATAATGTATGCAAAGGGGGCTTTTCCCCATTAGGGGAGCCAGTAAAATGATGCAAGGAAATCTATGGATGTCTTTGCGCCATTTATTATGGCACTTTTAACACCTGCTCAAGAGCAGGCGTTAAAAGGGTGTTTCCATTCTTTAGAATGGGCCCCTATGTACTTTGCAGGAGTAGCGCCAACTGTTTGGTGCTACTCCTGCAGAGTACATAAATAGAGTCATTTAAAATGACTCTATTGCCCCCTCCCTGCTCCATGATGTGCTGTGTTTTAAATACGGCACACACATGGCGACGGTAGGGTGGTACTAAGGGGAGCAGGGAATAGAACTTTCTAGAAATCTGCCCCCAAATATCTGAGACTGTGTGGTGTCAGAATTGATCACTCAGGTTGGATAGTAACATGAGCTAGACAATCTGTCAAAAGGTACTAACCCTGCAATTAGGATCCAACATGTGTGATGCACTCTCCCCATCTCACCACAGCCACTATTAACATTACACAATTTGATATGGAAGGCAATTTGCAGTAGCTTACAAAGGGGAATGGAAAAAGAGAGGGAACAGATACACTGGATGTCAATGTTTGCCGTGTCAATTGGCTGGGCAAAGACTGCTGCAGATTGGAATGGATTTCTAAAGGCAAATAAAGACGTAGTTAGTAATCTGTCATTATCCTTCTGCGCCCAACTTCAACTTTGAAAGGCTATACCTTTAGAATAGCTAGATATCACTTACTGTTTGTCTCATAATATGAGCTGGTTGTTTCTCAAAATTAAAATACAACAAAATAAGTGACTAATGTAAAGCTGGGTTAACTCTCTCTGTTAATATAACAGGTAACTATACTTCATATGTGCTCTTCTGGAATGAGTTTGTTCTTATCTGATAAACTAGGATATAACTGGAAAGAAATTAGCAAGCACATTTGCTTTATAAATCTCTATCCTGATGACATACATATCACTCACTAAACATTCCTGTATCTTATTGCACATAATATATACATAACAATATGAACAGTGCCTTGACAATAGAATTCCTTTGGGATATTCTACAGTGGACATAGAAAGCTGTAATGTTAGTATTAGATAATGTAGTTGTGAGATTCTTGAAGGGATCCCCTGTCCAGAAACAGATGTACAATCTATGTAAGAAAGCAGATTTTGTGAACTGTTTTAGAAACAGCATTTGGAGGACAGGTTCAAAGTGAATTTTGCAAAGAATTTGTTTCATAAGTCATGAATAGTGATTCTCAGTATTCTAAAAAGACTGTGATCCTTGATAATATAGAAGTAAAGATGATATTTGGCCCATGTTGTAGGCTGAACATAATTTCATGAGAGATGTGTATGAACACATTTTTAGATGAAGTAAAATTGAATAAAGTGGAGACTAGGAGTATAAGGAATTAAGTTAATAAAAATGAAACACTTCTAATGTTTCTGTGGACGGGTATATTATTGAGGGTTTGTTACAATAAAAACTGTTTTGAATAAAGATAGATCACAATTCTGTTCACCAAACAGTGGTTAATGAAATTGATAATAACATGAGGGTGAAAAGAACGAGAAAGAATGATTTGATTTTTCAAAACACATCCTAATCTATTCAATGATCAACTTGGATGTTTAAATAAATATATTTATAAAATAGAAAATGAAGGAGAAAACAAATGCAGAGTGCAGAATATCCTTTTGGGATTTGAGTAGCTGTCGAAAAAGAAATACAAACTTTGTGTAATACAAAACTATTTGAACGTGGATGCTTCAAAATGAATATCACTTGTAGTGGTAACTAAAAGAACAGAGGGAAATATTAAGTTATGTGTGTATCTGAGAGAGTTAGGGAGCTAAACTAATGTGCATGTGCAGATAGTTGCAATTACCAACCATACATGCAAGGATAACAATGTTACATGAAGCAAAAGCATTTTTGATAGTTGATTTAACATAACCATACCATATAATTCTCTTACATCCTGACTTTGTTTGTAATACCCAGAGGTATGTTTAGATACATGGTGATGTCCTTTGGCTTGGTGCCAGCAGTCTCTGTTTTTCAAAGGGAAATGCAAATTATACTTAATGGTGTGCTGGTAGTGCAATTTATTTCATGATGCACTGTGAGAGAGGTGTTAACTGCTCTTTGTGATCATTGAGTTGTATTGCAATTGACCATCTTTTGCGTGGTCTACCCCCAGATTTTTACCCTGACTATTTTGATGGCTCTAGAACTCTGTGCACTCTACCCCTGCTAATCAATGGTAAAGTGTCTGTGCTCCCCCTTTCAATATAATAAAATTGACATATACCAATTGGCATAATTATCTTACCTATAAGTCTGTAGTATAGGGTAAGAAATGTACACAGGGCCTGTAAGTTAAATGTTACCAGTGGGCTGCAGCATCCATTGTGCCACCCACTTCAGTGACATTGCATGCATGACTGCAGGCATAACCTCTGTAGCCTGGGCACATGCAGTTTCAGTTTTAAAACTGCAAATTGGCCTGTCAAAATAACCCCTTTTGACAGGCCTAAACCTTCTTTTTACATAATAATAAGCCCCCCATAAATACTCCTTACTGCCCATAAGGCAGGGTGCATGGTATTTAAAAGTAGGACATGCTAAAGCTTAATGTTAAACATATCCTTACAGTGAAAAATTCCTGAAAGCTATTTTTACTGTAGAAGCGTTGGCTGTGCCATAGGAAAGTTTTGGGATATACTATTCAATTTAATAATGTTATATTCAGCTAGGAAACAGCTATAATTTTAATTTTTAGAAAAAAATGTTCATTACAAGCCAAATTCACTGGCGAAGACAAGCTTGTAGTATGTATTTTTGGAAAATGAACATTTATAAAGGTAACTTTACTCTGCAGAAACTCTCCAGGAGCCCATTTACATGAACCTCAGCTGTCTCCTGGCAGCTCAAAAGCCCCCCTGCTGAGGTGTAAACTTGCTCCCAGAGGGGAGGCAAAAACCTTGGGGGTGGGAGGTGCTCTGTTCCTCTTGCAGAATGAACAGCTGAGTTATGCCCAGAAACCTAATTAACGTCAAAGAGGCCTACCCTGTCACATGCAGATGTAGGTAAGACCTACCCCACTTCCCTTTGTTCCCTTCGAGTCAAATGGGCACCAATCTAATGGGCAGTGTTGTGGATTTTCCTCAGTACCTGGATTGGACACCCTTATTTTAGCTTTAGGCCTTCGGCCTGTGCCTTTACACACGTAGACACGTTTTATTTATTTCATATTTTTTAGCACTGACAGCTTTTAGCTCATTGTTTTTATATTTTAATCAGCTGCCATTTCTGAGAAGGCATAGTTGTTCGGGTTGCACATTTTATCAGCCCTTTGCAAGCATTTCACTCTGTGTCCTGCTCAAGACTGTTCTGCACGGTACATGATAGTCTAACTGGTATTACCGCTCCGGGAGTTATGAAGCCAACCTTCAGTTTTAAACATTTTATTATGTCAGGCCTGTTCTTAGAACACTGTAACGTTGGCCAGACGCAAATTTTAACTGATCTTCTGAGTAACTGTCTCTCGCATGCCTAAGGTACCCTAATTACCATTATACAGAGACATCTGTGGTGTTAGGGAAAATCCTCCTTAGCTAGATAGGTAGAACTATCTTAGCCTGTAGATTGTTCAAGCTTTGCCATTAAAAGGATTCCCCACTTAGTGTTTTAACCTCTGGAATTTACCATTTAAAATGGCACAGCCACAACCGGTGGCAATTCCAATAAATATGAGACCACCCCTCTCACAACATACATTAGCTCATGGGCCCCCTACCAGGGGTGGAGATGTTACGTGCGTGATAGCGGCACAAAATGCATACAGGACAGAAATATTCTATGCATGGGTCACTTCCCTGCAGAGGATGCCAATTCATTCACCTTCCACAGATTCACTGTCGCAAACCCTCTACACAATACCAAGCTTATGCATATTTGGAAATACCACTATCTTATAAAGAACACTAGAATTGCTTTCAAGGCACCCTTCCACAGTTTATTCAAGATGTTGGATGATGGACCTAAATGGCCAGAGTTGGCCACATGCACCACATCACAATGTACAAAACATATCAGTAGCGGATTTACGTTGCTTTTATAATAATTTAGTAGATATATACAGATGCTTAGTTCAGTTCGTAATGCAGACCTTAAATATTGTCCCAGAGAGTGCTGCTCCTGCTGTACCACAATTTGCTGCACCTGGGAGGAAAAATCTAGATACCGTACATTCGATAATGGGCAAGATTACCTCCAAACGCAATGGAATTCCATTTTGGATAGGACAAAAAAACAAATTAACTGGAAGCAGTGTTTCCCCATATGGGACCCCAAGATAAACATAGAATTCTCACAATGTGCTTGTAATTTGAAAAGGTTCCCTAAATAGATGACTGTGCCACTTGGTGCACTGTATTTTCTGCAGTCAACATTACCACACACAGTACTCCAACACTTGCAAATTTACCAGAAGTGTTGAAACAAAATGAAAACAAATATGGGGCGCCCCTGCTCTAGATGTGGGGATGAAATTAATGGGAAACTTTGTCTTAGTCTTCCCAACCATACTAAGCAATATTAAAGGGGAAGTAGTAGCATTGGCAGTATGACGAAGGCTCCAGGATGTTCCTCAAATGACCAGGATAGGGAGCTGCCAAAGATTATTGCTGAAACTTGTACTAGCATACATCTGGGTAATCTGGGAGCCAGACCAAGTAAACCACAGTTACAAGGTAGTTCTAGGAAGGATAATACAAAATAAGTACAAGACGGTTCTAAAAATACGCTGGGATAAAGAGAAAAGTAATAAAGATTAAGTAAAGTAAAAAGTAGAATCTCAGCTTTTCGGAGACCTCACAAAAATGATATCCCTTAAGAAATTGTGACACTTTATAAACTCCAGATAGGCATCTGCCAAAGATTATTGCTGAGACTTATACTAGTATACAGGAGCTGCCAAAGATTATTGAAGAGCCACCTACTTGTATATGTCGGGATAATGTGGGAGCCAAACTAAGTAAACCACAGTTACAACATAGTTCCAGCAAAGATAATACCAAGCAGGTACAATAGGGTTCTAAAAACACTGGGGGTGATTCTAACCCCGGCGGTCGGCGGAGAGGCGGCGGTCGGACCGCGAACAGACCGGCGGTCCAAAAAATGGCATTCTGACCGCGGCGGTCACCGCCGCGATCGACCGCCACTTTCCCACTCCGACCGCCACGGCGGTCATGACCGACGGGCTGGAGTTTGCGCACTCCGGCCCGGCGGTCGACCCAAGACCGCCAACCGCATCATGACCCTGCTTACCGCCGCGGTTTTTGGCGGTCGGGAACCACCATGCGAACCATGGCGGTAGGCACTATCGGGGCCAGGGAATTCCATCCCTGGCACTGATAGGGGTCTCCCCCACCCCCCACTACCCCCCACGAGTCCCCCCCCACACCCTCCACCCCCTGCCACCCCCCAGAGATGTTACAAACCCCCTGCCCCCCCCACCCCGACATGCACATACACGCACCCCGACATGCACGCACCCCCAACATGCACATATGCACACCCCCTACACACACACATACACAACGGGGGCACATACCCGCACACATACATGCCAACATGCGCACCCGCCGAACTACACACATTGCCCATAGGCACAGCAGCACCCCCCGCCCGCATGCACGCACTCACACACCCCCTCTACACACCCCCATGCACGCACACATCACACAACACCCCCCCCCCCTCCCCTCACGGACGATCAACTTACCTTGCGTTGGTCCTCCGGGAGGCGACGGGAGCCATAGGGACGTGACCGCCAACAGAAGACCGCCAACAGAAGACCGCCACACAGAAATGTGGGTCGTAATTCTGTGGGCGGTGTTCTGCTGGCGTGGCGGTGGAGGTTGACCAGTCTCCACTTTCCCGCTGACCGCCAGTGTGGCTGCTGGCGGTTTTCCGGCGGAACGCTCCCAGCGGTCGGAATACGCGCCGCGGCATACCGCTGCGGTCGGCGGTCTTTACCGCGGCGGTAACTCGGCGGTCTTGCGAAAAGACCGCCAAGGTCAGAATCACCCCCACTGTGATAAACAGAAAAATGGCAAAGGCAAAGTAAAGCAAAGAGGATAATCTCCACATTCTGAGACCTCAGAAAAATGCTATAGTTTAAGAAATCGTGACACTTTAAAAACTTCTGACATGTCAGTATACTGATAAACACCCTTCTTGTTTCTTCCAGGGCTCACCCAAAAAACAGAACAATTGAGGATGGCAGTCAGACCATCAAAATGAGTATGTGAAACTGAAAAAGGAAAAAGGACTGACAACACTCTTCAGAGATCACAATAAAAAAGAAAGAAAAACTTCAACAGCAACAACCCAGTTCAAAAAGAAGGTGGTTGCCGCTATTTTGACTGCATATGCCAAACATATTGAGAACATTACTAAAGAACAGGACATGGGCAGTGACTCTGTTAGACAGCGCAGCAGATGTCATACTAGTTTGCAAGAGTCTTCAAGAGCTTCTGGATGTGAAACCAACTAACAACTACCTTGAAGTCGAAACAGCAGACAGGCATGTTTCCCCACCTGACAGGGTAGGCAAACTAAAAATTCAAATTGAGAGGGACATTGAGTGCATCATTGAGGTGATCTTCTGGGGAACATTATCATTAAGCTATGACATTCCATTGGCACAAAGAGATAGGCTACCAGACGTTTTTCCATATGCTCCCACAAGGAAAAAATGTCATTTTGCCTTCTTTCTCAGTCCATGTTCCTGATACGTTAAAACAAGCCTATGCCGCAGATCGGGCACTGGCAAAGGCTCCAGCACTGTAACGCAATAACGTGGGTTGGGATCAAGATTCTCCCTATCATGTCATACCAATATGATCTAATCCAAAAATACAACCCCAATATCCAATAAAACATGAGGCTAAATCCCCAGTGAGAGAAATTCTCTCACAACTTGAGTACCAGGGAGTAATTCAACCCTGTGTTTCTTCTATGAATGATGCTTTTCTTTCTGTTGCTAAGGCGAACCATTCATATAGAATAGCCTTAGATTACAAACATTTAAACAGTCACACATGCACATTTGCTATCCAAAATGTATACAGTACAGCAGTCATTAACGAACATAGTGTGGAAAAAAATACAAAACAACTTTGGATATTTCCAGTGGTTTTTGCTGTCAAGATCTAGCACCTGAAAGCTGGGATCGAAGTGCATTTTCCAAATTGGGCTCTCAGTGCCAATTTTGTCATCTCCCCCAAGGGTATAGGAACAGTCCAGGACTGTTCTCAGCCCATGTGACATCAATATTGCATGATATTGATCCTGAGGCGTTGTCCTATGTAGATGATATTTATCTGATGAATGATGATGTCAACACACAACTAGCCAGGGTAGATCACACTGTTTAGGGATTTGCCAAGCTTGGCTACAAACCCAACTTTCAGAAAGCAAAAATTGATTTTCTTAGTGTCCTATTTCTAGGATATGAATTATCAAATGAGGGGAAGCACCTAGCACCACATTGCTTGCCTTTCTTCTATGGATTAGTTTTATCATCTTTTTCTTTCTGCTGATACATGGTCATTATCTTCCTAGACGTTCTGCTGTTGAACTGGTGGATGAAGATTTAGTGTAAAGACACTTGTTCCTTGTGAAAATTTCCACTGTTCCAGTTCCTGATGTATTTGGGATAATGTACCCTTTGATATTTCTGCTCCTATGGAAATTATTCAAATTGCATATGTATTTAATGTATGAATTACATTATTACACCTGAGGTTGTTTCTGATGGCTAGGAAGTGAAAACAGTTGATTAAATGCTTTCTGAGCTTGAATATTAAACTGTATTTGAAAGTAAAGATGTATATATGAATGAATACCACAAATAATGGAGAAATGTTCTGTTATCATAATTGTGGACACACTTTTTTGCATCTTCTCAGAATAGTTTTTAATTACACACAATGGGAGCAATGTGGGGAGTTCCAAAACACAAGTAGAAAAGCTTGCTTATTTCTCTGGGCATGATGTTAAAAATGATGGGTCCTAATATTACAAATTACCAAATTCAAAATTAAGGAAAATATTGCTAACCAACATTAAATTAATTTATTTTGATTCCTTTGTTTCCCAGATGGCCATAGGAGGTTATGAATATTAGAAAAAAACAATTGATTTCAAAAGTGTTTGGGGAATTAAAAATTAGCAGACACAAGGCACAGAGGCCTTATTTGGAGCATGTTTAATTCAGTTGCAAATGATTCTTATCAGTGACACTGTACAGCAAATAACTTGCCTACGGTTAGCAAAAGTAAAAGAAATGAATGCGCTCAGTATTTCATATGTAGCTAAATTTGAGTATTGGCAAAATATTCTGAATGTCACAGAACAGATCAATGGTTGGGTTTAGAACAGTACCTTTAATTCATCACTTTCAGGTCCCAATGGGTAGTTATTGTGGCCAGTGGGCACAAATGATTGTTATGCACTTTTTATCACCTCTACATGGGGTTTTAGACCAAGCAGACCGGATGCTCGTTACGTCATCACACAGTACTCAGGGATCATCACCATATATAGTGTGGGTAAACTTTGTTTGAAATGGTTACAATCATCCATACTGACAGCTGTAGAAGAACATTTGGCTTGGCTCTTCAGCAACCAGAATTCACTGCCCAGCTGACCAGCTTCAAATAGGCCTGTCCTAAACCCAACTGCTGGCCTCTGCTAAAGAGAGTCTGAACCCTCAAGTGCTATCCACTGGGTCCTGGACCCTTGGCTACTGTCAAAGTGCTCCTTTCCCATCCTTTACAGTTAAAGTGTTCCTTTCCCAGCCTTTCCTGGAACTTGTGACTTAAAAAGGTGTTGGCTTCAAAATCCTCTGGAAGACAGGAACCAACTTGCCAAGATGACCCAACAAAGGTGCACTGCTGCTGGGACAAACATTCAGATTGCTCCCACTCTGGGCTTTTTCACAGCAGTAAATCTAATTCAACTGGACATCACAGAAAAGGTATTTGGCCTCATGAAGTCCTCTTCTGCTACAGCCTGCTGGAAAAAGTAACAAAGTTTGAAGGTAGAAATAATAACTGGGTAAAGGCACCAACATTATCTGACAGCAAAGGACCATCAAATTTCTCAGACTTGGAGCTTTTCAGTCAACAGTCAATGGCTTGACTAAGGCCCCATCATCCAGTGGTTATCCAACTATGTGGAGCCCTCTTTGGCCATATCCTTCCGCCCCACCCTCTTGATGATTTCTAACTTGCAATTCAGATACTAAGTGGAAAGGTAATACTTCCATCTGAGTTAAACCTGATGTCTGTATCCAACACATGGTTGATCAACGTTGGCCTTAACTTGCACTTAGGTACCGGTCAAGCACAACTTGATGACCATGGTTGGCCTTTAATGCTTTTTGGTGCTATTTTCACATTTAAACTAAAAAAGAAATAGATTTTCCTATTGGATTTTTGTCATTTTGGCGTCATTTTGTTTCTTATAATTTACTATATTTTATTCATTCGTTTGAGATTTTTCTTATCTTGTGTTTTGACTTTATTACTGCTTTGATATTGCATAAATGGTTCTTACAATGCTCTAAGTGAAGCTTGGCTGCTCTGTCCCATAGCTAATAGGGGTTGAGCTCAGGTTAATTTAGTGACTTTAAGGGTTTACCCTGACAAGGTTTATGATCACTCCTTGAGGTGAGTAGTAACCCATCCTAAATAATAATCATTTTTTTACACCTCTTGTAGAAAAAGGTAGATGTGTGGCATCATAGACCAAGCACGGAATGTTGTGATATCAGGTCTAGAGAGTGAGGTCATGAGTTTCTTGGAGGCTGGATAGCCAGATGGCGGTAAGTGTGTAGATGTACTTCTATGTGCCTGACTGAGGCAGACACTGCAGTACAATACATATTTATAACTGAAATAGCATATACATTTATTTTTTCACAACATTACATCTTTTTGTGCCTTCACAAAAGATTCATCTTTATATTTGAAATGACATGCATTTGTGTATTCGTAGCATCACATTCTTTTGTGCCTTCACAAAAGATTCAAGTATGAAAAACAGTATTATTTCTCAAATACCTTTAGTTTTAAATACCTAGTCATGAACTGTTAGACCAGACATCCTTGGTGTGGTCTTCCTCCAATCCTTCTGCCTTTACCCCCTCCTGTTTTGTGAATTCATGTTTGTTTGCATTGAAACTCTGTGCCTTTTACCACCGCTAGCCAGAGCTAAAGGGCTTGTTCTCTCTCTATAAACATTACAAAATTGGCCTACAACTGAATGGCACATCTAAAGTACTTATACGCCTCTAGTATATGGCACTGCATGGTACGAAGGGCATGTAAATTAAATACTACGAGTGGGCTTGCAGCACTCATTGTGCCATCTACTAACATAGCTTTTCAAAACATGTCCCAGGCCTGCCACTACATCTGTAGTGTGGTAGTTTTAAACTACCATTTCAACCTGGCAAAATAAACCTTTTACTAGATGTAAACCTTCCTTTTTATACATATGTCAGCCCTAGAGAAAACACTAAAAGCCAATAGAGCAGGGTGCATTGAATTTAAAATGTAGGACATGACGGCTTAGGATTTGCATGTCCTAATAGTGAAAACTTCTAAATGTGTTTTTCACTACTCTAAGGCCTATCTCTCTCTT
Organism: Pleurodeles waltl; assembly: GCF_031143425.1. NCBI lineage: Eukaryota > Metazoa > Chordata > Amphibia > Caudata > Salamandridae > Pleurodeles > Pleurodeles waltl. Next base: position 709,414,279 of record NC_090437.1, on the reverse strand, counting down.
TAGATAATATTGGGTTACTTTATTACCTGTTATACTTGCTAACGTTTAATTGAGAGTAGGTAGAAATGTCATGTTTAGACTCAATTTAATTTGTAAATTAAATTCCTCTTCAATGCTAAAGTCAGACTGTAAGTCACATTTCGGAAAATGTCACTTTTAGAATGTTGGCATTTTCTTGTCCTAACCATTTGTGCCTTTATCAGTGCCCTGGGTCATAAGACTGTGAATGGCTCCACTGTTGGGCTTTGTGTATTCCTCCCAGACTGAGAGACAATAGGGGACTAGATGTGGCAGTTTGGTCCATCCTACCAGGATGGTTGAAGGCAAACCTGTTCTCTGTCCTACCTCAAAGGGCTTGCCTCCAGCACACACAAAATAACCTCACTCTAGCCAATTGTCAACCCAGACTTCTTGGAGCCTTGGCAAGGTAGGGGAAGAGCTTTCCAGAACCAGACATGAGGGTAGTCCAGGATGTCCCCCAACTTTGGAAGCTGGCACCAGGTATACAAGTTGGGCCCTCAGAACACCACTACAATACACTACTGGACCTGGAAATGACTTCAGAAGGACTGCTAATATCCCCAAAGGACTATCCTGCTGCTGCCTGGGGACTGCCCTGCTGCTTGAAGGAGAACACCTGAAACCAGAACCACCAGAAGTGATCCAAGGGCTCTTTGGTTGGCCTTTTCTGTGATGTGTGAGCCACAGGGACATAACAAGCACTAGAGACCTTGAGCCCTGCACCTGGCCTATGCTAGAGCGAGGCCAAACCACCTAGTGGTGTCCCCAGGTCTTGGACCATTGAAAGGGGTGTTAGAGGGACTGCTCCTGTCTAATCCTAAAAGTTGGAACTTAGAAATGTTTTCATCAAAAAGTACCCTGGAAACCATGAGAAGACTAAGGCATACATGCCAGCTGATCTGCCCTAGGTGTATCGCAGTTTTGCCTGACACCTATATCGTTCTCCTCTGCAGTATATCCTGTTCAGCAGGACCACTCAGAGAAGGTAACCAATCTAATGAAGCCTTCATCATCTCCAGACTGCAGCTTCACCGCATGAAGATTTTTGACTTCCATAAAATTGACAAAGCCAAAGATAAAAATCTTCACTGAAACTTCATCAAGCAGAACTCCTAAGATGAGGCCACCTCCTTGGACACTGCCTGCTACTTTCCTCTGCTGAACTCTACCTCCTCAGAAATTTTTCTCCAAAGTCCAAAGAGAAGCCGAGAGTAGTCCAGTCGACTTTGTGTATCCAACTCACACTCCATTGTGGTCGGCCTTAACTTTTGACTTTGCCCTGTCTTTTTCAACCAGATAACCGTTGTTGGCGCTTTTATATTTTAGTTGCTATTGAACACTAAAAACTTTGAAAGTTCATACCTCTGGTTCTAATGGTTGGATTTAATTTATTTTGGTGTCATTTTATTAATTTAATTTTAGTCTATTTTGTCTAAATTGCTTTAGGATTTTTCTGTGCTTCAAAAGTCCTTTACAAATTGCCACTAAGTTAAGCCTGACTGCTTTGTGGCACTGCACCAGAGACTAAAGCGCAGGTTATTTTAGTGACTTTTGTGGTTCACTGCAACAAGGATTGTGGTTTTGCCTGAGCAGTACTTCCACCCCCACCCCAAACCAATATCCCAGTTCCTCACATGAACCTTTCAAAAGTTCAATACCCTGATCAAGCTTATGTCAACTCTCGCTTCCCCAAACACTCTGACTTCCAGACTACTGGTCTGCATTTCTGGTTGAACTCAGAAAAAACTCAATAAGATGAATTTCACAAACACAACTTATGAATCCATGAAGCAAAGGCCATAGCTGCAGCAACATTGCAATTTGATTGCTTATAAATGACACCTTGAAAAACATTTAAAATTAGAAAGAATAATCCAAGCTGGCCGCCACCATGTAGAACAAGGTTGATAAGTCCAAAGGCTTATGTCAGGTGCAATAGATACTCTGCAGAGCCTCCTGAGCTTCAGACAACTGCATTAACCCCAGCCAGAGGGAGGAATGGTTTGAGCAAGCCACCCCCGCAGCAGCTGGTAAATGAACAAGAAGACCTGCTTCTTGATCCACTTTGTGACAAAGGCCCCTGTCAAAACATTTCTGAATGGCCAGGTCTCCACCATCAGAAATAAATCAAAAAGGCCCCTGTGGTTCCAAGAACTCCCATTAGCCCTGGTACAATTCCTTCTTCGGCTGGCAGTCAAGGTTACATTTGCGTTGGGTTGATGCCACATTGCACCTTCAACGAACGTGTGACAACACCAATAGTTTATTTTTCAAACCGCTTCTAGCCTGAACTCCATTTTACTGAAAATGTGTCCCGCCTCATTTTTTCTAATGATCTTTAGTTTAGCCTAAGGATTGAGTTTGTTTGATTTCTAGTTTTTATCCTTCAGCATTATTTTCTATCCAAAACAATGCATATAGTCTTAATCATGTTTTAAACATTTTCAATCCAAATCTCTAAATTCCACTTCCTGAACATAGTTTATTAGTAAGCATGTGCTACTCTATATCTTTCCCCCTGTGAACAGCATTAGGTGATTGGTGGTCACATGTTGTACTTTCTTCAATCATTGCCTTCTTTCAAAACAAATTTAAGGATTTATGGATCCCTAGGAACAGCCTTGATTCCAAATCCATTGTCCATTAATTAACTCTTAAAGCTTTGGCTGTTCTCTGCTGCCATTGCCAATGTATACTGCCACACTCCGGCAGTGGAAGAATCAAGCACGGTAAACCTCCAGACTCAACTAAACCTATATGATTGAAGGCTTGGCTCTTCAAGCTACCCAACAATAAAATCCAGTGGACATTCGTGAGAATGATCAACACATTTTCAAATAATTTCAAATAATTTGTATTATATGCAAATATTACTACTTTATTCAGCATATGCTGAATACTGGACTAGACTTAACAAGTCATCCCTAGAAGCCCAAATTGAAAGGATACCAATTCAGGGTCACCATTACTCAGTGTTTCACGTCAAAGGGAACTGAAGCTTGACGCCATTTACATGTTCTCAATACATATTTACATTAATTGATATTACTTGTATGCTGTGTTCCAAATCAACGTTGCAAATTTAAATCTGATTTTACTTGAGCATACAGTGTCTGTTAGACCTGGCATCCTGGATATGGTGTCCCCTGTCATTTCGCCTCTTCTTCCTGTGTTTTTGCCTGTGTGCTGGACATTGTTTTGCTGGTTTTGGTACGCTGGCTACTTTACCACTGTTGACCAGTACTAAAGTACAAGTGTTCTTTGTGTAAACTGTATGTGTAATTGGCTTTTTCATGATTGACATATTTGATTTACTAGTAAGTCTCTAGTAAAGTGCACTAGAGGTGCCCAAGTCCTATAAATCAAATGCTACTACTGAGGCTGCAGCACAGATTGTGCCATCCACATGAGTAGCCCTGTAAACATGGCTCAGATCTGCCACTGCATTGTCTCTGTGTGCAGTTTTAAACGGCCATTTTGACCTGGCAAGTGCATCCACTTGCCAAGTCCAAACCTTCCTTTTTGAACATGTGAGGCACCCCTAAGTTAGGCCCTGGGAAGGGTGCAGTGTATGTATAGGTAGGACATGTACTGATGTGTTTTACATGTCCTGATAGTGAAATACTGCCAAATTTATTTTTCACTATTGCAAGGCATATCTCTCTCATAGGTTAACATGGAGACTGCCTCTAAATATCTTTTAAGTGCAGTTTCCCATTGGGAGCAGATAGAAATAGGGCATGCATTTGGGGTCTCTGAACTCACAATTTAAAAATACATCTTTTGGTAAAGTTGGTTTTTAGATTGTCAGTTTGAAAATGCCACTTTTAGAAAGTCTGCGTTTTCTTGCTTAACCATTCTATGCCTCTGCCTGCTTGTGGAATCCACGTCTGGATCAGACTGACTGTTGGGCTGTTTGTGAATTTCCCTCTAGACAGTGACAAAAAGGGAGCTGGGCAGTGTCCTGCATATCCTGATGAGTCTCCTGGGCTAGAGTAGGGAGGGAGGAGCTGACGCTAACACCTGAAGGGGCTGTACCTGTCCTCACACAATGGAGTCTCCAACCTCTTGTTGTGTATCTCGTGTAAACAACAGAGACTTTCCTTTGATGTTTGCCTACTTCAAGGGCAGAACAGAAATGAGTATAAGTAGTGGACCCAAAACCCAAAATGTTTAGATTACTTCTGGATCAAGAGGAACCTCTTCCAAGGAGAAGAGCTGAAGAGCTGGAGGAGGAGTCCTGCCCCTTTGCCAGTGAGTGTGCTTTGCTGGGTTGGCCTGCAGTTGCTGCTTCTACCTGAGAGAGGACAAATACTGGACTTTGCAGTGTTTTCCTGCTTGTGAAGTGTCTCCAAGGGCTGGGACTGAGCTTGCCCCATGTTCTGAAGTGTGAGGGTCATCAAAGACTTAGTCTGAAGGCACCTGGACTCTCTTGCTGACACTCCTACCCTTCCAAGCGGTGCCCAATCCAGTTCCTGGGCTCTTGAAAGGAGAAGCTGGTGGAACCAAAACTTTAATCCACACACAGGAGTCGAGCGGGAGAAAAATCAACGCAGCACCCGCCTGGCGGCTGAAAAATTGATGCCTCACCTGCATCACAGCTGGAAAATCAATGCAATACCCGCTTGCGGCTGCCAAAATCGAAGCAAGATCCATGCAGAGCGACTCTTTACCACTGTACACCAGGATTTCTCATGCATCATCATTGGGCATCAAAACAACAGTGAACCCAAGGTTGCTCGTCCATAAATCGATGCATCACTCTTCTGCGGGAGAGAAAAATGAAGCATCGCCTACCTGACCAGAGAAGAAACGATGCACTGCTTCACTTGTGACTCAGTAATTGAGACATCACTGACTTTTCTGACACACGCTTGCACGAGCTGATTTATTTTTGACGCAAACCAGGTACTTTGTGTAAAAACAACACATCCATTGATTTCCATGGATTAAGACTCTTTTTAACATTAACAATTCACATCTTTGATTGTATATGTTGGATATTTGTTGTTTTGGTCTTGTTTGATTTACATAAATATTGGTTATTTTTCTAAACTGCTTTTGTGTCCCTTTTGTAGTGTTTTCACTGTATTACTGTGTGTGTTGGTACAAATGCTTAACACATTGCCTCTGAGATGAGCCTGACTGCTTGTGCCAAGCTACCAAGGGGCTGAGCAGGGATTGTGTAAGGGGTGTAACTCCCTTGCCCTGGCTAGAGTGAGGGTCCCTCTTTGGACAGTGTGCAAAATTACTTCCAACCAGAGACCCCATTTCTAACAGTGTCATTGCTCCTTCTTTCATCCACAGACGTCATCATTATAAGATCGTTAATGATATGGGCTTTCCTTCCGAGGTGAACCTGTATGTGAGTGTGTATGTAGGTGAGATTCTGCATACTTTCATTGTGTACAGCAATATGTTATTGTATGGATGAGTGACACTGTCTGAAAACCGAAATCTACACTGTGATAGCGATGAAGGTTGGTGAGAAGTTTGCCCATCTGGCAGTCCCACCCTCTCTATTTGGTCCGTTGCACGCACAAATGTATTTCCATGCCTTTGGCACCATTCATAGATCAGAGTTGAAAAACCATTTGCAGATGAATAATTTATGCTTTTTTAGACACGACTTTCATACTTTTGCGACATGGAAGAAACATGATGGATTTAAAACGTGTGTTTCATTGCAAACATCATTATCTGTCATGTTATTTATATTGCCCTCTGAGTTATTTATAGGGGCGTCAGAAATTCCAGTTTCTATCAAAGAAGCAGATAGCCTCGGGGAAGACGGAAAGTCATAATGAGTCAGTTAGTTCAAATATTAGGTGCTTTTCCCTTTACATTATGCGATGGAAAGTATTTTAAGAAATACTTCATCAAAATGTCTCCCACTTCATGCAATGCTGTTGGATTTCAAGTCCATTCCTGCGTATCTGTTTGAATGTCCATGGAATCTTAAAACATTACAAACCCACTGCAGCGTGCCAAAATGTTTATTGAAAAATAACACAATTGGTGTGACTGAGCTATAACCACATGCAGTGCGTGAAGTGCTGACACTACGCATAGCTTCAAAGACTTCAACATAGACAAGCATTTACAATGCATCGGGTCTCGCGTTTGCTCATGTTAGAGCTGATCGCGTTGTAAACTCCTAAACTGACTTTTCACCTATCGGGCAAAAGTGCATTTATGTACATAACCCGAAAAAGTGAAATCAAGTACGTAAAGCGCTCGACTTCTGCCAAGCGAGATCGGGCTCGTAAGTTTGAGAAAAAAAGTCCACGAGCCCGATGGAAAACAGCGAGCCTCGCATGTTTTCTGTACTTGGTCGCTGCGCTGGAGGAGGGCTAGCCACGAAAAGGCATGCCATATGGGTGCCTTCGACTAATGAAAGCAAGCAGATTTTATCAGGGAAGCCCACCAACCAATAAAAAACACTGATGTGAAGTTGACAGGGCTCCGAGCCCTTTTATAAATACAAAAGAGTCTCCCTGCAACGCAGGCTCGACCCTAAAAACGATTAGACAACATGTTCTGCCCTGTTGTACTTGTGTTTTTTTTTTTACATCTTCATTTGTGTGAAGCAGAGGGAGTGAAAGATATGGTCACATAGTAAACAACCATTGGAGAGGACTGCCTACCGCGAATGCCACAGCCTATTTATAAGACAGCAATACCAGCTTCATCCAGTTTCCCTAGCACTTCTGGACAATGTTTATTGAAGTGGTAGTGTGCAGTGTTTCCGTTCACAGGGATTGTGATAGCTAGGAAAAACCCACTTCACTGAATTAGTTAGTGTAGAAAATAAGTAAAGCTCCTCGAGCGTTGGGTTGAGGGAGCAGTACAACCTAAACAGTATTATTGAATTTTTTTGTACATTTTCCTACGTTTATGGGTAAAATGTGGGTTGTTGTGTCATCTGTGTGCTCATAAGTCATCGGTTGGAACAAGTTGTCAGCTGCATTAAATAAAATTTGTACTCGCTGTCAGAACTTATGGTGGTCCGGTTTGACGACAAATTTGATGTGAACCTCATGAAGTCATATAACACCATACAGATAGTTTTCAAAGTGTTCAAACGTATTACAAGAACGTGTATATTTCTATCAGTCCCTAAGACTCATAAGGCACTAAAAAATATATGTCTTCAGTGACAAGTTTATAAATTTCTATCACTGATCACATTTGAAGTAATGCCCATTTAAAGTAATGCTCAGCACTAGTACAGTGTCAGAAGTTGAATTAGTCATGAGGAATACTTTGTTATAGCCAAGGGAACACCACAAGGAATAATATTCCAGGAGGAAAAACTCCCAACCCATGTACTGCCCAAAGAATGAACAGAAAGGTATGTTCTTCATATTATAAAGACTCTTTCAGAGCTCTGTTCTTATTAATACCTAAAGTTCTTCACAAATCGGAGTTTCATATCTTGAATGTCATACTTCCTCACTATCACTAACTCAACAGACCTGGTTTTCAAAATAATTGTGTATGAAAGTGCAGTTGTTCTTGTTAAATTTTGCAAAATTCAATGTAAACGCCAAAATTACACTTTTGTAGCAAAGGATGGCTTCCCGGTGTCTCACAACATTATTTGTTACTTGAGCGTGAGCCTCCCGTAAAAATAATCTCACAAGATTCCAACAAGAACCTGGTTAACCAGAATATCGCTCCTTGAAAGACATTGCCTTTGCAAAACTTCTGTTGGCATCTCATCAGATTTTGAATGAGAAGTGTGCGCTCAGGTAAAACGTTACATGAAATTGTCTAAAGCAAAATTTCAAGAAATTTCAAGAAATGTTGTGACGTACGTCTTATACAAATTTGGGAACATAAGTGATTTTGCCATTGTAAATTAATATTCTCCCAAGCTCACTTTAAAATATTCACTCATAAACAACTCTTCCTATTAACCGAAGACTCTCTCAATGTTCTGTTCTGCCTAAGCCAGTAGAGTCAGCAAGAGTTCTTTTCTTAATAACACTCATTTACTCAGCTTTTCTCTTGGTAACAGAGACTGTCCCCAAACTATATTCTTAACTCTCAAAGTCCTTTGGATAATATCCAAGGCCATTTAGACATCTGTTATGGATAATTCCCAGGGTCACAATAAAAAGGACTTGAATTTTTTGTCATCTTTGCTCACCATCAACATTTATCAAAGAGAGATGTGTGTCATGTTTTATTTCATGCTTTATAACATATCAGAGTGTGGAAACCATCACGGGCCAGAACCCAACCACAGAGATGAGCCCTAATGAAGATAGCAGTGCCATTCTGCCCTCTGCTTTCACGTGTCAGCTGCAATTAATTTGCACTCAATGGGTCTCTGTCCTGCTAAAAAATATGCGTTTATGATACAAATTGTTGCACTACCACTTTTTTTACTGATGACTCTGGATGACATGAAGTGAGCTTCCCAAGGGCTACTTAAAAAAATTGTGACATGACTTTAGGCTGTTTAGTATCTTATAAAGTATACTGTAATGCGTTCACACCTTTCACAGTAATAAATGTCTATTTTTGTCCAGAATGTGAATATTTGGCTGGAAGCATAGCACCATGAGTTGAAGTCTGCAATGGAGCATGCACAACAACATAAAGTAGTAAATCTGACCCCACCAAAGTCCTATACTTTCTCTACTGATGTAAAGTTTGGAGTGGGATAGCAAAACTGATTTCTACAGATTCCATCACTAGCCCTACTATTAACCAAATTGAAGTGAGATTTGTAAAGAGTACCCATTCAAAATTCTACCCTTTCCCTACTGCTGCTAAGACTGGAGTGGGGACAGTTACTCTTATCCATGCAAAGTCCAAATCCTTCTCTAGTGTTGCTAAGATTGGAGTGGGAATTGTAAATCTGACTCTTTTAACATTTTCCCTACTTTTCCTTATGATAGAGTAAAAGTAGAAAATCCAACCACTCCAAAGTCCAGTACTTACACTATTGTTGCTAAGATTGGAATGGGATTAGTAAATCCGGCCCCCGTAAATTCCAACCTTTCCCTATTATTGCTTAGTTAGCAGTGATAATATTTATTTAATATCTGGGGGATTTAAACTATTTGTATTAATTTGTCATTTTTATATTTTTTTTATTTAATCTTTTTTCATTTTTTCATACATGACTCATTTTGTTGTAAATATGTATTACTAATTTATAGTTTCTATTAATAATTTCAATGTAATTTGTTTTTATTAATTATTTAAATGTAATTTTTAAAGTATACGTTTTCTTTTTTATTATACTTGTTTATATATTAGATTGATGTTTAATTGTATCATTAATTTAAACTTTAATATCTAAATTGAAAGAAACATAAGGTTATTTAAAGTAAAATCAATACACTTATGTGTCTGTTAAATATAGTCTACTCTACTATATTTATGTCTTGATATTTTTGTAGTTTACATACAAAGTATGTGAATGCATTATTTTGTTTTGCTATATTTTGTCACAGTATGTGTGTATTGCGATGTTTTTGTCCCCAATATTATATCATACAATTATTAGAGTAATTTTATTCTTCTGTACATGTAGATATAAGCCCATTTTACTTACATTGTTGTGAAACCAAATATAACTGTGTCATTCTAATGAAATAAAAACGTAGGTCCTGATTTAGATTATGACGGATGGATTACTTTGTCACAATGGTGACAGATATCCTGTTCACCAAAATATAAATCCCATATGAAATAATGGAATTTATATTATGGCGGATGGGATATCCATCATTATTGTGACTTAGTAACCTGTCCGCCGAAAGTTAAATCAGGCTCTTAGACTTTGTGACGTTTAATGTCTGAGTACAACAATAAAGGCCAATGCTGTCTGTATCAATGGCCACCCAACAAGGAAACCAAGGTTGCTAAAGAGCACTCTTGTGACACATCTTTGTGACAAACTGTATTACAGTTTGCAAGTGCCTAGCCCTTATCACAATGCTACACGCTCCTTATTGGAGTTTCACATCACACAGCTAAATTTGCAGTAACCAACACTCCCTATCAACTATGTAGGATGATGCTGAGAATGGTACCAGAGTGCTGTCACACACAGTAATTAACTGCTTCTGGTTCATCCCCGGGCAACAGCACAGCCATACCAAAGCAGAGTAAACTGATGGAGTAATTCCTCTGTGGCAGCAATGCAGTAAGATGCCATCAGCACACTCAGAAAGTCTGCATGCTCAAGACACTGCAGAAGTAGGAAGTGGGAGAGCAAGTGCAAGCCGATACCACTGCTACAACCACCTCCACACCTGGGCCACTGTTCCACAATTTGTAGCTTAGTCAGCAGCCAGGCTTTCCATAGCGAAATCCATGTGGTACATATGCAGTAAGTCCAAAAACAGTTAGGAACTCAATAATGTAGCATGTCTAAACCAAGTTTCTTCAAAACAGAAAAGTTAATAAAGAAATCGTACATTAGTATTAAGGATTCTGGCAAATACAACAATAATTACATTAAGAATAATGAGAAAGCAATTATATTTTGTTTTCTATAGGGTGTGTTAGAGTGTGAGACAGCCATCACTTGCTTTTGAATCGTGAACGTTTGTGGACAGATAAAGGTTAATGTTTCAACATGGTATAGCCGGGAGCTTTATGTGAGGAGGGTTCCACAACACCAGATACATCGGTTGAGCGAGACCATTATTTATCTCTAATTTTTCAGAAAAAAGCTTTGACGGGAAAAAAACATTAATGTCTTTTTTGGAGAGCTAGGCACCTTCTCATATTTCTTCAGAGAATAATATTTACTTTAAAGAGTGGTCCCACTGAGTAAGAAAAGATGCATTCCCCTGCCACAACTGCAGTCATTTTCATGCAATTTTACCAGAAGAAAAGAAAACTCATCTACACTTAGCTATCTGTTGGAACTCCCAGGTCAACTGATGTAGAAGGGAAGGGCAACACAGGGAGAAAAATTGAAATCTATCAGAATGAATATAAAAGTAAAATATGGACGGTGACATCCAAAATGTCTTTAGTTCTACATTACCTTCTGTTTGCCATAACATTAATAAATTGAGATTTCAAGTGATAGGAATAGCCATAAAAATACAAGAAGGCAATATTTATTTCAGGTTACTGAGAAATTGTCTTTATAACGAAATAATACTGCCACTAACCCAGAGGTCTTAAACAGAAAGTGGAGCTATCCTGATTCTTATAGAACTGTTTAATTTAGAGGCACACATCTTCCATGTTTACATGAAAATGGAATAACAATCATTGAGAAACAACCAAAGACATATCTGGTGAAATATTGACACCATACTGCGATCCATGAAATGCACCCGTTCAAAAACATTAGTTTAATCAAATAGGAGTAGAGTAGAGCATCCAACCTGTTTCATTTACTACAAGGTGACATTGAGGTATTCCACAAATAAATCCTCCCTCAAATTGAAAGTCTTACAGTGTACGATGCACTACATTGCAATGAAGAAGATACCATAACTGCTTTGATGTAATGGTAAACACATAAAACGCATGTGTTCAAGAAACTGATGAGGAGTTTGGCAGTTACTCCATCATAAACTGATGGCTATCCCATCTGCCTTATTACAAGTTGCATAAGATAGAGGACCTCATTACGAGGCTGGTGCACTTCAGACCGCCAGCCTCGCAGTGGCGGTCAGGACCACTGCTGCTGTGGCGATCCGACTGGCACATGAAGACCCTTGTGGTCCGACCACCAGGGTTCTGCCAGCACCTCCAGGATTGAGGATCCAAACAGCCTGGTGGTGGAGTTCATAATCTGCCAGGGTAGCGCTGCATGCAGCGCTGCTCTGTGGATTCCATCCTCGTTCCCCGCCAGTCTTTTCATAGTGGTTTCACTGCCATGAAAAGGCTGGCAGAGAACAGGTGCAGGGTACTTCAGGGGGCCCCCTGCACTGTCCATGCCTTTGGCATGGGCACCGCAAGGGTCCTCCTGCACAGCACTGTTTCAATGGAAGGACACCTAAATAACATGTGAATAGATAACTGCACCTATAATATAGTTGACTGTCTTAGCAACATCTTTGAGGGTATTAGGTGATATACAAGAGAGTACGACAAATCATTCTTGCATTTTTGTTTTCATTACAGATGAGTTTAAACAATTTAAAAAGGTTTCCTCAGGATAAAGGGATCATAAATGTCAGAAATGCATTGCATATTGACCGATTGTATATTGATTCTGTGAAAATTCCATTTTGATTTTTGATTTCCATACAGAAATTAGAAAGAAATTGCACTCCATATTAAGTGAATTGTCTGAAAGCCATATGTTGAAAGAAATTGACAAATGTGTTCTTTAAAAAATTAGCATGTTTTGATTTAGATCAGAAAGCCTTCATTGCATAAGGAAGAACACATTGGCATACAACACTTGCAATAGCACCATCTGCTTGAATACTATTGACTGGGTGTTAACTGTAAATATTTGTTTTTTAACCTGGAATTTTGAAATGAATTTAACAAGTCACCTTAGATACGCTTTAACCCTGCTGATGCTAGGCTTCCACCCCATCTCCCCCCGCCACACACATACACACACAAACACACCAACACACCAGTGCTAAGCCTTATGTTGGCTTTTTGGGATAATTTGTACTTAGGCATCCATACCTTTCTTCCACATAGGCTATCCATGTCAAATTTCTGTTCTTTTTTACCAACATCCTGGGAATTGTACGGGTTCCCAGGGCTTGTGGATTCCCCTGGATGGGACAAAGACATTTGCAAAAATATACCTACATTTTGTTTTCTTTGGGAAAAATGAGAAAAAAACTGCTGCAGAAGAAGAGTCTCTTTTTCTCATGGAAGGGCAATCAATAAAAGGTGTGCAGTGCTAAAATCACCATCTTGAGACTTGAATCAAAAAACATTTTTTTACCACATTTTGGGAAAGTTACTGGGAGATAGATAATTTTTTCTATTTGTGTGCTTCCAACCAGTTTGTGATGGAAACAGATATGAAATCCATGGTGGATCCCAGAAAGCTATACATTTCCGAAAACTAGACAAACATCTGAATTCAGGAAGGGTTCATTTGTGTGGATCCTTCAAGGTTTTCACAAAAAACAAGTTATAAAATAAAATAGGTTGAAAATTAGTGGGAAAAACCTGCATTTGTAACAACATTTTCCTTTGTAATTTCTCGTTACCTTGGCCAATTTACTAAAGCAATACGCTATTACATCTGATAGACCCTCCTGGTTGCGGGAATATACAGGGTTTGTGGATATTGCAGGAACTCAAGGTACCCAGAGCCAATAACTGAGCTGCACCTTGCAATGGTTTTTCACTGTGTGCTAGGTTTAGAGCACTTTATATGGTAAAATGTAATGAGTGAAACATAGGTATCAAGGAAACCTATGTATTTCCAGACTGGGCATAAGAAATGGAGTTTAGAAGAAGTGGTTGTTTACACATCTACAAACTTGTGGGTACCCATACTGGCATGCATATTAGAGGGCATTTCTTAATAACTCTTTCTCTCTTACTCTTACTCTTACTCTTACTCTCTGTTCCCCTAAGTCTCCTAATAAAAATGGAATCCAACTTGTGTGGGTAGGGCTATTTTCCCATGACAGGAAAGGCACAGAAGCACTACATGAACACATCACATTTTGTGCCTAACTGTGCATTGTGGCCCTAGCTCAGCTGGCACCTAGGGACACCTAGCAAACCTGTACATCCTTGAAAACCAAACATCAAGAGGAATCCAGAATGGGGGTGACTTGTGTGGCTTTCACAAGGTTGTTTTATCCAGAATCCCTTGCAAACCTCAAACTTTATCTACAAAAACACATTTTCCTCATATTTCTGTGATGGAAAGTTCTGGAATCTGTGGGCAGCCACAAACATCCTACCACCCAGCATCCCCCTAAGTCTTCTGATAAAAATGATACCTCACTTGTGTGAGTAGGCCTAGTGCCCGGGAAGGAAATGCCTAAAACTCAACATGGATACATCACATTTTTCCACTGAAAACTGACCCTGTTTTGGCAATGTGCCTAGCTCTGTTTTTTGTCACTAGCTCAGCCGGCACCTACGGAAACTTAACAAACCTGTGCATTCTTGAAAACTAGACACCCAGGGGGAATCCAGGATGGTGTGACTTGCATGGCTCTCACCAGTTTGTTTTACCAAGAATCCATTGCAAACCTTACACTTTGATTAAAATATATTTTCCTCACATTTCTGTCATGGAAAGTTCTGGAATCTGTGGGGAGCCACAAAGGTCCTTCCACCCAACATTCTTTTAAGTCTACTGATAAAAATAGCACCTCATTTGTGTGGGTGAGCCTACTGCCCGCAATAGGCAAAGGCGCTAAACACAACGCAGACACTTCACATTTTTCCTGTGGAACATGATGTGTTTTTTGCAATGCGGGCAGCTGTGGCTATTCCGCCCCAGCTCAGACGGCACCTAGATAAACCTACCAAACCAGCACATTTCTGAAAACTAGATAGTTGGCGGAAGTCTAGGAATGTGTACCTTGCATGGATTCCCCAACATTTTCTTACCCTGAATCCCCTGCAACTTCAAACTTAACAGAAAAATGTCACATTTTTGTCAATTTGCTGTGGGGGAAAGTTGTAGGATCACCGGACCAGCACAAATTTCTTACCACCCAGTGTTCCCCCAGGTCTCACAATAAAAAAGGCAACTCACTTTTATGGATGGGCCAAGTGACTGCAACAGGGTAGGCCCCAAAACATATTGTGGCAATAATGATAACTGCATTAGGTGTATTAATTAGTCCTGGGGCCAGCAACCATGTAGGAAAATGTATCAAACCCAGACATTTCTTTGAAGTGGACATTCAGGGGAGTCCACAGAGGTGTCACTTGTGTGGATCTCCCAACTGTTTCTTAACCTAGAATACCCTGCAAAAATGAAACAATTAATTAAAAACAGCAATTTGCCTCTGTGATGTAAACTACAGGAATGTGCAGAGATCCACAAACTTCCTACCCCCCAGTGTTCTCCCACTTGTCCCGATAATAACACTTCCCCACTTGTGTGCCTGGGGCTAGTGCCCATGACAAGAATGTATCACAAAAGAGTCAACAGTAGCTCTTGCATGGGGACTACTGATGACCATGGTGTGAACAATTCCTAAAGAGTATTTAAAAAATAATGAATTTAAAAATTCAAATAAAATGTACACAGATATTAAAGTAAAACATCAAGAGATTAGCTTGACTTTTCAATTTACTTATCATGAACACAAGATATAGAGAACAAAAATTAAGTTTTTATAATTAAAACAACATCCAAAACAACAAAAACACTATTAACCTTCATATATAGAAATGTAAAAGTATACATTTTACTAAATAAAATGTAAAAATTAAATTGACAATAATAAAAAGAAATTACACAAACGTACTTTTAAAATTTCCCTGCCCTTTCCCCTATTAACTCAACATCCAGGTACTAGAAAACATATTAAACCTATATTTGTATATTAAAATGTTACAATAAATACAATTAAAAAGTACAATAAAACTTACAACAATCATATATATATATATATATATATATATATATCACTCAACGTTGCCAGACATCCGAGGCTGCTAATTCAGAAGCGGTCCGGGCCATCCACCAATTATTTCAAAATACTCCTGGTACCATACAGAAAGTTCCCGGACACCAGATGAAAGTCCAAAATCCTTTATTCACCAATACTTCCTCCTAGTACAATGCATTTCAGACGTAGCCTTGCTCACATCATCAAGGCTACGGCTGAAACGCATTGTACTGGGAGGAAGTATTGGTGAATAAAGGATTTTGGACTTCCATCTGGTGTCCGGGAACTTTCTGTATGGTACCAGGAGTATTTTTAAATATATATATATATATATATATATATATATATATATATATATATATACACATATATATCAATCAAATACACCAATTTCCTAAGAATAGGAAAATGAATCCAGACACCATGGCAATCCAATCTTATTTAAATAAGATCAGATTGCCATGGTGTCCGGATTCATTTTCCTATTCTTAGGAAATTTGTGTATTTGAGATAATTGGGTTTCCGGGACCCGTACTGGACCGCTCAAGAATCCGCCTCGGGATTTTACCTGAACGGAGTTTGTTCACCTGTATATGTATATATATATATATATATATATATATATATATATATAAACATCAAACTATTATAAAATTAAATAGATCAAAAATCCAAATTACATCAATTATTTAACAAAAATATCATAAAAACAACATTATGTACAATGATATTTTAGCAAATGATATATTTTTCAATGATATTAAAAACAAGACCAACAAGCATTTGCAATGCAATAGGTCTAACATTTGCTTGAGTTAGAGCTATTGGCGTTGTTATTTGATAACTGGATCTTTCTTGCAACATAAATTGGTCAACCATGCTTAATAATTTTGTCTTTTCCTGCCACCTAATTCCAGTGGCACTGCATATAACTAAAGCACTCTTCCATGTACCTTCTTCCTCTTTCTGCAGCAAAAAATGAAAATATTGCCATTTAACATCCGCATATAAATCTGCCATGCTAATTCCAATTAAATACCACTTTCCCCATCCCACTATCAGAGTTGTTAGTTTGCCGACACAATTTCCAAAATGGATTAATACTAATAAGATGGCCCAAAAAATAAATATTGGTAAATGCACACAGAAATGTGAAAAAAATGCATAAAACCGGGAGCCCCATTTATAATCAGGTCTGGAGAGCTTTGTACATATATGACTTTCCTCGTTGTATGTAAATTGGTGATCAGACATATTTATAGCCCTTTCGTGTCAACATGTGCCTCTAGTCAACATCCTTATCAATCCGACAGGTATCTGTATGTAAAACGTGCTCTAAACAGCATCCCAGCAGAAGTTGTGCAGCTGAAAACAAGACAAGAAAAGATAGTTTTGTGGGTTGAGGATCTCCTTCAAGGTTTTTATCTGTGCACAGCTGGCTGTAAGTGTCATTTTTTCATAGTGGATAAAACAATGCAGCTCTTTCACCTGCCATTTAAGGAGCAATAAATAATTCCTGTTTGCTGAGTAAGCCCTTCATAAGTAGTGACAATGAGTGCTCCAAAAGGTTGCCAGACACAGATCTTATCATAGCACCAAATATTTAAGTGTGGAGCAGGGGTCCAAGCAGGGATAGAGGGGACATCACACCGACTGGAAGCAGCAAAGTGTACAGGAAGGAGTAAACATTTACATTGTTTGCGCTTTGAGAAGTCTCCAGGTGTTGATAATTAATGAAGATTCCTGAACTTGTAATTGCAATTTCCATCAGACCATTTCGGCAATTTCAGTTCCATCACATCCAACACTATCTAGTTACGGGCTCATCAGCCAGTCACACCTTGGTTAAAGTGACACAGTGTGCAGGGCTAGAATTCAGTTAAATGTGAACTGGTAGATTTTCAAGGCGTCTTCTTAAATGTTCACAAACGTAAAGAAACTAAGGCTATGACACCTCAACACTGCCAAAGTATTATAAATAAGCAATACAACAATGAGGCTGGGACGCAGTAATTATCAGAACAACTTGCGTCACAATATACCAACTCTGCCTAAACAGTCCTTTTGCTATTTAATATCCTAGTTTTAGCTTAATATAAAATATTAGGCACTGGAATAAAGAGAACACAATATTAAAAAAGCTTAGCTATGCAGGAAAAGCATTTGTATATAAACAAGTTAAGAGTAAGTGGAAACAAAGCATATTTCTTAATGGGAGTGTAATGTTGCCTTCTCCAGGCCCTGGCTCCAAATGCTAGTGTCAGCGGGCAGGCTGCCAGACAAATATCACTGAATGCTGTTGCTGGTTCTGCTGCTACTGCTAGTCTGCTAATGAATGACTAACTCGGGCCAGAGGGGAAATGACATCACAGAGTCAGACCATGGTCTCTCCTACTAGAGCTAAATGTTTATCAGGAAATCCTACACTAAAGTGTGTTTGCATGTTGTAGAAAGGGTGCACATGACGGCCATGCTCAGTATGGCTACTTTGTGAGTAAACCAGTGCTTACGAAATCCCATGAGGAAAACACGTGCCTGAACAGCTTCTTCAAAACAACGACTACACTCCCCCTATTTCCCAGGGAGCTGCTTGCAAATATTTACAACATGGCATAAAATAGAAGTAAATGCCTGTTGCTTTCTGCTGTTAACGTGTTATGAAAGAGCTATGAAAAATAGGCTACATCATTTAAATGTCAATAACACGAAGGACTGGCTTGTAATGGATGCTCGCAAATTCTTTGGATGGAAGCACATTTTAAATGTTCTTTCAAGAAGCAATTACACACAAATGTAAATAAAAACAAAACCAGCCCAGTGAAGTACATTAGTGCCCTCGCCAACTGCCAGCACGTAAATGTCACCGCGTTCCCACAATCAAAGAAAAAACAAAGGAGGTACAAACTAATAAGCCCTTCCTTTGAATGCACAGCAAATGTGAGGAGATACGAACAAAATTTATGGCCCTGTTTACAGCGGAGCTCGGTAAACCATGAGCCCTTGAATCCTCATCTTAATAGATTCCAGATTAAAGAAAAAAGACGGGACTTGTGTTTTACAGTGACCTTTATAAACTAGGCACAACAAACAGAATCATGTTTAAAGAAGAGAAAGAGTAATAGAGAGCTGCCTGTGGAAAAGCCCCCTACTGCTGTTGAATTTGTTTGCAGAGGGAGCTGGTGTGGAGGAGGGGCTGATTATACACCCGCAGTGTAAGACAAACAAGCCAATACTGAAAGAAAAAGTCCCCTTCAGAAGAGATAAACAGGACATAGCGTAAATACACAGTACTTTGTACTGCTCCCAAAGTGAAAAAAGGCAGGACAAAAAGGCAGAACTGACCACTAGCAAGCAAGGATTTTTGAAGGACACTGCAACTAACAAATGAAAACACTGGAGCTCACAGTATAGTATACTTAAAAGTACACAGCAGGCCAAACGCTAACGCTCGACCTAAAAACGATATACTTACCATCTCTGTTTACTTCCACAATATTTTAACATCATGATATTCCTGCAATAATATTTATGTATCACAATATTGTTTTTCAATATTCTGTACTCCACTGTGTAACTGTGTTGGGGTCCCTATGCAAAGCCTCATTCATAACTAATCATTTAATTGCTGGTAATATATTAGGAATCCTGTCTATTCGTGGACAAATGGGAATTGGATTATTTTGGAGAAATATATTTTTCATCAAGAGCAATATTTTGGCAACTGTGCCTTCTTTGCTCTCAGTATAGCCATGGTTCTCCCTGCCACTTCTCTTGTTTTGCTCAGTTTTCTTAATCCTAATTTGGTATGCAGCAGGTATCTCATCCTATTTATCTATTTCAATATAACTTGCTTGTGTCATTATATTTGTATTGCAAATTCTCCAAGTGCATTTTTTACAGAACTTCCTCACATGTGGTAAGTTCAACTTTCTAAATAGGAACGACAATCATCAAAGACTGGTTCAATTAAAGCAGCAATAGGAGTGGGTCTGGATAAGCCCTTGTTAAACAGTAATTAAAGAGGCCTTGAAGAAACACAATCTGTAAAATGTTTGTAAGTGTATCTATTAATATTGCTTGCATAAACTTAATTGCTCATTCACTCCCTAAGGTATCCTCTACCTGGACTAACACATGAAGTATATAGAAGAAGCACTTAGGGATAAGTAAGGCCTAACACATTGAGCGCTATCGAGAACAAATGAACTCAGTTATCAAAATCCTCGGAGACAATAATGTATTCTGACAACAAGCAACCCTATGGTATCAAGCTCCAAATTTCAGTAACATAAGCTGCTCCACTCCCCAAAATCTAAAGTAGATTCCTCGTGGGTTACTTTTCACTACATCCATGGTGTAACTATGAATCTCTTATGTGATTATCTCTTTATTTGTAGAGCTCAGGTTGCAGTTCCAGTTGAGTGATTGTGCAGTATTGTTGAAGATTCTATGGCGAGTCAAGGAGCTGAGTGTGGTCAATCAAGAAGGTCATTAGCCTAGTTTTAGGCACAAAAGACCATGCAGTAATTTTTGATTATGTTGATTTGTTAAGAACAGTACTTGAAATTTGCTATTGGCCAAAAGGATACCTAACTTAGTGCCTTTCACTTATGATTGAAATAGAATAGAGTAGGCTGGATGAACTGTGAGAATGTATATGATTTGTGTTGTGTAGTTGTGTGCTGTTTGTGTTCTATTAATGAACTCAAATTAATGTTTTTTCTTACATACGTTAACCTTTTAACTACTTTGGTATAAATCTGGTTTGTATTTAAATACAAATAATGCACAAACAAGCTTGATTGATAGATGGATTAATGTTGCCATGTTTTATGTCATATACCAGTTCCTAAATCTTCAAACCCACAATAGTCAGTGTGTTTAGGAAATGAAAGAATACAATAACAGTATGATTTTGGTCAACATTTCAGATGTAGAAAATATGAGCTGAGCATGTTAGGCTCAATGAACACAGGTAGTATAATGTATGTGTAGTGTTTCAACAAGTGTAGTGAACTGCTTGGTCTCTTTGTCTTCCTTCTGCGGCATCCTTTCTGCCTAATGCTACTTCTTCTTCTTGCTGTTGCATTCCACAGTTATAAAAATCCCACACAGGTGATTTGAAAACCAATATTAATGACAAGTGTCAGGTTTTTTTATGGACAGAGAAATGCATATGTGTTCTTCCTCTTTAAGGTCCAGATGTAACAAACAGTTTGCACAAAACCCCTTTTTGCGATTCGGTAACCTGGTTTGCGAGTCGCAATTAGGAAGGGGAGTCCCCTTCCTAATTGCGAATCGCAGTGCAATGCCAGATTGCTTTGTGACCGTGAACGCGGTCGCAAAGCAATCGCAGTTAGCACCCATTTCAAATGGGTGCTAACCCATTCGCAAAAGGGAAGGGGTTCCCAGGGGACCCCTTCCCCTTTATGAATGGCATTAAAAACATTTTTCCAGAGGATCTATGGACCACTGCCGAAAACGTTTCATTTTTTAGTTTTGTAATGCATCTCGTTTTCCTTTAAGGAAAATGGGCTGCATTACAAAAAAAAAACTGCTTTTTTTAAAAGCAGTCACAGACATGGTGGTCTGCTGTCTCCAACAGGCCACCATCCCTGTGAGTGCCGCTAGTCTCAAGGGGGGTCACAAATTGCGAACTGTCTCATTAATATTAATGAGGTGGGCCTTTGCGACCCCCTTGCGAGTTGCAGATGGAATCAGGGACACCATGCTACATTCTGAATTGCGACTCGCAAATTGTGAGTCGCTCTGACTCGCGATTTGCGGGTCGCAATTCAGGGTCTACCTACATCTGGCCCTAAGTTCTTTTTTAAATTCCTATTTTTATATAGAGACACTCGAAGATGCCTGCCCCTGAGGAAACAAACACAGTTTCCCATTCACCAAAAATGACACCTTATAACTCTGGCAATTGAACTCCCCTTTTCCTTCAATCAATACATAAACAGTATCCACCACAATGTAGTCTTTTAAGGAATGTACCATCATATCATAAAGAGTTTCCATCTGAGTATTGTCAAAACGCAATGTGCTTTATGAATATCCTGGTTTTCAGAATCTTCTTACCACACATTTTTAGGTCGAGTCTAGACAGTGGGTGCGCTGTTGCTTAGCAACCTGTTGTATATGGATTGTGGAGTTATACTCCACCGTTTGCTTGGCATTGCTTTTTATTTGTCTATGCCAGTGTCCTTCAGAAATCCTTGCTTGCTACTGGGCAATCCTTCCTCTTTTCCCTCCTTTGTGTTTCTGCTTTCCTGGCTGTCTCTTTACGCTTTCAGTATTTATATGTTCCCCTGGGGACTACTTCCTTTTTTCTTACCTGTTCATGTTTACTGGCATAAACGTACTCCTCCCTTGACATCTGACCCATCCTCTCATCCCTCCCACAACACTGCTTAGTGTCTTTCCCAGCTAATGTAAACATTAAAGCAGCAGCAGTATCTCTAACAGCCCTGAAGTTCAGCCTCAGCACGGGGGCCATCAGCCCACGGCCCCCATCAATGTGTTACGGATTTCAAGCACCATATAGTCCTCTTTCTGTGTCTAGGCCTATGCTGGCTGCAGGGACACACAAATCTGCTGCGGGATGTTTCTTATCCACCTCCTTTGCAGTACTGCCACAGTCCTTTGCTGTTTTCTCTGCCCAGTGGTGCTCTGATAGCTGGGCTTCGGTTGCGGGCCATGCTGTGTCAGAGAAAGTAATGAGCCACAGAACCCCGGGGTCTATATAAACACTATGCCCCAAAATGTGGCCATTATTCACTTTCATTGCAGCCATGGCATTTCAAAAACAAGTCTAATTGCTGTTCAATGGCATTGTTAAAATGAAATTTGCTGGGACTTCCACGGCCGCATCCTTTGCTATGTCTTAGTGATTACCCTGTAAGGCATTACATGAGCTATGCTGATGTTCTGGAAGAGTATTTGCCAGTGTGCGGCGTCTGAACACCTGCAGCGAGAAGCATACGCTCATACGCTGCACCCACTGTGAAAAGGAGAGACGTTTCTAAAATTAATAACAGGACCATCTGCATTTTACCTACAAGTGATAGGTGTCCGTCTTTATCTTTTAATACTTTTAATACCCCTGTACTTCTTTCATTTTTAAAGACTCCTTTCCAAAGCTTTAAGAAATTGGCTGGGCAGGAGCCAAGCACAACACAGCACATTAAGTGGTAAAGTAGAGGCAGGGAGGGCGGTGCTCAAACAGAGGTTGGATCATGTACCTTACTTGAGGAACTACTAATCTAAACTACGCTGCATGTCACTTAAGTGCATTGTGTTTTATTTCTCATCATTTCAATTTCCCCCTTTTCTCTTCTGAGTGTCAAAGGCCCCTGAAAGCCCTACACACTAGCCCTGTATGCACTAGGCGCTACAGCATACACACACCAGTTGGATTCTACATGTGCACATTTTTGTTTCTTTCAAAAAGAAATACTTTCTAGCTTCAGTATATAACCTAAAGACTGAGTACAGGCACATTTTATTGTTATTCAGAGATGCTCCCAGCCAACACTCTCCTGAAGCACTTCTCCGCATTTCCTTGACGATGACGCCTTCGACCAGGGAGCCTGCACCTAAGTCCAGGAAGGCCATTGATGAGTGTGTGTGTGTGCGTTGTTGAGCTCGTGTTGTGCACCGGTGGTATAGAGCCTTGGGGCTTTGAGCCCACTTCGAACCCACTGTTACCATTACCGACCCTCACTGACACCCAAGTCAGACTCAGACAGGACAGTGCTTCTTTTTGCATTGGGCAGCTCTTTTGTTACATCCTAATTGCCCTGTGCTATTCTCTGTGATTAGCTCCCTCATTGGCACCCGGAGGCAATAATGTAACACCATTGAAGAGTTTGAACGGACTCCCATCTGCTGCAAGGCTGTTGGATGAAAGGTGATCTTTTACTACGAATCTGCTGTGAGGCACAGAGACCCGGCGTAGTGGGGTACAGATGCTGTAGGCATAGAGGCCTCAGCAAAAGGCGAGTCACCGTACCCACGGAAGTGGCTCAGCTCCCCTGTGAACAGGTGGATTATATATATTTTATTTAGCTTCTGTGGCTTAAGTAGGGTGTATTCTTAAGTAACATAGGAGGGATAAAGGGCCAGTAGGATAGCTGGAAATAAGGAGTGGAAAAGCCGAAAAGCACACTGTAAGCAAAAAACCCTCAAATGTTGTTTAGACAGAGGATGGCCAGATAGTAGGAAGTGACTCTATTATTTTGGATTCTTTACAGAATCGGGATCTATCATCAGGGGAAAGGGATGGGTAAGAATGTAGGGGGGATCCTCTTACCGGAATCTAGGTTATCGTCATCTCCCCGCTTCTTCCTCCTAGTGGAGAATAATTACATGATGGATGAAAAATCCCCATTTTATGCTACAATCGAGAAGGGGGGTTAGAAGAGAAAGGTTGGGATGCCCCCGGAGTAGACACTTCATCCCCCATCACAAGGCAGTCCGGATTAGGTATAGATACTACTGCAACATTATCAGCGTCTCTATTAAAGGTTATGTTCCTAAAAAAGCTTACAATTAGCCTGGATAAGATGAAATGGTTATAAATATCTGGGTATGTGGTTTGACTTTGAATTAATTAAGATGGCGAGATATATCAAGTCACTAAAATCGACTGCATTAACATCGGTTTGGGGATTAAAGCAGTTTAGTCGGAAGTATGGAGATCGGTCTCTTCATCCCATACTTTTCACCTTTAATGCCATGGTTCTGTCTCAATTTCAATATTGGGTGGAAGTTTTAACTATCAATGGGAAGTCGAATTGGAATGCAGAAGAGGGCAAATGTGTGAAATGACTGCTCGCACCCCCCTTCTCAAGTATGATCCAGGCTGTAAGGGCTGAGTGTCAAATGACGACGTGGAGTTACTTGGGAATGCAAGCCGCGTTGAAATTTTAGTTGAGTCTGTCTGAAGAGGGGATCCCCAAAATTGCGTGCTTCTGAAAAAGGGAAATAAGGACAAGTGATCTCAATTGGACCTCCCAAGAGAGAGGTAGGCTAGAGAAGATCTGTGTTATTTGGGTTTAGCCGCCAATCAATAGCGCCGAGAACAACAGGTCTCTAAGCAGCAGCTGCGTGCCATCGCGAATAAAAGTGCCAGAGAAGAGGGTTTATGTTATCTGGAGGGTGAAATATCTACCCAGCTAATGGTGCATGGTTGGAGAAATGAGGATATGTTTCCCTACATAGAGGCTTTGCCTAATCCCAAGATAAGGAATGCAGTGGTAAAATTTAGGGTAGGGTGAAACCTGTGCTATATGTAGTTGAAAACAAGAGCCATAATGAGGGATGATCTGGGCCTATATACCTGTGGCCTAAAAGTAAAATGCAGCTATCTAACATATTTTATTGGATTGTTTGTGGTTCTTAGATGAATGGAAAACTTTTTTAGAGCCAATTTTTAGGGAATATAATATCATTAACTGGGATCAGGCTCTCAACCTGTTGGTAGATATGAGACTCTTGAATGTGAGGTAGGTCGTTCCCCACTTTGCCCTCCGCGCCACGACCTTTTGCCGTTCACTCTTTGCTTCTTTCCCTGCTGCTGCGTCCCCTGTGGACCCTCCCGCCTCCCCCCTCGTTCTCTCACCGTTTTTCTTCCCTTTTCCCCGCCGCTGCATCCCCTGCGGCCCCTAACCGCCTCCCCCTCGTTCTCTCACCGTTTTCTTCCCTTTTTTCCACCGCTGAGTCCCCTGCGACCCCTCCCGCCTCCCCCCTCGTTCTCTCACCGTTTTTCTTCCCTTTTCCCCGCCGCTGCGTCCCCTGCAGCCCCTCCCGCCTCCCCTCTCGTTCTCTCACCAGTTTTCTTCCCTTTTTCCCGCCGCTGCGTCCCCTGCGGCCGCTCCCACCTCCCCCCTTGTTCTCTCACCATTTTTCTTCCCTTTTTCCCGCTGCTGCGTCCCCTGCGTCCCCACCCCCCAGCTCTCTCATAGGACGAACCCTCCCACCTCCCAGCTGCCACTCCCACCCTCCCCTCCTCTTATGGCAGCCGCGGCGCGCTAGCAGGGAGCAACCTTTGACCCTGCTTGCAGGTAGGTCGCTCCCCGCTTTGCCCTCCGCGCCACAACCTTTTGCCATTCTCTCTTTGCTTCTTTCCCCACAGCTGCATCCCCTGCAGCCCCTAACCGCCTCCCCCTCGTTCTCTCACCGTTTTCTTCCCTTTTTTCCACCGCTGAGTCCCCTGCGACCCCTCCCGCCTCCCCCCTCGTTCTCTCACCGTTTTTCTTCCCTTTTCCCCGCCGCTGCGTCCCCTGCAGCCCCTCCCACCTCCCCTCTCGTTCTCTCACCAGTTTTCTTCCCTTTTTCCCGCCGCTGCGTCCCCTGCGGCCGCTCCCACCTCCCCCCTTGTTCTCTCACCATTTTTCTTCCCTTTTTCCCGCTGCTGCGTCCCCTGCGGCCCCACCCCCCAGCCCTCTCATAGGACGAACCCTCCCACCTCCCAGCTGCCACTCCCACCCTCCCCTCCTCTTATGGCAGCCGCGGCGCGCTAGCAGGGAGCAACCTTTGACCCTGCTTGCAGGTAGGTCGCTCCCCGCTTTGCCCTCCGCGCCACAACCTTTTGCCATTCACTCTTTGCTTCTTTCCCCACAGCTGCATCCCCTGCAGCCCCCCCCGCCTCCCCCCTCGTTCTCTCACTGTTTTTCTTCCCTTTTCCCCGTCGCTGCGTCCCCTGCGGCCCCTAACCGCCTCCCCCCTCGTTCTCTCACCGTTTTTCTTCCCTTTTTCCCGCCACTGCGTCCCCTGCTGCCCCACCCCCAGCCCTCTCATAGGACGAACCCTCCCACCTCCCAACTGCCACTCCTACCCTCCCCTCCTCTTATGGCAGCCGTGGCGCGCCAAAGGCAAGCCCGTCTGCGCCCATCCGCGCCTGGACCGCGCCCAGCGCTGCCCTCCCTGGTCCGGGAGACCCCTGCGCCTCCAGTCGCCGCTACACGGCCATCCAACTCAACACCCTCAACCCCGGCCACACCACAGCATGCTCCCAGTCCTCACCACGGAACACTCACGGACCCTTCGCATGCCGCGCCTGCAAATTCACCTGCGACAGAACAAGGAAACCTACAAAGACCAGAACAAACCACCTCCACTGCATACTCCTCAATACCCACTCCGCACGCAAGCACGCCATCGAGCTCTGGGACCTGCTCGACTCCACCGCCCCAGACGTAGCCTTCCTGACCGAAACCTGGTGGAACGACTCCTCAGCACCTGACATCGCAATAGCCATCCTGGACGGCTACAAGATCATCCGTAGGGACCGCAACAATGGAATAGGAGGAGGCATAGCCATCACCCACAAATCCTCCCTCAAGGTCGACACCCACACTGACGACTCTCTCAAGACTGCCGAACACCTACACTTCAGCATCCACACCGACCCCAACACCACTCTCAGAGGAACGCTCATCTACAGACCACCCGGACCACGAGCACCATTCAGCGAATCCCTCGCCGACCTCACCAGCACCCACGCACTCACCTCAACGGACTACATCCTCCTCAGGGACCTAAATTTCCACCTGGAGAACAACAACGACACCAACTCCACTACTCTGATCGACAACCTCACCAACCACGGCCTCAGACAACTCGTCAACACACCAACCCACATCGCCGGCCACACGCTTGATCCCATCTTCTCCTCAAGCGCCCACGTCACCTTCAACCATACCACCGTACTGCACTGGACCGACCACCACTGCATACACTTCACCTACAAGAAACGTACCGAGCACCATCACACCCAACAACCACCCCGCCGATGCTGGAACAAAGTTACAGAAGACCAGCTTACCAACGCCCTCGCCCAGAACCTACCCCCGACTCCACCGACCCAGACACCGCCGCCAACAACCTCACCCTGTGGATTAACGACTGCGCCAACACCCTTGCACCACTCAAAAAACCCACTGACAACCAAGCCAGAAGAAAAGCCACCTGGTTCACCAACGAGCTCCTGAATTCCAAACGCGACTGTCGGAAGCTAAAAAAGGAATGGCTCCTCAAACGCACACCTGACAGCCTCACAGCCCACAAGGATGCCACCCGCAAGCACCACCAACTCATCAGACAAGCCAAATGATCCCACTTCAAAAACCGCTTGGACAACAACGCACACGACAGCAAAGAGCTCTTCAGCATTGTGAAAGAACTCTCCATCCCCAGCGCCAACATGAACAATATCCATCCATCCCAAGAACTCTGCAACGCTCTGTCCACCTTCTTCCACCGGAAGATCACCGACATCCACAACAGTTTTGATGCAACTCCCACGCCAGACCCCACCCCCGAACACTCCACCTGTGCAAACCACCTGACCTCCTGGACCAACGTGAACGACACAGGGACACGCAAGATCATGAACTCCATCCACTCAGGATCTCCGTCAGACCCCTGCCCCCACCACGTATACAACAAAGCCGACTCCACCATCGCCCCCCAACTACGGAAGGTCATCAACATCTCCTTGGAAACAGCGATATTCCCTGAAAAATGGAAACACGCCGAAATCCGCACCCTCCTCAAGAAGCCCAAAGCAGACCCCAACGACCTCAAGAACTTCCGACCCATCTCCCTGCTCCCCTTTCCAGCAAAGGTGATTGAAAAAATCGTCAACTCACAATAAACCAGCCACCTCGAAGACAACGACATCCTAGACCCCTCCCAGTCTGGCTTCAGATGAAACCACAGCACCGAAACCGTCCTTTTCGCCGCCACAGACAACATCAGATGCCAAATGGACAACGGCGAAACATCAGCCCTCATCCTCCTGGACCTATCTGCCGCCTTCGACACAGTCTGCCACCGCCCCCTGGAATCACGCCTCCACGAAACCGGAATTCAAGGAAAAGCCCTCGACTGGATTGTCTCATTCCTCTCCGACAGAACCCATAGACTCCGCCTCCCCCCCTTCCGCTCCGAAGCCACCAACATCATCTGCGGCGTCCCCCAAGGCTTATCCCTCAGCCTGACGCTGTTCAACATCTACATGGCCCTCCTCGCACAAGTGGTCCAACAACACAACCTCAACATTTTCACCTACGCCGACGACACCCAGCTCATCCTCTCACTCACCAAAGACCCGCGCACCGCCAAAACCAACCTCCATGAGGGAATGAAATCCATTGCTGAATGGATGAGAAACAGCCGTCTGAAACTGAACTCGGACAAGACGGAGGTCCTCCTCCTCAGATCCACCCCCTCCGCCTGGGACGACTCCTGGTGGCCCACCGCACTAGGAACCCCACCAACACCGACCGACCAAGCTCACAACCTGGGCTTCATCCTCGACTCCTCTCTCACCTTGTCTAAACAGGTCAACACAGTTTCCTCCTCCTGCTACAACACACTCCGCATGCTCTGCAGAATCTACAAGTGGATCCTGACAGAAACAAGAAGAACAGTGACACAGGCCCTCGTCAGCAGCAGACTGGACTACGGCAACACACTCTACACAGGCATCCCAGCAAAAGACCTACTACGCCTCCAACTACGGCATCCAAAACGCCTCCGCCCGACTGATCCTCAACGTACCCCGCCACAGCCACATCTCCCACCACCTGAGAAACCTTCATTGGCTCCCCGTGGACAAAAGGATCACTTTCAAGCTTCTTACCCACGCAAACAAAGCGCTCCACGACACCGGACCAGCCTACCTAAACAACAGACTCAGCTTCTACACCCCCACCCGTCAGCTCGGCTCCAATAACTCGCCCTCGCTGTCGTCCCCCGCATCCGAAGAAAGACCTCCGGTGGCAGATCCTTCCCATACCTCGCCACCAAAACCTGGAACACCCCCCACCAACCTGCGACAGACTCAAGACCTACTCACCTTCAGAAGACTCCTCAAGACCTGGCTCTTGGACCAGTAACGCAAAACACAAACGCTGTGGGATAGCGTAACTGGATGGACGGAATGCGGAACGAATCAAACATTCACCCCCAGTCACAGATCTGGGTTTAATCCATCCATTATTTTGCTCACCATGCCACCCCAGTTTGAACCCAGCCATATGCAAATCAGTCTTGACCCTGTTCCTCATGGGAACAGTCCAGCCCGAACTGCCAGGCCAGGTTCTCCCTGGACCGGAAACAAGCATCCTGGGACCGGTTTCGGGGTTTCACCCCTCATCAGCCAGGCTAGCTTGAATCCAGTGGCACAGTGAGCCCGGGACCCACGTCTGGGCATACCCGGCGCACTTAGGGCGGCAAAAGCAAAGCAAAACACAAACGCTGTGGGATAGGGTAACTGGATGGACGGAATACGGAACCAATCAAACATTCACCCCCAGTCACAGATCTGGGTTTAATCCATCCATTATTTTGCTCACCATGCCACCCCAGTTTGAACCCAGCCATATGCAAATCAGTCTTGACCCTGTTCCTCATGGGAACAGTCCAGCCCGAACTGCCAGGCCAGGTTCTCCCTGGACCGGAAACAAGCATCCTGGGACCGGTTTCGGGGTTTCACCCCTCATCAGCCAGGCTAGCTTGAATCCAGTGGCACAGTGAGCCCGGGACCCACGTCTGGGCATACCCGGCGCACTTAGGGCGGCAAAAGCAAAGCAAAACACAAACGCTGTGGGATAGCGTAACTGGATGGATGGAATGAGGAACCAATCAAACATTCACCCCCAGTCACAGATCTGGGTTTAATCCATCCATTATTTTGCTCACCATGCCACCCCAGTTTGAACCCAGCCATATGCAAATCAGTCTTGACCCTGTTCCTCATGGGAACAGTCCAGCCCGAACTGCCAGGCCAGGTTCTCCCTGGACCGGAAACAAGCATCCTGGGACCGGTTTCGGGGTTTCACCCCTCATCAGCCAGGCTAGCTTGAATCCAGTGGCACAGTGAGCCCGGGACCCACGTCTGGGCATACCCGGCGCACTTAGGGCGGCAAAAGCAATGCAAAACACAAATGCTGTGGGATAGCGTAACTGGATGGACGGAATGCGGAACCAATCAAACATTCACCCCCAGTCACAGATCTGGGTTTAATCCATCCATTATTTTGCTCACCATGCCACCCCAGTTTGAACCCAGCCATATGCAAATCAGTCTTGACCCTGTTCCTCATGGGAACAGTCCAGCCCGAACTGCCAGGCCAGGTTCTCCCTGGACCGGAAACAAGCATCCTGGGACCGGTTTTGGGGTTTCACCCCTCATCAGCCAGGCTAGCTTGAATCCAGTGGCACAGTGAGCCCGGGACCCACATCTGGGCATACCCGGCGCACTTAGGGAGGCAAAAGCAAAGCAAAACACAAACGCTGTGGGATAGCGTAACTGGATGGACGGAATGCGGAACCAATCAAACATTCACCCCCAGTCACTGATCTGGGTTTAATCCATCCATTATTTTGCTCACCATGCCACCCCAGTTTGAACCCAGCCATATGCAAATCAGTCTTGACCCTGTTCCTCATGGGAACAGTCCAGCTCGAACTGCCAGGCCAGGTTCTCCCTGGACCGGAAACAAGCATCCTGGGACCGGTTTCGGGGTTTCACCCCTCATCAGCCAGGCTAGCTTGAATCCAGTGGCACAGTGAGCCCGGGAACCACGTCTGGGCATACCCGGCGCACTTAGGGCGGCAAAAGCAAAGCAAAACACAAACGCTGTGGGATAGCGTAACTGGATGGACGGAATGCGGAACCAATCAAACATTCACCCCCAGTCACAGATCTGGGTTTAATCCATCCATTATTTTGCTCACCATGCCACCCCAGTTTGAACCCAGCCATATGCAAATCAGTCTTGACCCTGTTCCTCATGGGAACAGTCCAGCCCGAACTGCCAGGCCAGGTTCTGCCTGGACCGGAAACAAGCATCCTGGGACCGGTTTCGGGGTTTCACCCCTCATCAGCCAGGCTAGCTTGAATCCAGTGGCACAGTGAGCCCGGGACCCACGTCTGGGCATACCCGGCGCACTTAGGGCGGCAAAAGCAAAGCAAAACACAAACGCTGTGGGATAGCGTAACTGTAACCAGTAACACCAGCTCCCCCTCCCCCCCCCCCCAGCGCCTTGAAACCCTCACGGGTACGTAGTGCGCTTTATAAATCCAATGATTGATTGATTGATTGATTGACATGTGCCTTAGGCTGATTTTTAAATGAAATACAGGATTCCTTAATGGGGCACTCGGAAGCCTTGAAAGGGGTGAGAGAGCTGGTAGGTGATGTTTAACTAATTCAGTGTTAGCTTTATAAGGATCAAATTGTTTCTAAAAGAAATATGCAAGTGTTATTTCATACGTAAAGCATCTGCATGCCAGAGCACACTGTACTTTTTTGCTATTTTGCACATTGTATGTGGCTCAAAGAAAATGTTTACTGTATTCAGTACTATAGCTGTTAAGAATTAGATCACATGTGGCTGCTTTTGCTCATTTGCTTCAGTTGGGGGATGACATTGTGATATACGTTGTTTTGAACGGTATTTTAGGTGCTTTGAAGATATTGGGGTTTTATCTTTATCGACCTATGTTTATTTCTTTACTGCTGATTTTGTATTAATGTACATTTTGTGTGACTTTTATGGCTCAAGTGAGCCAAATAAAGTATTTTGATGATGATCTTTTTCTGCCTTTCATAATGCTTTACCATGGCCCACTATCTGCAAACATTGCTTACCTCCTGTCCTTTTGTGCGCTAATGGCTTGGTGCAATGGGAATCATTGTTTCACACCACTTTCAATCACACCATCCACTCTCAGCTAGCCCAAAACACCTCACCAGGAATCCTTTTTTATTATATCAAACAGTACATTGAAAACACACTGAGTTTATGGTGGACAATGCACTCTCTGCAGTCCTGCATGCAACAGACTCACCAGATATCATCATCACAGGTAAACGTGATGCTCTCTCTTTGTCACAGGGAATTAGGTTCTGCCTCATTTCCACTCACATCCTGGAGGTCCTGGTCTCCTTAAAATTCATTAAGCAGGGCACCTACCAACCCAGATGAACAGAAGGAGGCATCACCCTCATCATTAGATCAGTTTTGCCTTGCACAGTCCAGCATCAAAACCAATTCAGTTCCTTCAAGCTCCTTTCCTTTGATTTTCTTCTGTGTGTCCCCCTGACAATCACTTTCCATTTGATTTATCAACCACCTGACCCAAGCCTCATCTTCATCTTCAAGATTTCCTTTCCCTTCACTGAAGCATTGAACAGCTACTCAAACAAAAGCTGCATTGACCATCCTACACTCAGATGAAATAGCCACTGAGATATTAAAAGAGACCTTTCCCAAACTAGAGAAGACCAGCATTAAACATCTCATCACACTGCCAACCTCATAGCAAGGGCAGCGTCCTGTACTTCATCAGCTTATCACTAACCAGTCTCATCTGCTACACAGTGGACTGGAGTGACCATGCAGCCATCACTTTTTATTTGTTCCACTACTGACCTTTCTTCACCACATAACCACTAATCAACACTTTAAACATTTCAAAAACGTTCCCATCAGTGCACTCCATGAGCAACTGTCCTTTCTTACAGGCATATCAGACCCTCATACCAACATGAACTTCATGCTCTCTGACATTAACTTCACCCCCTATATGTTACCACTAACACCTACACTATTCGCAAATCTTGTAATTGAATACCCAATGTCACTACTCTAAAGTACACACAAGAACCCACAGACACCAAATGATAACATGACGGCAGAATAAGCAACATGAAATACTTTGTGACACTGAGAACTAAGACCAGGGGGCATATTTATAAAATAATGGCGCAGACTGGAGCCACACGCCATCTTGCAGCATGAGCTGCACTGTTAGGAAAGTGCAGGGATGCATCATATTCACAGCAATACGACACATCCCTGTACTTTCCTCAGTACTGCTGCACAATTGGCACCATTGCACCAATGCACGTGCCCTTGCACCATGGTGCAAGGGTGTCTGCATTGCAGGGATGATTGTTTATGTGAAGGAAGGGGCATCTTCCTGCACATAAACAATTATTAATGGCCTTTTCCTCCTTTGTGTGCTGCAGAATGTCTGTCTGGTCATACCGACTGACCTGGCTGCAGCCTGTGACACTTTGAATCATCAAGCCCTGCACACCATGAGAATGCGATACAACAGCTTTACTCTGCAGTGTTTCCTCTACCTCAGTATAAGCTCAGTTGCATTACATACTCCAGGTCCAACCTTGACCCTGTAATGTTCATCATGATCTGCAATGAGTGTGGGCCTCATTATGAGATTGGTGGTCCGTGCACCACCATAGTGGTGGTGGTGGTCTGACCACCTTCAGCTTAGTGGTCGGAGCACTGAATTATGATACTGGTGGGCCTATGGAGGACAGACTACTGCGGTTCTGCCATCACCACCAGGCATCCACTTCACCTACAAGAAACGTACCGAGCACCATCACACCCAACAACCACCCCGCCGATGCTGGAGCAAAGTTACAGAAGACCAGCTTACCAACGCCCTCGTCCAGAACCCACCCCCTGACTCCACCGACCCAGACACCGCCGCCAACAACCTCACCCTGTGGATCAACGACTGCGCCAACACCCTCGCACCACTCAAAAAACCCACTGACAACCAAGCCAGAAGAAAAGCCACCTGGTTCACTGACGAGCTCCTAAATTCCAAACGCGACTGTCGGAAGCTAAAAAAGGAATGGCTCCTAAAACGCACACCTGACAGCCTCACAGCCCACAAGGACGCCACCCGCAAGCACCACCAACTCATCAGACAAGCCAAATGATCCCACTTCAAAAACCGCCGGAACAACAACGCACACGAAAGAAAAGAACTCTTCAGCATCGTGAAAGAACTCTCCAACCCCAGCGCCAACATCAACAACATCGCTCCATCCCAAGAACTCTGCAACGCTCTGCCCACCTTCTTCCACCGGAAGATCACCGACATCCACGACAGTTTTGATGCCACTCCCACGCCAGACCCCAACCCCGAACACTCCACCTGTGCAAACCACCTGACCTCCTGGACCAACGTGAACGACACAGGGACACGCAAGATCATGAACTCCATCCACTCAGGATCTCTGTCAGACCCCTGCCCCCGCCACGTATACAACAAAGCCGACTCCACCATCGCCCCCCAATTACGGAAGGTCATCAACATCTCCTTCGAAACAGCGACATTCCCTGAAAAATGGAAACACGATGAAATCCGCACCCTCCTCAAGAAGCCCAAAGCAGACCCCAACGACCTCAAGAACTTCCGACCCATCTCCCTGCTCCCCTTTCCAGCAAAGGTGATTGAAAAAATCGTCAACTCACAACTAACCAGCCACCTCGAAGACAACGGCATCCTAAACCCCTCCCAGTCTGGCTTCAGACGAAACCACAGCACCGAAACTGCTCTTCTCGCCACCACAGACGACATCAAAACATCAGCCCTCATCCTCCTGGACCTATCTGCCGCCTTCGACACAGTCTGCCACCGCCCCCTGGAATCACACCTCCACGAA
Source organism: Pleurodeles waltl (assembly GCF_031143425.1). Lineage (NCBI taxonomy): Eukaryota > Metazoa > Chordata > Amphibia > Caudata > Salamandridae > Pleurodeles > Pleurodeles waltl. The sequence goes on along the minus strand of NC_090437.1, from coordinate 709,379,193 downwards.
ACCGGAATTCAAGGAAAAGCCCTCCTACTGGATCGTCTCATTCCTCTCCGACAGAACCCAGAGAGTCCGCCTCCCCACCTTCCGCTCTGAAGCCACCAACATCATCTGCGGCGTCCCCCAAGGCTTATCCCTCAGCCTGACGCTGTTCAACATCTACGTGGCCCTCCTCGCACAAGTGGTCCAACAACACAACCTCAACATTCTCACCTATGCCGACAACACCCAGCTCATCCTTTCACTCACCAAAGACCCGCGCACCGCCAAAACCAACCTCCACGAGGGAATGAAATCCATCGCTGAATGGATGAGAAACAGCCGCCTGAAACTGAACTCAGACAAGACGGAGGTCCTCATCCTCAGATCCACCCCCTCCGCCTGGGACGACTCCTGGTGGCCCACCGCACTAGGAACCCCACCAACACCGACCGGCCACGCTCGCAACCTGGGCTTCATCCTCGACTCCTCTCTCACCTTGTCTAAACAGGTCAATGCAGTTTCTTCCTCCTGCTACAACACACTCCGCAGAATCTACAAGTGGATCCTGACAGAAACAAGAAGAACAGTGACACAGGCCCTCGTCAGCAGCAGACTGGACTACGGCAATGAACTCTACACAGGCATCCCAGCAAAAGACCTACTACGCCTCCAACGCATCCAAAACGCCACCGCCCGACTGATCCTCAACGTACCCAGCCACAGCCACATCTCCCACCACCTGAGAAACCTTCATTGGCTCCCCGTGGACAAAAGGATCACTTTCAAGCTTCTTACCCACGCAAACAAAGCGCTCCATGACACCGGACCAGCCTACCTAAACAACAGACTCAGCTTCTACACCCCCACCCGTCAGCTCCGCTCCTCTAACCTCGCCCTCGCCGTCGTCCCCCGCATCCGAAGAAAGACCTCCGGCTGCAGAGCCTTCCCATACCTCACCGCCAAAACCTGGAACACCCTCCCCACCAACCTGCGACAGACTCAAGACCTACTCACCTTCAGAAGACTCCTCAAGACCTGGCTCTTCGACCAGTAACACCAGCTCCCTCCCCCCCCAGCGCCTTGAAACCCTCACGGGTACGTAGTGCGCTTTATAAATCCAATGATTGATTGAAATGATTGAATGACATGTGCCTTAGGCTGATTTTTAAATGAAATACAGGATTCCTTAATGGGGCACTCGGAAGCCTTGAAAGGGGTGAGAGAGCTGGTATGTGATGTTTAACTAATTCAGTGTTAGCTTTATAAGGATCAAATTGTTTCTAAAAGAAATATGCAAGTGCTATTTCATATTTAAAGCATCTGCATGCCAGAGCACACTGTACTTTTTTGCTATTTTGCACATTGTATGGCTCAAAGAAAATGTTTTCTGTATTCAGTACTATAGCTGTTAAGAATTAGATCACATGTGGCTGCTTTTGCTCATTTGCTTCAGTTGGGGGATGACATTGTGATATACGTTGTTTTGAACGGTATTTTAGGTGCTTTGAAGATATTGGGGTTTTATCTTTATCGACCTATGTTTATTTCTTTACTGCTGATTTTGTATTAATGTACATTTTGTGTGACTTTTATGGCACAAGTGAGCCAAATAAAGTATTTTAATGATGATCTTTTTCTGCCTTTCATAATGCTTCACCATGGCCCACCATCTGCAAACATTGCTTACCTCCAGTTCTTTTGTGCGCTAAAGGCTTGGTACAATGGGAATCATTGTTTCACACCACTTTTAATCACACCATCCACTCTCAGCTAGCCCAAAACACCTCACCAGGAATCCTTTTTTATTATATCAAACAGTACATTGAAAACACACTGAGTTTATGGTGGTCAATGCACTCTCTGCAGTCCTGCATGCAACAGACTCACCAGATATCATCATCACAGGTAAACGTGATGCTCTCTCTTTGTCACAGGGAATTAGGTTCTGCCTCATTTCCACTCACATCCTGGAGGTCCTGGTCTCCTTAAAATTCATTATGCAGGGCACCTACCAACCCAGATGAACAGAAGGAGGCATCACCCTCATCATTAGATCAGTTTTGCCTTGCACAGTCCAGCATCAAAACCAATTCAGTTCCTTCAAGCTCCTTTCCTTTAATTTTCTTCTGTGTGATCCCCTGACAATCACTTTCCATTTGATTTATCAACCACCTGACCCAAGCCTCATCTTCATCTTCAAGATTTCCTTTCCCTTCACTGAAGCATTGAACAGCTACTCAAACAGCTGCATTGACCATCCTACACTCAGATGAAATAGCCACTGAGATATTAAAAGAGACCTTTCCCAAACTAGAGAAGACCAGCATTAAACATCTCATCACACTACCAACCTCATAGCAAGGGCAGCGTCCTGTACTTCATCAGCTTATCACTAACCAGTCTCATCTGCTACACAGTGGACTGGAGTGACCATGCAGCCATCACTTTTTATTTGTTCCACTACTGACCTTCCTTCACCCCATAACCACTATGCAACACTTTAAACATTTCAAAAACGTTCCCATCAGTGCACTCCATGAGCAACTCTCCTTTCTTACAGGCATATCAGACCCTCATACCAACATGAACTTCATGCTCTCTGACATTAACTTCACCCCCTATATGTTACCACTAACACCTACACTATTCGCAAATCTTGTAATTGAATACCCAATGTCACTACTCTAAAGTACACACAAGAACACACAGACACCAAATGATAACATGACGGCAGAATAATCAACATGAAATACTTTGTGACACTGAAAACTAAGACCAGGGGGCATATTTATAAAATAATGGCGCAGACTGGAGCCACACGCCATCTTGCAGCATGAGCTGCACTGTTAGGAAAGTGCAGGGATGCATCATATTCACAGCAATACGACACATCCCTGTACTTTCCTCAGTACTGCTGCACAATTGGCACCATTGCACCAATGCACGTGCCCTTGCACCATGGTGCAAGGGTGTCTGCATTGCAGGGATGATTGTTTATGTGAAGGAAGGGGCATCTTCCTGCACATAAACAATTATTAATGGCCTTTTCCTCCTTTGTGTGCTGCAGAATGTCTGTCTGGTCATACCGACTGACCTGGCTGCAGCCTGTGACACTTTGAATCATCAAGCCCTGCACACCATGAGAATGCGATACAATAGCTTTACTCTGCAGTGTTTCCTCTACCTCAGTATAAGCTCAGTTGCATTACATACTCCAGGTCCAACCTTGTCCCTGTAATGTTCATCATGATCTGCAATGAGTGTGGGCCTCATTATGAGATTGGTGGTCCGTGCACCACCATAGTGGTGGTGGTGGTCTGACCACCTTCAGCTTAGTGGTCGGAGCACTGAATTATGATACTTGTGGGCCTATGGAGGACAGACCACTGCGGTTCTGCCATCACCACCAGGCAGCGCAGACCACCACGGTGACAAGGCAGGACAAACAGGCCAGCGGAACCAGTGTTTCCGCCAGACACATTATGATGTTGCGCACCACCACTGTGACCGTGGCGGTCCAACAACCATGTCTCAACAGGAAGAAATGGAGAGTATAAAGGAAGCAACTCACCTGCAGTCAGCGTAACACACCCTCTGCTGCCCTGGAGCCCATCACACATGTCCTGCTGCTGCACAAAATCCACGCCAATATGGATGCAACCAACAGTAAGACAAAACACCTACCAATTTCATTAAGCTTATTGGGCCATCATCCACATGATATGGGGCTCACGATATGGGCACCAAGTTCATGTGTCATTGCATCCGTAGTTGGAGCCATTCACAAAGAAGGACACACTCACAGCCATTAAACACCCCCTTTAGGTAGGCCACTCACACTTCACTGCCACACTACACAAAACCACACATCTCAGGCACAGGGACAGTGAAGTGTACACAACATTGTGTCACACAACAGCATCGCCACAGCAACATCTACCAATATAACTGATACCCCGACATTGCACACATGCTATGGGCTGTCATCAGATTCAACACACATATGTGTGGATGTGTTATAGAGCACAAACAGCCCTCCCATTAAACATCCCTGTAATGGACCCACATATATCACTACATTGCAGCACAATGGAACGGAATGGGATTCACAATAGACAGAGAGATAAATATCCATTGCTCACTATCCCTAACTCACTATGCTCACTATGCAATAGGGATGGGCGCATCAGGAGCACCCAGGGAAGGATGCTGCTCTGGGACACATTACACTTTGCACACACCCCTAAAACAACATTTGCACAGGAATTGACCCTTCAGGTATTTCAGGTGAAAAAAAGCTATTCTCTATAATGTGGAAGTGCAAGCCAAAACAGCACAGATAACATCAACAGCAAAGGCCATACAGCTAGATGAAGTAGCTGCAAGGAACAGACAGCAAAATGGACACATGCACAGTCAAATGCAAAGGGGGCTAGCACAATTGAGCACCCTCCATGTCTGCACATAGAATACTCAAGCTGCCACGCATAAGACAAATCTAAAATCCATATCAGAGGACAAGACTATCACCATACATGCTGACATTGAACCACACAAGAAGAAATAATTGCCATACCAAACAGAAGAAAATGCAGTGACACCCCAAATGCATAAACACCCACATATCCATACAGTGAACATCTACCTTTTTCTTTGGTGACACCAGCACTGCCCACAAAGTCAGATATTGAAAACAACAGCAAATGGATTAGCAAGCAGGCTGAACACACACAACTGTAGGGATACAACACAAGTTACTCAGGAACAACATAAAGTTCAAAAATGAATTTCAGGACAAATGTGTATCCAAAAAAACAGCAATCTGGGTTTATTAAAGTGAAAATGCATAATAGCAAAGGCCATTAGCCAGTCCATTTTAAAGTCTCTGCACAGTACTGTGCCCACACTTAACTCCTTAACTCCTTTCACTGTCAGGGAATCTCTACAGGAAAAGGCATCAAATGGACAGGCAGGCACCTCAGGGATCGTCTTAAAGGGGGTCGGATTTGGGATGGGTGGGTTTGGGAGGGGTGGACTGTTTCGTAATTGGGGTGGGCTTCTCCTGGGGGGAGCTTGCAAAGGGAGCAGGTGTGACAGGGGAGGACTTTGATATGGACAGGATGGGTAGAAAGGTGGGTGGGTGGATGCCTGCTGGGTTTGAGAGGGGTTTTGGAGGTAACAGGGGAAGGGCAAGGTCAAAAATGAAACTCAATCGGAGCACAGGAATGGTCATCAGAAGGGGTTAGGGATTTGGAGGTTGAGGGAGTGGTTCTTTGGTCTGTGGGTGTAGATGTCTTGTGTGTGTGTGTGTGTGTGTGTGTGAGGTATGCTTTTTTTTGGGTGGTGTCTGTTGTGTGCATGAGTGTGGGCATTTGTGTGTCTTGGAAGGTTGGGAGGTGGAAGTGCTGGGTGATGTGGGAGTGGTGGATGTGTGTGTATCTGTTGGGGTGGTGTCTATGGTTATGCTGGATGTGGTAGGTGTTAGTGTGTCTGTTAGGGAGGTGTCTGCAGGTATGGTGGATGTGGTGGGTGTTTGGGTGTCTGTTGGGGTGGTGTTTGAGGGTATGGTGGGTATGGTGCGTGTGTCACTGGCTGTTGTGGTGGTGCCTGTGGCTATGCTGGATAAGGTGTGTGGGTCAGTGGGGGTGTCTAGTGAAGTGATGGCTGATGTCATGTTTTTGGGTGTATGTCAAGTGCCTGCATGCTGATGTGTCTTGTGGTGTTTGTGTTTATGTGTGCTGCTTGTGTTTGTTGAGGAGAGAATGTGCTGATGTGTCTGTGTGCTTGGGATAGGTAGGGGAATGGGGAAATGGATTGGGAAGAAGGAGGTCGAGGGGGAAGAATGTGGGAGGTGAATGGCTGCCATCATTGAGGAGGCCAGAGCCTGAGAAGATCTCTGTAGGTCGGACATGGCACTATGAATGCCTTCCAGGAAAGCATTAGTCTGCTGAAGATGTCTGGCCAACCCGTGGATGGCATTCACAATGGCAGTCTGACAGACAGAGATGCTCCTCAGGAGGTCAATAGCAGTGAGGGTGGTAATAAAATTGGGCTTAGCTGGACAAAGATGGTACAGGAGAAGATCAGGATGGGTCCACCACCAGTAGGGAGTAGCCACTGGAGGTTGAATCTGATGATCATGATATAGATCCGGTCTGAAACTGGAAGTGGAGGTGTTCCATGCCGGGAGAGTGGTTGTCGGAGCTGGTCTCTTCTGCGGCACTCCCCTCACCCTCTGGGCCACTGGGTCCCTCTGCATCAGTGGTGTTTTGACTAGAGGTACTGGGGCCATGTGCTTCCCCACTTGGTTGTGTCATGGAGGCAGTACTAATGTTGCCACACATTTGGCATGGAAATGTACACTGTAGAGAAAATGTGTAAATTGTCAGGGAGATTTGTCTCTAAAATCACAACACAATAAATCAGCAAACCCCAGGGAAATCCCCACTAATGTGTGGAACCCCTCACAATGACATACTCTGATTGCATCAGTATATACCATTAGTCCTTTGTATGTTGGCAAGGCACAGAGATTTGCAAATACTTGTAGAAGGCCCTCAACAGGTTGCCCAATGTGAACCTAATTCACTGTCTCCATTTTGGTCCTGCAAGCCCAGATGTCTGTGGATGAATGGGTTTACCAAAATGATTCCAACATAACTGCAAGTCATTCCATGATGCATGCCAACAGTCAGGTTACAAACCTTTCCCAGTACACATGTGCACATGATGCCACATCAGTGGCATGGAAGTGCACATTGTGGTTAAACATCGAGTCATAGACGTCAAGTCCCTCATTGCTATTAAAGTTGTATATGCCAAATGATAGGCAATAACGGGTAAGCAAATGTGTCAGCCAACAATCAATGGTGACACACTCCTGTCTGTGACACCACAGGAAATATACCCTATCGCAAATGTCCTATTGTATACACATGTTGACACACACATATAGGTAAGGGAATACAGAAATCACCCCATTAACACAGGTAGACCATGCATGAAACAGCAGTGTCCACATTTTGTCAAAAGAGAAAGGAATACATGCTAACATGAAGACAAAAAGAACGTTGGCAATATTGATGGCACACAAATCATGCCAATGGACATTCCCCATTTACCAAGAGAAAGTATTGATCTGTAGCTGACCCAAAGAACAATGTATGCTCTGTTACACTACAGACAGCAGTGAGGTACCAGCACTCACCACACACTGAAGGCAAGTTGACCCTGGGTGGCAGATGCCAATGTACTCATTTGATCAAACATATGGCTGAGGACAGTGATTCATCACTTCCCTTACTTTGGCCTGTAACACTGAGGAGTAGTGGTCTGTAGCATAGAATTTACACCCACAACAACAACAAACATTACTTGTTTCATCAATGTACACAGCCATATGTTGTCCCTGGAGAGCAAATTGTTTGTGGATTGTACTCAGTTGCGTCTTGGGTTCCTGGGCCAATAGGCACAGCACATCAGTATGCACCACATGACGTCTACACAGACAGTCACTCATCTATTGTGTCACATATGGCTCATACATAATCATCAGGGGGAATGTCAGAACCTAACACATTATCTTGGCAAAGATACAGGCAGGAATATGCCCTGTACTCACCCCCTTGTGGCTGCTGTGTTCCCCTCAAATGCAAATCAAGTTCTGGGTACGCCACTGCCAGGATGCATGACATTAGGGGGTCATGGTCTGATGTGTGCCTGACCCACGTTGGGAGGATAGCTTCAGCTGGTTCCCTGCGATCTTCCAAGCTCAGCCTCTCAGGTCCACCCACCTCTTCTGACAGTGGGCCCTCCATTGGCTGTGGACCCCCAGGATGCACACATTCCAGGTCATGGCTCTCCATATCTCTTTCTATTGATGGGCGTTTATCTGCATGGATACAAGATACTAATCAAGAGAGTACAATCACAAGTATTGGCACAAATGATTAAGTCATACACATGTCAGAAACACCAAGGTAGAAATGTTCAATTCGACAGGACACTACAAGTGTAAAGAACACAAGCCAATAACTATGGGGACATCATTACAGATGTTTGTATCCATCTGTAGACTATCCCACTACCCTGCTTATGGCCTAAAAATACTAAGCAAGCCTACTGACATCAGGTAGCCCATGCTCCAACAAAATGTACTATGATGTGACCACAATGAAACACTATATATGGCTTCAGAAGGGCAAACTCTTTAGACATGGATGGACCAGCACATTAACACTCTGCAAGATAGGCTCACTGCATAGACTCCCTACAGGCAACTTCCATAGCGAAGACTTCACCATCAAACTTGAGTGACAATGAAAGGGCAGCATGGTAGGTACAGAAAGTGCCTTCCCTGTGCATGTGTGGACCTGTGGCCTACCAAATGCAGACTCATGCCACTTCAATGGGTGAGTTCTGTGGTATATACCTATACCACAGAACACTCCTTTGGTCATATGTGTCTATCCTACAGAGGTGGCATCCAACATACAGGGGTATAAATTGTACAATTTGTGACCAAGGTACTCACTCACATGTCATGGCCTCCCAGGAATTAACACGCTGTCTGCACTATGGGACTGTCATTCATGCTATGGGAGTAAGGGACCTGTCATGAGTCAAAGATACACATTGCCAATGATGCAAAATGCACATATGGATTACTTTAGGGATGTACCTCTGTACCCATTCCTAATCTAGTCAAAGGACTGAGGCATTTAGTGCAAGCTTTGCCACTAGAGCATCATATTATCCAAATGCCAGGATCTGCTGGTGTACAGGGAGTGGCACAGTGCCACAGTTGCATAGCCACTCTCCCAGAGCCTGGACAAGGTCCTGTACTAGGTGATATATGTGACAGGCCCTGCTCGCTGGAGGCTGAGCATACAGAACCTACATGTCACTCACATTTCCCTCACTTCCATGCATGAGAGTACATCATGTGGCCATCAGCAATTTGGCATGTGGTTTGTGTGGCAACCTGACGAGCAGAGTGAGTCAGGATATGGCTTTCAGACAACAGTTTGGTAAGGCCAGATGTGGGTTGAAAGATTTGTGGTACTATACACATTGCTAATAATATTCTCAAATTACTCATACAAGATGCATACACAGCTCATGGTGTCATGCACATACATATTATCTGATATTTACAACAATCATGAAGAAAGAGATGTCATTGGATGGCAGTAAAATATCCTTGCATAGTTATGTGCATCCAACACAAGTAGGATCTAGACCTCACACAACACAATGTGAATAAACTTATCTTATGGTATTGGCCACCAGTACCTGGACAATGTACATCCCATTAATACCACACAGACTACAAGAACAGGCACACAAGATGTCTAACTAGCATACAGGGTCACATTGTATCTTGTGAGGAGGGAATGGGTGGTGTTGATTGTGTCATTGAGGTATTTAGCTGCTTCACTGGTGAGCCATAAAGCTGTTCATACAGGGGTAGGACCTCATTAACAAGCCTCTCCAGCCTCTGGAGAGAAGGTAGGGGCCCTATCACCTGTGGACGTGGAATGATTGTTCCCAGAGGTGGCACACAGCAGCTCGGGTAGTCAAAGTGTTGCTGACAGCAGTGTCAGGAGTCAAGTGAGTGAATTTTCACAACATGGCCATCATGTCTACCATGTATGCGGTCATCACCACCGACGAGCAACAATGTTAATTTATGGCTGTGTCTGCCACGGTTTGAACAGCCTATTGCCCAGATGACTTCCTCTGGCAGCTAAGGACGGTTCCTCATGTCCAATGGAGTAGATCAGGCATCTGCCATCTTAGCGGTGAAATACTGTATTTGGCTTTCTAGACTGTATCACCTTTACAATACATGTGTTGTAGAGACTAAACTAACCTCTGGTCAGAGTCCACACTCTCCTGGCATGGACCAACCCCAACACCACCCTACATGGCACCCTTGTTAGACTTTTCATCCTTGGCGTGGTGCCCCTTAACTATTTGCCTGTGTTTCCTAGGTTGTTGATGTGTGCTGGACTCTGTTTTTGCTGTTTTTGTTACTCTGGGCACTTTGCCTCTGCTAACCAGTTCTAAAGTGCAAGTGCACCTTTACAAAATGTGTAGGTAATTGGCTTTTCCATGATTGGCATATTTGATTTACTAGTAAGTCCCTAGTAAAGTGCACTAGAGGTGCCCAAGGCCTGTAAATCAAATGCTACTAGTGGGCCTGCAGCACTGCTTGTGCCACCCACAAAAGTAGCTCTGTAATCATGTCTCAGACCTCCCACTGCAGTGTCTGTGTGCAATTTTAACTGTAAATTCGGCTTGGAAAGTGTACCCACTTGCCAGGCCTAAACCTTCCCTTTTCTTACATGCAAAGCACCCCTAAGGTAGGCCCTAAGTAGCCCAAGGGCAGGCTGCAGTGTATGGTTCAGGTAGGACATAGAGGCCCTCATTACAACCCTGGCGGTCGGTGTTAAAGCGGCAGTAATGCCACCAACAGGCCGGTGGTAAAAAAATGGGATCACGACCACGGTGGAAACCGCCAACACATACAGCCACTTTAACACTCCGACCGCCATGACGGTAGCAACAAACACCTCAGCGGTCACCGCCAACAGACAGGCGGAGGACAATCTACTGCCCACCACATCACAACCCACCTATCCGCCAGCTTTTCTGGGGCAGTACCAGTGCCATCAAAAGCACAGCAGAAACAGTACACAGAAGGGAAACCACTCACCTCTCGACACTCAACGAAGAACTAGGACGCCATGGAGCCCGAGCTGCAGGTCCTGCTGATGCTGGTCTACTTCCTCATCTACCAGGAATACCAAATGCGGCGGTGACAACCATGGTGAGTGCTGCACCTAGCACATAGGGGAGGGGGGAGGAAAAAGAGAGGGACACACACACGCAACACCCCCACACAAACCCTCACCCACAATACCATACACAGAAACACATGCATCAACATTACATTTATACCCCATAACCCCCTGGAAGTACTCAAGGACAAAAGGAATAGAGTCAAATCTTTGATATATCAGAAATAGGCAGATATACGTAGGAATCTGAGAAACAGTATTTACAAAAATATACAATATTTACATAAGGCCGTACATTGTCCATGCAAAATGTCCGTGGGCCACTGGGCCAAAAATCCATGGGCCAAGCCCACACTTGACTCCTGCCTCCATACGGAGAGAACACTGCAAGGGCATCAGGTCATCAACACACAGGCACCTCAGGGGGACAGGGGAGGGGGGCACCTCAGCCGGAAGATGGAAGAACACCACTGCTCCTCGAGGGGGCTCCATGCCCACAGCGATGTCCTGGGAAATGCAAAGCAACAGTCTCTCAAGTGGGTGCTTTGCCCACTGCTTTGGTCCTGGGGAGTGCAAAGCCACAGTCTGTCTAGTGGGTGGTTTGCCCACTGCTTGGTCCTGCGGAGTGCAAAGCCACAGTCTCTCTGGTGGATGCCTTTCTCCATTGGTTCTGGAGGGGGTCTTGTGCCCAGTGTGCTTCATCCTGCCAAAGATTGGGTGACTTGATGCCTTTCTCCACTGGTTCTGGAGGGGGCCCTTGTGCCCAGTGTGCTTCATCCTGCCAAGGACTGGGTGAGTGGATGCCTTTCTCCACTAGTTCTGGAGGGGGCCTTGTGCCCAGTGTGCTTCATCCTGGATGGGGCAAGGTCACAATCTCTCACCTGGGTGTCTGAGGCACGAAAATTTCAGAGACCAGGTTGCATTATGGTCCATGGAGGCAGGGCTGGATTCCATATGGCAGCGGCTACGGCTGCAAACAGGTGGTAGTGCCTGTGCTGGTGGGGGTGCTGCCAGTGGTGGAGGGAGGCTCCAGCCCTTCTCCTGCAGCCTCGGATGGCTGCCCACTAGGGCTGCTGCTGGTAGTGGTCCTACTGTCAGTGGTGCAGGTGGCAGTGCTTGCGGCGGGGCCTGTGGCGGTGCTGGCAGCGGTGCATATGGCAGTGCTGGCCGAGGTGCAGGTGCAGGTGCCGATGCTGCCAGTGGTGGAGGTTGGATCCAGCCATTCTCTTGCAGCCTTGGACGGCTGCCAACTGGGGTCGCTGTTGCTGACAGTCGTGGGGTTAGCGGCTGAGCAGGTGGTGGTGCTTGCGGTGGTGCTTGTGGGCAGGGCTGCTGGCGGTGCTGGCTGCGGTGCAGGTGGCAGGGCTGCTGGTTGAGCTGGTAGCCACCAGACACTCACCTGAGGCCTCCGACGGCTGCTTGGTGTTTTCTGCCCCTTCCTCACCTTGGCAGATGGTGATGTGACCTTGGCTCTGGCAGCTGGAGTTTTGGAGGAGGCCTTGCTGGGTGGTTTGTGCTCCTTGGCCTTTCTGCATGCTGGCCCCTTCTTCACCTTGGCAGGTGGCGGAAAGCTTTTGTCCTTTGCAGGGGTTGGTGGCACACTGGTTGGGCTGACGGGTGCCTCCTTTGAGGCTCTGTGAGTTGCAGGGACCACAGCGGACGGCGACTTGGTGGCTGAGGTGCTGGCCTGGGTTCTGGACACCCTGGCCCTAGGGGAAGGACTGGGAGATGGAGGGGTAGGGAAGAGGTCAATGTTTGCCAGGAAAAGCTTCTTAGACACACTGGGCGGAAAGAGGGAGAGGGTTTGGGAGTGGAGGAAGAGGGAGTGGTTGTAGGAGGTGTCTGTCTGCTGAGTTTGGGTGCAGGTGCATGGGCTGGATGCTGTTGTGAGGTGGCTGGCGTGTTGGGTGGGTGGGTGCTTGTGTTTGTGTACTTTGGGTGGAGGGGTCAAAGACACACTGGGTGAGGACACAGAGGACGTGTGCATGGTTGTGGGGGTGGTGACTGCTCATGAGGTGTGTGTTGTGATGGGCGTGCTGGTGATGGAGGTAGTGGATGAGGATGTAGTGCATGCAGGTGTGAGTGGAGACATGACTGGGAGGAAGGTGGACGAAGAGGAGGAGGGGGACACAGTGGAGGCACTGGATGTTGGTGTGTCTGCATGGAGATGGTGCTTGTATGATGAAGTGTGTGGCTTGTGTTTGCCTGGGCCACTTTTGTGTGTTGATTTGGGTGAATGCTGGTCTGAAGGTTTGCTTGGGATAGGCTGGGGTTGAGGGGATTGGGACTGGGTAGAGAAAGTTGGAGGGGGAGGCTAGAGACAGGGACAATGGCTGCCATCACTATGGAGGCCAGAGCCTGAAATGCTCTCTGTTGGGCCGCCACGCCAGAGTGAATGCCCTCCAGGTATGCATTTGTTTGCTGCAAATGCCTCTCAACACCCTGGTTGGCATTCAGAATGGTTGACTGCCCAACAGTGAGGGATCTCAGGAGGACAATAGCCTCTTCACGGAGGGCAGCAGGGCTGACTGGGGTAGGGCCTGAGGTGCCTGGGGCGAAGGAGATGCCCACCCTCCTTGGTGAGGGGGCACGGGAAACACGATGAGGGGCTGCTGGGAGGGCGGTGCTCGTAGGGGGGTCGCGGCTGTACTTGTTGTTGGGGTGGGCACAGAGGTGCCCGCCAGGGAGCTTCCATCGGAGGAGGAGTCGCTGTCTGTGGTCTCCCCTCCTGTCCCCGTCGTGGTGCTCCCCTCGCCCTCCATCTCACTGGTGCCCTCACTGTTGGTGGATTCGGCCTCCAGGCCAATGTGGGATGAAGCTCCATCTGTCACCGGTGCCTCTGCTCCTCCGCCAGATGATGCTAATGCACACAAGGACAGGGGGACAAAACAAAAAGGGGGGGGACAGAGGATACACTTGGTCAATGCCAGCAACACTACTACCATTGGCGTACACAACACACAGGGAACAGCCCCATGCACTAGGCCATGCACTAACAGTTACATAGCTAGTCACCAGCCCATGGGGTACATTGCCTAACGCCAATAGCTGCACAACTGAAACCCACAGGACCCTACCCAGTAGTAGATGCCCACTAACACAATTGGGGTAGGAGTGCTTCAGAGCCTGCCCAACAAGGAACCTACCCTGCCATCTGCGCCCTGGCCTAGGGGCACCCATAGCCCACATCCCCCACCCAGGTAACTCTTAATGCGTGCAAAGTCTGAATTCAGAATCTGTACACACCCCCTTGTGGCTGCTGTGATGCCTTCAAGCGCCCATCCAACTCTGGATAGGCCACCGCCAGGATGAGGAACATCAGGGGGTCATGGTGCAACTGGCACCCCCTCCTCGTTGGAAGGCCAGCCCCAGCTGGGCCTCCGCCGTCTTCTTTGCCCAGCGGCACAGGTCCTCCCACCTTTTGCAGCAGTGGGTGCTCTGCCTGTCAAAGACCCCCAGGGTCCCCACCTCCTTGGCGATGGTATGCCAAATAACCTTTTTCTGGGGGTGCTGACCTGCATGGAAAAGACAGAAGAAAAGGGAATTAGTAAACCGTCCGGACCATCAGGGTCATGGCCCACCAGATCCCTCCCATCCCCTGATGCACATACATTGGCCAGGACGCCTCAGACCCCCTACATGTGGTTTACACACACAGCACTCCATACATTCATGGCCCATGCATCATGCTCACAGTGTAGTCACCTGTTTGTTTAGAGGACCGTAGAGTAACATGTACTGGGGTAGGACCCCACCCACCAGTTTCTCCAAATCCTCTGCAGTGAAGGCAGGGGCCCTTTCCCCAGACAGATGAGCCATTGTCGCTTACATGTCACAGCAGCACTTGCAGTGTAGGTCCTCTCCTGTTGAAGGTCAGGTAGCAAATGAGTGAACAGAGAGAAAATGATGGTGACGTCAGCAGCGGTGCGTACCGTCACCACCGGCGTACATTGCCATTGGCTCCTGGAACCCATAGGGCCCAATGATAACCAATGCGAAGTTGCACGGCAGTCATCGACAGCCTACCGTGATGGCGCACAACGCTAGCGGAATTACATCATTTCCATTTGTCTCTCCGCAGAGGTCAGGCAGCCGCCGATTCAGGGGGGCACAGGCCATGGCACCTAACTGCGTCACAGCAGACATTGTCACAGCAACTGATTGTCGGATTCACATAATGGTTCTGTAAAAGAAGAAAATCATAGTTAGTACAATAGATGTGTGAATATGACCCTCTACTCACCGTTTTCTTCCATAGGCTTCAACTGCTGAGGCTGAATATGAGATGGCAGCATCCTTCGGTCTACAGACCCCTGGTGGACCTTGCGACAATGGAGACAGACACATTATCATCACCTACAGACTTGATCGTGCCACAATCCAAGAACTATGTGCCAAATTGGAGCCAGACCTGATGTCAGCTATCCGCCAGCCCACAGGTATCCCCCCTCTAGTGCAGGTACTGTCAGTGCTCCATTTCCTGGCAAGTGGTTCTTTCCAAACAACAGTAGCCATGTCATCAGGGATGTCTCAGCCAATGTTTTACAACGTGTTGACCACAGTGTTGTCTACCCTGATGAAACACATGCGCAGCTACATCATATTCCCCCAGGTGGAGGATTTGGCCACAGTGAAAGCTGACTTTTATGCCCTGGGACCATTGATGCCATTGATGGTACATATGTGGCATTTGTCCCCCCACGGAGAAATGAAAAAGTGTTTAGGAACAGAAAAAGCTATCACTCTATGAATGTGCTGATGGTGTGTTTGGCGGACCAGTACATCTCCCATGTGAATGCCAAATACCCTGGCTCTGTGCATGATGCCTTTATCTTGAGGAATAGCAGCATTCCATATGTGATGGGCCAACTCCAGAGGCACCGGGTGTGGCTAACAGGTGAGCCCAAGGTCCCCACACAGTATAACTTGGTGTCTGGGTATGGGGTTTTCCCTAAGGGTTAGTTGGTGTCCAAAAGCTGTCCCTCGATATTTGCAGGTGACTCTGGTTACCCCAACCTCTCATGGCTACTGACCCCAGTGAGGAATGCAAGGACAAGGTCAGAGGAACGTTACAGTGAGGCACATGGGCGTACAAGGAGGATTATTTAAAGGACCCTCGGCCTCCTGGAGTATCCCTGTGCTACTCACCTTGCATGTTGCATGTTGCACAACCTGGCCTTGAGACGCCAGGTGCCTGTTCTGCAGGAAAATGAGCCTGGAGACGGTCTTGTGGCAGCGGTGGAGCCTATGGACAGTGAGGAAGAGGAGGCAGAGGAAGAAGATGTTGACAACAGAAGCAACATACTACAAAAGTACTCCCAGTGACAGACAGGTAAGACACTGTAAGTTAACTTAACTTATCAGTTATCTATTGGACATTGTACATGGCAGCCTGATTTCCCTATGTCTATGGCCACTTACTGTACCCTTTGGCATCTCCATTTTCAGATCTCTGTGGCCCACTCTGGCTCCTGCTATGTGTACTGCTGCCCACCAAAGTATATTTGGCTGTACATTTGACTTGCAATGCTTTGATTATGTTGAACTAATACATATTGCAATCATTTGACAGACTCCAGTTTTGTATTTGTTCCAAGGGTGTCTATTTACGTGTTCATAAGTAGAGGGGGATGTGCAATGGGCTGGGCTGACGGTGGAGGAAAGTCCAGGGTAGAGTCCAGTCTCTTAGGTTCACAGGTGCATTTTCCAATGGGGCAGAGGAAGGGGAGCAATGGCAGTTCAATGTGGACAGTGTGACAGAGTGGGACAGAAGGGTGACAATCAGGAGAGTCCTATTTCCTGACGGGGTTTTGCAATGTTCTCTGGCTTCTGCCTGGATCGCAGGGACTGTTTGCGGGGTGGTTCTCCTTCTGCAGGGGGTGGGGTGCTAGTGGCCTGTTCCTGTGGCAGGCATCCTGTCCACTAGCACCGGCAGAGGTGGAAGGCTGCTCATACGTTTGGCTAGTATCAGGGGCCCGTTGGTGTGCCACTGCCTCTCTCATGGTGTTGGCCATGTTACGCAGCACCCCTGAAATGGTGACCAGGATGGTGTAAATGAGTTTGAGGTCCTCCCTGATCCCCAGGTACTGTCCCTCCTGCAGCCTCTGGGTCTCCTGCCACTTGGCCAGTATCTGGCCCATCGTCTCCTGGGAATGGTGGCATGCTCCCAGGATGTTGGTGATTTCCTCCTGGAGAGTGGGTTCCCTGAGCCTGTCCTCCCCCTGTCGCACTGCAGTCCTCCCAGCTTCCCTGTTGTCCTGTGCCTCTGTCCCCTGAACCGTGTGCCCACTTCCACTGGCCCCAGGTCACTGCTCGTCCTGGGTTTGTGGGGTTGCCTGGGGTCCCTGTAGTGGTGGACACACTGCTGATTAACGTGTCCTGGGGACAGTGGCATGGGCCCGCTGGGTGGGTGCTGTGCTGGTGTTTCCCAAGGGGGAGGCTCTGTGGCGGGACTGTGGCAGGGGAACCGACTGTCCAGAGGTCCCCGATGGGCCAGGTTGGTCATTGTGATCCAGGCGTGCAGAGCTGCTGTCATCACTGTGGGCCTCTTCTGGGAGGGGGGGACTGGATGTAACTGGCACCTCCTCTCTGGTGACATTGAGTAGGGGTCCTGTGGGGATGCAAATGCAGTGTTAGTGTATCTGCGTGTGCCATCTTGTGCATGGGTGTGTTTCCCTGTATGGTTGTGGTTTCCCTGTCAGCTCTGGCTTGTGTGCGTGGTGATTTTGTGGGCTGGGTGAGTCTCTCTACTGGGCATGCTGTGGTGATCGATGTCCATGCAGGTCTGTGATCAGTGTCCATGCATTGGTGTTACATGCAGGGCTTGGTTTTGGGATGGGTGGGTTGTGATAGTGGGGTATATGTGAGTTGTTGGAGTGATGGGAGTGAGGGTAGGGGTAGGAGTTTGTGATGGCATGCAGGTAGGGTGGGGGATATGTTAGTAAAGATTTGACTTAACAGAGTCCAGTCCTCCTGCTACTCCTGTGAGGCCCTCAGGATGCCTGATCGCCAAGACTTTCTCCTCCCATGTTGTTAGTTGTGGGTGAAGAGGTGGGGGCCCACCGCCAGTCTTCTGTACTGCTACCTGGTGTCTTGCAACCACGGAACGCACCTTCCCCCGTAGGTCGTTCCACCTCTTCCTGATATCATCCCTTGTTCTTGGATGCTGTCCCAGGGCGTTGACCCTGTCCACGACCCTCCACCATAGCTCTATCTTCTTTGCAATGGACGTCTGCTGCACCTGTGATCTGAATAGCTGTGGCTCAACTGAATGATTTCCTCCACCATGACCCTTAGCTCCTCCTCTGAAAACCTGGGGTGTGGTGTGTGTGGTGTGAGGTGCGTGGATAGTGTATGGGTGATGGTGTTCTGTGGCTCAGATTGAGTGGTTGCTCCTGGCTTGTCTCTCTCTGTTTGCTATCTTTTTTTTTTCATTGAAAGGGTTGTGAGTAATGCGGGCGTGTGTTTTATAGTGGTGTGGGTGTGGTGTGTGTATGTGTGTCAGGTGTGTGTATTTTGAATTGTCCAACGTGGTGTAGTTTTGTAAGTGTGTGTGTATTTTGAGTGCGGCGGTGTGTACCGCCAATGGTTTACCGCGGTTGAAAGACCGCTTGGTGATTCATGGGTCGTGATACTGTGGGCGTATTCCTGTTGGCGTAACGGTGTGGGTTTTGCTATCGCCATTTTATCACTGACCTTTGGTCTGGCGGACTTGTGTGGGTGTCTGTATATTGGTAGGTTTCTCTGTGTGGATCTTAATACCCGTAGTGGATTACCGTCACGGTCATGGTATGTTGGCAGCCGTCAGCACGGCGGTAGGCGGCATTAACTGCCACGGTTTTAATGAGGGCCACAGTATTCTGTTTTATATGTCCTGACAGTGAAATATTGCTTAATTCGTTTTTCACTGTTGCAAGGCCTGTCCCTCTCATAGGTTAACATGGGGGCTACCTTTAAATATGATTAAAGTATAGATTCCCTTTGGGAGCGGATAGACATGTGAAGTTTGGGGGTCTCTGAGCTCACAATTTAAAAATACATCTTTTAGTAAAGTTGATTTTAAGATTGTGTGTTTGAGAAATCCATTTTTAGAAAGTGAGCATTTTCTTGCTTATACCATTCCTGTGACTCTGCCTGTTTGTAGATTCGGTGCCTGGATCAGTTTGACAGTTGGGCTGGTTGCACCTCTTTCTAGACAGTGACACAAAGGGAGCTGGGGTGTTCCTGATGAGCCATCTGTGCTAGGAGGGAGGGGGAGTGGTCAATCACACCTGAAAGGGGTGTGCCTGCCCGCACACAATGCAGTCTCCAACCCTCTCCTGAGTGCCTGGGGCCAGGCCTGGGCAAGTCAGGATTCCACAATCAAGAGAGACTTTGATTTGAAGTAGGCCTACTTCAAAGGAGAAAATGGGTCTAAGAAGGGCACCCAAACCCAGATACTTTAGAACTGAGGTAAATAAATGAAACAGTGGGCAAAGCTTAGCTATGAGCATTTATGACACTGTATTTTGGTGACATCTTTTTTGTGCTGTGACTTAACTCCTCCAGGTATTATTGTCAAGCCCTCAGGATGCAGGATGGCCAAGGCCTTCTACTCCCAGCGAAAGAGTATTAATGGGGGACTGAGAGTGCCACCTCCAGTCTTCTTAGCCTGCAGCTGGTGCCTGGAAATTAGGGAACTGACCTTGCCCCTCAGGTTGTTCCACCTCTTCCGGATGTCCTCGTTTGTGCGCAGGGTGGTGCCTACAGCATTCACTCTTCAACAATCCTGTCCCACATTTCCGTTTCCCTACTGAGATGAGTGTGCTGGACCTGTGCTACAAACAATTGTGGCTCTACCCCAATAACTTCATCCACCATGACTCTTAACTCATCTTCGGAAAAACAGGGATTTTTGGAATGTGACATGGTGGGAAAAAACACTAATGAAGGTGACAGTGACTTAACAAGGGACATGCAATAGGATGTGAATAGACAAAAGTGTGCAGGGTATTCAAGGGGATGGTGAAAATAAGGGGTGGCTAATCTATATGCTCGATGGATTTCAGCTGCTCACTCTTCTTTTTCTTGGAATGTAAGTGCAAAGGATTGTGGTGTGAAGGGATGTGCTTTATAGTATGCTTTGCAGGTGTGTCCACTTGCCCAGAGTGTTGTCATCTGTGTTTTTTTTTTTAATTCATCCAATGTGCAGTTGTGTGTTACTTTGCTGAATGCGAACCACCATGGTCCTGACTGCCATTGGCTGACTGTCACAAAGGGACCGTCATGGCGACTGTGTGCTTGTGATAACCTGGTGGTTTCAGCACAGTGCTGACTGTGCTGACAGTGCTGGAGGTCGGACCACCTTTATCCAGGCACCCATGCCTCTTGCTGCCTGCAGGCGGTCCTGCCTGTATGACTTGTAATCGGGAGATCTGGGAGACCACCAGCATGGAGGTCTTCTCAGCACCGTCAACATGGCGGTCTGGTGATCTAACCGGCAAACTCATAATGAGGACCTATGTCCATGATTCCTTCCATCAACCACCCAAACAATTTTGCAATTTATTGAGAGGCTGAAAACTTGTTTCCCTTCTGTTTTCCTTCTATGTTGTTCATTGAACTTTGATAATTCAATGTATTGCTTGGTATAAATGAGAGCTGTTACTCTAATCATAGTAAGATACTGAAATACTAAGTTACAGAATGTGAGAAGAATTGTTTAACAGATAATACATATTTCTATATTTACTAATTTAAGTAATATTTTACCGCACCTCGTACTGATGCCTGTATTTCTATATATTGGTTGAGATATTTATCAGTAAGGCAGTATACAAAGGTATTTAACGGCTTTCCTGTTTTCATTTTATATCTGGAAGCAGCCGGAGAACCCATTCAAAAGGCAAGTGTCAACTATCTGTGTAAACAGAAAAACACTGATAAACACAAATTTCACTGCACTGCTACAAGTGAAAGTGAAGGGACGAAAATGTATCATGAGTTTTGGATATGACAATGTGTCTTCACATCTGATCTAATTTGTGTTATACTGTGTGAAGAATACACAGTATATTTGTTTATTTGAAAGTATTATATCCTGTCACTGAAAGGCAAACAGCTAATTCAGCTCACAGGAATGAATACTCTCAAACTGAGAGCTATATAATGATAAATGGCAAACATCTAATGCTTAAATTATTCAATGGACGGTAGAGCAACAGGTGTACCTGTGAGAAGTGTGTTGGTGCCATATGCCTACAAGAGTGGTGAAAGCAGGGCTCACACTTTCTACATACTCAAAAGGTGTAATATTAACAACGATAGCTACCAGGAGTCCCAAGGTTATATGTAGCTGACTCAGTGATTTACGACGCCAAAATCAATTTGCATGCTGGTGTTTTTGAGCCCATGCTTACAATGTTAAAACAGTAAAACTTATAAAAATGTCACATTTGGCATGGGATCACTTGACGCATATGAATACATTGTGAACAGCAGTACAATCTCAATATAGACTCACAAACAGTGCGGTAAAGTAGGATCAAATTATCAAAAATGAATGTGATGGAACTCGGAAAATTAAAAGTTCCACTGTGTCATGTTGTAGTTAGGGAATGACTACCCTTGTAAAAGTAACATGATTTGTAGGAGGGCATCTCCATTAACTCCGTATCTCGGATAAACAACAGCTTCCAAAAGTTTGGAAAACAGGGTAAATTCTATATTTTGATCCCAATGCCAGACACTGAAGAAGATAACATGCTTTTTGTTATGAAAAAGACCATCCCCAGGCTGCCTTCTGATTTATAAATATAGGGAGTTGGTGCTATGCCGGTTAGAACTGCAAGTATGAATTTATTTGATATGTTGTTTTTATGCATTTCACAATGGCTCAATTGTTCATCTACATGCTGTCTTTGACTAATTTTCTATTTTATGTTCTGTTTGTAATGGTCAGGTGCATTTAGTTTCATTCAGTTATGTTTTATTGGCTTAACATGTTTAAGTGATTAAGCAAAAAAATAAAAATTTGAACCTTCAGCCATAAGTGAACAATAATGTGATTCACTGGTTCCTGCAAATGACACACAGAAAATAAACAAATTTAATTAAAATATTAATCATTTTTTAGCATTTGCTAACCATACAATTTTGCTACACGCTGTACCAAAATAGAATTCACTCGTGATGGGAAGGTGTTACCAGTATATTAAACTTAATAAAACGTACGGCCCAACTTTCAAAGAATTTCTTGAAGTGGACATCACAACCACACCCAGAAAAGCAGTAAACCACACCTGGCTAATGTACAGCTCTTTCACAAACTGTGAAACAATTGTCATATGTACATTTATAATCGGCTTCTGTTGGAGTCTATCATGCAATTAAAGTTTTACATTTAAGTTTAAACTTAAGTTAAAAGAGTGCCCCTAGGTACATCAGAGCAGTGGCCAGTGAAGAGTCATACTAGTGTAGGGAACACTTTGTACATAAGGCCTGGTTCAGAGTTTGCTGGACAAAGTATCCTTAGAAATGGCGGAGGACGTTACCTTCACCATCTCAATGGTATTATACCCTCCAGATTTAGAGATGACCACAAACTCAGTGGTCATTTCTGTACATTTAAGGGAACTCCCATCACAGAAGTTCCTTTTAACGTCCTCAAATTTGATGGAAGGTGTTAGAAATTGGATTACTACTTGATTGGGGTGGGAGCTCAAGTCAAGTAGCAAACAGAATCTTAGTCATGGTAAGGCACAAGCAAAACCCAAATTGACGTGCGCTCAACCCTGTGGTAGCTTAGCACAGAGTAGGCAGGCTTAACTTAGAGAAAATGTATAAAGTATTTGTACAACATTTCAAACAGTAAAACAATGAAAACATCACACAGCAAAAGATCCCATACCAGGTTAGACAAATAGAGCAGAATTTAATAAATACAACAAGACCAAAATTACAGAAATCCAGTCAGTAGAGCTAGAGTTTTGAATTTTTAAAGAAGAAACTGTAAAATAGATCCGAAAAGCATAAAGTGCCAACTGAGGATATCTGCTTACACTTGACCGGTCAAAGTCAAAAGTTCAGGCTGACCTCTCATGGAGCACATGTCAGATACAGTCCCAGATTAGTCCTTCCGTGGGTTTGTACAATGGCAGGCCTGAGATATGTTTGAAGGACTACTTAGGTGGGGGGGCACAGTCAGTGCTGCAGGCCCTCCAGTCGTATTTAATTTACAGGCCCTGGTCACATGTAGTGCCACTTTGCTAGGGTCTTAGAATTAAATTAAATATGTGCCATGTCTTAGCACTGATTAGCACTGGTAAAGTGCACAGAGTCCTAAGGCCAACAAAAACAAATTCAGAAAAAAGTAGGAGGAGGAAGGCAAAGCGTTTGGTGATAAGCCTGCAGAAAGGGCCAGGTCCAACAGATGGCGTTCATTGATTTTGACAGATGTCCAGCAAAGTTTTAATGTTTTTATTTTTTAGAAACAAACTCCCAAAGTGGAGGTTTGTCTTTAAAAAACAAAAAACTAATGACCCCCTGACTCAGCGTTTTCTTCAAGGGTGTGGGGGCAATTATTGAATTTTTTTCCCTGTATTGTATTTTCATGTCACCTCCAGGCTTTTCCTAACATCTTTCCTCAGGCAGCCCATACTCTGTTAGGCTGTAGGCAGTGGCGTAACAAAACTGGAAGGGGTCCATCTTCGAAGAACATGGAGGGAGCACCCCTTCGGACTCACTCAGGCCAGGTTCTGTGCTGAGGGGGCCCCCTGGAGCTTAGGACCCCCCCACACCATGGAGGCTACGGGTGCATTTGTTACCCCGCTGGCTGTAGATGGAACTCTTTAGTCAACAGAGCCAGCGGGGCTCCTTCAATGGAATACTTATGGTTCAGACATCTCTAAATGAGCCAGGCAGGATCAAACACTTTGTGGGCAGGTTGCTAATGTCACAATTGAGATGGAGTACACTATCTGCTAAACTCTAAATCAGGCCCTTGATGAGTAGAACCTAAAATGTTTTGGTGCGGGGAATAGGAGTTCTGTTTCTGGAATGGCGTAGCCCATTTAAAATCTGGAAACAGAAGCTTTCTACTGTTAAGCTATGTGTAAATCTGTTTCGTGAGTGGGTTTACAAACGAAATAACTATGATAGTGCAATACAGCAGAGGAAATTGCTGCTTTCGTATGCACATACATGATAAGGTTTTTAATGCAGCCTATTTGATTAGCACTTTGGTATCAACGAATATCACATAATCCTGTGCTGGTTATTTTTAAATGCAGGTATGTTGTCCTTGTAGGTCATACTTTAAAAGCAGGTGACTTTTTCTTTTTATTCCTGACGTTTATGCAATTCAATTGGAAATCATTGCACGCACCTCTTGATAACCCTCATCATGATTGGCTGGGTAAAAGAGGCTGGCAATACCGCAACCAGTATTATCAATATGGTGGGTACGCAATATGGTGGGTACCCAGTATTACTAGGGAGTCACAAGTTAATCCCCAATGAACGTCAATGAAATGGGGGACAACACACTACTGAACTTATGTTCATATGTAAACTTTGAATTCTATTGCATTTACTCAAAACAGTTCTCCATGTATGACCAGAAGATGTTGTCACTGATAATACTGGGCCACTTGTGATTCCTAATGGAGCCTGCAGCTCCCAATACTATCCCCATAAGAAACATTGCCCACTAATAATAGGGTTCCCATTACATGTCGTACTGGATAGCCGTATTATAAATGTAATTTGCGTTACCTTCCTTGACTCCATATGTGTTATATTCAGGCCATTTGGGAAGTAAGCTGGTTCACACACATCCAACGCACAGATGCTGCTGCATATTCCTTCGACAGCAGAGCTGTCCCCATTGGCAATGCCCGGGTCTCTTACGCCTGTTTTGTTTTCGAATGTTATGGCTACATGAATACAATCTATCCTTTTAGCACTGTAGGGAAACATAAAAAGCCGAAACATTAATATTTATATGTCACTGACAGATGATCTATCACTACGTGTCATGCCATTGAGTCTAATAAGCAAAGAAATATAGTCTGACTGCAGAGGAGGGATAATTCCACTTGGTGGTGAAGGAATGTGCACTTTCCACCTCTCAAAATATGGGCTGACAACAGGGAATATGTTGGGGGGATTTTCGTTTGCCAAATGCAAATAAACACTTCTGTCAATCTTGTGAATATTTTTTTTCAGATACCACTTCATTGCATGTTCTCTCTGTCACACACTCGTTGTTTTTTGCTGGTTTCAACACTAACTTTTATGACACTTCCTGTCACTCCACAGCTACCCTGCTTTGTCCCTCAATGTCTCCCCTTCCCAGTTGCAAGTTTGCCAAGCATACGTTTTCAATTTAGTTTATGTTTCTAGCAGATGTTGCGTCTTCCGAAGAACGTGCTTTCTCTTTCATTATAAAAAGCAGCGGTAATATAATTTTATTGCCATGGATGGTAAAAGCATAGATGATTGGACATTATTTGCACAGAACAGTTCATGTTGCAACTCAACTTTGCTTCCTTTTACATGGAATAGAAATGAAACGCAGGGCAAGTTTGTAACAGATGGTCGCAAAAAATACTTTTAATTTGCGTCAGAAACGTAGTCATGCGTTTGGAAACTCTTAATAATTCCTGGAAAACTGTTCAGTTAACTTCCAACGCACTGTCAAAGGAGGCTCTGCTTCTGACACACACACACTCCTAAACACATGCGCACACACACACACACACACATATTACTGCAGTAAAGACTGGACTGTTTTGAGATTCTTCTGGATGGCCACCATCTTGATCTTCACTACTCACACTATGGGCCTAATTGATATGACTGTTATCAGGGTCTGCTTAGCATCTGTCTTTATAACTGATGCACAAGAAAGGCTGACGTACCATAAACCTTTTTAATTTAAATATTGAAATAATTTAAATAATGTTTAATATAAGCTTTTATGTATGTATGTATGCCAAACTTTATAAAGCGCATTGCTACTCAATAGAGCATCGAAGCGCGTAAAAGGAAAAACACAATATAAGGACACTACCCAGAAAACAGATAAGAATTAAAGAGTAAACAAAAGAAAGGAAAAGGAAATACCGAACACAGGCCACAAGATACCAGGAAATGATATTATCGAGGAAAGATCCATGTTTTTACCAATTTCCTGAATTTCAAATAACAGGGTTCTTGCCTGATGTTCAAAGGGAGCAGGTTCCAACTCCTGGCTGCAGCCACAGTAAAGGCTTTATCACCCCATTTGGCTTTACATGTTCGAGGGACCTGAATCCGATAAGCTTGAGAAGACCTCAAGTTTCTCTTAGGCACATACCAGCGAAGCCTGGAAGTAAGATAACGTGCTCCAATCCCAGGAGCTGCCTTATATGTTGAACAGAGCGATTTAAAAAGAATGCGCGGAGTCACCGGCAGACAATGTAATTGCTTGAGGCTCTCTCTAACTGATATCCGCCGTGGAAGATTAAAAACCGCTTTGGCGGAGGAGTTCTGAACCAATTGAAGCTTATTAATCAGCGCCTTATCCAGATTGAGGAATAGGGCATTGCAATAGTCTACCTTTGACATCACCAATGCTAAGACAGCAGATACTCTCCATTCATGTGACAAATAAGGAAAAAAATTCTAAGCATTTTGATGGACCATAGACTAGTCTTTACTGTATGGTTAACCTGCTTTTTGAAGGATAACTGATCATCAAACAGAATGCCCAGATTCCTGCTAACAGTAGAGAGCACAGGGCAAGTACCACATTCAGAGGGTCACCAACATGAGCTCCATAGCTCCTTTCTAAGTCCGAAACATAGGATTTCGGTTTTGGTATAATTCATTTTAAGCCAATTGGTATTCATCCATTTATTCACTGCCAGCATACAATTGCTCAACCGATCTGCCACATCCTCCCAAGGCTGATTAATTGGGATGATGAGCTGAGAGTCATCTGCATAGGAGGATGGAATAAAACCAAAAGATCGAATTAGACTGGCCAACAGGGGTACATACACTTTAAACAACATGGGGCTAAGGGAAGATCCCTGTGGAATCCCACAAGGCAAAAGATAAGGTGTAGATCTAAAATTGCCACAGCTAACTGTAGTCCATCTATTCGTGAGAAAAGACTCCAGGAGCTTAAGCGCCCGGTCCCTGATCCCCACTTGATCAAGACGAGACGTCAGCAAGTGAGGAGAGATAGTATCAAATGCCGCAGATAAATCTAAAAGAACTAGAATAGCCCCTTGGCCTCCTTCAACCATTTTCCGGATAGCATTGGAGGATAATATCAAGGCCGTTTCCGTGCTATGCACTTTCCTAAAACCATGTTGGGAAACGTCAAGGACTTCTGCTTCTGGTAGGAACTCAGCCAGTTCCAAATTTTCTCTGAAATCTTCGCCAAATATGGGAGAAGTGCTATTGGCTGCAAATTACTCAGGTCCTGACTATCACCATCTGTTTTTTTCTTAAGGGGTACCACTATGGTTTCTTTCCATGAAGAGGGGTACATCCCAAATATTAGGACCTCTTGATAAATGGGAGCTAACATCTGAGCCATCAGAGCAGGAGCCAAGTGAAAAATAGAGGGAGGACACAGATCAAGAGGGGAACCAGACTTAATTTCAAGAATTCTCTTTCTAATATTGGTAAAAGTAGGGAAATGGATATCCAATAGTAATTTGCCGCTTGCATTAGAGTCAACAGGTGTCGTGAGGGGAAACGCTCCGAGGCTATCCTGAGGAGCAAAGTTAACATGTATTTGTAGAATCTTCTTCTCGAAGTGCATAGCAATCTTGTCGCAGAATTCCTGTGAGTTTTCCAGACCAGCAGACTTAAGGGGCGTAGATAATGTCTTTATCGACTTAAAAAGTTCCCTAGGGGCATTTAATGCCTCATTCACTTTAGTGGTATAAAAATTAGATTTGGCCTTAAATTGTGCTGCTTTATAAGCCTTCAAAGTGGACTTTAGGGACGCCCTTTACTCTGGAGCTGGGTTAAGTTTCCACCGGCGCTCCTGTTGACGGTACTTTCTTTGAAGGAGTTTAAGCTCCTTTGTAATTATTGGAGTGTTATTTTATTTCCCTGTCTCCATTGCGTTCTGTGGGAGTGAGCTTCACTACCTGTGAGTGGCCATGTTTGGTACTTGTCTTGACACCAGCTTAGTTTTGATCACATAGCTTGCAGGTGATCCAGTGTGAATTCAGCTTCGTCTCATCTGCAGTATAGGTGAAGAACTCCCACACTTCGAACTTCTTCTCCACCCATCCCTAGGCACTCCATCTTCCTCCTCCCATGAAGTGCCAGCGGATGGTCGAGGAAGCTCTCTATTTCCATACTGCGCAGTGACTGTGCCGGCTGTTGCCAAGGAAACTGCATTTTTCATGTGGAAGGGTAAATTATCTCTCACTCGCTGAGAACCTCGGAATACCTACCTTTTAAAACATAGAATAGGCCACAGATTTGATAGGAAATCCGTGGGGTGCAGATCAAGTCCTGGCCTCATTGCCCGGTGTGTTAAGCCCGTAATACATTGGGTTCAGTATGAATAACCCTTCAAAAATTGAATGTGGTGCCAGAGCACAGGTACGTAGTCCAGTACTTAATTTGTAAATAAAGAGGTGCCGGTGCTCAAAGCCCTTCTCTTAAACACGAGACTGCTTTAATTAAATCTGCCAGCACTGAGTACTGAGGCAGGCTAATCCTGAAGCCATCTCGGGCTTCTTCAATCGATTTACGGCCACCCCTGCCCCTTCAGCTCATCCTACAACTTTCTACTTTCTCCCTTTATGACGCTTTTCAATTTTTCCTTCTTCCGGTCTTTCTCATTTGTGCCTTTTGCTCGCAGCATTTGTTTGAGGCTGAAGAATAAGCCCCGGCCCTCGCAAATAAGTGCCGGTGCTCAGCACTGCAAACAACAAGCACAAATTAAGCACTGAAGTAGTCAATTTTATGTGAAGTAAGTGTTTATTATAATTACAGACGTTGTCATCCAATCATTTAAAAGGAATAGGCAAATGGCACGCAAAGTTGAACTTTTCCTTGGTGTGCTGTGCAGCAGAAACCTAGCAAATTAAGGAGTCATACGTGTTGGGACATGTAGCTTCAGAATTAGCCTAGTGCTATCTGAGGTTTGAATGGGTGGATCAGGTCTGGAGCTTGCAGCTCTTGCCAATGTTGTCTCCTCCCCAGAGATGTTGCACACTCCTTTTCAAGGATTTCTCCTGCACCTCTGTTTTTTAAGCAGACAAATATTTTGCAACAGCCATTGTTAGTTTACTTAAAACAAATTTAACCTGCTCATTCCTACATGAAATCTAAACTTGTGTCTATTGAAGTGAGAAATTGCAACTTAAAATGTACTTCAGGCCTTGCATAAACATGGGCAAGAATTTAAATAAAGGGCAACCAGACAGCACCTCAACCATAGCTTATATAAACACTCCACTTCCATCCAGTATCCGGCACGTAGGCACCTCCCCTGGTTTTGGAAGTCTCTGAACCCAGAGCCCCTTCTGCTTCCCATGGCTGCATATACTCTCCGCCTCTGAGTAGATACAAAGCTGACTCAGACTTCAGTTTGTGTCAGGATTTTCAAGTGAAAGTACCCAACCAAGCAACGTTAGGAGGCCATGTTGATGACAGTACAGCAGAATATAAATATCTGACAACATAACTTATAAACTGCCAAAACATTTCACATCTTAATGAATTCACACATTAAATGAGGGCTATGGTAAAGGTGAGAAAGACCGACTAGTTACGAGAACTGGACAAGGAGCAAAGGTGGGAAGTGCATGATTTCCATTTGTGCCAGTCATGCCACTTTACAACCAGCTACGGTTGCATCTAGAACCGAAAGTAGTCTATTCGAGGCAAAAGATAAGGTAGGGAGGGGGGTGAAACCAAGTATTATGAATGCTAATAGGCCTGGCTTTAATACACTTCTCCCAGCACTGACACAGACACACAGGTCATTTTGCACTCACATGGTCATAGTCTTTTACCTCTGATGTACTGGAAGTAGGAACTAGAGAGATGGAAGAGCATCCACTTACATAGGTATGATTGAACTTAGGCACAACCAAGAGTGCATGAGAAGAGGAATGAAGCATTTGAAATGTTCTGTGGGGCTGAACATGAGAGTTGAGGTGCATATGAGAAAGTGCTCTGGGCACTTTGAAAAGTGTCCTAAAACATCAGTTTATTAGCTTGCACCCTATGGAGTAGGTGCACCAGAAGTGCTTTAAGGCAAGTTAAGTAACAGGTGTTCATGATGGAGTTTAGAGGGTAGATGTTAGAAATTGGGTCTCTAATTGGCAGAGGTATACACCCTTGTCCATAAGAGACCACAGTCCTAGTCAGGGTAAGTCACAACACAATCCAAATTATCCTGTGTTCACCCGCTGGTAGCTTGGCACGGTCAGGCAGGCTTAACTTAGAAGGCAATGTGTAAAGTATTTGTGCAATACCTCATACAGTAACACAGTGAAAACACCACAAAAGTACTCCACACCAGTTTGAAAACATAGATAATACTTATCTGAATAAAATAAGTTCAAAACAACAAAAATCCAGTAGGCACAAGTCTCAAACCTTAAGAATCAGTGGTTATATTCTAGTAACACACAGTAATTGGGATGCGTCAAAAATAACAACGCACAGGGGGTGCGCAGAGGAGGAGATGCTTTGAAAAGTAAGATGCTGCGTCAGATTTTCTGGCACAGACGATACATTGTTTCTTTCCACGCTGCAAGGTGATGCATCGATTTCCAGGAGCGCAGCCTTGGTTCCTCAGTGTAATGCAAGGAGCTTTTGACCTGCAGGGACGATGTGGTGAAAATCCTTTACACGCTGCTAGAAGTAGCAGGCGCTGCATCGATTCGGTAGGCAATGTGGCAAATTTTCAGCCGCAAGGCAGATGCTGCATCGATTTTGCATGTGTTGAATCGATTTTCCAACGCACAGGGATTTTCTTTTTTTTTGGTGAAGTATGTGGCCCTGATACAGAGGCAAGCTCAAGCCTTTGGAGAGCACTTGTGGGTAAGGCAGAGGCCTTCCAGCAGAGTCAGAGGCCAGCAGGCAGCAGGGCAACAAGTAGGGCAGCAGTCCTTCTCAGCAAAACAGTCCAGATGAGTCCTTTGGGCAGCCAGGCAATCCCTCTGACAGTCAAAGTGTCGTTTCAGAAGTGTCTGATTTGGTGGGATGTGAGTCCCAGTATATATATCCAAAAATGGCATTGAAGTGGAGGAAACTTCAAAGGGTGGTTTGGAAGTGCACAAGTTCCCCTTTCAGCCCAGTTCTGTCTGCCCGGATCCTTGTGGTGGGTTATCAGTCCTTTGTGTGAGGGCAGGCCACTGACCTTTGGAGTATAAGAGAGAGCCCCTCCACCCTCCCTGCCCAGGGAGACCCATTCACTATGCAGATGAATGCAGATGTCACTGAGTGTCTGTGCTTATGGCTATCTGGGTGGAATGCACAAGGGGAGCTGTCAACCAGAACAGCCCAGATGTGTATTGAAGACATGCTGTAAGGCACAGATGGCAGTGAGTGCAGAGAAATGTCCACTTTCTAAAAGTTGCATTTCTAAAGTAGTAATATTAAATCCAACTTCACCAGTAAGCAGGATTTTCTATTACCATTCTGGCAATACTAAACATGACAGAGCTACTCCTTTCAGATCACAATTTAGTACTTAAACATATATAAGGGTAGTTATAATGCTGGCCTAGAGGACATGTAAAACACATAAGTACATGTCCTGCCTTTTACCTATGGGTTAACTAGAGCCTACCTTAGGGGTGACTCATATGTAGAAAAAGGGGATTTTAAGGCTTGGCAAGTAGTTTCAAATGCCAAGTCGAAGTGGCAAATGAAACTGCACACACAGACCTTGCTATGGCATGTCTGAGACATGTTTAGGGGACTACCTATATGGGTGGCACAATCAGTGCTGCAGGCCTACTAGCAGCATTTAACTATAAGTCCTAAAACCATCAAAAACAGGGTAAGAAATAGAGTGAGTCAGACAAAAAAGTGGGGAATGGCCACCCTAAGGCTATCAGGTCTAACAGTAGAACCCTTTCCTCTTGCATTTGTCGATGAGAGTTCCCAATGTAATATCCATTCCTATTGTATTTGTTAGAGAGTCCACAATGTAAAACCCCTTCCTATTGCCTTTGTCAGCAGTATACAGTGTAAAACATGTTCTATTGTATTTGACGGACAACCCTATGGTCCTTGTCACAATGCATAACCCCTTCCTATTGCATTAGTCTCAGAGTTCAAAAAGTAAAACTCCTTCCTACTGCAATTTTTAGAGTTCAGAGTGGAAATCCCCTTTCTAATGTATTTATCAGAAAGTTCACAATGTAAAACCCTTCTTATT
This sequence comes from Pleurodeles waltl, assembly GCF_031143425.1. Taxonomy (NCBI): domain Eukaryota; kingdom Metazoa; phylum Chordata; class Amphibia; order Caudata; family Salamandridae; genus Pleurodeles; species Pleurodeles waltl. The sequence continues at coordinate 709,347,015 of NC_090437.1, read as the reverse complement.
CCATTTCCGAAATATAGTTAGAGAGGTTCCAGGTTCACTGAAAATGTCAGAGGGGGTCTTTCACATTTAGTGTCCTGACACCTCAAGGGCGTTTTAATGCTTTGCAGATATCAAACGCTTCACTGAGGTCGACGGTCCTTTTGACCCAGAAAGACGTGTGATGAACCATACATAAATTTACATCAACATTACACCACCCCAACACTTTAGACATCATGATCAATGAGGCCATGGAAGGAAAACTGCAACCAGGAATAAGTTCAAAGAATTATTTTACAATCATAAAGGTAATGTCATAAAGACAGTGCGTAAAATCAAATGATAAAGTTATATTAGCACCATAGGTTGCCCAAAGTGACAAAACAAGTTCAAATAGATTAGCATTAACTCAATTATCTGTAATGCAGAAATATATCTCAGTTCAGATTTTATCCACATTCATCAAGTTCAGTTCATCAGAGGGTGACATTTCTGTCCTGGATACATGTTGTCCCTACAGCTAACCAAATTAAGAAATACATGTGTTGGAATAGACAAAAGCCATCCTAAAATACAAAAGGAGACAAAAATAATTCGAAACAATATATCTTGGACTAAAGAATACTAGCTAGACAAATAAAATAAGTGAGTGTCAGCATGATCGATTCTATGATTCTATTCTAGAAAAAGGGACATGTCAAGGGGCAATGGCAATCAGCTGAGAGGGGTATAACTCTCCAAAGAACAGCATTCAGGGATTCTTCATCATCAAAGAGTCTCGATCAGCAGCACAATTCTGTCAGGAGGATGAACTAGAGTGAAGAAAAAAGGTCTAAAAGTCTGATAAGGGTCTGGGGATCTGCTAAGATTGTGATCTAAACTTTCAAAGTCCATCCTAATATAAAACACATAAATTATGTTGATTCGCTGGATTGATAGTGTCAAGTCACGCAAAAGGGGTACCATCCAATCATTGGCAACAGTGATCTTGAAGTTACAATTGGGCCATCAAATTCCCTGACTTTCCATGAGAACCATCTTCCATCTGTGTGACTGCATTGAGTAATGGCAACATTTTATTTCACATTAAGTCCACAGGCCAGGATGTTCAAAGACCACTAAACTAAAAGTCTCTGTGCAATTGAACAATAAACCTATTGCTAATTGCAAAGCTTCTCATGAGAATGGAACCTAGAGAAAAACTCACGTTAGAAAGAAAAATGATTCCTCACTTTCACATGACTGCAAAATATGAGCTCTCTATGCCTCATTTAAGCTAACATAACAAAATCAGTTGCATTACAGGTAATCATTGTAATTTAATAAAACATGTAAAATATAAACTTATTGTTGGAAAATGGGTTATTGGTAGGGCAGGTAGGTACCTACACCTAGCAACAAGCCACTAACCTCCACATAGGTACAGTTAGGTCTCAGTAAATTAATCCCAGCTCAACCCTTGGTAGCTTGGCAACGAGCGTCAAGGCTTAACTTAGGAGACAAAGTGTAAAGCATTCAAATATCACAAAACAGTAATTAAATAAAACACAGGAAACAGTTTAAAAATCCAAAACCAATTTATAAAAATAGTTTATATTTGTATCTTTAAAATGACACAAAAACGATTAAAATCGGTTCAGGGGAAACGGAGATATGAATTTTTAAAGAATTATTACTTTTCTAGCGCTTAGAAACAAAAAGCGCCAATCGGGTCATCTGGTTGCACCTCGACCGGGGCAAAGTCAAACTTTCAGGCCGACCGCGATGGAGCCCTGCTCGGCTGCAGGTCGCGGGAGGCCTCGGTTAAAAAGTTACCTTCTGACTTAGTCTTTATTTTGAAGTTTTTCTTCACCGGGACGAACCTGCCAGTTGAATCCGACCTCCTGGAGCCCTTGTCCGGATACGCGATGTGGGTTTCCTCGGTGGAGACTTTTACCTTCGGACTTAGTCGTTTTTTCGAGATGAAAATCCTTCGACCGGGGTAAACCTGGATCTTGATCCGACGTCCATGGAGCCCTTCTAGGATACGATGGCTGGGAGGTCCCGGTCAACTTTTTACGTTCGGACTTAGTCTCTTTTTTGGATGTTTTTCTTTACCGGGACGAACCACGAAGTCAGGCCGGGTCGCGGTTGAGGCAAGCCGGCTAGAATTTCCGCGGCGGGTCGGTCCCTCTCTGGAGCTTTTTTCCAAAAATTCTCAAATCTTTTCCAAACTTCTGGGGCTTCACCCAGATGTTCTTTTAAGGTTCTTTTGGGGTCCACAGCTCACCCCAAGGGTCCAGAAGTTCTGTGATGGTCCTTGGGGGGTGCGGACTTCAACTCCCAGAATGCACCTGGCGCAAACTCCTTTTTGGCCACTGGACAGTGGTCAGCTGGTCGCTTTCTTCAGGAGTTGGTGCAGGGGACTCTGGTTAGCAATTTTTCACCTGTAGCAAACAGGGAGTCCCTCCTTGAACCAGTTGAAGCCAGGCAAAGTCCTTCTTGTGGTGAAGCCCAAGTGTGCAGCTGGTGCAGTCCTTCTGAGTGCAGGTTCCAGGTGCAGGCCAGGGGTCCAGCAGGGCAGTCCTTCTTCTTCTTTAGTTCCTTTCTTGTTGAATTCTGGAGGGGATCTGAGGCGTGGGTGCAGGTCTGCCAGTTTTATCCTTGCTCCTGGGTGAAAAGCAGGGGGGCCCTGGTTCTCCAATCAGGGACAGGGTCGTCCCCCTGTGATGACCACTTCCTGGGAAGTGTGGCAAAAATCCATCCCAGAAGGCAACAGTCTCTAAAAATCCAACATGGATGAATCTGATTTTTGGAGGTTACATCTGGCTGAGCCCACCCACTGGTGTGGCTAAAAATCATAAACACACCCCTCTCCTGCCCTCTCCTAATCTAATCAAGGGGGCACCTAATTGTCTGGGGTTGCAGGATGTGGGGGTGTTGCTGGGTGCTGCAAATGTCCTTCTCTGCCTTTGAAGACCAGTTTGGCAGCCCTCCCCCTTCCTGCCTCACCATCTGCTGAGGGGAGATTCTCTCCCCCAAGCACATTCCTTTGTGTGAAGCCTGGCCACTTCACACCTCATCAAGGCAGCCTGGCAGAAGCTGCTGCAGACTGACCAATCAGAGCACAGCAGCTAAAACAATGCAGAGCTGAAATTGGCAACTTTTTAGGTAAAGTCTAAACTTTTTACCTGAACAAGTTATATTAAATCCCACAACTGGAAGTTGTGGGATTTATTACAACAATTAATTTTATACCAAATTCTTGGTATGTAACATTTAAGGAGACTTTAAAATTTAAAATAAAGTCTGCCCATTCTAGCCTATGAAGGCCATTTACTTCAATGAGGGAAAAACAAATTTGGCTGTTTTTACCTCACCAGGGCTTATAAATCTATTTTTATAAAGTCCCTGCTTATAGTTACATGGCACCCAGCCCTAGGGGCACATAGGGCACACCTTAGGGGTGACTTATATGTAAAAATAAGGTAGTTTAAGACTTTGGAAGTACCTTTAATTCCAAAGTCGAATTTGCATATAACTTTAATTTAAAAGCAGCCAGCAAGGCAGGCTTGCTTTTAAAATGACACTGGGCACCTCAGCAGTGCACCTAGGTGTGCACCACCTATGCTGTGGTCCCTAAACCTACATGCCCTACCATATACTAGGGACTTATAGGTAGGTTAACTTAGCCACTTATAATTAGCCTAATTTGCATATCCATTTTACTCAGAGCACAGGCCCTGGGACTGGTTAGCAGTACCCAGGGCACCATCAAAGTCAGGAAAACACCAGCAAAAAGAGGAAAATGGGGGCAAAAAGTTATGGGGCCTCTGCAATCAGCCCTGTTTTCTCACACAACCCCCCCCCAGCCCACACGCCCAGGAGACTCAGCCCAACCCTGGGAGAGTCTTCCTGGCTTGTTAGGCGAGGAAGACAGTGAAGAAAACTGGCTGTCCCTTTGCAGGGCCTACTCTGCCTTATATCCTCCTGTCAGGGTCACTCCCTATGGGTAGTGAAGCCATCCCAACAGTAAAATGACCCAACTCAAACTGAAACTTTCCTCTAGGGGGGTCTTCCTCCTTTCTCTCTGCCAACTTGGGTAGTGAGGTGCCCACCTCCCCTACTCCAAACTTTGCTAGGGCAACACCTAGCTTACCCAAAGAGGTCACCCAACACTTGAGCAACCCCACCATGACCAATAGGGTCAGGGGGCCTACTTTGCTATTGGCCCTGGGGTCTGCCTCCCAGGCCAAGTACAGTGCTGCCAGGAAGGCTAGCACCCAGCAGAGGCTACTGACAGCTGTCAGTACCCAGAACCACACCCTAAGCTCTCCACTGACAGGTGGCTGAGCTGCTTTAGGGGCATCTTTGGGGTCCTGGCACCCCTCTTGCTGTCTAGAGTGGGGGGCTACCACCTCCTGTGGCAGACACCCTCCTTCCACTCTCCCTTCTGTCAGTGAAGGGGCAACACCTTGCATCTGGACAGCTGCCTGACTACTCAGGACTTCCTTGGGGCCAGGGGAGGCCTCACCAGTGCCAACTCTGGGCTCCCCCCCTACTGGGGCAGAAGGCCCTTGGCTCCCTGGAACTCTCTTTAAGAGTGGCCTACCCTTCCTTTTCTTCTTTCCTTTTCTTGGGGACCCCTTTCTCCTAACTGTAGGGACTGACTCCCCAGGACTTTGGGTTGGGGGGGCGCCCTGGGCGACCACCCCATCTGTGACCAGACTCACCTCTGGGAGGTCATTGCCCAGGATACAATATAGGGGAAGGTCAGCACTGACTACCACCCTAATCCAGTCAAGAATGCCCTCCCTCTCTAGGGGCACTATGGCTACAGGTTTGGAGGTGACCTCCCCTGTGTCTATCCTGACTTTCTTTGTCTTTCCTGGGACATACATGTCTGGGGTCACTAACCGGTCTCTCACTATAGTGTGACTGGCATAGGTGTCTCTCAGGCCAGTGGTAGGGATCCCATTCACTTGAATGTGGTGGAAGTGCCTACTCCCACCCTCAGGGATCACCAGCTTACCATCTGGTCCTGTCTCCCAGCTCAATGCTAGGAGGACTTCATCATCTGAGGAATCCTCCTCTATGGCTACACTGGACAGCCCAGTGCTAACCACCTTCTTTGGACAGGCTGCATCTCCTCTGAAGTGACCTGTCTGCTGACAGTCAAAGCAAGCCCTACTGTCCAAGAGCTTTTTTAACCCTGGGTCTAACTGTCTCTGCTGGTCAGAGGGGGAGTGGGATTTACTCTCCTCCTTCTTAGGGTTCTGGGGTACAGAGGGAGTCTCTGTGGTGGGCTTACCACCTCCCTCCTTAGGTTTTTGGGGACCTGTCCCCCCCTTCTTGGAGTCTCCCCCCTGGGACTTGACAACCACCCTGGTTCTCAACCACTCATCAGCTACCTCCCCTAGCTCTCTAGGGTTGGTCTGCTTAGAGTCCACTAGATGCTGGCGTAACCTTTCTTGGGTACAATTGGTCAAGATGTGCTCTCTCATGATCAGATTGTATAACCCCTCATAAGTATCTACTTTGTTACCAATAATCCAGCCCTCTAGTGCCTTTAGTGAAATGTCCACAAAGTCAACCCAAGACTGGGTACTGACCTTCTGGGTGTCCCTGAACTTCATTCTATATTGCTCTGGGGTCAGACCAAACTTCTTGGCTAAGCACCTCTTCATACTAGGGTATGAATCTGCCTCCTCCCCCCTTAAGGTCAGAAGCCTATCCCTCCCTGAGTTGGGGACCAACTCCCACAAAATGGAACCCCAGTATTGAGGCCTATCCCTTCTCATTTGGAGTGCCCTCTCAAAGGCCCCCAGCCACTTATCTATGTCATCCCCCTCTACATAAGCAGGATCCACCCCCTTGGGTAATCTGGGGCAAACTCCCCCACCCATGGACACCTCAGCTTCTTTATCGCTGCCTCCATCTCTTTTCTCTTTGTATGCCCACTTTTTCTTTTCTAGGGCCAGCTTCTCTGCTTCCAAAGCTATGTATGCTAGCTGGGCCTCCAGCTCTCTTTCTCTGATGGATGGGTTCTCTCCTCCTGAAAGGACCCCCTTCCCACCACTAGCTTTGGATCTGCCCCTAGCGACTGTATTTACTGAGGACCGTTCTTCCTCGTCCTCACTTAGGGTCAGATGCCTTCCCTCCCCTGAGTGGTTAGAGCTTGCATCCTCCCTTCTTTCTCCCTCCTCTGGAGCTTCTTCTGACTCTACCTCTTGGTCCTCAGCCCATGCTGTCAGGGATGTGATCAGGATTTGCTTCCTGAGATCAGTGGTTGCAGGCAACCCTCTTTCAATACACAACCCCCTCAGCTGGACTACTGTCAGTGTGGGTAGGCTAGCCAGATCAAGCTCCATGGTTCCCTAGTTTTATGTCAACAAAAACTTTTTGCAAAAATTGGAAACAAGAATTTAGAAAAATTACAAAAATTCAATAATTGAAATTAATCCAAATTAAAAATTAAAAAGAATTTTTGCACTAGGACAATTTAAAGGATTTTTAATTTGTTTTACCTAAAACTGAAACGTGATATTGAACACAAGTACAGGATCCCGTCGCTGCTTCCAATTATGTTGGAAAATGGGTTATTGGTAGGGCAGGTAGGCACCTACACCTAGCAACAAGCCACTAACCTCCACATAGGTACAGTTAGGTCTCAGTAAATTAATCCCAGCTCAACCCTTGGTAGCTTGGCAACGAGCGTCAAGGCTTAACTTAGGAGACAAAGTGTAAAGCATTCAAATATCACAAAACAGTAATTAAATAAAACACAGGAAACAGTTTAAAAATCCAAAACCAATTTATAAAAATAGTTTATATTTTTATCTTTAAAATGACACAAAAACGATTAAAATCGGTTCAGGGGAACTGGAGATATGAATTTTTAAAGAATTATTACTTTTCTAGCGCTTAGAAACAAAAAGCGCCAATCGGGTCATCTGGTTGCACCTCGACCGGGGCAAAGTCAAACTTTCAGGCCGACCGCGATAGAGCCCTGCTCGGCTGCAGGTCGCGGGAGGCCTCGGTTAAAAAGTTACCTTCTGACTTAGTCTTTATTTTGAAGTTTTTCTTCACCGGGACGAACCTGCCAGTTGAATCCGACCTCCTGGAGCCCTTGTCCGGATACGCGATGTGGGTTTCCTCGGTGGAGACTTTTGCCTTCGGACTTAGTCGTTTTTTCGAGATGAAAATCCTTCGACCGGGGTAAACCTGTATCTTGATCCGACGTCCATGGAGCCCTTCTCGGATACGATGGCTGGGAGGTCCCGGTCAACTTTTTACGTTCGGACTTAGTCTCTTTTTTGGATGTTTTTCTTTACCGGGACGAACCACGAAGTCAGGCCGGGTCGCGGTTGAGGCAAGCCGGCTAGAATTTCCGCGGCGGGTCGGTCCCTCTCTGGAGCTTTTTTCCAAAAATTCTAAAATCTTTTCCAAACTTCTGGGGCTTCACCCAGATGTTCTTTTAAGGTTCTTTTGGGGTCCACAGCACACCCCAAGGGTCCAGAAGTTCTGTGATGGTCCTTGGGGGGTGCGGACTTCAACTCCCAGAATGCACCTGGCGCAAACTCCTTTTTGGCCACTGGACAGTGGTCAGCTGGTCGCTTTCTTCAGGAGTTGGTGCAGGGGATTCTGGTTAGCAATTTTTCACCTGTAGGAAACAGGGAGTCCCTCCTTGAACCAGTTGAAGCCAGGCAAAGTCCTTCTTGTGATGAAGCCCAAGTGTGCAGCTGGTGCAGTCCTTCTGAGTGCAGGTTCCAGGTGCAGGCCAGGGGTCCAGCAGGGCAGTCCTTCTTCTTCTTTAGTTCCTTTCTTGTTGAATTCTGGAGGGGATCTGAGGCGTGGGTGCAGGTCTGCCAGTTTTATCCTTGCTCCTGGGTGAAAAGCAGGGGGGCCCTGGTTCTCCAATCAGGGACAGGGTCGTCCCCCTGTGATGACCAATTCCTGGGAAGTGTGGCAAAAATCCATCCCAGAAGGCAACAGTCTCTAAAAATCCAACATGGATGAATCTGATTTTTGGAGGTTACATCTGGCTGAGCCCACCCACTGGTGTGGCTAAAAATCATAAACACACCCCTCTCCTGCCCTCTCCTAATCTAATCAAGGGGGCACCTAATTGTCTGGGGTTGCAGGATGTGGGGGTGTTGCTGGGTGCTGCAAATGTCCTTCTCTGCCTTTGAAGACCAGTTTGGCAGCCCTCCCCCTTCCTGCCTCACCATCTGCTGAGGGGAGATTCTCTCCCCCAAGCACATTCCTTTGTGTGAAGCCTGGCCACTTCACACCTCATCAAGGCAGCCTGGCAGAAGCTGCTGCAGGCTGGCCAATCAGAGCACAGCAGCAAAAACAATGCTGAGCTGAAATTGGCAACTTTTTAGGTAAAGTCTAAACTTTTTACCTGAACAAGTTATATTAAATCCCACAACTGGAAGTTGTGGGATTTATTACAACAATTAATTTGATACCAAATTCTTGGTATGTAACATTTAAGGAGACTTTAAAATTTAAAATAAAGTCTGCCCATTCTAGCCTATGAAGGCCATTTACTTCAATGAGGGAAAAACGAATTTGGCTGTTTTTACCTCACAAGGGCTATAAATCTATTTTTATAAAGTCCCTGCTTATAGTTACATGGCACCCAGCCCTAGGGGCACATAGGGCACACCTTAGGGGTGACTTATATGTAAAAATAATGTAGTTTAAGACTTTGGAAGTACCTTTAATTCCAAAGTTGAATTTGCATATAACTTTAATTTAAAAGCAGCCAGCAAGGCAGGCTTGCTTTTAAAATGACACTGGGCACCTCAGCAATGCACCTAGGTGTGCACCACCTATGCTGTGGTCCCTAAACCTACATGCCCTACCATATACTAGGGACTTATAGGTAGGTTAGCTTAGCCACTTATAATTAGCCTAATTTGCATATCCATTTTACTCAGAGCACAGGCCCTGGGACTGGTTAGCAGTATCAAGGGCACCATCAAAGTCAGGAAAACACCAGCAAAAAGAGGAAAATGGGGGCAAAAAGTTATGGGGCCTCTGCAATCAGCCCTGTTTTCTCACACTTATAAACTCATCAATATTAATAATTTATTAGTAGGAGCAATACATTTTACTTTAAATGATAACTTTATTAGTACATTTCAATTAATGTGACAGAGAAGTGCAATTATGTCATTTCTGCACACATCTTTAAACTCATAAGGCATGCATTAAACATTTGAAAACTAAATATGTTTCAAGACACATAATCAATCTAGAGTCTAAATTATAGTTTAACATCACTTTTTTTCAATAACATATTATTTAACAAGAAAGGCACAGTTGTGATGACTAAATTATGAAAACATTAGCACATTTAATATGCGTGTCAGTGCAGCTTTCTAGGTTAGGCTGTCAAACATGAGAAATAAATTGCCACTGGGTCACTAAAAGCTTTTCTAAAATTTAAGCTCCAACACTACAATCCTGAAACCAAGGGCCAGATATCCTGTTTAGCACTTGACTTTCAAGGTAATGCAGCAGAACAATCCAACCATGACCCAGGGAGGTGCTATGAGCTAGGAATTCAAACTCAACAATTGATAAAAATAACACCTTATAAATAATGTACAGAAAGCATTTTAAGTTTAATGCACACATAACTTTATATAATGCACAACATTACAAATATTGAAATGCCAACAAATACGCAAATCCTTGTCTGTTCCCCTTATCTTGAAGTTACCATGGGACTGTGTGTGTGCCTTCAAGGTGTAAACCTAAAAACTAGGCCTGGGAGAAATTTTAATTACACCAAAGTAATCAGAGTAATTTCAGTAATTTGCATTGCTCTTGTGATGCTTAATTATCGACATTTTGTGATTACTCCAGCATGAGTGATTAAGAGTAAATTGGGACGAAAATCCCACCAGGGGAGCATGAGAACAATAACTAAGGGCCAAATGTACAAAAAAAATGTGTTTGTGGTCTCTAATGGATCGATTCATAGAATCACCCCATCTCCACATGCAAAAAGGCTTTTTAAATGTACAAAGCACTATTTGTGATTCGGTAACCTATTATCGAACCGCAAATTGGGTTTGTTATTCGGTATTAAGAATGGGAGTGTTTAGGGCATCCCTTCATAATATTGAATTGCAGTGATATGTGTGAATGTTTTGCAACTGAAATGCTGACGCAAAACATTCACATTTTACCACCAACTTCAATTTGATGGTAACTCATTCACAAATGAGAAGTTCCCCATTGAGAATGGCTGTAAAAACATTTGTTAAGAGCAGGCCACGGTCCCATGGACCACTGCGTGCTCTTAGAAATTGAAAAGAAAACTTTTAATTTTTCTCTTTGAAACACATCCTATTTTACTTCAAGGAAAATGGGCTGCATGGCAAAACAAAAAGATTGCTTTATTGAAAAGTAATAACAGACATGGTGGTCTGCTGACCCCAGCAGGCCACCATTTCTGTGATTTTTGTGATTCCCTAGGGGTCGCAAACCAAGATGTTAATATTCACGAGGAAGGTCTATTTGCAACTCTAAAGGACTCGCAAAATGTGTAAAACACACATTTGTACATGAGTCTTTGTGATTACCAAATAGCAAACCACACAAATTCACTATTTGGTAATCACAAACAATTACCTATGTACATCTGGCCCACAGAGAGAATGAGTGGCTGCTGGCTAATGCGGTTATTGCTCTGTAGCGTTTAGTGCTATTTCTTAGATCAAAATGCATCCTGTTACCCACTTTGGGCACAAGGGTGTATTTTCTCAGTAAGATAATATCACTAAATGCTGGATTATGTTTCTCACAGAAGTATGAATATTTACAAGTAATTTTGCAGTAATTACTGGTAATTACACCAAAGATAATTATGCCCTTTATGGCCACTGCTACTAAAAACAAGCAAATGCACAAAACGGGCCTATTGCTGAATATAAAGCTTTTTATAATCAAGAAATGTATACCTAGTGGCACGTTCAAGCCATTCACAGTGTAAAGGAGTGGTCTGCTGCCTTTTTTAATCAACAATGTAGGCCTATCAGAGTCAACTATTCCTCTGTCACTTGCAAGCAATTCAACCAATTAAGCAGATAAGAACAGTTATTGTCCTATAAAGTAATTATAGAGAAGATCAACACATGGGTGGAGGCAAAACCCCTCTCTTAACATTGCATCTTAATATTCTTTTTTAGTTGATCACATAAGCTCTAGGCAATAGCTGTGCATTTAAACCAGATCTACAAGCGCAATAAAATTACATAAAAAACAGGGTTTGTTGCAGAGATAACCAAAACTAAAACTGTTGCCTATTACAGTAATCTGTCTACAGACATTAGCAGAGTAGTAACAATTCACATAGAATAATCCAGGTCTCATGCCTTTGTTGTAATTTTCCATAAGGTACAGCTTAGGCCTGTGGCATCTGACATAACATTCTCAATGAACCATTCAGCCTACAACCCCAATCATTAGCTTGTTACCTTAGCCAACAAAGACCTACTGTATTGAGCATGTTCTTTCCAACAAGTTAAACGTTTCAGTTAAAGCAAACCCCTATGGTCCAGTTAAAATCTTGAAGATCACCATGTGTGCAGGGCACACGCCTTTTCCTCAGTATTGTGTCAGACACTTCTATTTCTGTTTATCACATAAGGTCTTGGGAAAGCTGCGCTGCCAAACCAATACTACAAAGAGCCTAGTCTAAAAATATAAAAAACAGAGTTAGAAAAAGCACTGCTTTCTGCCTGGAGCTGGTTGTAGGGCTAGGGAAAGATCTAATTCCACTAAGATCCCCAAATATTTAACTACCATTCTTGTGTAGGACGGGCTCCCATAGATGTGGGTTCTTCATCCCACAATGTGGGATCTGCATAAATCAAAAAGGTTGTCTCCTCACATTGCCATGCCAACATTTTTGCAGGACGCATGGACTATGGCCCCCCTTCCATTGATGGCAGCCACAAGCAAATGTTTTCTCCTGAGGCCAGTCGATCAGAGCCTTTAGGCCCACATGTTGGTTTTAGTCTGGTGACACAAAGAAGAAAATTAGAGAAAAATCTCTCTTATCCAGTAGCATCTGAGTTTTTTTAAATTAGTTTGTGTACTGTGCTACAAGAACTAACAATTGAGATAGCTATATCTTGGTTGACAGTTCAGCTCAGATCAGTTTGAGGCCTACGAAAATCTATGAGGTCTTTTCTTTCTGTAACACAGTTGAAAGCTTTCTATGCAATTTAAAATGTGAAATGTTACATTTGGGAACCCTTTACTTTGCCTCTGATTGATGGAGCTCTAAAAAACTTGCCATGCCAAACCTATGTCAGATGAACAAAATTTGTGTTGTACACTCAGAAATATATGTCTATGACTGAACTGAACTTCACTCCTCTAACATCTCTAAATCTATAAGATACATATATATATATATATATATATATATATATATATATATATATATATATATATATGTGTTTTACAGTTTTAGTTTACAACTCTGTGCATAAACTGTGTTTTTAAGTTGCCAGTAGGTATATATATATATATATATATATATATATATATATATATATATATATGAAAAAACTGACTATAAATCGCACCCTTTCCATGCACAGTTTTCTTATCAATAACGTTATTGCAAACGTTGCAGTGAAATCAAAGAAGCCATACAAGAACTCATCAATGACATAATATGTGGAGTAATTAGCTGTGCATGGTAAAGGCGTGAGTTATAGTTACCTTAGGGTGTGAGCTATAGTTACTTGAAAGAACTCTAACTATAACTGCTGACATTCTATGGTTTTGCATGAGTAAATTCAGAACCTAACTATAACTTCCCTGAAACCTTTGTTTTTTTCACTGAATTCCTATGGTTTTTTAACATAAAGTAATTTAAATTATTATACGTTATTCCAAACCACAAAGTGCATGGCCTTTGTCCATGCGCAGCAGCGATTGCTCACAAGGCCTCGACTTGCAGCCAGGCCTTGCAACCAAGCCCTTAAAATCACCTAACCCCTTGGCATGCATGGCCTTTGGCCATGTACAGCGCAGGTTTTGCCAAAGGGCCTGTCAATGGATGTGTGAGTGGTTCTGAAAGTGGGTGTGTGAGTCTATGAGTGGGTCTAAGTGGTTGCATGAGTGTGAGTGGGTGGGTGACTCATACATGTGTGCATGTATGATTGAATGAATTAGTGTATGAATGAGTCTGTGATTTTTCTTTAAAATTTTGCCATAATCATGAATAATTCACAAAAATATTCATGAATATCACACATCATGACACAAAATTATATTAAACCTACAATTTACCCCTCAAACACACCTATATCACACCCCTGGCGTCAGGTTACCTTCACCCTGACCCCTTATGTCACTTTCAAATTGACTTTTCACCCAGGGGGACCATGTCCTGTGAAATAAAATGGCGGTCACAACTTTCTAGTCATGTTGTGGTCAGCCGATTGCAACACTTCTTTTCACATGTGTATTCACAAAAAAGTTGCGAATTTCGCAAAATATTCACGGCCAGAGATATAGAAATGTATTTACCTTTTAATATCTCCTAAACAACTAAATATATTTACACCAAATAACAAAAAGCACAATCTGTGTACCGATAGCTACCTTTCTGCCAAATTTGGTGCAACTCCGAGGGACAACCCCCCACTTTTGTTTTCTATAAAGCCCCGGGAGGTGGCGGTCCCTGGGGCTGTGGGGGGAGGTTAGCACCCCGCATTCATTTTTTTAAAGCCCTGGGGAGGTGGTAGTCCCAGGGGTTGTGTGGGGCCTCCTGGGGCCTGCAGTTAAACAAGCGCAGGAGCCCATGCTTGTTTTTTGTTTTTTTGAGTTTTTGACAGAACCACGGATCTGCTGTGGCTCCTGTTCAATATTTAAAAAAAAATTTTTTTTTGCTCCGGAGGGGGTCCCTCTAGGACCCCAGGACCAGACCTAAGGGGTCAGGGTGTCCCTACCCTGGCCTCTTTTCTATTTGTACATCTTTATTTCCCGAGTCCCAACATGGATGCCACTACTTTCCTGTTGAAGTGTTGGCAGTCAATCATATCTCAGCTCAAGATCAGAATGGATTGTGGAGCCTTCACATCCCTATATATACATTTTTTAAAATATTTCAAAAACTACTGAATGGATTGACACCAAACCACAAAATGGGTGTATAATGGACCAAGAGCTAACTTTCTGAAAAATGTGGAGACATTCTGTCCAGTGGGTTGGGCTGTAGACCTGTTCAAACTCTCTATAGGAATTAAAATTGGAAATGCCCTTTTTTTTTGCCCCCCTTTTTCTCAGCCCCTGCTTGACAGATCACTCAGAAACGTACCAGACAACAGCTGACATGTCTGCTGATTTTTTTGGAATTTTTTTTGAACATTCGTCAAGCAGCCCCAAAAATACAGCCAAATCAAAAAAATCATTTTCTGTATATATATATATATATATATATATATATATATATATATACTAGAAGATGAAGGATCACAAGAAAACAACAGCCAGCCAGGGCCAAAATCTGGATCCCAAAGGATGCAATGAGTCACAAGAAAATGTAATTTCCCAGAAAGCAGTGACTCAGATGATCTCACCAAAGAACAAAAATATATTTCTACTACAATGTTTCAGCTTCTGCCTTCCTCAGGTAGTATATGATGGTTTGCTCAGTGGCTGCACAGCTGACACTGATGGATTTTCAAAAAGCATCATGAGTGAAGATTCCAATTGGAATGTGGAATCAATGCAGATATGCAGAAATCAAGTGGTAATGTCAGTGATGTTCAGTCCATCTGGATGCAGTGATTTTAAATGGTACATCCAGACGTTTTCTCTGATGGACAGTAGTTCTTCCTTAGAAAATCTTCAAATCTGATAGTGAATGTTCAACAAGGTTAAAATCATTGGCCGCAGGCCGGTCAAGTTTCTTGTTAATTATTGCTGATTTGTGGTTCCTGAATCATGTACGGAGGTCATTCACTGTTTGGCCTACAGCTTTGGCATTGGCACTGAATCACATAAATAATGCAAGTTGATCGACATGTAAGATGCTGTCTTATTCCATAGGTCCTTCTTGTAACAGAGCTAGTTACTGATGATGTTTGTAAAAGGTATTCACATGTGATCCACCTTTTAGAATCACAGCAATGAACTCCTGCGTTTGTTACAGCTTGCTTAAGTTCAGCTCTCACAACAAGTGATCGTTAATTGAGAGCAGATTACATTTCTAGGAACGCGATTGTCAGTGTCGTTGATGATAGTGAAGAGGATACTCTTCAAGATGAAGATTGTTATATTGCTGCTTTTGAGCTGGAACGTTCTGGTTCATTTTCTGAAGCAGAGTGGAAAAAAACATCTACCAATGGTCCCCTACTGTCTAAAGTCTTGATGTATGTCAAAGAAGGATGGCCTCATGAAAAGAGTTTAGATTTGAGTTGTCAACCTTTTTCAAAGTATCAGATGAACTGCCTATTGAAGATGGGGTTCTAATGAGAAATGGGAAGATGGTATCTCCCAGATGAGTTAGAAAAAGCACATTTAAAGCGTTCTCTGTACCAACCCCAAACCAATGTGTTGGTTGAACGTTTCAATCGTATGGTTGGTGAGTGTGTGCAATGTGCTTTAGCTAAAGGGTGTGTGGTTGATTCTACTGTACAGCGCATGTTGTGGTTTTACAGACAACACCCCATTCAGGTACAGCAGTATCGTCGTTTGAAGCCCTTAGAGGAAGTAAACCCGCCACGTTGCTTAGACCAAATGTTTAAAACACTCGAAATGTAAAGAAGACATTGACTTTAAGGTTCGTTCTAATATGGAGAAAGCTCAAGCTAGACAAAAAATGTATTATGCTAAGAACAGAAATGTGAAAGATTTTCAGTTTGTAAATGGAGATTGGGTACAGGTCAAATTGCCTAATTTTATCAAGAAAGGTGAACCAAAGTATTGTGAGCCACTAAGGATTGACAAAGTGTATGGTAATGCTATTCGTGTTAATGGACAGAATTGGTGGAATGTGGGGAAAGTTGTTAAAATTCCTGTAGAGGGAAAAAACTTGCCGCTGGGTGTACCTCACAATAAGTCAGGACTGAACGTGAGTTTGAGGAAGCCGTTGAATGCTCTAAAGTACAATGTTGAAAAAACAATATGTCAGGATGGTACAGACACAAGGTTGGTTCAAATGCCTGTTAGGAAAAGTCTTAGGGTTCATAATCTACCCTTGAGGTACCGTAAAGTAGGATTGTTATTTTTTGTAGATTGTTTTTTTTCTCTTTAAAAAAAAGATGTGTTGTTAACGGGAAGACTAAATGTAGTATCTACACTATGAAGTGTCTTGTTAACTGCACGTGGCAAATCGACAGATGTATTTATGTGCCTGATGCGCTGTGTATGATGTCGGAGTACCGCGTGCAGTGTCAGAGGATTCGAATGGTACAACGGAGGAGAGGACGGTTGCACAAGCAGGGAGCGTTACTGCTTGCTCTGCGCTGGGGTGATTCTTTTTCTGGAAATTAACATAAAAGAAATGTTTGGTTATACCCAAAAGACTTCCTGGTTGTGATTCCAGCTCATTTCACACATCTTGTGCTGAAAACCACCTGTGCATAGTCAAAAGCCATGCTCAATGAATCTGTGTGCTAGTGGGCCACAATGCTGTATGCTGACAGTCTGCTCACACGGCCTTTCTTCATAAAGAGAACACATTTAACTTTTGTATTTTCATAAGTAAAATAATTTGTGGTCACTTCACTTATGGTCTACAGAGAGCTATAGGCTTTTAAAAATTCAACACACATTACCTTCAACCATATAACGTGGTTGCTTGTTCACTTTGGTTACTGAAGTAGTTGTATCAAGATTTTGGGCATGTACATTTGGACTGCTGAGTCACCATTGCTGAGAGCCATGCACTGTGAGAGGTAATCATTCCCTCAGAATCCACAGCTTAAGATCATTGGGAATATAATGGGGATAATGACTAAGATGCTGACTTCGAATTGAAAAACATATGTATTTCTTACTGTGCGTTAAAATGTACAAATTTGATATGTAATTGTGAATATGTAATATGTGCAATTCAAAGATTTAACTCCTCACTTGGAGTGCATTATCTTGTATTATCTATGACCACCCCTGAAATGTATAGAGCTCTGCTGCTTCTCAGCTAGGTTGGCACTACATAATACTAATAAATATATACCTTGTACTATAAATATATACCCCAGCTTTACACTGCTGACTCTGCCGAAAATTTGTCACCTTTAGTCATTCTGCACCAAGCCCTTAGAACACACTAACAATCCTGGTTTATTGTGAGACAATGTCCGAATTCCCCATGCGGGATTTTTCAACATCTGAATCCAGCAGGTTGATCCTAGGTGTAACGCCAGCAGTCAATGGATGGGCTCTCTGGCCTATTAGCAAGCTTCTTATGATAATGTTGTTGTAGGAAAGTGGAGTATTATGTGGTGTGGAGGTTAGTCCTCACCATTTAATACTTTCACAATACCCCAGTGATAGTCCTTGGATTCACACTAGTAGACCCTTAGCTCAGTCCTGGTAGTGTGGCATCCAGGTTTTACTTAGAGGAACGTGTTAAGCATTTCACAGCAGAAATATAGACAGTGAGCAATTGACAGGACTCAAAAGAAATCCACCACCAATTTATAAGAATAGAGCTTATTTTCATAGAAATGTGAATACCAAAATGAGCAGTACATGGTACAGTAGAACTGGAGATACCAATTTTAAAAGCAATAGAAAATCACTGCTGAAATGGCATTTAATGTTGCAATGGCAAGAACAGCATGTGTTGAAAAAAATGCACTCAAAAGACAAGTTGAATGGAACCCTTGGGGGTTTGAACTGGTGCAGTCCCTGGGACCAGATCAGGGTTGCTTTGAAGTCAATGGCAGGTATGCCACTGGTGACAAACATCCACTTGGAGGTCAAGCTGTGGAGAACCCTTGCAGGGTTAAGGTACTGGCGGACCTGGGACCAGGCCACAAGAGTCACTTCACTTCTAGTGGGTGCAGAGCTGTCCTGGCTGTCCTTGATGCTGACCGGGCTCACTCTGGTGCTGATTTTACCATGGACACAGTGCTGTGGCAAAGGGGATGCAAAAACTCAGCTGTGGGATTGTTCCTGATGTCAATCACAAATTCTGGGCAGTACTCTCCTCTTGCAGCATTGAGTTAAGGGGTCGGTCACCTGACTGGTGACCAAAAAGCCATGGTAGCAGTGAGCACAGCAAAATGCTTGGAGATGATTGGAGGTTTAGGGGAGTCTGGTAGTGGCCTTGAACTTAGTGAAAGGCCAAACTAAGCCTCCCACAATGCACATCTCTAACTGGTTCCATTTGATCCCTCGACTGGCCCGATTTTTATCTACAATTTGCAGAGAACTGGTGCCATCAGTCCAAGGGAGATTGAGGGTACTTCTGACCTGCACAGGGGACCCTCTAACTAGAAGTGATGAGTTTCAGACAAGGATGAAGGTCGATCATGCAGCTCCAAGTCTGTTGCCTCAGGTTCAGCGTTTCCCTCTTTTGCTTTGGAGCATTAGGCAGTGTCCGATTGTCAGTAAAGCAGAACTCTCTGTGTCCTTCTTTGAAGGAAGTCCATCAAATCTGAGATACTGTTGTCAGGGGTGTACCTTCAATTCTGGATTTATGGGAGTTAGGGGTGTGGAGATTAGTGGCCAATGGACAGCTAGCTCCTACAGCTAAATCAACCCTGAGGTGACAACATTCAGTGGGGCAGGTCACCTTTAGCTATCCAGAACCCTCTATTCTGCGACTTCTAAGATGGCAAAAGGGTAAAACCAAAATTTATTGCATCGACCGGGCTGCTCACACTAGAGGTGTGGTCAGCGTGCTGGAGGTGTGCACAGTCCTGCATAGCTAATTCCCTGCCTATCCATTAGCAAATGTGCCTGGGGGCAAGGGGAGGGATACTGTCTCACTGGAGGACAATGCATATGGCTATCAGGGGTGGTGAGGCCTTCAAAGCTCACTGCCTTGATGGCTGTATTTACTAGCTTGGCTAGGGAGGTGGGAGGTGTGACCTGCCTGCCTCAGACTTTTGTTTCTAACCTCTGGGAGTGCCCAGGCTGCCTGGCAGGAGGTCAGAAACCTGCCTTGGTAGCAGCAGGCATAGGAAAAAGTTTGGGCTACTTGGCTAGAGCACAAAGGAGGATGGTAAACAGTTTGGCAACATCTAGTGCCCCACCTGGGTGCAAAATTTGACATATCGAGGCAGTACCATGATGGTGGAAGGAGCCCTGGTCAACCGGGGCTTAAGCCCCATGTGATCCTATTGACTGGCCTGCACTTATAGTGTACCTTAATGGGAAGAAAGCTATCGAGGCATCTAAGATTGTGCAGGCATGCCCGCACCTCAAATATAATGCACCCTGCCTCCTGGGCTGCAGAAGCCTTCATTAGGGGTGTCTGACATATATGTAAGGCAGTGCATTATACTGTGCCTCTAATGGGGAGGGCACACTCGAACTTGAGCAGTTTGCACGGCTCTGGTAGTCTGCAATGGCAGGCTGCCATCAGTAGTTTGCCTGGATCACCTAGGGTGGGATAACCTTGTGCTACAGCCATGGGGAACCCACTACCACCTATGCTCTGGGTACTATCTACTAGGGCTGAAAGTTTGCCAAGCAGGATTTTACAATGTTGACAGGACAATTTGGAGAGAGAACACATGCACTGGGGCCTAATAAGAATTGAAAAAAACAGTATCTAGGGATTCAAATTGGGGCAAAAAGTGGGGGGGGGGAACTGCTACAAGCCCATTTTCTTACCGTGAGGCACAGTGGACACAGCTTCAAGAATGAAGATAAACAGTCTCAGAGGGAAAGTATCCAGATGAGGTTTTAATGACAGTGTCACTGCTGTATAGTGCAAGTGTTAAAGCCCTAACCCCTGTGCACAGCCAACGGATTTATATACATGTGAAGGACAACCCCATAGCACTTCCCAACCTCCTTTCAAATCTATCTCTATTTCCAGGCTATGTGGTGCAGAAACAGTTCGCTTTTTTAGGAAATATAACAAATGTGCAAAACGTGCAGGACTTTATTCCATGACTGGTGTTCACTCAGCAATGAGTATGTTTACAGGCCTCTGTGTTCTTGTCAGATTTATGGCTTGAGAAAGGTAAGTGTATTTATAAAGTGACTGGGTTTTGATCAAGCACAGCTGGAAAACTGATTTGGTGACCTTTATAATATCTGGAAAACCAAAAATATATTTGTTGAACTAGCCCTGGCCAGAGGTAGTTTGTGAATAGGCTGTGATAGCAGTTGACACTCAGAATAGACAAGCAAGCCACACTGACAATCGAAAATGGTTTACAAATGCTGGAATACATTTTCTACTTCCATCACACACACCAAAGGCATTTTTCAGATATTCATCTTTGGATGTCTCCACATTATCTGCTGCATTTGGCCTTACGCCAAAGTACTTTCTTGCCTTTAAAATCCAGATTATTTATTTTTAGAACGTATTTTTACTTTGTGGAAATCTCTCACACATGTTATGTCTCCCACAGCTTGCATTATGTGCTAAAATCATATTCTCAGTCCATCTGTATATTAGAATAATAAAAGAACAAATGTCACAGTTGTCATGTTATTTCTTCTAGATATTAGACTAGAAAAAAAGTCAATATTTTAGCGTTTCCAGTAGTTAAGAACACTAATTGCCATTGCATTTTCTCTAACTGTATTAGTCTTCATCTAGTTTTAAATAAAACAACGGGGGGCATTTCAGGAAGGCGCTGAAGAGTATGTATAATAGTACTCCTGTAGTATTACTTCATATGCTCGGAAATCCAATTAACAAAAATATTGGTGCAGATATACACCTCCGTCAGTCATTTCTCTAAAGTGCAGAGTTCTCTAGCAGGTGTAAATGTGAAAGTGGCATCTACTACAAGATGAGAAGAAGAATATCAATGAGAGGCACAGGGAATGACATTCAAATACAAACACAAACCTACAAAATAGTAATACAGCTTCAATTCACAAAAGTAACACTCATGTCTGCTACTACAGTCCAAACAGATTCAGTTCTACTCCAGTCACGCCTCAAAGTAAATCACATAAGGTACATGGCTATTTAAAGTTGTTGCACGGGAATCACATAGAACCAGTGGAAACATGGACTCCCAGTACCAGTGCGAAACCCATCACTCAAAAAATAAGTTATAGAAGGTCAAATAAAGTTACGCATTACAGACATGCATCCAAAATACATTTTTGGCATTTTAACATAACAGATGCACATACCAAGAAAAATACATGACATTTTTAATGAATTATTACACACATCCACAGCTCTACAAACTCTCAACGACACATCACAACACATTACCTGTAGTCACACAAAAAGATAAACTAAACAATCAACACACTTGAATAAAGCATATCATTCCACACAATACTACATCAAAAAAACTCCAAAAAATTAAACCCCAGTAACATACCAAATATTTACTGACTTCATGTCCAGAACACCCTCAGTTCTCTGTGTTAGAGAAATACACTAGATATCATTAAATTCATACTTCATGTCTTAGGCGTACACATTAAATGAAAAACCATTTCCCTGTGGAACATAAGACTTGTAAGTAGTGTGTGGCATCTCTAATGTGGCACCCATGATGATAGGCATAGTGTGTTTTTCACCTTCCTTCTTTTCCCATGTACGGCATAGAGTTTTGTAGCATGGAAGAGTTTTCCACTAGTAGCAAAAAAAGAAAGATACATAGGAAAGGTACAAAAATAGACATTCCTGAGCCATCCTCCGAACAGAACACAATCTATCCCCATCTCCATTATTTTGCCAACAGGAGATATGGTGTCATCAAAGTAGCTGGGGAGAGTGACAAGAGGTCCCCAAAAGGAAATGGTCCTCTAAAGATTCTCTCACTTTTATGTGAGGCCGTGTAGCCAGCTGTCAAACACTGTACATAAGGGGATATATTCCTGTGGGGATGCATTGTCCCTGTTTGCTTTGTGTCCTTTAACTAGGTGTGGCAGATCCAACCAGGGATAATGCATCCTCTTACTGACAATGTGCTGCCCCTAGGGCAGCCACAAACTCACTCTGCCCAGGGGAGCAGCACATTAGTGAAAAAGGACAGGCTGATTTAGGCAGCCAGTCAGTCATTCACAATGCAGACACCACCCAGTCTGCACTTTCAAAGAGGGCATACATCCTTTTGCAGCTAGGTGCAGTGAGTGACCACATTTGCCTGCAGAAGGATCTCTTGGGGGGTCCATGGGACCCCTTTCCTACTATCCAGTGAGGTGCTCACAGGCTCACAGTGACTGGGTGCCCCCTCTTTGTGGCGCACAATCAGTGCACTCCTAGATGGCCTCTTTGCTTCTGTGCCCTTATCCATAATATAGGGCAGGGACAGAAGCAAAGTATTTCCCTCATTTGCACGAGGCTGAGACCCCATGCAAACATGCAAGAACTCCTTTATGATATCTATAGTGCTAGCCTAAAAGGGCATTCAGTTGTATCTGTATTAGTGGGTTCTATACTATCTATATTATAGAAAGTGTCACTCAAGTGTCTGCAGACCCTTGTGTAATAGCAAATTGTCCCAGGGGTGTAAAAAGCTTGTTCACATGCCCATTCTGCCCCCCAGCACATTATGTAAAACTGTGTCAGGCTATAAGCAAGGCTATTGGAAGGCATTGCATTACTGTGGGAGGTTTGTTCTACCTGAGCTGGTTACAAGACCTGTGATTGGGCAGGGCTGATAGTGAAGGGTATCTTTGAAAGTTCCACATGGACCAGATCAGGCTCCTGCAATTGAACCCTCTGCCGCGTCAACTGAACACTCTACAGCGGACGGTTGTACAGACCATATATTCACACTTTAATCACCAGCTGCAAGTGCATAGCACCAGCCTGTTGATAAATATTGTCAACACTTTGGGGTCATTATGACACCGGCAGTTGGCAGTAATATGGAGGAAAGTACCGCCAACAGGCTGGCGGTACATTCTTCCATATCATGACATTGGCAGTTAGGCTGAAGCCAAACCACCAATGTACCCCACCAACCGCCAGAGCGGTAATGGCCGCCGGGCTGGAGACATCACTTGACCACCTGAAGGATTATGACCCCGCCTACCACCATGGTTTTCGTGACTTCCTTACCACCACGAAAAACATGGTGGTAGGCACTATCAGTGACAGGGAATCTCTTCCCTGTCACTGATAGGGGTCTTCCCCACCCCTCTCCCCCTCCACAGATTCCCCCAACCCCCTTCCTCTCCAGACCCCCCTTCATACACGCCCCTCCCTTCACACCTGCACACATGCATACACACACCCATTCCCACATTCAGCCACGCATGCATACATCCATTCACACACACATCCGCACCCACTTACATACATACACGCAGACATGCAGTCACACAGCTCAACATACACACACTCACACCCCAAACATGCACACACATACAACACGCAACATACCCCCACATACACGCATGCACAGACACACCCCAACCCCCCCCCCCCACACACACAGCACCCCCTTCCCTGTCGGAGCACCCACTTACCTGTGTCCAGGGGTCCGCTGGCAGGAGACGGGACGGGGCGCTGCTGCCAGCAGCAGCTTCTGCCAGCAAAACACTGCCAGGCCATATTAATTCTCATAATACGGCCAGCTGCAGTTTACTGGCATGGCGCTGCTGCTGGAAGCAGCACCACCTTACCGCCATCTGCCGGCATGGCCACAGCCGGATTTCCACCATCCTTCTGTCGGCAATCCAGCAGTGGTCATATTATGGCGGATGGCTGGTAGCTGCGGCAACGGTCTTTTGGCTGCCGTCACCACGGCGGTAGACGTTTTTAACCACCAAGGTCCAAATAAGGGCCTATATCTGTAGATTGTGTGGTTTGCCATGCCATGTTTTGTTCAGTTAGGTTTGTCATGTTCAAAATGTCTTCATGCCATTAATAATGCATGAAGTGCAAGACATGACATGATGCATTCTTTCTTTTGACTAGATATATTGTATAAGACTTTGGTTATAAGTTAATGGAGGTAACCTCAAGTAATAAACTCAGTCCTTGTCAGCGTGAACCACTAAAGTCACTAAATTAACCTGAACTCAATCCCATTGTAGCTATGGCACATAGCTAACAGGCTTAACTCAGAGGCAAAGTTTAAAGTATTTATGCTATATGAAAGCAGTAATAAAGTTAAAACACACCACAAGAAAAGTCTGAAACCAATTTAAAAAATAGAATAAATGTTGACAAACTGAATTACACCAACATAACAAAAATCCAATCCGTAGGACCAGAGATATTAATTTTTGAACATTTGTGGATTGTTAAAGTTTTAAATAAAAATAGCACTAATGGGCATTAAGCACTAACTGTGGCGAACGAGTCATGGTAAATCAGGCCCTAAAAAAGAAGGTTGACCATGATGGAGCACCGGTCAGATACAGTAACCAGGTTCAACCCGGTTGAATGGTTTACCTTTGGACTAAGGGACATATTTACAAGCCGCTTACACCTCAGTTGCATCACTTTTTGTGATGCAATGATGGTGCGAACCTTTAAATCATATCATGCATGGCTTTGAATTACCTCATAGAAATGGAGTAAGGAAAGGAAGGACAAATCAGTGCATTGCCTTACTCTGCGTCAGGGAGGTGTTCCATGGGAAATGCAGTGGGTGTTCCTATGCAACACCCATGGATTTCGACATATCCCCAAAATTACAAGACCTTGTAAACCTTGGTATATGCCAAAACCTACACAAGGGGGGTGCAATGATGAGAAATATCACAGTTTTTCCTTGTTTCTTCCTCTTTTTATGTGTGCTGCATTTTGCAGCACACATAAAAAGAGGAAAAAGCTTCCCAGGATTGTTTCTGTGCAGGAAGGTGCCCATTCCTGCACTAAAACAATCCTGCATGTAATGCAGGCACTCTTGCACCATGGTGCAAGAGTGCCTGCATTGGCGCTAGGCTACTGAAATGGTTCCAGTGCAGGGGGAAGGGACAGGAATGCCCTGAATGCCATAAATATAGCACACTCCAGGCCTTTCTCTTTGACGGTGGGCAGCGCATAATGGTGACTTGCTGCACTGCCCTGCACCAAAATCCCCAAAATATGGGCCTTAGGCCTAAAATCTTCATCTGGGCAAGGCAGCAGGGTGTAGCAGAGGAGGGCTCCAAGAGGTCAGATAGCCATTGACTAAGTAACTGTGGATCCATTTGTTATTGGTAGTAGAGCTCCAAGAAGGAAGCTTTCAAACTTCACTCCCAAAGAAGGTCCCTTTCTGGTTGCATACTTTGGTCACCCTTGCCAACTCAAGGTTTCTTCGTTTGCACTTAGTCACTTTTTTGGTCTCAGATTCCTCCAGCTGCGCAAGGCTGTAGGCTGTAGCCAAAGAAGGCTCCATGAGGTAGGATACTGTCTTTGTGAGGTCCTGCTAATGACCATTTGCTGTCGTGAAAAAGCTCTGAGCATGGGAAACATCAGCACAGTGGCAATGCACCTTGGTTGGATTGACTTGGCAGGTTTGTCCAGGTGCTCTGGGGGTCCTAGGAGTCAAAATGTGTATAAGTCCCAGGTTCTCAATGGTGACAGGAGAAGTCCACCCAGACACTGTCAAGAGTTTCCACGACCTCAGGAAGTGCACTTGGGATTCAGGACTCATAAAGAACCCAAAAGAAGGGCCCAGGGCAGATCCAGTTGGAACTGGTTAGCTGAAAATATTTAGGAAAGGCTTCTGAAATCTTGCTGTGCCCTGTAGCTTGAACAAGCTGCCAACCTTATGACCCATGGAGTTAATTCCTTTGTTCTGGTAATAGGAGAGACAATGTCTAGTGTTTCTGTGCTTCTGAGGTCAGGGACAGCATGTTCAGTCCTCTTCTGATCTTTCTCAGATCCATTTGTGTCTAAGGAGGGCACTTGGCATGCCAAATATACACCTGTTGCCAGCTTGTGGGTGGAGGTGATACATGGTTCCTTCCCAACCAATGGGGCAGATGATTCCAGGTATTGCCCTACCCACATTTGCAGCATTTTCTATCTGTCCCACTGCAAACAATCACACAGTCCTCCTCTTTGCCAGACTCTAAAATAGTAAAGCAGTTTCCTCCCATGCAAAGGCTGTGTGCCCAGCCTAGACGTATTGCCAAGGCAACAAGCAATACCTCCTTTATGGTCACTTCAAACCAGTTCTGGGGGTCACTCTCTTTCCACTATGATTGGTGCCAGCCTGATTGGCAAGCACGAAACGCAGGCTTGTTCAGGTGCCATCTGACATCTGCCTGTGACAGGGAAGGCCCCTTTGAAGTAAATTAAGTGTATGGGCACTGCCCAAATGGTCATCCTGACAGTGGAACAGAAAACACCTCCCAACAGCTTTCACACCTCATTTAGGGCTTGAGCTCTCAGTAGGCTGCAGCTAGACTAATGCAAATTAGTCTTCAGAGGCTTTAGAGAAACAAACGTAACTTTTTAAAAATACCTTTTGCTTAATATTTATTTAAAATCTAAGTGCACTAGCTCCTTTGAGCAAGGACTGTATGATCTGCATGACCTTGGCATACCAGCTTGGATCATTCTCCCTTTCAGATGTTTTCATTGCAAATCAATGAGGTTCTGGTGCCTTATTTCTTGCTTTTCCAAGACTTGAGTCTGCCTCTTCATCAACTTTGGGTAGTCATGCTGTCAGGTGTCAATGTTGTGTCAGGTAGGTGTCAATGTTGTAGCGATGTTGTGCCAGTAGGACATGACGTGCAAGATCTTCATGGATGTCACCAAAATAAGTCCTGCTGAATGAGACAGCAGTATTCCTAGGTAGGAGGCTGGAAAATGGGAGTCAACTGAGGTATCTCCACTGTGGGTTGTGGCAAGAGATGACTCCTGAGTAGCTGGGTCTAGCTTCTGCACCCTTGGATATTGTGCCTGATTACTTGAAATCTGGAAGAAGGCAAGATGATGCAGACTGCTGACCAGCAGGAAGGTGATATGTGAATTGGGAGGCTGCGTGGGACCAATTATCCCCTTTTCATTATTAGTGTCACAACTCCATCTGATGCTCTACATGCAGTGGGTTTTATTCACTGGGCTCATGTAGCCCTATCCATGTGGCACCTCCCTGAGTATTTCAAGTAATACTTCCCTGGTGGCAACCTTCCAGTCTTGAGCACTGCATGACTCCCCTTCCGGGAAGCCTAAACCATTGACCCTCCTGTTCTGTTGCTATTCAAACGTAGTCTATTTGCATCTGCAGATATTATGTCTATTTAGGATAGTTATGCTTCCACTGTGAATAAATGAGTTGTACCAACATGCACTTGGGGTTCCGTTGTACTTGTTTATTGTTGCCAATTACCATTTGTATCTGCCACCTGCAAGGACTCCTAGCACTATGTGTATGTAACATTGGTTTCCCGGGTTCTTTAGAATATTCCACACTTCCGTGTGGGACACATGCCTTTCTCAAACACTCTTTGCTTGCAATAAAAATACCCCCTCTAAACTTGCATCGATGTTTGGCCTCATTCCAGTCCTGTGGAAGCATCATCCCTGCACTCACCTTCTGAGTCACCCGGAAATTCCAGTGCTTTAGTCTTTCAGGCCTTCCTGATGAATCTGTGATCCTGGCATCTGCAACACTTCCAATGTCTTCCTTGATGAGCCACGATTCTGCTTCCTCTTGCACAGAGTCTCCTGTTGTCTTCGGATTCCAGTTCAAGTACCAGACATGGTTAAGTACTTTCACCTCAGGTTAGTGCACACTAATTCATAGGTTAGCAAATTCGTATAATTCAAAGGCTGGTTCCTATGAATGCATGAGCACATTTTTGGACATTGAACATTTTTCTAGTATTAACTCCCATGAGGCCCCTCGCTATGGACCTTTTCATTGCAGTGCTCTGAACTTTATTGTACCCGAGTTGAAAGTCTGCCACTGTGTTTCTAGAAAAGTTGTATCTAGTATTTTGGGAGAAACTCCTAGAGCATTATCTTGTTATTCAAAGTTTGATTCTGAACCCTAACTGGGACTGCACCCTGAATCGCTGAATGGGACGGAAGAATTTAGGAAGATTTAGGAGTGAAGTACTAAGAGGTGGCTGAGTGGGCAAAGGAAAACACACCTTGGGCATCATTCACAAGCCCTTTGTGCCACCGACCGGGGTGCCAGAAAATTCCCAGTTTATTCTTGAAGTGGTTTCTGCTCTGTCTCATGCAACATTTATAATGAAGTCTGTAAGTGTGCATATTGAGTACACAATCAATAGATCCTTCTGAGTTGGGAACCTCTGGGTAACATTGCCTTTTGTTGTTTTAAGTGTACTTCAACTCAATGAGGATAACGAGATCCGGGGAGTCCCAATCCTACTAGGCAGTGTGCGAGACAGCAGAGCAATTCCTTCAGTGATGCAAGTTCATTTTTCTTGTTTTATCCCATCCAATTTCCCCTCTAGGGCAGCCTTTGGAACCAGACAGTTGTTACTTGTTTCACTAAGCTGCCCCAGCTGGGTTTGAAGGTCCAGCATCATCCCAGAGGTTGCAACCAGGTGAGTGGGTGACAATTAGTAGCTGCTGAGATGGCTGGGTGATTGAAAATAAGGTAATTTCCACAATTAGATGATGTTCTCCTCTCATGAATGAAAGGGAATCATTTACAAACGAATTACACTTGAGGAGCTGTAATAGAAGAACAATGGGCCAGATGTATGAAGAATTGCGTTTGCAAGTCCCTTATAGCGAATTTTAAGAAATCGCTATTTCTGGCCCGCAAAATGTGATGTAACAAAATTGCGGGTCAGAAATTGCAATTTCTTAAAATTCGCTAATGCAATTTGGGACGTCCAAATACTGAATCGCAAATAAAATTGCAATTCGGTAATTGAAAATCGCAAATTGTGAAAATGGTCACCTGGCACAGCCTGATGACATCACAAGCAGGAAGTGAGTCAGCCCATGCTGTTTCCAGATACCACACCCACAGGAGCAGTCAGACAGTCACAGACCAGCCCCAGGGAGCAAGTTTGTGAGCAAGCTAGGACCTAACATCAACATGGCCAATGCTGGTAATGGGAAGGAGAAGGGAGAGAGGAAGAGGAAGCTGAAATTCAGTGAGCAAGAATTGGAGGTGCTCACTGAGGAGGTGGTCAGGAGCCATGACCAGCTCTTTGGGAAGAGCTCACTCCAGGTACCAGAGAGTGAGAAGAGGAAACTTTGGGCTGACATCCAGACCAAAATCTGCGCAGTGGGGGTTGCGCAGCATTCGGTGGAAGAGATACGCAAGAGGTGGTACGACCTGCGTTCACGTGCCAAGGAGAGGGTGGCCAGCAGGCTAAAGGAGGCAAGGAGCCCAGGAGGTGGACCATCCACCCAGACACCCTCCACCCCCATGGAAGACATGGTGGAGTCCACACTGCTTTCAGAAGCTGTCAGTGGGGTCACTGACATTGACACATCTGGCACACCCAGCACCAGTAAAGGTAAGTCCAATAATGATATGTAACCCCATATGTGCATTTACAAATACCCCTTAGGAAATAGCAAGTAGTGCAAGGCATTGTGATAAGTAGTCCATTCCACATCTTACATGCGGCACAACAATGCCCTATGGGAGTGGTAGTCCACAACCCAGAGCTGAAAATAGCAGATAGATAGCAATTAAGTATACCAACACACAGAAGAACAAAACACACAGTTCATAGTGATATGATGTAAGTGTACATTTATTACCATTGTGCCACATTTGGTGATACATACATAAATGACATGCTGCACATTGTCGTTGCAGATAGCTAAGGCCCAGCAGCAGCAGAATGTGCCAATGTGGGTGATGCAGAAACACAGCCTCTGTCCGACTCTAACACCAGCGAGTCATTGTGTATAGCACCAATCAGACGCAGGGCAAGGGTGTTACCTCTCCAAGATTTGAGCAGGACTCCGATGACATGCCGGATGAAGGCCACACACCACCCCCAGAAGTCAGATCCACAAAAAGGCAGCAGTCCCTGCCCCAGCATCACTCAACTCCCTGCAGGAGACCTCACGATGCAGGCACACAGCACACAGATGGAGGTGAGGGCCCATCATTCTTTGCAAGCTGCATGAGGGACAGCAAACAGCTGCGGATAACACCAAGGAACTGACAAATGCCATTAAGGAACTCTGTACTGAGATCAGGCATGAGCGTTTTAGCCACCGCAGGCGTGAACGCCAATTCATGGGAATGTTCCATGGCTTTTGCAGATCTGTAAATCATCTTGCTACATCAACTGCCCTGATATCACGGCATGCTGTGGCCGCACAGGTGGAGGCAGCACATAGCAGCCGGGATGTTGCACAGGGATTGGTGCAAATAACCAATGTCCTGGATGCTATGCTGACAGCATGCAAAGGTGCGCTCCACCACATTGCGGGTTGCCCTGTGTGCTGAATTGTATCTCCGCTCTGCTGGTGTTGCAGGATTTAGGTAGGGCGTCATCATGTAGGTGCGCACTGCGTAGGCACTGTCTCCTGGAAGGAACAGAGGGTGTAATGAGTAGCTGTGCCATGTGACGTCACACTGCCATCAATGCAGCCTTGTAAAGTTGGAAATGACCCAGTAGATATCCTTCACCAAATTCCCCAGCTAGCAGTCTTGTGTGAATCCCGCTGTGGCGAAAGATGTACGAATCACGTGTGCTCCCTGGGTGCCTGGCCACGAGATGAGTTATGATGTAGGAGGCATTTCATATCACCTGTATGTTCATTGAATGTTGGTATTTATGGTAGCGGTACACATGCTCTGTGGTCGATGGTGGACAGATTGCAACATGTGTCCCATCTATGGCACCTAGGACGTGGGGGAACTGTGCTATCTGGTAGAAATCTATTTTTGTCTGCTGTATTTCCTGTGGGGTGTTGGAGAATCTGATGTACCGGTGTATCCTGCTCAGCATGGCATTTAGAAATGCATTGAAAAATCTGGAGAGGGCACTCTGTGATACCCCTCCAGCTGCTGCTATGATAGCTCCATGAGGCAAGTAGGTGCAGGGAGCATAATACCTGCACATGGGTGGGTATGCTATTGGTCCTGTGTGTTGTACGCTGCAGTATGGGTTGTAGCTCAGCTATCAGGTCAAGTATCATGTCTGAGCTCAACCTGTACTTCTCAAAAATGTCCTCCTCAGTCTGGTCAAAAAGGGTAATGTGCACTCTTAAAATGTGCTCCTGTCTCCTCCTCCCTCTCCTCAAACCTGCCAAGATCCTCATTCTCTTCGTCATGATGTAGAGTGCTGTCATTGTGGAAAAGAGGCTGAGGCATTCTGGGCCTCTTCAGATAGGTTGCACCTGGTTACCACCTGGTTTCAATCCGTGGTAAATTGCATGTGCAAAAGGCCATTCTGCGAATATTCGCAATTTGCGATTTTTTGATGCATCGCATTGCGACATGGTTTAGCGTGTCGCAATCTGCGTATCGCAATTTGCGACACGAAATACTGAATCTGTATTTGCGAGTCGCTATTCGGGCTCACAATTTGCGATATGCAAATAGCGATTTGGTATTTCATGTCGCAATTTGCGATACGCAAATAGTGACACGCTAAACCATGTTGCTTCACAAAAAATCGCGATTTTTGTTCCGATTCCTTGTTTTTGGCCTGCGAATGACTTTCATACATCGCAAAACATGTTTTTGCATTCGCAAACGGCCGATTTCTGCGAATTGCACGGTTTGCGAATGCAAAAAAAATTTATACATCTGGCCCAATATCTGTTAGACCTTTGAGTCCTTTGAGTTTTGTGAGCATTCAGAACCATGCTGACTAAAACAGTATGCAATGTCACTTTGATAGCACATAATACACCACATGTGTAGCAGGCACAGGTTGTGAGGAAATTGCATGCATGTATTTTATGTCTGTTTGTAAAGACGAAAATGTCTGATGTTTGTGATGGGATGACATGAGTTGGGAATTTGGGGATAGGTGAAATGAAGGGGTCTATTGATCTTATCTAACTTGACTTTAAACTTCCCTGGATGAGACAGGCTATTCAGCAGGTCAGTGTGTTTGGTGAAAAAGATACTCGTCAAGAGGGAATTAAGGAAAGTGAGATCTCAGGCCTGGCACCAGAAAAAGCCTTACGTACGTGTTACCTGTTTCCTCTCATCCTGTCATTTTTAGGTCTGGTTTGACAGTATATCTGTGCAAAATATATGGTACCAATTCTTTGAAATGTACATAGCCTGGGTTTTGGTCCACCCAGAGAAATTGTACTCTCTCATGAAACTGGCTTTTCTGTGTACAATTCAGACTTACTGGAAATGCTTCCAGAAGAAAGCATGTAGAAGCATTTTCTTCTGAAAGGTACTGTCAATATTCACCCTCCTTGTTACATTCAATTGATCTCTTCTATATGCATTCTATACTGCAAGTAAACTTTTTTTGTTACATTTCACTACTATTGGCAAACCCAATGGGGCAGGCTTTATGTAATAATCCGTCTTTGTGCATGCTATGAATGTGTTTACATGCATTGGTACATTAAAGTCTGACCTGTTGGCTTTTCCAGGGCTTGTAATGCTCCCAAGAATGCAAACATCGACCCTCAAAATATTTACGCTAACAGTGATTAATTGCCACTGCTCACCTTTTCAGCTCTACTGAACGTTTGTGGAAGCATAATATATGGATTCTTTTAGTAATCAACTATAAAGTTTACTAGCCTGTCTCCTTTGTGAAGTTTATCTTCCTCTTGAATGTTAACCCCTTCGCTGCCAGGCCTTTTCCCCCTCAGATGACAAGCCTTATTTTGGCTATTTGGGGCAGTTCGCGCTTAGGTCCCCATATCTTTTTGTTCACATAAACTACCCATGCCAAATTTGCGTCCTTTTTCTCCAAACATCCTACGGATTCTAGAGGTACCCAGACTTTGTGGGTTCCCATGAAAGAGACAATGAAATTATCCCAAATACAATTACATTTTCTTTTTTTAGAAAAAATGGGAAAAGAGGGCTGCAGAAGAAGGCTTGTGGTTTTTCCCTGAAAATGGCATCAACAAAGGGTTTGCAGTGCTAAAATCACCAGCTTCCCAGCTTTCAGGAACAGGCAGACTTGAATTCGAAAACCCCATTTTTCAACACAATTTTGGCATTTTACTGGGACATCACCCATTTTTACTATTTTTTGTGCTTTCAGCCTCCTTCCAGTTAGTGGCAGAAATGGGTATGAAACCAATGCTCGATCCCAGAAAACAAAACATTTTTGAAAAGTAGACAATATTCTGAATTCAGCAAGAGGTAATTTAAGTAGATCCTACAAGATTTTCCCACAGAAAATAACAGCTGAATTAAAAAAAAGATTGAAATCAAGGTAAAAAAAAACGGCCATTTTTCTCAACGTTTTACTCTGTAACTTTTCCTGCAGTGTCAGATTTTTTAAAGCAATATACCGTTACGTCTGCTGGACTCTTCTGGTTGCGGGGATATATAGGGCTTATAGGTTCATCAAGAACCCTAGGTACCCAGAACCAATAAATGGGCTGCACCTTGCAATGGGTTTTCATTCTATACCGGGTATAAAGCAATTTATTTGCTGAAATATAAAGAGTGAAAAATAGGTATCAAGAAAAGCTTTGTGTAGGAAGTTGGCTCTGTATGTGCTATTTCAAAGTAAGGAATAGCATGCACAGAGTCCAAGGGTTCCCCTTAGAGGTAAAATAGTGGTAAAAATAGATAATACTAGTGCTCTATTTTGTGGTAGTGTGGTCGAGCAGTAGGCTTATCCAAGGAGTAGTGTTAAGCATTTGTTGTACATACACATAGACAATAAATGAGGTACACACACTCAGAGACAAATCCAGCCAATAGGTTTTGTATAGAAAAATATCTTTTCTTAGTTTATTTTAAGAACCACAGGTTCAAATTTAACATGTAATATCTTGTTTGAAAGGTATTGCAGGTAAGTACATTAGGAACTTTGAATCATCTCAATTGCATGTATACTTTTCGAGTTATTGACAAATAGCTACTTTAAAAGTGGACACAGTGCAATTTTCACAGTTCCTGGGGGAGGTAAGTTTTTGTTAGTTTTACCAGGTAAGTAAGACACTTACAGGGTTCAGTTCTTGGTCCAAGGTAGCCCACCGTTGGGGGTTCAGAGCAACCCCAAAGTCACCACACCAGCAGCTCAGGCCTGGTCAGGTGCAGAGTTCAAAGTGGTGCCCAAAACGCATAGGCTAGAATGGAGAGAAGGGGGTGCCCCGGTTCCGGTCTGCTTGCAGGTAAGTACCCGCGTCTTCGGAGGGCAGACCAGGGGGGTTTTGTAGGGCACCGGGGGGGACACAAGCCCACACAGAAATTTCACCCTCAGCAGCGCGGGGGCGGCCGGGGGCAGTGTAGAAACAAGCGTCGGGTTTGCAATGTTAGTCTATGAGAGATCAAGGGATCTCTTCAGCGCTGCAGGCAGGCAAGGGGGGGCTTCCTCGGGGAAACCTCCACTTGGGCAAGGGAGAGGGACTCCTGGGGGTCACTTCTGCAGTGAAAGTCCGGTCCTTCAGGTCCTGGGGGCTGCGGGTGCAGGGTCTTCTCCAGGCGTCGGGACTTAGGTTTCAGAGAGTCGCGGTCAGGGGAAGCCTCGGGATTCCCTCTGCAGGCGGCGCTGTGGGGGCTCAGGGGGGACAGGTTTTGGTACTCACAGTCGTAGAGTAGTCCGGGGGTCCTCCCTGAGGTGTTGGTTCTCCACCAGCCGAGTCGGGGTCGCCGGGTGCAGTGTTGGAAGTCTCACGCTTCTTGCGGGGAGTTGCAGGGTTCTTTAAAGCTGCTTCTTGAAACAAAGTTGCAGTCTTTTTGGAGCAGGTCCGCTGTCCTCGGGAGTTTCTTGTCGTCGTCGAAGCAGGGCAGTCCTCAGAGGATTCAGAGGTCGCTGGTCCCTTTGGAAGGTGTCGCTGGAGCAGAGTTCTTTGGAAGGCAGGAGACAGGCCGGTGAGTTTCTGGAGCCAAGGCAGTTGTTGTCTTCTGGTCTTCCTCTGCAGGGGTTTTCAGCTAGGCAGTCCTTCTTCTTGTTGTTGCAGGAATCTAATTTTCTAGGGTTCAGGGTAGCCCTTAAATACTAAATTTAAGGGCGTGTTTAGGTCTGGGGG
Organism: Pleurodeles waltl; assembly: GCF_031143425.1. Classification (NCBI taxonomy): domain Eukaryota; kingdom Metazoa; phylum Chordata; class Amphibia; order Caudata; family Salamandridae; genus Pleurodeles; species Pleurodeles waltl. The sequence continues at coordinate 709,311,869 of NC_090437.1, read as the reverse complement.
GTTAGTAGCCAATGGCTACTAGCCCTGAGGGTGGGTACACCCTCTTTGTGTCTCCTCCCAAGGGGAGGGGGTCACAATCCTAACCCTATTGGGGGAATCCTCCATCTGCAAGATGGAGGATTTCTAAAAGTTAGAGTCACCTCAGCTCAGGACACCTTAGGGGCTGTCCTGACTGGCCAGTGACTCCTCCTTGTTATTCTCATTATTTTCTCCGGCCTTGCCGCCAAAAGTGGGGGCCGGGCCGGAGGGGGCGGGCAACTCCACTAGCTGGAGTGTCCTGCGGTGCTGTGACAAAGGGGTGAGCCTTTGAGGCTCACCGCCAGGTGTTACAGCTCCTGCCTGGGGGAGGTGTTAGCATCTCCACCCAGTGCAGGCTTTGTTACTGGCCTCAGAGTGACAAAGGCACTCTCCCCATGGGGCCAGCAACATGTCTCTAGTGTGGCAGGCTGCTGGAACTAGTCAGCCTACACAGATAGTCGGTTAAGTTTCAGGGGGCACCTCTAAGGTGCCCTCTGGGGTGTATTTTGCAATAAAATGTACACTGGCATCAGTGTGCATTTATTGTGCTGAGAAGTTTGATACCAAACTTCCCAGTTTTCAGTGTAGCCATTATGGTGCTGTGGAGTTCGTGTAAAACAGACTCCCAGACCATATACTCTTATGGCTACCCTGCACTTACAATGTCTAAGGTTTTGCTTAGACACTGTAGGGGCACAGTGCTCATGCACTGGTACCCTCACCTATGGTATAGTGCACCCTGCCTTAGGGCTGTAAGGCCTGCTAGAGGGGTGTCTTACCTATACTGCATAGGCAGTGAGAGGCTGGCATGGCACCCTGAGGGGAGTGCCATGTCGACTTACTCATTTTGTTCTCACTAGCACACACAAGCTGGTAAGCAGTGGGTCTGGGCTGAGTGAGGGGTCTCTAGGGTGGCATAATACATGCTGCAGCCCTTAGAGACCTTCCCTGGCATCAGGGCCCTTGGTACCAGAGGTACCAGTTACAAGGGACTTATCTGGATGCCAGGGTGTGCCAATTGTGGAATCAATGGTACATTTTAGGTGAAAGAACACTGGTGCTGGGGCCTGGTTAGCAGGGTCCCAGCACACTTCTCAGTCAAGTCAGCATCAGTATCAGGCAAAAAGTGGGGGGTAACTGCAACAGGGAGCCATTTCTTTACACAAGCCCCCCCCAGCCCACAGGCCAGGAGACTCAGCCAAAGCTGGGAGAGTCTTCCTAGTCTGTCAGGCGAGGAAGAGTAGAGGAAATGGGCTGGTTTGTTGCAGGGCCTACTCTGCCTTACATCCTCCTGTTCAGGTCATTCCCTCTGGGGAACTGACCCACTCCCACAGTGATAGGACCTAGTCTGAACTGCCTTTTGTCTGTGCTTTTTATGTCTTCACCCATTCTCTCTATTTTGGGGTTAGAGGTATCCACCTCTGCTAATCTTATCTTAGCCAGGGTCACCCCTAGCTTACCCAAAGAGGTTACCCAGAGCTGGAGTAACCCCACCATGACCAACAGGGTCAGGGGGCCTAACTTGTTATTTGGCATGGGGTCAGACCACCATGCCAAGGATAGTGCAGCCATAAAGGCTAACACCCAGCAGAGGCCACTGACAGCTGTCAGTGCCCAGAACCACACCTTTAGCTCTTCACCTACAAGGGAAGGGGCTAAGTTACAGGCTTCTTTGGGTTCAGGGTGCCTGTCTGCTGTATTAGAGTGGGGGGTTACCACATCTTGTAGTAAACACCCTTCTTCCACTCTTTCTTCTGTTAGCTGAGGAGCCACCCACTCAGGCTTAACAGTTGCCTGACTAGCCAGGACTTCTTGTGGGTCAGGTTGGACTTTATCAGAGCCACTTTTGGAGTTCTCCTCTACTGGAGCAGAATCTCCTTGGCTTCCTGGAACCTTGGCTAAAGGTTGTCCACCTTTCCTACTCTGTTTCCTTTTCTTTTTCTTCTGGGGCCTACTTGCATTTACTGCAGGGGCAGGCACTCCAGAATCCTTGGGAGAGGACTGGCCCTGGACCAGTTCTTCTCTTAGGCTCTGACTAACCTCTGGGTAGTCATTTCCAAGGAGACAATCAAGGGGGAGGTCTGTACTGACTACCACCCTTCTCCAGCTAAAAGTTCCACCCACTTCTATGGGCACAAAAGCCACAGGCCTATTAGTGACCCTGTCTGGGCTAACTCTTACTCTGGCCATCTCACCTGGGATGTACTGGTTTGAGAACACCAGCCTGTCATGCACAATAGTGTGACTGGCACAAGTGTCTCTCAGGGCAGTGGCTGGGATTCCATTCACCTGTAGGTGGTGGAAGTGTCTACTTCCCTCTGGAATCTCCAACTCACCTGTTGGGCCCTTTTTCCAGTTGAAGACTATGAAGACCTCCTCATCTGAGGAGTCATCCCCAATGGCTACACTGGTCACCCCTGGGATTTTGCTAGGGGGTTTGTTTTTGGGACAAGAAGTGTCCTTGGTGTGGTGCCCTGTCTGTTTACAGTTATGGCACCATGCCTTAGTGGCATCCCAGCTCTTACCCTGGTACCCACCTTTGTTTTGGGTTGTGTCTCTGGGCCCACCCACCTGGTCTGGTTTTTGGGGGCCTACAGGGGACTCTTTTTCTTTGTTTCTAGTGTCACCCACTTTCTCCTGGGGAGGCTTTGTAACCCCTTTCTTTTGGTCACCCCCAGTGGAAGTTTTGGTTACCCTAGTCTTGACCCAGTGGTCTGCCTTCTTTCCCAATTCTTGGGGAGAAATTGGACCTAGGTCTACCAGATACTGATGCAACTTTTCATTGAAGCAGTTACTTAAAATGTGTTCTTTCATAAACAAATTATAAAGCCCAACATAGTCATACACTTCATTTCCAGTTACCCAACCATCCAGTGTTTTCACTGAGTAGTCAACATAATCAACCCAGGTCTGGCTCGAGGATTTTTGAGCCCCCCTGAATCTAATCCTATACTCCTCAGTGGAGAATCCAAAGCCCTCAATCAGGGTACCCTTCATGAGGTCATAAGATTCTGCATCTTGTCCAGAGAGTGTGAGGAGTCTATCCCTACACTTTCCTGTGAACATTTCCCAAAGGAGAGCACCCCAGTGAGATTTGTTCACTTTTCTGTTTACACAAGCCCTCTCAAAAGCTGTGAACCATTTGGTGATGTCATCACCATCTTCATATTTTGTTACAATCCCTTTGGGGATTTTCAACATGTCAGGAGAATCTCTGACCCTATTTATGTTGCTGCCACCATTGATGGGTCCTAGGCCCATCTCTTTTCTTTCCCTTTCTATGGCTAGGATCTGTCTTTCCAAAGCCAATCTTTTGGCCATCCTGGCTAACTGGATGTCCTCTTCACTGGAGTTATCCTCAGTGATTTCAGAGTTGTTGGTCCCTCCTGTGAGGGAACCAGCATCTCTGACTATTATTTGTGGAGTCAGGGCTTGAGAGGCCCTGCTCTCCCTAAATAGGACTGGTAGGGGGGAATTTTCCTCCAAGTCACTATCTTCATCCTCTGTGTTGCCATCCTCAGAGGGGTTGGCCTTTTCAAACTCTGCCAAAAGCTCCTGGAGCTGTATTTTGGTAGGTTTGGGGCCCATTGTTATTTTCTTTATTTTACAGAGTGACCTTAGCTCCCTCATCTTAAGATGGAGGTAAGGTGTGGTGTCGAGTTCCACCACAGTCACATCTGTGCTAGACATTTTGCTTCTAAAAGTTGGAATACTTTTTAAGAATCTACAACTGGTTCTAGAATCTAATTCAAACTTTTACAAACTTTTAAACTCTAAAAGAAATGCTAACAGGGACTAACACAAGGCCCTAGCAGGACTTTTAAGAATTTAGAAAACTTTTCAAATTGCAAAAATCCATTTCTAATGACAATTTTGGAATTTGTCGTGTGATCAGGTATTGGCTGAGTAGTCCAGCAAATGCAAAGTCTTGTACCCCACCGCTGATCCACCAATGTAGGAAGTTGGCTCTGTATGTGCTATTTCAAAGTAAGGAATAGCATGCACAGAGTCCAAGGGTTCCCCTTAGAGGTAAAATAGTGGTAAAAATAGATAATACTAGTGCTCTATTTTGTGGTAGTGTGGTCGAGCAGTAGGCTTATCCAAGGAGTAGTGTTAAGCATTTGTTGTACATACACATAGACAATAAATGAGGTACACACACTCAGAGACAAATCCAGCCAATAGGTTTTGTATAGAAAAATATCTTTTCTTAGTTTATTTTAAGAACCACAGGTTCAAATTTAACATGTAATATCTTGTTTGAAAGGTATTGCAGGTAAGTACATTAGGAACTTTGAATCATCTCAATTGCATGTATACTTTTCGAGTTATTGAGAAATAGCTACTTTAAAAGTGGACACAGTGCAATTTTCACAGTTCCTGGGGGAGGTAAGTTTTTGTTAGTTTTACCAGGTAAGTAAGACACTTACAGGGTTCAGTTCTTGGTCCAAGGTAGCCCACCGTTGGGGGTTCAGAGCAACCCCAAAGTCACCACACCAGCAGCTCAGGCCTGGTCAGGTGCAGAGTTCAAAGTGGTGCCCAAAACGCATAGGCTAGAATGGAGAGAAGGGGGTGCCCCGGTTCCGGTCTGCTTGCAGGTAAGTACCCGCGTCTTCGGAGGGCAGACCAGGGGGGTTTTGTAGGGCACCGGGGGGGGGACAAGCCCACACAGAAATTTCACCCTCAGCAGCGCGGGGGCGGCCGGGTGCAGTGTAGAAACAAGCGTTGGGTTTGCAATGTTAGTCTATGAGAGATCAAGGGATCTCTTCAGCGCTGCAGGCAGGCAAGGGGGGGCTTCCTCGGGGAAACCTCCACTTGGGCAAGGGAGAGGGACTCCTGGGGGTCACTTCTGCAGTGAAAGTCCGGTCCTTCAGGTCCTGGGGGCTGCGGGTGCAGGGTCTTTTCCAGGCGTCGGGACTTAGGTTTCAGAGAGTCGCGGTCAGGGGAAGCCTCGGGATTCCCTCTGCAGGCGGCGCTGTGAGGGCTCAGGGGGGACAGGTTTTGGTACTCACAGTCGTAGAGTAGTCCGGGGGTCCTCCCTGAGGTGTTGGTTCTCCACCAGCCGAGTCGGGGTCGCCGGGTGCAGTGTTGCAAGTCTCACGCTTCTTGCGGGGAGTTGCAGGGTTCTTTAAAGCTGCTTCTTGAAACAAAGTTGCAGTCTTTTTGGAGCAGGTCCGCTGTCCTCGGGAGTTTCTTGTCGTCGTCGAAGCAGGGCAGTCCTCAGAGGATTCAGAGGTCGCTGGTCCCTTTGGAAGGCGTCGCTGGAGCAGAGTTCTTTGGAAGGCAGGAGACAGGCCGGTGAGTTTCTGGAGCCAAGGCAGTTGTTGTCTTCTGGTCTTCCTCTGCAGGGGTTTTCAGCTAGGCAGTCCTTCTTGTTGTTGTTGCAGGAATCTAATTTTCTAGGGTTCAGGGTAGCCCTTAAATACTAAATTTAAGGGCGTGTTTAGGTCTGGGGGGTTAGTAGCCAATGGCTACTAGCCCTGAGGGTGGGTACACCCTCTTTGTGTCTCCTCCCAAGGGGAGGGGGTCACAATCCTAACCCTATTGGGGGAATCCTCCATCTGCAAGATGGAGGATTTCTAAAAGTTAGAGTCACCTCAGCTCAGGACACCTTAGGGGCTGTCCTGACTGGCCAGTGACTCCTCCTTGTTATTCTCATTATTTTCTCCGGCCTTGCCGCCAAAAGTGGGGGCCGGGCCGGAGGGGGCGGGCAACTCCACTAGCTGGAGTGTCCTGCGGTGCTGTGACAAAGGGGTGAGCCTTTGAGGCTCACCGCCAGGTGTTACAGCTCCTGCCTGGGGGAGGTGTTAGCATCTCCACCCAGTGCAGGCTTTGTTACTGGCCTCAGAGTGACAAAGGCACTCTCCCCATGGGGCCAGCAACATGTCTCTAGTGTGGCAGGCTGCTGGAACTAGTCAGCCTACACAGATAGTCGGTTAAGTTTCAGGGGGCACCTCTAAGGTGCCCTCTGGGGTGTATTTTGCAATAAAATGTACACTGGCATCAGTGTGCATTTATTGTGCTGAGAAGTTTGATACCAAACTTCCCAGTTTTCAGTGTAGCCATTATGGTGCTGTGGAGTTCGTGTAAAACAGACTCCCAGACCATATACTCTTATGGCTACCCTGCACTTACAATGTCTAAGGTTTTGCTTAGACACTGTAGGGGCACAGTGCTCATGCACTGGTACCCTCACCTATGGTATAGTGCACCCTGCCTTAGGGCTGTAAGGCCTGCTAGAGGGGTGTCTTACCTATACTGCATAGGCAGTGAGAGGCTGGCATGGCACCCTGAGGGGAGTGCCATGTCGACTTACTCATTTTGTTCTCACTAGCACACACAAGCTGGTAAGCAGTGGGTCTGGGCTGAGTGAGGGGTCTCTAGGGTGGCATAATACATGCTGCAGCCCTTAGAGACCTTCCCTGGCATCAGGGCCCTTGGTACCAGAGGTACCAGTTACAAGGGACTTATCTGGATGCCAGGGTGTGCCAATTGTGGAATCAATGGTACATTTTAGGTGAAAGAACACTGGTGCTGGGGCCTGGTTAGCAGGGTCCCAGCACACTTCTCAGTCAAGTCAGCATCAGTATCAGGCAAAAAGTGGGGGGTAACTGCAACAGGGAGCCATTTCTTTACACAAGCCCCCCCCAGCCCACAGGCCAGGAGACTCAGCCAAAGCTGGGAGAGTCTTCCTAGTCTGTCAGGCGAGGAAGAGTAGAGGAAATGGGCTGGTTTGTTGCAGGGCCTACTCTGCCTTACATCCTCCTGTTCAGGTCATTCCCTCTGGGGAACTGACCCACTCCCACAGTGATAGGACCTAGTCTGAACTGCCTTTTGTCTGTGCTTTTTATGTCTTCACCCATTCTCTCTATTTTGGGGTTAGAGGTATCCACCTCTGCTAATCTTATCTTAGCCAGGGTCACCCCTAGCTTACCCAAAGAGGTTACCCAGAGCTGGAGTAACCCCACCATGACCAACAGGGTCAGGGGGCCTAACTTGTTATTTGGCATGGGGTCAGACCACCATGCCAAGGATAGTGCAGCCATAAAGGCTAACACCCAGCAGAGGCCACTGACAGCTGTCAGTGCCCAGAACCACACCTTTAGCTCTTCACCTACAAGGGAAGGGGCTAAGTTACAGGCTTCTTTGGGTTCAGGGTGCCTGTCTGCTGTATTAGAGTGGGGGGTTACCACATCTTGTAGTAAACACCCTTCTTCCACTCTTTCTTCTGTTAGCTGAGGAGCCACCCACTCAGGCTTAACAGTTGCCTGACTAGCCAGGACTTCTTGTGGGTCAGGTTGGACTTTATCAGAGCCACTTTTGGAGTTCTCCTCTACTGGAGCAGAATCTCCTTGGCTTCCTGGAACCTTGGCTAAAGGTTGTCCACCTTTCCTACTCTGTTTCCTTTTCTTTTTCTTCTGGGGCCTACTTGCATTTACTGCAGGGGCAGGCACTCCAGAATCCTTGGGAGAGGACTGGCCCTGGACCAGTTCTTCTCTTAGGCTCTGACTAACCTCTGGGTAGTCATTTCCAAGGAGACAATCAAGGGGGAGGTCTGTACTGACTACCACCCTTCTCCAGCTAAAAGTTCCACCCACTTCTATGGGCACAAAAGCCACAGGCCTATTAGTGACCCTGTCTGGGCTAACTCTTACTCTGGCCATCTCACCTGGGATGTACTGGTTTGAGAACACCAGCCTGTCATGCACAATAGTGTGACTGGCACAAGTGTCTCTCAGGGCAGTGGCTGGGATTCCATTCACCTGTAGGTGGTGGAAGTGTCTACTTCCCTCTGGAATCTCCAACTCACCTGTTGGGCCCTTTTTCCAGTTGAAGACTATGAAGACCTCCTCATCTGAGGAGTCATCCCCAATGGCTACACTGGTCACCCCTGGGATTTTGCTAGGGGGTTTGTTTTTGGGACAAGAAGTGTCCTTGGTGTGGTGCCCTGTCTGTTTACAGTTATGGCACCATGCCTTAGTGGCATCCCAGCTCTTACCCTGGTACCCACCTTTGTTTTGGGTTGTGTCTCTGGGCCCACCCACCTGGTCTGGTTTTTGGGGGCCTACAGGGGACTCTTTTTCTTTGTTTCTAGTGTCACCCACTTTCTCCTGGGGAGGCTTTGTAACCCCTTTCTTTTGGTCACCCCCAGTGGAAGTTTTGGTTACCCTAGTCTTGACCCAGTGGTCTGCCTTCTTTCCCAATTCTTGGGGAGAAATTGGACCTAGGTCTACCAGATACTGATGCAACTTTTCATTGAAGCAGTTACTTAAAATGTGTTCTTTCATAAACAAATTATAAAGCCCAACATAGTCATACACTTCATTTCCAGTTACCCAACCATCCAGTGTTTTCACTGAGTAGTCAACATAATCAACCCAGGTCTGGCTCGAGGATTTTTGAGCCCCCCTGAATCTAATCCTATACTCCTCAGTGGAGAATCCAAAGCCCTCAATCAGGGTACCCTTCATGAGGTCATAAGATTCTGCATCTTGTCCAGAGAGTGTGAGGAGTCTATCCCTACACTTTCCTGTGAACATTTCCCAAAGGAGAGCACCCCAGTGAGATTTGTTCACTTTTCTGGTTACACAAGCCCTCTCAAAAGCTGTGAACCATTTGGTGATGTCATCACCATCTTCATATTTTGTTACAATCCCTTTGGGGATTTTCAACATGTCAGGAGAATCTCTGACCCTATTTATGTTGCTGCCACCATTGATGGGTCCTAGGCCCATCTCTTTTCTTTCCCTTTCTATGGCTAGGATCTGTCTTTCCAAAGCCAATCTTTTGGCCATCCTGGCTAACTGGATGTCCTCTTCACTGGAGTTATCCTCAGTGATTTCAGAGTTGTTGGTCCCTCCTGTGAGGGAACCAGCATCTCTGACTATTATTTGTGGAGTCAGGGCTTGAGAGGCCCTGCTCTCCCTAAATAGGACTGGTAGGGGGGAATTTTCCTCCAAGTCACTATCTTCATCCTCTGTGTTGCCATCCTCAGAGGGGTTGGCCTTTTCAAACTCTGCCAAAAGCTCCTGGAGCTGTATTTTGGTAGGTTTGGGGCCCATTGTTATTTTCTTTATTTTACAGAGTGACCTTAGCTCCCTCATCTTAAGATGGAGGTAAGGTGTGGTGTCGAGTTCCACCACAGTCACATCTGTGCTAGACATTTTGCTTCTAAAAGTTGGAATACTTTTTAAGAATCTACAACTGGTTCTAGAATCTAATTCAAACTTTTACAAACTTTTAAACTCTAAAAGAAATGCTAACAGGGACTAACACAAGGCCCTAGCAGGACTTTTAAGAATTTAGAAAACTTTTCAAATTGCAAAAATCCATTTCTAATGACAATTTTGGAATTTGTCGTGTGATCAGGTATTGGCTGAGTAGTCCAGCAAATGCAAAGTCTTGTACCCCACCGCTGATCCACCAATGTAGGAAGTTGGCTCTGTATGTGCTATTTCAAAGTAAGGAATAGCATGCACAGAGTCCAAGGGTTCCCCTTAGAGGTAAAATAGTGGTAAAAATAGATAATACTAGTGCTCTATTTTGTGGTAGTGTGGTCGAGCAGTAGGCTTATCCAAGGAGTAGTGTTAAGCATTTGTTGTACATACACATAGACAATAAATGAGGTACACACACTCAGAGACAAATCCAGCCAATAGGTTTTGTATAGAAAAATATCTTTTCTTAGTTTATTTTAAGAACCACAGGTTCAAATTTAACATGTAATATCTTGTTTGAAAGGTATTGCAGGTAAGTACATTAGGAACTTTGAATCATCTCAATTGCATGTATACTTTTCGAGTTATTGACAAATAGCTACTTTAAAAGTGGACACAGTGCAATTTTCACAGTTCCTGGGGGAGGTAAGTTTTTGTTAGTTTTACCAGGTAAGTAAGACACTTACAGGGTTCAGTTCTTGGTCCAAGGTAGCCCACCGTTGGGGGTTCAGAGCAACCCCAAAGTCACCACACCAGCAGCTCAGGCCTGGTCAGGTGCAGAGTTCAAAGTGGTGCCCAAAACGCATAGGCTAGAATGGAGAGAAGGGGGTGCCCCGGTTCCGGTCTGCTTGCAGGTAAGTACCCGCGTCTTCGGAGGGCAGACCAGGGGGGTTTTGTAGGGCACCGGGGGGGACACAAGCCCACACAGAAATTTCACCCTCAGCAGCGCGGGGGCGGCCGGGTGCAGTGTAGAAACAAGCGTTGGGTTTGCAATGTTAGTCTATGAGAGATCAAGGGATCTCTTCAGCGCTGCAGGCAGGCAAGGGGGGGCTTCCTCGGGGATACCTCCACTTGGGCAAGGGAGAGGGACTCCTGGGGGTCACTTCTGCAGTGAAAGTCCGGTCCTTCAGGTCCTGGGGGCTGCGGGTGCAGGGTCTTTTCCAGGCGTCGGGACTTAGGTTTCAGAGAGTCGCGGTCAGGGGAAGCCTCGGGATTCCCTCTGCAGGCGGCGCTGTGAGGGCTCAGGGGGGACAGGTTTTGGTACTCACAGTCGTAGAGTAGTCCGGGGGTCCTCCCTGAGGTGTTGGTTCTCCACCAGCCGAGTCGGGGTCGCCGGGTGCAGTGTTGCAAGTCTCACGCTTCTTGCGGGGAGTTGCAGGGTTCTTTAAAGCTGCTTCTTGAAACAAAGTTGCAGTCTTTTTGGAGCAGGTCCGCTGTCCTCGGGAGTTTCTTGTCGTCGTCGAAGCAGGGCAGTCCTCAGAGGATTCAGAGGTCGCTGGTCCCTTTGGAAGGCGTCGCTGGAGCAGAGTTCTTTGGAAGGCAGGAGACAGGCCGGTGAGTTTCTGGAGCCAAGGCAGTTGTTGTCTTCTGGTCTTCCTCTGCAGGGGTTTTCAGCTAGGCAGTCCTTCTTGTTGTTGTTGCAGGAATCTAATTTTCTAGGGTTCAGGGTAGCCCTTAAATACTAAATTTAAGGGCGTGTTTAGGTCTGGGGGGTTAGTAGCCAATGGCTACTAGCCCTGAGGGTGGGTACACCCTCTTTGTGTCTCCTCCCAAGGGGAGGGGGTCACAATCCTAACCCTATTGGGGGAATCCTCCATCTGCAAGATGGAGGATTTCTAAAAGTTAGAGTCACCTCAGCTCAGGACACCTTAGGGGCTGTCCTGACTGGCCAGTGACTCCTCCTTGTTATTCTCATTATTTTCTCCGGCCTTGCCGCCAAAAGTGGGGGCCGGGCCGGAGGGGGCGGGCAACTCCACTAGCTGGAGTGTCCTGCGGTGCTGTGACAAAGGGGTGAGCCTTTGAGGCTCACCGCCAGGTGTTACAGCTCCTGCCTGGGGGAGGTGTTAGCATCTCCACCCAGTGCAGGCTTTGTTACTGGCCTCAGAGTGACAAAGGCACTCTCCCCATGGGGCCAGCAACATGTTTCTAGTGTGGCAGGCTGCTGGAACTAGTCAGCCTACACAGATAGTCGGTTAAGTTTCAGGGGGCACCTCTAAGGTGCCCTCTGGGGTGTATTTTGCAATAAAATGTACACTGGCATCAGTGTGCATTTATTGTGCTGAGAAGTTTGATACCAAACTTCCCAGTTTTCAGTGTAGCCATTATGGTGCTGTGGAGTTCGTGTAAAACAGACTCCCAGACCATATACTCTTATGGCTACCCTGCACTTACAATGTCTAAGGTTTTGCTTAGACACTGTAGGGGCACAGTGCTCATGCACTGGTACCCTCACCTATGGTATAGTGCACCCTGCCTTAGGGCTGTAAGGCCTGCTAGAGGGGTGTCTTACCTATACTGCATAGGCAGTGAGAGGCTGGCATGGCACCCTGAGGGGAGTGCCATGTCGACTTACTCATTTTGTTCTCACTAGCACACACAAGCTGGTAAGCAGTGGGTCTGGGCTGAGTGAGGGGTCTCTAGGGTGGCATAATACATGCTGCAGCCCTTAGAGACCTTCCCTGGCATCAGGGCCCTTGGTACCAGAGGTACCAGTTACAAGGGACTTATCTGGATGCCAGGGTGTGCCAATTGTGGAATCAATGGTACATTTTAGGTGAAAGAACACTGGTGCTGGGGCCTGGTTAGCAGGGTCCCAGCACACTTCTCAGTCAAGTCAGCATCAGTATCAGGCAAAAAGTGGGGGGTAACTGCAACAGGGAGCCATTTCTTTACACTTTGTATTTCCAAAATGGACACAAGATAAGGTGTTGAGAAGCAGTGATTATTTGCACATCTCTGAATTCCGGGGTGCCCATACTAGCATGTAAATTACATGGCATTTCTCAAATAGTTGTCTTTTTTACACACTAACTTACATTTGGAAGGAAAAAATGTAGAGAAATTCAAGTGGCAATAACACTTGTTTTGCTATTCTGTGTTCCCCCAAGTCTCCTGATAAAAAATTTACCTCACTTCTGTGGGTAGGCCTAATGCTCGTGACACGAAACGCAACATGGACACATCACATTTTTACATTGAAATCTGACGTGTTTTTTGCAAAGTACATAGCTGTAGATTTTGGCCTCTAGCTCAGCCGGCACCTGGGGACACCTACCAAATCTGTGCATTTTTGAAAACTAGACACCTAGATGAATCAAGGATGAAGTCATTTCTGGGGCCAAATCTGGCAAAAAACACACCTTTTCCTCAAATTTTGGTGACAGAAAGTTACTGGGATTTGAGAGGAGCCACAAATTTCCTTCCACCAAGTGTTCCTCCAAGTCTCCTGATACAAATGGTACCTCACTTGGGTGGGTAGGGCTAGAGCCCGTGATAGGAAATGCCCCAAAACACAACATGGACATATCACATTTTCCCAAAGAAAACAGAGCTGTTTTTTGCAAAGTGCCTAGCTGTGGATTTTGGCCTCTACCTCATCCGGCACCTAGCGAAACCTACCAAATCTGCGGACTTTTGAAAACTAGACACCTTGGGGATCCAAGATGGGGTGACTTGTAGGTCTCTCACTAGGTCCTGTTACCCAGAATTCTTTTCAAACCTCAAAATGTGGCCAAAAAAACACTTTTTCCTGACATTTCAGTGACAGAAAGGTCTGGAATCTGAGAGGAACCACAAATTTCCTTCCACCCAGCATTCCCCCAAGTCTCCCGATACAAAATGGTACCTCACTTGTGTAGGTAGGCCTAGTCTCCGCTAGAGGAGATGCCCCATAACACTATGTGGACACATCAAAATTATCAAATACTAAACCACCCGTTTTTGTGGGGGGGCTGCATTTTTGGTCCTGGGCTCAGCAGCCATATGGGGTCACTTGTGTAGGTGGGCCAAGTGCCTGTGACAGTGAAGCGGGTCCAAAAAAGCAGTTTGGAAAAAAACATTTTTAAGCAGAAATATTTTATCGGTATAGATGAGACAATGCTGTGTGGTAGGAATTTTGTGGATTCCTGCAGATTCCGGAAGGTTTCATCACAAAAATGTGAAAAAAATGTGGGATTTCCAGCAAAGTTGGAGGTTTGCAGGGCATTGAGGGTAAGAAAATGGTGTGGGGTGCATGTGACGCACACCACCCTGGACTCAGCCAGATGTTTAGTTTTCAGATATGTCTAGGTCTTGTGGATTTTTCTACATGGCAGCGTCCCAAAGTCCAAAAAGTGCAGCCCTCACTATTCCAAGTAGGATGATTTTGAGAGTTAGCCAAGCTCTCATGGCCAAATGTAAAACCAAAACCCAAAATAATCAAATGTCTTCTTGCTTGCCGTGGGATAAGATGTTTTAGTGTTTTGGGGGGGAGAGCTGAAAGACTGTTACCCCCTTCAGTTGGGTTGGGGGCATAACCATGCCCATACTGTTTGGTACCCAGCACCACACTATTGTTATTTTAAATTCCTGATATCTAGTAGACTTTCTGCCCCCTCCTGGGTGTGGATCGGGGGTAATTGCCCCAGGGCAGAACAACTTTGGCCCCATTTATTTGGGGTGGAGGTATAGCCAGACCTCCACCCTCTTATTTTGAAAAACAAAATCTTCCCTGATCTCTTGTGGGATTTCTGCCCACTTTGGGGGCAGATGGGCTTCCTAAAATAGGCCGATCTGCCACCAAGGAGGGCAGATATAGCTAACAGTAATGTTCCCCCATGGGGAGAGACCCTTGCCCAAGGGGCTGCCCCCCCCAAACAAAACACATACACACACACACACACCAATCCCTGGTGCCTAAGTGGTTTCTGCCTCCTCCCCCGGGGGCAGATCGGCCTAATAGAAATATGCCAATCTGCCCCCCCTAAAAACAATTCCCCCCCGGCTTGCGACCCTTACCTAAGGGGTCGCTCCCCTTATCAATAGAAATACAAATTAAAAAAATCCCTGGGGTCTAGTGGCTTATGCCCCCCTTTTAATGCCTCTCTGGCTCCCCTTCCCCCTGTACCGAGGAGAAACAAATCAGATTCTCCTCTGGTTGTGCTGGAAGCATTGCTTCCAGCGCAACAGGAGTTGACCTCTGATGAGGTCAATGCATGTTAGCGCACTGACATCATCAGACGTCACTGGGGGAGGTGGGGGTGGAAGGGGAAGCAATTCACATTCCTGCCCTGCCCTGGGGGGTAGGGTGAGGCCCTCTGGGGAAGCTCCAGCGCTTCCCTTGAGGGCATATACCAGGATGTAATGGTTACATCCATGGCGCCTCAGCGCGACGGACGGAACCGTTACGTCCGTGGCAGGGAAGGGATTAAACTCTGTGTCTTAGAGGTGATGGCAGGTCACTAGCTCCATGATGTCATGCAGTGCAAGCAAATGATGACTGAGCCCGAGAAGCAGGCTATATTTATATGGTTCAAATTCTGATTCTTGCTTGGTTTGTGTGTGTGTGCTCAGGTGCAGCTAAATCTTTGCAGTCTAAACAGAGAATGCCCTTTGCACTTTGTAAATGGAGTTACTCTTTAAATGTGACTGTAAAGTTACCATTGTTACCTTTATAGATATATTTTAAACTGTATGTATCCCCACACCTCTTTGACATGGTTGGCGTGGATGGGGACACAGAAGTGTACTCTCTGTGTATTTAAAAAAAATGTATTTTGTTAATTGTATCCGAGCATAGAACTGCACACAGTTGTATGTGTAATACTATCTGTGCATATATTTTTTTTTTTATATTTAATTTAAACCAACATTGCACTATAACCCTCCAGCATATAACTAGGTTCCCACACTCTTTTTAGATAGTCTCCATTCCTAACTCTTGGACCTTGGGGAAAAGAATCATAAGTATACACAAACTTCATCATTTTCCTTTGAAGATAAGAAACCAACAAACGTGATTAAAATGTATAAAACATGACATTCTTTTTGTATTTCTGGACATCTTTCGGTAGCTATTTTACATTTATAGGCAGCCCTTAAACAGAAACATGAATTCACAATTAGTCCGTGAGTTAACTTGACAACTTAGGGGCATTTTTATACTTTTAGCACCGGCTTGCGTCATTCCTGAGTGCCAGCCGGGCACATATTTATGGAATGGCGCAAGCTGGTGCAAAGGGTGGGCAAGCGTACAAAAATTACGTTAGCCAGCTGGGAATGGCGGTATGGGAGAAGGGGGTTTTGCACCAAAAAATGATGATAGGCTAGTTAGAGGCAAAAAAAATGCCTCTAACCAGCCTAGCATCATTTTCTGATGCAAAACCATTCATATCACATAACTCCTGTCTTTGAAAAGACAGGAGGCATGCCCACCACCCCAGTGGCCAGCACAGGGGACCAGTGTCCCCTGGGCATGGCCATTGCACCCTGTGCCATGCAGGGGGCCCCAAGTTGGGACCCCGATGGCAATTTTTTTTTTTTTTTAAATACGTACCTATACTTACCCTACTTACCTGGGAAGGGGTCCCCCATCCACCGGTGTCTGTCTGGTGTGGGTGTTTCTGGGGCTTGAGGAGGGCAGCTGTGGACCCATTCCATGGTGTTTAACCATGGAAATGGGTCTACAGGTCCCCTAATGCCTGGTCTGACCCAGCAAGCTTTGCACCATTATTTAGCCCCTCCTCCAACCTGTGCATCATTTTAGCATGAGGGCATAAATATGGGGCTATGGGTTAGCACCATTTTTTAAATGGGAACGACTACCTTTGATCTCATTGACGCAAGGTAGGTTCACACATTTAGAAAATGGTACAAACGCCAATATCTTGACGTTAGACATGTCTAACATCAAAATATAAATATGGAGTTAATTTTGCACCGAATTTGCATAAAACAAATGAGGCCAATTTGGAGCAAATGTAGTGTAAATATGCCCCTTACTGTTTTCCATTATCTTCTGTTGTTGTTATTTACTCCATTAAAAGCACTTGTAAGAAGGTGGAAAGGTAGATGGAACATCTGTCATGTTTGTGACAGAGGGTCCCATCTGCAAAGCTCTAAATAAGGCCTTAAGTGCCTCATTTGAGTTTGGCTGGGTGGGAGCACCAACATAAATTCTCAGTGCTTCTCCTGCTTCATTTAGATGTGTGGTGCAACTGCTAGTTTTTCAATAGAGGAACCTCAGTTCACTTCAACATTGACATTCCTTAAACTGTCTGCTTGTGTGCCACATGCCGATAAGTCACCCTGGCAGTAGCCCTGCTCTATTTACAGTAGGGTTACTGGCGTTGATTTTTGCTTCCTAGAACTGCCAACCAAGCCTTTGCAATTATGAGTGGGAAAATGGTAGCATTCCCCTCACTTGCAGGCCAAAAACTCCCTGCAGGTCAGGAAAACGTTTTCTGTTTGGGGGTTTGATTCTGAAGAACAAAAACATATAGGAAGCAGGTTGCATAAATATTGTATCCCATTCTGCATTCCACTGTGCCTAAAATGCCTCAACCACATCTTCAGATGCATTTTGGGCACAGAGTTGTCTGCCAGGCAGGTGGAGATCTCTCAACAATAGCAGGCGGTCCTCTCTTAAGGGGCACACGCCAGAGTGTTGGCAGTACTGGGCAGACTGGCATTCAGACAACTTACGAATAAATGAGGCTGTACATCTTTGGACCCTAATTAATTTTTGCATAACTTTGTTATAAGTTTACAGCTCCTAACAATAAACATAATTTTATTTGAATCCGCCTGTGCCTGACTTTAATCAAATGTATAGAGGCTACATGTAATGTCATGACCGTCAAGAAAACTGATGAATGTTACACATATTCTTCCACTGAAAAATACTTGACCATATTTCAAAATCCTAATTTCATCATTGTAGTTTATACCTTTTCTGTATGTAGTTATATACCTTTGTTATATGTTAATAGTATCAAAATGACATATCATGCAATAGAGATCCTTGTAAGGCAGAAAACAATGTATGTTCTATAGTTTATATTTTTTTTTGCTTGAATCTTTTTATTCGTTTTTAGTACAGAGAGGTAGATCTACAAAGCTTATTCAACAATCATAATAGGAGGACTCGGTATTTCAATGTCCATAGTATAGTACACACGTCAACCATTTTAGATGACAAGGGAATTTGTGTCAGTGTACGGGTAAGTTGTACAAGTGACACCAAGGAGATGACCTGTTAGGATTGTATATTGGTCCCCGTCTCCAGCTTGCAGGATTTTATCAGCTTTGAAGGCATATTGCATCTTACACATTTTTACAACAGGTGGTTGTCGTATACCATACAATGAAGCAAATGAGATTCAGAGTATTTCACTTATATACCTATGCAACAATGCAACAGTAACTTTGTCCGGAATCCCATCCCCATGAGCCCCACTCCTGCCCCACCCTGTGTCAGTTCCCAGTCATCGGGTCATAACGCATCATCACGCAGCTCCAGGTCTCCGCTTGGTTTGTTCTGCTAAGCACTCCTTCCCCTTCGGGTGGGGTGAGTAAAAAGCCAGGCCCATCATCCGATAGTGACTACATTCAGCTACCACATTCAGCCAACCTGTCTCTCTGCTGTCAGCCCAGCATCCACATGTGCCACATCCACATCGGGCCCTCTTTCTTGATCCCGCAACTCTAGCAGCATTCCATCCCAGCTAGAGGCCAGGGGAATTTTACGCAGTCCCAAGCTGTCTTTCCTGCGCAGTACCACCCCCTCTGCCTCTGCCCATACCATGAATGATTGTTTCCAAGCTTCTATTGGGGGAGTTCTGCGGACTTCTATCTCTTGATAATGATGCGCTTAGCTATCAGAAGGCCCAGGATGCCTTGTGTTTTTTTGCTCCAGGGAAAAAGCCCAGGATACATGCTTCCAACGTGGTCAGCTGCGGGTGCGCTGTGCAAATCGAGAGCTGTTCCGACACCGCCCTCCAGTAAGGACATAATGAGGTGCAGGACCACAACATGTGTAACAGATCCGCTGCCTCTAAGCGGGGACATGCTGTATCCACGCGATGAAAGTACTGATTAGTTTTTACCGGTGTGAGATATGCCTATGGAATATGTAAAATTGGATCAATTGAAATTGTGCATTGCTTGGGACCTTGATGTGGCTTCTCTGGGCACCTTTCCATTCCTTATCTGTACAGGGTCTAGCCATGTCACCCTCCCAAGCAGATCGCAGCATGGTGCATGTGTGAGTTGTGTGTGATCACAGCACCTTCCAATGTATACAGCCCTGCAGCGTGCCAAGGCTCCAACTCCATCAAAGTTGTGTGTAGTGTAGTGTGCATTTGAGTCCTGGGGTTTTTATGGTAGCCAATGCTCGCACACTGTCCTGTATTTCTGCTAGGGCTGATGGTTCGTCCAGCTCCTCCCACTACTCCTTTATGAGGCAGGGCAGCGGAAGCAAGGAGAGGAACTCAATAAGGGCCTCAGGACTTGCCTGGTATAGAGCTGTGTAGTAGCGTGTCAGTTCATCATGTATTTCTCCCTAAGTGTAGAGCATGTCACTGGTCTCCGACCGCAGCTCCACAATGGGAGTGCGTTCCTGGTCCTGCCAGATCAACCAGGCTAATAATCTGCCTGATTTGTCAGCTGCTACGTGCACGTGCCCCAAATGAGCTGCGTAATTCAGACAACGAAATCTCTCTACCAAGGATAGAAGTTATGCCCTTTTGTTAGCAAGGGTGCACACATCTAGGGAGTTTTGGATAGCATTTCTTTTATGCTGCAACAAATCTTTCTCCACTCGGGTCAAGTTGCGTGCTATGGACTTATGCATGCTCCATTGTGTGCTCAGGCTGTGACTTTGTATGTAGTCTTTGAACGCATCCCATTCAATAAGCTCAGATGAGGCAGTGCCTAGATTTTGATCAAAGTATTCCATGATAGCTGTGCCAAGAGACAACCTAAAGGTCGCATTCTCCAGTATCCCCAGGAGTGGCTACCAGGTGGGGACGCTAGGCGCAGATGTTTCCCACCCTATTTGTAAGAGGTGGGGATTGTGGTCAGAGTGAGTTGGTCCAAGGTAATCTGTCTGCAGTACCCCAGAACATAGGTTTTTTGAGCAAAGTATTCTGTCAAGCCGTACGTGTAGTTGGTGTTGATGTGAATAAAACTAATGAACCCTTGCCTCGGCATTGCGGTGGCACCTCAAGTCCACTAGCCGCCATCGCTGAAGCCAGTCCCTCAGTGCGCATGCCGCTGTCACCACAGGCGCGGTGGGCAATGGTGGGGAGGAACGATCAAGATCTGGGTCTAAAATGCTGTTAAAGTCTCCTCCGGTGAGC
Source organism: Pleurodeles waltl (assembly GCF_031143425.1). Lineage (NCBI taxonomy): Eukaryota > Metazoa > Chordata > Amphibia > Caudata > Salamandridae > Pleurodeles > Pleurodeles waltl. The sequence continues at coordinate 709,292,296 of NC_090437.1, read as the reverse complement.
CACGGAAGGTCACTCCAGTGGGAGAGAACTCCAGATAGATCATGGAGGAAGGGGGACTTTTCTATATTTGGCCCGTATACTGACCCCAGCAATAACGTGTGGCCGTCGAAGCGCCCCTGCACAAACACATACTGAGCCCCATTGTCTGCCTCCCATTCCTCTGCCACAAATGAGGTACCCGGTCTAACCCAAACCAAGGCCCCTCTAGCTTATGCGGAGTGTTTAATTGCAAACAATTGTCCCCGCCAGCGCTGCTGTAGTCTCTTTCATTCTGCCTGCGTGAGGTGCATCTCTTGCAAAAGCGCTATGTGTATCATGTGTCTCCTAAGGTATGAGTAGATGGAGTACCTGCGTGCCGGCGTGTGTATACCTCCCACATTCCATGTGAGGACATTAACTGGGTTCATAGATGGGTAACCTTCCTCTGAGGTGGCAAGTAGCAGTGGGTAGTTTGGTAAGTCATCAGGAGGAGGGGTGCAACAGGGGTCCGAACTTACAAGCATTGCATCAAACAAATAATAGCCACTAGAACATAACAAAAGATGGGCAGAGGGACAACAGGTATCTGCCCAAACCATCCAACTTGCCTGCTGGTGTAATTAACGCAGGAAAGGAAGGTACCCACAGACAAATGGGTAAGTGGCAGGGTTTATCTCAACCAGTATGCTCTGCAGCAATGCACGTGTTACACTGCACATGTAGACGAAAACCATGCACACAGCACAGTGCAGCCTGCTACCACCCCACAGTCCATTCTGCACTGCCCAGTCAAACATCTTTCAGTGGAAATGGCAACACATGCCAGAATAACAAGTACATTACATCATGACAGATTCATATCATGTCGTCAGCCATGTGCGACGGCACGCTCGGTAGGGTCATGGAGCAACTGTCTGAAAGCTCTATAGTTTATAGTATTTTGAGATTTGTTTGATTGACACTGCCACTGCAAATATCCAATACATTTCTCATTGATGAACCTAAGGGTGAAACCTAAAGATTGTAAAAAAGAGTAGAATGAAAGATCTAAAGCGCACCTCATAATATTTGCTCTGCGTCTTGCTGTACAAACTCCATCACACAAGACAGAGGAACTAGTACATTTATTATTTCCATAGCACTTAGGGCCAGATGTATCAAGATGCCAGTTAGCGATTTCCAAATTGCGAATTTTAAGAAATCGCAATTTAAGAAATGCAAAACGCGATGTATCAAATTTGAAAATCGCTAATAGCGATTTCATAAAATTCGCAAATGCAATTTGCGAGATGCAAATACCGAATCGCAAAAAAATGTGCGATTCGGTAATTGAAAATCACAAATAGTGAAAACGGCATACCAGCACAGCCTGATGACATAACAACTAGGAAGTGAGTCAGTCAATGCTGTTTCCAGGAACCACACCCACAGGAGCAGGGAGAGAGACACAGCCCAGCACCAGGGAGTCAGCATTGTGAGTAAGTCAGGACCAAACTGCAACATGGCCAATGCTGGCAATGGGAAGGAGAACGGAGACAGGAAGAGGAAGCTAAAATTCAGTGAGCAAGAATTGGAGGTGCTCATTGAGGAGGTTGTTAGGAACCATGATAGACTCTTTGGAAAAAACTCACTCCAAGTACCTGAGAGTGAGAAGCGGAAACTCTGGTCTGACATCCAGACAAAAATATGCACAGTGGGTGTTGCGCATAGCTCTGTGGAGGAGATACGTAAGTGATGGTACGACTTGCGGTCCCGTGCCAAGGAGAGGATGGCCAGCAGGCTTAGGGAGGCAAGGAGCACCGGAGCCGGACCATACACCCACACACCGTCCACCCCTATGGAAGACCTGGTGGAGTCCACATTGCTGCCAGAAGCTGTCAGTGGTGTGACTGACATTGACACCTCAGGGACACCCAGCACCAGCAAAGGTAAGGCCAGTGATTATGTGTATCCCCACATGTGCATGTACACATGCCCCTTAGGAAATAGAACATAGCTTGATGCATGGTGAAAAGTAGTCCATGTCGCATCTTACATACAACACAACAGTGCCTTATGGGAGTGGTAGTACACAACCCTAAGGTGAATACAGAACATAAATAGCAAGATAGTGGTCAACCACATAGAGAAACACCACAAACGACTCAGGGTGACACAATTTAGTTGTACATTTAAAGCACAAATGCTGGAACTGACATGCTGCACATTGTCCTTGCAGATGATTCGGTCCCTGCTGCTGCAGGATCTGAAAAAGTGGGGGAAGCAGAAATACAGCGACAGTCTGACTCAAATACCAGTGAGTCCTACAGTATTGTTCTGACTAGATGCAGAGCAAGGGTGTTACCACTGCCAGAGTACAACCTGGACTCAGATGAGATGGCAGAACACGAACCCACACCACCACCAGAGGAGAGTCCCACAGGAAGACAGCAGTACCGGCACCAGCGCCAGCGTCAGTCAACTCCCCTCAGGAGGCTCCACGATGCAGAAGAAGGAATGGGCCCATCAATCTTTGGTGGCCTTGAAGCTTCCATGCTGAAGGTGCAGCGCCTGCAATGCAAACAATTGAGGTCACTGTACAGACAGTTTGTGTCTCACAATACCAATATGGGGTTACAAAACAAGCACTTGGAGACTCTGATTGAGGGACAGCAAAGAGCTGCTGAGAACACCAAGGAGTTGACACAGGCCATTGGGGAACTCTGCACTGAGATAAGGCAGGAGCGCTTCAGCCAACGCAGGCGCCATCACCGATATTTGGCAAAGTTTGATAGCTTCTGTAGATCAGTCAATCGGCTTGCAAGTTCTTGCAGGGACTGGTGCAAATTACCAACGTAGTGGATGCCATGCAGACAGCACGCAGTGCCACAACCAGCAAACTGGGTGTTGGGGACAGTGAGGAGTCCTCTAGCCTCAGCAGTCTGACAGTCCCTGTGATTGATCCGAGGCGTCACAGTGCCAGTCAGAGTACTGCATGTGAACCTGCTACTAAAGGTGCCAGTGAGGACACTGAGCACCCAAGTGGAGTGCGTGGACGTAAGAAGTGATGTCTAGAGCTACAGGGGACCACCTAAACATGTAGAAATAAAGTCATGCTATGATGCTAATAGTGTAGCACTGTTATAATAGTTCATATCTGCCCATTGTGAATAGCTATGTCCTAATGACACATTGTTTACCTGAAGTCAAGGTAATAAAGTTGCTAACTACTGAAATACATTTCATTTAAGTGGATTTGTCATTACTTACATCAAAAATGGTTGCATGTGTTGTCAGCATGTCTTTGCCTGCCTTCTGCTGCACTGGTCCTGTCTGCTGGTAGAAGGGGTGGTAAGGGATCATCATCCTCATCTGAGTCTGGCTCCGTGAGTTCTACTGGTATGCCCCTGGTGGTTGCTATGTTGTGCAAGATAGCACATGTGGCCACAGTTTTGCATGTGGTCTCAGGGCTGTACTGTAGTGCACCTCCACTCTTATGGATGCACCTGAAACGGCTCTTCAGCAGCCCAAAAGTGCGCTTCACCACATTGAGGGTAGCCCTATGTGCAGCATTGTACCTCCTCTCTGCTGGAGTTGCAGGGCTCAGGTAGGGCGTTAGCATATAGGTGCGCACTGCGTAGGCACTCTCTCATGAATTCACAGAGAGTAAAATGAGTATATTTGCTGTTTGACGTCATGCTTACATCAATGCATTATTCTGAACTATCAAATTACCTAGTAGATATCCTTCCCCAAACTCCCCAGCTAGCAGTCTTGTGTGTATCCCACTGTGGTGAAAGATGTAGGAGTCATATTTTCTCCCTGGGCATCTGGCCACGAGATCGGTAATGATGTAGGAGGCATTGCATATCACCTGTATGTTCATAGAATGATGGTTTTTATAATAGCGATACACATACTCACTGGCCGATGGTGGACAGATTGCTATATGTGTCCCATCAATGGCACCTAGGACATGTGGGAACAGTGCTATCTGATCAAAATTAACCTTAGTTTGTTGAAATGCCTGTGGGGTGTTAGGGAATCTTATGTACAGTTGTATTCTGCTCAGCATGGCATTGAGAAATGTGTTGACAAATCTAGAGAGGGCACTCTGTGATACCCCTCCAGCTGCTGCTATGACCCCTTGATAGCTCCCTGAGGCTAGTAGGTGCACGGAGCATAATACCTGCACATAAGCGGGTATGCTATTGGTCCTGTGTGTTGTGCGCTGCAGCATGGGTTGTAGCTCAGCTATCAGGTCAAGTATCATAGCTGAGCTTAACCTGTATTTCTCATAAATTTCCTCCTTAGTCTGCTCTAAAAGGGTATGTGCACTCTGAAAATGCGCTCCTCTCTCTCTCCTCAAACCTGCCAAGATCCTCATTCTCCTCGCCATGACATAGATTGCAGCCATTGTGGAAGAGGGGCTGAGGCATTCTGAGCCTCTTTATATAGGTTGCACCTGGTTACCACCTGGTTTCAGTACGTGGTAAATTGCATGTGCAAACGGCCATTCTGTGAATAATCGCAATTTGCGATTATTTGCTACATTGTATTGCGAATGCGTTTTTGTGTGTCGCAATCTGTGTCTCTCAAATAGCGGCACGATTTCAGAGCTCGCTATCTGCGATTCGCTATTCTGTATCGCAATTAGCGTTTCACAAAATGCAATTCGGTAAATCATATCGCTATTTGCAATACGCTGTTTGCGACACGCTATTTCGTGTCTCATTCGCAAAAAATCACTATTTTTGCGATTCCTTATTTTCGCACTGCGAATGCCTTTCATACATTGTAAAACACATTTTTGCATTTGCAAATGGACATTCGCACCGTTTGCGAATGCAAAAACACTTGATACATCTGACCGTTGGTTCTGTGCTTTCCATAAACTGTTAACCAACACCACAGGTGGTATTTGTCACTGTTATCTTTTAATGTCCTTTCCTTTTTTCTTGCTTCTTCAGGAGAATTTTTTTTGTGTTTGTTCATCTCATTTCACTTGTTTTGGCCAAATATTTCTGTGGAAATATGTGTTGTCATAAATTGGAAAATAAAAGGTTTTTCTGTGAAATGTTTTGTTTCGAGCAGGAGACAATTACATTTTTCCTCTCAATATTCAGAAGTTGCAAAACCCAAAACAGTCATTATTGTCGCACAGGATAAAACAATGTATGATATTCCCTCATAAAAACCTTTTAGCCTATATCAAGAAAAAAACATATCCAGAATACATATGTGGCTCTGTGCATAGTTACTGGATAAGCTAAACACAGTGGTGACAAAAAAGTAATCAAAAATAAGAACGTGTTACCACATGTGCTACATTTTTGTGTTAAGCTGTGCCAATCTAAATATCATCTCCGTTTGAAAATGCTCAACATTCAAAAGCACAAGAATAAGTGCTGGCCCCCAAGAATGAGTGCTGGTGGTCTCCACCAGCATCCACCGATCCAAACTCAGCACTGCACCAAGCCTATGTAGGTAAGGCCTCCAAGAGCAGGTTTTGCAGTTGAGAATGCCACTCAAAGAAATGAAGGATAGTTCTGACAAGCATTTACTTAGATGACTTCTCATGAAAGTCTTTCCTGCCAATGCTGACCACCGCTCAAGGGCGCACAGTAACTGGCCCAAAAAAAGGAGCTTTTGAAAGAGTTTTAAAGAGCTGCAGAAGAATGAATATTAATGAAGATAGGGTAACTTTCCAATGCTGATGGTTTTAATACAATTTTTATTTGAAAGAAAATGGAAAAGGTCCTGATGAAGATACACAGTCCCTTTCCATAGGGACCCATACTAAGCACTTGCTGTCTCCAGCAATAAGTTCACCTAAGCTGATTTAATTATTCAAGGTCTCCAATTCCATGAGGGCCAATTTCCTTATCCACTGCTTTCACCTAATCAAGCTATCCCACACCTTGTTGTGAGTGTGCTGCAAGAGAGGAACAGATAGGGAACAGGTCACTGAATTCACAGCAGACCAGAATATGCAAATGTATGTGGATGCAGAAGGAGGGGCTTCCCCAATCTACTGTCCTGTCTTGTTTGCCATATTAGACTAATCCAGAACTCCTATTTCCCGCAGCTTTCCTCAGCAGGGTTGTGCGAGATTCTGACACTGTATGATCTGCAAAAGCTCCTATTGAACCAGGCAGTACAGATCTGAACATCTGCAACCTTTCTCAGTCTGTGCAAAGAGTGTAGAACAGGGATTCCTAATCTATGAAACAAGACCTACTGGATGGCCCTGAACCTATTTTTGATGGGTGACTAAAGTCCAAGCAATAAATATAGATGTCTTCAAATTCTGTATTTACCATGTCACATCTGCTGTGTTTCAAAGACTGAGGTCAAGTGTCAGAGTAATCTGCTGCTGCTTATTGGGGACCGGTGTTTACAAACTCCCCTCACTGATCCCGGCCCCCTGATATACCTCCGTAAAAAAAATGTTGGCCAGAGATTTTCATTTTTGATTTGTGTTTTTGGATCACTAGATAGGTAATTTAGTTTGGGTAGACATTGCTGATCGGGGCCAAATTTCTTTGGACAACATTTTTAAAGATGGAGGATGTGTTTCAGTGATGATGTAATTTTTCAGGAACCATGAGACCAATATACTTCATTTTGGTGTCAAGTAGTCTTATAGAGATAAAACATAACTCCTAAGAGCAACCCTTCTGCCATTTTCCTAAATGGGAGCTATAATAGTGGGAGAAAAGACATATATAGAAATGAAGCAAGTAATAATGGTTTTAATCCTTTTATGTATACACCAAACAATGGTTATGATATGAATCTGAAAAAAATACTGTTTATCACTCCTGTTTTAGACACATTTTCATACTTCACTTTATTTATTTGTTTCGGCAATCGCTTGTGGTACATTTGCAAAATGTTGAACATTTGAAAAGAGCATATTGACGAGGACATATTTTTGTAGCACAGGTTTTGCAAGTACATGTACCTGTACGTTCTGTGGGTAGAGGCTTTAGAACTTTTGTAGGTTTTAGCACCCCATCAATATCTTTACAACCAAATTCACACAGATCTTTCTCTACATATGCATGATCCAAAACATTTACGCATCTTCTGATCTAGTAGAACACTCTTTTAATGTGTCCACTCATAGAATATGACGTCGGTGGACTGTCACTTAGCAAGACTGATCTCTTGAACTCACTGTGCCGAAGTGCGTCAAATGTGTGACACTCAGAACTTGTTTTCTAAACATGCACAAGGTATTTTTTGCGCCTTTATAGTCACATAATTTTTATGTCTCAGTAAATCCTTTTAGAAACTTTACAGCTTCAGCAGTTAAAGCTCCAAGCTGTGTTCCAATTTTGCTCATAATGTCATCACCTGTCAGGATATGCGTCTTGATAAGAACACTGGGCATCTCTGGGTCAAGTTTCTTGTACAGAATATGAAGCTGGATTAAGTGTCTTTTATTGCCTGTTCTATAATGAATCCAAAACTCTGACAATCCAAAAAATAAATAAAGGGATACTGTTCCTAACAGAGGAGATCCTAGAAGGCTACAGACTCACTCAGGTCAAAAACTAAGGAAATTGCTCCCTTATTTTTTGGTGTCCTCATACATCCCTAAATGGTATTATCAAAGTACTCATGTAGCTATAGGAGTAAAAAGTGAGTAAAGGTCAACATGTTTCATGCCTAGCGGTCCAGGAGAATTGGATCTACGGTGCTTCTTTAGGACCACCTAATTGGGAACTACAAATGTCAGCGGGGTTGTACGCTAATGGTTACAAGTGTAACAAGTGGCCTCCATTAATGTTCAGTCTTAGAAAATATAAACTAAGTTGATAATACCATTTAGAAACTTATGTGTGAATGTCCAGCCTGAAGTAGAGGAAGAAGAAAAGAAGGAAAGAAAACAGGTGTCTAATAAAAGGTTCACTGCTAAAGTGATCCTTTGTGAGGCCCATAGGACATTGCAGCGCTGGTACTACGAGTTGCAGCCCAATGATGAAGCATGAAATCCCTTTTGGGATGTGTGATGGAACCAAAAACTAAGGGAGCAATTCCCCTACTGTTTGACCTGAGTGAGTGTGTAGCCTTCTATGATCTCCTCTGTTAGGAACAGTATCCCTTTATTTTTTTATTAATTATTGTACGGAGCTAAGCTACTGGCCCTTTTCGGCTCCCCTCTGCATCTTGAGTTTTGTTTGAATCCTTGACTTATGACCATTGCAACAAATCTAAGTAGCTCAATAATAATATCTGTGTCATTTGACAGTACAACGACTTGATTGGAACCCTTTCGAACAGCCCACTGAGCATGTGGCACAACACAATCGTCAGCTTCCTCCAATTTGCTGTTAAGTTCTTTAACAATATGGCCTGTACCTTTTGAATATATCTCTGCAGGCACCAACTTCTCATTGACAATCATTCCACTTGCAATAATTGAAAATTCAGTGTTCACTGAAGCATCAGCAATGTTTGGGTGAGTTAACATCTCCAAGTTCATCTCGTTTGATGTAGATGACCAGAAGCTCCACAGGTACAGGTGTCGAATCTTTGATGCAGGCAAGGTCAATTGTTCCACTTGTAGACAGTTGTCTGATTCTCTCACATTCTTTGACAGATAGCTCAGGATAACTGTCAAAGACAATGTGAAGTTCTTGCAAGGTGCACACTGACTTTAATATCTGTGGAACAGTCGGACTTACCTCTCAAACGCTTTGCACTGATGAAATCTTGGCCATTCGCAATTGTGACATAAAGTCCACAACAACAGCATTTTTCAATGAGGACACCTTTTCAAATTGAAAGTTCTTCAGATGAAAGTTTTTTTTTAGGTCTTGTATGAGATTGTGCTTCACTGGTTTGGCTGCAGCAGCTCCAACAAATAATGTTTTGTAATGGGTGGTTGGATGAAACTCTTACTATGACAATCAAAGCCTGGAAGTTTAGCTTTAGTGATTATGTCAAACAGCTTTTTCTCTTTCAATACAAACATCTCCTGCTTTAGTTCTGCATAAAGTTTTGAACCATGTTCCAGGACATAGTAGATGTTTCTATATATCATAATCCACAAACTGTTTGGTCACAAAGTTGTGTGCTCGGCACAAGCTCAGTCATTTCAAAGGGGTGTTTGCTGCTGCATGAAATGAAGATGGCTGTCAACATGTTTATTAAAACTTTTCCCTCTCTTTCCACAAGTTCATCATGAGGAACAGTTTCACAATGGTCCATTAATTTTGAATTTGTCATCTCTCTGAAAACATTGCAAATAGAAAGGACTTCATGGTAAACTAGCTGTCATTGAGAAACATAATCACGTTTACATGTCTAACCAACAATTCCCTTGGAGCTTTTTTGTGATCTCTGGATCGTCTATTCCAGTTTCATATCTGGAGCCACATCATTGAACCTTTCCTCTCTGTCTTTCACCACAAAATGTCTTTGGATTAATTTTCTGTAGAGGTAAATTTTTTTTACCTCTAGCGTCTTCACTGTTTCCAAATACCAGGACCAATATCTCAGGTAGTTTATGCAAAAGAATTTAGAAAACATAGAAATCAGTGACTCCACAGTCTTCATGTGTAGCTCCCAACCACCTGCACGATCAGCAAGTTCCACGTTTTTCACTAGAGCTTTCATGTGTAAAACATTTCCCCAATACTTGCAAAGTTTTGACTTTTCTTATCATTCTATCACAAACTCTACCAACTTGGTTTTCAGGTTTTCTGATTTTGAACTGAATGTATTGAACATTGCCTGCCTTTGCTGTATGTCTTTATAATGAAGTGCACCCTATGCATTGTTTACTTCTAAGATAAGTTATGCAAAACCTAATTTGTCATTTTTGTTTCAGAAAGCATTTGAACAAATTAATATAATTGGTTCCTCTCAATACTGACTGGACAGTTTTGCCTTCAAATAGGTGCATCGTCTATGACACATCCACTGAGATAACTTCCTGCAAACCGCAACACAAATCTTGTCATGTGGAAAATGCCCATCATTGGATAAAGACCATCAAATTAAACTGGATTATTCATAAAACTGTTGGCTACAATACGGAAAACACCTTCATTGCTGAAAATGTGCAGGATAGGCTGGTCTTCAAGTTGAGCATGCAGCTTTTTGGAAATTATTTACAGCTCTGTATATTGTTTCATAGTTTGTGATTGATAATGGTCCTACTGGTAAAACCCCAACCTTCTTCAGTGGGATGGAATTCTGGGAGCTCAAAGCATCAGTTTCAGCCAATGGAGGAACTGGCTTTCTTCATCCTACACTTTGCACTGAATAAGCGGTATGAGGTCAGTTATATCACCCTTGAAGACCGCAGCATCAGGTAAAAGAAGATCCATGTACTCAGCCACTTTGAAACTTCCTGGTAGACTGAGACATGTTGTGATTTTGCACACGTTGGCAAAGCAGTTGGGTTATATGTTTGCAGCTTTGTATATTTATGCCTACAGCTGACACAGCCTGTTTTTAGCAGCTACTTCATTGGTACAGTCTTGAAAAATCATGATGGCAGTTTCAGGTGTAGCAGAGTTTTCTTTTTACCTGGATGTAGTTCATAAAACATGATTTGGAAAATATAGTACATTTGTACAGCATAAGCCTGTCAGTTCATGGGATTGTCTTCCACTTCTTCGCTTATATCTTCAAAGCCATCATCAATGTTGTCGGCTTCTGTTCTGAACTCAAGAGCTTACGTTTGTTACAGTTTTGCTTTGATGATATTAAGCAATGATGAAATTCTTGTTGACTTCCATGATTTGAGGAGCTCTTGGGCATCACAGAATTTGTCATAAAGTCAAAATCTAAATCTTTCAGGATTTTTAAAATGGTTCCTGCAGACCAGCAGTCAAATCAACTGAGAACATTATAAATGGCACATTTGTTTTGTTAGATTGACAAAAGCCAATTCAGTCATTGTACATCCTCACCAAAAAATCCTAATTTCATTATTATGGATCAATACAGTTTCATCAATGTTGACCATGATTTCCCTGATCTTACTGAGTATGAAACAGTAGCCAACACATTGAAGATTCTCTGCTTTCTGATCGGTTGTTGGAGGTGGACGAGGGGTGGCCATTGATCTTCTAAGTGGATGGGCGTTGGGTTTGGTTGTTGTAGCTTTCTCAGAAGACTCAGAATCTTGTTGGGATTCACTGGTTTCTGCTATTAGTTGAAAAAAAATGTCTGTTTTTTTTCCACTGTGTATGTCTTATAGCACTTGGTATAGTGATACAATATTTGATCCTCTTCACTCATCAGTTTCAATCCTTGTCTTGCCATATTTCTGCAGCATCTCAAACTCTCTTCTGTTCAGCCACAGTTGATTCTAGCTTTTCTTTCAGATTAGTTTGGCATATGAAACATTTTTCTTTGTTGAAGGAGTCCTCAGATTTTGTAGTTAGCAACACTCTGTCAGGAGGTAAAGATAATGTGCTACCACCTGCTTCGCTCATGTTTACTAATTTGAATCTGTTAGAAATTGGGTCTCTGTTTGGCAGCCAGTTTTCACTCTGTCCAACCAGGGACCCTCACTCTAGTCAGATACATTCCTAAGAAAACCCCTGCTCACCTCCTTTGTAGATTGGCACAAGCAGTCATGCTTATCTCAAAGGCAATGTGTAAAGTATTTGTCCCAACACACACAGTAATACAGTGAAAGCAGTACAAAAGGGACACAACACCAGTTTCAAACATAGTCAACATTTATCTAAATCAAACAAGACCAAAATGACCAAAATTCAACATACACAAGCAAAACTATGAATTTTTAAAGTAAAATGATGTTTAATACATAGAAATAAATGGATGCTTTGTATTTACACAAAGTACCTAGTTTGTGTCAAAAATAATGCCTCATGGGTGAGCATGCGCTGGAAAAGTCAGTGATGCGTTGATTCCTTACTCGCAGGCAAGGCTGTGCGTTGTTTCTTCTCAGGTCTGGTAGGCGATGCATAATTTTTCTCTCCCACAGAAGACTGATGTATTGATTTCCAGGCAGGCAGCCTCAGGTCTGCGCAGGTTCACTGTGGTTTTGACGCCCAGCAACGATGCATGGAAAATTCTGGTGCACGGTGGTGAAGAGCCGTGCTGCGTGGGTGATGCATACATTTTGGCAACCTCACACAGGTGTTGTGTCTATTTCCCAGCCCTGATGCAGGTGGTGTGCCGATTTTTTCAGCCGCAAAGAAGATGCTTTGTCGATTTTTCTTCCGCATGGCTCCTGTGCATGGATTTTAGTCTTGGTTCTACCAGCGTCTCTTTCAAGGGCTCAGGGACTGGATTCAGCACCTCATGGCATGGTTGGAGCTTCAGCAAGAGAGTCCAAGTGCTGGCAGAGGGAGCCTTTGATGGCCCAGAGACATCAGAACAGGGGGCAAGCTCAGTCCAAGCCCTTCAAGACACTTCACAAGCAGAAAAACACAGCAAAGTCCAGTCTTTATCCTCTCAAAAGCAGAAGCAGCAACTGCAGTCCAACCCAGCAAAGCACTCTCACAGCAAAGCGGCAGTACTCCTTCTCCCGCTCTCCAGCTCTTCAGCTCTTCTCCTTGGCAGAGGTTCCTCTTGATCCAAAAGTAATCTAAAACTCTGGAGGTTTGGGTCCACTAGTTATATTCCTTTCTGCCTTTGAAGTAGGCAAACCTCAAAGGAGAGTCTCAGCTCTTCACATGATCCTGCCTTGCCCAGACCTGGCCCCAGATACACACTAGGGGGTTGGGGACTGTTAGAAATGGGGTCTCTAGTTGGCAGAGGTATACACCCTTGTCCACATAGGGACCACAATCGTAGTCAGGGTAAGTCACACACAATTCAAATTATCCTGTGGTAGCTTGCCACTGAGCAGTCAGGCTTAACTTAGAAGGCAATTTGTAAAGTATTTGTGCAATAAATCATACAGTAACACAGTGAAAACAATGCAAAAAAAAAACACACAGGTTTAGAAAAATAGATAATATTTATCTGAATAAAATAAGGTACAAACGACAAAGATCCAATGAGCACACGTTGAAATATCACTTTTAGAATGTTTTAAAGAGCCTTAATCCTCTGAAGTAAACAGTTGTCTCTTTGTTACACCCAGTACCTGGTATGCATAAAAAATAACGATGCAGGAAGACCGCAGAAGAGGAGATGCGTGGAAATATAAGGCGGTGCGTCAATTTCTCATATGCGGCACAGACGATGCGTTGTTTCTTTCCACACTGCAAGGGATTTGAGTTGTTTTTCGGTGCGCAGTATTGGTTCCTCACTGAGACAGGGGTATTTTGATGCCCTGGGATGATGAGGGGAAAAATCAGTCAAATTTCAGTCGCAAGGCAGACGTTGCATCGAATTTTCACTTAGGTGGTCGGGCTGCGTTGTTCCGTCGGCTGTGCAAAAACTTCTTGGTCGCAATGCAGGCTTTGCAACGATTCTGGCAGGTGGTGTGTTGATTTTCAATGCACAAGGAGTTTCCTACAGAGATGAAGTCGTTTTGGCCCTGAGACTTCAGAAAACAGGAGGCAAGCTCAATCCAAGCCCTTGGAGAGAACTTTTGGGGAAGGCAGAGTCTTTCTCAGCATAGTCGGAGGCCAGCAGGTCAGCAGGGCAACAGCAGGGCAGCAGGCCTTCTCAGCAAAGCAGTCCAGATGAGTCATTCGAGTAGCCAGGCAGTTCCTCTTGACAGGGTGCAGGTGTAGGTGTAGGTCCAGAAGTGTCTGAGTTGGTCAGGTCAGAGACACAATTTATATACCCAAAAATGTCTTTGAAGTAATGGAGACTTCAAAGAGTGGTTTTAAAGCGAACAAGTTCCCCTTTAATTGCAGCTCTGTCTGCCACGGGCCCAGTAGGGGGGTTTGTCAGACCACTGCCCTTTGAAATGTAAGCCCAGGAAGACCCATTCAATATGCAGATGAGTGCAGGTGTGACTGAGTGTCCTATGTTTGTGGTTGTCAGGGTGAAACCCAGCCCAGACATTGATTGGAGACAGGCTGTAAGGCACAGATGATTTTTAAGTGCAGATAAATGCTCACTTTCTAAAAATAGTAATATAAAATCCAACCTGACAAATAAGCAGGATTTTCTATTACCAGTCTGGTCATACTTAATATGACCTTGTTACCCCTTTCAGATCAGAATCTACCACTCAAAAAGTATATGATGGCAAATCTACTTCTAGTCTATGAAAAGAGCAGGCCTCACAGTAGTGGAAACATATTTAGGAGTTTTTCACTATCAGGATATGTAAAACACATGTGTACATATCCTAGCTTTTACCTATATAGCACCCTGCCATATGGGTTACCTAGGACCTACCTTAGGGGTGACTAGATAAAGGGGAGTTTAAGGCTTGGCAAGTACTTTTAAATGCCAAGTCGAAGTGGCAGTGAAACTGCAGACACAGCCCTTGCAATGGCAGGTCTGAGACATGGGTAAGAGGCTACTTAGGTGGGTGGCACAATCAGTGCTGCAGGGCCAATAGTAGCATTTGATTTACCGGCCATTGGCACATAGCCCAGAAAAAGCATCATGGTATGCAGGCTACACCCCAGCTCCCTTTCTGTCACTGCCTAGAGGGAATTAGCAAACAGCCCAACTGTCAGTCTGACCCAGACATGGATTCCACAAGCATGCAGAGACTCAGAATGGTTAAGCAAGAAAATGCCTACTTTCTAAAAGTGGCACTTTGAAACTGACAATCTAAAAACCAAGTTTTCCAAAAGGTGCATTTTTAAATTGTGAGTTCAGAGACCCCAACCTCCTGGGCCCTATCTGCTACCAATGGGAAACTTCACTTAAAAGATATTTAAATGCAGTCTCCATGTTAACCTATGAGAGAGATAGGCCTTGTAACTGTGAAAAACGAATTTGGCAGTATTTCTCTGTCAGGACATGTAAAACATATCAGTACATGTTCTTTCTTTAACATACACTGCACACTGCCCATGAGGCTACCTAGGGCCTACCTTAGGGGTACCTTACATGTAAAAAAAGGGAAGGTTTGGACCTGGCAAGTAGGTACACTTGCCAGGTCGCATTTGCAGTTTAAAACTGCACATAGAGGCAATGCAGTGGCAGGTCTGAGCCATGTTTGCAGGGCTACTCATGTGGGTGGCACAATCGGTGCTGCAGGCCCACTAGTAGCATTTGATTTACAGGCCCTGGGCACCTCTAGGGCACTTTGCAATGAACTAGTAAATCAAATACGCCAATCATGGAAAAGCCAATTACACATACAGTTTATATAGTTTACACAGAGAGCACCTGCACTTTAGCTCTGCTCAGCAGTGTTAAAGTGCCCAGAGTATCAAAAACCAGCAAAAACAAAGTTCAGCACACAGTGAAAACACAGGAAGCAGAGGCAAAAATACAGCGGAAACCACACAAAGGATGGCAGGTCTAACAGAATGAATAGAAAACCTGAAACAAAAACAGTATTAAAATAAATTACCCATATAATGGTCAAAACACATCATTATAAAGCTGTAATTTTGGAAAATGGTGGAAGGGTTGCTCTGAGGAGTTATTTTCTGTCTCTAAAAGACTACTTGACCCCCAATACCTACGTTTTAACACCAAAATGAAGCATATAGATCACATGGTTCCTGAAATATTACAGCATCCTTGCAACAAATCTGCCATTTTTAAATCAAAAATTAAATCTCTGGACAACATTTTTTTACGGAGGCATATCAAAGGGCCAGGACTGCAACCTGCAGTCAGAGAAAGAAAAGTGAAGTGAATTATATGACAATTCTGCTGGGATATATGAAGTTTGAAACGAAAGGCTGTAGGTCGTCATTTTTGCTAGCACACTACAAAATGTAAATAGCTATAGATAAACTGTAACAGCTAGGAAAACAAATATGAAGCACTTTTTTGTAATTCTGAACTGTGATGGAAAGAAAGAAGCAGATTTAAGAAAAGTGGTGTTGCACCTAGTGCAGTGCCACTTTTCTTGCACCCCTTAGTGCCCCCCTAATGCCACCATGTGTGCGCCGTATTTTTAAATACCATGGCGGAAGTCAGGGGGTATTAGTGTCAAACAAAATTACGCTAGTCCTGCGCTTTGCAGGCTTAGCATCACAAATATTAATGCTAATCCTGCAAAGCACCCAGAGGCCGATTGAAAACAATGGAAGCCTTCCCTTAACGCCTGCTTTTAGCAGGCGTTAAAAATGCCTCTAAAATGGTGCTAAAAATGCCGCAAAGAAACCTCTTAGATTTCTTTGCTCCATTTTTTCGACCCCCCCCCTGTGTCGTAACGCGCCCCTTGCATACATTATGCCAGGTGCAGGCATAATGTGGCTCAAGGGATCACAAAGTGGCGCAATGCAAGTACTGTGCCACTTTGTAAATATGATGCAGTATTTTTGGCTTTCCAATGCCACAGTAGTGTAAGAAATGGCACTAATGTGGCGTTGGAATGGCCTATGCCCTCTTAAATCTGGCCCAAAGATTGTAATAGGATGAAAACAAATCAAGACACTTGATGATGCACAAAAAAATAAATCCTCACTGAAACTTTATTCCACACATTATCATCTGTGTACAATATCTTTTTATCTATAAAACTGTATGTTTATTGGTCATTTCAATACAAAATATGATGTCTGCAAATAACAATGCGCTGCTGTTAACGCTGAAATTTTACTAATGAATATTCATGTCTTCTGAATGTTTAATCTGCATAGAAAATGAGTTAATATAGAAAAATAATACACAAGTTTGAAAATGTGCCTACTTGAGTGACCATCAATAATCACAAAGGGGCATATTTATACTCTGTTTGCGCCGAATGTGCGTCAAAATTTTTGACGCACATTCGGCGCAAACACTGCCCCATATTTATACTTTGACGTCCGACGCAGTGGGCGTCAAAGTTCCACCATGTGCGCCATTTTTTCGAAGGGCGAACCAGCCTTGCGTTAATTATATGCAAGGTAGGCGTTCCCTTCTAAAAAATGACTTTAAGGCCTGTGCCCCATATTTATACTGTGACGTCATTTTGACGCACAGGAGGGGGAAGGCCTTAAAAAACGGCGCCCAGCCTGATGGGCGCCGTTTTTTAACGCCTGGTCAGGGCAGGCGTTAAGGGACCTGTGGGCTCGGAAGGAGCCCAGAGGTGCCCTCCCATGCCCCCAGGGGCACCCCCTGCCACCCTTGCCCACCCCAGGAGGACGCCCAAGGATGGAGGGACCCATCCCAGGGGACTTCAGGTAAGTTCAGGTAAGTTTTTTTGTTTTTTTTTTGTGGCATAGGGGGGCCTGATTTGTGCCCCCCTACATGCCACTATGCCCAATGACCATGCCCAGGGGACATATGTCCCCTGGGCATGGCCATGGGGCAAGGGGGCATGATTCCTGTCTTTGCTAAGACAGGAGTCATTTCAATGGGGGTTGGGAGTCAAAAAAAATGGCGCAAATCGGGTTGAGGCCAATATTTTGCCTCAGCCTGACTTGCCCCATTTTTTGACACCCAAGCTCCATTTTCCCCTACGCCGGCGCTGCCTGGTGTGGGTCATTTTTTTTGACGCACACCAGTCCGCAGCGCCGGCTAACGCCATTCAATAAATAAGGCGCCCCCATGGCGCTCTGGAATGGCGTCAGCCGGCGTTAAATTTTTTGACGCACAACTGCGTTGGCTCAGTTGTGCGCCAAAAAGTATAAATATGGGCCAAAGTATACTTATTAATGTAAAATGTCGAGCTCATGTTTGGATTAATGTAGTAGTATGTCACTATGATGGTTATGTATTATGCATTTGCTTTATTAATCATAGGCCTTAATTTAGCGAGGTCTTGGGCCTAGTTGCACGGTCTCATGTCAAGTTGCATTGCTTAGATGAATTATAAAATGGCTGTTTAGAGAACTAAATTGTAATTTTCCATTGCATTGACCGAATGTTAGTAGCCAGAATTCTTTCCCATGAGAACTGCTTGCTAGAATATGTTGAATTAGCTAAGGATACCTTGTATAACTTAGTGTGTGTTAAGCTACTGTTCCCAGGAGCTAACTATGAATGCACTGACTATAGTATAAGCTGATAACAAATTTGTTACCTGACGAGCCCAACGACGGGAACAGAAGAGGAGCCAATCACTGACATGTGAATGGTTTAATAAATTCTTAGATTTTAGGTTCTAGTTTCATTTGACTAAATGTACGATTCTTTGACCAATAGTAAAGTGGGAAGTAGTTTTAGGGAATCTAACTTAGCTAGGCTGCACCAAAAGGAGGTAGACCCATTTTCTTTCCTAACCGTCCCAAGAGGAGATACTCATTATTCTTTCTGAACTGCACGAAGAGACATTTTCTAGCTTGAACTTTCATGCTGAATTCCGATGCTTTGCTGACCAAACAGATGTCCAATTGACAAAGACAGTCGCAGATTGCTGAACCATACTGAAGCAAGGTATAAGACGATGTTACCAATTGCTATGTCTATTTGCTTTTGTCCTTAGGTACCAACCGCTAATTTTGATAGAGCCATAGTTAGATGTTTTTCCAAATTTGTGTTGACTAAATTGATTTGCATGAAGCACAAACATGACATTCTAATCAGAAGGTTAGTTAGGATTCTCATCCATTGATGCCCGATAAATATTAACAACAGTTGATGTATTTTATTTGCTGAATTTTAAATCTATGCCATTTCCATTGCACAGTTATTCTTGCTATTGATTTGTACTGTAACTTTAGAATGTGTAGTGACCCAAGATTTGATTAAATTGAGATTCTTTAGAAGATTTGGTCAACCAGTATTCTTCCTGTATGCTTATCAATTGATTCTGAGACTAAGATACGTGATATTAGCATTGTTAATATAGGAAAATAAACAGTATAACTTTTACGTAAACGTGTGGTTATTCATGGCCAAGGGGTCATGGTGCATGGAAATTATTGACACTCTAGATTATTAATGTTATTGATTGGTATTGCTATTGATTTGTATGGGAGCTGAGTCTTATGGTGGGAACTACTGTAAGTGCAATTATAAAGTCCATCAAACCTCTAACGCGTCCCCTTACAAACTAATGATAAATAACCAAATAAGGTCAGACGCGGTAACAGTGATGGTAGCAGAGTATGATGGTTAGTCTCCTTAAGAGCCCATCATAAAGGCCATGTGCAAGATTAGTCCCCTAAAGGGAAAATAATTT
The DNA here is from genome assembly GCF_031143425.1 of Pleurodeles waltl. NCBI lineage: Eukaryota > Metazoa > Chordata > Amphibia > Caudata > Salamandridae > Pleurodeles > Pleurodeles waltl. Next base: position 709,273,191 of record NC_090437.1, on the reverse strand, counting down.
GCGGAAAGTTTATATTTCCAGATTCAATGATACAAAGTGGAGAGAAAATGTACCCTAAATATTTAAAATGACTTTCGCAGAGCCTTGGAGTTTGCCAATGATTGTTTGAGGATGTTCTTGGTGTTCTAATGACAGTGTGAACGGAATAGGTTTTTGCGCTTGCACAGCGTATGCAAATCGCAGGTGAATTGTGATGTTTGTGAGTTGTTAGGGAGTTTGTATACTCCAAAAGAAGTTGTTGAAGGGGGATGCATACTCTAAAGTGTGAGAGTAGGGAAGTCGTCAAACTTCACATGTATGTGGCACTTGGTGCTCAAAAATTGTCCACATGGTTGTTTGCAAATGGGCCCTGCGAGGTCTAAGACTAAGGAGTATTTTGAAAGGTTTATGAGACACTTGGTTTCTGTTGTAATTTGTCTTGTTTAATAGGTCGATTGGACGTGGTCGACAAGCCAGAGTGTGAGTCAAAGTGAGTGAAATTATTTTTTGACTGAGATCTGGCGAGTCCTATGTGCACCAGGACGGACCCACTGATCAGTTGAGAGTAAAATTTGCGGGTCGAATTTTGCTTGTGAATCAGGGAAACTGAGAAAGATGGGGTGGCGGCTAGAGCGAAACGCCGTTAGTGAAAAATCCGTAAGGTTTCTGAAAGGATTGTGCTACCCTATCAGTAGTAAATGGACACAATGGGTTTTGATTTGTTTAATGCTCGCAATAATTTTGCATTAGTTGAGTGCTAATATGAGTTTAGGAGGACAAGCCGCAAGACTTTGTCAGCTGCTGTACATGTGAGTTTGACGTCATTGGAGCTGCGCTGGGATAGGTTGGTTAGTGAGAAGGGTCGCGCACGGATTGGCGGACAACCGTGAAGCACAATTGGTTGAGAAGGTTGGTGAAAAGGATTCTGAGATTGAAGTTCACTTCCTTATTTGATTTAGAATAACATAAAGGTCACAGAAATTACATTTTACAAAGCTTTAAAGAGTGCCTTAAGGGGAAATACGTATATTACAATGAGTAAAGGAGATATTGCACCGCCAGAAGGTACACCTGCTTACATTGTAATCGAAGAAAGTGGTGTTGTGCCATGTCTTTGGCTGAAACAATGGTGCAAAGTGACAGAGAAAGATGGGAGTTTATAGTTTCCTGCCATGGAACATTTAATTTGAAGACCCTGGAGAAATTGAGAATGGTGCTATATGATTTGAAACCTCCTCCGAGACCAGCACAGTTTGACGCATCAGCAATCTGGGAATTAGTAGCCAGACAGCAAAAACAACAGAAGTTTGAAAGGGGAAGAAGAAAGGCAGAAAAGACACTAGCGGAGGCTAGATAGGACAGCGATCAGAAATTTTGGAGAACCAAGACTTTACAAGGAATTAAGTTGTTTTCTGTAATTACACAGGACAGCGAGAGAGAAGAAAGGGAAGCTACCAGAAAGACAACCAGAACTCCCTCCGAGAGTAGGGAGTGGAGATCAAAAGAGTCTAGGAGGTCTTTAACACTAGGAGAAGAGTCTGATGATGATGAGTTTATTTTACAGTTACTTAGAAATCGACCCCACCATATGCAGCACAAGAGAGTGGTCCGAGCACTAGTGTAAACCCTTCGGCACCGACACCGGTTAACATGACGAAGAGTCCAGTGCAGATTAATCCTGGTATGACACAGAGCCCAATGCAGAGCAGTCTTAATCTACCTACTACATCTGCAGCACAAAATCAGATGCCACAGCCGAATTTCCTGAGAATTGACCTTCATTTACTCGTTGTGGAAACTGCCACAAACCTAATAGTGCCAATAGGACACGTTTTCCCGAAACCAACTTTGGATCAGACAGAGCCAACTCCATTCTTACTGCCTCGAGTGCAGTCACAAGCAATGACAAAGTACACTCCTGTAACAGGGACACAGACAGACGTCCGAATTGATGAGTCAGAATACAGGAATCATACACCCACAGAACCCATACGTTAGACCAAGACTAGATGCTGTGTCTGTTCCCGTCACTGTTGGTCCAGTCACACCCTTGTTTGCCCAGGGAAATAACAGTACAAAAGGACAGGGAGTCCTGAGTCAAAATTCAATGAGGGGAGGACTCAATGAGAGTGCCAGAGTAGTCTCTCCTGTGGGACAGACCGTTGATGGAACAGGATCATTGTTAGACCTTAGTCCGTTCGGAGTTCCTCCGAATAATGGAACAGGGTCAAACATCAGTCATAGCCTGAGGTTACTGACAGGCAGTCTCCAAAACTGTGCAACCGTTGCCAAATACCGAGCCGGACACCATTTCGCTACAAGGTTTGACTGCCCAACAATTGACTGAAGGGTTAGATAAGCTAAATACCCTGCAGAGTGCTCCTAGGGGAGAGGAGTACTCGAACTATTCTATACTACGGATGGAAGCAGATGAACCTTTCGAAGAAACTCTGGGTGTGAACAGACTTGAATCTTACATCGAATTGAGATATTTGTGCCTGAAAAGTACAAGGGAAGAAAGCGAGGTGCATCAAAAGCTAGCAGACTAGGCAGAGAAATACAGCATAGAAATAGAGAAAACAAAACACTAGAAGAGGAGTTACAAGTTAGATTTTGACTCAAAAGATTTCAAACACATGAGATCTGCAGGAATGAAAGCACACCTTAGAAAGTTACTCCAAAGCGTACAGGCATGGGGAGCATTAGACAAGTCGGAAGACAGATGGGTAAAGAAAAGAGACAACAAGAAAAAGGATTCCGCAAATCTTACTGCGTGTGTGCAGCAGGTCGAGGACCCAGTAAAAAGTTTACCAATGAGAGAAATTCTAAGATGGAATTTTGTCCATGTCACTTGGAGCAGAAGTGACATTCTGTCATTTACAAATGATTATCCCAGGTTGAGAGATAAACCAGTAGAATGGTACCAGCACACAGACAGCAGACAAAGGGGGTCATTCTGACCCTGGCGGTAAAAGGCAGTTACCGCCGGTCAGAAGACCGCCATAACACCGCCGCGGTAACCCGCCAGGGTCATTCTGACCCACAACTGCCAAACCGCCAAAAACCCGACCTCCACTGAAGGCCGCCACATCAGCGGTCAGCGATAAACTGGAGATGACCAAACCTCCACCGTCACGCCAACAGAAATACGCCCATGCCATTACGACCCACGAATCCACGCGGCGGTCTTTCAACCGGGGTATCCCATTGGCGGTACACACCGCCGCGGTCAAAATACACACACCTTTACAAAACACAGCCACATTGGATAATTCAAAATACACACACCTGATACACATACAAATACCACTCCCACACAATCAATACGATATAAAACACACACCCACATCACCCACAAACCCCCACAAATCGAAATTCAGAGACAAGGCGCAATACACAGAGAGAGAGCACAGGGAACGCAAACCACAACACACACAGGAACCCAACATCATCCCCCACACTACATCTACGCACAAAACACCACACACCACTACACTCATCACCACAAACACCACCCCACACCTCATCCACACCCCCCCATGGCACCCCAAAGACACCCCAGGTTCTCGGACCAAGAACTCAGGGTCATGGTGGAGGAAATAATTAGGGTAGAGCCCCAGCTCTTCGGCACACAGGTGCAGCACACCACAATAGCCAGGAAGGCGGAGCTATGGCAAAGGATCGTCGACAGGGTCAACGCTGTGGGACAGCATCCCAGAAATCGGGAAGACATCCGAAAGCGCTGGAACGACCTACGGGGGAAGGTGCGGGCGATGGTGTCAAGACACAACATCGCTGTGCAGAAGACTGGCGGTGGACCCCCACCCACTCCACCCGAATTCACAGCATGGGAGCAAGAGGTCTTGAACATCCTGCATCCTGAGGGCCTCGCTGGAGTAGGCGGAGGAATGGACTCTGGTAAGTCTAATCTCAACTACTCCCCCCCCCCAACCACCAGCATGCCAACCCCCACCCTCACCCCCAACCCCCCAGCACATATCCCCCCTGCTAATGTCTCACCAGCACAACCCACCCAAACCAACACCAACCCCTGAATGCCAACACAAACCATGGACACCCATCACCTAAGCATGACCACTGCACATACCCATCCCCCCCCCAAACCACCCTCACAACTCCTCCCACAAGGAATGCCAGCACTGGGGGACAAGGGCACCCACAATTCGCACGCCATGGCACACACAGAAGCAATAACCATACTCTTTTACCCCTGCAGGGCCCGAACGCCAACACACCGGCCCGGAGGGTCCAGAAATGTCCATCCCACCCCCAGAACAGGCCCCCAGTGATGACAGCAGCTCTGTCAACCTAGAACCTGATGACCAGCCCAGACCATCGGGGATCTCTGGACAGTCGGTTCCCCTCAGGCAGCCACAGGCCGCAGCAGACCTACCCCCCTCTGGAAACCCCAGCACAGCACCCACCCAGCGGGCCCATGCTTCTGTCTCCAGGACAGGTCAAGCAGCGGTGTGTCTACCAGTACAGGGCACCCAGGGTAACCCACAACCCCAACAACAACACGGACCTGGGGGCACTGGTAGTGGGCACACCGTCCAGGGGACAGAGGCCCAGGAACAAAGAGGAACTGGGAGGGCTGCTGTGCGACAGAGGGAGGACAGGCCTAGGGAACCCACTGTCCAAGAGGCCCTCACCACCATCATGGGAGCGTACCACCACTCCCAAGAGACAATGGCGACGGTCCTGGCCAGGTTCCAGGAGATCCAGGCCATGCAGGAGGGCCAGTACATGGGGTTCCGGGAAGAACTGCGCAGCATCAGTTCCGCAATGGGTACAATCGTGGTGGCACTCAACCAGATTGTCACCACATTGCGGGACCATGTGGCCCCCCAATGGGCCCCTGCCACTAGCATGGAGGAAGAACAGCCCACCACCTCCGCCGGCGCTAGTGGTTAGGAGGCCCCGACACAACAGCAACAGCCCACCCGGACCCCACCCCCTGCAGAACATGAACCACCCCGCAAGAAAGGCCTGAGATCGAGGAAGAAGACAGAGTAGGATGTCAAGTCCCCCGCCATGCACGGATCCCCCCGGATGTCTTCCCACTGTCCCACTTGTTCACCCTGTCCAACCTTGAACTGCCCCTGCTCCGCCTTCCACAGGCATATGGACAATGCACCTGGGCGAACGTGAGTCTAGACTCTGCCATGGACATGCCTCCACCATCACCCATCACCCTTTTTGAACTATACACCAATTTTTGCACTTCAATAAACACAATTATTGCACAAAAACCATCTGGAGTCTGCTATTTATTTTTTTAAACCAAATGTATTCGATGTAACCAACCAAAAATGTCCAAATACATTGTGATGACAACATACCAGTGTCACACAGCGGTAGTCCATGGGGAAATAAACCAGAGGGCACTCCGTGGGGACCACATCACTGAAATAGGAAGGCAAATTCACAACTAAGTTACCATACATTGGGGTGAAAGGTCAGACAGTAGAGAGCCAGTACTGTTACAGATATAATAAAATGCAGGAGTAGATTCTTACCTGTGTGTTACTGGAAATACTGCAGTATCACTCTGTCCCTGTTGTCTGTGTGGTCCTCTTCGTCTTCCTCCTCTTCACTCTCTGCAGGCTCCACAGCGGCCACAACACCACCATCTGGACCATCCTCCTGCAGGAAAGGCACCTGGCGTCGCAAAGCCAGGTTGTGAAGCATGCAGCAGGCCACGATGATATGACACACCTTCTTTGTTGAGTACATTAGGGATCCACCTGTCATATGCAGGCACCTAAACCTGGCCTTCAGGAGGCCGAAGGTCCGCTCGATCACCCTCCTAGTATGCCCATGGGCCTCATTGTACCGTTCCTCCGCCCTTGTCCTGGGATTCCTCACTGGGGTCAATAGCCAAGGCAGGTTGGGGTAACCAGAGTCACCAATTAGCCACACATGCTGTCTCTGTAGCTGTTCCATCACATAAGGGATGCTGCTATTTCGCATGACGTACGCGTCATGCACTGACCCTGGGAACTTGGCATTTACATGGGAGATGTACTGGTCAGCCAAACAGACCACCTGGACATTCATGGAATGATAACTTTTTCTGTTCCTGTACACCTGTTCATTGTCTTTTGGGGGGACCAAAGCCACATGGGTACCATCAATGGCACCAATGATATTGGGAATGTGTCCAAGGGCATAGAAATCACCCTTCACTGTAGGCAAGTCACCCACCTCAGGGAAAATGATGTAGCTCCGCATGTATTTCATCAGGGCAGACAACACTCTGGACAACACCCTTGAAAACATAGGCTGAGACATCCCAGATGAAATGGCCACTGTAGTTTGAAATGATCCACTAGCCAAAAAATGGAGTACTGTCAGCACCTGCACTAGAGGCGGAATCCCTGTGGGTTGGCGGATGGGTGACATCAGGTCTGGCTCCAGCTGGGCACACAGTTCCTGTATAGTGGCACTGTTGAGTCTGTAGGTGAGTATGACATGTCGTTCTTCCATTGTCGACAGGTCCACCAGCGGTCTGTACACGGGAACATTCCTCCGTCTCCTCGCAAGTCCCAGCGGACGGTGCCTAGGAAGGACAACATGGAGCACAGAGTCAATCAACCCACAGGTAAGTTCCCACAGCCTGCACAGTACACGAATCTCTCTGGATTGAATAGCTTGTATGAGTGTCGATGCAAGGCCTAGCCATGTGTGACGCAGTAGGAATTAAGCCATGTGGGCCCTTGAAATGGCGGCTGCCTGACCTGTGAAGTGTGACAATGTGAAGTGAGGTCATTGCGCTGGCGTGGCACGCCGTGGCGGTAGGCGGTTGAAGACCACGGCGCAAAGCAGCATTGGTTAACATTGAACCCTATGGGTTTCAGGAGCCAATGACGATGTGCGCCGGCGGTCGCGGTACGCACCGCCGCAGGCGTGACCGCCATTTTCTCTCTGCTTAATCACACGAGACCTGAGCATCCACAGGAGAGGACCTATACTGCAAGTGCTGCTGTGACCTCGGTCTGGAAGTGACAATGGCTGCTGCGACTGGGGAAAGGGCCCCCGCCTTCAGTTCCGAAGAGTTGGAGAAGCTCGTGGACGGGGTCCTCCCCCAGTATGCGCTACTCTACGGTCCTCCAGACCAACAGGTGAGTACACGGGGGCCAATGCATAGTGGGCAATGCCTGTGATGAGTGGGGTGGATGTACGATGGAGGGGAGGGGAGCGAATTACGAATGCATGGCACGACAGATGAGAGCATGTGCCACCTGGCAAGTTTGGGGAGGGGGGGCCACTCACATCGAGCATGCAGAAAAGTGATGATGTTTCTTTTCCCCCCTGTACATGTCACATAGGTCAGCGCCCATCAAAAGATCGATATATTTGGCGTGCCATCGCCAAGGACGTCCGGGCCCTGGGGGTCCACAACAGACGGGGGAACCCACTGCCGCAAGAGGTGGGAGGACATCCGCCGCGGGAGCAGGAAGACCGCCGAGGCTCTGCTGGGGATGGCCTCCCAACCTAGGAGGGGTGCCAGTCGTACCTTGACCCCCCTGATGTCCCGGATCCTGGCGGTGGCCTACCCCGATTTAGATGGGCGCTTGAGGACATCACAGCAGACACAAGGGGGAGAGTACCAGCACATTCAGCTATATTTGCGCGCAGTGGAGGTGCCTGGGTGGGGGAGGAGGGCTGTGGGTATCCCTAGGCCAGGGCGACTTCTGTAGGTTAGGCCCCTCCGTGAGGTATGGTCCTGTGCCCCCGCCCCCCACCTCTGTAGGGTGCCTAGTAACGCTATTCATGGACCTGTGTATTCTGTGTGGGCAGTTGTCGCCCATAGGCTTGTAGGGCATGTCCCAGGGAATGAGTAGTGTACCCCAAGTGCGCAGCGTAGTGCAGGGGGCTTCTGTGTCTGTCCTCTCCGCCAACGGTGTCCCCAATGCATGCACTCAACTTGTCTTTATTTCTCCATCCCCCCCCCCCATTTTCTTTGTTTTTCGGTGAATGTGTGCATTAGCATCATCAGGCGGAGGAGAAGTGGTATCGGCGCAAGAGGGAGCTGCATCTCACATGGCCCCGGAGGGCCATGCAACGGACTCCGACATGACCAGTGAGACGGAGGGCGAGGTGGGCTCCACCACGGGGACCCGTGCAGACGTCAGTGACACCGACACGTCCTCGGATGGGAGCTCCCTTGCGGTGGCGGCAACATCCGTGCCCACCGATTCTACAGGTACAGCCACCACCCAGTGCACAAGCTCCGCCCTCCCAGCAGCCCCTCGGCCTCCGGCCCGTGCCCGCACACCTCAGGCCCTGCCCCAGTCAGCCCTGCTGCCCTCAGTGAGGAGGCCATTGACCTCCTGAGGACCATCATTGTTGGGCAGTCTACCCTTTTGAATGCCATCCAGGGTGTGGAGAGGGAGGTGCATCAAAGCAATGCGTACCTGGAGGGCCTTCATTCGGGTCAGGCTGCCCATCAGCGATCGTTCAACGCTCTGGCCTCAGCACTGACGGCAGCGATTGTCCCTGTCTCCAGCCTCCCTCTTCTAACTCCCTCCACCCGGTCCCACTCCCCTGTTCCTCTGCCTATCCCATCCACACCTACAGACCAGCCTGCACACACCTCAACACCCAAGGGAAGCTCATCCAGACGTAAGCACCACAGAACACACAAGCATTCACACAAGCAACATACAGATGCAGACATGCCAACAGCCACTACCTCCTCTGTGTCCCCCACCTCCTCGTCTCCCTCCTCCCTCCCTGTGACATCTACACTCACACCTGCATGCACACCACAATCAGCCAGTACACCCATCACCAGCACACCCTCCACACCAGTCCGCACACGTGCAGTCACCACCCCCACTGCCATGTACACGTCCCCTGTGTCCTCTCCCAGTGTGTCTGTCACCCCCGCTTCCAAACCACACAAACGCAGACAGGCACCCAACCAACAGCCATCTACCTCACGTCAGCCTCCAGCCCAAGCACCTGCACCCAAAGACACCAGACTTGACTCTCCTACAACCACATCCTCTTCCTCCACTCCCATACCCACTCCAGCTACCCTTCCCATGGCTCCTAAAAAACTAATCCTCTATAAACTGGACCTCTTTTCCTCACCTGACCCACCCCCTCCATCTCGTAAAAGTTCCAAAAACACCTCAGCCACCACCAGCCCAGCAACTCCCAAGAACGTTGTGGCTGGTTTTTGGAGTCCGCCCTTTCCTTGTGCAGGGACATCGGCCAGCAGCAAAGGCACAGCCAGCCCCCCCCTGGGAAGAGGAGCAAAAAACTGAAGGGCAGGCGCGACAGGCCTGATACGCCTGCCCCCAAGGAGGGTAGCCTTGCACCGTCACCTGCCACATCGGGTAAGGGACCCAAGGGCCACGGAGAGTCTGCCAAGGAGGGCAAGGGCAGCAAAGCGCAAAAGGCAGGGAGCAGCCGACCTGGCCATGAGGGCCCCACCAGCCCCATTCCGGGGGTATCGTAGGAGAGCCAGGGCCCCAGGACTCCATCACAGGAGGGCCCCGCAACGGAAAGGTCTGATGCTGACTGAGAGGAAGTATTGGCCAGGTGTGGTTCACTCGAAACACAAGACAGGCACCGCTGAACAGGGCCCACCAAGACAGGCACCGCTGAACAGGTCCCCGCCGTGAGAAGCACTGCTGAACAGGGCCCCGCCGTGAGGAGCACCGCTGAACAGGGCCCCGCCGTGAGGAGCACCGCTGAACAGGGCCCCGCCGTGAGGAGCACCGCTGAACAGGGCCCCGCCGTGAGGAGCACCGCTGAACAGGTCCCCGCTGTGAGAAGCACCGCTGAACAGGTCCCCGCCGTGAGGAGCACCGCTGAACAGGTCCCCGCCGTGAGAAGCACCGCTGAACAGGGCCCTGCCGTGAGGAGCACCGCTGAACAGGTCCCCGCCGTGAGGAGCACCGCTGAACAGGTCCCCGCCGTGAGGAGCACCGCTGAACAGGTCCCCGCCGTGAGAAGCACCGCTGAACAGGTCCCTGCCATGAGAAGCACCGCTGAACAGGGCCCCGCCAAGACAGGCACAGCTGAACAGGGCCCCGCAGTGAGAAGCACCGCTGAACAGGGCCCCGCCAAGACAGGCACCTCTGAACAGGGCCCCGCCGTGAGAAGCACCGCTGAACAGGGCCCCGCCAAGACAGGCACCGCTGAACAGGGCCCTCCTGTCAATCACCGCTCCGCTGGGCCCTCCTGTCAAGCACCGCTCCGCTGGGCCCTCCTGTCAAGCACCGCTCCGCTGGGCCCTCATCTCAAGCACCGCTCCGCTGGGCCCTCCTGTCAAGCACCGCTCCGCTGGGCCCTCATGTCAAGCACCGCTCCGCTGGGCCCTCATCTCAAGCACCGCTCCGCTGGGCCCTCCTGTCAAGCACCGCTCCGCTGGGCACTCCTGTCAAGCACCGCTGGCCCATTGGCAGGCCCGGTTCTGTGTCGGGCAGGGCTTCACGAGGCACTCTGCCCACCATGCCTCCTCCATGACCAGTGGACTCCGTAATCCACCCGATGGACTGTGGCTTTGCACCCCCCAGGATGGCACAGTGGGCAATCCACCCACTGTAGAGACTTGAGAGACTGTGGCTTTGCACTCCCCAGGATGGCACAGTGGGCATGGAGGCCCTTCGTGGATCTGGCGTCGTGGACTCATGTGGCTGAGGTGCCCCCCCTTCCCTTCCCCCTGAGGTGCCAGTATTTTATTTTTGTGATGCCCCAGCAGTGTTCTCTCCAATGGACTCGATCTCGTGTGTGGGCTTTGCCCATGTGTTGCTGCACATTGGCCCACGGACATTTGGACTTTGCAAAACTGTGCCGGACTTTTGCTACTTGTATATATATAGTTCTAGATGTGTAATAATTCTTTATATATTGCTAAGTTCGCTATACTTAATTATTGATATAATATAGTTCTATTTTTACAATCATTGCCTTTTGTCTTTGCATTTTTGTTTTGGGGGTTTGGGGGTGTCACTCTGACTTTTCAATCTGCATTGGTGTGTAGGTATTTCGGTGGGGGTGAGGGTGGGGGTGGGTGTGTGGCGTATGTGTGTGCCCGTAACCTTTCCTCCTCCCCCCTCCCCTGTGTCGTAGGTGCAGTACTCACCGTTGTCGTCTGCGGCGATGTTCGTGATCCTGGAAGAAGAGCAGGAAGGCAATGGCTGGGAGGATGTGGAGTTCCGGTTCCATGCTGTCCCGATTCCGCGTGGAGTGTGTCGAGGTGAGCGTTTTCCATTGGAAATGTCTGTTTCCGCCGTGTTTTTATCGGCGGGGCTCCCGCCCCGGAAAAGGTGGCGGATTGGTGAGTCGTGATAGGGTGGGCGGTACATTGTCTGCCGCCTGGCTGTTGGCGGTGACCGCCGCGCTGTTTGTTTGTGCCGCCGTGGCAGTCGGAGTGTTAAAGCGGCGGCCTGTGTTGGCGGTTCCCGCCAGGGTCAGAATTCCATTTTTAGGACCGCCAGCCTGTTGGCGGGTTGGCCGCCGCTTTAACACTGACCGCCAGGGTCGGAATGACCCCCAAAATGCCTGGTGGAGGATTTGAACACTGTTAGAAATAGTAGTTCTGGCAGATTTATGGATTGAGTGCAAGAGGAGCGTAGATTGGCCGATAAAGGAGCCAGAGAGAGATCCAATTACTGGTGCACCAACTCCCGAGGTGATGAAATGCTACTATAAAGTGACGGAGTTTTTGAAAACAAGAATTTCGCCCAAAAACATTGACTGGCAGAGAATAGGCAGGACAGCCCAGGAAGAGAAAGAATCAGTACATGCGTATTATGAGAGATTGTTGCAGGTATATAAGCATTTCAGTGGTACAGAAAGAATTCAGCCAAAAGACATAATTAATTTTGTGTTCAGATTTGTGGAAGGATTGAGACCTGAAATTAGCCACATGATTAAGAGTCATTTGATTTGCTGGCAAGCGAAGCCTATTGATAAGGTATTGCAGTATGCAAAGTACTGTAGTGACAAGATTGAGTTGAAGCAGAGAAAGTTGAAAGAAAAGGCGATGGTGATGCAGATTAGAACGGCACAAACAGGGTTTCAGGGACATTTTCTGCAGCAACAGCAGCAGCAGCACCAGCAGCAACAGCAGGGAAATGTGGTATTTCAAAATCACTTGAGGGTTAGAGGTCGTGGAGGAACTGGAAACCGTAGTCCCGATTTGGGCACTGTAGTGGTTCAGAATGATGTGCAGGGAAGGAAGAGATTGTTGCCATGTCAAGCTTGTGGAGGGATCGGACATTGAAAGCAGGAGTGTCCGATGATGGTACAGGAAGGTGTTGTTCAGCAAAGAAGTGACATCAATTTGTTCCAAAACATGAGAGGACCAAGAATCAGATGTCATAATCCAAATTTTCAAAGCAATGTGAAACAGATGCAAAGTTTTCAACCCATGCAGCAGGTGCAAATGCCACATGTGCAAATGGCACAGTTACAGCCAATGCAACAGCAGGTTCAAATGGTACCTAGAGAGCAAATCCATATACCTCAAGCCCCAATAGAGCATCAGCAGGTTTAACCAGAGTAATAACACAGTACACCAATTCCCGTTACACAGTGAGAATGGAATAAACAATGATTGGGTGAGCGAGAGTTCAGACTAAGAAGAATGTGCACTTGCAACTTCCTTAGAAGTAGACCAGAAAGGCCCATAAGTGAAGGAAAAAGTAATGGGTCGCAAAGTTTCATTTTTGATTGACATAGGAGCTACACGCTCTATATTGAGAACTGCAGAAGTTCCAAATTTGCCCCTTTCCGGAAAAACAGTCCAGATTGTTAGGGTATTGAATCAGTATTTGACCAATCCAATTACAGAACCAGTTCAGGGTAAAATTGGTAACTTTGAGGGATTACACTAATTTGTAGTTTGTGATTCAAGGCCAGTATCCCTACTGGGAAGGGACTTGCTGTGTAAAACAAGATGCTCGATTACTTGCTCAAATGATGGAATTGAGATATAGACAAACAGTGATGATGAGGATGACTCAGCTCTAGAGACAGAGTGTGAGACAATAAATGAAGAGTACCCTTTGATTTAGTTTCTTTCCAGTTTTTACAGTAAAGGATCTTCCTTCTGACTTACAAGAGACAGTTAAAGAGAAAGTCTGGGAATTCATAGGGAAAGACATTGGTCTGATAAAGGGAGTCGAGTCAGTTAAGATTCCAGTAAAGCTGAACGCAATTTTTCCCCAGATTCCCCAGTACCACATGACATAGGATGTCATTAAAAAGATTGCTCCCATAATTGCAGATTTTGTGAACCAAGGGGTATTGAAAGACTTATTGAGCAGCCCATGTAATTCGCCAATAATGGAACTGAGAAAGCCCTGTGGGAAAGCTCAAATTGTCCAGGATCTGAGAAAAATAAATGACATGGTGATTAAATATTGTCCCGTAGCACCAAATCCAGCCATGATTTTTGTTTTAGATTCTATGCGATGTTGAATGGTTCAAAATCATAAACTTGTCACAACCATTCTTTTCTGTGCCTCTTTATGAGGATAGTCAATTTCTCTTCTGTTTTAAATTTTTAGATCAAGTTTACTGTTGGTGTAGAATTCCTCAAGGGTTTTCAGAATCACCCTCGATTTTCAACCAGATCTTGAAAAAGAACTTGGAGTCATTGGAAATGCCTTCCAATCGATATTGGTACAGAACATTGATGATTAGTTGATTGCATCCAAAACAAAGGAAGAGTGAAAATTTCACAAGATTGCCTTACTGAACCATTCAAGAATAGTCATAGAGTGTCCCCAATTAAATTACAATACTGTCAGAAAGAAGTAAAATATTTGGGTCACCAGATTGAGAAGCGAAGTAGGAAAATATCTAGAGAAAGAGTCACAGCCATTTTGCAGATGTGTCCCCCAGCCACACAGATAGATGTCAGGATGTTTTTGGGGATGGCAGGCTACTGTCGCCAGAGGATTCTCAACTTTCAGTAATTTTAAAGCCATTGCAAAAACTGACCCACAAAGAAATCACAAAGTATTTTCTGACTTGAAAGAGAGTTTGTGCAAAGCCCCGACTTTGGGAATGCTTGACTTCACAAAAACCTCCATGTTGTTCTGTCACGAGCGTGATGCATGTTGTTTGTCTGTCTTGATTCATGTCCCTGGAGGTGTGAACCGCCCAGTAGCATATTTTTCAGTTACTGTGGACCCAGTTGTAGCAAATGTACAAGGCTGTTTGAGTTCAGTCACTGCGGTTGGACAGAGCCTCACACAGTGTGAAGGCATTGTGATGAGACATCCCCTGACTATTATGGTCCCTCACTCCATTGAAGTTTTACTTATACGAACAAAGATGCAGGATTTTACAGGTGCCAGGCATATGTCTGGGGTCCCCAAACATATCGTTGATAAGATGTACAATGCTTAATCCAGCAACCTTACTCCCAAATGAGAATGTTGAAATTGAAAAATTGGAAGATTTTGAGCATGATTGCCTTGAAGTAACTGATATGCGCACAAAACCGAGATCTGATATTAGAGACACCTGATTGGAAGAAACTGACCAAATTATCTTTGTTGATGGTTTGTGTCTAAGGGTCAATACAGGAATACTGAGAGCAGGATATGCTGGGTGTACGATTTCTGGTATGCTTGAATCGTCCTGGCTTCGAGGACTATACTCTACACAGGGAGCAGAACTGGTAGCCCTTACTAGAGCATGCCATGTTTCTGCGCAGCTTAAAGTTACCATCTATATGGATAGCCAGTATGGATTTGGAATAGTGCATGATTTTGGCCAGTTGTGATCTCAGAGAGGTTCCTGACCTCTTCTGGTTCACCAGTAAGACATAGTGAGAGAATTCAGTTTTCTGCAAGCTAATCAAATGCCTGAAAAGATTGCTGCGGTGAAATGCAGTGCCCATCTGAAATCACAAGATTTTGTGCCAATGGGAAATGGATATGGGGATTAAGTTGCAAGGTTTTATGCATTGAACTGCATATAGCTCAAGGATAAGTGGGAAATGTTACCTGAGGAAGATGAGACATGTCCGAATTATGCACTACATGTAATAGGTACCTTGAAAGAACTGAAAGCACTGCAAAATAATGTTGATAGGGAGGAGAAAAGGTCTTGGGCAAAAATTAAATGTGTACAGTGTCAGGATGAACTGTGGATTTCAGAAGAAGGTCAATTAGTAACAGTTTGTTGACTCAAATGGCTAGATAGTATTATGATCAAGCACATGCTGGGGAGGCATGCAATGATTTGATTGTTCAAGCAGAATTGGTTCAATCCAAAGATTAGACAGGTTGCTGAAGCAGTTTGCCATTGTTGTGTCATTTGCCAACAAATGAACGTGGGTAAAGGGACAGTGATCAATTTGAGACACATTGAAAGAGCAGGAGGTCGATTCAACAGAATGCAGATGATTGAGATATGTGTTGGTGAT
The DNA here is from genome assembly GCF_031143425.1 of Pleurodeles waltl. Taxonomy (NCBI): domain Eukaryota; kingdom Metazoa; phylum Chordata; class Amphibia; order Caudata; family Salamandridae; genus Pleurodeles; species Pleurodeles waltl. The sequence goes on along the minus strand of NC_090437.1, from coordinate 709,257,785 downwards.
TGTATGCATCTTTAGTCATTGGATTGAAGCTTATCCTAGATAAAGAAATGACAGCCTCACAGTAGCGAAATTACTGCTTAGGCAACTGATACCATGTTTTGGGTTTCCGCTCTCTGTAGAATCAGATAGAAGAAGTCACTTCAACAATGAAGTAATTAAATTGCTATGTGCAGCCTTAAAAACTGAGCAGAAGTTGCATTGTAGTTTCTACCCTGAAGCATCAGGACTTGTGGAACAGATGAATGGTACCTTGAAATCAAGAATGGAGAAAATGTGTGCGTTAATGAATCTGAAATGACCCGACGCACTACTGATAGTTCTGATGACAATGAGAAACACACCCGACGGGAAGACAGGACTGTCACCACATGAGATCCTCATTGGCAGAGCACTGGGGTTGCCAGCGGTTCCTGCAAATGCTCTTGTGAACATAACAGATAATATGGTGTTGGACTACTGCAAGGGTCTGGCTGATGTGGTTCACTCTTTCTCTCATCAGGTGGAAGTCACCACACTGCAACCATCTCAAGATCAAGGACACAACCTGAGAGCAGGTGACTGGGTTGTGATCAGAAAGCATGTGAGGAAGACGTGTTTGGAGCCTCCGTAGAAAGGCCCTTTCCAGGTAGTTTTGATCACTTCCACAGCTGTAAATTACCCTGGAGTTCCAAACAGGATCCACGCAAGCCATATAAGAAAGGTGGCATGTTCTTTGAACAATGAAGAAGAGTTGTTGAGAGTTCCAACAACAACCAGACCAACCTCACAGCCAGAAGGAGGAGAAAGAGGAACTGAGACTGAATCTGAGCAAATCAAGAACCGTTCAGCCACTCCTGTGAGAGACAAACGAGAAGATCTACAGGAAAGTGAAAGTGAACAATCTCAATTGAGGCAGTAGGAGAGTCTAGTCAGAGGAGGGATCTCCCAGAATTAGACGATTTTGAGAGACAAACAGAGCAAACAACAGACCCCGAGGAGGAAGGAATTTAGGCAGATTAAAGCCACTGTGGTCTAACTCCTCCTAAACCAGTTGCAGGTTTGTCAAGAGAAAGTCCTGCAGAGCAAGAAGAAGTTACAAGTTCGATACTAAAAAGAGCATTGACCAAAGGTCCACTGAAAGGAGATAAGTGGCCTGAGCCACAAGCAAAGAGAAAAGAAGCAATTGTAGTGACAACTATTTAGGTGTAAGCAGATACGACAAGGAGAAAAGATCTGAGCTAAGGAGAGTTGAATGGAAATCGAAAGTTGAAAAGAAAGAGAATTGCAAGTCGAAAGTACGCTAGTCTTGAATGGGTGTATGCAACAACAAGTAAATGACAAAGAGGATTTTTGTCTTTTTGTTTTGATCGAGACATTCCAGGTCAATATTTTGGCACTTGAAGGAAACCAATGAACTGAACTGTTGAAACTATAAGCTGAGACAAGTACAAAAGAGTAAAAAAGAGACTGTTAAAAGTAACCAGAAAAGGCTTTTGATAACCTGATTTGACAAAGTAACCTGATTTGACAAGCTGCTAAACCGATTTTTGACAACCTTACTGATTTTGACAAGGGGATCCTGGAAGTAAGACTGAAAGCTGTAAATAGTTGCTGAAAGAAGATTGAAGATTTTGTTTTTGATTTTTGCTACATCTTTATTATTTTTCTCTTCTACTTTCTGATTCTTTACAGATCAGGAATAACCTTAGCCACCAAGGTAAGAAGAATAGATGCAATAAATACTTGAGTATTGGTTTGGTGATTATATACATGGTATTGTGCCTGGTATTGATTGTGGGTATAACTGTTCTTGACAAGAGTAAAGCCAACCATACTTTAGCTTCAGAGACAGCTACTGCACTGACAGAAATAGAAAAGTTTAGGTTAGATGAGAAGTATCTGCATGTAGGTAATGCACAAGGAGAACTTTCTTCTAATATTTTCTATTGCTTATTGAGTGAGTATGTTGAGACAACGTTGCAAGAAACGTTTATGTTTGCACGCAGATTCCTTCATCAGTCAAAGAAGGAGTTGCCTATCATAGTTTGCCCCTCACTTATGGGTTAGTCTGTTACTAACAAAATTCTACAACCAGGGGTACATCCAGTATTTCTATTCCAATTATGATGTTGTGTTTTCGTTTGTCCCCATAATGAATTACCTGAGTATAGTAGCTAAGCAGAGCACTATAGAGTTAGTGAGAGGATTATTTGAGCATACATTAACCTTTGGCACTGTACATGCACATAGAAACAATCTGACATGCTTGTTTACACCACTAGAGCTTCTTAGGTCAGACGGATGACAGGAGAAAGGCATTAAAGAAGAAGTTAGAAAAGGGTTTAGAGAAAAGGACTTTTAGAAATGATTATACATTTAGTGAAATAAAAACACAAGGGAGGTTAGCCTTAGATGTGTATACACATAGGAAAGCTTTGTATATATAGGCCTACATCTAGTACTGACAAGTTGTTTGTTGGAACGAGTAAATGGATCCCGCGATTCCTGGAATTTATTATATTTTTGGGCCAAATGCTTATTACTGTCTTCCAAGAGGATGGTATGGCACATGTTACTTAGGGATAGTTTTACCAAAGATGTTTCAACTTGAAAAGATTACCAAAAATGACTGAGTTACATCACATTAAATAAAAGAGAGTCTCCTTCTAGTATAGTGGGAGATATATTTGGAGCGATAATTCCTTCAGTAGGAGTTGTTTTGAATTCTATAAGGATTCGAAAGTTGTCCACTATTGTGGATAACATGTTGACAAATTTTTCAGGAGCCATGATCCTAATGGAGGCAGAAATGGCACACATGACAATAATCCATTTGAAATACTTGCCCCAAAGTTTCTGATGCTTACAAGAGGATTCACTCATATAAAAAACAAACACTTTTTCTGGCCCTAGCACGTGGCGTCACAATAATGATTATTGTCACGCCGCGTGCCAGGGTAAAAAAAGTGTTTGTTTTTTCTAACCATGGAACGCGTATCATTTATCTATCAGAAACAAGTTGCATGGATATTAAAAAAACAAAAAAAACACTCTTTGTATCCCTGGAACGTGGTGTGAGAATAATTCATATGAAATACTGTCCCCACTGCTGCCGATGCTTGGAGGAGTTTATCTCCTGTAAACATCGGCAGCATTGGGCTAGTATTTCATTTAAATAATTGTCAGGGCACACATGAGAATAATCCATATGAAATAATGGCCTGACTGTTAGCGATGCTTAGAGGAGCTTATCTCCTGTATTCATCGGCAGCAGTAGGGTCAGTATTTCATATGAATTATTGACATAGCAAGCATTTCAATAATCCATAGGAAATACTGGCCACCCTGCTGCTGATGCTTAGAGTAGCTTATCTACTGCAAACATCAGAAGCTGTGGGGCCAGTATTTCATTTGAATTATTTTCACGGCACACATGACAATAATTCACAAGAAATACTGACCCTACTTCTGCCAATGCTTGGAGGCACTTATCTCCTGTAAGCATAGGCAGCAGTGGGGCCAGGATTTCATATGAATTATTGCACGGCACGCGTGACAATAATCCATATAAAACACTGGCACCACTGCTGCTGATGCTGAGAGGAGATATAACAATTTGCGCATATAAAAAACAAAGACTTTTTGTGGCCCTGGCACACAGCGTCACAAAAATTATTATTTATGTGTGCGAATCGTTATATCTCCTTAGAAATGAGCCGTCTCAACAAATGAAACTTTAGGCCGGGGCTTAGGCTGGTGTTGCTCTGCACAGGGCTCTGCTGTTTTAATTGGTGGCAGGCAAAACAGGGCAGATGCGCGGGTCCTGGTAGCAGTTCAATACTGCTTGCACCACTTTCCTGGCACAGCCCCTCCTCTCTTTGACACCTGCTGCTTTGCACCAGCAATCTCGCACAAGAAAAGTGCTGTGCTAGGATGTTAAAGCAGGTGGCGCAGAGATGGATATGCCAGGAGTAAAAATGTCATCCTCTTTGGCCTGCCCCGCCCCAGCTAAGCTCAGTTAAGCCAATTTGAGCAGCTGGTTTAGGTGAGGACAGGCAACATCACCTAAAAAAAAGCCTAAATGTTAATGATGGTGATGGGCTACTAAATTCGGATGCTACCGGCGCAAGCTACTCAGGGGATCTCGGCGAGCTACCAGCAGCTCGCAATCAACCGACTGAAGACCCCTGGTTTAGATGAATCATAAAATGGCTGCTTAGAGAATTAAATTGTGATCTTCCATTGCATTGACAGAATGTTAGTAGCTAGAATTCTTTCCCATTAGAACTGCTTGCTAGAATATGTTGTACTAGCTAAGTATACTTGGCATAACTTAGTGTGTGTAAAGACAATGTTCCCAGGAGCTAACAATGGATGCTCTGACTGGAGTATAAGCTGATACAAATTTGTTACCTGACGAGCCCAACAACGGGAACAGGAGAAGAAGAGCCAATCATCGGCATGTGAACAATGGTGTAGTAAATTCTTAGATTTAGGTTCTACTCTCATTGGACTAAATGTAAACGTACGATTCTTTGACCAATAGTAACGTGGGAAATAGTTTTAGAGAATCTAACTTATCCAGACTGTACCAAGAGGAGAGAGCCCCATTTTCTTTCCTCATTGTCCCGAGAGGAGCTAGCCATTATTCTTTCCGAACTGCAAGAAGAGACATTTTTTATCTTGAACTTTAATGCTGAATTCCGATGCTTTGCTGACCAAACAGATGTCCAATTGACGAAGACAGTCGCAGCTTGCTGAACCATACTGAGGCAAGGAATAAGACGATGTTACTAATTGCTATGTCTATTTGTTTTTACCCTTAGGTACCAACCCCTAATTTTGATAGAGCCATAGTTAGATGTTGTTCCAAATTTGTGTTGACTAAATTGTTTTGCATGAAGCCCAAACATGCCATTCTAATCAGAAGGTTAGTTAGGATTCTCATCCATTGATGCCTGATAAATATTAATAACAGTTGATGTATTTTCTTTGCTGAATTCTAAATGTATGCCATTTCTATTGTGCAGTTATTCTTGCTATTGATTTGTGCTGAACTTTAGAATGTGTAGTGATCCAAGCTTTGATTAAATTGAGATTCTTAAGAATATTTGGTCAACCAGTATTCTTTCTGTATGGTTATCATTTGATTCTGAGACTAAGATATGTGATTTTAGCATTGTGAATATAGGGAAATATTTTTTTTTAACTTTTACATAAAGGTGTGGTTATTCATGGCCAAGGGGTCATGGTGCATGGAAATTATTGACTCCCTAGATTATTAATGTTATTGATTAGTATTGCTATTGATTTGTATTGGAACTGAGTATCATAGTGAAAACTACTCTAAGCACAGTCAAAAGGTCCATTGAACCTCTAATGTGTCCCCTTATAAACTAATGATAAATAACCAAATAAGGTCCAACGTGCTAATATTACCCCATGATGCTTTAGTTGCATTAAAAAATCACCCTCTCATGCCCATTAAAGCTAGGTGGATTAAGAATGTATGTCATACAATAAAGTGGGTTGTGGTTCTAAACATTTTGGAAAGCACTGGTGTATACGAAGGTACAGGTGTAATTGAGAAAGAGGTTGCAAACTACTTTCTGCACAGCTCAATTTCAAGGAGCAGGAACGACTTTGGTATCAATATCAACGGATTAGCTTCCTTTGGATGCTCATGTCCCCTCTAAAATAGCCTACTCCCCTAGAAAGCAGTCCACAAAATGAACAAGGATTGCATACTGCTGCCACAAGTGGGACTGTAACCACAGTCTGTGTGTTATTTGAAAGAGAGTTACCTGAACTGGAAGTGAAGTAAACCAAAAAGCATGAAACACCCTTCAGAAGTACTGTGGCACTACTGGCCAAGTAACGTACTGCAAAATTATTTGAATTATGTGTGGAGTAACCTACATCTCTCATAATGCAATGAGAGAGGACTCAACAGGTGATAGTGCAGTTACATCTTCTCCTCTGAGCAGGAAGAACGTTTTGTATTGGGTGCCTGTGCCAGTGGAGCACACCATACTCCATCTAATATTTCAATATAGTAATACAAAAGTAGGATGTAAGCATCACCAACTGGATTGAACATATTTCCGTACATCATAGTGCTAACGCGTCCCTCTATGATAATTTATTACACATTAGGACTCGTTTTAGGCCAATGAATCTTTTGACCCAGTTGAGAGACACCTTAGGACGAGATAACTAATCAATATGTCAATCAATACGTCAATAATGTCATCAATATTTATTACCACAATGCATTTCACTTTAGTCAAAGACATTAATCAGCTCAAGACACCACCATGACCTTGCAGTCATGAATGACCACACCAGTTTAGTAGAATTTTTATGAATTTTATTCCCTATTAATTACAATTCTAAAAGCAGATGTGTTAATCTCAAAACCAAGAAACAAAACAGCATGCGAGAATCACAAACATCAAAACATAACACGGCGTGAACATAGATCAACTTTAGCAAAGTGTCATTAACGCGTCAGTTCAACAAAGCATAGATTCAGTCGTTTGTCTATTTGTGTCGTTTTAGTGAACACCTGTCCTAACCACTGATTAGCATTGGCATGTTGGGCTTCATGCAAACAATTTAGAATACCAATTTGGAAAACATCTAGCTATGGTCTCTGTCAAAAGTAAGCAGTTGGTACCTAGAAAGGAAAAGCAAACTGACAAATCACAATTTCATTGCCATAGTTACCCTCCAAGGTTTGGGTCAGCACTCAGGATCAGTCTTGGTCTTCAGGCCATCAGTTGATTCGCCATCAGTCAAAGCTCAGCTCTGGGGCAAGAAAGGGGCACTTCCCTCATAAGGAGGCAAAGTGTAAAATGGGCAATCTAAGGAAAAGGATGGTTTGAAGTGAACCAATAAGTCACCAAACAGAGTGACAAAGTTTCTGGATAAAACCAATAGCATTCCCTAACTAATTGTAAAGGCTCCTTGTGTTGTGGGTTTTTATCCCTTTTTCGTTGTACATTCCCCTAAAATTCAATTGGCTAAATATTATACCCCACTATCTCTACCCAATTAAGAAACAGATTGGGTCATTAATCTTTCACCCCATGTTAGTTCACAGACATTTTATTGGTCCATATGATTTACGTCTTCAGAGGTAGCACGTCCGGTGTGATTTCATCATTCTGTAATTCTTTGCACATCTTTGCTCAGTAGCTCCATTGTCCGTACAGGTTTGAATGACCTTGTACATTATACTAATCTACACTGTTGCATTTTAACTAAACATTTCTACAAGCAATATGAATTTCATGAGAATTGATCCACTATAGTTACATTCAGCTTCTAGTTGAAGAAAACAAGAGGTCATGTCCTTTTACGAGTCAGCAAACTGCACGTTTAGAAAAAACATTTAATATGAGAGCCAGGCAGCTAAGCTTCGGCTCATGCTAATTTAAGGCATACAAGATTTATTTAACATAACTTTCATAACATAATCATTAATAATTAGTATAAAATCATTCTTTAATATAACATTAGTCCCCGTATACATTGACGGCCACTCCCCGTGGTCACATTTCAAGTGCACCTTTAAGCAAAACATACTATCACAGTTTTTATGCGGCATTATCACACATTAGTTCATAAACATTTCATGTAAATATAGATTATATAAACTACACTCTCTCAATAGCAAATACAAACAAATGGCATGTGAGTAAACAGTTTTGCTTGGATCACAAGGCACCGCGGAAACACTGGTAAACCATGTTTCAGTGTAATCACACTCTGGTGTTTTTAGTGTCCATTTCATGATGTCCACCGCTGTTTGAGTGCCCCTTTCTAACTGGATCATCTTCTTGTCTAAGAAGTAAGAACTGTTCATGAATTTGGTCTTTGTAGTATTCACTGTAATTTAGCTTCTACGGCTCTCGTTACAACTACATCAGCAATGCACCAAATTGAATTATTGATACTATGGGTAAGGTAATTTCATGGTGCGGTAATACCATAGTACAAGATTTTGCTTGTGAAATAGGATTTACGACAGGACCCAGTATTTGCCCAACTACGGTACAATTTTCTCCCATTCTTTGTAAATATTTCTCAGTAAAGTTCTACCTGTTATTTCAGACGAAATTTGTTGGGTGAAAAAAACAATAGGTGCAGGTATTACTGCACAATTTGTAACCTTAATATTTGTGTAATATGAGTTTTCACTAAACTGATAAGGAAGGACTAAGGTGTGGAAATTCTGTCTGCTGCAGATACTTGGCCTTTCTTCAAATTACCTTAAGGTAAGATGCAGGATAAAAGACTGTTTTTATTTTTGTTTCCATTTTTACTTGTTTGTTTTTTGGCTATTTATACTTTTAAATTGTAATGAATCAAATTAGATCGTACACATGGCTACCAGTGTTCACGTTTCATTTGATAAAATGTGAACTGAAATCTCCGACTCTATCCCTGATTCCTTACTGTCTAGACGGAAGTATTCCCATAAGTTAAAAATACACTTTTATACTTATTATTTAATTCCTTTTGTCACAGTTTTATTATAGCAGTCTCTCTAACCACACACACTAAACATGCTCCTAATCCAGCAAGCCAGGAAAGGACAAAAGCTCACACGAAAGCAGCATCAACAGTTCCCAGCTCACAAACACCCTTCCTTCTGTGTTAATATGAGTCTGGCATGATTGATGACCCCGTACTGTGTCACGTACCTTCCTTTGAAGTGAATGAGGGTATACGTGCGTACAGTGAGGGGAGAAGCATGCAATAAAGGGAGGGGTGGCGCCCTAACTGGTTGCACTGTCATCTTTCTCAGTTCATAGTTCAATCAAGTTTTCATAGCATACATTTTACTCAGTTGTATGTGGATCACTCTCTGAGGGTTGGGGATTGATTGATTCTGGTTTGTAACCGAAGGGTAGGAATGCGTCAAAGAAATGCTCATATCTGCTCCTCTTACTCATTACACACGATCTTGAATTTTCCAGCTATGTCTAAATTCAGAGCATTTTAGCATTGATTTTTGCCAGCAATGATGTAATTTATTCAAAAATAGTTTAAAAATCAAAACTAATGGGCAGATATAAGAAGGCCTAGCACCTCCTTAGGACACATAAACGTAACTTTTTTTTACACTAATGTGACTCAAGGAGGCAAGTTTCCCCATGCCATATTGACAAAGTGACGCAATGCATGCATTGCCCCACTTTGCGACTCCTTGCGCCACATTATGCCTGTGTCAGACATAATGTATGCAAGGGGGTCATTCCGGCGTTAGGAGGCCTACAAAAATGGCGCAGTGAAATCTACAAGGTTTCACTGCACCATTTTTGGCATAATTTTTAACGCCTGCTGAAGGGCAGGCATTGACATGATGCACTCATTGTCATCAACGGGCTTCCTTGCACTTTGCTACATTAGCGGCAACGTTTTTGATGCTAGTATAGCAAAACGCCACAATAACATCAAAAATGTTGATGCTATTGTCTTAACTTCCGCCATGGTACACCATATGCTAAATACCCTGCAACCATGGTGTCGTTAGGTGCTGGTGGGGGGCGCTAAAAAAGTGGTGCATCAGAGCTGACTAAATCATGTGTCCTAAAGAAAATGCCAGCAGCATAGAAGTAATGCAAAAGCAAGGTATCTTTTCCTTTACTTTGGTTGCTTTAGGTGTGTATTGTGCTGTTTCCCTGCCCGCAATTAGGTGACCTGACTTCTGTCACTTCCTGCCATGACTTTGCTGACCCAACATTGCACCTGGGGTGGGAATTGCAGGAGGCAAGGTGGGGCTGATTAACAAGTGATATGAGCCCCCTGGGTAATCCCACAGCGGGTGTGTATTGTGCTTTTTCCCTGCCTGCAATTTGATTACTTGACTTCTCTCAAGAGAGTGCCCACTGCGCCCGTCCGTGGCCATGTGAGGCTGGGCAGGGCCACCCCTCTTGGTCCTGAGACACTAAGTTTTTTTCCAGAGTTCATGGACAGAGTCTACTGATCCCCATGAGTAAGAGAAAATCTATAGCCCCCACTGTACCTTGTGTGGCCAAAAAGGATCACCTTTTAGCAGATACAATCACATGTTTTTTGAGCAATGCTATGGGGGCAATCAATACAGAAATCGAAAATGTGGAGTAAAGATTGGGAGCCACAAATAAAGCCCTAACATTGGACACAGCTAAGAGTTCTACACCAACTGACCCCTTGCTCATTCAGGAGACCACACATAATATGCAGGGGCACTTATGTGGCGAGGTGCTGACTGAGGCTGAGAGACAGCAGACAATTATTTGTGAGAGGGGAAGAATGGCCCTTGTAATCACAATTGGCCCTTGGAATTTTGTCATAGGAGAGTGAGTACCAGGGGGGCAGAGACCCAATGGGGTCACCACCAACAAAGAAGCAGAAAAGCATGTAACAGCCCAAAATGGAATTAGGAAACTTGCTGCAGTCACCAGATTGCTAAATAATTGAGAAAAGATGCTGGAGAAGGGGTCTTGTTTAGCAGGGCTAGGCAAGGGGCTGTTCTCGCAACATGTCTTAAAAACCCCAGATGATAAGGACATTAGCTCCCTGCTTGATTTAAAAGTATGGAACAAGTTCTATCTAAATTGATTAACCCACAGTTGTGGCTCTGACTGGCATTGGCTTGACTCTAAGAGATATTAAAGGGCAACTGACAGAACTAACAGCCAGATGTAGGACAGTGTGTATGAGGGATATGTTCCATGCCTGTTGCATTAAGAAACAGACTACCAACCAAAGAGACTTTCAAGGACCCACAACTGTGTCAACAGCTGGAATACTCACCAGGGAAAACTCTGAGCAGACTTTTCATTGTGCTGCACCTGCTAGGCCCACCCCGCTTTCACAGGAAAATGCAATTCCCTCGCTCTCTGCCCCTCCCCTAACTGCTGAAAGTAATCTTAGTACATCACGATCAATTGTGCAGCCTGTGCTCCAATTACCACCTCTGTCAACCCTGCTGATGATCATCTAAAAAAATGTACCACCCTCACACATTGTCAAACTGAAGCCACGTCCAATTAAAATACAAGATTATACACTGGTTATGTACATCTCTGTGGGGCCTGAATAGTAAATGTGCATCACAGAATATTATCTTAGTGTGGAGAGTCTAATAGATGGACAATACCTTGAGGAGGGCGCAGGCTGATTGTATTGTCATCAAATTTTCAAGTGCACAGCTGGTTGCCACAATACCGCATAGGTTAGCCAGAAGGCCCAAAAGCAATCGTTCCATCACAGTAGTCATTGAGTTTTTTTCTACAGGCCCATTTCTTGGCACCACACGGTTCTGTTTATGTCAGCCCAGCACTGGGCGGATTCCAGGCAGTGCCTCATGTTATTCCTACCCATTATCGCTTTTCAGTCTTGGCTGATGTTGACAGACTGGAGAACATAGTTCCCAGAGCTACAACTGAATGTGTTCAAGAGTTAACTGATAAATACATATTAAGGCACCCTGGACCGATAGGTAAAATAGTACAGGTTAAAAGCAGATCCAAGTATCTTCCCACTATGGCTTTGAACTGAGCTGAAGGCCCTTGGGGTGTTGATCAGGTTGACCTATCTGTGACAGCCAACAATTCTAAGGAGGTTTCGGCTTCCTTCACCTTTCCCGGAACTAACATGGTTCTACAAAGTAATATTGATCATATACAGAGCTCTGGTCAATCTGCTCTCATACCCACACAGGACACCACAATTTCATAATGCAATATTGCAGGGATTGCCCAGACGTTATCAGACCCAGACTGGATAAACATGATTGGTGATTACCAGGTTATCTGCATACAGGAAACGTGGACATGTGAAAGTTTACATCTGAATGGGTTTTATGCGCTTACAACACCAGCCTTGCCAGTTGCACATTGGCACCACAGCGGTGGACTGCTGACTTTGGTTAGTACTTCGTTGCACTGCCAGATAATGGACAGGGTCCTTGATACACCCCATTTCCAGATCATTTGCCTAAAATTTGACTCACTCTCCATTATAGTATTGATAAACTTTTATCTCTATAAATTTAAGTGTGGTGACATGGCAATTGTGAACTCATTGGTCACTGCGCTAACTTAAGTTATAGGAAGACTAAATAGTGATTATTATATCATTTTCGGGGGTTTAATTGTAGAATGTGCAAAATGTGTTGGAACTCTGTTTGTGGGTTATTGACCTAGATGACCCTTTGCATTTTGAGTATAACCCATGTGGTGATTGCTGAATAACTTACTTGGAAGATATAACCTCATACTCACAGTTGACTTGCTTAAGGATATAGTTCGTGGGCAAAGATCATTGACAGGGAGATGCAAGGGCCACTTGATTTATAATATTGCTGTTTCATTACAGATAAGAGGGAAAGTCTCACATTTCTCAATTGACTCCAGTAATAAAAATTACCACAACCCATTAGTTCTTCAGCTATATCTGGGTCTAGTAGTTCTGACACATACTTATACTACGTCACTACTAGAATACTCTAAAATAGCGGCATTAGGTGCATGTGGGCAGAAGTGCATCCTGTGGAATTGATGGGTAGTTTGGTGAGGAGCAATGGGAACAAAATAGTGACATGTTTGCATGTTGGACATACTAGAAGCTTATACAGTTCTATGCAGGTGAACGTCTGAACTCTTATTGGCTCCAGGGGAACATCACCCAGTAAAGATTCACAAGTTGTTTGATGGTCCTTGCTCCAAAGTATATAGGGCCATATGTACGAACACTTTTTCCCATAGACACAGAATGGGTAAAAACCTTTGCTACATCTGGCCCATAGATTGCTAAAATGTGCCCTAAAGAAGTCCCCTAGGGACCTAGAGAAAATGCGGTCCTGTAGACAGTTTTATAAGGCTTTGCGAAAGGAAATATACAATGAGAAGGGAAACGTGGGAAGAGGTAGAAAGAGCCAGTATGGCCAAAGATACATTTATATTCTGGATGGTGATAACCACCCTGTATTTTGGTAACAGGTACATTACCAATATTGACATTCCCATCCAGCCCTCAACATGGATAACCTATTTCACAAGGGCATTTGAGACCCACCCCTGGAAAGCCAGGGTAAGCAAGGCAAAGACACTTACCTTGCACTGGAGAAGGACCAGCCATGGCCAGTAACTTTAGATGAGCTATGTTGCATTGTAGCTAGAAGCACTAACAACAAAGCGCAAGTCCCGGATGGAGTTCCACTAGATATCTTTAAGAGCAGTATGGATCTGTGGACTCCAATCTTGGTGAATGTCATAAATATCGCAATGCTCTGTGGTACCCCGAGGTCATGGTCAAAAGCCATAATAGCACCAATATTTAACAAGCATTTGCAATGCAATGGGTCTCGCATTTGCTCGAGTTAGAACTATTAGCAATGTAAACTCCTAACCGCACTTTTCTTGCAACATAAACTGAAAAAGAAAAGTAAAACAGTTTCACATAAGCGAATCGACGGCCTCCATACACGTGAAGGAGACACACAAAAGGAAACAGAAGTTCGCTTGCAGTCAAATGTATCAGCAAAAGTGCAATTATCCATGTAAATGACAAAAGTGCAATCATCCATGTAACAGGGTCGATGTGATGCAAAGCGCTTAACTATTGCCCAGCGAGATTGCGCTTCATAGGAAATAAAAATAAAAAGTAGTCCAGAAGACATTTGAAAAACACAGAGGGGGTCATTCCAACCCTGGCGGTCGGTGTTAAAGCCGTGGCCAACCCGCCAACAGGCAGGCGTTAAAAAAAATGGAATTCTGACCCTGGCGGGAACCGCCAACACAGCCCGCCACTTTAACACTCCAACTGCCACGGCGGGACAAACAAACAGCGCGGCGGTCACCACCAACAGACAGGCGGCAGACAATGTACCGGCCACACTATCACGACCCACCAATCCGCCACCTTTTCCGGGGCGGGAGCCCCGCCGATAAAAACACAGCGGAAACAGACCACGAACGGGAAAACGCTCACCTTTATACACTCCACGAGGAATCTGGACAGCATGGAACCCGAATTAAACATCCTACCAGCTATTGTCTACCTGCTCTTCTACCAGGAGCACGAACGCCGGCGCAGACGACAACGATGAGTACTGCACCTACGACACAGGGGAGGGGGGAGGAGAAAAGGTTACGGGCACACACATACGCGACACACCCAACCCCCCCCCCCAAATCCCCACACACCAATGCAGAGGAACAAGTCAGAGTGACACCCCCCGAATCCCCCGGAATAATGCAAAGACAAAATAAAAAGATCATTAAAATTGAAGTATATTATAGCATATGTGAAGTTAAGTGAAATATGAAATCTATAAAATAAATTTATTACAACATGAACAATATATACATAGTCCAAAAGTCCGGCAAATATTGGCAAAATTCCATTGTTCGTGGGCCAATGTGCATAAACACATGGGCAAAGCCCATACACGAGACCCGATTCCATTGGAGAGAACACTGCTGGGGCATCAGATAATAAAACGACAGGGACCTCAGGGGGAAGGGAAGGGGGGGCACCTCATCCACATGAGTCCATGACGCCAGATCCACGATGGGCCTCCATGCCCACTGTACCATCCTGGGGAGTGCAAAGCCACAGTCTCTCAAGTCTCTACAGTGGGTGGATTGCCAACTGTACCATTCTGGGGAGTGCAAAGCTACAGTCCATCAGGTGGATTACAGACTCCACTGGTTATGGAGGAGGCATGTTGGCCAGAGTGCTTCGTGAAGCCCTGCCCGACACAGATCCGGCCCTGCCAATGGGCCAGCGGTGCTTGAGATGAAGGGCCCAGCAGAGCAGTTCAGAGACGGCGGTGCCCAGCGGAGCGGTGCTTGAGTTGAAGGGCCCAGCGGAGCAGTGCTTGACAGGAAGGGCCCAGTGGAGCGGTGCAGAGACGGCGGTGCCCAGCGGAGCGGTGCTTGACAGGAAGGGCCCAGCGGAGCGGTGCTTGAGATGAAGGGCTCAGCGGAGCGGTGCTTGACAGGAAGGGCCCAGCGGAGTGGTGCTTGAGATGAAGGGCCCAGTGGAGCGGTGCTTGACAGGAAGGGCCCAGCGGAGCGGTGCAGAGACGGCGGTGCCCAGCGGAGCGGTGCTTGAGATGAAGGGCCCAGTGGAGCGGTGCTTGACAGGAAGGGCCCAGCGGAGCGGTGCAGAGACGGCGGTGCCCAGCGGAGCGGTGCTTGACAGGAAGGGCCCAGCGGAGCGGTGCTTGAGATGAAGGGCCCAGCGGAGCGGTGCTTGACAGGAAGGGCCCAGCGGAGCGGTGCAGAGACGGCGGTGCCCAGCGGTGCAGTGCTTGAGATGAAGGGCCCAGCGGAGCGGTGCTTGACAGGAAGGGCCCAGCGGAGCGGTGCTTGAGATGAAGGGCCCAGCGGAGCGGTGCTTGACAGGAAGGGCACAGCGGAGCGGTGCTTGACAGGAAGGGCCCAGCGGAGCGGTGCTTGAGATGAAGGGCCCAGCGGAGCGGTGCTTGACAGGAAGGGCCCAGCGGAGCGGTGCTTGAGTTGAAGGGCCCAGCGGAGCGGTGCTTGACAGGAAGGGCCCTGTACAGCGGTGCCTGTCACGGCGGGGCCCTGTTCAGCGGTGCTTCTCACGGCGGGGCCCTGTTCAGCGGTGCCTGTCACGGCGGGGCCCTGTTCAGCGGTGCCTGTCACGGCGGGCCCTGTTCAGCAGTGCCTGTCACAGCGGGCCCTGTTCAGCAGTGCTTCTCACGGCGGGGCCCTGTTCAGCGGTGCTTTTCACGGCGGGGCCCTGTTCAGCGGTGCTTGTCTTGTGTTCCTAGGGAACCAGATCTGGCCAAGAAATGCCGTTCAGTCGCCATCCAACCTTTCGCTTGCGGGCCCTCCTGTGCTGGAGTCCTGGGCCCGTGGGTGTCCTCCGTCACACCCCAAATGGGGCTGGTGGGGCCCTCCTGGGCAGCTCGCCTGCTGCCGGACTTGTCCGCCCTGCTGCCCTTGCCCTCCTTCGCCGAATCTCTGGGGCCCTTGCCTCCGTTTGGGGATGTGCCAGGTGACGGTGCAAGGGTGGTGTCCTTGGGGGCAGCCGTCTCAGGCCTGTCGCACCGGCCCTTCCCTTTCTTGGTTCTTTTCCCAGGGGGTGGGCTGGCTGTCCCCTTGCTGCTGGCCGATGTTCCTGCCCTAGGAGCTGGTGGACTCCAATAGCCCTGAACGATGGTCCTAGTAGGTGCAGGGCTTGTGGTGGCTGAGGTGCTGTTTGGACTCTTACGAGATGGAGGGGGTGGGTCAGGTGATGCAAAGAGGTTAATTTTGGTGAGGAATAACTTTTTTGAAGCAATGGGAAGGGTAGGTGCAGTGGGTATGGGAGTGGAGGAAGAGGATGTGGTTGTAGGAGAGTCAAGTGTGCTGTCTTTGGGTGCAGGTGCTTGTGACGGAGGCTGTCGTGAGGTGGATGGCTGTTGGGTGGGTGGCTGCCTGCGTTTGTGTGGTTTGGAAGAGGTGGTGACAGACACACTGGGAGAGGACACAGGGGACGTGTAAATGGCAGTGGGGGTGGTGACTGCACGTGTGCGGACTGTTCTGGTGGGTGTGCTGGTGATGGACGGACTGGTTGATGGTGGTGTGCATGCAGGTGTGAGTGGAGACGTCACAGGGAGGGAGGAGGGAGACGAGGAGGAGGGGGACACAGAGGAGGCAGTGGCTGTTGGCATGTCTGCATGTGGATGTTGCTTGTGTGAAGGCTTGTGTGATCTGTGGTGCTTATGTCTGGATGAGCTGCCCTTGGGTGTTGATGTGTGTGCAGGCTGGTCTGTAGGTGTGTCTGGGATAGGCAGAAGAACAGGGGATTGGGACTGGGTGGAGGGAGTTGGAGGAGGGAGGCTGGAGACAGGGACAATGGCTGCCGTCAGTGCTGAGGCCAGAGCATTGAACGATCGCTGATGGGCAGCCTGACCTGAATGAATGCCCTCCAGGTATGCATTGCTCCGATGCACCTCCCTTTCTACCCCCTGGATGGCATTCAAAAGGGTAGACTGCCCAACAATGAGCGTACTGAGGAGGTCAATGATCTCCGCACTGAGGGCAGCAGGGGTAACTGGGGCAGGGCCTGAGGTGCCTGGGGCGAAGGAGATGCCCGGCTTCCTGGCCGAGCGGGCACGGGGCGAAGGCTGAGGGGCTGCTGGGAGGGCGGAGCTGGTGCACTGGGTGTCGGCTGCACCTGTTGTTGCGGTGGGCACGGATGTTGCCGCCACCACAAGGGAGCCCCTTTCCGAGGACGTGTCGGTGTCGCTGACGTCTCCACGGGTCCCCGTTGTGGAGCTCCCCTCGCCCTCCGTCTCACTGGTGTACTCGGAGTCGGTTGCATGGCCCTCCGGGGCCATGTGAGATGCAGCTCCCTCGTGCGCCGATGCCACTTCTCCTCCGCCTGATGATGCTAAGGCCCACATGAACAGGAAAACCAAACAGAAGGGGGGGGGAGAAGAAAGAAAGACATGTTGAGTGCATGCATTTGCGACACCGTTGGCGGAGAGAACAGACACAGAAGACCCCTGCACTACGCCGCACACTCGGGGTACACTACTCAATTATTGTGACTTGGCCTACAAGTCTATGGACGACAAATGCACACATAGGTGAGCCCGGGCCATGGATAGCTGTACTTAGCACCCTACAGAGGTGGGGGGCGGGGGCACAGGCCCATGCCTTACGGAGGGGCCTAGTCTACAGAAACCGCCCTGGCCTAGAGATAGCCACAGCCCTCCTCCCCCACCCAGACACCTCCACTGTGCGCTAATATAGCAGAATGTGCTGATACTCACCCCCTTGTGTCTGCTGTGATGTCCTCACGCGCCCATCCAAATCGGGGTAGGCCACCGCCAGGATCCGGGACATCAGGGGGGTCAATTGCCGTGTGGCACCCCTCCTAGGTTGGGAGGCCATCCCCAGCAGAGCCTCGGCGGTCTTTCTGCTCCCGCGGCGATGTCCTCCCACCTCTTGCGGCAGTGGGTGCCCCGTCTGTTGTGGACCCCCAGGGCCCGGACGTCCTTGGCGATGGCACGCCAAATGTCAATCTTCTGATGGGCGCTGACCTGTGTGACATGTACAGGGTGGGAAAAGAAATATCATCACTTTTCTGCATGGTCGATAAGAGTGGCCCTCCCTCCCCAACCTTGCCATGTGGCACATGCTCTCATCTGTCGTGCGTTGCATTCCTCATTCGCTCCCCTCCCCACCATCTTACATCCACCCCACTCAACACAGGCATAGCCCATACAACGTGCTCCCTGTGTACTTACCTGTTGGTCTGGAGGACCGTAGAGTAGCGCATACTGGGGGAGGACCCCATCAACAAGTTTCTCCAATTCCTCAGATGTGAAGGCAGGGGCCCTTTCCCCAGTCGCAGCAGCCATTGTCTCTTCCAGTCCGAGGTCACAGCAGCACTTGCAGTATAGGTCCTCTCCTGTGGATGATCATGTCTCGAGTGATTAATCAGATAGAAAATGGCGGTCACGCCCGCGGCGGTGCGTACCGCGGCGGTGCGTACCGCGACCGCCGGTGCACATCGTCATTGGCTCCTGAGACCCATAGGGTTCAATGTTAACCAATGCAGCTTTGCGCCGCGGTCTTCGACCGCCTACCGCCACGGTGTGCAACAGCAGCGCATTGACCTCACATTCCATTGTCACACTTCACAGGTCAGGCAGCCGCCATTTCAAGGGCCCACATGGCTTAATTTCTTCTGCGTCACACAGGCCTAGGCCTTGCATTGCCACTCATACAAGCCATTCAATGCATAGCGAATCGTGTACTGTGCAAGCTGTGGTTACGTACCTGTGGGTTGCTTGACTCTGTGCTCCATGTTGTTCTTCTTAGGCACCGTCCGCTGGAACTTGCGAGGAGATGGAGGAATCCTCCCTTGTACAGACCGCTGGTGGACCTGTCGACAATGGAAGAAAGACATGCCATACTAACATACAGACTTGACCGAGCCACTATACAGGAACTGTGTGCCCAGCTGGAGCCAGACCTGATGTCCCCCATTCGCCAACCCACAGGGATTCCCCCTCTGGGGCAGGTTCTGTCAGTACTCCATTTTTTGGCAAGTGGATCATTCCAAACAACAGTGGCCATATCATCAGGGATGTCTCAGCCTATGTTTTCTAAGGTTTTGTCCAGAGTGTTGTCTGCCCTGATGAAATACATGCGGAGCTACATTGTTTTCCCTGAGGTGGGCGATTTGGCTACAGTGAAGGGTGATTTCTATGCCCTTGGCCATATCCCCAACATCATTGGTGCCATTGATGGGACTCATGTGGCTTTGGTTCCCCCCAGTGGAAGTGAGCAGGTGTACAGGAACAGAAAAAGTTATCATTTGATGAATGTCCAGGTGGTCTCTTTGGCTGACCAGTACATCTCCCATGTAAATGCCAAGTTCCCTGGGTCAGTGCATGACGCGTACATCATGCGAAATAGCAGCATCCCTTATGTGATGGAACAGCTACAGAGACACCGTGTGTGGCTAATAGGTGACTCTGGTTACCCCAACCTGTCGTGGCTACTTACCCCAGTGAGGAATCCCAGGACAAGGGCAGAGGAATGCTACAATGAGGCCCATGGGCGTACTAGGAGGATTATAGAAAGAACCTTCGGCCTCCTGAAGGCCAGGTTTAGGTGCCTGCATATGACAGGTGGATCCCTAATGTACTCACCAAAGAAGGTGTGCCATATCATCGTGGCCTGCTGCATGCTTCACAACCTGGCATTGCGATGCCAGGTGCCTTTCCTGCAGGAGGATGGTCCAGATGGTGGTGTTGTAGCAGCTGTGGAGCCTGTGGAGAGTGAAGAGGAGGAAGACGAAGGGGACGACACAGACAACAGGGACACAGTGATACAACAGTATTTTCAGTAGCACAGAGGTACCAATCAACCCGCCATTTTACATTTACTTAAAATCTCCTGCCTCTCTACTGTCTGTGTTTCCCCCCAGTTCCTGTTAACTGAGTTGTGACTTTCCCTTCCGTTTTCAGAGCTGTGGGCCCCACTGCGTGACCTCTGCTTTGTTTGCCCATGGACTACAGCTGTGTGACAGTGGTATGTTGTCATCACAATGTAACTGAAAATTTTTGCACCGTTATGTCTAATACATTTGTTCAAAATACAAGCAGACTCCAGATTTTTAAAGTGCAATAAGTGATTTTATTAAAGTGCTAAATTTAGGGACATGATTGTAAAACGGTGATGGGTGATGGTGGAGTAATGTCCATGTCAGAGTCCAGTTCTCAGTCTCACAGGTGCATTGTCCAGATGCCTGTGGAAGGATGGAGCAGGGGCAGTTCAAGGTTGGACAGGGTAACAATGTGGGACAGTGGGATGACATCAGGGGGTATCGTTTGCTGGCGGGGGTCTTGGCATCCTACTCTGTCTTCTTGTGAGATCTCAGGTTCGGCTTGCGGGGTGGTTCTTCTTCTGCAGGAGGTGGGGTTCTGGTGGCCTGTCGTTGTGTGGGGGCCTCCTGTCCACTAGCGCCGGCGGAGGTGGTAGGCTGTTCCTGGTCCAGGCTAGTGACAGGGGCCCTTTTTGGTGCCACATGGTCCCGCAATGTGGTGACTATCTGGTTAAGGGCCACGACGATGGTCCCCATTGCGGAACTAATGTTCCTCAGTTCCTCTCTGAACCCCATGTACTGTTCCTCCTGCAGTACCTGGATCTCCTGGAACCTGGCCAGTACCGTAGCCATCGTCTCCTGGGAGTGGTGGTATGCTCCCATGATGGAGGAGAGGGCCTCTTGGAGAGTCGGTTCCCTGGGCCTGCCCCCCCCCTGTCGCACAGCAGCCCTCCCAGTTCCTCTGTTTCCCTGGGCCTCTGTCCCCTGGACGGTGTGCCCACTAGCACTGCCCCCAGGTCCCTGTTGTTGTTGGGGTGGTGGGTCAACCTGGGTGCCCTGTAATGGTGGACACACCGCTGATTGACGTGTCCTGGAGACAGAGGCATGGGCCCGCTGGGTGGGAGCTGTGCTGGTGTTCCCAGAGGGGGTTAGGTTTGGTGTAGCCTGTGGCTGTCTGTGGGGAACCGACTGTCCTGAGGTCCCCGATGGGCCGGGCTGGTCATCTGGGTTCAGGGAGACAGAGCTGCTGTCATCTCTGGGGGCCTCTTCTGGGGGTGGGATGGACATCTCTGGACCCTCCGTGGCGGTGTGGTGGCGTTCGGGTCCTGCAGGGGTATAAGAGTATGGTTATTGCTTCTGTGTGTGGCATTTCGTGTAATGGGTGGGTGGCCGTGTACCCCAGTGCTGCCATTCCCTTGTGGGGGCTTTTGTGACGGTGGCTTGTGGGGGTGATGGGTGTGTGCAGTGGGCATGCTTTGGTGGTGGGTGTCCACGCTTTGTGGACGCATGCAGGGCTAGGTTTTGGGATGGGTGGGATGTGATGGTGAGCCATTTGCAAGGAGTTGGTGTGATGGGGGTGGGGGTGAGGGTGGGGGTATGATTTGGCATGCAGGTGGGGTGGGAGGAATGAAGTAGTGGAGATTTGCCTTACCAGAGTCCATTCCTCCGCCTACTCCTGCGAGGCCCTCAGGATGCAGGATGTGCAAGACTTCCTCCTCCCATGCTGTGAATTCTGGGGGAGTAGGTGGGGGTCCGCCGCCAGTCCGCTGTACTGCGATGTTGTGCCTTGATACCATGGAACGCACCTTCTGCCGTAGGTCGTTCCACCACTTCCTGATGTCGTCCCTATTTCGTGGATGCTGTCCCACAGCGTTGACCCTGTCCACTATTCTTTGCCATAGCTCCATCTTCCTGGCAATGGTGGTGTGCTGCACCTGTGCCCCGAAGAGCTGGGGTTCTACATGAACTATTTCCTCCACCATGACCCTGAGTTCTGCGTCAGAGAACCTGGGGTGTCTTTGGGGTGCCATGGGGTGGTGTGGATGAGGTGAGGGGTGGTGTATGTGTTGTAGAGTGTGGTGAGTGTGGTGGTGTATGGTGTTTTGTGCGTGGAAATTGTGTGGGTGATGTTGTGATTTGCCTCTGTGTGATGGTCTACTCTATGCTGTGCTCTCTCTCTCTGCCCTTCACTCGCAATTGTGGTCATAGGGGTTTTTGGGTGATGTGGGTGTGTGTTTTATATTTAATTGGGTGTGTGGGAGTGGTGTGTGTATGTGTCTCAGGTGTGTGTATTTTGAATTATGCAATGTGGATGTGTTTTGTAAATGTGTGTGTATTTTGACCGCGGCGGTGTGTACCGCCAATGGAATACCGTGGTTGAAAGACCGCTGCGGGGATTTGTGGGTCGGAATGGTATGGGCGTATTTCTGTTGGCGTGACGGTGGAGGTTTGGTCATCGCCAGTTTCCCGCTGACCTTTGGTGTGGCAGACTTTTGTTGATGTCGGGTTTTAGGCGGGTTGCCAGTTGCGGGTCAGAATGACCGTGGCGGTTTACCGCGGCGGTGTTATGGCGGGCTTCTGACCGGCGGTAAGCGCCTTTTATCGCCGAGGTCAGAATGACCCCCCAGAGTCTTGTATGTTTTCGGTAGTTTACCGGTGCGCTCGGGGAGGGGTAAGCACTGGAAAAGGCATGACGTATGCATGCCTTTTCAGTAATGAAATCAAGCAAATTTTAAAAGGCAAGCCCACGAACCAACCAAACCGATGAGCATGGTTGAAAGCCCACAGAGAGATTACAACAGGGGCCAGAGCGTTGGTGCCCTTGACTCTAATACGGGCAATAGAGGGGATCCTAGAGGGGACCCTAAATTCTACCATCCGATCTCACTCATAGATTCCACAGCAAAAGTGATGTGCAGGATACTGATAGATTGTCTAGATACCTGGACAACTGAGGAGGGCATTTTATCTGCCACCCTTTATGGGTTTAGGCAAGGCCTAGGCACTACACACCAGTGCCTGAATCTTTACCTCATGTTTAATAAATATGTACGGGTCAAGAGCGTGTGTCTGTTTCTTGCCTTCATGGACCTCAGCACAGCTTTCAATAACGCTGACAGAGGGAAACTCTGGTCGAAGTGCTGACTTTGGGAGTGGAGGCAAGGATAGAGCACATCCTTTGTCAACTGCATGAGGATGTTTTTGGGTTTGCTAGGAATGGACCAAATGGTGAATGCACTCCTTCCATTAACACCAGTAAGGAAGTATGGTAAGGTTGTGTCCTTGCACCATTTCTGTTCAACCTATACATCAATGACCTAGAGAGTAACCTATTGGAGATATTGGCTGATCCCCCAAGTGTAGGGCCAAGAAGTCTACCTGTACTAATGCATGCAGATGACTGCGTACTTATGTCTAGAACTGGTATTGGGCTGCAGAAGTTACTGGATGGGTTTGTAGAGTTTATGGACTTATTAGGACTGCAGACAAACAAATAAGTAAAAATCAATTATTATGGTATGTGGTAGACCTAAAGATATGGCAAGAACCTTTCAGACACAAAACACCAAATGACTATTATTCATTACTTTATGTGGAGTTATTAACTAACTGGAACCAGGGCTGCTTTTTTTTTTAAATCACAATTAGATTTTACTGTGATTTTATTTAACTCTTATGAGCAGGTTTTTAGATGTATTTAAACATGAAACAGTCTATGAAAATGCTGTTTTCGGCATAATCCAATTATTTTGACCTCAAACGTTGCCGTTTTATATTTCTATGCTCTTTTTGATTATTCACTATGAAAATGTATTTAAGGGATTGTAGTTGCACTTTTTCCTTTCATGGGTATACAAAGAATGACGTTTTATACTACTTCTAAAGAAGATAAAAACTGACTTCTCATATCTTACAATATATTAGGTTTCAGTCATAAAATTATTTGTTATAAAAGATACGTATCGGGACAAATTCAGTTATAATTAATGATCTTCATACAAAAGCAGAGCAAATAGTAGAAATAACAGCTTTCACCATTTTAAAATCAGTCAACACCAGCCTCTGAAGTGACATCATGACAGCCATAGCAAGTCATCATTCAGAAAACTATAATGGCGTTTAGGAACCAAAGTTGTTAATCACAACTTAAAAATACATGCCTTAAATAAATAAAGATGCAAAATCATAAATAAACAGACCAATTACAAACTAAATGAATGTCTAACTTTTTTTGACAGATTTACCAAATCTTAATTCAACATTAGTGAAATTCCACAGAAATGGATCAATCAAAGCATTTGTAAACCACATTACTCACCCGTGAGGGTCTCAAGGCCCTGGGGTGGGGGGCTGCTACTGCTCGAACAGCCAAGTCTTGAGGTGTCTCCTAAAAATAAGTAGGTCATGTGTTTGTCATAGGTGGGTGGGAAGAGTGTTCCACGTCTTGGCGGCGAGGTGGGAAAACGATCTGCCACTGGCAGTCAATCTGTGGATGCGTGGGATGGTGGCGAGGGCAAGGTCAGCGGAGCGAAGCTGTCGGGTGGGGGTGTATAAGGAGAGCCGTCTGTTGAGGTATTCTGGTCCGGTGTTGTGCAGTGCCTTGTGAGCGTGGGTGAGGAGTTTGAACGTGATTTTCTTGTTGATGGGGAGCCAGTGCAGGTCTCTCAGGTGGGCTGTGATGTTGGGTGGGATGTCCAGGATGAGGCATACCAAACGCTAATAATAACAATATCAACTATTTTCCAGCAGAAAGCAGGTACTAAATTAAATAAAAATGATCTCCAACAGATCCTACTACATTTTCAACAGGATTAAGATATGGTAATGTATTAACAGATTAAGGGGGTGATTCTAAGTCTGGCGGGCGGCGGAGGCTGCCCGCCAGACTTCCCCCCTCCAGAATACCGCCCCGCGGTCGGAAGACTGCTGCGGCTATTCTGTGTTTTACACTGGGCTGGCGGGCGACCGCCAAAAGGCCGCCCGCCAGCCCAGTGTAAAACTACCTTCCCACGAGGACGCCGGCTCAGAATTGAGCCGGCGGAGTGGGAAGGTGCGACGGGTGCAGTTGCACCCGTCGCGAATTTCAGTGTCTGCAAAGCAGACACTGAAATTCTTTTTGGGGCCCTCTTACGGGGGCCCCTGCAGTGCCCATGCCATTGGCATGGGCACTGCAGGGGCCCCCAGGGGCCCCACTACACCCCATACCGCCATCCTGTTCCTGGCGGGCGAACCGCCAGGAACAGGATGGCGGTATGGGGTGTCCACCAGGAACAGGATGGCGGTATGGGGTGTCAGAATCCTCCATGGCAGCGCAGCGAGCTGCGCCGCCATGGAGGATTCATTTGGGCAGCGGAAAACCGGCGGGAGACCGCCGGTTTTCCACATCTGACCGCGGCCAAACCGCCGCGGTCAGAATGCCCTGCGGGGCACCGCCAGCCTGTTGGCGGTGCTCCCGCCAACCCTGGCCCCGGCGGTCCATGACCGTCGGGGTCAGAATGACCCCCTAAATGTGAAAAACAAAGTTAATATAAATGGTTTCTATCTACTTCAGAGAATTCCTAAAGATCATGACTGAAAGAACTTTTAGAAAATGAAGTCCCATCAAAAACTGAGTAATAAAGTTATTTCTACATTTTATACAGGTAAACATGGAAAAAATGGTGAAAGCAAAGTACTTTTTATCTAAAAGGGGAAGTCATTTATACAAACATGAAGGATACATTTACTATAAGGAAAGACAAAATGATCCCAGAACTTATTGGAGATGGGAAATAGCCTTTCTAACGCAGGCATTATCACACAATGCCTTTACTACAAAATGCCATGTTTTTACCATGCATATACCGTTAACATGCATGCCTTTACAACAAAGGGTAAGTATATTTAAGGTGAGTGTATGTGTGCATATGTGTGTAGGTATGTATATATAAATATATATTCACTGAAAAAACTAAGGTTAAAGTAACATTATAGTTAGGGGAAATGTTCAGTAACAACATAACATTTTAAACTCTAAAACCTCAGAAATTCACCAGCTGTAGTTATAGGTACCTCAAGTAACTATAACTCGTGTGCTAAAGTATCTATAACTCATGCCCTTATTAGTCCCTAGGGGCCCAATCCCCCTGAGCTAAGTAATTAATAAAGGGAGGTGATCCCCTCCCTTTATTAATTACTCAGCTTTTGGGGATGGCGTCCCCAGGGCCTGTAAAGGCTTAAGGCGGGGGACAACACAACCTCCTTACCCTTTTATTTAAATTTTGGCTCCAGGGGATGAGGTCTCCAGGGCCTACCTAGGCTCAGGGAGGTGGGCCACACACACCCTAACTTTATTAATTATTTGGCTCCAGGAGATGGGGTCACCAGGACCTAATAAAAGGCCTAGGGTGGTAAGGGTAGGTTTCTGGGATGGGGTGAATAAGGGCATAGGGTAGTAACATGTTTTGTGGGTTTTGGGATAGTAAGGGGCACAGGGTGGTAAGGGTGTTTTTAAGGTTTAGGGGCAGGTAGGGGTACAGGGTGGTAATGGTGTTTTAGGGTGTAGAGTGGAAGGGTGTTTTTATGTTTTAGGAGTGGTAGTGACATAGGGTGAGAAGGGTATTTTAGGTTGTAGGGGTGGCCAAAGTTATAGAGTGGTAAGGGTCCCCACCACTAAACCCTAAAACACCCTTAGCGCACTATGCCCTTACACACCCCAATCCCTAAAATCACTCTTGACAACCTATGCCCCTACCTACCCCTAAACCCTAAAAAAAAATGTTTTTGAAAAACATACCACTTGATTCTCATACCCAACCCTAAACCCTAAAAACATTCTTACCACCTTGCACCCTTACGCACACAGATGGGTAAGCTAGTTGAGGCACCTCTGTCTGCCATCAGAAAAAATCACTGACTGAGGCCACTGTTTGATTCAACTGTCAACATTTTTTTATTATATAGTGAATAGCGATTAATAGCCTATTAAAAGACAGAAAACAAAGAGGACTGAGCCTTGATGTCCATAAGGGAAAGCCTCTGCTGCCCATGTCCCTATTATTTTTCATTCCCTTTTTGTAGATTTCGACCATAAATCTTTGTTTAGACCAGGGTCCTTGCAAGCAACACGGGGAGGTGAAGGATAACATGATTTTGCCTAGTATCTTGCAGGCCTTGCCGGACTCATGGACGGAATGTGTGGCAAAAGGAGGTCGTGGTGGTCCTTTACTTCTGGTTGGGCAGCAGACTCTAGTGTGGATGGCAACCTTGACATAAGGTAAGGGAGATAAAAGGACAGAGTCCCTTAAGGTGCTGGTATCCAAAGGGGTGCATACTCTAGGGAGTACACTTCAAGGCAATACATGCTTATGGAAAGGTTTGTATGTACGTGACATGGGGGGCACTGAGGAACATGGGGTCAGTGGGGTGATGCATGGCATTGCCCCAGATGTGGGTGGGGTGAGTGAGCAGGAAGTTTCATCCTTCGGGGCAAGATTCTTGGGACAGACAAGGACGGCAATGTGTCGAGCTGGCGGGGGGAGACAAACAAATGACAGGGACATTAGAGAGTAAGGAGCTCAAACTAAAGAACTTACTGTACATGGTGGTGACTAAACCTTAGGGTTTGCAACTCATGATTGTCACGAAACAAAGAATATGGAAGGGGAAGTATGTGAAGATGTTTAAGCTCCTCCATAGACAGCTGAGGGCAAAAGAATGCTCCAAGGAGGAGAAATATGAGTTTTCAAAAAGGCCTAAGGTGCTGATGACAATGGAAAACTGGACATCAGTCTTTTCTGGTTTTTGCCAGTGTATATTGTGAAGAATTCCTGGAGACGTGCGTAGCCCACTTTAAATACATGGACGTGATTTGCAAAGAACAGATCACATATGGTGGGTACGTACGGGCCCAATATGAAGAGAGAGTTCTGGGCCTGTCTGGCTCTTATTTCAGAAGCAAAATAGGGGAAGATTCATTATGATTTGTGGCAACACACGATGGGCCCAGCTAAATTTGGTAAGATTATATTTATGGTCTGTTGTCTCCTGATTGTATATCGCTCCTTTCAAGAGTGTCCCACTTGAAGAGAGGCGGGTGCTGTGACAAAGGGTCAGGAAGGGGCTCTCAGAGCCTGCTGGGACTTCAACAAAGGTCTCTGCACAAGGGAATGTTGTAAGTTGAGGCATGGGTGCTCAAAATGTGCAGGACGACATACGCTTGTGCATTTCTATGGGGCAGATGGGTGGTCTCAAGGGCAGCAGACAGGACACTGGTCTCCACAACAGGGGTCCAGGGGTGCATACTAGGGAGGACAGAACACAGGATTTTGGAGGGGCAGGGGAATACATGAGGTGATGGAAAGGGCTCATACACCAATTAACCAGGATCAACTGAATTTCTGGTTGACACAATATCCACACAGCGAAGAAGCATGGTTTGTGAATCTGGATTTTCACTAGGGTTTCAGGCTGGGTTACCAGAGCCCACAATTGTGGAGGTTGGCAGAGAATTTGAAATCTGTAAAAACACCTACACAGGTGGTTTGTGACAAGCTAAAAAAGGAAATTCAGGAGGGGTGAATGGAAGGTCCATTTGGGGATTGGCCTGTGGCGGCATTTATTATCTCTTCTATAGTTGTGGTTCCTAAGAGGGTGAAGGGACAGTTTCAGCTCATACAGCACCTACCATGCCCGAAAGGGTCTTCAGTGAATGATTTCATAGCAGACAATGTGACATCAGTTTCCTAGTCATCAGTGGACATGGCTATCTCCCTGGTTGAACACATAGGACACGGTGCACTCATGTCCAAGAGTGACATGAGGTCTGCTTTAGGCTATTGCCAGTGCACCACGATGATATTCAGCTCCTGGGAATTCAATTCAATGGTCTGTGGTAAGTGGATAAAGCGTTGCCTATGGGCTGTTCAATATCTAGCGTCCTCTTTGAGCATTTCAACTCTTTCTTGGTGTGCCTGTTCACATAGTGCACTGGGGAGCTGTGACACATTAACTATATGACTTCTTTTATGTGGATCAGCCTGGTTCTGCGGACTTCCAGCAGCAGTTGGTCAGCTTCCAAGAGCTCATTGGAGACATAGGGGTGCCATTGGCCCCAGAGAAGAAAATGGGACCCACCAATGTCCTGTCTTTTTTGGGAATTGAACTGGATTCAGTGGCCATGGAGGCCTGTTTACCACTTGATAAGAGCGTGCCTATGGGGTTGCTAATGGACGGAAAGCTGGAAAAAGACATGGTGATTGTCAAAGAAGTGCAGGTTCTGTTAGGGCACTAGAACTTTGCGTATAGAGTAGACTGAGCAGGCAGGACCTTTTGTAAGAGACATGGATTATTTGTATTTGTATTTAGTATTCATAAAGTGCATTCCGGCCATGGCATCGAAGCTCTAGGTATGAAAAGAGTAAGGGTCAGAAAATAGAAAAAGAGAAGACAGCTACTGTGGTAAGAGCCAAGTTTTTACTACCCTCCGTAAGGTCATAAAATTTTGTTCGTTGCTAATAATCAGGGAGAGCGAATTCCAATGCTTGCCAGCCGCTACAATGAATGCTTTATCCCCACCTCTAGCCTTGCAAGTTCGAAGGACGTGGACCAGATGGGCTTCTATTGATCTGAGTTGAAGGCTCAGCGTATACCAACGTATTCTTGAAGACAAGTATTCAGATCTGCATCTATGTAAAGACTTATGAGCCAAACATACAGTTTTAAAAGTAATGCGCTTTATGACAGGTAGCCAATGCAATTATTTCAGACTAATGCTAGCTGATGCAGAGCGGGGAAGATCTAATATAAAGCGGGCAGCTGTATTTTGAATCAGCTGAAGCTTCCAAGATGAGGAGTTGTCAAGATTGAGCATAAGGGCATTACAGTAGTCTAATCTAGAAATTACTAATGCCAAAATCACTGTGATTGTAAGCTCC
The DNA here is from genome assembly GCF_031143425.1 of Pleurodeles waltl. NCBI lineage: Eukaryota > Metazoa > Chordata > Amphibia > Caudata > Salamandridae > Pleurodeles > Pleurodeles waltl. The sequence continues at coordinate 709,228,032 of NC_090437.1, read as the reverse complement.
TTTTGCAAATAAGGAAGAATTTTTTTTCAGCATTTTCAAAGTCCAAAAGCTAGGTTTGGAGATGAAATTTACTTGGGGCTTAAAAGATAGGCAGTTGTAAAAAAAAACTCCTAAGTTTCTAGTGGAGGTAATGGGGGCAGGCAATTTGGCACACTCTGATAGCCACCAACGTGAACTCCACAATCCCTTGCTGGAGCCAAAAAATAAAACTCTCAGTTTTGTCGCCATTCATCTTTAGCCATTTCAAGCCCATCCAGCTGTTCACCTCACGCATACAGTTGTGAGAGCGATCTGTAACTTCCTCCCAGTTCTTAGGGACCGGAATAATTCGTTGTATGTTATCAGCGTAAGAAGTGGACATAAAGCCAAACGAACAAATAAGTCTGGCCTGTGTGGCTACTTTCAGATTAAGGGGGTGATTCTGACTATGGCGGACGGCGGAGGCCGTCCGCCATAGTACCGCCGCCAAATGACCGCACCGCGGTCAAAAGACCGCAGCGGCCATTCAGACATTTCCTCTGGGCCGGCGGGCGCTCTCCAAAAGAGCGCCCGCCGGCCCAGAGGAAATGCCCCTGCAACGAGGACGCCGGCTCAGAATTGAGCCGGCGTAGTTGCAGGGGTGCGATGGGTGCAGTTGCACCCGTCGCGTATTTCAGTGTCTGCAAGGCAGACACTGAAATACTTTGCGGGGCCCTCTTACGGGGGCCCCTGCCGTGCCCATGCCATTGGCATGGGCACGGCAGGGGCCCCCAGGGGCCCCCCGGCACCCCCTACCGCCATCCTGTTCATGGCGGGTTTCCCGCCATGAACAGGATGGCGGTAGGGGCTGTCAGAATCCTCATGGCGGCGGAGCGCGCTCCGCCGCCATGAAGGATTCCCCCGAGCAGCGGTAAGTCGGCGGGAGCCCGCCGACTTGCCGCTTCTGACCGCGGCTGAACCGCCGCGGTCAGAATGCTCGTGGGAGCACCGCCAGCCTGTTGGCGGTGCTCCTGTGGTCGGTGGCCCTGGCGGCCACCGGCCGCCAGGGTCAGAATGACCCCCAAAATAATGTAGGACTAAGTGAGGAGCCTTGACGCACGCCGCATGGCAGTTGATATGTCGGTGCTCTAAAGTCTCCACAGCTCACCGTGAGGAATCTTTCTCCCAGAAAGGATTCCAAGATATTTAATGCTGTACCTCTAATCCCTGCTTGATAGAGGTGAGATTCCATGATATGAGGTGAAATAGTATCAAAAGCAGCGGACAATTCCAATAGAATTAATATTGCTCCTTGCCCTTCATCGACCAATCTACAAATAGTATCTGATGTGGTGATAAGAGCGGATTCTGTATTATGGGCTTTCCTGAAGCCATGCTGAGAAGAGTCTAGGCCTCCAGAATTTTGGAGAAGGTTGTCTAGCTTTATATTAATGTGTTTCTCAAAAATCTTTGCCTGAACAGGAATTAAGGCAATAGGCCACAGATTTTTAAGTTCATGTACTGCTCCATCTAGTTTCTTTTTCAAGGGGACTATCGTCACTTCTTTCCAAGATGGAGGAAAAACTCCCAAAGTTAAAACCTCCTGGAAGATCAGGGCAAGGGCTGTAGATACTAGATCAGGAACCCTCTGTAAGACATGAGGGGGGCAGGGGTCTCTAGGGAAACCTGACTTAATTCACATCATAATCTCTTTAATCCTTCCTGGTGGTAGTGGTTGGAAGTTAGTTAACATGGGGCAGTCCTTGTCTAGAATGCTATTTCGTCATATGGGCAAGATATCCCTGCAGAATGAGTAAAACTTGCATGGATTTGTTGGACTTTATTTTCAAAGAAGGTCGCCACCTTATTGCAAACCTCTTGCAAATTCTCCAGTTCAGGGGGTGTAGAGGGAACCATCAGGGAGTGTACCACTTTGAAAAATTCTCTAGGGGCATTTGATGCCTTCTTAATTTTCTGAGTAAAATAATTGGATATAGCTTTAGCACTTGCGTCTTTATAGGCCATAAGGATAACTCTAAGCTTCTCTTTCTCTTCAGAGTTTGGATTTAACTTCCATCTCTGTTCGTGTTGGCAATATTTTCTCTGTAAGTGCTTGAGGTCCTTAGTAAACAAGGGGAAGCTAACTTTTTCATTTTCTAGAAAAGCAGGGATTTCAAGTGGAGCAAGTTGATTGATTGCAAAATGAATCCCATGATTGAAGCTGTCAGTTGCCGAAAGAGGAAGGTTCCCTGCAGCTTCCCAACCTAAAACCAATGCTGGTCCTAGTTGTTGATTCTTAATATGGTTCCATTGTCTGACTGGTTTCATAGTGGGGCTAACATGCTGAGAAAGTTGGACATTCGTAAGACCGAAAATAAGAAGGTAGTCCAGTCAAGTGGCCTATTTGTCAGAACCTCCAAGTCATCATGATAGGCGAATATCCCGTCTAACAGATGACCTGCCCTGTGTGTGTGGCTGTCGTGGCTTTTAATTCCCAGTCAAAATCTGCCATGACATTCAAAAACTCTTTAATATGTAGGTCCTGACTATCAAAGTGAATATTAAAGTCCCCTAATATAATACATTTAGTAGACATAGTTAGAGGTTCAATTATATTTAGCCAGTGCTGCAAGAAGTTGGAGTAAGGACCCAGAGGCTGATGGAACAAGATTCCTTCAAATAGTACAGAATTTTTCGGACTAATTTTGAAGCACATTCCCTCACAAACCTCTGATGTGAGGTTTATAGCATCCCAATGGCAGGAAAGGAGGGACTTACAGATGATAGCTAAACCTCTTCCTCTTCTAGAAATTCTACCCAATCTACAGAATGTGTATCCAGGTGGCGTAACAGCTATGAAATCAGGGATGGAGTCATCTTTTGCCCAAGTTTTGGTAATAAAGAGGCAGTCTAAGTTTTGGTGACCAATTAAATCTTCAATTTCAGTTGTATGTTTAATTAAAGAGTGTGCATTAATTAAAGCACAAATCAGAGAGTTAGCAATTGGAACCACTCTCTTTTTGGACCTTATGCATACCTCCTGTATCACAGTATGAAGAGAAGTAGTGTCACCTGATATCCAAGGTGACTAATTACAGTGTTTGCAGCTCCACCCTTCCAAATTCTCTGGAGTAACCTTGAGCATATGCTTACATCCCTGGTCTCCCGCTAATGAGTAGAGGGCCTGAGAGGAGTAAAAGATGCGGACAGGCATTGACCGGGAAGGAGCATAATATCCGGCCCCCGGCCCCGGTTGGTCATGAACGGGTGCAGACTGGCTTGCATTAGGCGCGCCCACATCCCCCTAAAATAAGAACTCCGCCTCCTATCGCGCGTGCTCACGTTACAGGTCAGCAGCTAGTCTGCTGACCTGAATTCACCCAAAATGGTGCAAAGCAAGTAAAGAAGGGGAGAGCTCTAACAGGCCCCCCTCTCCTTCCAAGAAACTCCAACCGTGTCTCTCACAACCTAATCAAAATGTGTGATTGTCCTTAGGGATATGTGAGGACCTGCGCATGTTGTGCAGATTATTGGAAAAGTTTAACGATATCCCTATGATGGCATTGAAAGTTTGCGAATGGGATGCACACATTTACTCAGACTTTTGTGGGAGGTGTAGGTTTTGGGCTGTACTGGCAACGGAGGTGGTACGCTGAGGAAAAGCATTTGGATTGAAAGAATGGGGCAGAGCATCACCTTTCTCAAATTCTTCCTGCTGGTGGTGGCAGTGTCCCTGTGTGGTGAGGGTCAGGGTTGACAATATGGCAGTAGTACATATTTTCAACAAGCAGTCAGTCAGGGATGTGCAGGTATTGAAGCTTTTGCGAGTGTTTGTAATGTGTTGCATACATTATGACATTCAGTTGAGAGCACGTCACGTGCCAGGGCTGGACAATCACATTTTGCATGCTTTGTCTTGTTCACAGTGGGAGAGATTCTATGGGCTGTCCATGGAGGCAGATAGGGCCAAGGCGTAGATGCCAATGTTTCTGTGGAGCGTAGGTGATAGAGGATGCTCCAGCTAGTGATAGGGCCATTGGCAATATCCCCCAGGAGTTCTTACTCCCAGGCATCAGAGGAATTCTCGCTTTTAAGGTACACAGCAGATGCTGGTGGGTTGGGATAGGACTGATGATGTGGTACAGTATATTCTTGCCTTGATTGAAAAGGGTGTGTCACGTGTGACAATTACTGGGAAATTGGCTGGCATTGCCGTTATAGGGAAACCTTTTTGGCAGTATGCACTGTCAGCAGGGGAACTAGAGAATCTGATACTAGAGAGTTGGGCGAGGGAGCGTGGTTGTGGGGTCAGGCTAAGGAAACCATTGATGTAGCAGCTTTTCAGCAAAGTCATGGGGGCTTTGCAAGGGATTTGTATCAGAGAGGGTGAAGCTATACTGTTTTCCATATTTTTGTCCTGGATTTTCTTTGGAGCATTCTGGGTGTCAGAACTGCTATGTGGTAATGGTTCTAAAGTAGTGGCATGGGAATAGGTGGCAAGGTTGGTTGAGGCTTTGGAGCTTTATTTACCCAAGTCCAAAACAGATCAGAGGGTAAAAGGTAAGACAATTCTGTTGCAAGAATACCCTCCTGGCAATTGTGTCTGGTGCACTGGGCTGAGAAGTTGCAGGTCATGGCAAGGGAGACAAGGGGGAAGGTGTTCCGTCCGCCAATGGTTCACAGGTGACAGCATTTCAGCTTTTAGCACTTTTGAGCAAGGCAACGGTGTCTCTGGGCAAGGAGTCAGGGGTGTTTGGCACTGATTCATTCTGGATTGCAGTGGCCACTGAAGCAGCAATGCGGGGTTGGGACAGAGACAGAATCATAGGTTTGAGTAGGTGGTCATTGGACTGCTTTCAGTGATACATGACATTAGAGGGGACGAATTGTTGATGATAATGTTGCTATATTGTGTTGCTTATGCTTGTTGTCTTTTCAGGCACAGTTGCAGGCCCGGAGGTCCCCCCTTGTCCATATTGATCGTGGGCCACTTGTTGATAAAAATGGGTGGAGAGTCGTGAGGAGCAGAGAGGTCACTGCTCTAACTCTGGGTTTGATGAATGTTTGTTTAAAGTGTCTTGGTTTAGTAAAGGGGGTTGCGCTGGAAGGACTTGATGTGTTGTTTGAATAATATGCTCCTGGTAAATAGCTGTCTGGATATTTTGTTACTGCATTTCCTACCTTTTACTTACATAGCACCCTGTCCTAGGGGTTACCTAGGGCCTACCTTAGGAGTGACCTATATGCAGAAAAAATAGGGTTTTAGGCTTGGCGAGTAATTTTAAATGCCAAGTCGAAGTGGCAGTGGAACTGCACACACAGGCCTTGCAATGGCAAGCCAGAGGCATGGTGAAGTGGCTATGCATATGGGTGGCACAATCGGTGCAGCAGGCCCACTAATAGCATTTAATTTACAGGCCCTTGGGCACATGTAGGGTACTTCACTGGGGGCTTACAGGTAAATTAAATATGCCAGTCGGGTATGAGCCAATGTTACCATGTTATAGGGAGAGAGCACATGCACTTGAGCATTGGTTAGCAGTGGTAGTGTCCAGAGTCCGAAAGCCAACAAACCTGAGGTCAGAAAAAGGGGCAGAGGAAGGCAAAACATTTTGGGTAACCCTTTAGAGAGGGCCATTTTCTAACACATCTCCCTTGGAGCCTAAAGCCAGGATAGACTAATCAATACTTTGGTGGACTTCCCTGCTTAGGGTGATAGAACATGGACAATGGCCCACTACTGCAGGGGCGCTTGCCAGTTATATGCCTTTCTGAACTCAGTTGGGCTCCTATGTCTATACTCTCTGAGGCCACTGAACCGACCTATAGGGAACCCTTTTTCTCATCTGTAGACCCCATCTGTGATGCTCCTAGCTTTAATTTGCTCACAGATGCATCCCAGTAGGCAGACAGTGCCACCATGGGCAACACACTTATGTGGCCTATTCTACTCCTTGGGTCTGACTTCTGTCCCCAACCCACGAAAAACCCTGTCCACCAGGACAATAACCAACATGGGCCACTGACAGCTGTCAATGTCAAGAGCCAGGCCCCAGGTCATCCACTACTAAGTGAAGGCCTTGAGCGAGGCCATTGGGTAAGCTTCTCCTCCAGGTTTGGGGCTGGCAGGGAGATCCCTATGGGCTCTTGAGGTTTCCCTGACCTCTGAAGCATCTCAGATTGGGGGGCAGTAGCCCCATGTGTTTTGTACCCCTTCTCCACTCTACCTCCCACCATTTCAGGTGTAGTATCCTTACACTGGCCCATTAACTCAGGGTCTGTGTCCTGAGTTGAACATGGGTCAGGGGTGAGTCCTCCCTCATCTTGCCCCTACATCTGGGCTCCTGTACCCTCCCCTGGGGAGTGATGCATCCAGACAACTTAGATGTCAAGGCACCCTTAGGGATCACCACTTCCAATTTTCCTGCCACCAGGGGTAACTCTTTCCCTTGGATGCAGTATATGGCCATCTGGGGACTAACTATGACCCTCCTCGGGGTCACCTCCCCGCCCCACTCCAGGGATACCAGTGCCATAGGGCAGAAAAAATCATCCCCATGGCTGAAGCCACCCTACACACCTGGCCAGTGTACTGCTCTGGGGAAACTAGTCTCTCCACCATCATGGTCTGACTAACCCCGTAGTCCCTCTCAGCAGTCACTGGGACCCCATTCACTCCCATCTGGTAGAAGAGACGACTCCTACCCTCAGGGATCACCAGCTCACCCTCTGAGTCTATCTCCCAACTGAGGGAGATTATGGCATGGTCTATGACCTACCCCTGGAGACTACTTTCTCCTAAGGCCGCATTGGCCACCCCTGTAGAGGTCCCGTAATTGGGTGGTTTCTTTTGACAGATAGAGTCCCCCTACGTGTGTCCTAGCTGGGAGCACTCAAAGCAGATTGTTTGGAAATGGGGTGCCCTGGGCCACCGCCCACCAGAACTACTACCCTGTTTCTCAGGTGAGGCATGGGAACCCTTTCCTCTCCCTTACTCTGGGACTTGTCTGGGTCATCTTTAACTTCCCCCTCACACTGCTGAGGGGAACCTGAACCACCCTTCTTGTGGTCACTCCCAGGTACCTTCTTGGACACCATAGTGCTAGCCCAGAGGTCCACCTCCTCAGCAAGCTTCCTGGGATCAGTGAGCTTACTGTCAACTAGGTGCTGGTGCAACTCTATAAAACATATATTGAGCAGGTGCTCTCTCATGATTAACTTGTATAACCCAACATAATCATAAACCTTGCTGCAAAGCACCCAGCCATTCAGTGCCTTACTGAAGTAATCAATGAAGTCTACCCAGGATTGGTTGGGGAGCAGGTGACTGTCCCTTAATCTTTGGCAATACTTCTCAGCAGTCAGTTCAAGTTTGGAAATCAAAACGGATTTCATGGGAGAGTACTTGGTCTAGTCCCCAACTGCTAATGTTCAGCCTCAGCCTGTCTTTCAGCTCTCCTCTCCCCTGCCTCTATTTTTAACCTCGCCACCTGCAGCTGGAATTCTCTCTCCTCTCTTCTTTCCTCTACGGTCAGGCCATGATTGGAGACACTACTTCCTGGTCTCGCAGGAGGAACAAATCCAGGGATGGCATTCCCTACTGCTGTTGGCTGCTCCTCAGAAAGACCTTCTCAGGCTCCCCACCTCATCATTCTCTTCTGTGCTGGACTCTGCCCAGGCCCTCAGCGCCTTTATAACTCTCCCTTCTTGGAAGCTCCATGGACAGGTACCCCCATATCTTTGAAAAAGCCCTTCGGTAGGGGGCTGTGTAATCCTCCAGCTGAGCCATGTCAAACTCCTCAGCTCCACTTGTGGACCCAGCCCGAGACATGATGTTTAGGGTTGGTTAAAAATGTAAAGCAGGGAAAGCTTCCAGAAGAAGAAAAAAATCGAAATGACCTTTAACTGTGGGTAGGTTATATACACAAAACTATTGTAAGGCACTGCACAAACACAAGTCCTATCCTCACCGCTGATCACCAATGTTAGAAATTGGGTCTCTAGTTGGCAGACGTATACATCCTTGTCCAAGTACGGACCACAATTCTAGTCACGGTAAGTCACAATGCAACCCACGTTATCCTGTGCTCACCCTCTGTTAGCTTGGCACAGAGCAGGCAGGCTTAACTTAGAAGGCAAACTGTAAAGTATTTGTGCAATAACTCATACAGTAACACAATGAAAACACCATAAAGATCTCTACACATGTTTAGAAAAATAGATAGTATTAATCTGAATAAAATAAAGTCAAAATGACGAAAATTCAATGTACACAATCAAAGTTATGAATTTCTGAAGATTAAATCCCACTAAAGTACTTAGAAACATGATAGCTCCAAATGGGGCTATCACAGTGTCGTTCCTGATAGTCTGATGCCACAGGCGCTAGTCACAGAGTCACACAGACCCCCAGACACAGCACCTTGGAAAATGAAGAAACAAAGATGTTGCACGGAGTTGTGGAAGTGATGCGTCGCTGGAGCCAGTATGGCGTCAGTTCCTCACAGCATCCGGGGAGGTGAGGCATTGGTTCCGTAGGGCAAGGCAGGGGGGGGCGAGGCATGGGTTGTATCCAGTTGCAGGGGGAGCTGGTGCAGCGTTGGTGGAAATGCTTGTGACTCAGCAGGGTCAATGGATACAGTCGGTCAAGAAAGTGATGTGTTGACTTCACAGTTTTGCGATCACACTCCGGGAGGTCAGCGACATCACAGCGATGTCCGACTTGCATTGCAGGCCATTGTCATTGCATGCAGTGAGCACCACAGAGCCAGAGCAGGCAGCGGTGTGGTGTCAGCCAGCGGCATCAGTGCTGAAGTTGCTGAAAATTGATACTGGAGTGGCTGAAGTCAGTGAACTAGCTAGAAGCTTGTAGGTGAAGTCTTTGTTGGCCCTGAGACTTCAGAACAGGAGGCAAGCTCAATCCAAGCCCTTGGAGAGCACTTTTGGGGAAGGCAGAGTCCTCCAGCAAAGTCAGAGTCCAGGAGGCAGGAGGGCAACAAGCAGGGCAGTAGTCCTTTTCAGCAAAGCAGTCCAGATGAGCCCTTTGGGCAGCCAGGCAGTTCTTCTGACAGAGTTCTGGTGTAGATCCAGAAGTGTTTGGTTTGGTGGGGTCAGAGACACAATATATATACCCAAAAGTGCCTTTGAAGTGGGGGAAACTTCAAAGAGGGGTTTTGAAGTACACTAGTTCCCCTTTCAGCACAGTCCTGTCTTCCAGGATCCCTGTGGGGGTTATCAGTCCTTTGTGTGAGGGCAGATCACTGGCTTTTGAAGTGTAAAAGTGAGCCCCTCCACCCTTCCTGCCCAGGAAGACCCATTCAGTATGCAGATGAATGTAGATGTGACTGACTGTCTATGTTTATGGCTGTCTGGGTGGAATGCACAAGGAGAGCTTTCAACCGGCACAGACCTGACATAAATTGGAGACAGGCTGTAAGGCACAGATAACAGCAAGCGCAGAGAAATGGCACTTTCTAAAAGTGACATGTCTAAAATAGTGATATTAAATCCAACTTCATCAGAAAGCAAGATTTTCTATTAACATTCTGGCCATACTGAACATGAAAGGGCTACTTCTTCCAGATGAGAATCTACCACTTACAAGTATATGAGGGTAGTTCTAATGCTGGTCTACGAGAGGAGTAGGCCTCAAAGTAGTGGAAAACAAATGTATGACTTTTTCATTACCAAGACATGTAAAACACATAAGTACAAGTCCTGCCTTTCAGTTACATAGACCCCGCTCTATGGGTTACCTAGGGCCTAACTTAGGGGTGACTTATATGCAGACAAAGGTAAGTTTAAGGCTACGCAAGTAGTTTTAAATGCCACGTCGAAGTGGCAGTGAAATTGCACACACGGGTCTTGCAATGGCAGGCCTAACACATGGTTAAGGGGCTATGTATGTGGGTAGCACAATCAGTGTTGTAGGTTCACTAGTAGCATTTAATTTACAGGCCCTTTAGGGCACTTTACTAGTGACTTACAGGTAAATCAAATATGCCCATTGAGTAAGAGCCATGTTTAAGCGAGAAAGCACATGAACTTTTGCAATGGTTAGCAGTGATAATGTGTCCTAAAGCCAATAAAAGTGAGTCAGAAAAAGGGGAGGAGGAAGGCAAAAACTTTGGGGTGACCTTCAAGAGAGGGCCATTTTTCAACAGTAAGATGTTAGATAGTTAGGTGTTATTAGATGTAGGTAAAGAGCTAGGAAAAGTTAAAAGGTCATTATTACAATGGGGCAGCAGGGTAGGATTTAGATAGGGATAGGTTATCATGTGGGGGGAAGGAATTTTAGTGGTGGGGTATAGATAACCATAGGTCATTTGTTGTATCCTGAGGTTATGGTTTGTAAGGCAAAAGTGTAGGGTTTTATTTATGTGAGGCGCACCTATTTTCAATAAAGCTCCTTTTTTCACACCAAAAGAAGATGTCTGTGATATATGCCGTTCTTGTCTCCCCCAATATGTCTTAGGGGAGACTGACCTGGGCGTGTCAACCCCAGAAAGACTGGGGGAGTTGGTATGGCTCAGAGTACACCTCAGCTATTTTTGGGATACATTAACAAAGCCCCTGTAGACCAGTATGTATATGGGCAATTTTCACTTTGTCAGCCACCATTTTATTGGAAGGTGGCAGGATGGCTGGAGGACCGAGCAGTACATTTTGCCTTTCCCTCACGCCCTTTTTTTCATCCTTCCTTTTTCCTGTTTTCAGGCTGTTGTTGATCCCTCCAAATTACTGGTGGGGTGTTTTTAACTATTTCAATTCCTTTTTCCGCTGAGGACTAGTTTTCATTGGACACAAGTATGCAGTAGAGCTAGGGAATCTACTCGACTCCCCAGATGTCGCCTTCCTGACGGAGACCTGTAGGAACCCCTCCTCAGCACCTGACATCGCCATAGCCATCCCGGATGGCCACAAGATCACCCGCAGGGACCGCTTCAAAAAACCAGGAGGAGGCACTGTCATCATCCACAAGAACACCCTCAGGATCCCGACCAGCACCAAGAAAACCCTCAGCACCATCAAACACCTACACTTCCAGATCCACACTGACCCAAACACCACCCTCCGAGGGACCCTCATCTACAGGTCCCCCAGCAGTTAAGCGACTCCCTCACCGGCATCATCAGAACGCACGCTCTCCCATCCACTGACTACATACTCCTCGGGGACTTAAACTTCCACCTTGACAACACCAACAACAACAACACCGCCACCCTGCCCGACAACCTATCCAACCTCGTCCTCAAACAGCTTGTCGCGACACCGACCCACTCCGCAGAACACACACTCGACCCTATTTTCTCCGCCAGCAATCACATCTCATTCAGCCACACCACCAAACTCCACTGGACAGATCACCGCTGCATCCACTTCTCCTTCAAGAAACCCACAACACACCACCACCATCCATGGATCCGCCACCGCAGTTGGAACAAGGTCATCGAAGACCAACTTATCCCAACCCTCTCTCGAAGCCACCCATCAACACCACCAACACTGATGCAGCTGCCCCCAACTTCAGGAAATGGGTCAACACCTGTGCCAATACTCTCACCCCAATCAAGAATCCCTCCAACAGACACACTGACAGAAAGGCCTTCTGGTTTACCGCTGACCTCCACGAATCCAAGCAAACCTGCCAAAGACTCGAAAGAAAGTGGTCCCAAGATCAGACTCTGCACAACCACACAGCTTGCAAAAATGTCCCAAGACCTCTGCGACTTCCTAGCCTCCTACTTCCACTACAAGATTGCAAACATCCACGGCAGCTTCAGCATCTAGACCCCCCCGGCAACCATCAACACCACAGATTCATATCTGACCAACCTCCTGCTCTCCTGGACCCCTATCAATGACAATGACACCATCGAAATTATGAACACCATCCACTCCGGCTCGCCATCTGACCCCTCATCATCAACAGCTCCTTCGAGTCTGCCACATTCCCGGAGAGCTGGAAACACGTCGAGATCCCAAGGACCTCAAGGACTTCTGGCCTATCTCCCTGCTCTCCTTCCCGGCAAATGCCATCGAGAAGGCTGTCAACAGACAACTTACCTGCTTCCTCGAGGAGAACTGCACCCTGAACCCTTCCCAATCCAGATCCCGCAGCAACCACAGTACCGAAACCGCCTTCGTCGCTGCCACCGACAACATCACAACCATACTGGACAACGACAAAACCGTGGACCTCATCCTCCTGGACCTCTCGGCTGCATTCAACACCGTCTGCCACCACATCCTACGCTCACGCCTCCACAATGCAGGAATCCACGAGAGAGCCCTGGACTGGGTCACCTCCTATCTCACCGGCAGAACCCAGAGAGTCCACCTCCCACCATTCCGCTCGGAGGCCACCAAAATCATCTGCAGCATACCCCAGGGTTCGTCCCTCAGCCTGACCCTCTTCAACGCCTACATGGCCCGCTTACTAAAATCAACCGATCCCACAACCTCAACATCATCTCATATGCTGACGACACCCAGCTGATCCTCACCAAGGACTCCGCCAATACCACCCTCCACGAAGGAGTGAAGGCCATTGCCGAATGGATGAAGAGTAGCTGCCTCAAACTCAGTTCTGACAAGACGGAAGTCCTCATCTTCAGCTCCACCCCCTCGGCATGGGATGACTCCTGGTGGCCTGCCACTCTCAGAGCTGCTCCAACTCCCACACGCACCCTAGGATTCATCTTGGACTCCTAATTATCCATGACCCAGCAAGTCAACGCCATCTCCTACTCCTGCTTCAACACCCTCCGCATGCTTCGAAAGATCTACAAATGGATACCCACCGAAACCAGAACAGTCACCCAAACCTTTATAAGCAGCAAACTGGACTATGGCAATGCCGTCTACGCAGGAACCATGGCCAAACTTCAGAAGTGGCTGCAACGCATCCAGAACACCTCTGCACGCCTCATCCTGGACATCCCCCGCCACTGCCACATCACAGACCACCTGAGAAACCTGCACTGGCTCCCCGTCAACAAGAGAATCACCTTCAAACTCCTCACCCATGCTCACAAAGCACTGCACAACACCGGACCAGAATACCTCAACTGATGGCGCTTCTTCTACACACCGACCAAGTATCTCCGCTCCGCGGATCTCACACTCACAACCATCCCACGCGTCCACAGAACTACAACCAGTGGTAGATCATTCTCACACCTTGCCGCCAAAACGTGGAACACTCTTCCCACCCACCTGCACCAGAACAAAGACCTCCTTACCTTCAGGAAACTTCTTAAGAGCTGGCTGTTCAAGCAGTAGCAGCACCACTCCTCTTTCCCCCCCTCCTCACTGCCTTGAGACCCTCACGGGTGAGTAGTCCACTTTACAAGTTCCTGATTGATTGATGGATTGACATAGGTGATCAGTGGAGTTGACTTTGGGCTCTTTATTTGTTTTTGTTTGAAGCAGGTGCTGAGCGGTTGGTTTATAAATTGTAAGGTTTTGTAGACTGTTGTTGACATAGGTGAATTAGGAAAAAGGGGAGGGTGTCAAGAAAGGATACCTGGACGAAGCAGGAACGTTAAAGTTATGTTGTAGGATGTTAGAGAGTTAGATGTTATTTGATGTAGGTTAAGAGCTAGGGAAGGTTAAAAGGTCATTATTACAATGGGGCAGCTGGGTAGGATTTAGATAGGGTTAAGTTACCCTGTGGGAGGAAGGAATGTTAGGGGTGAGGGGTTGCTAACCATAGGCCTTTTGTTGTATAGCAAGGTTTTATTTCTTTAAGACAAAGGGCTAGTGCTTTATTTATGTGATGCACACCTGTTTTCAATAAAGAGGTTTTTTTCACATCAAATAATTGTGTCTGTCATATTTGCACTTCTCGTCTCCCCCAATGTGATTGTACAGATGCCAAATAGCCATGTATTACAGATAGAAAGCATGAGTGCCTGTGGCCCTTTCTATGGCCTTTTCTGAAATATAGAAGGGCCCCGGGGTCCAACCAAATGGGTGCAAAGCAAAACTAAAATGGATGCAAAAGACCATTGAGGCCCATGCAGTACAGCTCTAGATGTTCTTTATGCAGATTCTGGAATTGATACGGTTCCTCCTTGCTTCAAATCAGGATCTTTCTTGTATAAAAAAAATCTTTTTGTTGTCTCACAGAGCACTGATAGCTTATATTTAATACATTATGAAATGTAAAGGTCTTACTCCCTTATTATGTAATGCTCATCAGAGGCCAGTTTTATTGATACTGCTGATGTGAACACACTCACAATGAAGGAAACATACCTATTTGAGGGAATAGGAAAAAATGTCCAGTACCTTTTAGTGTCTCACAGTTCACCAGAACCCTCTCTGATGCATCAGATAAATTGAAGAGCATATTGATGGTGACACCACAAACTACTATGGATGATACATAATAATTAAATGTTCATTTATGTTACTGTTTTATTCATTTATTTGCATCCTATATACAAATTAATATACAACTATATATTACATAAGATCAATTTAAAATATGTTGTTTAATATAGCCAGCCAGTTTTTAGTTTATCCACCCAGCACGTTTTCATAGTTCAAGAATGCTTTTTTAAGGCTTTCAAGAATCATATGCAAGAGCCAGCTGCCCAACCAAGTGCCTTCTTTATAAGATACAAATGTTTCATATCTCAAACAAACCCATGATAAGGTTCCTTCTCAATGGAGGTTCAGTCAGCAGACAGCCCAAAAGAGTTTCACTTGCCTACAACTAATAATGTCTGGCCATTAGAATTTCTTCAAGTGTTTCATCTTGATGGATCTTGCCATATTTTAGAGATCTCCCTTGCCAACATCATCCAATCACAAGACATCACAGTGATCTTCTATGCCGATGACATAAAACTCACCTTCTCACAGACAAAACAACTACCACCAGAACTAACTTCACCCCCTTCATGACCGTGGTAGCAGGCTGGATGTGAATCAATAACTGCAGCTCAATTCCGACAAATTGGAACTACTAGCCTTCGGCAACAAGACCTCCCCATGGGACCCCACCCATAGACCATGCAAGAAATCTAGGGATCATCCTAGATGGCAAGCACAACATGACGGCTCAAGTCAACAAAGTGTGCACCTCTTGTTTTCACATTCTATGCATGTTGCCAAAAATCTGCAAATCATTGCCTCAGATCACTGCCCTTCATCATCCACTTTGCATGGTGTTCAGTTGAGGTGCCTGAGGACAAAGCAAGGAGGCAGTGCCACCACGAGTGCCAGTGAAGAGTTCAGTATTCTGAGTGGTGTGAGGCAGCTGGTATGCCTGCTTGGACCAAAGAGTTCTTCCTGTGGTCTTTCCAGTTTCTATACAGGTGCCCCCAGAAGGCTGGACCCTGCATTGTAGAAAACCAGCTACCGATGGGCCCTATCTAAAGGTGAAAAAAATTGGAACCTTTTTTGCCATTGTCACAATCAAAATTAACCAGCCTCGGGGCAAAATAGTGCCCCATAATAGTTTATAAGTATCTCTTTAGGAGTGGTTCCGTTTGCTATATCCAATTTTCATTTTGTAAATATTTGTAATTTTGTGCACGGTATTTAGTTGTGTATCTATTAATGTACTTTTCTTTTTTGAAAAAAAAAACCCAGACTGAAATTATTTATTGAGTGTTAGTTTATGTTAAGTATCTTCCTTAGTTTCTAGTCCTCAGCACCTCCCCTGAGTCAGCTTTGCACTGCTCTGCCTCCTTCCCTAGGTGCCAAGTGCTAAATGAGGCACTTGCTTCCCAGATGGAGGTGCCAAGGTATGGAAGTTCCACAACACCACTGTTAGAAATAGGGGCCTTTGGTTGACAGTCAGGTTACCCCCTGTTCAAGCATGCACCCTCACTCTAGTCAGGAGAAAAGAGAATCACCCTCAGCTAACCCCAGCTCACCCCCTTGGTAGCTTGGCAGAGCAGTAGGCTTAACTTCAGAGTGCTAGGTGTAAAGTATTTGTACCAACACACCCAGTAACTCAATGAAAACACTACAAAATGACACAACACAGGTTAGAAAAAATAGGAAATATTTATCTATACCTATTTATCTAAACAAAACAAGACCAAAACAACAAAAATCCGACATACACAAGTCAAGTTATGAATTTTTAAAGATTAAACAAAAAAATAGCGCTTAGAGACACAAAATGCTTCGATGAGGTGTTAACACAGCACCGTGATGGAGTTGTTCCCAACAATCTGACACTAGCTGTGCCGGATACGGAGTCGCGTAGACCTGCAGGTACAGTACCTTGGTGAAGAAATGAAAATGAGCCGATGCGTGAAGTCGGGGATTGTGGTGTCTGTGCGAAACGTTTAATCCACGCACTTCGAGCGGCGACAGTAACGACGTGGTGCGACGACTTCCATGGAGTCACTTTGGCGTGGCTGCAGCGATGTCGGGCCTGCGAAGGTCGTCTTGTTCCAGCGAAGATCACGGAGTCGGGTGCAGGCGGCGTCACCGGATTCAACAGCGGCGGCAGTCCAAAGTCGTCCGAAGTCGATTTCCTTGGATTTCCACCAGCTTCCTTTTCAAGGGCCCAGAGATTGGATAGGGCACCACTTGTCAGAGCAGGAGTCTCTACAGAGACTCCAAGTGCTGGCAGAAAGAAGTATTTGCTGTCACAGAGACTTCAAACAACAGGAGGTAAGCTCTAAATCAAGCCATTGGAGATTTCTTCACAAGATGGAAGGCACACAAAGTCCAGTCTTTGCCCTCTTACTCTGGCAGAAGCAGCAACTGAAGGATATCTCCACAAAGCACAGCCACAGGCAGGGCAGCACTTCTCCTCAGCTCTTCAGCTCTTCTCCAGGCAGAGGTTCCTCTTGATGTCGAGAAGTGATCTAAAGTCCATTATTTTGGGTGCCCTTCTTATACCCAATTTCTCCTTTGAAGTAGGCCTACTTCAAAGTAAAGTCTCTTTTGAATGTGAAATCCTGCCTTTCCCAGGCCATGCCCCGGACACTCACTAGGGGGTCAGAGACGGCATTGTGTGAGGACAGGCACAGCCCTTTCAGGTGTAAGTGACCACTCCTCCCCTCCCTCCTAGCACAGATGGCTCATCAGGAAATGCAGACTACACCCCAGCTCCCTTTGTGTCACTGTCTAGTGTGTGGTGCATCCAGTCCAACTGTCAAACCGACCCAGACAGGGAATCCACAAACAGGCAGAGTCACAGAAATGGTATAAGCAAGAAAATGCTCACTTTATAAAAGTGGCATTTTCAAACACAATCTTAAAATCAACTTTACTTAAAGATGTATTTTTAAATTGTGAGCTCAGAGACCCCAAACTCCACATGTCAATCCGCTCCCAAAGGTGAATCTACATTTTAATCAAATTTAATGGTTGCCCCTACTTTAACCTATGAGAGGGACAGGCCTTGCAACAGTGAAAAACGAATTTAGCAATATTTCAATGTCAGGACATATAAAACACATTACTATATGTCCTACCTTAACCATACACTGCTCCCTGCCCTTGGGGCTACCTAGGGCCTACCTTAGGTTGTCTGACATGTAAGAAAAGGGAAGGTTTAGGCCTGGCAAGTTGGTACACTCGCCAAGTCGAATTTACAGTTAAAACTGCACACACAAACACTGAAATGGCAGGTCTGAGACATGATTACAGAGCTACTTATGTGAGTGGCACAACCATTGCTGGAGGCCCACCTGTAACATTTGATTTACAGGCCCTGGCGCCTCTAGTGCACCTTACTAGAGACTTACTAGTAAATCAAATATGCCAATCATGAATAAACCAATCAATATTACAATTTACACAGAGAGCATATGCACTTTAGCACTCGTTAGCATTGGTAAAGTGCTCAGAGTTCAAAAGCCAACAGCAACAGGTCAGACAAAATAGGAGGCAGGAGGCAAAAAGATTGGGGATGACCCTGCATAAGAATAAAAGTCCAACAGCCAGAAATGAAAGAACCATTTTCACTCTGTTGTGGCCCACAAACCTCTAATCTCACAGATGCTTTTAAAACACTACAATTGTTTCTTACGATGTACAAGCCATAAGGCCTGGACAATCCCCTTCATCTTTGCAATACTACAGCCTAAGCTCATTATTTGTGTGGGACATGGCCTGTAACATCCTGGTGTTTGTTCTTCATTGGTGGGGAGGTCAAATGCATTCACAAGTCTATATAACACTGCATCAAGTATGAACAAGCTCAGCATTGGTAACTCTAGAGTGAGAACTTACACATTACTTTTAGCCATTGATCCCACAGGACACACAAGGCATGTTCTTAGCTTACAAGCAGTACTGCTGATCTGTGGGACCCAGTTTATTGTTGGTTTATTTTCCTTATGCCTCCTCCACTTCTTGATCTGAACACATGGACATAATTCTCATATTGGCACTCTCTACTTTGCATCTACCTATTATATTTTATTTTATTTAACCAGCATATCCTTTATTGATGTCATCAAAAATACAGGGGATGTAGAGGATTAAAGGTCCAGTGTATACCCTCCAATGAAAGTTACTAATACTGCAATACACTGTTCCTAGGTCACTAGGGAAGACAGGACGAGTGCTCTGGAGTCCTATTTAATAGGAGCAAGAGTCCTCACACACCCAAATGGGTGTCATGCTTCATCATTGGACAAGCTCCTCGTCAGACCGGCGCTGCAATGTCTGACGGGCACCACCCTTCCGGGGGGCTCTTTGCCGGAGATCTTTTTTTCGTTGATGCCACTCTATCCCACAAATGAGTAGGGAGAAAGGAAAAAATAGGGAGAGTTCAAAGAAAGGGAAATAAAATTGGCTCAGGACCCTTAATGAGTACTTAACTTTATTCTGTCTATATGGGGTGAAGGCCAAGGTTAAAAGAAAGAACAGAAGAGTGACATAGAGATAATGCTCTGTCACTCTTTAACTATATGTCTAATAACGGTGGGTCAGACAATTATGGGACCCACCTCAAAATGGGTCGACATGTTTCGCGTCTTTGTGGTCCATATGGACCCCTCCCACATTGAGTTAGGGCCTCATGGGTTCACGCGGGCCATTGGCCAGGTTCAGACTTTCGGGAGGGCGTCCAGGGGTAGGTGCAGCCGCCCACTGCCAGTCTCTTCACACAGTGTGTTAACTGAACCTGGCCAATGGCCTGCGTGAACCCATGAAGCCCTAACTCAATGTGGGAGGGGTGACGAATAGGAATTATGCTAAGGGTCACAATAGACTTAAGTAAGTGACTGACGATATAAAAAAAAAATTTGTTTGACTGTCAGCTCTGATTTAAGTTAGCTAATTTAGCTTATAGTTGGAGAAGTTTTTATACTAGGTCCTGAAGAAGCGTCATTGGATCCATATGGACCACAAAGACGCGAAACATGTCGACCCATTTTGAGGTGGGTCCCATAATTGTCTGACCCACCGTTATTAGACATATAGTTAAAGAGTGACAGAGCATTATCTCTATCTCACTCTTCTGTTCTTTCTTTTAACCTTGGCCTTCACCCCATATAGACAGAATAAAGTTAAGTATTCATTAAGGGTCCTGAGACAATTTTATTTCCCTTTCTTTGAACTCTCCCTATTTTTTCCTTTCTCCCTACTCATTTGCGGGATAGAGTGGCATCAACGAAAAAAAGATCTCCAGCAAAGAGCCCCCCGGAAGGGTGGTGCCCGTCAGACATTGCAGCGCCGGTCTGACGAGGAGCTTGTCCAATGATGAAGCATGACACACATTTGGGTGTGTGAGGACTCATGCTCCTATTAAATAGGACTCCAGAGCACTCGTCCTGTCTTCCCTAGTGACCTAGGAACAGTGTATTGCAGTATTAGTATCCTTTATTGATGGGCTGAAAAATAATTTCTTGTTGCTTATGGTGATATATAGTATCGTTGATGTATCCACAAAGTGACAGCTCTGGTTAGGCTGGTTAGAGGCAAACAAAAATGCCTCTAACCAGCCAAGCATCATTATCTGATGCAAAACCATCCATACCACTACCCCAATGGCCAGCAGAAGGGACAAGGGTCCCCTGGGCATGGCAATTCACCCAGTGCCATGTAGGGGGGCCATTTTAGGGCCCCCAATGGCACTTTAAAAAAAATGTAATTCTTACCTATACTTACTTACCCTACTTACCTGGGATGGGGTCCCCCCATCCTGTGGTGTCCCTCTGGTGTGGGTGGGGGTGTTCCTTGGGGTTGGGGCGGGCACCTGTGGGCTCTTTCCATGGTGTTTGACCATGGAAATGAGTCCACAGGTCCCCTAATGCCTACCCTGACCCAAGTGTTAAATAACGGCACTAAGCAGGCTTAACGCCATTATTTAGGCCCACCTCCCTCTCGTGCACCATTTTTGCTAGGGAGGATAAATAAGGTGCTAGGGCTTTAGAGTCATTTTTTGGATGGGAACGCCCACCTTGCATCTCTTTGATGCAAGGTGGTTTCACACATCCTAAAAATGACTTTAACTCCAATATTTTGGCACTAGACGGGTCTAGCGTCAAAATATTGGCTGAATTAATGGTAAAAATGATGACGCTATCTCAGCACAAACTGAGTATAAATATGGGCCTTGGTGTTCAAGCCACATGCACAGCGATGATAGAGAATCCGCCTGTGCAAACCAAACTCGTATGACTTTGACACATGGGTGCTGCATGGCCTTCCATTTTACTCTTGGGGAGCACACTGTGTCTTGTGCTGCTCCTGAGTAACAAAATCACCTCAGGGCCGGATTCACAAAGGTAAACTTGCACTTTTGTGTAAGTTTATGATTAGTTGCGATTCACAAAGGGTTATATGTGTAGTATCTTTCTGAGTGTGGAGTCTCAACACATAAAAAGATAGGCCGAATCAGGCCCTTAATGTTGATCTCAAAATGTTTTAGTTTTGAACATGTTCATAAAAATGTGTCTAGATTGTCACTCTGATTTAATAAGTCTAATGGTGAGGAGTAATGAAAGATGCAAACCAAAACTATATCCATCAATTGCAGATGAAAACACACACGCGCGCTCGCTTTTATAAACAGAACCAGTAATTGTTAAAACATTAACTATTTAGCCTGAAATCGAATACAGTCCTTTGAGGAGCACTAAAAGCTAGCAACATGCTGGAATGGCAGCTTCTTGTTAGATATTTCTATACAGACCGTGGAGGGCTGTACCGGAGTCCACCCATGGGAAGACAGGCACGTGCTTGCTGGATTCCAGTGTTTATAGGCCTCTCTTCACCGTTAATCTGCAATAAGGCGATCATATCTGAACAAACGTGACTTTATTACATTTTTTTATGACACCCTTTTTTCAAGCATGACTGGTTTTTAAAACATAAATTCTTCACGTTTACCGTAATATTGGCCCCTGAGACTGGAATATAAATGATAGCTCATATCTGTCATTTTTAACATGTTAGCTCCAATTTGACTTTTCTGTCTCCTGAAAAGTAAGGGCAAAATCTACAAAGCATTTTTTGTGGTCGCTATCGGCCTCCTGGTATTACAAATATGCATTTTCTTATGTACAAACACCAAATTGTTATCCAATTCCAATTCGGTGTTTGGAAGGGGCGTGCTTAGGGCGACCCTTGTAGATAACAAATAAAAAATCTAATTTTTAATGTTTTGCGGCTAGAATCAGGTCACAAAACATTAATACTTTACCATCTGCAGAAATCTAGATGTTAATCAACTTGCAAATGGGAAGAGGGTTCCCGAGGAACTCCTTCACCTTCAAAAAAGTTAAATGTTTCATTATTTTAAAAAGTCATCCAATTTTACTTTAACCCCTTATTTGTTGGACTCCCCCCCTCCCCTGTGCTGAGCCCTTTTTTGGATATTTGGGATAGTTTGCACTTAGGCCCCCATACCTTTTTTCCACAAAAGCTATCCAAGCCAAATTTGCATCCCTTTTTTCAACATTTTGGGCATTCTAAAGGTATCCACAATTTGTACTTTTCCCTGGAGGAGACTGAGAAAAAAGCCAAAATACAACTACAATTTGTGGGTTTGTTTTGGGAAAATGGTAAAAAAGTGCTGCAGAAGAAAGCATCTGTTTTTTCCCTGCAACTGGGATCAACAAAGGATTTGTGGTGTTACAATCACCATCTTTCCAGCTTTCAATAAAAGGAAGACTTGAATCAGGAAACCAAATTGTGAACACAGTTTTGGCATTTTGCCTGGACACACCCCATTTTTACTATTTTATTGCTTTCAGCCTTCTTCCAGTTAGTGACAGAAATGGGTGTGAAACCAATGGTGAATCCTGGACAACTAAAAATTTCTTAAAAGTAGACAAAAGTTTGAATTCAGCAAGGGGCATCTGTTTAGCTCCTTCAAGGTTTTCCTATGAAAAGTAACAGTTGAAATTTAAAAAAATTGAAATTGAGTTAGAAAAAAAAGCTATTTTTGTCTACGTTTTATTCTGCAACATTTTCCAACTATGGCAGATTTTTTTAAGCAATATACTGTTACATCTGATGGACACTTCTGGTTGCAGGTGTAGACCGGGCTTGTAGGTTCATCAGGTACCCAGAGCCAATAAATGAGCTGCACCTTGTAATGGGTTTTCATTGTTTACTGGGTATACAGCAATCCATTTGGTCAAATATAAAGAGTGAAAAATAGGTATCAAGGAAACCTATGTATTTCCAAAATGGGAACTAGATGACAAGTTTGGAAGCAGTGGATATTTGCACATCTCTGAATTCGAGGGTCGCCATACAAGGATGTGAATTACAGGGTATTTCTCAAAATGAATTCTTTCTTACACACCATCTTACATTCGGAAGGCAAAAATACAATTGGCATTAAGACTTGTTCTTCTATTCTTTGTTCCCCAAAATCTCTGGATAAAAATAGTGACTTGTGGGGCTCTCACTGGGTTCTGTCACCAAGAATCCTCTGTAAACCTAAACATTTGACTAAAAACACTTTTCCTCACATTTCAGTGCTGCTAAGTTCTGGAATCTGAGGGGAGCCACAAACTACCTACCAACCAGCATTCCCCCAAGTCTTCTGATAAAAATAGTACCTCAGTTATGTGGGTAGGCCTAGTGCTTGCTACAGGAAACGCCCCAAAACACTATGTGGACACATCACATTTTTCCAATGAAAACAGACTTGTTTTTTGCAAAGTGCCTAGCTGTGGATTTTGGCCTCTGGCTCAGCCAGCACATAAGGAAACCTAGCAAACCTGCATTTTTCTAAAAACTAGACACCTAGGGAAATCCAAAATGGGGTGACTTGTGAGGCTCTCAGGTTCTGTCACCCAAAATCCTTTGCAAACCTCAAAATTTGGCTAAAAAAACACTTTTTCTGCACATTTCGGTGATGGAAAGTTCTGGAATCAGAGAGAAGTCACAAACTTCCTTCCACCCTGCATTCCCCTAGGTCCCCTGATAAAAATGTTATCTCACTTGTGCGGGTAGGCCCAAAATATATTGTGGCAATAATGATAACTAAGGTGAGTGTACTAATTAGTCCTGGGATCGGGAACCATTTAGGGAAATCCATCAAGCCCAGACATTCCTGAAAATTATACATCAAGATGGGTCCAGGGAGGTATTGTTTGTGAGGATTCCCCAAAGGTTTTTCCCCAGAATGCCCTGTAAAGGTAAATCGTTGAATAAAAGCACTATTTTGCCTTGTATTTCTGTGACGTAAACTACAGGAATATGCATAGATCCACAAACTACTTACCACCCAGCGTTCCTCATTTTATCCTGATAAAAAAGCTACCCCACTGGTGTGCCTGTGCTTAGTGCCCGTGAAAGGAATGGATCACACAACAGTCAATGGTAGTCCTTACATGGTCATTCCTAAAATGGTAGACCTTACATGGTCGTTCGTACAAGGGCCGACCCCCCCAGATGACATCCCTGGTGTCTAGTAGGGTTTCCTTGGCATAGATTACAGCACGGTCGCAATCCATGCTCAGGAAACTTGTTCAGGAGGGCCTTGTTTGAAAGGGGAGAATCTTCCCGTTCAAACGAGGCCTTCCTGAAAGATGGGGAGCCCCTCGCTGGTCTGTTTTTCTCACCGGAGCAGAAAGGGGCCTTAGCTCTGTTTCCTGCTCTGGTGGGGAAAACAAACTGTGACATCAGTGACATCACAAATGTGTGGGTGATGGGGCGGGAGGCAACATGGAAGCCCTTCCATGTCTCATAAGGTTTTTTTTAAACCCCTCCCTGGAGTCGGCCAGTGGTCATGGCCCACACCAGAGAGGTTGCTTGTGTGTCAGTCATTGGCCAACACATGCACTGATAGGGTTAAGGAAAACGTGTTGTGCTTTAAAAAATTGTTTTATTTAAAAGCAGTCACAGACACTGTGGTCTGCTGACCCAGGCAGACCATCATTGTGATGGTTTCCTAGTAGGTCGCAATTTGTGCCCTACCTCATTAATATTCATGAGGAAGGTCAATTTGCCACCTACTAGGAATGGATAATTTGAGTACTAACCTATTAGTGCATAGGCGAGTTCACAAAATAGCACCCTGGTCGCATAAATACTGGTTGCAAATTGCAAACAATGTTTTGCATTTGGAGGTTAGTTCATCTGGAGCTAAAAGCCAGCTCTTTCTTCCTCAAGCCCTAGTGGTCTCTGACTAGACAAGTACAGTTATGCCACATTTTATATCATACAGTATGGCAAATATGTGCTTTGACACTATTCCCCACTCCAAACTAGACATACCAATATGATTTTAGTTTACGTTTGTTGAATGTGGTTTAGTTTTTGTCTGTTTGGGAGGAAGTTTGATCATTTTGCCGACGATGACATTGCATGTGAAATTTGAGGGTTAAATTACGACTAATGTTTGTGAAATAAATAGACGTTGAGTGACTGTGGTGAAATTTCCAGGAATGGCTCCAGTATTTGGAGAGGCTTGCTGACATGCTCCTAAGGAACCTTGGAGGTGCAGGGTTTTGATGTATTTCTCAAGGGATGGTATTGATGCGATTTACAAGGGCCAACCTCTTTGAAAGAAACTATAATGGTTCGCTTGCTGATCTCACAACGAGCGCCCTTTTCGATCAACACAGCCGTTGAAAACGGACCATAGTTAACTCTGTAGGACTTCAAAGCACCAAGTGGGCAAGACAGGCTCTGCCACTAAACGAAAATCTTATGAAGGTCATATTTTTGCTTGTCAGTCCTGTCTCTTTTTCTCATTAAGAAACTGCCATCACCCTAAACTGAATTAAAGCTCCTCAGAAAGGAATAAATCAAATTACTTTGGAGTTCTGCTTCTGGCAAGCTCGTGTTTTTCTTTTTTTCCTCCTAAAAACAACTTTCATTGTAAGCTCCGTGAACCACGGGGCAGTCACGCTTGCAATGGAAAAAGACGCAGACCAGCTGGCCCACACAGTTGCATGACAAGGCCGTCTACTGATCTTTAAGAATACATTTTATACGTTTTGTATGCGGTTATTGCTTAATTTGGACACGTTAGGTAAATGGTGTTGTTTGCATATATTGTCAAAGTATTGCTTCGTTATTTCTAAAATATCACTGAAGTATCTATGTACATAGCTGTTGTTTGCATGCAATTTGTCACGAGAAATAAACGGGAGCCCTACAGAAGCTTTGCACTGAGCCAAGCAAAAGTTTTGCAAAGACGCTCAGACAAAAGGGGGTGGAATAGAAAACATTTTTAATTTGCGCTAATGAATATCATTTTTGGTCAGAAAGGCAGTGATGCTTGATGAAATCGCCTTTTATCACCATATTATGAAAGCTAACTTGTGGAGATGTTTATGCGGTTCCAGAATATACATGCTTATATTATGTGTTGCATTTTGTAGTGGAGGTGGTGTTCTTTTTGTGCTCTTGTGTTTGGTGTTGCATCATTTTATTATGTTATGCTTTGTTGTACTGTGATAGTTGCCTTGCTTTCTAATTTCACTGTTTAGTTGTGTGCGCTCTGTTAGGTTTTTTTCTGTCATTTTGCTTTGTGTTATGTTGTGTTCTGTTGTTCTCGGTAATTCATTTCGAAATAAAAACAAATGGTGCTACACTTTTAGCCAAAATCAGCACATTCCTTTAAAGTTTTGTTGGAGTGTGTCCTTTAAAAGCAATATTAATACGAAAACATGCAATATATTTTGTGATGAAGCTGCATAGAAAATGTGTTAACATAGAAAATAATGCACACGTTTGAAATGTGCCCACGGGTAGTGGTTACCAATGTATACGAAGACTAATGAAAAGGCTTGTTAATTCTGAATTATTATGCAATAATGTTTGAATTTGTATTAGTATATCATAATTAGGGTTATGTGTTAAGAATTTGCTTCATTAAACAAAAGGGCTTTAACTTAGCAAGGGCTTGGGCCTAGCTGCCTGGCCTCATATTGAATTGCATTTTCTAATGTGTAGTGGGCTGTTTTTTCCTGAAGGACATGAAGTTGTACTTTCCCAGGAGCTATATGTGTGTAGCTGTAGTAAATTCTTTCTCACGAGAACGGCTTGCTCAAGGCGATGTTCTTGCTAGATGTAACAGTATAATTTGTAACAGGTGCAAGCTTAACTCTCATAGGAGAAGAAAATGAAGACACTGACTGGAGCACAAAGTGTAACATTTTCTACCTGACATTCTGACCGTTGACTATCCAATCCGTGATATGGGAACTGTGGAAAATTCTAGCAAGGTGCTTACCAAATTATTGGACAGAGATAATGATGCACCAAACTTTATCCAATGAGGAATTAGGGAATAGTTAGACAGTTTTGACTTAACCGCATGACCCAGGAAGAAACCACTTCCATTCTGCCATTTCCCTGTTCCACTCGAGCCACTTTTCCGGACACGTTTATCCACTCTCCTGAGTTTATTCTGAGTACTTTAAAACCATCCTCTACCCCATTCTTGCCTGATGCTAACTTCTCCTCTACCCGAGGAAAGTGATAATTCCCTAGCTATGCTATCTTATGCATCTTGAAAGATACTTTGCTTTGCCTTAATGCTAAAGACTTTGCCCCATCCTCTCTACACTGATGGTGAATCGACTGATGACCTGAGGACAGAGACTGACGTTGCTTGCTGATCGGTTGGATTGGTAACTATCCGATGCAAATTGTGATAGTCTGTTTGCCTTTTCTTTCTAGGTACCAACTGCTATTTTGATGAGGCCTTAGTTTAGATGTTTTCTAAATTCGTGTTCACTAAATGTTTTGCATGAAGCCCAACATGCAAATGCTGATTTGAGGTTAGTTAAGGTGTTCACTAATACCTTGTGCAAATAGACAAATGATTGAGATCTTGCTTTGTTGATTCATGTACTAATGAGACGCTGCTAAGTTGATTCAGATTAATGATGTGCCTAAATATTGAATGAATATAGTCTATGGATTGATTAAGTTGTGTTCTGATTGCTAATCATTAGCGTTTTCTGGTGAGTTTATTGCTATTGAGATTAATGGACATGATATCAGATTGTAATTAATAGGGAAATAAATATCCTAACACTCAATTAAACTGGTGTGGTCATTCATGACTGAAAGGTCATGGTGTGTTAAATTTTCGATTTTTATTGATTGTTCATTGATTAGTAATTGTCATTATTGATTATTTATTGATATTGTTTGGTTGATGACATAAGAAAATATTTCGTACTGGGAAGTCTCCAAACACGGTCCAAAGGTTTGTCAACCTAGATGCGTCTCCTTGTAAGTTTACTTATTGAGATTCTGACGCGCGAGTTTCAGTGTAAACCACCATTCACCACTGTCTATGGTGATAAAATACTGTCTATAGCTCTTCAGCTATTGAAAACGCCAGCCACCCAAAGCTCTGGCAGAGACAGCTCTCAAATTAGCACTTTCAGAGCTCACTTTATGTACTATGGGCCACAGATTTTTAGAGGGTTAAGTGCCCAGATAGTCCAAAAGTGAAAAGTGTCAAAGATGAAGATGACATTTTATCAAAGCAACAAGTGTCAAATTTAAGAGAATTTTAGCGCACCAAACAAGCACCTGGTACTACAAGCCCGTTGCAGTGTCACAATCACACACGGACAAAGGCTTTCTAAAAAATGCTTTGGTTTTAAAGAAGTAGACTGATTACGATGTCAGAGCAAACACTGGAGCAAATGTTGTACTCACTAATTAATGTTTGCGCAGGAAGTGGTAACTAGTGATTGCAAAATTTACACCCATTTCTCAGTTGCAGACCTTGGGATGAGAGATGATGTGCAAATTATTCACGCTTTCCCTCCTTCAAAGGTGCGAAATCCGATTTGCAACAGGTTTTGCACAATTTGTACCTGCATTGCAGACCCTGTTTTAATCAGAGCCTTAGTAGTGATAATTTATGTTTAGACTGGAAAGGTATTTAAACAATTCATTTCTGTCAAACAGACATCTTTAATGAATGCATGAATATATACACAGGCTCGAGGACAGCATACCTCATTACAGGAGTTTTTCAGGGTCATTCATAAACTTTGAAGACCCTTCCTGAATAGTGACCACATCTGATCACATCTGTCATTGCTCATTTGTCATTGAGCACGCACTCAACTATCGAGACGAGGCTGGCACATATGCTTTAGGCTTAGATTAGATACTGTAGAGGCCTATGGGAATGTATAGAATAATATGGAACAAGTGGAAGCTGCAGCATACATGAACAAAGCCATGCCATACAAGCACTTAAGAATTTAACCAAGACTGAGCCAGTGAGTTAATACTTCTTTAAAGTGACTGTACACACCAAATTTACTTTGTGCTTTGGTCCTCAATGTTGTGCCCTAGTGTACATTCACTGGTGTAGCTATGTTTCCATGGGCCCTAGTGCAAGCAAAGTAACTGGACCCCCTCACTAGGGTGACATTTCAATCTGTTAGCTGCCCCCAACGTTCCTTAACATCCTTCAACATATTCTGCATCTGCCTAATCAAAATTATCTACTATTCTCATACACACTGTAGTATTTCCACTCCCGCATTCGGATGGATAATAATAATCACTGTAGTATAAACATGTTAAAAATATTAGTTAAATATGCATGGAAAGATCAAGTAAGATTAAATGGTGAAATTGAAGCAATTACTAAAGATTTGAAAGAACTTTGTACTGCTGAAACTTTTCAAAGTGAAATGGAGAGATGTAACGAAAAGTTACAAAATGCTGAAGAGGTGTTGAAAACAAAGAAGCAACAAAAGTCCTAAACAGACTTAAAAGATTAAGAGAGGGGACAGATTCTCACGTTTGGAAGGAAATATGAAGCGATTAGGAACAGGACAAAGGAAGGATTTTTGACTGTTAAATTTTCAAGTGACATGAATTTGAAATCAAGAGAAGAAGCACAAGAGACACGAACAGAAGGGACAAAAGAAGTGCGAGACAGCGAAGAGAGTGAAAGTGATGTTTCCTCTCAGTCATACAGTGGAGGAGTAAAAGACAATGTTTTAAAGGAATTCAACTTGATAGCCCAAGGGAGATCAATGGGCCAAGCAGGAAGAGGAAGAGAATCTCAACAAGGACGAGGAAGAGGAGGAAAACCAAAAGGAGGATTCAGGGAGTCAAAAGAAAGTTCACTGGGAGTACAAACAAGGGGTCAGTCATTGATGAAGTAATGCAAGAAACGACAGTAGTAAATCTTTCCAATAGAAATATTTCTGACACAGCGTGAAGTATTATCATTGGGACTATCTTTTTGCCCAGTCACACAATTTAATTACACTCAAAGTCGTATTGATTTTTTTTAATTTCATGAGAAAATTAAAGTTAAAAAAATGGTTTAAAACAAGAACAAAGAATCAAGATAAAAACATTAGTAATAGACCTTCAAATTTAGAAATTAAACACATTGAAGTGTTACATACTTTGTGTGAATTAGATGAAGATGTAGTAGCTGAACAAGACCCGATTTTGAATTTAACCCAACTGGGAATTGAAATTGATGAAAGATGTCTGAGTAACTTTAAACCGAAATCAACCTTCTCACCACCAGTTAATTGTGATGCAATTAATTTCTTTGAGAAGGGTGTAATTGGAATATTGAAATCCTTGAGATATATTAGAAGGTCGAAGCATGATGATTTACAATTGAAACACAGAAAAGCGATAGAGTCTTTACGGAATGGCAAAATTATAATAATCAAAAAGTCTGATAAAGGAGGAAATGTGGTAATTTTATCAAGAGAGAATTATAAAAAGGGAGGGTTGAGACAACTGCAAGATAGAGAAAGGTATTTAGTAGTAGAGAGATGAAATGTTAATAGCAAAAGAGAAAGTGTTGGATAAATTGGATGAATGGAAAGAATTAGGACTAATCAAATGGGAAGAATATCAGTTTTTAAAGGTAGAATTTCCCAAAACAGCTGCAGTTAATTTTCTACCCAAGATACATAAGAATGCCAGGGATCCACCCGGGAGACCTATTGTGTCTTCCATAGGGAGTTTGTTGGAAAATGTTTCTAAGTATGTGGACTATTTTATGTGTCCTTTTGTAGAAGCTTTACCCTCATATATTAAGGATACCAGGGATTTTTTGCGATTGATTAATGGAATAGGATGGGAAGAGGATTATCTTCTACTAAGTTTGGACGTCAATAGTCTCTATACATATATACCACATGAAAATGGCATTAAGGCAGTGAGAAATGTTTTGAGGGCGAGGTGTTTGTCATACCTTTTGCACACCAAAATGTTGTTAGATATGGTGCATATGTGTTTGACTTATAATTTGTTTATTTTCAATAATACATTATACCGTAAACGTCAGGGGACTGCTATGGGCACTTGCTTTGCTCCCAGCTATGCAGGTTTATACCTGGGTTGGTGGGAGGAACAGGTAGTCTGGAACATCTCTGGTTTTGAAGATCAAGCAGTCCTGTGGGTGAGGTATATTGATGACATTTTCTTTATCTCGAAAGGAAATAGGGAATCAGCAATGAATTTTGTAGACAAATTTAATGACAATCTTCTGAATTTGAAATTTAGCTGTGTGATGCATTCATCTGAGCTGGAATTTTTGGATGTAAAAATCAAAGTGGTCAATAAGAGACTGGAATGTGAATTAAACAGGAAAGATATGGCGGGTAATAGTTTACTTCACGCCACGAGCAGTCATCCAAGAAATCTAATCCACAGTATCCCCTATGGAGAGCTATTACGGGCCAGAAGAAACTGTAGTTAAAGTTATGATCAAAAGATTTAGTGAAAGGGGTTACTCTCATGATGTGATTGAAAAAGTCTTGAGGAGGGTCAGACAAATTAAAAGAGATGACCTTCTGGTGGATAATACAGATGAGAACAAGAATAAAAGCACAGAAATAAGATTTATCACTTCATATCATGATCAAATAGGGGAAATCAAGAAAGTTTTCTTAAAATGTTGGCCAGGTCTTAAAACTGATGAAAATATAGCAAAATTAATTAATGATTACTCCTCTTTCACTTTTAGGAGGAGTCAATCCCTGAAAGACATGCTTAGTCATAGTTTAATATTGAGTACTGAAAAGGTAAAACCGATTCAAAGTTTCTTCATTTGTGGTAAATGTAAAGCTTGTAGACACAGTACAACCTGCAAAGAGATACATTTTCCAGGGGTAAAAAAAACCTTTGTAATAAAGAAACATGTATCTTGCTCATCGGATTATTGTGTCTATGCTTTAAAATGCCCTTGTAATAGATTCTACATTGGTAGTACAATACACATGGCGAAAAAGAGAATTTTGGAACATATGAGAGCATTTAAGAATTAAGACAAATCATACCCAGAGGCAAGACACTTTAAGGAGCATCATGACAAAAATGTGAACAAATTACAATTTAGGGTCACATTGAGTTTGAGAGGAGGTAATAGGACGTTAGATTTAAGAAAACTTGAATCACGATTAATTATAATGTGCAACACAATGGAGCCGGAGGGAAGGAATAAGGATGAAGAACTATCGGTTCATTTGTATTAATCAATAATATATTTTGTTCATCACCTTCTGTTATTGTTCCATCAGATTACCACTAGTCCAAGAACTAGTGCAGTGAAACATCTACCTGAAATTTATTTCATGTAATTTACTTAGTTTTTTTTAATGCTCTTTCTTTAATTTCCAGTGTTGATAGAGGCATCAATTGTTAAGGAAAAATAAGAAGCAAAGGAGCTATTATATCTATAAGGAATTCAGGACTATGCAAAGGTTGAAATATAAGAAGGATGGCCCCATGCATAGTGAGTGAGTACATGTATATGGAATATATAAATATAAAAATAAATGGTAATAGGTTTATATCATTTGATTGACGGGGTAAAACCAATGTATAAAAATCATCTGATAATAATAAGTAATGAATTTGCAAACTAATTTGGTAATAAACATTTTGTTCCATATATATTATAGTATTCACAGGTGGAGTAACATATTTAAAGATGGCCGCCATTATTTTGAAATGATTGTAGTCCGTTTTCATGTTTATGTTTATGTTAAGCTGAAAAGAGATAAGGGATGGCTATCATCCCAAGGATTCTGGAAGTGTAACAACTGTAAAGCATGTTCAATCACAGTCAATAAACAAGAAATCATCATGGCCAATAATCAAAAACAGACCATATGTAAAAGCAAACATGTTATATATGTGATTGAATGCCCTTGTGACTTAAAATATATTTGTAGCACAATTTGTGAGTTTAAAAAGTGGATCTTAGCACACATAAGAGCCACTAATCGGAGTGGCTAATCAGAGCCATTAATAACAAGGGCAGAAATATTGCAGTGGTAAAACACATGGAGAGCTACCACAACAGTAATTGGAAGCAATTGAAAGTGTATGCCATTGAGTATGTAGAAAGATCAGAATGAATATGACTATTAGACAAAGGGAGTCAAGATACATTATGTTAATGAGAACATGAAGCCCCTATGGATTAAATTAAGATGAGGGGTTATATGTCCATCTGTAAAGGAAGGAACTTAGATGAAGCAGTTCTGTAATACCTACACACCTAAGGAATGAAAGGAACAAGGGAAAAACTTGATAAATCGACCCAATGAGATAATAAAGCACAACCCACTGGAGGGTGGTAAACATGGGTATTAACCTTTAGAAAATGAGAGAAAGAGCCCAGTGAACACTGCAGCAGGAACTAAAATACAATTGTGGTTCAATTTATTAATGATGATGTGGTTTGAAATGTTAATTGTAATGTAGGTGATGTGGGGTAAAAATTGGAATGAACAGCTTTAATAAGTGGCTTAATCTGAACACTTTTGCTTATTTTGAAACCAATAATGATGCTTGGATTTTAAATTACTTTCTGGTATGGGGAAATGCTTTGTCAGTGAAATAACAGAATGCAGATTAATGGGAACCGTATAAGTGGGAAGGGTCACAACTACATTTACCAGAATCAGTTAACAGGACAAGTTGAATGAGGGGTTTTAAAAAATGGTGGAGAGATCAGTCAAACAATTCTCGGAACAAGGTCCATGTGGACTGAAACTTGTTGATTTTGAGTTTTTACGATGCACTGAAATAATAAAGGGCACATTACAAATCCATGGGCTGGAGCACGAGTGCGGTCCATTTTGTGGTTTCACCACAATGTGCTTGGAGATATATGTGTGTGTATATATATATATATATATATATATATATATATATATATATATATATATATATATATATATATGCATACATATATAAAACTAGTACCAGTCTCCACTAGTAGTTATAGTTAGGACCATGTTTGCATAGAAAAAACATTTTTTGACTTGCCTATATCTTTGGCACCATTCGACGAATCTTCACAAAATTTTCCCAAAAAAGTGTCACAGTGATTCTTGTTCGGCATGGAAAGCTTCGGGGTGATCCATCAAGCGGAAGCCGAGAAAAAAGGGGCTAAATTTTTTTTGCATTTCCCATGTTAATTCCCAGAGGATTCTTTAAATATGACTACAGGCCGAACCACTGGACGGAATTACACCAACTTTAACAGAAAGCTAGATATCGGTGGACAGATAGTCTTTTCGCTTATTTGGTGTGAATCTGTTAAGTAGTTTTTGAGATATTGAAGAGAAAATAATTTTGTATGTCTCTGGCCATGAATAATTTGTGAAATTTGTGAATTTTTCATGAATATGCATGCAAAAAGAAGCTTTGCAATTGACTGACCCCATCCTGGCTACAAAGTTGCAGCTGCCATTTATTTCATGGAACGCGGTCCCCAGGGGGGAAAATCCAAATTGAAAGTGGCATAAGGGCTCAGTGGGAAGTTACCCTGACTCCAGGGGTGTGCTATAGGTGTGTTTTAGGTGCAAATTATGGGTTTGAAATAATTTGGTATCACCATTCGTTACATTCATGTAAATTCACAAATTCTTGCCATTTATTCCAGAATATGGGAGAATTTGAACCAAAGACTCATTCATACACTAATTATTCTCTCATAAATGCACTCAGAGACTAATGCATCCACTCATACACTCACTCAGACACTCATGCACCCCCGTACACCCACTCAGACTCACACACTCACTTTCAGACCCACTCAAACACTCATGCACCCACTCACACAGACTGGCCCTGTGGCTAACCTCTGCTGCCCACATCCACAGGACATGCATGGCATGGGTTTGGGTGGTTATGAGGCCTTTGCTGTAAGGCCTGGCTGCAGGTCAGGTGTTGTGACCAACCACTGCGGAGCACGGCCAAAGGTTGTGCATGGCAGTGGTTGGAATAATGTATGGTAATTCAAATTGATTTACGTAAAAAAAACATAGAAATTCACTGAAAAAAACAAAGGTTACAGGGACGTTATTGTTAGGTTCTGAATTTACTCGTACAGAACCATAGGAATTTAACAGTTATAGTTCTTTTAAGTAGCTATAACTTGCACCCTAAGGTAACTATAACTCGCTCCTTCGCCATACACAGCTAATTACTCCACATATTACATCATTTATGAGATTTTGTATGGCATTTTTGATATTATCACTGCAATATTTGCAATAAAATTATTGATGAGAAAACTGGGCATGGCAAGGGTGCAAGTTATAGTTAACTTAGGGAGTGAGTTATAGTTTCTTAGTGAATTTAGTTACCTTTCAGTCTGTAACTTAAATATTTATAGATGAAAAAGAAACCAAAGCAGGGAATGACCTTAGACTCACCTAGACTAGAATCGTTCACCTTTAGTGTGCATGTCTGAGACCTTGAACACTAGGCCAGAGGTGACTCCGTACTGTGTATTCTCCAGACTTAGCTATGACATTCAACCCACAGACTTTGAGGGGCAAAGACTTCAATATTCAAATAAACAAACACACTGCTAAGCGATACTAGGATTTGAACCTTCAGCCTACTGAGTGACAGCACAAGACATTGACAGTATGACAATGACAACACCCCCCTCTCTCTCTTCCATCCCACTATGGGATGGAAGAGAGAGAGAGAGAGTGGCAAGATCGCGGGGTGCCTCAAGGTCCCTGTGGTCGTAGCCAGCTCCCCATGACCAGCGGGAGCCAGCATTTTTCCCACAAGCAGGGAGCTGCTTTAAATAGGAGCTTCCTGCTTGCTGGAGCAATGTTTTCATCAATTTCCCTGCATTCATATTTCTGTGCAGGGAAACAGATAAAAACTTCACTTTCTTCAAGTGAGAGTGGTTTGACAGCTCTCACTTGCAGAAAGAGAAGTCTTTGCTCTTACTTGGCAGGAGTTGTCAAAGCTACCGCTAAGTCAGAGCAAACAGCTACGTCCAGGGTGTGGGCACCTGGGGACCCTAGGGCTATCTATGGCTCCTCAAGGGGCGCCTTATACCACCCTCCAATCTAAAAAAGCCCCGGGAGGTGGTCCCCAGGGCTGGGGGTCCACAACGGACCTCCTTCATTCTTTTAGTTCAGCCCTGAGGAGGTGGTGCTCCCTAGAGGTGCAGGGGGGGCTGCATGCCCCGCATTACATTTTATTGGAGCCCTGGGAGGTGGTGGTCGCTTGGGCTGTAGGAGGGGTGCAACAGGAGGCCCCCCACTCTCTATCTGATTAAAGCCCTGGGGAGGAGGAGGTCCAGGGTCTTCAGGGGGACATGCACCCGCATTACATTTTAGAGACACCCTGACCCCTTAGCTCTGGTGCTGGGGTTCCAGAGGCACCCCACCAGGGCAAAAAAATATATACTTTTTAATGTTTTTACTGCGAATCTGCAAAATTCACAAATTTGCAGCACATATATTTTAAAAACAAATATGAGCTCCTGCGTTTGCTCTTTTTAAAGCCCCTGGGTAGGCCAGGTCCCAGGGGGCAAAGTAAAAAATAAGTAGGGGGCACACGGGCCCACCTCGTGGGCTTTTCAGTGCCCCGGTCACCATCACCTCCCCGGGGTATATTTTCTTTTAATGCTGGGTGGGCCGCGCTCCCCCCTTTCAGCCCCAGGGACTGCCACCTACATGGGCCCTCCTTCTATTTCAAACCAGGGAGTCTGCATGGCCTCCCCGCAGCCCCAGGGACCACCACCTCCCTGGGACAAACATGAAAAAAAAAAGGGGGTCCGTTTCACATCCCGCAGACCCGGGGGCTGCCACCTCCGTGATGCTATATGCTGAGTTGGAGGGGGCTGCACAGCCTCCTACGAGGAGCCCTGCAGACCACCACCCACCAAGACCTGCTCCAGCTATTCCCTGGGGTGCCCACCCGCAGGACATAGTTGTTTGCTTTTGCTTGGTCAACGCTGAAAGCTCCGACCGAACAAAGGCAAACAAAGTCTGCTATTTACAGGTGAAAGCTGTCAAAGAGCTCTCACTTGCATAAAGTCGAGCTTTCATCTGTCATGCCTGCACGCATATGTGCGTGCAGGGAAACAGATGAAAACATTCCTCCCACAAGCAAGGAGCTTCTATTTAAAGCAACTCTCTGCTTGTGGAAGCAATGCTGGCTCCTGCAGGACATGGGGAGCCAGCTAGAATGGCGGGGGCCTTCAGGTTCCCCCGGCGTTCCTATCACTCTCTCTCTCTTCCATCCCATAGTGGGATGGAAGAGAGTGAGAGCGATTGTCATTACAATGGTGTCTCCATGCAATGACTTTACAGCACACTGGAGAGTCACCTGTGGCATAATTGTTAAGGTCACAGATCCTCATGTTGAAAGTTGAGTGTTCTAGTGTGTGCGTGTCTGTGGTCATTTACCTACTGTAATATGTTTTCAACTAAAAAAGTTTAAGGTTCATAATGAAAGGTGATCACACTCTTTTTAATTCATAAATAAACATTTTTCTTTCCAATTCGTCCTGAAATATCTCTTTCTTAGTACATCATTCACCAAAGCCTAAAAAAACTCTCTATTTCTCTCCCTCTCATTTTCTCTGTCTCCCAATTTCTCTATTTTAATCTTTTTCTCCCACTCACACAACCACTGAAACCTTTGTGCACCTACTCACAGGCCCACTCAGACCCTTGCACAGCCACTCACAGGCCCACTTAAACACTGACGCTACCCCTCGCTGACCCACTCAGACTCTGACGAACCCACTCACAGACCCACTCAGACAGTGACGCAGACACTCACAGACCCATTCAGACCATAACACATCTACTCACAGACCCACTCAGACCCTCATGCACTCACTCAGAGACATAATCAGACACTCACGCAGCCACTCGCAGACCCACTCAGACACTCATGCACCCACTCACCCACTCAGACCCTCACATTTCCACCTACAGACCCACTCATATACTCATACACCCACTCACAGACCCACTCAGACCCTCACCCACCCAGTCATAGACCCACTCAGACACTGGCACACCCCATCACAGACCCACTCAGACACTGGCACTCCCACTTACAGAGCCATTCAGACCATCACTCATCCACTCACAGACCCACTCAAACCTTCATGCACCCACACAGAGACCCACTCAGACACTCATGCAGCCACTCACAGACCCACTCAGACCCTCCCGCACCCAGTCACAGACCCACTCAGACACTGATGCACCCACTCACAGACCCACTCTGTAAGTCATGAACCCAATCACTGACTCAGTTAGACCCTCATGCACCCACTCTCACATCCAGGCAGACAATCTCACACCCAGAGACACACTCTCACAACTATTCTCACACCCAGAAATACAGACCCTTCGGCTGTGCGCGGTGCAGAGTTGGGTGATTATAGGGGGTTGGCTGCAGGCCTGGCCTGCTGCAAACCCCCACCGTGCATGTCCTTCAGCCATGTATGGCAGTGGTTAGGTTAATGTATAGTAATTAAAATTCCTTTACTTTGGAAAAAAAACACAGGAATTTACTGAAAAAAACAAAGGTTACAGTTACGTTATAGTTAGGAAACAGAATTAAGAAAAACATAGACATTCACTGAAAAAACAAAGGTTACAGGTATTTTATAGAAAGGTTCTGAATTTACTCATACCAAACCATTGGAAGTCACCAGTTATAGTTACAGTTATTTCAAGTAACTATAACTCGCGACCTAGGGTAACTATAACTCGCGCCCTGACCATGCACTGGTAATTACCCAAGATATAACAGCATTCACTAATGACAACTTCTTTAACGTCAATAAAAATATCAATGAAACATTAGCAGTCAAATTATAGAACAAATAATTGTGCATGGCAGGGGTGCTAATTATAGTTACCTTAGGGCGTGAGTTATAGTTACTTGAAATAACTGTAATTATAACTGCAGAATTTGTATACGTTATATATGTTAGACCTGTCTTCTTTCACATGGTTTTCCTTAAACCTTTTGCCTTCTGACTTCCTGTTTGCTAACTTTTTTTTTGCTGGCTTTAGTACCTCGCATTTTACCACTGCTGACCAGTGCTAAAGTTCATGTGCTCTTTCCCTAAAACAAATTACCATTGGCTTATCCACAAATGGCATGTTTCATTTACTTATAAGTCCCTAGTAAAGTGCATTACATGTGCCAAGGGCCTAATAATGAAATGCTACTAGTGGAGCTGCAGCACTGATTGCTTAAGTAGCACTTAAGTAGCCCTTTAAACATGACTCTGGCATGCCATTGCACAGCCTTTGTGTGTAATGTTTAACTGCCATGTCGGCCTGGCAAGTTAACCCTCTTGCCAGGCCCAAACCTTCCTTTTCAATACATGGAAGTTGCCCTTATTGTAGTGTGGTACCGATCCTATTTTGGGATTAGGACTGAGAAGTTTAGGGCAACAGCACCACTGATTGTGGACGACAGAATCAGTCCCACACTGTCTGGAAGCTGTCATACTGACTTCTGGCTACCTCACAATGCCTCACCAAGCCCTTGAAAGTGAAGAAAATTATTGCAACCTAAACAAGACACTCTCAGGGAAGTTGTGGTGAACAAATCATACCCATTTCTCTCAGTTATACAAGTTCTCACAAATGGCAAGGCGAACAAGGACATGTGAAATAAATTTAAATATACTTATTGAAACAATTGCATCCAATTATAAAAAGCATGGGCAGATGAAACATAACATCATGATTATTATTACCATCAGAGCGAAAAGGATAAAAACCCCTACCATTTTGGTATGATCCTAGAGCCTAGACATTCCTACCTACTCCTTAATGTCTGAAACCTAAGATCGTAGAGGTGGTAACCCTTCTGCCTATCCTAGTCTATGGGAAGGACCCCAAACCCATACCTAGAAGGCAGGCAAGGATCTGCCTGTTGGCTTCAGGTAATCCTCCTGGCTGGTGGAAGAGTTGGTGCCAGGATGAGTGAAACTGTCAATGAACTACAGTGTTGTAAGAACAGGCCTGACATGATAATATGTCTAAAACTAAGGGATGGCTCCGTAACTCTTGGAGTGGCAATACTAGCTAGAATAACATGTCACAAACATGACAGCCTTGAGCAGGGCACAGAGTGAAATGCGTGAAAAGGGCTGATAGAATGTGCAGCACATTTAACTATGTCTTCTCAGAAAAGGCAATTGATAACAATAGAAAGTAATGAGCTAAAAACTGGCTGTGCTAAAATATATGAGAAAAAAGTTATTAAGATGTGTATGTGTGTGAAAGGGCACAAATCACGGGCCCAAAGCTAAAATAAGAATGCCCAACATAGATACGAAGGGGAACCCTTAACGCCCTCCCCATTGTCAGTACAAGAGTGAAGGGTGCAAGACTTAAAATAAAATAAAACAAGTCTAACCACCTAAAAGCAGGCTAAAAAATATATTCATAAAAGAGATTAGATGTCTAAGTTGACTAGCAGTCCAGACTATAGCATAAGGCCACATTTAAACAATCCAATTTAAAAGATGCCATTTTAAAAATCATCAGGATCCCACAGGAGGTCACCAAGTACATCAGTGGAGATGGAATTCAAGATCATTCTCACTTCGGCAGATGATAAAACCACCAGCTCGTCAATCAAAAGTTGGAAGGAGGAGGCGTGGCCTAGCAAACCATCACTGTGGATGCATTGGAAGCAGGCTCCCCCCAGTTGTTCCCAAGTCCAACACCATCTTGCCTACACTACTATGGAAAGTATGCCCAGAGATTGCGTCGGTGGCTGGGGACCCAGTAGTGAGCACAGTGTGACACAGTAGCACTTCTTGGAAGCGTTGGAGATTAGTAGAAGTCACCATGTAAAGTGGGCCGTGAATAGGAGGCCACAGTGGTTGGTGAACTGACACAGAGGGGCGTAGAGACACATGGCAGATAAGGGAGGGTCATGGGTCGGGTTGTTGCAGACCCACTGGAGTTGAGGTGGAGATAGAGATTCAGGCCTCGGGAGGTGGCGAAGGCGATCAGTGAGTGCTGACGAGCACCAGAGGTGGGGAGAGGCCTTTGAGACCTGCTGCTGCTGCCCTGACCCTTGCCTGCTGGTCCCTGGGGTTGCAGCAAGCTGCCCTGTGTGACGCAGGTAGGTCCCTAGCACCACCCCCTGATGGCTGGTGATTGGCACCTGGGAGCCAATGGCGGTGACCGAGTGGTCGCGTCCCATTACGTGCACACTGTGAGGCTACACCAGAGATGCCCAGGAGGATGGTTGTGTCAGGCCCCTTGACAACGGGGCTGAAAAAGATGAACCCTGAGCCCTAGCAAGTACACAGAACTTAGGAGGCCGGGTAGTGGGCCACGACCCATGGTTGCATATACTCTCGCTAGACTCATTGTAGAGCAGCTGTGGCTACCCAGAGCTATATAATACCACCACCACAACTAATTTGAAATTGTACAGTGAGGGGGTTTCCTAACCCTGCAGCTACTACAAGACGCGACAGGGGCCTAGACTGATCCTCCATAACCCCATAGTCTGCGCAGACCGGTGACATATAGAAGAAGTTGCAGGAGCCTGAGGTGATATTGCTGACATGCATCATACTGACATTTTTGGCACTGCCTGTCATATCACAACAGTTGAGAGATGCCATTGGTACTACCCAGCACGTGACTCTGTTAGGGAGCTGCGCTGAAGACTGATGCCTCTGTTGCAGAAGTGGTCAGGCTAGGTCCTGGTGCGGCTTGTGGTGGGTTATAGGCACAGTCGGAGGGAAACAAATCCAGTGAGGATCCCTGCTGTGAGCCATCTCCCTCTCTTTTGGTGGTGGTGGTGTACAGAGCCATCCATCGCCGACTGCTTGTGCTGCCCCTTGTGTCCACAGTTTGGGGGCTCTGGTGGGTCATGTACACCTGAGGAACGGACCAACACCCCGATAAGAACTGACAAGCCCCACACTCATCATGACCAGGAATAAATTATCCTCAGTGACAGCCAAACAAAGCACTATAGACAAATACGTTAACATAGGTGGTGCGATGCCAGACAGAAGTGGGCCCAGGGGTGCTAAACCAGAGAACGCAGCTGCTGGAAGCCATAATGCCATCGTTTTGCCAAGATCTCTGGAAGGTGGTTGAGTGAACCACTGAGGCAGGGACCAGGGTATCTGCCATTGAGGATTCAGTCATGGCCCTACAACAGAAGGTCAACACCATGATGGTCGAAACAAAGGAGATGGCAACATGTGTTGAAGATGCTGAGGCCCATGCCCATCATAATTATTTGTGTTTCTCTGACTTTCCTGAGGGATGCAAGGGCCCATCCTTGGACAAGTTCTAGATGACGTAGCTCTGATAGTTTTGTCCCTACAGACTCTCTTTTAACATGCTTTATGGTGGACAGAGCCTCAGGACACTGGTAAGGAAACCCCTCCTGGGGAGAGACCAGGTCCAGTGATCGCAGAAATACTCAACTGCATGGGCAGGCATGTGATCCTTAAATTTTCCCGGAGCCAAAACAAGATTTCCTGTGAATCGCAATAGATAATGATTTTCATGGACTATACAAAAATGGTGCAGCAACAGCGTCAATCCTTTACTGCAGCAAACAGTGCTTACAAGATCTCAAAATTCCCTACATGCTGCTGTACCTGGCACAACTGCATGTCGTCTTCAACTAACAGATGATATTCTTCGACTCCCCGGAGGAAGTTTTTACCTTGACAGAGGAACCAGTGACACTGAAACCACACACTCGGCCACACATTGACTCTGACTCATCCCAAATCGATAGACAGCCCCGTCTGGTCAAGTCCATTGGGAAGCATCGGAATCAATCTCACTTATCCTGGAAGAGTACACGTTGAGAAGATGCACCATAATTCTTGTCTTGGGGATTGGCATGGGATGTGGTAATTAATGAATGATGGCCTACTGTGGGTTCATAGGCCTCATAGGGACAGGTGACAATATAGTACAAAAAGTACAAATAGTGTGGAACATACATGTTGACTGCACCCCTAGAGATAAAGTCGTAACTTCTCCAGAGCAGTTCTTAAGTGAGGTATTGCTATGGGAATCCAATGACGATGGTCTCCTGGTGGCCCCTTTTAGGGTCCTTGAAGAGCCTCTTACACAACTGTAATTCTTGTTCACTAAAGTATGGGGGCGGGGAGAGGGAGAAGTGGGTTAGTTTGACTGTTTTTGATTTTTATGCACAGTACCAGCATACACGCCCACCTACATTCATGTACGACAGCACACATCCTCTTAATCCTACCGCTGATGTGTGACGCGGGCTCCACGGGTCCATTAGGACATGTCTGCATCCTCATGTGGAACGTACAGGGGGTCTTAGATGAAATAAAACAGGGTGTGCTTCTGAAGCAGACTAAGCGACACGGTGTAGACATATTCCTTCTACAGGAGAAACATCTTATGGGTTCCAAGGCTCCCTTCCTGGCAAGGTATAATTACTCAGAAAATATCATTCAGGGGTCACAAGAGGATCACCGGAATCAGACATCCTGATTCATCATAGGGTTCCCTTCCAGCTCACCAATACGTGGCCAGACAAGTATGGCATATACAAGCTGGTGACTGGCACGTTATATGGGGAACCTCTAACATTTGGTAGCGGGTGCGCGCAACTACCACTGGGGCAACTATTCATTGATAAGGTGGTAAGACTATGGGGAGAACTGCC
This sequence comes from Pleurodeles waltl, assembly GCF_031143425.1. Classification (NCBI taxonomy): domain Eukaryota; kingdom Metazoa; phylum Chordata; class Amphibia; order Caudata; family Salamandridae; genus Pleurodeles; species Pleurodeles waltl. Next base: position 709,184,709 of record NC_090437.1, on the reverse strand, counting down.
CGGCGGTCTCTCCCTAATAGGTGGAGATTAGAATGATGTGATACATCCAGAGATAGATCGATGGCGCACCTGGGGGTTGGTGCTGAAGTTGGAGGGTCCAGGTTAAGTTCCCTGGTATCCATGCTGGGCTGGGTTGGGCAGATGCCTGGAGAGCATACCATCTGGGAGACATGGGATATACATATTATTCATCAGGTCATGGCTCCTTTTCGAGATTGGACTACATGTTGGTCCCCAGCTGTTTCCTCCATAGAGTGTCAGACATAGACATATTTTCCAGAGGGCTATCAGATTACTCTCCAGTGTCCATGAGGCTTCATGTGGGACCAGGACACCCTGCTTTCTGCTAACACCTGTCCTCATGGCACCTACAAAACCGTTTCCACAAGGCACTAATACATTGGCCATTGATGAATACTTTACCCTCAATGCCACATCAGTGTCCTCTCTGACAATACTGTATGAGGTGTCAAGGCATTGATCTGGGGCGTAGATAGTAGCTACTGTACAGGAGAGTGCATTAGTAGATCCAGTGCCCTAGTGACCTTGAGACCCAAATACAGACACTGAATAAACGTAGCCATTAAGCAAATGGTAGCAGGGAACAGTGCCAGCTGGCCTTGGCTCAGTGCTAGTACCAATGGCCGCTTGTAGAAGATGAATAGTGGGTATGGCAGGTTGCTCAAAGTCACATATACCAATCGGTTGACAAATCAAGTAAGATGCTACTCAGGTTAGCGAAGCCTCTGGCGACATTTCTCCTGTTTCGGTGATCCAGGATGACCAGGGCAGGTTGCTATCTAGCCCCCAAGAGGTGGCTCAGAGTTTTGCTGCCTATTTTAGGACAGTGTACATTCCAAGGAGGGGTGGTAGATGCTGATCAAATCATAGAATTTATTGAGGCCCTGCACCCATGGTCCCTGACTGACAAAGCCCAAGTCCTGCTGGAGGAGGCTATTACTGAGAATGAGCTCTCTTCAGCCTTGGTGGAGCAGCAGGGTGGGAAGACCCCGGGCCCTAATGGGTTCTCCAGTGATTGTTTTCAAAGCGTTCATGCCCCACCTAAAGAAAAATCTCTTGGGAGTGGTTCACTCCGTGTTAGAAGAGTCAATACTCCCATTAGATTGGAAACATGCCTAGATTGAAGCCTTTTTTAAGCCAGGCTGCCATCAAAAAGAGCACTCCTCGTACCACCCAATCTCTTTTCTGAATCTAATGGTTAAGATCGTAGCCAAAACCTTGGCCAATAGGCTAAGGAAATACATATCTGATCTGGTCCACCCCGACCAAGTGGGCTTTATACCTCAGCGAGCCATGCGTCCTCTTATCAGTAACATACACAATGCACTGACTTTGGCAGACTAGTTGGGGAAGCCGGCGGTGGTGTTATTAACCGATATGGATAAAGCCTTTGACTCAGTAAGCTGGGAGTACCAGTTCGCCGTCGTTGAATGCTTGAACCTGGGCCCCAGATTCCTATCATATATTCGCCTATTACATACCCACTCGACCGCCGCAATCTGGGTTGCTGGTCGGGTCTCTTATCCTTTAACGATCTGCAGAGGGACATAACAGGTCCCTGTTGCTATTCATTCTGACAATGGAGCCATTGGCTCCATGGATGAGGGTAGATACCCAGGTATGAGGCTTCAAATGGACTGCAACACTGTCTGTTGGGATAGCCCTTTATGCGGACAATGCCCTCTTCTTCCTCACAGATCCCGCAACCTCGGGACCCCACATTCTTCATACCATGCAGATTTGCTGTGAGACTTCTGGCTTATATCTGAACACGCCAAAAAATCTGTGGTTTTCCCAGTTGGAGATGGAGCCAGTGCCCTGAAATGGGTGTCAGGAATGGCTTGGGCCAACAAGAGGTTTAAATACTTAGGAGTATATGTCTCTCCAGACCCTGCCTTGTTGCGGACTCATAATGTAGCCTTGCCACTATCATGCATTGAAGAAGAGGTTGAGGGCCTGGTCCCTGCTGCTGCTGTCCTTGCCTGGCAGATCAGCGATTTATAAATGGTCTCCTTGCCCAGACTATTATAGCAGCTTCAAAATTGTCCCTATGCTATTTCCCTGTCAAGGTTCAGACAGATTAACTAGGTTCTTGTGGGAGGCGGGGTGGCACAGGTTTCCTTCCAAACATGCTTGCAGCCCATGTACTGTGAAAGCATTGCAGCCACGAATGTGGGTTCCTATTATGCTGCCTCCCACCTACTGATTAGTGATAACTGGTGGTATAGCCCTCAGGTAGACCCAGCATGATGGGTGAAGCCTCCTCACTTGAGTACCTCTATAGTAGGAGGCACATTCATGCACCTATACGTACCTCTTTGGTAGGAGCAGGATAGAGCTTTTTCCTATACACATGGAGATGACCCATCCGCCAAATGGGGTGGTGGGGGAAACTGGCAGAATGGACAACCTTGTGGCTGGGCATTGTCCTGTGCCAAGTGGCCCTCTGGGATGGTTTCCAAACATGGCATAGCAAAGGCATATCCACTTTAGCTGATGTCATGCCGGGTACGGTAGTAAAATCATTTCAAGAGATGCAGAGGGAGTACCAGATGCACTGTAGCCAGTTCTACCAATATCTACGGTTTCATCATGCCCTATCCCCGAACACCTGGGACCTTCAGGAGCTGCCAAAGTTTAGCCCCTTAGAAGGATGGGAGATCTGGGTTCTCACAAGATCACAAACATATATCAATCCCTGATTCCAAACAGTTCCACTACACTACAGACACTAAGGGTGGCATGGAGGAGGACATGGACAGCTTAGATGATGAAGACTGGACAGAGGCCATAGGTGCCACCCACATGGTAGCGATATCAGCCTGTCTCTGCTTGATGCAAATGAAATATCTACATAGAGCCTGCTATACAAGGCGTCGCCTCTGGTACATGGGTGTGATTGACTCCCTGGGTTGCCTCCTCTGTGGAGTGGAATTAGACAACTTCTTCCACATGGTGTGGAGCTGTGTGGCATTGGCGTATTTCTGGCAGGGTTTGACATCCTGCCTTGGGGAGGTACTCGCCTGGGACGTTGTATTAAATTCCAAGGTAATCCTTCTTCATAGCATGGAGGGCATTAGCGGGAACCAGGTATGAAAGACAGTTGCTATTTTTGGGGCTGACGCTAGGAAAAAGAGATATTGCTAAATTGTGGAGAGCAGACACTCCTCCATCAATTGGGGTCTGGAAGATGGGGATGGGACACAGTAAGGACCTAAAAATACCGATGTTTCAAACCAGACAGTGCCCCCTAAAACATTCCAAAATCTGGCAGTGCTGGGCGGACTACAGGGGTTTAGTCCTGACTCCAGTATGCACTCCTGCTTCCCTGCTGGATGCCGAGGTTCGGAGATATGGATAAATGGTGCTGGAGACTGGAACGTGTGTGCAATGTTTGCAGTGATTATAGGACATCCAGGAGATATGTGGTGCATGGGTGGGAGGTTTGGAACTAACTCTTGCTAAGTTACTTTTATAGATTGGAGGGGTCTGTGTTACAATATCCTCAATATGTTTGGAGGCCATTTCGGCCATATTCATTGCTGAAACTTAAGATTGTTGTGGAAACAAAGTTCACTGGAGCATGCATGATCCGTCATATCAGCCACAGTCCCAGCCAAGGGAGTAGCGTTGCACGCCGTGCCTGATGTTAAGGCACCAGGACGCCATCAGATTCACAAAGGGTGGCTCATAGAATGTGTCATGCAACAACTGCAATCTCATTGAGCGGGTCTGGCAATAAATCCTCATCAAGAACATTATCAGGTTTATGTCCATTGAAATTATATGTTGCAATGCAAGACAAACTTCCAGTGCACATTCGAAAGGGTACCATAAGTAGCAGATGACGTGCTGCAAACAGTTGACAACTGCATCCAATTCTTGCCAAGTTCCTCCAGTAGTGATGATCCGAAATACTGCATTGTCCATTCATGACACAGTTGGGCTGGTGGAAACTCCATCACTCCTCTTAGTTGAAATGGGCCAGCCATTGAGAATCAAAAATAGCAACAGCAGGATACCGCTAATTATTGTTAATACTATCGAGAATCCTCAGAAAACACTAAAAAAAAAGGAGTGAATGGCTGAAGGTATAACTTCAAACACAGTCTGTAGACTGCTGACAAATCCAGAACCTAAAGCCTTGAAAATCGTACAATCCCAGTGGTGTTAGATGCATTGAAGATGCAACTGACCAATTCATCGAAATGTTTTAGAAAGTTGGGTCCATATCCCACTGCTGGTGCAGTTGTGCATTCAAAAAATTATCGCAATCTAAAGCCATACTCTAGCGCCATCTGTGCACCACATTTATAAAATGGAGCACAATGGTGCTAAGGAATGGGTAGCATAAAAAATGACGCTAACCTCTGTGACATGCCGTACGTAAAAATGGCGCTAATCCTGCAAAAATGAAGTTAAAACATTTTGCAGCACGTATTTTGATGCAAAACGCCAGCACAAAAAACACATTTTTGGAAGACAAGGTGGAGAATGCAGGCCAGGAGAGACCCTAGGGAGATCCCAATCAGCCAAGTACCAGCCAGGAGGGTCCAGCATAGGCCCAGGAGAAGGAGAAGAGGAAGCAGAAGTGTTGCTTTAATGAGGAGGAGAATAAAATCTTGGTCAGAGAGGTGACGGAGCACCAACACCAGCTCTTCGTCACCTCCAAATTGCCAATAGGCAGGAGACAGGAGAGATGCTCAAGGGCAGCCAATAGTAAAGTCACCAGTGTGGCAGAGGTGAAGAGTATGGTTACTGTTGCAAGAAGTGCTGGCATGATTGGCAACGCAGAACTAAGGAGAAACTGGCCAGGAACCGAAAGGCAGCACTGCAGATTTGAGGTGGAGATCCTGCACCCGAGGAAGACCTGGATGAGCTGGAGGAGATGGTGGCAGCAGCCAACCTGGAGGAGCTGGTAACTAGAATCACAGGAGAGCACAGACTACCAAGAACTACCACAAATGTAGAGTAAGTTGCAGGGGGGACTATCTGGAATCTCACAAATGGCAGAATGGGGAGGTACATAGGACACACAGAATGCATGCAAAAGGGTTGCATCGGGGCAGATAGGGTCAGAATCAAAAGACCCCATCGCCACCGAGCCTCACTTTTACTGATGCTCTGGTGGTGCTTTGCACTCTGACATATACACAATATGGTCTTAAGCCACTTACTGTGGCTTAACAGCACCTTGTAAATATGGCCCCTACGCACACAGCACTTTGCCTGGACGGGGCGTGCAATAAGTGTGGCTGTGGCTGTGCCACAACAACACCCATTGCATATTGTTGTTGCCTCAGATCCAAGACAACATCTTCACCAGAGACTGTGACTAAAGTCAACAGCACCCCAGGGTTGGTGACAGGATGGCGCAACAAGGCAAGATGCTTTCCATCCTCCTCGTGTCATTGCCCTTCTCGTGTGTGCTGCATCCTGAAGCACACATAGAAATGCCACCATGTTATAATAGATTGTTTATGTGCAGGAAGGGGCACCTTCCTTCATATAGACAATCTATCCCCTCAATGCAGGTACCCTTTCACTATGGTGCAAGGAAGCCTGCATTGGTGCAGGAAGGTCAAATCTGCGCTGGCACTGGGGGAAACGCAGGGGTGTGCCGTATTCCAGAAAATACAGCACATCCCTGCAATTCAAAAGTGGCGCAGCACAGTGCAGCTATTTTTGCCACTGCACCACTTAAGAAAAATCAGGGCCTCAATGTGCAACATGTGTACACAACCCACACAGAGTGGCCCAACAATAATTCTCACACACCTCCATGCACATTTGGGGATGGGCACAAATGTGAATTCATACAATATATGGGGCATGTCTGTGATCATAATTTGTGCTGCTGTACAAGTAACTTTAATTTCACCATGTAACAAGGTTGTCTGTGTTGTGTGAATGGTTGGTGTTGTGCATAAAGGGACACCTTCGTGCGTAAGAACAGGCAGAAGTTGCATCAATGTTGCACTACGGGGCCAATGTCACTTGCCTGTAATGCAAAAGTACCATCTTACAAATAGTTGCCAATGTGGATCCAAGTTGCCCATTCCCCTCATGCCACAATAACAAACTCTCAAAATGCATGCATTGATCCACATTGTACATCCTTACACCAACATATGCTTGCTTGTGGGGGATATGCTGTATGCAAAGAAATGCCCCTAATGTAGGGAGGGATGTAGGAATGAGCTGACACTCCATTATGGTTGCACTGTGCTATCCAATTAGCACATGTGTGGGGCCCGCTAAAGACAGATGACAAGGTAACACAAGCATTATAAGCAATGGACCTTCCTGTGCTTTGCTGCACTAGTGCCATCATTCATGGTGCCAGTGCAGTAAAGCACCAAAATAGTGACATCCTTACACTGCTGTGGGAATGTCCACCATGGTGAATAGGAATGTAAATAATGTGCTACCATGGTGTCAGTGGCTGGGGCAAGGGGCCTGCAAGAAGTATTGGTGCTATGGGATCAATGCACAAAACACCTTGAAAGGTTGCCCCATTTGTGATGCACAATGCAGCACATAATTAATAGATACAACCTGGGGTCTGCAACATGTCACTGAGCCTCCAGGAGCAAGTAAATGATGAGCCATGTCAACAGCCACTACAGTCAAAGATTGATTTTTCACTATTTCATTGCAGAGGATGATACCTTACCTTCTGAAACTTCCTTGTCCTGGATTTTACAGATGACGTGGATGACCAACTGCTGGCCATCAATGAAGAGACACTCCAGGATGTCCTAGGTTCCCTCCAGACACCACTTCCAGTTGCACGGAAGGCACACAGTGTTGTGGGGTCTCCACATGAACCACTCAACTACCAACACACAGCACTAACCAGTCCTACGTTGGCCCTGGACTCCGAGGACCCAGACATCATCTTTCAGAGGACAGGGGTAGGACTCCAGCGAGAGCTGTCCAAGGAGGTGCGAGTGGGGATGGGGACAATGGAAGGCAGCCAAGAGGGAGTGTAAATGTACCTCAGTCCAAATAAGGACAACCCAGCCGCCATCAGAGACACCCACTCCCGCTACATGGACTCCAGCAGTCCCTTGCCAACATAGCTCCTGTCATGAGACAGAGGCTTCAACAATTGCCCTCCAAAAGTGGCAGCAGCATGATAGATAACAGGCTGAGGTCTATACAAAAAGCCCTGTAATCCATACAGTGGAAAGTGGCCTCCCTCAGGGAAAACATGGCTGTCTATCACTGTGATGTAGCTGCAATGGTGAGAAATCAGCAGTTCCTCCTTGCTGCAGTGATGCCTTATGTTTTCCCACAAATTGCAGATGCCGGGACCTTTGATTCCACATCTCTATCCCCTGATGTGTGTATGCCCCCCTCAACATCAACAACAGCACCACCCAAGAGGCACCACAAACATCAGAGGATGAAGATGTGGAATGAACAACATTCCGACAGAAAACCACTCAGTAGCACCAGTCTGTGCCACATGGACAGTATCTCCTTAGTTCTGTGCTTAGGGTCATGTCAGTGTTGTGACAGCTGGCAATGTACCCTCTTCACTCCACCATTGTTGAAAGCAATATGTGCCACACTTTACATGATTATTTGTGACAGACCTCAGCAATGACAGTTGATGTTCCATTCTTACTTGTCAAAGATTTTGTATACATACACAATGTGATTGTCAGGAACTGGGGATGACACATGTTTTGAGTAGCTGATGTCATATTGCAGCCAATCTGACAGCACCTTGATCATAGAGGATACACATAGTCATACATGTAAATCAATACAGAAAGCATAAGTCATTCCTCTAATTTGACTAGTGCACACATGAGAACACACAGACACTCAGTCAACATGGAAACCTAATTGTCTACAACTAACAGGATTTTTTGGTACTAAAAAACAATACCTTATTGAAACCTAACCTAGACACTATCCTACATTAACTAACCTATACTAACTCATCTGAACTTACTCCTACAGCTATCTATCCTAATTGAAACTTATCTTATACATTTACCACCACATGCTAAACATTGCCCCTACACCCCCTCAAGAGACAAGATACGAGTAGGAGAACATTAACTAAAGCTACACATGTACTAACTTAACCTATATCATAAACAAATATATATATTTTTTTGTAAAAATGCTTATGGATTTTTTATTTTTTATTTTTTTATTCCTTTTAACATAGAGCCCCATACATAATCCCACAACCCCCCCAAAAGAAAATACTAAAACCCACCCACAGCTATAATTACTCTGTCCTACAACTAACCTAATCTATGTTACCTAACCTATCACTACTTACCTAAAACTCACTAAAACTATTCACAAATTACATTCTCAGAAGGAAAGGAACTGGGAGGCTGTGCATTTACATGACTACAGCTTCTTCAGCTTCTTTTGCAATATTTCAACAACTTGAAATTGCAAGCATTGTCCTGCTCAAGTTTGTTCAATCCCGCCATAATGGCTGCATTGTCCCTCCTCATGTCTGCCTCAAATTTTGAGGATGTGGCTGCTGCAGGTGGCTTTTGCAGTAGGTGTGTAGCCATAGGTGTTGTCGATGTGGAGGGGGTTGGACCAGCTAAGGCACCGCTGACCCCTGATGTCGTGCCTGATGTGCTCTGCACTCTTGCAGCCTATTTCGGAGGTCCCCCATGTGGGAAGGCAAGTCAAACCCTCAATGATTTTTTCTGCCAATAACTCCTGGCCATCTTCTGGTACTCTGCCTGTACCTCCATGATGTGGCGGAAACGCTGTCCCATCTTATCAAAAGCACGCTTCTGTGCTGTGGTTATAGTGGCAGCTAAACATGAGGAGAACATTGCATCAAATACTAAATTAGGTAGAGGTAGAACAAACATGCAATGTACAAAGCACCCGCAGATGACACATGCTGCCCACCTGACATTCCACAACAATGTCAAGTACCAATTCAAGACTAAACTTCCTCCCAGCCATCTATGGTACTCATGTTCATGTCACTGGGTTAACGGCTATCCATTGTTGACCATTAGGTCACAGAGGAAAGTGGACTAGTACCTTCTTGCGACACATTTGTGTCATCATACGTGTGAGGGCCCACCAAATCCCAAATCCCTGCGCCATAGTCACACAGTGACGCAATGCATGCATTCCACCACTTTGACACCCCTTGCGCTACATTAAGCCTTGGCCAGGCATCATGGATGCAAGGTGGGGTTCACCACGCAGCGGGGCAGGAAAATGGCACTTGGAACTCTAAGGAATGTCAATGCATTATTCATATTTCCTGTGGTTAACGCCTGCTCAGAGCAGCCATTACAAGGGCAAAACACCATTGCTTACAATGGGCCGCAGTGTACTGTACAGGTTTAGTGCCTGTTGGACCTGGCCCTTTTACAGGGTCATTCCCCAGACTTTTTGCTTTTTGACTCCTTATTTTTCTGACCTTTGTTGGCTGACGATTTTACTCTAGGCACTTTTTCACTGCTAACCAGTGCTAAAGTGCATGTGCTCTCACTTACAAATTTAGTATGATTGGATTATACCTAATTGGCATAATTAATTTACCTATAAGTCCCTTGTAAAGTTGTATCCCTATACCCAGGGCCTGTAAATTAAATGCTACTAGTGGGCGTGCAGCGCTGCTTGCGCCACCCACTGAAGTAGCCTGTCAAACCTATCTCAGGCCAGCTAGCGCAGAGCCTGTGTACGCAGTTTCCTGCCACAGGGACCTGGCATCTAAATTTACTTGCCAGGCCCAGAATTCCCCTTTTCCTACATGTAAACCACCCCTAAGGTACGCCCTAGCTAGCCCTTTGGGCAGGATGCCATGTATGTAGAAGGCAGGACATGTGCCATGTTGCGTGGCCTGTCCTGGTAGTGACAAACAGCCTAACTTGGTGTCTCACTGCTGTGAGTGCTGCCTCCTCATAGGATTGCATTGGAGATGCCCTGCCTTATGTGTAAGGGGTATTGTCTGATTTATGAGGGGTAGCGTAGGCATGTTTGGTATGGTTGTGATAGTGGTGAGAAATGCTGCTTACTGGTGTAGGGGTATTTTTTATTACTATCACAGAAATGCCACTTCTAGAAAGTGCGCATTTATCTGTGCTTATGACATTGGTGATTTGCAGCTTGCCTCCAATCCACGTCTGGGCAGACTGACAGTTGGGGCTTTGTGCATACTTCTCAGACAGCCTGAACACAGGGAGGGTGGAGGTCACACAGAGGTGCATCTACATATTGTAAAGCCTTACTGGGCTGAGAGAAGGGAGAGAAGGGGCACACCTGCATTTGTAAAGGCTGTGCCCTGGCCTCGCACAATAGGGTCGTTAACCCCCACTGATGTTTGGAGCCTGTGCTGAAAGGAGAGAGGAGGCACTCCCAGAACCAGTTGTAATTGGCTGGAACCTCCTCTCCCTACCATTGTAAAGCACACTGTAACCCTAGTATAAGTACAGGGGAATTTTCCCCACAATTTGAACATTCTTGGGACTTGAAACTGGACACAGGACGCTGATGAATGGACTCACCAGGAAACCACCTTGGACTACTGCTGCTGTGCCGACCTGTGACCTGCCTGGTCACTAGAAGGAACTGCCACCATCTGCACCCCTTGTGCTGGCCTGTAGCTGGGCCCACCAGCCCTGTGCTTCTTTTTGTTTTTGCTTGTTCCCAGGGGCAGGGTGCCATGGCCCCTGACCCCTGCAACGATCCCTGCATGAGGAGTGCTGCCTCAGGGCATCCTTAGCGCTCAGTGAGCGCTCTTCTGTGCCTCGTGCGCTTCAAGGCGCCTTTTCCCTGCTGGATAATCACCACCGCAACCCGGGCTACAAATATGGCCTTAGCACTTAGAAAAGCGCTTTTTGGCTGCCCTAAAATCACCGCCGCAGCCCGGGCTTAGAAAAGAGCCCTCGCGATTTTACAAGCGCTTCCCAGCTGATCGAATCATCGCTGCAGCCCGGCTTTATTGATTGTAGTGCGCCAGAGCCGCGCTGCTGCTAGTGTCCCCAGGGCACCAGCAAAGGAACAGAAAGGAGCAAGCACGCTACTGTCGTGCCCCCGGGGTACGCAAACTTGGAAGAGTGCCCCTGGGGCACCGTTTGCACCTGCTCTCCAGAGGGGCCCTCACCGAAGGCAGAGAAGAGAGCGGCTCGTGCACCACATCGAGTGCGGCCGCCCCCCAGAGCAGAAGGGAAACCTCACCGGAGACCCCTGCTCCAACCTACCTTCATTTCTGGCAGTCGCCCGGAGGAAGCGGGTGGCTGTCTACTACTCTGCAGGACATGGGGTGGAAAGGGAGTTCCCTTCCCCTCGGTCACTGCCTCAGGGGTGCAAATGCCCCAGCTATATAATTCTTTGTGGCTTTTTGGGCCCCCCCTTTTGGGAGAGGGCCATTAGAGGCCCGGGGGCCCTACAAGGATCACAGGTCCCTGGAGGGGCCCATTTCAACCACCGCAGAGAGGATGCTGTCTTCCCCTCTCCCCAGGAGCCGCATGTGGCCCCTGTGAGCGCACTGGAGTGCCGGGGGGCCCCATACTCCTCTTTCCAGGCACAGGGAGTGCCTGTACACTAGGAAAGCAGGTACTTTTTAGGGAATATGGGCTCCAGGAGCCTAGCCCTGCTTTCATAATATTACATATATGTGCTGATGTTTCTTTTATGAGTGTGACAAGCTGATATGCATTTTTATGACTTGTGATCTGTTTTCTAATATGCCCTTTATGGGTATTTAGGGGTTATTCATGACAAATGCATATAACTCTTATTGTAATTCCTGACTACTGCCTATGTTACAGAATCCTGAATACTTACGTATTCTAATGTGACAACTGCGTATTCTTGCAGAGTATTAGTAACTTGTGTAACATTCTGACAACTGCTAAGGTAGCAGGGTATTACTTACGTGTAATGTTGGTCTAATTATGTTTTGTGCAATACAGATTATTTTTACATAGCTCAGTGTTGTGTTTACTTTGTGGTGTACCTTTTGCATCATGTGTGGTGTGTGTGTTGTGCAAACGCTTTACACATTGCCTCTGGGATAGGCCTGACTGTTCGTGCCAAGCTAACAAGGGGGTGAGCAGGGGTTATCTTGGACGTGTAACTCCCTTGCCCTGACTAGAGTGGGTAGGTTCTGCCTGGCTGAGGTGCATACCCTAGCCAACCAGAAACCCCATTTCTAACAGTGCCCCTATGGTTTGCCACAAGCCTGAACAGTACATCTATCTTGACTACAGAATTTGTACCATATTAATGCCTACCGTGTTACATGGTGTGAAAAATGTCTTATGTGGCACACACATGGTGGCTGTATCAGTGCTCTAAGGGACACAGGAAGACTGGGCACAGCAACAGTATTCCTTCTTATTGAACTACCTTGAATATGCATGTTTTACATCTTCTAAGTACCAGGTATACACTAAGCAGTCACATTCTATACACACGTAATGTGACCAAGCTCACTTACAATTATCATGATGGATACATCATGTTGGTTAATCTGCACACATCTAGTTTGCTACAATCCCTAGACATGTCCCACTCCATCTGGAGCAGAATTGAAATCTCACTGTGTACTCAACTGACTGCTGCCCAGCACGATAAGGCTCCTTGCACGGCTGCTGCCTCACTTCATTTCTGAAGAGTAGTGAGGCACTGGTGGTGCAAGTGTCTCCTTCTTAAGCCCCCTAGAGCCCTCAATGTATGTAAATCATTTGTACCATGGCCTCAGTAACTTAAAGCAACATGTGTAAAATGTGCTGAGACAAATATGTTGGCAACAGGCATGTTAATCAGATAAACAGCACCTCTGACACATATCTTGCCTGACATCACTGTGAATGTGGGCATGCTTTCCTTTTCCTAACACCCATAATTCCATAGCAGCACAGGTTGGCACTTGTGCAACAATCAACTTAATCTACATCCTCAGCATGGCATCTGGTATGACGTCAATACCCAAACTCACATGATGTTATCTAATTTGTCACAAGTGCCATTTCAATATTGCATTGCATACATCATTCCCTCTCACACAAAATCGTCAAATGGCACGTGATGCTCAAGGTGACACTGCATCGGGGTCTTCAAACTGGGACACCTGTCCAAATGTGAAGGGGCAAGGTCCACCTGCAAGACATGACAGAAACCCATAGCTTAGTGATTTTGTAACATTTATGAGCATGGACAACCTTTACACATTCAACTAGTTAAGCTGAGTAAACAAATCAACTTTGTGTTAGGACTGAACAACTGCCAACCATTACATTTCTGTCTGTAAGACAAAGGGCCAGATTAAAGAGGCCCTGACACCTCCAGAGCGTCACTTCCCCTGATGCTCCTGGGGTGCTTTTCACTGCACCACATGTACAAGGAGCTGTTATGCTACTTTTTGTAGCATAGGGCCTCCATGTACATATGGGGCAGCATGACACAGTATTCAGCATCAGAGGGCATGAAACGGTTGTTGCACAGGCCGTCCAATGTAACATATGGCACACCATAGTGGATGTCAGGACACTGATTTTGGGAACCCTGTCAGTATGGTTGCACTTGGTATGTTTGGTACCATACATTAAAATGCTACATGTGCAAAGTGGAAATTGGCATCTTGATGACAAGGGAACAGTCATCTAATCAACCAGCCTTAGGCAGAAATATAAGTTGACTCCAATAAAGGAACAGGGTAACCAAGTTGATGTTAAAGCTATATTTTTTAGGCGCCACCTAAAACAGGAATATGCAGCTTGCATTCCTCAGGCCTGATTCTGCTGTCACGTGGCACCAGCCTTTCACACTGCCACAATGCTTGCACTTGTCAACTTTTTGACATATGGTTAGGTAGTAGTTGCCTCCATTGGCAATATTACCTATCCAAACATAGACACAGATGTAGCATCATGAGGCAATCACTCCTGCATACATTTGTGCAACTGCTATGTCATTCTGCACATACATGACTCATGGGACACACATCCATGACTGATAATACTCCTGCATCATGTTTCCCATCACTTCAACTTTAACTACCCCATTTACACAGTTGTAATGACTATGATGGACATATACTTTCATGCACAGGAAACATACCCTTGCACCATTGCACATGTGTGTCTGATATTTGACACTTTATGGGATATATATGATACACAATGTACACAAGGAGGAATGTGTAATTTGTCTGCAACAAGTGCGTAGCTAACCTCTCTTAAATGCTGTTTGCTTTAGGCACTAAACTTCCTGTCCTGACTCTTGACAAAACATACTGCAGTCAACCTTATGTCCACCTGTCATGCACATGAAAATGAGGATGTTGCAATGCAAAAGGAGTACTTACGAACTGGTCCACCAATCTGAATCACCAGGTAATCCAGTAGATCTCCCCCTTGTGCAATGAGGTGTGCCCAACGGTGTTTGATTTGGTGGTCCGTATGCACACCAAAGAACCTCCGTAGGTGGTGGACCACTTTGCCCCATGGCAGCTTCTGTACCTCCGTTGGGTAACCCTGGATGACCTGGCCACCCATACTCAACATCATGGGAAGGTAGTGCTTGACTAGCCAGATGACCACTCCCAGTTCATCTCCACTCCTTCTTTGTGCTCTCTCCTTTCCCAACATGTTGATGTATCTCTCCACTGCGAACCTCCGTAGGTGGTGGACCACTTTGCACCATGGCAGCTTCTGTACCTCCGTTGGGTAGCCCTGGATGACCTGGCCACCCATACTCAACATCATGGGAAGGTAGTGCTTGACTAGCCAGATAACCACTCCCAGGTCATCTCCACTCCTTCTTTGTGCTCTCTCCTTTACCAACATGTTGCCGTATCTCTCCACTGCAAATAAAATAGCCTCAAAAATAATAAAACACTACCCCCTAACCCCAAATACCCCAACAGACTACACTACCCAAAGACAAACATCTGACAAAATAATTACTACAACTGGACAAGAACACTACACAAGACATAGAAAAATGACAGAATTGACAGGACAGCAACAGGACACAGCACAAAACTCTGAAAAAACACCACTCCTCGACCAGCATCAGCTCCACACACCTCACAATCACAGACAAAAAGACTGTAAAGTAAAAGTGAAAGTGAAATCACTGTACCTTGTTTGCAGAAAGGAAGTCCTGTTTCATCAATTCCTGGGTGTGTGCATCACATTTTCTGATATGTGTTGTTTTTTTTTGCCGCATGATGGTCATGCGTGGTACTTTTTAAATGAAGGCTGATAAGGCCTGTTGACGTGTGACTGACGTGCTGGGGCCTGGTGTCATTTTATTGGTAAGCGAAGTATGGAGTAATTCCATTTGACTCATGATGGTCATAAGTGTTTTTTTCCCATGAAAGCTTATAAGGCATGTCGACTTGCAATTGACGGGCACGGGCCAGGCGTCATTTTATTGATTAGTGATGTATGGAAAATTGCTGTTTGCATCAAAACTTTTGACGCACAACAGGAATGCGTGGATTTTGTTAGAAAGACTGACTGTGCACCCAGATTCACATACCTTGTCACAGGGGCTATGCATGTATGTAGTCAGTATGATATGGCTAAACTTGTGTGCATGTGCATTCATATATCTAAGGGTAACATTGGAATGTGTTACCATATGTTTGTATGTGTGTGTGATGCATACAATGAGTGATACCGTTTGCATATGTGTATGTGTTGGTAGACTTTTCCAACATACATGTTACCACATGTGTACTGTGAGCGAACATATGTGATGATACACATAATTGTGGGTCTACCACATTGTCTTGTTTGATTTCCAAATGTAAGTTTGACAACACCACTTTAGATATGATGGGCTATGTCTAGTATGTGTCCATGCATGTGATACCCTTCAAAAATTGTACTCAGAGGATGCAGTGGACTACAGCGGGGTTGATTTCACATACCCCATGGCAATGTGAGTGCATGTGTGTCCACACTGTGATGCGTTGTATGGTTAAGTGTTCCTGATGCTATGCTACATGTGTAACATGAGGTTCCCCATGCGTATATGATGCAACAGATGGTATACATCTCTTGACATGTGTCAATGAAGGTTGGGATGTGACCTGTGTGGAAAGATATGTGTACTGCAATATGTGCAATGAATGCCAAAGCAGTGTGTTCATGGGATATGAAACCTCCTAAATCTATCTTCCAGCATGGACATATGTAGGCCATTGTTTCATGGCTGTGTATTCATGTCAGTGCCACCTATGTTTCCCTGTATGGGAACATATTTGAAGGTCATATAAGTCTATGTATGATCATCTGAGACATATACATTTCCATTAGTGGAAATGTGACTTTTGTGCATACTCTAATACATGATACCAGGTTGTACCATTGAAGTGGTACATACAATCAACTGCTTGGCCAGTGGTCCACTCCCCGCGTGCACATCGCCCCCCAGCTGTCCTCGTGTCTCCCCACCCCACCCTTGCTGCTCCTAGCTGATCCCTGGGGTCTAATGGTAAGCGTAGTGACTGTAATACTATTATTCTTGTGATTTCTGTTTTGTAGCACTGTTATTCTTGTGATTACTGTTTTTGTATTTTCTGCTTTTTGTGCCTGTTTCCGCTGGATTTTTGTGCCCCGTTGCCCCCCAGCACCTCGGCTCCCCTAAGCCGTCTCCTTTTCCCTGCCGCTGCATCCCTGCGGCCCCACTGCCCTCATGCCCCCATTTGCTCCCGCCTCCCTTCTCCCAGCTGCTCCTCCCTCCCACCTCCCCCTCTTAATGGCGGTCGCTGCGCACCAGCTGGAGACGTGCCAGAGGCAAGCCCGTCTGCGCCCGTCAGCGCCTGGACCGTGCACAGCGCCACCCCCCGGTCCACAGGACCCCCGCACCTCCAGACGCCACTACACGGCCAGCGAGCTCAACGCCCTCAATCCCAGCCGCATCTCAGCATGCTTCCAGTCCACACCGAGAAACACCAACGGACCCTTCTCCTGCTGCATCTGCAACTTCACCTGCGACAGAACAAATAAACCTCCAAAGACCGGAACAAACCACCTCCACTGCATACTCCTCAACACCCGCTCTGCACGCAAGCACACCATCGAGCTCTGGGATTTGTTCGACACCACCGCCCCAGACGTAGCCTTCCTGACCGAAACCTGGTGGAATGACTCTTCGGCACCCGACATCGCCATAGCCATCCCGGACGGCTACAAGATCACCCACAGGGATCGCGCCAATGGAATCGGAGGAGGAATAGCCATCGCCCACAAATCCACCCTCAAAGTCTACACCCACACGGGCGACACCCTCAAGACCGCCGAACACCTACACTTCCGAATCCATACCGACCCCAACACCACCCTCAGAGGAACACTCATCTACAGACCCCCCGGACCATGGGCACCTTTCAGCGACTCCATTGCCGACCTCACCAGCACCCACGCACTCACTTCCACGGACTACATCCTCCTCGGGGACCTAAATTTCCATCACGAGAACAACAACAATGCCAACTCCACCTCTCTGATCAACAACCTCGCCAACCTCGGCCTCAGACAACTCGTCACCACACCCACCCACATCTCTGGCCACACGCTTGATCCCATCTTCTCCTCAAGTGCCCACGTCACCTTCAACCACACCACTGAATTCCACTGGAACAACCACCACTGTATCCACTTCACCTCCAAGAAACATACCGAGCACCACCGCACCCAACAACCACCCGTCGCTGTTGGAGCAAAGCTACTGAAGACCAGCTAACCAACACCCTCACCCAGAACCCTCCTTCCGACCCAACCGACTCAGACACCGCCGCCCACAACCTCAGACAGTGGATCAACGACTGCGCCAACACCCTCGCGCCACTCAAGAAACCCACCGACAACAAAGCCAGGAAAAAAGCCACCTGGTTCGCCGACGAGCTCCAAACCTCCAAGCGCAACTGCCGGAAACTGAAAAAAAAATGGCTCCTCGAACGCACACCTGACAGCCTTGCAGCCCACAAAGACGCCACCTACAGGCATCACCAACTCATCAAACTAGCCAAAAGATCCCACTTCAAAGACCACCTGGATAACAACGCACACGACAGCAAAGAGCTCTTCAGCATCGTGAAAGAACTCTCCAACCCCAGCGCCAACGTCAACAACATCCCTCCATCTCAAGAACTCTGCAACTCGCTGTCCACCTTTTTCCACCGGAAGATCACCGACATCCATGACACCACGACCACGCCAGACCCTGCCCCCGAAAACACCACCTGCACCAACCGCCTGACCTCCTGGACCAACGTCAACGACACAGAGACATGTAAAATTCTGAACTCCATCCACTCAGGATCTCCGTCAGACCCATGCCCACACCACGTGTACAACAAAGCCGACTCTACCATCGCCCCCGAACTACGGAAGGTCATCAACATCTCCTTCGAAACAGAGATGTTCCTGGACAGTTGGAAGCACGCAGAAATCTGCGCCCTCCTCAAGAAGCCCAAGGCAGACCCCAAGGACCTCAAGAATTTCCGACCCATCTCCCTTCTCCCGTTCCCGGCGAAGGTCATCAAGAAAATTGTCAAAACGCAACTAACCCTTCACCTTGAAGACAACGACATCCTGGACCCCTCCCAGTCTGGCTTCAGACGAAACCACAACACTTAAACTGCCCTCCTCGCCGCCACAGATGACATCAGACGCCAATTGGACACCGGCGAAACATCAGCCCTCATCCTCCTGGACCTGTCTGCCGCCTTCGACACTGTCTGCCACCGCACCCTGAAAACGCACCTTCACGAAACCGGAATACAAGAAAAAGCCCTTGACTGGATCACCTCCTTCCTCTCCGGTAGAACCCAGAGAGTCCGCCTCCCTCCCTTCCGATCCGAAGCCACCAACATCATCTGCGGCATTCCCCAGGACTCATCCCTCAGCCCGACGCTGTTCAACATCTACATGGCCCCCCTCGCACAAGTGGCCCACCAACATGACCTCAACATCATCTCTTACGCCAAAGACACCCAGCTCATCCTCTCCCTCACCAAGGACCCACGCACCACCAAAACCAACCACCAGGAGGGAATGAAGGCCATCGCCGAATGGATGAGAAGCAGCCGTCTGAAACTGAACTCGAACAAGACAGAGGTCCTCATCCTCGGACCCACCCCCTCCGCCTGGGATGACTCCTGGTGGCCTACCTCCCTGGGAACCCCACCGACACCGACCGACCACGCACGCCACCTGAGCTTCGTCCTTGACTCCTCCCTATCCATGTCCAAACAGGTCAACGCAGTCTCCTCCTCCTGCTACAACACCCTCTGCATGCTCAGTAGAATCTTCAAGTGGATCCCGACAGAAACAAGAACAATAACACAGGCCCTCGTCAGCAGCAGGCTAGAGTACGGCAACGCACTCTACACAGGTATCCCAGCAAAAAACCTATGACGCCTCCAACGCATCCAAAATGCCTCCACCCGACTAATCCTCAACGTACCCCGCCGCAGCCACATCTCCCACCACCTGAGAGACCTTCACTGGCTCCCTGTAGACAAGAGGATCACATTCAAGCTCCTCACCCATGCTCACAAGGCACTCCACAACACCGGACCAGCCTACCTGAACAACAGACTCAGCTTCTACACCCCCACCCGTCAGCTCCACTCCGCAAACCTCGCCCTCGCTGTCGTTTCCCGCATCCAACGAAAGACCTCCGGCAGCAGATCCTTCTCCTACCTTGCCGCCAAGACCTGGAACACATTACCGACCAACCTACGGCAGACCCAAGACCTACTCACTTTCAGAAAACTCCTCAAAACCTGGCTCTTCGATCAGTAGCAGCAGCACTCCCCCCCCCCCCCCTCAGCGCCTTGAAACCCTCACGGGTATGTAGAGTGCTTTATAAATTCTATGATTGATTGATTGATTGAACCACAACATGTTTGTTTTGACTGTTACATACAATGGCATACAACTGTATAGCAGGGTTGCTGTCAGGCAGTAATGGCACCCTAGTCATCATTTCTCCTGTGGCACTTTGTGCGCCCACACAGACCAATGGTTACATGTATTGATGCAGGTTGACGGCGCTCCACTCAGCTCAGTCTACTGTTCACAAAGATCAGGGCCCTAACTGTGCCAAGAGTCAATAAAGCCTCAGCAGGGGAGTTGGGGGGTATGGGAGAATCTACCTTTATCATGATAGCTCTTCAGCAGTGCATTGTTTAGTCCCCTGCAGACAGACACCTGTACAAATGTGATCCCATGGCCTGGCATGTTTTGTTTCCTTTGGGGTACTTGATGTCAGGCTTGCCCTATAATGTGCAAGGGACTGGCTGCTTGTTCGTTTAGGACATGTCTCATCATTTTGCATGGTTTGACACAAATGGTTATACATTGTTTGTATTTTCCATATGAAGCTTGGTTATGGCATATATCTCTAGTGTAAATTGCTTATGCTTTCTGACCCAGGGGACAGAATATGCCATCTGTCACTGCCTTCTGTCACAATAGTATGCAATTGGTGCAATTGGCAACTACATTGTTGTTGTTGCAAACATGAATGGGTAATGTACTGACCTAGACATCCTCTGTGAATATATGTCTGGTGATCACATGGTAACACAGTTGTGTTACACAGTCAGTCTTGGTCTATGTGTGTACCTTCTCCAACATTAATGGCATATCTTGTTTGGAATTGATTTGGTACTATATTGCTGGCATTCTTTAGGCTGCTTACCCTTTGTACACATCTTCTACTGCAACATTGTTCGGAAATACATGGACAGGATGCTACCTGAGACTTGTGTAATTTGAAGATGTACATATCTTCTTCTACTGGCTACATGATAGTATCCCTCCCATTTCTAGGCTTTGCTAGATTACATGACTTCCACACACATATGCCAGCACACCAACCACAGCACTACTGTGGTGTCTGAGTGACCTCCCCATGTTGTAACTTCAAGTGTCTGAGGGAGTCTCTCAGCTGTTCCTCCTCATCCTTTGGTGTACATGGGCATGCATTCACATCTGCATTCCACAATCTATGTCATTTTCACCATGAGTGTATCTTGATAATGTGTGAAGTCATCTCAGCTATGATTATGTGATTTGCCACATCCAACATTTCTGTCTCCTTCTTAACCCATGCAATTTTGGATGGGTCTGTGTCATGTTTGGGCATTGCTAGACTTACATGCACATCCCAAATCAGATTGGCATGTAGGAGATATAGACATTTTAGGGTTTTGGTCCCAGTAGGTCACTTTCTCTTGGTCAGACATGTGAGTGTCAATGAGAGGTGTGTTTTCATATGTTTTGTGTGATGGTATCATACAGACTATACTGGGTTACCTTACAGACACAAACCAACTATTGTAGGTAATTGCTAACCTTTTCCTACCTTGGCCATACACAGGTACAGCAGTCTTCACATGTATTTCCAGATTAGCTGCAGGCATATGTCAAGACAACACAATTGTGTGACATGTGTTTAAGAATGTACATTGAAAGTGCTACAGGCTCTGCCTATATTCCACCCAAACATTCATGTGGCGGTGCATTCTCCCATTTTATTGATCAATACTGCATATGGGGCATATGAGTGGAGAGTGGATCAGCACCCATTGCTGCTCCACTTGTCTTGAGACTCTTAGCGCACTTCACAGCCAACATATGTGTGCTATATTGGAGAGACAGCACACCATGAGGCAGGGTTGGTGTCAATAACGTGCACGGTACGTAACGCCATTGATATACAGTGCAACATTAGGGTCAAACTTTTGGCCCTAACCCTGAGCAGTACATGATGGTCCATTGATACAATGGTGTTCTCCCTTGTCACTCCTGCTCAATGCTGGTATTACAGTACCCGCCTTAGATGTGACAAAGTTTAGTTCCTTAATTTCAAGTATACCATTTTGAAACAGCCCCTACCGTATGTATACCCCCCTTGCATACATCTTGCTTAGGGTAGGCATCATGTGTTGCAAGGGGTCGGAATTGGCGCAATGCCTACATTTCACCACTTAGTACTTCTGGTGGTGGATCTAGGCCTTCAAGAGCCAAATGAGCTTGAGTAATATGACGCTGATGTGTGACATGGAGGCACTAAACCCTCCTATATCACAACCTATGTTCCAACATTCTTTTAAACTGTTGTCTTTTTTCCCTGCACTCTGAGGTATGAGCAACTTTCCAATGGCAACTGTGATAGAGAATAAGTACACTATGGACAATTTGGTACAAAGTGATTTAATGGTGATATTTACAGTGTGGTTTTTGTTGTACAGACTCTAGGTGTAGAAGTTCAGTGCAATTTGTTGTCTCCTGCGAATTTCTGAAGCAGTGTTTTGTTGTTTCCCCTCCAGATGTGCTGCACCATTGTCATCCTCCTCCTCATTGGGGACATCTACCAGTTCATCCCAGGGGACATCAGTCCGAATACATATGTTATGCAAGATTGCACATATAAGGATCATCTTTCATACCAGGGGTGGTGGATACAACAGGCTTCCTACTGTCAAGGCCATGCACCTGAACCTTGACTTCGGGAGTCCAAATGTCTTATCCACCACAATTGGTGTCCTTCTGTGCCCTTCATTGTATGCCCGCTCTTCCTCCGTTGTCAGGTTGCCAAAAGGGACCATCACCCTTGACTGGATTTTGTAACCTTGGTCAGCTGCAAAGGAATTTGAGGACATGTGTCTGTCATGCATATTTTGGTTTTGTATGTGTCATAGCAGATGTTAGTTTTAGGTAGTGTGGTGACTCAGACTTGCATCTGGTATTGAGTGTGTTCCTGTTTTGTTGAATGGTTGCATTAGTGTGTGGTGGTGGACATTACTATCATGGGTTATGGCTCAGGGTCCTCGCGATTGTCAAATTAAATCTGAACTGACATTTCAACCATGCAAATTATGTGTTGCGTTGTTCATATTTGAGGCTGTGTTCTAATGTTATTGAAACCTACCACCTCCCTGCACCACAATAGTGTCATTTGTATTGACACTATGTTAGCCCTACAAGGCCAAATTCAGGCCACCATGTTACCATGTGGCACTACGCATGCAGTGTGATGCTTAGTGACACTTTGTGGCAGATTATGGCCCTCATTCTGATTCTGGCGGGCGGCGGAGGCCGCCCGCCAGAATTCAGCCCTCCATAATACCGCTCCGCGGTCAAAAGACCGCGGAGGGTATTATGAGTTTTTCCCTGGGCTGGCGGGCGGTCTCCAAAAGACCGCCCGCCAGCCCAGGGAAAAACTCCCTTCCCACGAGGATGCCGGCTCGTAATCGAGCCGGCGGAGTGGGAAGGTGCGACGGGTGCTACTGCACCCGTCGCGTATTTCACTGTCTGCTACGCAGACAGTGAAATACTAGCGGGGCCCTCTTACGGGGGCCCCTGCAGTGCCCATGCCATTGGCATGGGCACTGCAGGGGCCCCCAGGGGCCCCACGACAATCCTTACCGCCATCCTGTTCCTGGCGGGCGAGCCGCCAGGAACAGGATGGCGGTAAGGATTGTCAGAATCCCCTCGGCAGCGCTGCGAGCTGCGCCGCCTTGGAGGATTCTTAGGGGCAGTGGAAAACCGGCGGGAGACCGCCGGTTTTCCCTTTCTGACCGCGGCCAAAGCGCCGCGGTCAGAATGCCCAAGGGAGCACCGCCGGCCTGTCGGCGGTGCTCCCGCCCCCGTTGGCCCTGGCGGTTCTCTACCGCCAGGGTCATAATGAGGCCCTATGTGTGTGACAGCCATGATGTGTACAAAGGAGAGATTCATACAATAGGAGCACTAGCAAAATTGGTGCAGAGGGTTCTGCAAGGTTCCTAGACATGATTAATCACAGATACTTTCCACACCTGCACAGAGCAGGCATTAGGAGGGGGTACACCATAGTTCTGAATGGGTCCCTATGTAGTTGGCATGAAATGGTCAGGTATGTTTTCAGTACTTCTACAGTGTCCAACTATGGCATCCATTATTTTGACACTATTGTACCTACTCTGCACTATGGTGCACCGTTTATTGATTACGGGGCCCACATGGTGGCAGTAGGATGCGACAAAGGGGCTCAATTACAGGGGCACTGCTGTCGATGCTGCACCACTTTCCTGACATGTGGCCCTCAGTCTCGTCACTTTAGACCTGCAGGTGAGTGATGTTCTGGGACTTTGAACCTATTTTGTGCGTTGTGTGCCATGACACAGGTATTGTGCCCTGTGTGTAACATGTGATTCTCTTCCCTTTTCCCTTGGAAAAGCTCCCTTGCACAAAGTTTTGTTGTTGGCAAATGCTGGCTGGCATATATATCTGCATGTGGATCCAGGGCACAGTGTGGCACCGTTGTATGGCATGTTTAGTGAGGTATGCATGCGTTTCCAGACATCTGTGTGACAGGAGAGGGAATGATGTGTTTTTCTGCAGTGCCCTGCAGAGCATGACCATTCCTGCTAAGCCCCTTGTCTCCTCACATCCCAGGACATTGTCAGTAGTCCAGCTACCACAGTGCCCTGTTGTACCCTGGTATCATGTTAGGGAGTTGTGGAGTTACTGGGTATGATTGTAAGCATGCTTTGAGGTGTCCATCCCTACACATTTTTTTTCATGGCTGGTGATGTTGTATTTCTATGTGTGTGGCACAATGCACCAGGCAGGTGAAGGTGGACACAGTGGGTATGTCTGGTATCTTTAGGTGATATGTATTTGGTGATGGCAGCACTTGGATGGCATTTAATATTGGTGTCGCCGGAGACTTCTACACCGTGACAAATCTGGGGCTGTGCCTATATGTGACTTTCATTATGTTGACATGGCCAATGCCATTCACATAGCTGAGCTATTCCTTGTTAGGTGTTATGTATGTGGATCTGTATTTAGTTGTCAACCAGTGGACACCTGTAGTGGTTTAGGCCCAGCTTCTGTATGCAAAGGGGACATGGCTCCACCTGTCCTTCACATGGTGTGCCAGTCAGGTGGTCCCTGTATTATGTACATATGGGTGTATGTGTGTGTGATGTGCAATGAATGTGGTGTAGTGTTGCATATGTGTTCTCTGTACATCTGTGTTCCCCTGTCCATGTGTGTTTAGTGTGGTGTATGTATTGTTTGTCCTACCGGATTGATATGTTGTCTGTGTAATGACTGGTGTGGTGGCTTACCTACAAGTAGCCCATTGCCATATCACCCATCCTGGAACCGCCTGTTGATGGTAGAGTGTGAGAATATGTAGGCATCAGGGACGCTGCCGTCATATTTGGCTAGGATGCTTACAAAGAGCCCCCGGGGTCCACAAGGGGCTGCAAATTTATAGAATGGGTGTGTTTGTGGTTCCTGTAGAGGTGTTCCGTTGCAGCAGGTGGCACAAGTTGGACACGGGTGCAGACCATTGCACTCAGCACATGCAGGAACCCAGCAATTTGTCTGAAACCTTGCTGGGTGTTTGGAAAGCAGATGTGGTAGGGTGTGAGTCAGATTATTGCACCCAGAAACTTTGGAAGGAAGGCCGAGAAGGATGGCTGGGACATACCATCCACTTGTGCACCAGTTGCCTGGAACAATCCTGGCGCCAGCATTTGAAGGGCAGCCAGGAGTTTGGTCATGGGTTGAATAGTTGTTGGAGTGTCCACCCTTGCAGCGATGTCTGGCGCAATGTGGTGCAGCAGGCATACAATGCACTCCCGCTTCAGACAGTAGGTTCTGATGACATCTTCATCCCTGAGCACAAGGATGTTTGTGCGCTGTCAAAATATCCTCTCCTGCCTTCTGTGCTGCCTTTGTGGCAGCCGTGGTGGTGTTTTGGGTTGCTGCGGTGGTGCTGGTAGGACATGTTGTTGGTACTGTTGTCTACGGTGTGTGCCAAGCTGAAGCATTAACAGTTCCAGATTGTCCAGGGGTTTGCCAATGCTCCTTCTGTTTGTTTTCCTTATGTAGTAGTGCGGGGGCCTCATTCTAACACCTGGCCTGACCAAGTGTTACAATTTGACGCTAATCAGACTTTCTGTCAGTTTTTTTAAACGGGTTCCTTAGCGTAAGTCATTTTTGCATCTGGCAGTAAATATGGCTCTGGAGGGCTAGCATCAATTTGCAACATTGCATATCATTGTCACTAAATGACGTAAGGTGGAGTGGCACTCCCAAAAAATGACGCTAACTCTAATAATATTTTGTTGCTAGATAGGTCTAGCAACAACATATCAATATGGCGCTAGGTTAGCGCTGCTTTTGCTTCAGAAAAAAATGGTGCAAAAGCGGCACTAAGTATTCATATACATGGGCGTTTGGGGCATATTTAAGAAAAATGGCTCTGCACACAATTCAGCCCCACTTTTTCTGCGTCCCTTAGCGTCCCCCTAACGCCATCATGTTTGCGCACCATGCCAGTAGATGTGGGACTAGCGTTAGCGCTAGTCCGCCGCTTTGTAGGATTAGCAGCAAAAATATTACGCTAATCCTGCAAATCAACGAGAGGCTCATTGTAGCCAATGGAAGCCTCCTTTTAATGCCTGCTCTGAGCAGGTGTTAAAAGTGCTGAAAAAACATGGCGTACGGAAATCTTTTAGATTTCCTTACGCCATTTTTAGCCCCCCCCAAAGGGAAATGCCTCCTTTACATACATTATACCTGGAACAGCCATACTGTAGCGCAAAAGGTTTCAAAGTGGTGCAATGCACGCATTGCACCACTTTGTAAATATGGCGCAGTGTTTTTTGCCTTCTAATGCTACATTGGCCTAAACAATTACACTTATGTGGCTTTGGAATGCCACTAGGGTCTCTTAAATATGCCCCTAGGTGTTAATGGGGACTGTATCTCTGAGGACGACCTTGCCACTTGCAGGACAAAGGTTTCACAAGTTGATGTGTGGGCCACATGTTTTTTAAACCAAAGTGCTTTCAGTCTGCTCAGCTTGTCAAAATTACTTTATAAATAGCAATGAGAGGCTACATATCGGCTACTTTTATCTTATTCGTGGGGAGGAAAAGGTACATTCCCAGAGCAAGTCACTATTTGAGAAACAGAAATCACATAAGCTACACCTGCTCTCATCCCACAGCAGCCTTAATCACTCAGCAGCAAGTAACTCCCATTCAAGAGTAACTGAAACACTGGGTGAATCAAAGAAATGGAAATACCCTTCAAGTAGCAAGCTAAATTTGTGACAGACATGTTTCATACCCCATGCAAGGCCACTGGTTTACAAATCATAGAATGGCTTACAGAAGTTTCAGAATGGCTTTTACTAAGATAAAGCTCCTTTTCACCGTTTAGGCATTGGAATTCAAAAGGCATCTTCCACATCTAATGGTTTTAACTATCCCCTAACTGCTCAAACCTGCCAACAGGAAAATATTTCAAACTCAAAGTGAATTGAAAATGTTGATATTGGCAGTGAGATCACTCCATGTATTGACCACACTGAAGATGGCGTTTTGGCTACAGTAAAAGGCAGCTTTTCTAATTTCTCAATATTAAGCATGATGTAACTAGCTTCTTTCTTAGTCGCTATCTGTTGTGTAAGGTTAAATGCAGCAAATAACTCCTTAGAGGTACTGTGCTTCCAGGCACACAGCCCCTTTTCAGTTGTTAAGTCCAACTTAATTGCATAATGGACTTAAGCTGACTTTGTCCATGGTGGAAGGATGATATGTCATTTTGAATTATATCAATTGCAGAAGAAACAATGCTGTTTAATGTGTAAATATGAGTGGACAATGGGTCCATACCTTTATCGACAATGGCTAATGCTTTCGCTAAAGTCTCCTTATCTATCTGCGTTAAGCATACAGCAGCTGCCATTTGTGAAAACTTTGAAATTTCACTATATACTACATGTAAGAAACATTTTGAGCGTGGTTTACTGGAACAATATAAGAAATATTGTAAGTTGAAATCTTCAGAAAGTTGAGAAAGGTTTTCTTTTAGAGCTGTTAATATGGAAGATTGTAACCATTGCTGACAAAGTTTGCCCACACTGTATGTAGTGACAATACTTGCGTGCTGTGTGATGAAGTAACAATGGTCTGGTTGATAAAGCATGCAGCATAACTATTGTGTCTACTGGCCACAAACACCAACCATTGGGACCTGAAAGTGATGAAATAAAGGTACCATTCTGAATCCAACCATTGAGCTGTTCTTCTGTAACATTCATAATGTTTTGCCAATTCTCAGATTAAGTTACAGAGGCAATACTGAGCATGATCATTTCTTTTACATTTTCTAACCCTATAAAAGTCATTGTTGTACAGTGTTGTACAGTGCAACAGAAATAAACATGCTATAAAATAAAGCCTCTGTGGCTTGAATGTGCCAATCTTTCAATCTCCAGACACTTTTCAAATCAATCAATCTCTTCCAATAGTCATAATCTTCTGTGGCCAACTGGGAAATAAAGGAATCAGTAATCAATTTAGTGTCAATTAGCAATATTTTCCTTGCTTTCAAACGTGGTAATATGAAATAATAGTGCGCAGCATTTTTAACATCGGGCCAAGAAAACTAGGCAAACTTTACAACATATGTTTTGGAACTTCCCACTGGTGGAGTCGGACACTGTTCCCATTGTGTATGATTAACGACTACTCCTGGAGTACTAGCTCATTGTAAAAATTGTTTCCATACTGATGATAACAGAAAATGTCCCCATCATTTGCAGGATTTATATATACATCTTCACGTTCACATACAGTGTAATATTCTAGCTCAGAAAGCTTACAATCAACTGTCTTCACATCCCATTCATCAGAAACAACCTCAGATGTAATCGTGTGATTCACTGATACTTTAAACACATATGGAATTTGAATCATTTCTGCAGGACCAAATATATTAAATGGTACTATATCCAAAACAATCCCATCAGGAACTGGAACAGCTGAAATGGTCACAAGGGACAGGACTCTTTGCACTTTATATAAAGACAAATAATACCTTAAAGTCTCATCCTGGCGGTCAACAGCAGAGCGTTCAGGAAGATAGTGATCATGTATCAGCAGAAAAAGGACAATGACAAATCCGATCCATAGAAAAAAATCAAGCAATGCTAGCATTATCTATAGATAGTACCATGGACAAACCAAAGTGTTTTTGATACAGGTGTAGTAGCTGATGCTGAGGAGTTTGAAGAGAAGTCATCAATGATGGCAAAATGACCAGAGTGTGCATATACTGGCGTCGATGCTGGTAAAAGTGAACTCGTAGATGCATCCATAGATGGTTCATCATAAAAATTCAATTCATGTGTGTTGCATTAGAAAATTGAAGATTCATATTTTGAACATTTCTTATCAATGTAGTAGTGATAGGAATCAACAAAAGTTAACTCTCCACTCTCCCGAACCTCAGGGAAATAATTTCAGCATTGTTTAAGGCTTGAAGGGAACTACCAGGATTGGCCACATGATGCAATTTTATGTGGTGATTGTAGCAAAGCAATTGTCTTTAAAACCAGGCAGCGGCGGTAGGATGTCAGTTCCGGTACTTTGTATTTCTAGAATGGTTGCTCGGTAGGATTTTTTCACAGTTATCTTTATTCAAACTAGATCCCCAACTTTAGGAATCCAGCCTGTGAAAGTTGTTAAATCCCTCATTCACAAGGTGGCAGCGTGTGCTGAGGAATTTTCATCACAGTGTATTTCCTGTAAGACAGTGACACGTTTATTTATGTCAAAAGGTGTTTCTGCTGCCACTGTGCCAGGACCAAAAAGATCTGGGACATACGTAGGGATGCCAAACAGGACTTCGTAAGGGGTACACCCTCCCTAACACTTTCTAGGCAGATGATTTAATGCTATTTGGATTCCGTACAAGTGATGAGGCCAACTACTATCTAAGCCTAGTAACCTAGCTTTTAAGGATTGCTTTAAGTTAAGGTTCTTCCTCTCCACTTTCACATTTCCCTAGAGATGATAGGGGGTGGAATAATGCACCCCAAAACCCATCATTGCTATGTTGTACCTGAACGCCCTGGAGGCAAAGGCAGGGCCCTGGTCTGAGTGAAATGCTGCAACTGCATATGTTCAGATGAAGACTTGGAAATATAAGAGTTTGAGCGTCAGCTGATTGGTGTGGCTACACCCATAGAAATCTGGAGCAAGAGTCTACCAGCAAGTAGTATATACTTGTATGCACCAGTTAGTTGTAAGCGGCCACAATGGTCCAGGTACACACACTACAAAGGGTTGTTGCAAATTAAGAGTGGTTATTCTTGATGTTATTTGGTGGTTGTAATTGCACACATTGCTCTAGGAACTTTATTGCCAAGCTCTTCCCCTCATTTGATAGTTTGTATCCTAAAAATAGGATGCTGAGAAAAGCAATATTTAGTTTCTTGAAATTGAATTTGTAGCCATGCTCATCAAGTCCCAAAACAATACAATCTACCCTTGCTAGGTGTGTGCTGGGGTCATCATCCGTCAGGTAAATGTCATCTACTTAGGACAATACCACAGGATCAATATCATGCAATATTGATGTCACACGGGCTGAGAACAATCCTGGACTGTTCTTAGACCCTTGAGGAAGTCAACATAATTGGCGGTGGAAACCCACTGTGCAAAATGCACTCAGATCCTGGCTTTCATGCGCTAGATTTTGGCAGGAAAAAAAAATTGGAAATGTGTAAGGTTGTTTTGTATTTTTTCCACACTATGTTGTTAATAATTGCTGTACTGGGTGAATTTTCAATGGCAAATGTGCATGTATGACTGGTTAAATGTCTGTGTTCTAAGACTATTCTATATGAATGG
This sequence comes from Pleurodeles waltl, assembly GCF_031143425.1. Classification (NCBI taxonomy): domain Eukaryota; kingdom Metazoa; phylum Chordata; class Amphibia; order Caudata; family Salamandridae; genus Pleurodeles; species Pleurodeles waltl. The sequence continues at coordinate 709,153,994 of NC_090437.1, read as the reverse complement.
TCTGGTTTAGCAACGGGAAACAAGCAGTTATCATTTCAAATGCCAAGCACATTGTGAGAATTCTATGTTTATCTTGGGGTCCCATGTGGGGAAACATTGCTTCCAGCTGATTTGTTTTTGTGCAATCCAAAATGGAATTTCATGGCGTTTGGAAAACATTCCACGCATTGTCAAATGTAAGGTCCCCGGATTTATCCCGGGTGCAGCCAATTGTGGTACAACTGCAGAAGCCCTCACTGAGCAGTATTTAAAGTCCACAGCATAAATTGTACTAAACGTCTATATATTCTTACTAAATTATTGTATAATCGGCACCGGTCTGCTGCCTGTAAACTTTGTATGTTAGGGCGTGGTGCGTGTGTAGCCAATTTTGGCCATGTAGGTCCATCATTACTTAAAGGACCTATCCTGATGTTTTGAGTAATGTGTGAAACCAGTTATGGTTGTTGATATGATAGTGGTATTTCCAAGTATGAATAAACTCTGTATTGTGCAGGTGGATTTGCTACAGTGTATGTATGGAAATTTGCTTCTACTGCAAGAAACATGACCCATAAATAGAATATTTCTGTTCTGTATGCATCGTCTGCCTTTATTACAAACTTATCATCTCCACCCCCCCCGCAGGGAGCCCATGAGCTAATAAATGTTGTGTGAGAGGTTGTCTCATATTCACTGGTATTATCACTGGTGGTTGTTGTGCCATTTTTAAAATGGATTGAAACACCAAATGGGGAATTCTTTAAAGGTTCAAGCTTGAACAACCTACAAGCTAAAATAGGGACTACCTAAATAGCTGAGTAGGCTTTTACCTAACATCATGGGAATCTCCATATAGAGATAATTAGGGGACCTTTGGCATGCAGGAGAGAGGTACTCAGAAGATCCATTAAAATTTGTGCCTGACCAATGTTAGTAGCACCACCTGGTACGGTTCCTATTTTGGGAATAGGACTGCATAATTTAGGGATGCAGCACCACTGATTGTGGGTGACTGAGTTGGTCCCTCACTATTCTGAAGCTGTCTGCCTGACTCCTGGCTAGCTCACAGTGCCTCACCAAGTCCTGGAAATTGAAGGTGATTTGTGGAAACCTAAATACGCCACTCTGACTCCTCAGAGAACTGGGGTGAACAGATTATATCCCTTTCTCTCAGTTACACAAAGACTTACATATGCCAAGGCAAACAAGGAGATGCAAAATAAATTTCAATATTTTTATATCCAATAATAAAAAAGCATGGGATGTGATGATTAGGCTGATGAACATAACACAGTGATCATTGTTACCATCAGAGTGAAAATGATAAAAACAACCATCATTTTGGTATGAAAATAGAGATTCCTACCTACACATTAATGTCTAAAACCTAAGAGGTGGTAACCCTCCTGCCTATCCTGGTCTATGGGAAGGACCCCAACCCCATACGTGAAAGGCGGGCAGGGGTCTGCCTGTTGTCTGCTGCCAATCTTCCCGGTTGGCTGAAGAGTCGGTCTCAGGATTAGTGAAGCTGTCAATAGAATGGTGTACTTCATAGGACGGCCATGATTGGAATGCCCACTATTCTCATAGACCGGTTTGATGTTTGTATAACAAATCCTACTGTGTTCCAAGAACAGATCTGAGGTGATAATGTGACTAAAACTGAGGTTTGGCTCTGTAACTCCTGGAGCAGCAGCACTAGTTAGAATATCATGTAAAGAACATGACAGCCTTGAGCTGGGCACAGTGAAAAGGCAGATGATTAAAATATCAACCAACAAGCTAAAAACTGTGTGTGCTAAAATATATGAAAATAAATAAAATGAATAAAGCTTGTATATGTGTGAAAAGGCACAAACTATGGGCCTAAAGCTAAAATAAGAGCTCCCAACCTAGGTACAAAGGGGAACCCACAACAGTAGCACTGGACAGCCTCAAGGGCAGGGTGCAGTGTATTAAAAAATTTGGACGTGTATTTTTAAGTTTTATATGTCCAGGTAGTGAAAAACTCTAATTTGTTTTTTCACTACAGCAAGACCTGTCTCTCCCACAGACTAACATGAGGATTGCCTTATTACATTTTTAGGTATAATGTCTAACTGGAAATGGGACTCCTGAGTTTGGTGTCTCTGGAATCACAATTGAAAATCACAGCTTATGGTGAAGTCAGATTTTAAATTGTAGTTCTGAAAATACCACTCTTAAAAAGTTGGCATTTTCTTACTTTAAGTCATCTAGGGCCATGTGTTCAAAGGTTCGGCTTTGTGATTTCTAAATTACGAAGGTTTGTGATTCGCTTTTTTGTAATTAGAAACACTCAAGTACCAATGTGTGTTTAACACATTGAGCGAGTCGCATTGGGTCACAAATAGACCTACCTCATATTTATTCATGAGGTAAGACTCGCTATGCGACCCATTGGGAATCACAAAAATCACAGGGATGGTGGCCTTCTGGGGTCAGCAGACTACCATGTCACTGATTGATTTTACCAAAGCAATATTTTTTTAATGCAGCTCTTTTTCCTCATAGGAAAACGAGATGCTTTTCAAAAATGAAAAGTTTTCTTTTTAATTCTTTAAGAGTAGGGAGTGTTCCATGCTTTGCCTACTGCCTGCTCTTAAAAAAAAAATTCACCAACATTCACAAAGGGGAAGGGTGTCTTGGGGACCTCTTCCCATTTGCAAATGGGTTACTACTAAATCGAAGTTGGTGGTAAAATGCGAATGTTTTGCGACAAAATTTTGGTCGCAGAATATTTACACATGCCAGTGTGATTCGGTATTAGGAAGGGACAACCTAAACACGTCCCTTCCTAATACTGAATCACACACCCTATTTGCGATGAATCGTAAATTGGGTCTTTGTACATTTAATGATATTTCTGGTTGCAAAGGGCCTCATTCTGTAAATCAGATTGTCTATTACCTAAAAAAAGCATCACACATTTGGCCCCTAGTGCCTCCTGCCTGTCTTTGAATACATGTCTGAGTGGGTGATATGCTGGGCTCTTGTGCATTCCTTCCAGACAGCCACACACAAAAGAAGTTTAGGTGTGACTGAGTGGCCATCTGCTTGTTGATGGCCCGCCCTGGCGAGGATTAGAGGCAGGAGCTCACACTTACACTTGAATGGGCTGTGTTATGAGCCCTCACAAAGGGTTGCATAACCCCTTATAGTGTGTCTTAAGCCAGGGCAGGAAGGGGGGGAACTCAGTGCACTTCAAAGGCCTTTCTTTGAAGTCTCCCCACTTGAAAGTATCACTGGGTAGAGGAACTGCACTTCTGACCCCACCAAATCAGTACACGCCTGGACCTAAGGACGTTCTGCCAGGACAAAGGTCTGCTGTGCTACTGAAGAGACTGTTGCTCTGCTGGACCTTGCTGGACTTTGATGTGCCTGCCCTGCTGCCTGCTGCCCTCATTGCCTGGGAGCAGGATGACTAGAAATGCATCTCTACATCTCCAGAACCAAAGTGACTCCAAAGGCTTGCTGGCTTGTCTCCTGTTCTGAAGTCTCAGGGACATCAAAGACTTTACACAACCCTGCTACAAATTCTGGACACTGCCAACTATGGGCCAGATGTAGGTAGCCTTTTGCGCCTCGCAAACGGCGAAAAACGCAGTTTGCGAGGTGCAAAAGGCCTTCCGCGATGTAGAGTCACATTTTGCGAGTCGGTACCGACGCGCAAAATGTGATTCCGACTCGCAAATAGGAAGGGGTGTTCCCTTCCTATTTGCGACTGCATCGCAATGTAGAGTTGATTTGTGACCACGAAAGCGGTTGCAAACCAACTTGCAGTTACCATCCACTTGAAGTGGATGGTAACTCATTCGCAAAAGGGAAGGGGTCCCAATGGGACCCCTTCCCCTTTGTGAATGCAAAAAAAAATATTTTTTCAGAGCAGGCAGTGGTCCTATAGACCACTGCCTACTCTGAAAAAAAGAAACTAAATGGTTTCGGTATTTTTTCTTTTTGCAGCTCGTTTTCCTTTAAGGAAAACGGGCTGCAAAAAGAAAAAAAAAACTGCTTTATTTAAAAGCAGTCACAGACATGGTGGTCTGCTGTCTCCAGCAGGCCACCATCCCTGTGAGTGCCTAGACTCGCTATGGGGTCGCAAACTGCGACCCACCTCATTAATATTCATGAGGTGGGTCTTTGCGACCCCATAGCGAGTCGCAGAAGGTGTCTGAGACACCTTTCTGCATTTCATTTTGCGAGTTGCAAATTGCGAGTCGCTGGGACTTGCAATTTGCAACTCGCAAAATGAAATCTACCTACATCTGTCCCTAAGTGTCCTGCCCTAGCAAGCAGTACCAACCCAGTCCTGGGCGTCTGGAAGTAAGCTCTGGAGCTGTTTCTAAAAAAAAACATGCATCACCGTCACTGCTCCAATAAGAACTGCTGTATCTCTCCTCAATGTGGATATTTCACCACTACCTCTGAAGATGAGGATACAGCTTTTCTGACTGTGTAGCTTGAGCGCATCTCCCTGAGCCTCGATTCATCGCCTTTACATCACTGGCTGGGCAGCTTGAAGACTATGCCTCACCTTCATCGCCAAGGGTTCACTGATGATGGAACCCCGACTGCACTGATCAGAACCAATGCATCACCCTCACATCACCTCCTCTGGTACACGCATCGAGATTTTGACATCAACGCATCCTCCATCAAAGGTACTTTTTGCATTTACCTTGGTTGGTGTTTTATGCTTCTAAACACTATAGTTGTAGATATTCTTTAAACAATTATATCCTAACTACTTCTTATGGGATTGTTGTCATGTTTTGTTTATGAAATTAGGATCTGTTTTTCCATCCTAATATGGATTATTTTTGATGTGGTTTTTTCACTTTTTAACTATTTTAAAGTTTTGCACAAATACTTTACATATTGCCTCCTAAGTTAAGCCTACCATTAAGCTTCCTGCTCTGTGACAAGCTACCAGAGGGTGAGCACAGGTTAATTTATGGTATGCATCTGACTTGCCCTAACTAGGATTGTGGATCCTGCTTGAAGATGGTGCACACCTCTACTATCCAGAAACACAAATTCTAAATATATATTTTATATATAAATCCCCTTGAAAAGCCAAAGGTTACAGGGATGTTACAGTAAGGTTCTGAATTCACTCACACAAAGCGAGAGAAATTAAACAGTTATAGTTTCAACCACTAAGGTGAAAAACCTACTTGGCAATCTGACAATGCTTGATTGAATATTGCAGTAGATATGCCAGACATCAAACTAACCCATACATGAGGAAGAGAGAAGATGCAGGCCACAAATGCTACAAGAAGTAACCAACTGGCATCCATCTGCAAGAAGCCAAAATTAAGGACAAAAATAGAGAACAAATGGGCAGCTTTACCACTGTCCACACTAATGCCTCCAGGTGATCATGGGACACCTTTCTGGTTAATTGCGACCACAGAAATATTAGTGTGGCCCATGGCACCCACCTACACCCTATGCACAGTCTTTCTCTAACTACTGAGAGTCTCTAGTAAGCCCTGGACACAGATGTGACACTAAGAACGTCATTATGATCTGCCAAAGCAGTGGTCCGACCGCTTTGGTGGTGGTCAGATCACCCCATTATGAACATGGTGGTAGGGCCATGGTGGGACTGCCAGCACTGCCAGTTTTCCTCCACTGGAGGGACAGGCAGTGTTGGTGGTCCCACCCCATTATGAACATGGTGGTAGGGCCATGGTTGGACTGCCAGCACTGCCAGTTTTCCTCCACTGGAGGGACAGGCAGTGTTGGTGGTCCTAATTAGGAGCCCCCTCTCCACCAGCTTTTACATGGTGGTTGCACCGCTATGTAAAAGCTGGGGGAGACAGGATGCTGGGTGCCCCTTGGGGGGCCCTGCAATGCCCATGCATTCTGCATGGGCAGTGCAGGGGCCCCAAAGGACAACCACATTGCGCTTTTCACAGTTGCACCCTACGCACCGCTACATTACATCTGGCTCCATTATGAGCCAGCATCAATGTAATGGGCCGTTCCCCACTGGGCCAGCAGGCGGAAACACCGTTTCCGCCCATTGACCCAGCGGGGAATTTGTAATGGGGCCGCACTGGCAGCAAACTGCCCATGGGAGTTTGGCAGGGGGCTTTTTCTGCCCGCCAAACTCGCAATGACCCCCGAAGTGTAAACAGAAGAACAAAAAACAGAGATTATCCTTAATTATGGGGCACATATAGGTACCATAGTCATGTAACGTAGCATACCATGATGTAGACCATTCATAGTTGTATAGTAACTAAAGCAATTCAAAGAGTTGCCATGTTTGCAAATTACTACCCCAAAAAAGGGTAACAAACTGCATTATCACTGTTTCAGGGATAAATGGCTGTCAATTCCACTGAAAACAGTGCAGAATTCAAATTACACTTAATTCCATTTTTCAGCAGTGATGACACCTCCCACTCTGACTAGCAGTTATCTTGATTCCAAAATATGGACATTTGTTCACTTTTTACAAGTTGTTTTTCCCTAATATGAAGGGTTTCACTCTGCCTAAACTGTATGACTTATTCCCCAAATATCAGTATTAACATATGTAATAATTATATTTGTGTTTTGTAAAATACTTCATGTTGTGATTACACCAAATTACTCATATATACACTGCAAAGCATGCATGATGAAAGCAATGATAGTTATTATTCAGTTACATATGAAAGGAAATCCAACATTCAGCTGTCTGTCACTAACCCAAAACCAAAACATCAGCTTATTCAACCTATAAATAATTACCTCATGATGAGATTCCTGGCTTCCTGTATCAAAGTTTGTTGGATTCTGTCCTAAGGCCAGGGTCCACAGGATTCTAGAGATTGGAAGCCTGAACTTCGTATAATGTAACCAGTGTTGACTTAACAGTCCCATGCCCAATGTGGTCACTAATTCTTGTACACTATGATGCAAAAGTGTATGTGTGTGTCCCTGTTTGTGTGTGTGTGGTGCTAATCAGCCTGTTCATGCACAAGTTCTAATGTAATCAGTGCAGATCTAACAGTAGGAGACTGCATGAACAAAAATGTGCGCTCATAGTTTCCATGGTTTCTGATCTGGAAAGAAGACCCTGCCTAATATAGTCACTCATTGTTGTACACTAGGGTTCAAAGGTGTATGTGTGTGTGGTGCTAGGCAGCCTGTTTATGCATCAGTGCTGAGGAAGAGAGCAGGTAGCAGCACCATAGGTATGGCTCTGTGCCTCCCCAGCACGAAAAAGAGGAGCAACATTGCACAATTTGTTTCAATAAATCTAGCATCTTGTGCTTTGCTTCAACCCCAGAAGAGCTGCATGGTTCGGCAAAGAACACGTGCAATCCCCTGTCAACAATATTTATTAGTTTCCTTTCTCCAGACTCGGATAAGAGGTGTCAGTGCTCGGAACTACATCACATTGCTTAAGCATTATAACAATGAAGAAAAGAAAACAAGGGAAACAGAAAGAAAAGAAAGAAAAGAAATGAAGATACATTAAAATGGTAGAAAGAATCAACTAATATTACAGAAAAACAAGACTATGGGGGTCATTCTGACCCTGGCGGTCATCGACCGCCAGGGCCAACGACCGCGGAAGCACCGCCAACAGGCTGGCTGTGCTTCCTGGCCAATTCTAATCGCTGCGGTAAAGCTGCGGTCAGAAAAGGGAAACCAGCGGTTTCCCGCTGGTTTTCCCCTGGCCATAGGAATCCTCCATGGTGGCGCTGCAAGCAGCGCCGCCATGGGGATTCCGACCCCCTTCCCACCATCCTGTTCCTGGCGGTTCTTACCGCCTGGAACAGGATGGCGGGAACGGGTGTCGTGGGGCCCCTGGGGGCCCCTGCACTGCCCATGCCACTGGCTTTGCAGACACTGAAAATCGCGACGGGTGCCACTGCACCCGTCGCACCCCTTCAACTTCGCCGGCTCCATTCGGAGCCGGCTTCATTGTTGAAGGGGCTTTCCCGCTGGGCCGGCGGGCGGCCTTCTGGCGGTCGCCCGCCGGCCCAGCGGGAAAGTCAGAATGACCGCCGCGGTCATTTGACCGCGGTACGGTCTTCTGGCGATTCCCGCCAGGCGGGCGGCTTCTGCCGCCCGCCGGGGTCGGAATGACCCCCTATGAGTCCTTTAAAAGCTAAAGAAAATTTGATTGTAAACAATGCAGGATTTTTCACCTAGAAGAACATTTATTCTAGTAAATTAAGTGGCATATTTATACTCCGTTTGCGCCGATTGTGGGTCAAAAAATTTGACGCACAATCAGCGCAAACGTTGCCCCATATTTAAACTCTGACGCCCGAGCCCGCGGATGACAAGAACCCGCCGTGTGCGTCATTTCTTGGATGCGGCAACCCGCCCTGCGTTAATGATATGCAGGGTAGGCGTTCCCGTCCAAAAAACGACGCACACAGCCGTGCGTCGTATTTATGCTTCCGGGCAAAAATGTCTCTCGCCGGGAGGCGGAGCAAAAAAATTACGCAAAGCCCGATTTGCGTACAAATTTAACGCCTGGGTCAGGGCAGGCATTAAAATGGGGCAAACACACCTGTATTTTATCAGAACACACAGAACAAACAGCAGAGTAGCAGAGCAGCAACAGGGAGACATGGAGATGATCTTTATCCAGCGTGCACGTAGACGCAGAGCCCTGCAGCAACAACAGCAGCTACAACAACACCAGCTGGGACCCCAAAGGCTGCGCAGAAGGCAGGAGAGGATATTCCGCCCAAGAACAACCCTGCATGGCCTCAGGGAACACAACATCATACAGAGGTACCGGTTGAACTGGCAGGCCATTCAGCAGCTGCTGCGCAACATTGAACCGCAGTTGGCCCCCACTTTAGTGACACCCCGCACTATCCCAACAGAAACAAAGCTGCTTGCCGTACTTCACCTGCTGGCAAGTGGCTCGTTTCAAAGAACTGGTGCCCTGGTTGGCGGAATTTCACAACCATCATTCTCTGCATTTCTGCCAAAAGTACTGGATGCCATCATTCGACTGACACCCCTCCATATCTGCTTCCCTAACACACTGCAGAAGCAGCAGGAAACAAAACAGGGGTTCTATGCCATCAGTGGCTTCCCACACGTCCTTGGTGCAATCGACTGCACACACGTACGCCTTGTGCCACCTGCTGCAACTGAACACCTCTACCGCAACAGGAAGCACACACATTCAATCAACGTGCAGGCCATAGTCGATCACCAGGGATTGATCACCAACATCGTGGCTAAATATCCTGGGAGTGTACATGACTCATTCATCTTCCGTCACTGCACCATCAACCAACACTTCCAGGATAGACGGTATGGCAATGGACTACTTGTTGGTAAGTACAGAAACCTACTTATATACACACTGCACAGCAACCCTCTAGGACACACAACACATACACCACAAAAGCAACATCTAGACAGGAACACACTGAGGTCCTGACATCACTAGCCATGTTTCTGATGTCACCATTGAACCTGTCACACATTGGAATTTACTGTACAGCCTAATGTGAAGACATTAATGAGTGTGGTTGCCGAAATTTCACCTTGCAAATTGTAAGTCTCACAATGACCTGTACATTAATACATTGCAGAAGTGTCAAGGTATGGGATGTCCAGGGTACTTTGATATGAACGTGTTAACAACACTTCCAAATTTAAATGTGCATGGAACTATCATCTCACCCTCAGTGAAGACACACGGGCACCTGTATCACAAGTCACAATGCTAGGGAGGGTACACTGTACTGAAAGTCCCAAAACATATTGATGACAAACGGTTAGCAGACAAACACTTGCTCAGCCAAGGAAACAACACAATGCAGATGGTATAGCCTACAAGTATAGGATGTCACATTAGTACACAAAAGAGTCACAGACAACACAAGACAACTACTGCCATGAAAAGTCTTTTCAATAGTGCCAGCTACATCTACATGATCCCATTCTGTGTTTTTCTTTCAGCTGATCAGGGGTATGGCACCCAGCCATGGCTAATGACACCATTTGGGAACCCGACTACTGCTGCAGAGCTGGCATACAACGACGCCCATAAGAGGACACGCAGCATTGGCGAGCGCACCTTTGGGATCCTAAAGTCAAGGTTCCGCTGCCTTGACATCACTGGCGGTAGCCTACTATATTCCCCCGAGATGGTCTGTAGGATCATACTCACATGTGCCATATTGCACAACATTTGTGTAAAAAGGAACATTCCCCTCCTCGAACCAGACCCATACATGCCCGAAGACGAATAAAAGGAGGATGCTGGTCTGCAACAGGAGGGGGAACAACCAAACACGGCTGCTGGAGTGCATAGGCGCCAAAACATTGTAAATAATTTATTTTCATAATTATCACCATCACCACTTAATGCACTATTGTAAATAAACACTGATAACAAACACCACATCATGGTTTGGCCTATTCATTTCTGCCCACCTTTAGCTTGAAATATCTGAAGAAGAATGTCGTCTCATTGAACAGTAATTATATAACAATCATGACATAAAAATATACACCACAAATGTAATGGCCACCATACAATGGTCAAATACGCACACCATGTAAATGACAGACATCCTGTACATTTCACCTTTGAAGGGCAATAGCTGAGGACCACACATATGACTCACATACATGTAGGAAACATGGATCATCGCAGCAGATGGCACACAACTAAAACACCATCACTCGACTAGGGGAAAACAGGCCTCATACATCAGGCAGTTCACATGCTAATGCTTCAGGAACAGGAATGTAGGACTAGACTCTTGCCAACAGTAATTCCAACTACTTACTATCACTGCAATGACTATCTGTCACTAGAGTTACACATAAGTAGAACAAACACAGCACAAGTGCCACACATATGACAAGCATCCAGTACATCACATCCCATCTACATGTCAGCCCTTTTCTAAAAACATGACACACACTTGCAGCTGCTCACACACCACCTGTCTGAAGAGGTCCCTGGAATGCCGATTTGTGTACACTGAGATTCCCTCATCTACACACACACACACTGACAAGAGTCATCCAGTGTGCCACACCCTTTACTATGCCTACCATTGTCATACTACTATCTCACTGCATGGAACTCAGCTCATATAATACACTGCCTTGGAGTTTATAAGGCCTGGTATCACCTGTAGATTGATTCCTCTGTGAAAGGTACTGTAGGCTATTTACCAGCAAATTCCATCTGACAGGACTAGTGAGACACAGATGGAGGCCACACCTGTGAACCCCTCCATGCACACCACCCAAATGTACATGCCCCGTCCCTGCAGATGCCTCCTACTGCATACATGTTTGAATTTGAGCTATTACATCATAAAGCTTTGACACAAATGTTGCCGTTGAATACTTTATCAGGGTTCATGTGTCGCCTTCAGAACAACACAGGACATACACAGTGTGACATCTCAACTGTCTAATGCTCCCTCTGACCAGTCCTAGTCAGAACACGTGATCATGTAATTACTGAAATAACTTGCTCCTGATTGACCCAGGATCCTGTCAGCCTGACTGGCACCTGTCCGTGGGTCACTCTACAGATACCTGGGGTCCACCTATGGACCACACGTGCTGTCCAAAACCTCTTGTACCTCAGACACTAATTTGTCATTAGCCTCATCAATGTATACTCAAATACATAGTGTTGCATCATCTGACTGTTATTTGCAAACGATTTGTGACAGTGCCCTTGAATAGCCAAATCTTGGCCCTTCCATTGTCTGGCCCTCATTAATGCCTAAACTACAAAGTGTGACAGTGGACCAGGCCCATAGTGTATGAAGGTGTTAATGGCCTCCATCAAAACCAGCAACCTCAGATAATGTCCATGAAAAGTCAACACATATGAGGACCCTGACTGTTCAAATGCTGAGTAACACTTTTTCAAATGATAAAGATGAGTCGTGTGTTGAATACCAGCCATTTACTTCTGCACAGAGGCTATGATGTTTCATGATACATTACCATCCACAGAGGCCAACTGGAGTAGAAATGTTGCAATGACACATGCCAGATCCAGACACCTGAGCCATTCTCTCACTCAGCACACCAAGGTTGCCCATTCGAAAGTCTCATTACACGTGTTTTGACAGGGTGGGACCATCCATGTATAGGTTACCATGTCCTCAATGGATTCTCTCCATTTTTGCTACAAACAATACCCAATTGCAACAAGATTAGCTGTCACTAACTCATGAGGAGACCTGGAAGTTACAGTGACAACATACACCCTGACAGTTGATAGTGGATCAATAGTGGACCACACACATAAACATGTACCATCCAATCAACCAAATATTTGCAAGCAGCCGATCACAGTAGTGTCCCAGTTGTAAACTAGCATGAAGAATGAAACATGCCACTAAACCAGGTAATGCATTAAGGGCCACATACATCAACAACCTATTTGCCATCAGGACATGAGGATAGTTGAGATTTAGCAAAAAATATCAATGCAAAATGGTATGTCAGATTTCTCCAAAGAATCAATAGGGAAAACGTCAAATGGGCAAATGGGATTACAGAATGGCAAACAGTGAATCATACCCTATTTGCTTCCATGAGCCTGCTGCTGCAGGTTTAGCGTTACTGAATTTGGGAAACCCTTGGATAAATTTGCAAGTCTGGAAGAGCAAACCCTAGGGTGCTGGGGGCCTAAGTCCACCTCTACTGCCCCCCAAATAGACATTATATGAGCACATGTGAAGCACACACATGCATAAGGCACATGTGTGGCCTACATGTCAAAAGTAAAACACATTTAAGATACATAAACTCGTAATTGGGACATGGTTACCCCCTTAAAAAGTGTATGCGACAATTGCACTACCTATTTGGCCTATATATAATTTTGATTACCGTGATAAATGTGGACACATTTTTGCTAAGGAATACATCCTGGTATCCCATTCATATTTTGAAATTAGCCATCAGCAATTACCCACATATGTGTACAATTATGAGTAATAACCATTCTGAGCAATCATTACTATTGCACTGTGAATACCTTCTATACATCCTATAAGGGACATTTGCCATAGCTAACCCCAAATGTGTATCACTTAGCACCGTTTGGTCATGACAAAATTCTTTTCACAATTTGACAAATTAAAGACATATTTGTCATAATGCGTCATATTTCCACGCATACAGCTTGTGCGTCATAATTTTTGACGCATAGGAGTGCACATAATGCTGAGTCAAAAAAATAAACTAAAAATAAATATATTACTATCCAGCATTACATGGCCACCATTTTTTCTATATTGCGTCATATTTCCACGCATACAGCTTGTGCGTCATAATTTTTGACGCACAGGAGTGCAGATAATGCAGAGTCAAAATTAATTTTCATATTTAGATATCATATTTGCCAGCGGCTTAATTTTCAACTCTAGAACTGTAAAATAAGCCTCAAACAAATATAATGGACCAATGATGAATTTTTTTTTGACTCTGCATGATGTGCACTCCTATGCGTCAAAAAATATGACGCACAATCTGTATGCGTGAAAAAATGACGCATAGCGGGGAAAAAACGGCAGCCATTTTATGCAGGATGTGATGTAATAGGATATCCTGTTTACAGAATCTGTCACTTTCACTTTGCAGTCTCAGATTATTCTAGACTGTGTGGCTGTGTGGAAAGTGTTGTCCTGTGTTTTAGTGCTTGTGTGTCCTGTGTAGCTTCTCAATTGTGCTTTTGTCATCATTGTCTTGTTGTTGAATACTGTCTGAGTCTGTGTTGTGTTATTTTGTCAAGTCCAGTGTTTCTTTAATTGTCTGTGGGAGTCTGTTGTGGGTAGTGTAATTTAGGGGTTAGTTGGGCTCTTCTTCTTAAGTTTTCTTTGTTTTTCACTACTCTACCTTTCCCCATTTCCCCCTTTTCCTTTTTCTCCAACTTTTTCCCCTTTGTCAGTGCTAACATGTCTGGTAGGCCACGGCTTGCCAGGATGGGTGAGGAGGAATTGGGGGGATTTATATGGCTTGTTTGCCATTTCTCCCACTCATGCTGGAGGCTGGGGGTAGGGTGATACAGAGGTATCACACGGAGGCCCGTAAAGTCCGGTGGGGGAAGGTGCGCCATCACTTGGTCCGTGTCTATGGTAGCCTGAGGAATGAACATCAACTTAAGCACCGCTGGGCTGATCTGATATCCAGGGAGCAAGATCTGCTGGACCACCTGGGAATCAGGATTGGTGGCCATGTTGTGAGTACACATCAATTACATGTGCACAATTTAAAGCTGTGTGGCGACATGTGATGATTGTTACCCAATCTGCCAGATAAGTAGCTGACTGTGTGTAATGCTAGGGAAACCTACTGGGTAATTGGTGCACAATGTGAAGGAAGACAAATGCTAGCAGTCAGGTAGCTCATGTTTTCTACACATACCGGTTGCCTGTAGCAGTATGTAATGTAGTGCTGCCTTTGTGTCAGACAAGCAACACGTTAATGACTCAATTTGAACTCTACAGGTCACAATAGCCAGTGAAAAATGGATGTTGAAACATCATACCTACATATGTAGATGCCATAGCTAGACTGACATTTGTAAACCCAATATGATGCTATAAATGAGTGCTGCCTTCACGTCAATTGAAGTTAGCAATGTTGTCAACACATATATGTCACATGTGTGTCTGGTTGGTGTGTATCGGAAATGAACACATAGGCTGTTTGAGTTTGAGAGGTCATGCAGTCCTCAAGTAACCAGCTTTTGGATGTCTCTCTTGGATGCACATGATGAGATGAATGCACCCCTATATTGTTGGGGCATACTAATGGAGGTGTATCTTTGACACCACATGACTGTCCAGGCCACTGCATGTGTGTAGTAGGGTGTGTATCTGTAGCAGGAGACTCATCCAATGTAAATGTTGCTCAAGATTTATTCCATGCAGTATGAGCATGTGTGAAAGTGTTTCATTACGCATGTCATATTCTCACATTGTCATTGTAATTGCAATTGTTTGTCAGTGCACGGATTCTGAGTATATTCTTCCTTCCATGCTTTACAGGTGGACTTGCACCGTACACTGTGGGAGAAGTGGCTCATTTTGCGGACCCCGACACCTACAGTGAGTGTTGCATGTGTGCTATTTTTAATGTTTGCTGGTGATGCATGATGGACTACTGTGTGTTCAACAGAATTCAAGGTTTGATGCGCTGCCCATTCATTAGTATTGTTCCATTAGTGGGATTTCAAATATCACTTCAGTTTGAGTAGACCTATGCTTATCCATTTCTCAGATTTTGGGTCTGTAGGCCATTCCAGTAGGGCCCGCTATGGGGAATGGGGTGAGTCATGTGGAATACACTGGTTAATGTAAGAGTTGCTCTGGGACTTGTCTAGGACTGAGTCTGCATTTCAGACTGACATTCTCCCAGATAGCTTCTGCAAAAGGTTTGTCTGAAATATGCTGCTTCCCTAGTTAACGATGTACTGAGTACACTGTAGGCTGGATCTTCCGGGGGCATGTACTTCCACAAGTTGAACTAGAAGTGTGTGGGACTAGAGTGCAATGGCCTAGGTGTACATTCTACTCATGATCATGGGTGTTCTTGCTCCTGTGTGTGTGTGGTAAAATATGCCTCACTGGTAGTATGTGATGTTGGCCTACGTCAGTACATTTTGACATGTGTGGACCTTGGATAGGGCAAGGTTTAGCTGACTCCAATTTGTTGCTAGGCCTTCACTGGTGTTGTGTGTGTGGGGGCAAAAACTTGTTGACCTTTCTAGACACTCCTGGGTGTGCATTGAATATGGGATCGTTGGTTGTTCTTCCCACCCCACCCTCAAAGACTGCCATGTATTTGGGAATAGGGTACCTAGGACTGAAGCAACCAGTATGTTACACATACTTGTGACCATTTGAAACTTTGTTTGGAACCTAGTGTACACACTCGGTTGTTTGGAACCTAGTGTACACACTCGGTTATGGCACATGAGTTCTATACTAGCAAAAACAATTACAAATGGCAGATATTGAGGGTTGTGACTGTTATCACATAGACTGACATATGTAGTGAAGGCAGTAGGCGGAGGAGGTGCAGCCATAATGTCAGCTGCATTACCAATTATTTGGATGAGAAGTTTAGGCTGATGTCACCCATCATGAAGAGACATGGATATGCTAGGTGTGAGATGCCCTTTTGTATACAGGCTGCCCATGTACTTCCTCTGAGACTTTCAATGATCTATGTGGTGAAATTAACTGTTACAACTACAGTAAAAGTAATGTCCATTTGACCCATTGTGCTATTCCACCCAATGCATTTCCTATGGTAAATAGTTGCCCTTTCTCTTCACAGCTGCAAACATGAGTGCCGCACAGAGGCATGATTTTGAAAGGCGGGCAATGAGATACCGGCACATCCTGCAGGTGCAGTCGGGGTTCCGACGGATGGCCCAAAAATACCAGGCGGATCGGGCCTCCGGAGCATGGTGGGCCTCACCACAGGGTGGCCCAACGTTGCCCACTACAGCCACCACCACCACATCCACCAGGTCTCCCCAAGTGGCCCCAGCAACGGCGGGGACAGTTGTCCCTGCCTCTGCAGCACGACCTGGACCCAGCAATTTCAGAGCTGCAGGACAGTCCAGTGGGCTACCAACAACTTCCACACCGAGCACCTCTGCCAGCACACAGACAGCAGCAGCCCCTCCTATTGACCCGGCGGCATTCCAGGCTTTAGACATGAAAATGGACAAGTTTATTCGTAAGGTGGACAAGCTGAGCCAAGATGTGGCGTACATTAAGAAGCGGGTTAAGTCCATCAGGCGGACCCTACGGAGGGCCAACCTCTAGGACTTATTTGATTCATTTAAAATTATCCCTCCCCTCTCTCCTCTTTCCTTTATATCATGATAGGTGGGTTTGGGGGATTAGTGTTAGGTTAGTATAGGTTGTTAGCTTAGTTAGTGTTAGGGAGGAGAGTGGGGGGTCCTTATTCTTTCTATTTTAAATTTTTGAGTGTGTGGGTGGGGGTCAATGTTGGGATTCTTGTCTGTTTATATATAAAAAAAATAAAAAAAATATATGATTGTTTAGGATAGTATAGTATGTGTGTAGGTTAGTATGTGTTGTCCTGCATGTGTCCTGTCTCATAATGGTGGGTGGGGGGTTGATGTTTAGATCGATTCGTTATATGTGTAGAGTAAGTTTAGATTAGGTTAGTTAGGGACAGTTGTGGGTTAGGAGTAGTCAGGTTAGATTAGTGTAGGTATGACTTTTCCCTTAGTTGCCTCTGGTGTGAATACATATGAATAAATATATAGTTAACCCTTTGCATTATGTGTTAACTGCTACTTGATCATGGCCTTGACATCAGTGTAGGTGATTGTTTTTCTATGACATTTGGGTCCTATGCTACACACCGAAGAAAATAGAGGTTTAAAATGGCAGCTACCCCTGTGCTAACTTGGTAAGTATCCACCATTTGATAGAACCACCATTAGTAGTTTACATGGATCACCAAGGATTTGTGTTGATGAGTATGTATTCTACATCACAAAGTGTGCTTCCAGACTTGGGGGGTCATTCTGACCCCGGCCGGCGGCGGAAGCCGCCGGCCTGGCTGGAACCGCCAGAATACCACTGTGCGGTCAAAAGACTGCCGCGGGTATTCTGGGTTTCCCGCTGGGCTGGCGGGCGACCGCCAGAAGGCCGCCCGCCAGCCCAGCGGGAAACACCCTTCCATGAGGATGCTGGCTCAGAATGGAGCCGGCGGAGTGGAAGGGGTGAGACGGGTGCAGTTGCACCCGTCGCGATTTTCAGTGTCTGCATGGCAGACACTGAAAATCTTTGTGGGGCCCTGTTACGGGGGCCCCACGACACCCCATACCGCCATTCTGTTCCTGGCGGCCAAAACCGCCAGGAACAGGATGGCGGTATGGGGGTCGGAATCCCTGGAGGATTCCCCAGGATAGCGGGAAACCGGCGGTACACCGCCGGTTTTCCGTTTCTGACCGCGGCTGTACCGCCGCGGTCAGAATGCCCATGGGAGCACCGCCAGCCTGTTGGCGGTGCTCCCGCGGTCGTTGGCCCTGGCGGATTTTACCGCGAGGGTCAGAATGACCCCCTTGGTATTGTGGGTAATTTATTAGGTCGGACTGCAGTGTGATGATCAGGGACATCTTTGTAGATGAGGTGTTGTTAACACTCTTGTCTTGTTGTCTTCATTGCTGACATAGATCATGTGTGCAAAAATTCAGCATGACTTTCCTTCATGGAAGTATACTCAAAAAGGGTGATTGATGCTGTGTTTAGTTGTGTTTGCTTAGATTATACTGCATAATTTCATGTTTTAGTATTGAATGGTGCCTACATTTATCAGCCACCATTAGGTGACTTGGATTGCTATAGATGGAGCATTATTCTGTCCAACACACCATGACTGTGTGTGGTTTGACCCTTCATCAGTTATTCTCCTCAGGATGTTCAGGCTATGATGCAATCCTGGCCACTGCACAGATGTATCAGACTACATGATGTCAGGACAGTTGTATTGACAAGCTACATGGTTGTCACACAGGCACTTTAGAGTTATCTACTGCACAGTTGATGTGTCAAATAACACAGAGACATATTAGGTGTGCAAGTGCTATTTATTGATAGGTGCTGTAATGCAATATCTACATTGTCCATGTTTGCTGAGTCCGTTATGGTGCATTCTTACATGGTGATCCTACAGAAGGGGTGTTGATGATGCTCCTGACATGCTGGGGTGATGTAACAGACAGTGCAGAGGGACAGGATTTGCCGATTAGTAGGAGAGAGACATTCACTGGCAAGGCTGATAAGTCATACAGTGGTTAGCAGAACAGTCATTGAGTATAGTTGTAGTGAGACTGGCAATTGACAAAACGTAGGACCTTGGTCAAAGTAGGCCATGGTGCAGGGACTAGTGCTTCCGGGTACTCTTCCGTGTGAATGTGATCTGTTCCATGTCTTCTTCTTCTGATGTGTGTATTGCCTGCTTTGTCCTTGTTGTTGTTGGTTGTGAAGGGGCAACACACACCTCAGTGTTAGAAGACGTGGAGTCAGACATCCCGGTGGCTGCTCCCTGTGAAGTTCTTAAGGGCAGTACTGCAGCAAGGAGGGCCTGCTGGTTTTTGAGAATAGCAGCTACATCACGATGGTAGACAGCCAGGTCGGCCCTGAGGGAGTCATGATTGCATTCGTGCATGCAGTGGAAAGTTTGAGGTGCGAGGTGTTGTGGCAACTCCCTTACTGCAGTGGTGAATTCCTTTATAGTTTCTTGTAGTCCATGCAGTATGGATGTTAGGGCTTGCATAGCTGCTGCCTGATCTGCAGATGACATCATGCACGAGCGCACCCCCTCAAGGCTGGCTGCCATATTTTGCATCCCCACCCGCACCTCCTTGGCCAGCTCCCGCTGTACTCCAACTACAGTTCTTTCAAAGCTGGTGCCAGTGTCGTCAGAGTCCTCAGCTGTGTAGGAGCTGGCAGGTCTTGCAATTGGGGTGGTGGGTGGTTCTTCTGTGATGGCTGCTTGTTCTGTGCTCCTCCTTGTGACTGAAGGTGGGGTCTGGAGGGTTTCAAGGACCTTTTGGATGGTCTCCTGGGGAATGTTTATGGGCTCGTCATCCATGTCATCAGGGAAATCAGGGGCAGGCATATCGGCAGGAGATCCATGTTCCTCTGCAATGAAACAGGGTACAATTAGTGTGTCTGTGTTGTGACAATTTTGACGTAACATGCAAGCCTTTTGATGAATTTACTTTGTGATCTTGTTTGGTACTGGTATCTGCTGTCCTTCATATGGGCATTGTTATAGGCCTATGGCCCACCTGTGTGTCACATGTATGATATAGAGTTATCAGACTTGTCTGCCTAATCGCCTCTAGGTGTTGCTTTGTACCAATTAGGGAATAGCCATCTTTTTGTCCTACTTGACCCTCTGTGTATATCTATTCTTATGGTGAGACCTTTCACTGGCTGTGGGTGTTCTGATTGCCCTGGCAGCACACTTGCCTCTCCGGACCTGCCCCAATCCCTGATTGTTCACATTGACTTAATTGTAATTGACATGTGGCATATCCTATGCATGGCAATGTTATGATGAATAATGGATGTAGACATTGTTAATGTGTCCAGCTGATGTTGGGTAATGTGTGTTTAATTGGATTGCCCTGTTTATCGTATCAATGTCCTATTTGGTCCTCTGACTGTGCAGGTGTATTTCAGTGACCAGTTCCATGTGTCCCCTCCTCAATGCTGTTGTCTGAGCAGTATGACATTTGTGATGTTGCCTTGTTAGCCATGCACGTGAAGGACCCTGACATATGCAGCATGGGTGTGTCCTTAGTGCTGTGTGGCTCCTATTGCTGTTTACTTCGGCTGATGTATGTGTCAACTATGGGCATTGACATATGAGTGTACTGGGGCCTTTGTCTTGTTTCAGGAGATTGTTGCAGATGTCATCCTCACCCCCTAATTTAGGTATGTATGTTCCATGGGGAGGTTACTGCCATTGGCTACTTGTGCTGCACAGAGATCAGAGGTGGTAGTGTCAACTGTTGTTGCAGTTAGATTGCAGTTGTTGTTTTGGCTTCTGGATTACTGATAGGGACCTAGTTGATGTAGGAGATATTTTGGCTGACGAGTGCCAGGATGTAAGTTTGACGTAGTGGCCTTCCCACCTGTTGAGGCTTTCCCTTAGCTCCATTGTTGTCATGACAGGATGCCCCCATGGGACTGTTGTTGGTGTCGTGTAATGTCGTGCCCCAGCTTCTGTCTGTGCAGGGCATGCCCCCCTGCCGTGCCCCTTTACCCATGCCACTCCATGTGTATGCTGACTTACATGCAACGTGTAGTGGTATTCCCCCCCCCTGGTTAGAGTTGACATTAGTGCATTTCAATTCCCCATGCGACTTACCCTGCATGTGCGTTGTGTCCTGGTAGTCTGAGCTGTCCTGTCCTTGAATCCCTGTGACGATCTCCTCAGGGATGACAGCTGCGACCATCTCCTCCATGTGGTCCAGGGCCTCCTGGTGTGCTGGACTCCCCCCTCCAGTCTGCAGTGCTGCCTTCCTGTTCCTTGCCATTTTTTCCTTTGTCCTACGTTTGCAGTCATGCCAGCGTTTCTTACACTCGGTGACTGTTCTGCGTACTTCACCCACACTGTTGATCTTGTCAACAATTTGTTGCCATATGGCCTCTCTCCTGCTGATTGGCAACTTAGAGTTGATGAACAGTTGGTGCTGGTGTTCCGTCACCTCTTTAACCAGGATTTCCTGCTCCTCTGCACTGAAGCGACACTTTCTTTTTTTTATATATATGTCCTGGTTCCTGTATGGATCATCCTGGCTGGTTCCTGGTCTGCTGTCATCTTCCTGGGGTCTGTAGTGGCATCTGGGATCCATTTTGGCTCTCCTCTGCTGAAAGGGCAGTGTTCGCGGGTATTTTTGACGCTATTGCGTCAAAAAAAACAGCGCTTTCCGGGTTGCGCTGTCGTAAATCGACACACAGTCATTTACGTTGCGTTAACGTCATTTTCCTTTACGACTTGACGCCGCGATGTGCGTAAAAAAAAATGACTCCCACCTGTTGGTTGCGCCGCTGTGTGTCAAAGTATAAATTTGACGCCCGCACGGCGCATCGAAATGGCATTAGCCGGCGGTAAAAATTTTGACGCAAAACTGCGCCGGCGCAGCTTTGCGTCAAAAAGTATAAATGTGGTCCTCAATATTTTAGAACAGTGTGGCGAGCTACGAATACTGTAGATGTCATGAGTAATCGTCAGATATGTTAGGAACTTCAGAAAGGACCTATATTTACTCAGAACTTGTAAATAACCCCTGGAATAAAAATATCCACATCTCAAACGTTGGACTTGTTGAATTGCAACATCTTTTTTGGTAGTATTTATCACACTAGCTGTCATTTTAGTTTCCACAGAATTCCACTGAACTGCTGAATACATTGAGATATAACATGAAATCATAAATATTATTGCTCTAATGAAGACCTTCTTAAAGCAATCTTTGTGGGGATGAAACATGAGTAAAGAAGGAATACCATTTCTCGATAGCTGGAACTGTTTATCAATAATGTAATAAATCACCACATGACTAACATGCATGTAATGATTACTTTACAAAAGAACTTTAAGCAGCCAAACCCATTCATTGTTTAGCAGATGAAGAAGGACCTCTTCTTTCTATATCAGGGCAGTAACCAAACATAGCAGACAGTGAAAAGCGCGATGAGCAGTGTTGCACCCTATGCACCGCAACATTGCCACCGCTCTATTATGAGCCAGCATAAATGTTGTGGGCTGTTCCCCGCTGGGCCAGTGGGTGGGAACTTGTAATGGGGCATGGGGGAAGGCAGCCACACTGGCAGCAACCTGACCGCAGGAGTTTGGCAGGCAGCCTTTTCCGCCCGCCAAACTCTTAATGACCCCCTTAGTCTCACCTATTTGACCTATTAGCTATACCAGTCTTTTTTGACATGCTGTACAGCATTGTGGCTGCTAGGCATGCATGGCAAATTAAAAAAAGGCACAATGACGCGGCTGACACATCATTTTGTAGGTGCACGCATGTGTTCAAAACACTGCACGTGCTGACAAAATATTGTTGGCATTTCTTCCCTTTTTATTAACCAATCCAAAATAAATCAGTAAATGAAAAAGAAGCACAAAAAGACAGTTTTAAAACACAGAGTAAAAGTGCTTACAAACATTTCAAAACAATTTAAAAAGATGACTGAGTTGCTGGTGCGAGTTGGGGGAGTGAGTAGGGGAGAAACAAAATGGCAGACAGATGGAGAGGCAATGCAGGGTCGGGAAGAGAATTAACACAACTGGAAGAGAGCAACATCGACCCGGGGGGAGAAGCACACAAAGATGAGAGAGCGGAACTCAACTGAGGGTGACGACAAAGAAGCATACAGGCAAGAGAGAGAGTAGTGAGGGGTGAAGTACATAGGGAGACATCTGGAAGACATATGAACTCTCATAGAATGATTAAACAAAAAGAAAAAAATAGTATCTACCAACCCAACCAACAGAAGCAATGGACCATGTTCTTGGTAAGCTCACAATATAACTTTTGCGACCAGACAGTTTGTGCTGTCCGGTAGGCTTGACTTTAAAATGATTGACACTAGATAGCTGAGGTGTGCAGGAACAGAATACAGTATTTACATCCAGTCTTAACTTGTAAGAGCCACAAAAATCATACTTAGCTCCAGGTTTACAATGCAGTACAAAACAGCACTGCATGAAAATTCAGTGAAAAATCGGGTTTTGAAACCTGTTTTCCACATAATGACCTCACCAATACATAACAAATCTGTTACTGCTTGAAATTGAACAGGGTGCATATGAGTATACTTTTTGAAGGAGTTTCATATACTTATAGGTAGCTCGGTGGTGGTGTTAGAAGAGCAAAAAGAGTAGTGGTGGAGGGAACAAAAATGAATGATAAGTGTCGAAAATCTAGAATATGTTTTCATAAATCACGGCAAAATTACCCATCTTCAGGCTAAATGTGAAATAAAATGTCAGCTAATTCTGTGAAAAAGCTCTTTATATACCAATATAAGTGGACTTGATTCTCATGGGAATTACTAATTTAATGTAGTACTAAATTAATGGATGGTCTTTGCCACAGTGTGGCGCTCACTGGTGCCATAAATAATTGGAAAGCGGGAGCAGTGGTAGTTTAAAATCTTAGATAGTGGTAGATGGTTGTTTGACATGGGAACATTAAAGTAGTGCACCAAAGGCACGTGGGTTAAAAGAGAGGGCCTGGGAAGTGGCTCAGGTAATTCTACATTCTACCCATCACTTTTTTGTCTTCTTCACTGCAATACTCCAAGTGCAACATGTATACCCAGACAAGGATACTGTTTTCGCTGTGCCACAGGGCTCAAGGTATACTACACTGAGGAGACGTAACTAGGCCAAAACCCACCTGGGTTGCTTGTGCTGCTGTTCAGAGGGGGACTGGACTGGCACTTTGGGCAGATCGTCTCCTATAGGAACATGGTGGCCAAGGCTTATTTGTACATAACTGCTTCCTATCTAAGGTCATATGATGAACGCAAAGAAGGATGGACTGGAATGCAGCACGAAAAATTATGAGTGCTTAGATTATTTCAAGCACTCAGTCCATCACTTTATTATTTTCCTTAGTGCTCATTTTCCATATACAGTAGTAAAATGTATGTTTTTGTCATTTTCACCAGCAAATATTCCATGTTCTTCAGTATGTACCAAAGGCTGGAATCAGGATCATGGTAAACATTATGTATTCTTCCATTTTTTATGAGTGAAACAATTGATAGTTTCAATATGGCCCACAGAAAGAATGCAATGATTACCATAAACTTTGTCTTGCAAGACTTGTCATTGGCTCTCCATTGATAACTCGTTCAATTCAAAATTTCTCACAGGTGTATTATTACTAATGACACATAATACCTACAAATGGCTATCCATCAAATATCTCCATAACTGTCCTTTGGCATCTAATAAAAAAAATCCCATTACATTCATAATTTCCATTATTCCACTTTAGGTAACTCCTACGGCTTCATCCATCAATATTCTTCTGCACATAGTTTGAAACTGTGTGCAAAAATGTCATCTGCAATTAAAATGTCACAAACCATATTCACAGTATCAAGATCTGTGGCCATTTCTGCCTCAAATAGGCATGGGTACTGTGGATAATCCAATAGTACAAATAATTGTCTAAGTACTAAGGTTAGGGCTAGGATTAGAAAAGGAGTTAGTCAGGAGGTGTGGCAATGTAAAATGCATTGAAACACACACAAATTTCTACATTAATGGGTAGTCACAAATACTTTTCTTGGTGGTTCCTACCCTGCACATACACGTTAAAACAACTGCTGAAGTAGGAAAAAATTAAAAGTATAAAGGGGAGGCAGGGAACAGTTGAATATTACATGGGGATTTTGAAGAAAAACGGTTCTCCATATAAAATATATATATTTTTTTTTTTTGCAGAGAAAAAAAAGAAAAAGCATTGTTCAAATGCATATATATGGCAAAGGAACTCCTACAGAATATCTTCCATGTGCAAAATCCACAGGACTACATGTACAAAGCTTACAAATTTCAAGTCGGAAATAGCGACTCAATGCGAATCGCTATTTCCGACTCGCAAAACGGGATGTAAGAAAAAATCGCAATTCCATTTTGCGATTCGGTGCCAAGTCACATTGCAATTTGCAAAATCGCAAATCGCAATTTCCTAAATTGCACATGGGTGTGTCACAGAGACGAAAATTGGGACTGTGTCGCAATTAGTGAACAGGTGCAAAAGAAAAGAGAAAGCACACTTCCTGGTGCTGGTTGATGACATCAGAACCAGGAAGTACCCCCCATGGAACTGGCAGGAGTCTAGCCAGCAAAGACAGCAGAGGCACACCCAGCTGAGATGAGCAACTGCAGCCATGGCAACTCAAACTAAGGGGGCAACCGCTGCAGAGAGGAAGAGAAAGCTCAAATTCTCTGATAAGGAGTTGGAGGCCATGACTGAGGAGTGCTGTCTACACCATGAGTTCCTGTTTGACAAGGCATCTATGAGTGTCCCTGACACACAAAATAATATTTGTCTGGACATACAAAGCAAGATCAATGCGATAGAAGTCAGCCATCGCACAATCGAGGAGGTTTGTAAAAGGTGGCATTACCTCAGGTCCTGAAACAACGAAAGGGTGGCAGAGCGGATGAGTGAGGCACATGTAACATGTGGAGGACCATCCAAAGTACCACCTCCTACAGCTATAAAGAGCATGGTGGAGACCAATCTGGAGACAGAGGCTGTCATAGGAATTGGGGACCTGGACAGTTCAGCACCTGGATCCTCCAAAAGTAAGTAGCAAATCCCACTTATTTATACCATTCAGGGCACCATGCACACAGCCACAGTTCACAAAAGCATGCATCATCCAAATTTGTTCCCTGCCTATATTGCAACCTCAAGGACAGTGCATTATAGGCAACGTAGTACAGTAGTCCAACTGTTTAGTAATATTTATTTTGATACGCCACACATCAGAGAGGCACTGACAGTGTATCCCCTGTGTCCCACAGGTCTCCCTCAAGTATCCACCGATGACCCTAGTGTGGAGGGAGATGACGATGCCACCATGACAGCAGAAAAGGCAGTCAGCATATCTGCGGGGGAGTGAAGTACCACACCGATTGTCCACCATGCACGTGAGACCACCAAAGAGACAGATGTGGACACTGAGGCAGGAAACCTAACACCTGGGCCACAGATGAGTGGAGTCAGCCACTGCGAACAGCTCAGTCTGGGCGTCGACGACATCGCCGAACACAGGATGCAGGTAAGGAGGATGTCACAACTGAACAATTCCTTGGATTAGAGGCATCCTTACTGAGCAGTCACCGCCTGCAAGATAAACAAATGCGGATGATGAACTGGAACCAGCACAAAGGTTTCAGTGAGAGGACTATTGAAAGAAAGAGTGTTTTAGAAGGAATTTTGAACATCTGGCAAAAGTCTTGTACAGAGCATTGTCCCAGCGAACCAATTAGAGTGAGGATTCTCTGGCACCCAGCTATAGAAACCTTATTATGTGTAGCCATCAAAAAAATATGGTAGTGGTATGTTTCAATAAAGTCCAGTGATAATAGCTGACCAAATTTAGGTACCCCAAACCGGCATATCATTTGAATCTGTTTTACAAATTGCAAAATGCACTGTGCCCATTTAAGCATGTGTGGGCATCATGAACTTACAGAAAACCAATAATGTCTAGTAGAAGATACAGAGGTACAAAGTTGGTGCTGAAGTCCTTTCTGGGATAGGTGAGTGAGTGAGTGAGTGAGACTCAAAGGGATTACCATGATTTAGAGACAAATGCAAAACATTCTGATTAACGTCGTGTTCAGCTCAATCTCCAGACCTGCCAAACATGGTGAGGGACATCTGGCAACCAGCAGTAGAAACCTTTGGTTGTGTAGATGGTACAAATATATGGTTGAGGTATATTTTCATAGAGGTTAGGATTGATATCTGCGTCTAAAGCTCAGAGTCTAAAACCAGGATTTTGCTTGTATCTGCTTTCCAACTTTCCAAAATACACCACACCCAGTTTATTGCCATTGGCACTTTGAGAATTCATAAAAGTTCACTGATGTCTGGTACCTTCTTGTTCAAAAGACCTAGAAGAACAAATATGGGGATCATGTTTTGACCGGGATATGTTCCTGTGTGAGGGACACAGGAGGAAATTATCACTTTTCAGACAAAATGAAAAAATCTAATAAAAAGTTGCGTTCAATATGCTCTCATGGACAACCAATCAAGTAGAATGAGACCAGGCAAGTAGAGGTAAAACCCTAGGATGTGTAGAGGTTAAACATATATGGTTGTGGTATGTTTCCATCCAGTCCAAGGGTTATATTTGTGAACAAAATATAAGTACCCTCAACAGCACCTTGCTTTCAGATGATTTCCAAAGCTTCAAAGTGCACTACATTTAGTTAATCTCTTGTGGACACCATGAACCCATAGAAAGTGCATATATGTTTGGTACCCCCAAGCTCCGAAGACCTACAAGAACAAAGCTGGTCATTAAGTCTTGGCAGGGATATATTCTTGTGTAAGAGTGACTGGACAGAGTTATTATGTTTTAAAAATATATATTTGTCAAATTTCATGCTCAGTGTGATTTCCTAGTCAGACAGTCAAACAGAGGACGGTCAGACACCAAGCAATTACAACCTTAGGATGTGTAGTTGTTAAAAATATATGCCTTTGGTAGGTTTCCCTTTAGTCATGCAGCGATACCTGTGACCAAAGAGGCACATCATTTGTCTATGCTTTATAAGGTCCAAAACACGCTGACACCTAGTTTGTGGTCTGTGGGCACCCACAACCTATAGAAAATATATGTAAATCTTGTTCTACCACACTTAGGAGACCACGAGGAGCATTGATAAAATCTGGTAAATGTCATGTTCAGAGTGCTTGACTGTGCATCCAGAGAGGCTAGAGAGATCTGGTTTACACCAATAAAATCCTTTTGGTTTACAAAATTATAAAATATTGACTGTTTATATTTTATATATAGCTTCATGCTTGATGTATGTCATCAAAGAAACAGTTCACTATAAACAGTGACTCTTTAGCAATTTCATGATCTAGGCTATTACTACATAGTTGGTTGTGTAATATGAGCGCTCCAACATTTTCTCTCTTAGGCCCAGATTTAAGAAGCTCAAGAGCCACATTAGCATAATTCTTTTGACGTTAATGTGGCGTTAGGCTGCAAACATCACAGCACCAGATTTACAAAGTGCTGCAATGCATGCTTTGCGCCACTTTGTAACCCCTCGTGCCACATTATGCCTCTGTCAGGCATAATACATGCAAAGGGAGCGTTCCCCTGTTAGAGTGGGGGGGTCTCAAAATGACGCAAAGAAATCTAAAAGATTGCTTTGTGCCATTTTAGCTACATTTTTGTAACATCTGCTCTGAGCAGGCATTAAAAGGAGGCACACTATTTAATAAAATGGGCCTCTATGTACTTTGCAGGACTAGCATGAAAATTTTTTACGCTAATCCTGAAAAGTGCCAAACTAGCGTAAAAAATGTTGATGCTAGTTCCCTAACTACCTCCATGGTGAGCCGTATCCTAATTACGGCGCACACATGGTGGCGTTAGGGGGGCGCTAATGGGTGCAAGAGAAGTGGTGCTGCATTGGATGAAGCAACACTTTTCTTAAATCTGCCCCTTAGTGTTCCATGATTTGTTTGTCTGTTTGAGAAATGCAACAATATACTGACGAAATTTGTTACGAAAATAAAAATATCTTCGTATTTTCCATTATATCTTCAGGTTTCAAAGAGCTATTGATGCATCAATACATAGCAAAAAGCAAAGCATAGCAAAAAGTGACCAAATATATTCATTTTTTAAAAGGCTCCAGCACACTGGTTCTCAAACACTGTGGCAGGAAAAGAGTGAAGGAAACACAGGCTTCTTTACAAAACGTTAGCCATGTGGGAATTCAACTGCAAGGATGGATCTTTTCTGTCCATTGCAGGTCACCATCTTAGCTAATCACCAGGGGTCGTTTATAGCGACAAGCCTAATACTCTTTCTCAGACCCCTGCCAATAGGAATTTTGTGATGCAATCTATTAGTACACAGATCACATTGTAAAATTGCAGATATTTCTAAAAAAGTTGGCGTTCAATTTGAACCCACTATTTGCAGCCTTCATATTAGTAAATCACACCACAGGATTACTTTTGAACCCAAGAAACTGGGTACAGGTGAATAAAAACAAACAGCAATAATCTAACAAACTCGCAAACTAGCTCGCAATACGCATGAGCATTTTAGTAATTTCAATAAAGGTGGTTTCCATTAAGCAAAAGATTGTGAAGTCAAATAAGTAAGCAGCCACCCCCAACGTAACAGAAAGTTATGACCTTGTAACTACAAGATGATGGATTAAATTCCTACCTTTTACATTTTTGTTTTATGGCATTCTGCTTCAACACATTAATCATCTGCTAAATTCTGCTAGTTTCTGGTTTCTTCTTAAAATGTTGGTCCCTAAAATGTGGAAGTACATGGTTTTGAAGCTTTTTATGTTGCCTGTGTTGCCATAACATGCTCAGCCGCTAGGATTTTACACATTTTCTTAGTATTTCAATTGGCTGTCTGCCTCCCTCCTTCCCAGTAAATGAAGCAATTCCAGGACCAATTGCTAACTACCTAGTCAATCCTGGAAGCATATAAATGACAAAAAGTACATAACACGTTGTAGGGATTGTCATAATCTTATCTCAGAAGCCAGGACAAAAAGAGAACTGCAAACAGGTTGGGCCTGGGGCCATAAAAACTTTGAGAGGTACATACTTTGAGTTACATTATGTTTTAAGAAATAAATGACATCTACTTTTCATTACAATATAGAAGAACACATTATTTCATACATTTCAGATGAATCATAAGCATAATTTCCCTTGGTCGGGAGTTAGAAAAATGATTGAAGTATTACATAATGTGGATGAGATGAAAGTATTTTATGTTTGTAGTTATCTTATCGGAATAGCAACTTGTGAGAAAATGGTCTACACAGTAGGTTAATATTTCTTGTGAATATGGGCGGCTAAATGAATCAGAATACTGGGAGGATTGCCACAGTACAACATGAAACAACACTAAGGGAAAATATTTGAATGAGCCCTAAGTTCACATGATCTGAACTTCACATGCTGTTTTTGTGGGCATTTTTAAATGGCATAAAGTAGATGACAGATCTAAAATGAATGGAGAGAATGTTCCACAATCAGAGAAGAAGAAGGGAAGTAGACTGGATTGTGAGGCAAAACAACAGGATTTGTGAGTTCCATGGTAGTGTGGGGTTTACAAGCTGAGCAGATTGTTGAGAAAGGAATAAAAAGAAAGTAACGGCTGAGGCTTCAAGTGAAATCTCTGTAAAGTTCTGAAGCGAATGTGTAACCCTTCCTGTAGTAAACCAACAGATTTGTGTTGTCATTTAAGGTGCTCGCAATAATTTTGCATTAGTTTGTGTGGATTCAGTGAGGAGCGAACGAGCCGCAAGACTTTGTCAGCTGCAGTGTGTGAGTGTGACGTCAGTGGTGCCGCGCTGAGATAGGTCAGTTGTCGAGAAGGGTCGCGCACAGATTGGCTGTCGTCCGTGAGAGGCAGTAGGTTGAGAAAGGTGGGTGAAGAGTGTCCTGGGAACCAAGTCATTTTTGATTAAAATACAAATAAGAGAAAATCGCAAAATGAATTTTGTAAAGGCATTTAAGAGCGCTCTGAAAGGAGACGCATATATTATAGCAGCTGATGGGGAGCCTACACCACCTGAGGGTACTCCAGCTTACATAGTTATGGAAGAGAAAGGTGTCGCGCCTTGTTTATGGATGAAGCAGTGACGCACGTTAACAGAGAAGGAGGGATGTTTAGCATTCCCAGAGCATGGGACATTCAATCCAAAGGTGCTGGAGAACTTAAGGTGGATGTTAAGTACACAAAAACCACCTCCGAGGCCAGCTCAATATGAGGCCTTAGCGATTTGGGATTTGATGGCTCTTAAACATAGACAAGAAAGGTTTCAGAGAAGACTAAGAAGGGCAGAAAAATCTTATGCAGAGGCTAGATGGGATAACGAGAATAAAATGTGGAGAAGGAGAATTGTTGGCGGATTCAAATTGTTCCCAGCGATAGCACAGGGAGAAGAGACACAGGGAAAGAAAGCCTCCGGTAAGACAGACAAAGACTCAAACAATTCTAAAGAGAATAAAAGACCTTGGGAAGAGGAAGACGATTCAGATGATGAGGAATTCATGGACAGATTATTACATGATCGTCCGCCACCTTATGTGGTGAGCGATGGCGCTCCAAGCACTAGCATGGATCCTGGGAACCAGAAGCAGGAAAAGGGAGTTGCTGATATGGTACAGACCAGTGATACGGCTTTGATACAGAATGGTGTCAGTGTACACACTGCACCAGACATACCGATACTGTTGCAACCTCCACCGCAGATACAGAGAATCTACCCAGACGTCCTAGTACTTGAGACTACTACAAATCTGATAGTGCCGCCAGACCCGATATATACGAAATCAAAATTAGTGCAGATTGAGTCAACTCCGAAATTACTGTCCCAACCGCAGCCACAGCTGATACCAGGGTACAACCCAGTGGCTGGCCCGCCATTAGTGCCTGTCCCGGGTACTTTGGAACAGACTTATGGAGTTGCTGCTCCACAGAGTCTGGGACCAGGTCAAACACCTGCTGCTATATCATTGCCAATTACTGTTGGTCCACCAGTGCCATTGTATGCGCAAGGCCAACCCGGCATATGTGACCAGGGAGTAATGACTCAAGATGTGATAAGAGGAGGGTCTATGGGAACCCCCCAGAAAATGGCCCCAGGAGAACAAGCAGTTGAACAGCCGAGGTCTTTCATGGACCTTAGCCCAGTGGGAGCACCCATAGAAGCAATGCGTCAAGCAGGGTTAGGGGTTTTAACCTCACATTCACCGATGATACATGCAGGGAATGTCTCACTGCAGGGTTTCACAGTCCAACAGCTAAATAAATGGCTAGAGAAGACTTATACTTCACAAAAGGCTGCAGTAGCTGCAGTCGAACCAGAAAAGGAAAAGCAAGACGGGTACCTAAATTTTGTAAGGTTAGGGGCAGAAGCTGCTGAATTAGTGGAAGGTACAATGGGAGTAAACAGATTGGAGTCATACACGGAAGCAGAATTAAGATTCCTATGTCCCAAAATTACCAAAGAAGTAGGCAAGGTACATCAGAGATTAGCGAACCTGGCAGATAAATACAATATTGATATCGGAAACACCAAACATTTAAAAAGAAGTTACAGATTGGATTTTGACTCTAAAGATTTTGAGCACATGAGGTCCATGGGGATGAAGGCACATTTAAAAGAATTATTGCAAAGTGCGCAAATTTGGGGTGCGCTGGAAAAATGGGAAGGCAGATGGGCAAAGAAAAGAAATAAGGAGAAGGGTGACAGTCCAGGGTCGAATCAAGCTAAGGCCTCCCCCGATGTGGAATCAGTAAAAATATTACCCATGAGAGAGACAGCTGGTGGTGTCTTAGTTCATGTACCATGGACCAGAGGAGACATCCTATCTTTACTAATGATTATCCCAGTTTGAGGGAGAAACCGATCGAGTGGTATCAGCAGACAGACAGGTTCGTGAAACTTGCAAAGTGTCTTTGGGAAGATTTGAATACCTTGTTTGAGATCATTGTTCCACCTGATTTGTGGCTCGAGTGCAAGAGAGGGGTAGATTGGCCGACGAAGGAGCCGGCAAGGGATAAGGTGACCGGGGCACTCTCTGAAGAGGTAATGAAGTACTATCATAAGGTGATTGAGTTTTTGAAACAAAAGGTGTCGCCGAAGGTGACTGATTGGCATGAGATTGACCGGACCTCACAAGAGGTGAAGGAATCAATACATGCTTACTATGAGAGATTGTTAAAGGCATTCAAACACTACAGTGGTACTGAGACTATTGAACCGAAAGACATGAACCATCTCGTGTTTAGATTCGTGGAAGGGCTGAGACCAGAAGTTAGCCAGATGATTAAGAATCATTTGATTTGTTGGCAAGCAAAGCCGATTGATGAAGTGTTACAGTATGCAAAATACTGTAGTGATGAGATTGAACTGAAGCAGAAAAAGCTGAAAGAGAAAGTGATGGTGATGCAGATAAGGGCTGCACAGGCAGGAATACACGGAAATGGAGTTCAACAGATGATACAGCAACAACCGCAAATGAATAGTGCGTTTCAGACACAGCCGAAGGCTCGAAGCCGAGGGTTCGTGAATCGCGGTCCAGAGTTGAATACTGTTGTGGTTCAAAATGATGTACAAGGAGTAAAAAAGATGTCACCATGTCACGCGTGCGGGGGCGTGGGGCACTGGAAACGGGAGTGACCAAATGTGGTGCAGAAGGGTGTTGTTCAGCAAAACACTAATGTCGGTACATTGCAAAATGTAAGAGGTCCAAAAATGAGACATCAAAACCCGAATTTTCAGAACAATCTGGTACAAATGCAGGGGGTACAGCACATGCAGCAAATGCAAATGCCGCGTTTACAGCCAGTGTAAATGCAACCAGTACAACAGCAGGTTCCCGTGGTACCTAGACAGCAAATGCAATTACCAATGGCTCCGATGGGAAAGCAACAGGTGATGCTTCCTCAACAGATCACAGGTAAGGTAATGAGTCAAAATAATACTTTACAACAGTTCCCATTGCGAGGTGAAAATGGCATGAATGGAGAGTGGTCAGATGATAGTTCAGACAGCAAAGAGTGCCGGCTTGTAGCATCCTTAGAGGTGGATCAGAGGGGTCCATATGTGGAAAGCAAGGTGATGGGTTACAAGGTCTCGTTTCTGGTTGACACCGGAGCTACACGCTCTACAGTCAGGAGTGCAGAGGTTCCAAAATTACCACTTTCATGGCGTACCATAAGGGTAGTCGGAGTAGCAAACCAATATCTGACAAACCCGATTACAGATCCAGTACAGGTTGAGATCGGCAACTTCCAGGGGCTACATAGGTTTGTAGTCTGTGATTCAAGTCCAGTATCCCTACTGGGAAGGGACTTACTGTGCAAGACAAAATGTTCGATTACCTGTTCTAATGATGGAATCGAAGTACAGACAAATAGTGATGATGAGGGAGACGAAGGTCAGTTTTCAGAGGAAGACACAGGGACAGCTAATGAGAATTATCCTTTAATTACCCTGTTCCCGATGCTTACCATGATTGATCTACCTGTCGAGTTACAGGGGACAGTAACAGAGAAAGTGTGGGATCTGACAGGAAAGGAAGTGGGACTAATAAAAGGGGTAGAACCAGTTAGAGTCCAGGTAAAGCTGAATGCGGTGTTCCCTCAGGTGCCACAGTATCATATGGCACAAGATGTTCTCATTGAAGTGTCACAGATTATTGCAGATTTTTTGAGACAGGGAGTCCTGAAAGAAGTTTTGAGCAGTCCATGTAACTCTCCCATAATGGATTTGAAGAAGCCTTGTGGGAAGGTACGAATTGTGCAGGATTTGAGAAAAATAAACAAAATTGTGGTAAAAAGTTGCCCCGTAGTGCCCAATCCAGCAGTAATCATGTTTCAGGTCCCCTGCGATGCTGAATGATTCCCTGTTATAGACTTGTCACAGGCCTTCTTTTCAATACCTCTTCATGAAGACAGCCAATTTTGTTCAGTTTCAAATTCCTGGATAAGGTGTACAGTTGGTGCAGAATTCCTCAAGGGTTTTCTGAATCACCGTCCATTTTCAATCAGATATTGAAGAAGGATCTGGAGTCCTTGGTGCTGCCTTTTAATTCGACCCTAGTACAGTACATTGACGATTTGCTGATTGCATCCAAAACTAGGGACAACTATAAATACCATACTATTGCTTTACTGAATCATTTGGGAAAAAATGGGCACAAGGTGTCACCTAAGAAGTTGCAATATTGTCAGAAAGAGGTGAAATACCTAGGGCATCTAATCGAAAGAGGGTCCAGGAGAATATCAAAGAAAGAATAACAGCTATTTTGCAAATGAACCCTCAAACGACAAAAAGAGATGTCAGGATGTTTCTTGGAATGGTGGACTACTGTCGTCAGTGGATACCCAACTTCTCGATCATCTCAAAACCATTGATAAAGCTGACAGGCAAAGAGATCAAAGATGAGCCGCATACCATAGCTTTATCCAAAGAAGAGCTTGAGTCATTTATGGAATTGAGAGAATGCATGTGCAGGGCACCAGCGTTAGGCATGCCTGATTATACGAAGCCTTTTCCACTGTTTTGTCATGAACGTGATGCTTGTTCTTTGACTGTCTTGACACAGGTCCATGGAGGTGTAAATCGCCCTGTAGCATATTTTTCAGCTACCTTGGACCATGTCGCAGCAGCCTTACCGGGTTGTTTGTGCGCAGTTGCAGCAGTTGGTCAGAGCCTTACGAAATGTGAAGGCATAGTCATGGGATACCCCCGAACAGTAATGGTTCTGCATTCAGTCAAATTTTTTTTGACTCAAACTAAAACCCAGCACATGACAAATGCTCGTCCCACTAAGTATGAAACAATCATACTGGGGTCACCAAATGTCTCACTAAAGCGATGTACTGTATTGAACCCTGCAATATTACTTCCTGTTGAAAACACTGAAATCAACAATGAGGAAGAATTTGAACATGACTGTCTTGAGGTAACCGAACTATGTACCAAACCACGTCCAGATATTCAGGACACACAGTTAAAGGAAAATGATTGTATCATGTTTGTCGATGGGTCCTGTTTAAGAGATTCTATTGGGACACTAAGAGCTGGATATGCTGTGTGTACCATAGCTGGTATCATTGAAGCTTCCTGGCTCGAGAGAGTGTTTTCCGCACAAGTGGCAGAATTAATTGCCCTTACCAAGGCATGCCACGCAGCTGTGAATTTGAGAGTCACTATCTATACTGACAGCAGATACGGATTTGGAATTGTACATGATTTTGGCCAACTCTGGTCACAGAGAGGTTTCATGACCTCTTATGGTTCTCCTGTAAAAAATGGTGAACAAATAAAGGATTTGTTACCTGCAATTCAGTTACCTCTTGAAATTGCTGTTGTGAAATGCAATGCTCATGTTAAGTCACAAGATTTTGTATCCATGGGAAACGGTTATGCAGATCAAGTCGCAAGGTTTTGCGCATTGAACTGTATATCGTTCAAGGAACAGTGGGAATTGTTACCGCAAACTGAAAACAACACATGTTTGAACCTTGCATTAAGGGTGGTCGATACCCTAGATGAGTTAAAGACATCACAAAGTCGTGCAAGCAAAGAAGAAAAACGTTCCTGGCAAAAAATGCAATGTGTACAAAGGGCTGATGATTTGTGGGTTTCAGAGGAAACGGAAATTAGTCCTACCAAACAGCCTTCTATCCCAGTTTGCCAGAATGTATCATGGACAAGCTCATCTTGGGAGGGATGCAATGATCAGGTCATTTAAAATCGACTGGTCCAACCCAAAATTCAGACATGCCGCTGAGGTTATCTGTCACAGGTGCATCATCTGTCAACAGATGAATGCTGGAAATGGGACAGTGGTAACTTTGAGCCACATTGGGAGAGCTGGTGGTCCATTCAGCAAAATGTAAATGGACTTCATTGAAATGCCTGTTTGTGGAGGATTGAAGTACGTGTTGGTGATTGTGTGCGTTTTCAGTCACTGGATTGAAGCCTACCCCACACGTAGGAATGACAGTCTCACAGTTGCAAAGTTACTACTTAGGGAACTAATACCAAGGTTCGGGTTTCCGGTCTCTATAGAGTCAGATAGGGGCAGACACTTCGACAATGAGGTGATTAAACTCCTGTGTGCCTCACTTGACATCGAACAAAAGCTGCATTGTAGCTACCGCCCTGAAGCATCAGGACTAGTGGAGCAAATGAACAGTACTCTGAAATCGAGAATGGCATAAATGTGTACAGCTACCAATATGAAATGGCCAGATGCGTTGCCCTTAGTGCTGATGTCAATGAGAAACACCCCAGACAAGAAAACGGGACTATCCCCCCATGAGATCCTCATGGGTAGAGCTATGAGGTTGCCAGCAGTACCTGCAAATGCTCTAGTGAATATCACAGATGATATGGTGTTGGACTACTGCAAAGGTTTGGCTGATGTGATTCGCTCTTTCTCTCACCAGGTGGAAGCTAATACATTGCCACCGATTGGAGATCCAGGCCACACCCTACAAGCCGGTGACTGGGTGGTTGTCAAGAAGCACGTGAGAAAGTCGTGTCTGGAGCCACGTTGGAAAGGGACTTATCAAGTAATCTTGACAACTACTACTGCTGTAAAGTGTGCAGGAGTTCCAAACTGGATACATGCCAGTCACACAAAGAAGGTAACGTGTCCTGTTGAAGAGGAACTTGAAGTTTCCGGCACAACAGCTCCAGGAAGATAAGCCTCAGGGCCAGAAAACAGTCAAGAAGGTACTGAGGCTGCCGGAGGGCCCGCTGAGAACAGCCTTGTCCCTCAAACAGTGAATGAGTTTGAGAGAGGTGACAGAGCGCCTATCTCAGTAGAGGCAGCAGGAGAACTAAATCAAAGGGAGGTTCTCCCAGAAATAGACAGATACGGGTTAGAACTCGAACCCGGTACAGATCCAGAAGAAGAAGAAGTAGAAGAAGAAGGAGAAATAGTAGAAAGTAATCGGAGTGTGCCAGAGTCTCCTGAGCCAGCTGCAGGTCCATCAAGTGAAAACGCCATATCACAAGTGGAGGGTGCTGTCCAGCATCCTGAAAGGACACACCGAAAGAAGGCACATAAGGGTGATAACTGGCCAGAGAATCCGCTCTTAAGGATAAGAGACACACCAAGTGAAACAATAACAGAGGAAAACGATACATCCCGAGTGGAAGACCTAAGTGAAGGAGAACAGCAAGGTGAACGAAGGTTGAAAAGAAAGAGAGTCGCAAACAGAAGATATACAGGTCCTGAATCGGCGTATGCTACAACATCTGAGTGGCAACAAGAATTCCCAACATTCTGTTTCGACCGAGAAGTACCAGGCCAATACTACGGTACCTGAAATAATCAAAAGAAGAGACTTGGTTAAAATTGAAAATCTGAAAACTGAAAAAAAAATTTTTTTTTATAAATTACCGAATGTGACATTAACCGGATTGACTTAGAGAAAACCTGATTATGACAAGCTGCTAACCTGATTTGACAAAAAGGGGTCCTGGAGTGAGTGAAGACGCTGTAAATATACGCAGAGAGCAAGAGAAAATTCTAAATCATTCTCAAGGTTAATTGTTGATCTACTATCTGATTATATACAGACATGGCTTATAATAGAGGTAGTAACAAGGGAAGTAAGGTGTGTGGTTGGCTAGGACTTATAATAGGTATTGTGTGTGCAATAATAATTGTGGGAGTGATTGTGGGAATGCCGTGGATAGAGAAAGAGACTATTAATGCTACTTTGAAACCTGAAACTACAACACTAACACCG
Organism: Pleurodeles waltl; assembly: GCF_031143425.1. NCBI lineage: Eukaryota > Metazoa > Chordata > Amphibia > Caudata > Salamandridae > Pleurodeles > Pleurodeles waltl. The sequence continues at coordinate 709,115,394 of NC_090437.1, read as the reverse complement.
TGGGAAAGATTTGAGCAGGATGCAAGACACTTGCATGAGGGAACTAATTCAAAGGGGGAAGTTTCTACTAATGTTTTCTATCGCTTGCTAAATGAGTACGTGGAAACCATGGATGCGAAAGACTGTTATGTGTGCACTAAGATTCCTTCATCTGTGCAGGAGGGAGTTACCTACCATAGCCTTCCCCTAACTTACGGGATTAGTTGCAGTTTGCTACTAACAAGGTTCTACAATCAAGAACATGTGCAATACTTTTACTCAAACCTGGATGTTGTGTTTTCTTTTGTGCCTGTGATTGAATTCCTGAACAAGTTAGCTAAGGAACATGATATAAAAATAGTTAGAGGATTCTTTGAGCCGACGCTTACATTTGGAACCGCTTATGCACATCGCAATAATGTGACTTGCTTGCTATCACCTGTGGAGAAAAGCTTTCTAGATCATACTGATGATAGACGCAAAGCATTAAAAGAAAGACTAGAAAAGGGGTTCGAGAAACGCACATATGCAGATGATTATGCTTACACTGCAATCAAAACACAAGGCAAGCTAGCTATAGATGCATTACACGTAGGCAGACTTTGTATATATAGGCCAAAATCTGAACAGGACAATTTGTTTGTGGGAACGAGTGAATGCAGACATGTGTTTTTGTTTCAGAGTAAGTGGACATTTATATTGAATAGACAGGATCCAGCGATCCCTGGGATCTATTACATCTGTGGGCTTAATGCTTATTACCGTCTCCCTAAGGGATGGTATGGGACATGTTATTTGGGAATAGTTTTCCCAAAGATTTACCAGATTGATGACCTAAAACAAATACCTAAAACTTCTGAATTACAACATGCTAGACAAAAACGAGAATCAGAGGCTGCTGTCATTGGTGACATATTTGGAGCTATAATCCCTTCAGTGGGGGTTATCTTGAATTGTATGATGATTCAAAAGTTGTCTACTATTGTGGATAACATGCTGACAAATTTCACAGGGGCTATACTCCTGATGGATACTGAACTTGCTGCAGAAAGAGCTATGACTCTTCAAAATCGGCTTGCTTTAGGCATTCTTTTAGCAAAGAGTAGATGGGTCTGCAAGATGCTTAACGAGCGCCATTGTTGCTCGTTCATTCCGGATAATAGTAAAAAGATTAGAGGTATGCTTACTAACCTTACTAGGGATAGTACAGATTTGAAAGATTTGAAGGAACCTGGAGTGTGGGAGAAATTTGGAAAAGGAATTGCCAGAGTAGGGAGCTGGTTTAGCAACATTTGGAATGGGGTACTTGCTAAAATACTAATGGGTCTATTAATTGTTATGGCCTGTCTATTAGGATTATGGGGGGCATGCAAAATCAATGATAAAACTAAGAGAAATTGGACCAAAAGAACCAGAAGAAATGAAGAAAGTGAAAGAGAGAAAATGTTCAATGAAATTTGGGAAAGTTCACATAAAGGGCAAGATGTTGAAATGCACATTATGCGCAAGGTGAAAAATTAAAAGTGAAAAGGCAAAGGGAAAGGTTTATGTGATGACGAGCGTCATCAGAGGAGGGACTGAGAGAGCGTAGTTTAAATAACACATATTAAAATGAAATGCTCATATCAATGCTTAACGATGTTGCATAGAAAATGACAATAATAGTGATTTTGCTTAAACGTGCATTTGAATTATGACTATAATGTGTGTGGCCACCAATGTATACGCAAACTAATAATGATGATTAGAATTGTTTGTGTTATGATTAATCAATTTATATTAACGATTACGATATTGCATTTGTATTAAAATCTCATAGGCCTAAAGTTAGCGTGAGCTGTGGGTTTTAGTTGCCTGGCTCTCATATTAAAAGCATCTTTCTGTTTTTCAGTGTGCTGACTCGCAAAGGGCCATGACCCTGCAAATGTTCTTTTTCTTCAACCCAATGTATCAGTACGACCCTGTTCTCATCCGCATGCCTGCTGCTTTAGTATGAGTTTACACACGAAGTTGAAACAAATGTAGATTAATGTAATGTACAAGGACGTTTAATCCGCGGACAAAGGAACTCATGACCCGAGGAAACGTGCCAAGTGATGAAATAACCCCCACATGTGCCACCTCCGAAGACGTCAATTATGAAGACCAATCAAAATATTATGAATTATCGTGGGGTGACATTGAGAATTACCTAATGTATTACTTGATAGGTTAAAGATAGTGGGGTATAGTAAATGTCCAATAGAATTTTGGGGGAAGATATCACAAAAAGGGATAAAAACCCATGTCACAGAAGAATCATCAGAACTACGTAGGGAATGCTATTGATTTTATCCAGAAACTCTGTCACTCTGTTTGGGGACTTTGAGACTTATTAAACCATCCTCATCCATAGACTGCCCCTCTACGCTTCTCCTCCTTATGAGGGAAGTGTCCCCTATGCTCTTAGTTGAGTTTCTACTGATGGCGTTTTGACTGTTGTCCTGAAGACGAAGACTGATCCCGTGTGCTGAACTAATCCTTGGAGGGTAATTATGACAATGCAATTTGTAATTTGTCTGTTTGCTTTTCCTTTCTAGGTACCAACTGTTCATTTTGATAGAGACCCTAGTTAGATGTTTTCCAAATTGGTGTTCCAAATTGTTTTGCATGAAGCCCAACATGCTGATGCTAATTAGTGGTTAGGACAGGAGTTCACTTCAACTGACGCAAATAAGACAAATGACTGACGTTACGCTACGCTGAACTGAGACATATATGACATTTGCTGTATTCTGATCTATGTTCACGCCGTGCTATGTTCTTATGTTTGTGATTCTTGCATTATTGAAATCTTATCACAGTTGCCATATCGTGACTATGCTCTTATGTTTCCTGGTGTTGTGATTAACTCTTCTGCTCGTAGATTGTAATCAATAGGGAATAAAATTCATAAAATTCTATCAGAATGTGTGGTTATTCATGGCTGAAAGGTCATGGTTGTGTCGACAATTTGATTAATGTCTTTATCCAAGGTAAAGTGTATTGTCGTGATACATATTAATGACATAATTGATATGTTGCTTGACATATTGATCAGTTATCTCATCCTAAGGTGTCTCTCCACTGGGTCCCAAGATTCATTGGCCTAAAACGAGTCCTAATGTGTAGTAAATTAACATAGAAGGACGCATTAGCAACGTTAAAGGGTTTTGGAAATAAGATCCTACTTCTTACATTTGCTGCTGCTGAATCAGTGAGCTGACCAGTCCTGTGACACTTAACTAATGAATCCTTGCTGGAAATTGTGAGATTTGTGTCTTTTCAAAGGTCTTGGATTAACCTGAACCAAAGAGTGATGATTGTCTAGAGGATCGTGTTGTACTGAGCCAGCCTGTTCAATGTTCAAAGGGTATATCGGTTGACGAGACAAATATAGAAAAGTAAAGTAGGGTATGATTGATTACAAGAAACTGAGTTATTATTTGAGAGGAATAAATAACCTTCTCAAGTAATAATCACATACTTTGTCAGGGTGAAGCTCTAAAGTCAGTAAATTAACCTGAGCTCAATCCTCTGGAAGTCATGGCACAGAACAGACAGTCTTAAGTTAGAGGCACTGTGTAAATTATTTAAGCAGTACAAAAGCAGTAATAAAGTTGAAATGCAAACCAATAAAACATCCCGAATGAATTAGAAAAATAGAATTAAATTCACATAAACAAAATAACACCAACATGAAAAAATCCAATAAGGGAGAAAATAATTGTGAATTTTAAAACTTTTAAGTAGAAATAGCACCAAGAAGAATAGAGTGCCAATGATAATCAATCCTTATGGTCTGACAGGACCTAGGCACAATTTGACGCTGACTGCGATGAAGTGACCAAGTGGTTGGTGGCCATTTTTTGTAGGCAGCAAGTGCGCTTTTAGGCCTGTATGTGTTCTTTGTTATGGCGATGCCTCCTTGCAGGTTGTTGTTTGACCATGTGGTTAGCGGCCATTTTGTGTGCTTGAAGCCTAGTAGCTCAATGCTCATACTAAATGTACTGTATGAACATCGTTTTATATTATATTACATATCTTTTTTTGCATTTTTCACCTGCACCACTCCTTGCCTCTCATATCCCAGTGGTTTCTCATTGCACTCCCCTTTCCCTAGTACATCAGCAATTATATGTTTTTTAGAATGTTTATTTTTTTAAATATTTTTTTCACAAATGTTTTTTATTTAATGTATTTAATTAATAATAATTAACAATCAATGTATTTTAATTTTGTTTTACATTTTTTTGTTTATGTTTTTTCATATTTTTTTAAATTAAAAAAATGTTGTTTAATTTTTTTTCACTTTTTAAAAAATGTTTAATTTTTTATTTTCTTTTATATTTTTTTCAATTTTTCCCATCAGTCCCAAGTCTGCCGCACAACATTTTCTAAGGATTATTCCATTGTCACCAGTACCACCATGAGTGTCACTTGCCACCTTGATGCATGTAAAGCTAACAGTTACATCTGTATGTTGTAGTTGTTGCTCTTTCTTATCCATCCTGAGTGTACATGATGATGAAAGTTTATGTTGGTGTGGTTTTACGAATAGATACACTGTATTGTTAATTATGTATAATTTAAGTAACCACAACATAATATGGCTCCAAAAAAGTAGATAACCCACTTTTATTAAATGTCAAAGTTACAGTAGTGCCTCAGTTTAGAATAAAAAATAATGCATCAAATCCGCACGTTCAGTTCAAGTGCATTTATTGATGACAATTTGGCTTGAAGATCAAGAACATGTGTTAAAACCTTGATCAATGAAGATCTCTGAAAGATATGAACAAAAACAGCCGACACTTGTTTCGCCCCTCGTGGTAGATTCACCTGGGGCTTTTTTAAGGTTGCAAATAATAAATGGTAGTAAAATCAAGTAATGAAACAGTCAAGGTAATAAGTTAGAGAGTGAAGTCAAGAGACTGACAAAAGAAGCCTATTGGTTCAGTGTAGTGATGAAGGAAAGAAAGAAGAAAAGTATGCTAATCTTTAAATAGAGATCATTGTCCAAGCGATAGTCTCATACACCTAACCGAATACGGTGAGAAAAACAGTAAATAAGTGTACCTGGCAATAGATATTCAAGGTTCATGCTCATAGAATTGTGACGTTTTTAGAGACAAGACTGGTGCTAGCAAAAAAAAGGTTAAGATTTCTATCCCATTAGTGTTTATGTATTGATAGGGATTAGTCAATAATATCTGATAGTAGTTATAGTGAAGAGAAATATCTAGTATTGTTCATCATAAAGAGTCAATTTTTAAGTCATTGCGATTAATCTAGGTAGAAACAGTATATCATAAGTACGAATTCTCCTCATAATCAAATGTTTGGACATATAGGTAATAGATGTAATCTAACCTTATGGTAAAAAGAAATTGTATACAAACCATCTAACATTTCAGAAATTGTACAAGTTTCCCATATCGACAAGATGGAAGAATATAGGAAAAGTATTTCAATATGTCAAATCCTATATCAAGAACTCAAAGAGGAACTTATTCTGTCAAGTCAATTCAAACAACTAAATGAAGGTCTCACTTTTCTATATTCGCGAGGCGAACAAAGATAATATTACGTTCCACACAGCAGGATAATACAGAGTAAAAGAGATCTCAGAGCACACTCCCTGTTTGAATCAGGATAAGTGCATCATGGATAACATATCTTTTCAATTGTATAGATAACATGACCTGCAAGAGTAAGACATAGTAGGTCTGGAATAACCTTCAATAACATTAATAGCTAGTGCAAAGATGATGTGAAGGAAACATAATTAATATGGTGTCTCCTGTGTTATAATTTAGACACAACAGAGAATCTTATCGTGAATCTATAGGAATTCACAGAGGCTAGTACATGTTTATCTAAATGCATATACATAAATATGGTGCCCATTTTTATTGGTGAAATGTGAAAAACATCGAGAAGGTAGGATATATGCGGGGTACAATGTTTTTTATCGACTGTATTTGAAAACAAGTGTATAGTGATATACAAGAAAAATAGTCTACTATTGGTGGCGGCTATGAGGGCAGTTTCGGTACTGTGGTTGCTGCAGAATCCGGATTGAGAAGGGTCAAGGGTGTGGTTCTCCTCGAGGAAGCGGTCCGTTGTCTGTTGACAGCCTTCTCAATGACTTTTGCCAGGAAGGGGAGCAGGGAGATAGGCCGGTAGTTCTTGAGGTCCTTTGGGTCCGTCTTGGGTTTTTTGAGGAGGGCGTTGATCTCAGTGTGTTTACAGCTATCCGGGCAGGTGGCGGACTCGAAGGAGCTGTTGATGATCTTCTGTAGTTGAGGTGCGGTGATGGAGCTTGCTTTGTTGAGGATGTGGTGAGGCAGGGGTCAGATGGAGTGCTGGAGTGGATGGTGTTCATGATTTGGATGGTATAATTCTCGTTGATGGGTGTCCAGGAGAGCAGGAGGTTAGTCAGAGGTGAATCTGCAGTGTTGATGGTTGCCGGGGGGGGGTCTGGATGCTGAAGCTGTTGTGGAAGTCTGCAATCTTGCTGTGGAAGTAGGAGGCTAGGGAGTTACAGAGGTCTTGGGATGGCGGGATGTCATTGGCATTGGAGCTGGGATTGGAGAGTTCCTTCATGACGTTGAAGAGCTCCTTGTGGCTGTGCTCATTGTTGTTGAGTCTTTCAAGGCGGTTCTCTTGGCGGCTCGGATGAGTTGGTGGTGTCTGCGGATGGCGTTTTTGAAGGCTGTGTGGTTGTACGGAGTCTGATCTTAGCGCCACTTTTTTTCAAGTCTTCGGCAGGTTTGCTTTGATTCGTGGAGGTTGGCAGTACACCAGAAGGCCTTTCTGTCGGTGTGTCTGTGGAAGGGATTCTTGAATGGGGTGAGCACAGGTGTCAACCCATTGCCTGAAGTTGCGGGCAGCTGCATCAGTGTTGGTGGTGTCAATGGGTGGGTTTCTGGAGAGGGCCTCAATAAGCTGGTCTTCGGTGACCTTGTTCCAACTGCGGTGGGGGATCCGTTGTGGGTGGTGGTGTGTTGTGGGTTTCTTAAAGGAGAAGTGGCTGAGAGCAGTGGTCTGTCCAGTGGAGTTTGGTGGTGTGGCTGAAGGTGACGTGATTGCTGGTGGAAAAAATAGGGTTGAGTGTGTGTCCTGCAGAGTGGGTCGGTGTTGTGACGAGCTGTTTGAGGTGAAGGTTGGAGAGGTTGTCGAGCAGGGTGGCGGTGTTGTTGTCGTTGGTGTTCTCAAGGTGGAAGTTTAAATCCCCGAGGAGTGTGTAGTCAGTGGATGTGAGAGCATGCATGATGATGATATCTGTAATGGAGTCCCCGAACTGCTGTCGGGGGCCAGGTGGCCTGTAAATGAGGGTCCCTCGGAGGGTGGTGTTTGGGTCAGTGTGGATCTGGAAGTACAGGTGTTCAGCGGTGCTGAGGGTGTATTCGGGGCGGGTCGCGATCCTGATGGTGTTCTTGTGGACGATAGTGATTCCTCCTCCTGTTTTGTTGGAGCAGTCCCTGCAGGTAATCTTGTTGCCATCCGGGATGGTTATGGCGATGTCAGGTGCTGAGGAGGGGTTTATCCAGGTCTCAGTCAGGAAGGCGTCGTCTGGGAAGGCTGAGTCAAGTAGATTCCATAGCTCTACTGTGTGCTTGTGGACGGAGCGGGTGTTGAGGAGAATACATCTGAGATGGTCGCGTCCTGCCTTGGTGGGTGGGTCATTGGCGTGGAGGCTGGTGAATGTGCAGTTCCGGCAGGAGAAGGGTCGCAGGTGGTCTGCGGGAAGGCTAGAAGGCAAGCCGGAGAGCAGCCAGTGTGCGTGGCGGCGGTAGGGGGGACGAGAGCCAGGGGTTCTGGTGCTGGGTGTGGTCCAGGTGAGGACAGGCGCAGACGGTCTTGCCTTTGCCGTGCCAGTGGCATGGCTGCCATTAAGTAGGGAGGTGGGGTAGAGGAGAGGACAGCTGGAAGGTGGGAGCAGGGCGAAAAACCAGTGCAAAAAAGGGGGAGTGCAAAAAGGGGGTGGGTCCGCGGGGGCAGGGGCGGGGTAGAGAGAGATGGGGAGAGTGAAAGTGAGAGAGAAAGGGCAGAGTGAGAGAAAAACGAGGAAGAGAGTAGGGAAGCAAAAGGAGCACAATGGCATAGAAGAGCGGAGAGCAAGGCAGAGAGAGGAGGAGAAAAGAAGGAGAGAGGCAGAAGGTAGCCTAGTAGGAAAGCAGATCTCTCCCACTAGACACCAGGGATGAGGCGCAGGCAGAAGCCTGCAGGTGGAGTAAGGCCTCGAACTCCTGACAGGGGTCAGGAGTTCAGAGGAGCCAGGTGGAGGCAGAGCAGTGCACTGACCAGGTCAGTGGTATTGCAAACATGAGTAGAATACCTTACTTGGGAATGCAATCTTCACAGTAGAGTACCTGACCTAAAATGGGCTCTCTGAGCCTTACAGTACTACCACTCCACAAGATATATAAAAGGAGAGAAGAATCTTGCTGAAAAAGCATAAGAAAGAAAGCTACATACAGACCAGTACAGACAGACAGTTTGAAGTAGAATACAGAAACCTGAAAAATAGAAAATAACTAAATAGGATAATGCAGGGATAAGAAGAATTTAGGAAACAGATAAATCAAAGAGGAGTTGGAAAAAATTAGGAAAAAGGTAACAAATATATTTAAATGTGGAGTGGTAAAATTTAGCGAAATAACTATTAATATTAACATCAGGAGGACTTACTGAGGCCAGCAGAGCCATCTTTCATGGCACTTGTGGAGGGGGCACCTCTAGCTCCCTCAACCGCCTGACCAGCCCTCTTCTTGCCCCTGGATGCTGATGGAAGAAATAAAGAAAAAAAAAAGAGTAGTACAGATAATAATCTATCTAAAAATATTTTTGAAGGAAAAGGCAAACGCAGTAACATTAAACTTTTCTAAATCAGATTGATTGTATAGTATGGTTGACCATCCTATTCCAAATTTCCTAGACCTAACCCTATTCCAAATTTCCTAAATTACATTTTGAAATTACTAATAAATTGCAATTAATGATTTTTGCTGTTCATCTCATTCTCAATCTCTCAACCCTCTTTGACTAAGTCTGCATTTTTAAAATGCATACATTGATGCATGCATACTACAGTCACTGGGAAATTGCTTGCCACTGTATGAGCTACAAAAAAAAGACACAGAGAAGTGAAAGAATGCGCTAACTCACTAATACTAATCATATCATAGTGACAGGACACAGGAGTCTCTTCTTTACTTCTTAAATAATCAGCCCAAGTGAGAGCCAACAAGTACGATTAGGCAGTGCTGAGCACCTATCTAGTTGATGATCACATAATATTTGTAACATAAGCTTAATTTACCTGCGTGTGACCAGCATCCTTGCTATTTGGAAAAAAAATATTAGCGTAGAACACAACTAATAAATAATTATTAGTTACTCACTGAGCCCAGCAACCTCCGCGCCTAGCAGGTCGGGCAGGTCCGTCCCCCTATGTAGGATGTCGGCTCACCAGTGCGTCAGCACTCTTGAAAGCCATATCCATTCCAGGGCCTGCGCCGGCTGCCAGGATGGAGGGGAGGTGGTGCTGCACTTAAATAAACTAGTGCTTCCACCTCCAATCAGAAAAATGGCACAGGGCTGCACCCATTCACGATAAACAGTAAAATTAAGGATGGCCGCACCCATGCAAACTGCATGGTGGCATTCGCACAAGAGTTCCAACATGAAAATGCATCTCACGTTGCCATTAACATAAAATGTGATGCGAACAGACGTGGCAAGAATCTCTGCGGAACTTCGTGTAGTGAAGCAGAGTTATTTTACCACTTCGCAAAGTTCCATGTAGCGCAACTCTGCGAACTCACGCGGGTCTAGTTGTGACACTGTAATGTCAAAAGAGGCCGACTGCACCAGACTCAAAAGGAGGACAAAAGAAGAGCCCTAACCAAGTATTAGCTAACATTTTCCTGTAACAGGGAAGGCTTCTTTGAAGTGCAATCCAAGCATCATAAAAAAAAACCAGCAGACCTGTCAAGTAGGATGAGACATTCAATCAGAACTTGACAATTTCAGGTCAAAAAGAATCTTCCGAGCCCCACTCCCAGCATACTTGGAGTACTGCTGTTAGATTCTGCTAGGTCATGTTTGCCCATTTAGGTCAGCCTATAGGTTGCTATGGGGAGAAAATTCACAAGTCATACATACCTATTTAAATGCTAATTACTGGCTGGCAGAAATTGCAGAGCAAAATGTAGGTTTATTTTCCATGGACTTCAGACAGGGCAAATGTAACTTCCTAAAAGTTACTTTTCTGTAATCTCTAGATTAAATCTGACTTCATCATTGAATTGGATTCTTCATAACTATTTATTTTCCATTCCATCTCATTCCAGAGATCCAGTATTTAATGCAGATCCAGATGCAGTATTTAACATTGCATCCCAGTGTTTTCCTATGGAACAGTCAAACCTGCTAGTGTGAAAAAAGCCTTTTAGGCTTTTCCAATGTAAGAACATGTTAAACATTACACTTTTAAATGTCCTACTTTTAAATACCATGTCCGCTCCCTATGGGCAATAAGACCTATTTAGGGGTGACTTATACATATTCAAAAGGAAAGTTTAAGCCTGTCAAAAAGAGGTTATTTGACAGTGTAAGGAAACTTTCTGCCTGCCTAGGGAGAAATGTGAATGATTCTCAGGCTTAGAAACAAAGGTAGCTGTCACAGGGCAAGGTGTAGCCTTGCCTCTCAGGAAAGCTACTCGGGTGTTAACCCAAAAGATGAGCTTCAAAGGGGAAGCTACTTTTAAAGGCAAATGGTGATAGAACTCCTGAGCAGGCTGCCTTTTGTCCATGTAGACAAATTGGAGACAGGACAAAGGGTGCAGCCCTCAGGTAGCCACATCTCTGGGGTGGGCTACCAAGCTCCTCACAGTTGATAGAAGGTTCAGGCATCTTGGAAGTGGCAAGAATATTGCACTGTGAGATTGCCAAGTGCCACACATCGCTAGAACTACATCACCAATGAGGAAAGAACTGACTAGCCCATTGGCTATTGACTGAGTTCTCGCATCAGCACACTTTCCCAGGTTACATATGGCACCCCTGGTACCCTGAGCTTCAGTACAATTTGGATTTGGAGAAAGGACTGAACAAGAACTGCCCTGCTGCCCTTGAAACTGCACAAAGAGAGGTTGCACCGTCAAAAGGACTGCACCTGCTGCACTTTGGGGTAGAGACGTTTGGACTGTGCCTGTGGCTCCAGGCTCGGGGAAAAGTTTGTTTCTACCCTAGATTGAAGCAGTGACTCAAAGGGTCAGTTGGGTGTCCCCCTCAAGCAGCCACAGGGACATTAAAGACAGCCCAAACTGGCAAAGCAGTAGCCACTTCTGAGGAATTGCTACAGACCATTGCCGGTCACCACAAAAGACTAATCTAAGATAGCCAAAAGCTGCACAAGATTCTCCTGGGAGTGCTGTCAGAGTTTGGATTGATCACCCAAGAGAGACATCGGCCCCCACCAAGGATATTTGCTGTGACTGCCTTATCATGCAAATGGTAGCTCTGCTACAGCTGGCTGTCTACTATTGCAAAGATGACATCGTGGGATTTCAAGTTCAGTGGTCAAAGTTGCCCCACTTCACTTGTGACCCAGAGGATCAACTGGACTTCACGCCATCGGCCACACACCACCAGGACCATCTTTGAGCATCTTTTGTCCTGCATCTCCAGCATCAGGACCACTCCATTGAAGACTATGGTGATTGCTCTTTAAAGGCAAGAACTATAATGGGAAAGGCACTGATGGCCAGATAACTGTCCAAAATATTATTACTGGCCCTATAGACTACCCCCCCCTGTCAGATTTGGTCACCCAAGTTGGGCCGTAGTACCCGTAGTAGCTCTTTCAAACTTTTAAAAAGTTTGCAAACTTTTTGTTAACCAAAGATTGTTAGCGGTTGCATGTAAAAGTGATAAAATCCTCTAAAATCTGTAACTTCAGAAACGTCTGGTGAATTTTATCATCAAGGTCTCTAAAAATTCATAAAAATATGCTCAGTTTTAAACATTGGTGTCTGCTTTCTTTTGTGTTGCATGATTTTCTTATTCTCTTGTTTGGTGGTGTTAAATGCTTTACACTAAGCTCCGTTGTTATGCTTGGCTGCTCGAAACCACATGTACCCAGAGTTGAGCTTACGGTTATACAAACAAGCCTGACTGGACCCAAGACAGTCTTTGTGAGTAAATTCCATGGTAAGGCCCCATAGCCATGCCCTATAATACACCAAACCCCCCACAGACAGGTCTATTTCCAGGTAAAACCTGCATAGACAGGTTACCATGGGCCTGGAGACATGTTTTACAGTGCCACTGCACTGGATAGTTCAATGAGTGCTGCAGTCCATGGGTAATATGTAATTTTCCAGTCCTGGGTACATGTGGTACATTATATAATATGGACTTCTAGGCAATTTCAATAAACCAATCAGGTGTATAAGAATTTCATCACATTAAAAGGAGGAGCACAAGCTGTTTACAACTAGTTAGCACGGGTAAAAGGCACATAGGTCTATAGCCAGCTAGAATAGGATTAAGCAAAAAGAATAAAAAATATGGGATATCCCTAGAGAAAGGACACATTTCCAACAGTGATAAAGTTAAAAATATAATTTTTGTGCTCAAAAGAACAATGATGGGGAACATGGAGTCTGTTCAATTTGTTCAGGGTGTTCGGCATGTATAAAAGGCTTGGTTGAGGTTAATCTGTGATGAGAACACTAGTTGCTTTTGTAGGGTCTATAGAAGCAAGAATATGTGACAATAATAAAGGTGGATCCAACAACCTTGTTAGAAAAAGAGAATGGAATCAGGAGAGAAACCATAGGATGTTGGAACATTATTAGTATGGTAAAAAAGTGAGGCATCGAGTATGAGTTAAAGATTTGGTGGTATTTGTCCATCTTTATCGGTATCTGAATGAGAGTTAGATACTGGAACATGGAATGCATGTTTCGGTCATCAGCAAAAAGGATGTAAAGTATGGAAGATGGTGAAACCACAAATAGAGATTGTAGCACGCTGATGTTGATAGAGAAAATGGAAGTGAATATCTTTGATCCCAGTTGGTGAACCAGCATAAAATGTAGCCAATAAATAGTACTTGCATGTAGGTCATACGCCTCTTCACCAATCATGCAGGCTGGTCAAGGAGCTTATTTTGAGGGGCTTAAAAACATACATTTCCCAGTAAAATTTTGAGGGGATTCTTTGTTCAATATTACAGTAAAAATTGCTTGCCAGATCAGCACCTCGTGCACAGGAAAACAGTACTTAATGCAGTTCAGCTTCTTGGATTTCTTTAGTCATCTTTTTTTTTTTTAACTAAATAGGTAACCAAAAATACAAACAATCCAAACTTGGCCATTATGTTCATGAATTGGAACATGCACTCAAGTATGAAAATGAGCTTTAAAAGAAGGCTCCATTTTGGAATGCAACTGTACTGATGGAGCTCTATTGTCCATTGCAGACCACTATCTTTACTAACACAGAGGACCGTAAATAGCGACAAAACTAATTAATAATTATTAAGCAGGTCATTTTGACAACCACTGTGAATGGAAATTTTGTGATGCAATCAATCAGTACACAGATCATATCTCAAAATTACAGACAGGTCTCAAAAGGTTGGTGCGTATTTTGAACCGTCTATTTGCAGCTTGCATATGAGTACTCCTAGATCTGGGAGTATTTTGGGGCCCAAATGTAAGACTGAAGCTACAGGTGCAAATTAACACATTTGGGTCATATGTATGAGCCCTTTTTTCCACTTTTGCATCACTTTTTATGACAAAAAGTAGTGCAAGCCTTGAACCCATATCTATGAGGCCAAGCAAAGCCACTTCTGTTAAGACCCCTGTGTTAAGATTAACTGTGCCGAGAGGTCACCTGGGAGGACAGGGGAACTATCACCTCCCCTGTAGATGACCTGATTTTCAGTCAGTGATCGAGCTCATACATAAAGCCGAGCCACAAATATAGGGCTGCCCTGGTGATGGATTCCCTGGAGGTCACTTTGAGGACCTCTCTCAAGCCCAGCATTCTTCAGAGGTCAATCCCTCTCTACAAGAAATTACTAGGGTGTTAGCAGGTTGACAACAGGAAGTAGCCTCCCTACAACAGGAAAACCAGTCTTTGAGACAAGAGTTCCAATGATACAAACCCCGAGATACTCCATGGGATACCACCAAGGGTAAAACACAAAATCCAGTTATGCAGCCTCCCCAGTTTGAGTTTTTTTCAAGTGGTTCAACTTCTACATCTGGTCATTCTGCTGCCACCTCAACTCCCCAGGCTATGGAGCTTTCAGTAACCACACCAACACTAGTTCCTTTAGCCCCTCCTGAGTGGTTCTTTGGTGATAGTGCCAAATTTCACATCTTCCTGAATCAGTGCCAGTTGCGATTCTTGTGTCATCCTACTGCATTTCCCAACAACACAGCTAAAGTGGCTTTTGTGATTTACTTTTTGGGTAGGAATGCTACCTGATGGTCAGTCCCTCTGGTCGAGTGCAGTGATCCCCTACTGTAGAACTTCGACTGGTTTAAAGAAGCTATGTGTAAGCTCTTTGCCAAACATTTGTTCGTGCAGGCTAGCGACGAGTTGTTAAAACTGTGTCAAGGGAACAAGGGCCTATTAACCTATATTGCATCCTCTAACTGATTGGCCTCAGAAACCGAGTGGCCTGAGGAGAAAAGGACTTCTTCGTTCTATCGGGGCCTTCGGGACGATATGAAGGATGTGTTGGTACAAATTATAAATTCTCCCACCGACTCTACAGAATACATAGATTTAGTGGTTCGCCTAAACAACCGGTTGGGGGAACATGAGGGGAAAAATCTGACAGGGACACACACGGCTTCTAGTATCAAAAACAGAAAAGAAATACTCTCTGACTTTCTCTCATGACACGTCAGAACCCATGCAAATAGGGAGTGTGCGAGGGCTATTATTAAAAGAGGAGAAGAAGTGCAGGAGGAAACTGAATCTGTGCCTTTGATGCGGCAAGGCTGGGCACTTTGCTAAAAACTGTACCAGTAAACCCAGTTTAACAAAGAAAGCAGCGGGAGCAGTGGTAGTAGATGAGATCAGTGATCCAGAAAACTTCCAGGCTCAATAAAATCAGTGACTGCTTTATTGAGCTACCCTTCTTCCAGGGTCTCTCATCAACTAGTTAACACTATGACCCTTGCACCCCAACACCTGACACTTATTGTAACCTTGACACTTTCCCCGCAAGTCCATAAGGTCCTTCCAATCTTATTTGACTCGGGAGTGACAGGTAACTTCCTTGATATCAGCCTTGCTAAAACCTTAGGCATCACCATGTTAAGAAAACAAACCCCTGAACCAGTCCGAGCAATGGATGGTCCAGAATTGTCCTCCGAACTTATAATTTATCAGACAAGTCCACTAACCATGGTTTGTGCTAATTGCCATTCTGAGCAAATACAATTTGATTTAATTGACACACCCATATTTGGGGCCATCGTGGGTATTCCATGGTTGCTATTGCACAACCCCAAGATTGAGTGGATCGCTAGAAATGAAACCCTGGACTCCAAACATTGGCCCTCATTATGACTTTGACGGTAAATACTGAATACTGCCGTGCTGACTACTGCCTGCATACCGCAACGCAGGAACGCAGAATATGTTACAGACCTGCAGCATAATACAACACCTACATCCCCACAGGTGCCCCAGCCACAGGAAGTGACACGGCTAACCAGTTCCCCACCAGATGATTTCCCCAGTGATGACAGCAACTCTAGAGTTCTGGAACTGGATGAAATCTGTGGCCCATCAGGGACCACTGGTCAGTCAGACACCCCAGCCAACACCCAGTCCACCACAGAGCCTCCCCCCCTCAGCAGCCAACCAACATCCCTAGACCTCTGTTCCCAGGACACATTAATCAGCAGTGTGCCCACCTGTACAGAGACCCCAGTCCACACCTCACAGGCAAGACAATGAGGGTTCTGGGTACAGTGGCAGTGGGCACACCGCTCAGGGAACACAGACACAGGGGGCCAGGGACACTCAGAGGACAGCTGTGTACCAAAGGGAGGACAGGCCCAGGGAGCCGACTGTCCAGGAGGTACTCACCAATGTCCTGGGGGCTTACCAATAATCCCAGGACAAGATGGGTCAGGTGATAGACATAATGCAGGAGAACCAGCGGCTGTAGGAGGAATACCACCAGGTGATCAGGAAAGAATTGCAGGCCCTCAACACCACCATGGTCTCCATAGCGGGGGTGCTGGGTGATATGGCCAACATAATGAGGGAGTACACATCACACCAGAGACACTTGCCAAGACCAAGACCACCACCAGTAAATGAGCCCCTCCTGAATGCCTTTCTTGTGTTCCACTGTGTCACCTTGTCCACTTTGACCTGCCATTGCTCCACTTCCCATGGCCACTTGGGCACTGCACCTGTGCTACAAACAGACTGGCCCACTACACTGGACTATTCCCAAACATCACCCCGCTCTATTGCACTTCCCATTGTAGAACAGTTTTCAATGAACACCCTTGGGCACAACTTGTGTAATAGTGCTTTATCTACAGGTAATGTGCAATGTAACAAACTGTAATGAACTGCATGATTCTGTGTAAATGTCCAGTAACATGTTGACTCATCCAACAAATGTGTCTCAGCAGTCTGTACACATCACAGCAGTACATTGTTGGAACAAAACCAACATCTGCAATAAAGGAAGATATAGGTTACAGTCAGGTGGGATGCAAAAGGAATGACTGGCATAATGATGCAGTCACACAGTAAAACACTGAAATGTAGTCTTGCTTAGTTCAACAGTATTACCTGAGTTTCATTGGAAATACTGCTGGATCAAATGTGACCTGTTGTCCACATCCTACTCCTTTTCCTCCTCCTCACTGTTCTCAGTGTCCACTGCTGCCACAGCTGCATTGTCACCCCCCTCCTCCTGCAGATATGGTACATGCCGCCAAATTGTGCAACATGCAGCACACAACAACGATTCTGCAGAACTTCTCAGGGGAGTAGCATAGGAATCCACCTGTCAGATAAAGGCATCTGAACCTAGCCTTCAGGAGCCTGAAGGTCCTTTTGACAATTCTCCTGGTACGCCCATGGGCATCATTATACTTATTTGCAGCCTCTTTTCTCGGATTCCTAACAGGTGTCATGAGTCAGGACAGGTTTTGGTTGCCGGAATCACCTGTAAGAAGTAAGGGACACATATTATCCCAGCGCAATGGCATGGGCCATGACTCCTGAAGGCATGGACTCACAAACATTGGGTAGGGACACAGGCTCATCTAGTAGCCACACTCTGTGCCTCTGTAGTTGTGCCATCAGAAGTGGGACACTGCTATTCCTCAGGAAAAAGACATCATGCACCGACCCTGGATACTTGGCAGTGAAATGGGAGATGTACTGGTCAGCCAGAAACACCATCCGGACTTTCAGTGAGTGGAAACTCTTCCGATTCCTGTACACTTGTCTATTGGCCCTGGGGGGTCTAAGGCAATATGGGTCCTGTTGATGGCCCCAATAACATGAGGTATGTGTCCCACTGCATATAATCCAGCCTTCATAGTGGGTAAGCCATCTACCTGGGGGAATGTGATGTGGCTGCACATATGTTTGAACAAGGCAGACAAAACCCTTGGAAGCACAATAGAGAACATTGGCTGTGACATCCATGCAACCAAGCCCACTGTCATGTGGGAAGAGCCTGTTGCCAGGAAATGGAGCACTCAGAGTACCTGCACAAGAGGGGGGATTGCTGTGGTGCTACGGATAGCAGGTAGCAGATCAGGCTCCAATTGTGCACACAGCTCTGTGATTGTGGCCCTGTCCAGATGACAGGTGAGTATGATGTGCCTGTCCTCCAGTGTAGCCAAGACCACAAGGGGTCTGTACACAGGTGTTTGCCTCCTCCTGTTCCTGCGCAGTGGTTGATACATAAGGGACCCAAATGTAGAAATGAAGTGTCAACAGGAGCCATGAACACACTACTGCAGTGTACACACAGCATGTTTGTGTGTTGGACACTGGAACTGTGAATGTGAGTACATTCGACTACAATGACGCACTTATTAATCTGTACATGTGCACTAGCATTAGAAAATAGCACCCGCCTGTCCTGTATTCAGGGACAGGTGGAAGTGACCTCACACCGCTGGCATTGGCGTCATGGCGGAAGGCAGTCCACACTGCCGTGCTATTCCTCATTGGCTAACAGGGGTCTTCATGGAGTATGGAAACCAATGATGATCAACGTCGGCAGTGATGGTGCTCACCGCTGCGGACATGACTGCCATTTCCTTTCTAACACTTCACTTGATTCCTGACTTTCCACAGAACAACATCTCCACTGCTTGTGCTGCTGTGACCTGTGTCTGGAACCTGCCATGGCTCATACTACAGGGGAAAGGGGCCCGCCTTCTTGTCGGAGGAGTTAGAGTGTCTCTTAGATGGGGTCCTACCCCAGTATGGCCAGTTGTATGGGCCTCCACACCAACAGATGAGTACACCATGGGTACGTTGCATGCGACAGGACTGCATGGAGATGTGTGTGTGCTGGCATTGTGTCAGGTTGGGGGGGAATGGCTGGTAGCAGAGTCAATGCAGGAGTTTGGGTCGTGTGTGTGCCTGATGAGGGGAAGTGCTTTTTGTGGGCCATATGTGTGAGAGGTTGATTGTCAGGTTCATGGTGTACCACCTTCTGTGTTTCCTCTGCAGGTCAGCACCCATCAGAAGAAGGGATTGTGGCATTCCATCACCAAGAATGTGCAGACCCTGGGGGTCTGTAGCAGGCGGAGCACCCACTGCGGGAAATGGTGGGAGGACCTGAGATGCTGGGTCTGGAAGACTGCGGAGGCCCAGCTGGGGATGGCCTCTCAATGAGGGAGGGGTGCCCTTCGGAACCTGATTCCTCTGATGGCCTGCAAACTAGCAGTGGCCTACCCAGAGCTGGAAGGGCACTTGAGGGCATCACAGCAGCCACAAGGGGGTGAGTACAGTGTGTATGTCAACCATCA
Source organism: Pleurodeles waltl (assembly GCF_031143425.1). NCBI lineage: Eukaryota > Metazoa > Chordata > Amphibia > Caudata > Salamandridae > Pleurodeles > Pleurodeles waltl. Next base: position 709,096,330 of record NC_090437.1, on the reverse strand, counting down.
CTTTTGGTTGGCATGGGATTAGGGTGCAGTGTACTAGTCAGTGGATGCCTCAATATGCCAGTTCAGATATTTCTGCGTGGTCCAGCTCAGGATAATAGGGTGTAAAACATGCATTAGATAGCTAGGCAGGTGAGGCAGGGCTTAGCTGGTTTCAGTTGGTGTGTTGCTGGAAGGGTTTGTCTCCTACCTGCTGTGGTACTTAGCCAATGGTATGCCAGTGTGGTCCATACTGCCCATTCTCAGTCTCAGTGTGTGAAAGTGATGTGTCTGCCATCTGTGCTGTTGGTGCTGAGATTGACCCTGTGCTCCCTTTCTCTCTCTCTCCCCCTCTCTTTTTGTCATTGTGTCCATGTGTGCATTAGCATCATCTAGCAAAGGAGCAGGGGCACAGGCAAGTGAGGGAGCTGCAGCCCACGGGACCCAGGAGGCAGAGTGCACCTACGCCAAGGGATCCAGGGAGATGGAGGGCAAGGGAAGCACCACAGCGGGACATGAGGTGACACAATTGACTGTGACACAATTGACTCTGAATCGCCCTCAAATGGGAGCTCCCTGGTGGTGGCGGACACCTCTGTGACCACCCCAGCTACAGGTACATCCGCCACCCCCGTACTAGCACCGCCCTCCCAGCAGCCCCTCAGGGAGTTGCCTGTGCCCGCTCACCCAGGAGTGAGGGCATCTTCTTCGCCCCAGGTACCTCAGGCCCTGCCCCAGTGAGCCCTGCTGCCCTGAGTGAGGAGGCTATTGATCTCCTGAGATCCAGCTCTGTAGGGCAGTCAACCTTTGTGAATGCCATCCAGGGGCTGGCAGCCCAGATGCAACAGACTAATGCATTTCTGTAGGGCATTCACACTGGCTTAGCGGCAGTGCTTAATTTGTAAATAAAAAGGTGCCGGTGCTCAAAGCCCTCCTCTTAAACACGTGGCTGCCGCAATTAAATGGAAGAACACAGAATACTGAGGCAGTGTAATCCTGAAGCCATCTCGGGCCTCTTCAATCCATTTAAAGCCACTCCATGCCCTTTCAGCTCACTGTTGCAGATTTAAGCTTTCTACTATTGTGATGCATTTTCGTTTCTCTCCTCCTCCGCCTTTCCCATATGTCTCTTTTGCTCGCAGTAAAAGCTTGAGGCAGAAAAATAAGGGTCTGCCCTAAAAAATAAGTGCCGGTGCGACGCACCCGAAACAACAAGCACAAATTTAGCTTGGCGGACCAACATAGATCGATCCAGGCTCTGGCCTCTTCTCTGATGGCAGCCATTGTCCCTGTTTCCACCCTCCCCCCTCCAACTTCCTCTTCCCAGTCCCATTCTACTCAACCCCAACCCATCCCAAGCACACAGGCAGATGAGCATGCACATAAGACAACACACAAGAGTGGTACAGGCAAACACAAGCACCACACTTCATCCCACAGGCACTCACACAAACACCATCCAGATACAGATGCACCAACATCTACTATTTTCATTGTCTCCCCCTCCTCCTCCACCTCCCTCCCAGTTCTGTCTACACTCACACCTGCATGCTCTACATCATCATCCACTACCTGCATAATCACCACACCAAGCAGAACACACACCTTACTGGCAGACACCTCCACAACAGCCATGCACATGTCCCCTGTGTCCTCCCCCACTGTGTCTACCCCGCCTCCTAAGGTAAACAAACACAAGCACTCAGACACCCAACAGCCAACCACCTCACAACAGCATCCAGCCCATGCACCTGCACCCAGACAAACACCTCCAACAACCACTCCCTCTTCCTCCACTCCCATTCCTTCTCCCGCGTCCCGCCCCAATGTCCCTAAAAAACTGTTCCTATCCACCATTGATCTCTTCCCTACCCCTTCATCCCCTGTCCTGCACATATGGCCAGGGTAGGAAGAACCCAGCCAAGAACCTCAACCACCCAGTCCACAGGACCAGTCATCACCACACCCACTCGTGGTGAAAAAGGATCAAGACCACATGTCCTGAATGTGAAGGAGCCTGTACCAGGCAGTCTCAAGAGAAAGGAGCCTTCCCCGCTGCCAGAAAGACCAAGGAGCCTGGTCCAGCTGCCAGAAAGGCCAAGAAGCCTGCCCAAGCTGCCAGTAAGACCAAGGAGCCTGACCAAGCTGCAAGTAAGAGCAAGGAGCCAGCAGCAGCTGCTAAGAAGGGAAAGGAGCCTGCCCCAGCTGCCAGGAAGAGCAAGGAGCCTGCACCAGCAAGCAGGAAGAGCAAGGGGCCTGGGGCAGGAACTGTGATGGAGCCCGCCCACCAACCATGGTTGTGCAGCCGTCAGAGGTTGCAGGGGATGGGCAGGAGCCTCCCCCCCATCAGCACCACTACCTCCAGTGAGCAGCCGTCCGAGGTTGCAGGGGATGGGCAGGAGCCTCCCCACACCAGAAGCACCACCACCTCCAGTGAGCAGCCATCCGAGGTTGCAGGGGATGGGCAGGAGCCTCCCCCCACCAGCAGCACCACCACCTCCAGTGAGCAGCCATCACCACCGGCGGACGGTATGCAATCCTGCCTCCATGGGCTGCTGTGCAGCCTGCCCCCTGCAAATCCAGTGGGTATGACACCCACCTGAGATACTGTGACCTTGCACTCCCCAGGATCAATAGCACAGGGCATGCTGCCCCCTCCAGAACCAGTGGGTAAGACACCCACATAGTCAAGACTCCCCAGGATCAGGAACACAGGGCACAAGCCCCCCTCCAGAACCAGTGGGTAAGACACCCACATAGCCAAGACTCCCCAGGACCAAGAGCACAGGGCACAAGGCCCCATTCAGAACCAGTGGGTAAGACACCCACATAGTCAAGACTCCCCAGGATCAAGAGCACAGGGCATGTTGCCCCCTCCAGGAACAGTGGTCTTGTTCCATCTCCCAGCTGAGGTGCCCCACTGTCCCCCGACCCCTGAGGTGCCTGCCTATTTACCAACTGGTGCCCCTGCAGTGTTCTCTCTGTGTTGATGCAGGTGACATGAGTGGCCTTGGACTTTGGCCTGTGGCCATGTGGCCTACGAACATTGTGGACTGGGTTGTGTCCCTTATTCTGTACATATGTATACATCTATTATCTTGCCTAACTTATTTATCTTGACGTGTTGCTCTCATTACATTCACTTTTTCAAAATCATTTTGTTATTGCATTATTCATCCGAGTTACGGGGTAAAAATGTTTTAGTAATGCAGCTGATTGTGTGTATGGTGTTGGGGGGGTGTGGTGCATGTGTGTGTCACTCTCTTTTTCCTCCCTCCCACCCTTGTATGCTAGGCGTCTGTACTCACCGTCATCGTCTTCTCCGGTGTTGGTGTTCATGGTGGAGCAGCACATAGAAGATCATTTGGAAGACGTGCAGTTCTGGCTCCATGGCAGCTTGGTTGTTCCCTGTGTCTCCAATCGTGAGTCCTTTCCCTTCTGAGTTCAGTTTTTGCAAGGCTTTTGATGTCGTTGGTACTGCCCTGGAAAAGGTGGCGGGTTGCAGTGTCTTAATGTGGTATGCAGAACATTGACTTCCACCTGTCTGTAGGCGACTACCGCTGTGGTGACTGTTGTTTCCGCCCTGGCGGTCAGTGTGGTACATTGGCTGTCTATCGGAGATCTTTCCGCCATGGTCATAATTTGGCAGTAGTTACCGCCAGCCTGTTGGTGGTATTACTGCCACTTTAACACCAACCGCCAGGGCTGTAATGAGGGCCTACGTCATAGTTAGAGTCAAAATATTGGATATACTCCTGGTTATAAAACTATGTTAGTAAAAGACTACAACTTATGCCATAGGTTAAAGGCAAACTAAGATATGTTACTCCCTGCTCAACAGAGGCTGGAATGTGTGTACAAACATAACATTCCATCGTGTCAACATACTCACTTAATGAGCGATAGAAAACATTAGAAGAAAGTTCTCCCTGTGTGTCATCTATGTGCAGATATTTTTCATCTATGTTTGGAAGCGTAGAAGTTGTTTCTATAACTGAGGTACAGTTGACCTCATCCTTATTGAAAACACATACACACATAATCAATCAATATCAAGCATGTTATCATACATACACTTGCCAAACCAATACCCATGTTTTTTACAGCACCTATTCTTTCAACTCTGCTGGTTGATGTTGCTCATGATCTGTATAGAATCAGAAAATATAAACAAATACATTTTTTAGCAATGCAGTAAAAATCTAAATTAATCTTCAATCTTCTTTAGCACTCTCAGCCTTACTTTCAGGATGCTTTGTCAAAAATCAGTAACATTTGTCAAGAAATCAGTTTAGCAGCTTGCCAAAATCAGATTATCAAAGTCTTTTTCTGGTAAATATTTTCAACAGTCTCTTTCTTTGCACTTTCTTAATTAGCGGTTGTCTTAAGAGTTCAGTTCATCAGTTTTCTTTGTGTGCTGAAATATTGACCTGGAGTGTCTCGATAAAAACCAAAACTCAAAAATTCTTCTTGCCATTGGTTGGTAGTTACATATGCCAAATCAGGACCTGAGCATCTTCGGTTTACAATTTTCTTTCTTTTCAATTTTGGTTCTTAATTCACCATCACTCAAATCTTCTTTTCTGGTTGTGTCAACCTCTTACTGAATAGGTGGTACTGAGTTTATCTTCTTTATATTTGACCTTGTTTGTGGCCGCTTGTCACCTTTCAACGATTTTCCTGTTGATGCTCTTTTCTGTATTGGACACGAGTTACCTTATTTTGACGTTTCTGCAACCTGTTCAGGGGCAGTCAAATCTCTTTGACTTTGATATGCCTCAACTCCTTCCCTGCTGGGGTCAGTCATTTCTTCGGTCAGTTTTTGAAGACCATCTGTTTCTGGGAAAGCCCTCCTCTGATCAGGCTTTCCTATTCTTCCAGCTGAAGTTGGTTCATTTTCATACTCCTGTATCTCTTCCACTTCATCTCCCACAGGAGTGGCCAAATCAGTTGAAGGGTGCTCAGGCACCGTTTCCAGTTTGGTTCCTTTTTTCTCCAAGTCTGGAGTTTGTCTGGAGGTTGTTGGTACTCTCAACAACTCTTCTTCTTGCTCTGTAGGATTTGGTGTTTTCCGAGTGTGGCTGGTGTGGATCCAGTTTGGAAGTCCAGGACACTTCACAGCCGTGGAAGTGATTAATACCACCTGGTAAGGACCTTTCCACTGAGGATCCAAACACGATTTTCTCACATACATTCAGATCACAACCCAGTCACCTGCTCTCAGGTTGTGTCCTTCGTCTTGAGACTGTTGCAGTGTGGTAGGGTAGCCAACACCTGATGAGAAAAAGAGCGAACCACATCAGCCAGTCCTTTACAGTAGTCCAATACCATATCATCTGCAATGTTCAAAAGAGCATTTGCAGGGACAGCTGGCAATCTCATAGCTCTTCTCAAGAGGGTTTTTATGAGGTGAAAATCATGTTTTCTTGTCAGGTGTACTTCTCATTGACATCAAAACTAGCAGTAATGCATCAGGCAATTTCAATTTTGTGGATACACACATTTTTGCCATTCTCGATTTCAAGGTACCATTCATCAGATCTACAAGTCCTGTGGCTTAGGGGAGGTAACTATAATGTTGTTTCTGCTCAATGTTTAAGGCTGAACATTGATATTTGGTCACTTCATTGTTGAAGTGGCTTTACCTATCTGATTCTAAAGAGACTGGGAAACAGGAACGTCGAATTAATTCTCTCAGCAGTAACTTTGCTACTGTGAGACTGTCATTTCTTCATGTGGGATAAGCCTCGAACAGTGACTAAAAATGCACACAATCACCAACACGTATTTCAAACCTCCAAATACAAACATCTCAATGAAATCCATTTGCATTCTGCTAGATCATCCTCCAGCCATGCCAATATGGCCCATATTGACAATTTTTCCTTTCTCCACATTCATCTGCTGGCAGATGATACACATGTGGCAAATTGCTTTGGCAACCTGTCTAAATTTCTGATAAAACCAGAACTGCTTAAAAGTTCTGACCATTGCATCCCTTCCCACATGAGTCTGACCATGATAGTATCTAGCCATTTGAGTCAACAGGTTGTTAGGCAGCACCACTTTCCCTTCACTAGATACCCAGACATCATCATCTCTTTGCATGTAATTCAATTTGTGCTAGTCTCTACGCTTTCTTCCTTTGGGACATTATCCTGTAAAGTTTTCAACTCCTCTAATGTGTCTATATTGTGCATTGCATAATTTGCATACATTTCATCATTCACAGATAGCAATTATCACTTATCCTTGAATGATACATCATCCAAGGCGCAAAACCTTACGACTTGATCCGCATAATCATTCCCAATGTAATTCTGTGATCTCTAATGTGCACTGCATTTCACCACCGCAACTTTTTCGTGCAACTAAATAGCCTGTAACAGTTCATGTATTCTTTCACCATTTCTAACTGGTGAGCCAGATGAGGTCAGGAACCCTCTCTGGGCCCACAATTGACCAAAATCGTGCACAATGCTGAATTCATATTGACTGTCTGTGTAAATGGTAACTCTCAGAAGGGTTGAAATATGGCATGTACTAGTAAGAGCCACCAATTCTGCCACTTTTGCAGAAAACACTTCTTGTAGCCATGAAGTGTCCAGTATGCCAGAGATGGTACATACTGCGTAACCTGCTCTCAGCATGCCCATATTATCTCTAAGGCAGGAACCATGAACAAAAACAATTTGGTAATTTTCTTCCAAACAAGTATCTCCAATATCGGCTCTTGGTTCTGTGTACAAGTCAGTTATTTTTAGACAACAATGCTCAATGTCATTCATTTCATGAATTTTAACATTTTCATTTAGAAGCAAAGTTGCTGGGTTAAGCACTGTACATCTCTTAATTGTCACATTAGGAGATCCTAGGATTGCGGTCTCATACCGGGAAAGTCTGGCACTGGTCAAGTTCTGTGTCTTGGACCTAGTGAACAAAACCTCAATAGAATTGGGAACCATGATAGTGAGGGGATGACCCATCACAATGTTCTGAGTGAGGCTCTGCTTAACTGCTACAACGGATCACAAACAACCTGGTAAAGCTGCTGAAATATGCCACTGGGCGATTCACACCACCATGAGTTTGAGTCGAAACAGGAAAAGAACATGCATGACGTTCATGACAAAACAACAGAAATGGTTTTGTGTATTCAGGCATAACCAAAGCTGGAGCTTGGCATAAACTCTCTTTCAGATCAATAAATGCTTTCATACAGTCCTGATCTAGCACTAAAGGATCGGAAACATCAGTGAGTCCGTTTCTGACAGGCTTTGAAATGACTGAAAAATGTGGTATCCATTGGCGACAGTAGCTCACCATTCCCAAAAACATCATCACATCTTTCTGGGTATTTGGGGCTGACATCTGTAATATGGTTGCAAACCTCTCTCTGGAGATCTTCCTGATTCCTTTCTCAATTAAAAGACCCAAAAATTGTACTTCTTTTGGCAAGACTGCAATTTAGCCAGGGAGACTTTATGACCATTGTCTCCCAAATAGTTCAGCATTGCAATCATATGGTATTTATACCCTTCTCTCGTTTTAGACGCGATCAGTAGATCATCAATGTACTGCACCAGTTTTGACTGGTAAGGCATCACTAATGATTCTAAATTGTTTTTCAAGATCTGGTTGAAAATGGATGGTGACTCTGAAAACCTTTGTGGAATCCTACACCAACAGTAGACCCTGTTTAAGAATTTGAAACAGAAGAGATTTTTGCTATCCTCGGGAAGAAGCACAAAAAAGAACACTTGACACAGGTCCACTATAGTGAACCATTCAGCATCGCATGGGATCTGAAACATAATCACATGTGGATTTGGCACTACTGGGCTACATTTGACCATGATATCATTTATTTTTCTCAAATCCTGAACAACTCGAATTTTCCCACAGGGCTTGCACAGTCCCATTATTGGAGAATTACACAGGCTGCTCAACACTTCTTTTAAAATTCCTTTGTCCAAGAATTCTGCTATTATTGGTTTCATACTCTCAATTGCTGACTATTCACGCAACCAGTGGGCCGGGCGGCATACGGCCGGGCCCATCTATGTTTTTGGTCACCGGCCTCTGATATTACTTCGATTGCCGCACAGCAACTTAGTGCGATACTTTTTCTCTCAGGTAAGGCTGAAATAGCCTTTTCTTATGAGCACGGCAACACCTAGTATTTTTAATTTGTTCTCGAGGGTGCCGCTTGCTTTCTTTTCAATCTATTTTGATTGGCCAAACACTCGGGGACATATGTTTCATGGTGGTCCCTCAACTAATTACTGGCACATATACATGCAATGCCTGTCTTTGGCCTCCCCCTTTTTTGCTTCGTTTTAACTTTATTTACTATATGGGAGGATAATGTAATATTCTCGGTTTATTTGTCCTTTTGCAATGCAACTAGTGACCCCTGCTCTAGACCATACACATCGTCATAGGTTTCTTCTTTTCCTTTCTTTCCTATTAGGATTGCCATATGCCTTTGTGCATGTGCACATCGTGAATAATCTTTTTGCTTCATTTGGAGTACTACTTTGGTATGTTCTTTGACCTTGAGAACATTTCTGTTATCTCACAATGCTTTTTGGTCACTTATGGGAATTTGGATCTATTGGCAGAGGGATGTTTCTCTTGCGTCTCTACCATGTTATGCGTACTTGTTCTTCATGAGGAACTCACTTTATCACGTCCCCGTGCACACTTCTTCACGTTGTATTTCTTGAATTCTTTCTATAACTCTCTGTATTGATCGTTTCTCCTTGCCGGTTCTGTCGACTATGCATGACTTGAGATTGGTCTAGATTAATACATTGTCCATATCCTTTCTTTTTGTATTATTGCTGTACATTTTACAAAGTAACTCTGTTTTTGCTACATGTATGTAATGTAGCATCTCATATGTGAATATGTTTTGTTCTTGTTGCCTTACTTATGTCATTATATTTTACGTTTTTATGGTTATATGTTACTTTGCAGCCCTGAAGAAGCCCATCTGTATAGGGCGAAACGCGTTGGCTGCTTCTTTTCCATGAACCTTATGTTGTAACAAGTTCCCTACACCAATTAAAGTCTTCGGGAAGAAATCAACAGAAGCTTCACACCATTATTTACTTAATAGTATTAGATATCTTGGAGTGGTGCACCCCCTAAATGTTCTGTATTGTTGGGGTTTTCTCTTGCCCCTTAGGCTCTTTTTTGCAGCAGGGGCCTTGGTGGAGTTGCACACCATAAGGTTTAAATAGCTACTATTGTAAATATATTGTGATTCACTGGGGACTAATAGGGATTGATGCGTTCTCTTCGGGCCTGCTGCATCCTGTCTTTTTAGTTAACAATCTCTCTTAGTATGCGTGAATTGACTCTTTTGCTTCCTGAGCTGTCCTATCTATGCGCTGCCAATCAATGTTCTTGGGTGAAATTCTCATTTTCAAACACTCAATCACTTTGTAGTAATGTTTCATTACTTCAGGTGATGGTACACCTGTTGATGGATATCTCGTCGGCTCCGTTGCGGGCCAATCTATGCTCCTTTTTCATTCAATCCATAAATCTGCTGGAACTACTATCCCTAAATGAGTGTTCAAATCCTCCCACAAGCATTTTGCAAGTTTTACAAACCTATCTGTCTGCTGGCACCATTCTACAGGTTTCTCCCTCAACCTGGGGTAATCATTTGTGAATGGCAAAATGTCACTTCTGCTACATGTACAAAATGCCCTGCTTCAGTATTCAGAGGATCTCTGAAAGGACTCAAATCTAACAATGACCCTGTTCCATCAACAGTCTTTCCCACCGGAGAGACTATTCTGGCTTTATCATTGAGCCCTGTTCCTAGACTCTGACTCAGGATTCTCTGACCCTTTGTATCATTGTTTCCATGAGCAAACAATGGTATCACTGGACCAATAGTGACAGGTACAAACACAGCATCTGGACTTGGTCTGGCACTTGCATTCTGAGGGTGCATCACTCCTGTATTCTGACTCATCAATACAGGCATGTCTGTTTGTGCCCCTGTTATAGGAGTGTATTCCGGAATCATTTGTGGCTGTATTTGAGGCAGTAAGAGTGGAGTTGGCTCTGGCTGAACCATTATTGGTTTATGATCAACCTGTCCTGTCAGCATTATTAAGTTTGTTGCTGCATCTACAAGAGGCACATCTGGGTGAATCCTAGGAATGTTCAGCTGTGGCATCTGATTTTGTACTGCAGACACAAAAGGCAGGTTAAAACTGCTCTTCATTGGTACCTACACTAAGTGAGGACTAGTCTGTACTGAGCTCTGTGTCATGTTAGGATTAACCTGTACTGAACTCTCAGTCATGTTAATATTACTCTGTATAGAACTCTGTGACATGTTAACTGGTGTCAGCGCAGAAGGATTCACACTAGTACTTGGACCGTTATCTTGTGCCACATATGGTGGTGGATGATTTCTCAATAACTGTAAAATAAACTCATCATGGTCTGACTCTTCATCAGGAGTCAAAGACTTTCTGGTCGCCTTTAATTTCTGCTCTCTATCCTCACATAAGCTCCTGTTTGACTTTCTAGAAGCCTTCTTTGCTTCTTTCTCACGGATCTGCCAAAGTGCAGGAAACATTCTAATTCCCTGTAGGGTATCTAATCTCCAATGTCTCTGTTCATTATCCCACCTAGCTTCCACTTGTGTTTTCTCTGCTCTTCTCATTTTTCTTTCAAATTTCAACACTTATTGTCTGGCTACTAGCTTCCAGATCGCTAATGCTTCAAACTGAGCTGGTCTCTGCAGAGGTTTTAAACCATACATTACTTGCCTCAAACTCTCCAAAATTCTCAAATTAAAGGTTCAATTTTCGGGAAATGTTAGACTCCCTTCTTTGTCTGTGATTTTTCACCAATTTTTTAACCAAAGGCATGCTCCAGTACCTTTCTCCTCAATTACGATATATGCCAGAGTACCTTCTGGTTGACAAACTTCTCCTACCCTAGCTGGAATATTTTCATCTCCCCTAAGTGTGCTTTTTTAGAGCTTGGAAAAATTTCATTTTCACAACTTTATGTCAAAAATCGATAATCAGGAAATGACTTTTAATCTCACAATCCTTTTCGCCTACCTTCTCAACCAATTACGCTTAACAATTGTCCACCAATCCGTCCACGACCTTTCTCATTGACCAACCTATCCCAGCACAGCTCCAATGATGTCACACTTGCACACAGCGGCTGACAAAGTCTTGCGGCTTGTCCTCCTAAACTCAGATTCACACCAAACTAATGCAAAATTATTGCAAGCACTTCATCAGAACCAATAAAACTAAATCTGTCCATTTACTATAGGTAGGGGAATCACAATTGCTTCAGGAACCTTACGAATTTTTCACTGACGGGTTTCCGCTCTAGCAGCTATTCTTCACAAATTTTACTCTAAATCTGATCAATGGGTCTGTCCTGGTGCACATAGAACTCACCAAATCTCAGTAGAAAAGTTCTTTCACTCACTTTGACTCACACTCTGACTTGTCGACCATGCCCGATCAACCTACTAAATTGACAGATTATAACAAAAACCAATGCCCATATTTATACTTTTTTAGCGCCGCATTTGCGCCATTTTTTACGCGAAAGCGGCGCAAACTTACAAAATACAATTGTTTTTGTAAGTTTGCGCCGCTTTTGCGTCAAAAAGCGGTGCACATGCGGTGCTAAAAAGGTATTACTATGGGCCCAATTGTCTCATACACTTTTCAATATATTCCGGAGTCTCAGAACTCGTAGGGCCCGTATACCAAAAACCACGTGGACAATGTTTTAGCACAAAGTGCCAAACACATGTGAGGTTCGCTGACATCTGTACTCTCACACTTCAGAGTGTGCACAGTCATTCTACACCATCATTTGCAGTACTCAAGCTCCCTAAACTCTCACAAACAACTCAATTCACCTGTGATTTGCTAAAGCTGTGCAGGCGCATAATCTACTTCATTCTCCCTCTCAATAGAATGCTGCTAACACTCCCAAGAAACATAGGTAAACTTTGAGTACTGGGGAAAGTCAGCTTGGGCATTTAGGTACACATCTTCCCTCTATTATGTTTTATTGAAATTCAAAATCTTTAATCAAAATCAACCATGTAGGATATACTCTTAAAGAGACATAAACATCAAACTCTGCAACCAAAACTTATGAGCGCGCCCAGGCTTATCTGTGTAGTTATAGTAACTATTAAGCAGACGCGTCCTCAAGGCGATGAACCTTTGGGCCCATTTAAGATGATCATACCCTAGGTAGCACATAAAAGACATAAAATTAAACAATACTAATCATTAGAGAGTCAGTAAAGAACGCACCATGACCCATTTGGCCACTAATAACCACATCTTTTGATATCAGTTAAAATGTTTATTTACCTTTATTAACAATGCTAAAATCACCTAAATTATTCTGAAAACCATATGATAAAAATATAAAAATAACACAGGCTGTCCGAAACACCTAAAGAATCTTAGCTTTATCAGAGCTACAACAACTATGACTTCAATAGCGGCTGTACAAATCAATAGTAATAGTAATTGAGCAAGCGTAATAACATACATTTGATCAGTGTTAGAAATGGGGTCTTTGATTGGCAGACAGGTTACCTCCTGTCCAAGCAAGGACCCTCACTCTAGTCAAGGTAAGTCATACACAATCCAAATTATCCTGTGCCCACCCTCTCGTAGCTTGGCACTGAGCAGTCAGGCTTAACTTAGAAGGCAATGTGTAAAGTATTTGTGCAATAAATCATACAATAACACCATATAGTACCACAACAGTACACCACACAGTGTTTAGAAAAATATATAATATTTATCTGGGTATTTGCAGGTCAAAACGATCAAAGATGCAATAAGTAAATGTAGAGACATCACTGAAAAGTGATATAAAGGGGGTAATTCTGACCCTTGCGGTCATGGACCGCCAGGGCCAACGACCGCGGGAGCACCGCCAACAGGCTGGCGGTGCTCCCATGGGCATTCTGACCGCGGCGGTACAGCCGCGGTCAGAAACGGGAAACCGGCGGTGTCCCGCCAGTTTCCAGCTGCCCAAGGGAATCCTCCATGGCGGTGCTGCAAGCAGCGCCGCCATGGGGATTCTGACCCCCTTACCGCCAGCCTGGTTCTGGCGGTTCTGACCGCCAGAACCTGGCTGGCGGTAACGGGTGTCGTGGGGCCCCTGCAGTGCCCATGCCAACGGCATGGGCACTGCAGGGACCCCCTAACAGGGCCCCACCAAGATTTTCAGTGTCTGCCAAGCAGACACTGAAAATCGCGATGGGTGCAACTGCACCCGTCGCACCCCTTCCACTCCGCCGGCTCCATTCGGAGCCGGCATCCTCATGGAAGGGGGTTTCCCGCTGGGCTGGCGGGCAGCCTTCTGGCGGTCGCCCGCCAGCCCAGCGGGAAACTCAGAATTACTGCGGCGGTCTTTTGACCGCGCATCGGTATTCTGACGGCGGGACTTTGGCGGCCGGCCTCCGCCGCCCGCCAAAGTCAGAATGACCCCCAAAGTGTCTTAAGTCTTCTAAAAGCAAACAAAGTCTCTTTCAAGCACAAAGTACCTGGTTTGCGTGAAAAATCTCCGCAAAGGGCCGCAGAGGAGGAGAATCGTGGAAACGAAGGGGTGTGCGTTGATTTCTCGGGCCGCACACGGTCGATGCGTCGTTTAGTTTCCATGCAGGGACGGCTATGCGCTGATATCCGGTGGCGGGGTTTTCAGACGCCCCGTGGTCTGTGCGTGGAATCCTGGGCTTGTGACAAGCTCTGCGTCGTTCCAGTGGGCGTTGCGGGGAAGTTTCTCCCGCATGGCAAGCCCTGCATCGATTTCCCCTCTAGAAGTCGGGCTGCGTCGTCCCAGGTCGGCTGTGCATCGATCTGGTGGGCTGTGCGTTGAAGTTCTGGTCACAACGCAGGCGCCGTGTCGATCTTTTCCTTGCAAAGTCGAGCTGCGTCGTTCCGGTTTGGCGTGTAGTGAATTTCTCACCGTGGGACAGGCTGTGCGTCGGTTTTAGCACGCTATGCGTCGAATTTTCACCGCACAAGGAGTCCAGTTGCAAGAGAGAAGTCTTTTTGGTCCTGAGACTTCAGGGAACAGAAGGCAAGCTCTATCCAAGCCCTTGGAGAGCACTTCTTCACCACAGCCAGGGAGCAGCAAGGCAGCAGGGCAACAGCAAGGCAGCAGTCCTTCACAGAAAGCAGACAGGTGAGTCCTTTGGGCAGCCAGGCAGTTCTTCTTGGCAGGATGCAGGTTCTGGTTACAAGTTTCTTCTCCAGGAAGTGTCTCAGAAGGTAGGGCAGAGGCCCTGTTTATATACCCAAATGTGCCTTTGAAGTGGGGGAGACTTAAAAGAGTGGCTTAGAAGTGCACCAGGTCCCCTTTCAGTTCAATCCTGTCTGCCAGGGTCCCAGTAGGGGGTGTGGCAGTCCTTTGTGTGAGAGCAGGCCCTCCACCCTCCCAGCCCAGGAAGACCCATTCAAAATGCAGATGTATGCAAGTGAGGCTGAGTATCCTGTGTTTGGGGTGTGTCTGAGTGAATGCACAAGGAGCTGTCAACTAAACCCAGCCAGACGTGGATTATAAGGCACAGAAAGATTTAAGTGCAGAGAAATGCTCACTTTCTAAAAGTGGCATTTCTAAAATAATAATATTAAATCCAACTTCACCAGTCAGCAGGATTTTGTATTACCAATCTGGCCATAGTAAATATGACCTTCCTACTCCTTTCGGATCAGCAGCTACCACTCCAACAATGTATGAGGGCAGCCCCAATGTTAGCCTATGAAGGGAGCAGGCCTCACAGTAGTGTAAAAACGAATTTAGGAGTTTTACACTACAAGGACATGTAGACTACACAGGTACATGTCCTGCCTTTTACCCACACAGCACTGTGCCCTAGGTGTTACCTAGGGCACACCTTAGGGGTGACTTATATGTAGAAAAATGGGAGTTTTAGGCTTGGCAAGTACTTTTAAATGCCAATTCGAATTGGCAGTGAAACTGCACACACAGGCCTTGCAATGGCAGACCTGAGACAAGGTTAAGGGGCTACTTAAGTGGGTGGCACAATAAGTGCTGCAGGCCCACTAGTAGCATTTAATCTACAAGCCCTGGGCGCATATAGTGCTTTCTACTAGGGACTTATAAGTAAATTAAATAGTCCAATTGGGTATTATCCAATGTTACCATGCTTAAAGTGAGAGAGCATATGCACTTTAGCACTGGTTAGAAGTGGTAAAGTGCGCAAAGTCAAAAACCAGCAAAACCAGTGTCCAAAATGTGGAGGGAGGCAGGCAAAAAGTTTGGGGTGACCACCCTAAGGCTGTCAGGTCTAGCAATCAGCAATTAAATTATGTCAGTTTATGGTCAAAAGCAAATGAATAGAGGAAACACCTCACTAACTGCAGATTAGCATTACCATGTTGAACTTCATGCAAAAGTTTTAATAACATGAATTTAGAAAACATCTAGCTATGGCTCTATCAAAAGCAGCAGTTGGTACCTGGAAAACAAAAGACAAACAACAATAAACATTACAATTGTATACCTATCCTTAAGGATCAGCAACCGGCGTCTTGGTGCACTACCACCACTTTTCATAAATCTGCTCCTTTGTGTGTTGGAAAGGCATTGTGGAGGGGAAGCTGTGGTGGGGACAGAAGTTGCTTTTGTCGAGTGTGTAGAACCAAAAGGATATGACAATAATGAAGGATGATTCAACACTTTACTGTCAAATTTTGCATTGAAGTTACAGGTATGTTAGAAAGGAGAAAGGAGTCAGGAGACAGTTCAAAGGGATATGGAACAGTATTGGCATGGTAATAGGATGAGATGTCCAGCTTTGGTGGAGTTACACATTTTATGGTGATCAACCACCTTTGGAAATGACTGAACAAAAGTTACATACCAGAACATGGAATGCGTGTGTCAGATAGGAAAGGAAATTTGGGGCCAGATGTATGAAAAACACCCTTAGCGAATTGGAAATAGCGATTTTTAAGAAATCCCTATTTCTGAGTCGCAAAATGCTATGTAACAAATTTGCGATTTGGAAATAGCGATTTCTTAAAAATCGCTAATGCAAATTGCGAGGTCCAAATACTGAATCACAAAAATATTTGCGATTCGGTATTTGAAAATGGATAATTGCTAAAACGGTCACCTGGCACAGCCTGATGACATCACTAGCAGGAAGTGAGTCAGCCCTTGCTGTTTGCAGATACCACACCCACAGGAGCAGCAGAGAGTCATAGACCAGCCCCAGGGAGCACGTTTGTGAGCAAGCTAGGACCTGAGATCAACATGGCCAATGCTGCTAATGGGAAGGAGAAGGGAGAGAGGAAGAGGAAGCTGAAATTCAGTGAGCAAGAAATGGAGGTGCTCACTGAGGAGGTGGTGAGGAGCCATGACCGGCTATTTGGGAAGAGCTCACTCCAGATACCAGAGAGTGAGAAGTGAAAACTGGGCTGACATCCAGACCAAAATCTGCGCAGTGGGGGTTGTGCAGTGCTCAGTGGAGGAGATACGAAGAGGTGGTACGACCTGCATTTCCGTGCCAAGGAGAGGCTGGCCAGCAGGCTACTGGAGGCAAGGAGCACAGGAGGCGGACCATCCACCCAGACACCCTCCACCCCCATGGAAGACCTGGCGGAGTCCACACTGCTTCCAGAAGCTGTCAGTGGGGTCACTGACCTTGACACGTCCGGCACACCCAGTACCAGTAAAGGTAAATCCAATAATGATATGTAACTCCATATGTGCATGTACAAATGCCCCTTAGGAAATAGCAAGTAGTGCAAACCATTGTGATAAGTACTCCATTCCACATCTTAGATGCGGCACAACAATGCCTTATGGGAGTGGTAGTCCACAACCCAGAGCCGAAATTAGCACAGAGAATGCAATTAAGTAGAGTGACACCCAGAAGAACACAACACCCAGTACATAGTGATACGATGTAAGTGTACATTTATTACCATTGTGCCACATTTGGTGATACATACATTAATGACATGCTGCACATTGTCGTTGCAGATGGCTCAGGCCCAGCAGCAGTAGAATGTGCCATTGTGGGGGATGCAGAAACACAGCCTCTGTCCGACTCCAACACTAGCGAGTCATTGTGTATCGCACCAATCAGACGCAGGGCAAGGGTGTTACCTCTTTACGATTTGAGCCAGGACTCCGATGACATGCGGGATGAAGGCCACACTCCATCCCCAGAAGCCAGATCCACCGGAAGGCAGCAGTCCCTGCCCCAGCGTCACTCAACTCCCTCCAGGAGGCCTCACAATGCAGGCACACAGCACACAGATGTAGGTGAGGGCCCATCATTCTTCGGTGGCCTGGAAGCATCTATGCTCAAAGTGCAGCGCCTGCAAAACAAAAACATGAGGTCAATGCACAGGCAGTTGCAGTCGCACAATGCCAATATGGGGGGGCTGCACAAGCAGTTGGAGTGTCTGAATACAAACATCTGCAAGCTGCATGAGGGACAGCAAACAGCTGCGGAGAACACCAGGGAACTGAAAATGCCATAAAGGAGCTCTGTACTGAGATCAGGCATGAGCGAGTTAGCCACCACAGACATGAAAGGCAATTCATGGGAATGTTCAGTGGCTTTTGTAGATCAGTAAATCGTCTAGCCCCATCTACTGCCCTGATATCACGGCGTGCTGTGGCCGCACAGGTGGAGGCAGCACATAGCAGTCGGGATGTTGCCCAGGGATTGGTCCAAATTACCAACGTTCTGGATGCTAAGCTGGCAACACACAATGCTACACCCAGTGAACTGGGAGTTGGGGATACTGAGGAGCCATCTAGCCTCTGCAGTCTTGCAGTGCCCATGATGGATCCTAGGCGTCCCAGTGCCAGGCACAGTACTGCCTGTGAGTCTGCTACAAGAGGTGCCGGCGAGGCCACTGTGCACTCAAGTGGAATGCATGGTTGTAAAAAGTGACATTGATGGCCACAGGGGACTAACTTCACATGTAGAATTACAGTGAACTATGATGACAATAGTGCAACACTGTTAATGGCTCATGTCTGACTCATGTGTATTGCTTTGTCCTAGTGACACGTATATTACCTGAAGTCAAGGTAATAAAGGTGCTAACTACCGGAATACATGTCAGTGAGGTTGTATTGTCATTACTTACATCTAAAATGGTTGTGTGTGATGTTACCACACCTTTGCCTGCCCTCTGCTGCACTGGTCCTGTCTGCGGGCTGCAGGGGTGGTATGGGATCATCATCCTCATCTGAGTCTGGCTCCGATGTTTCCACAGGTATACCCCTGGTGGTAGCTATATTGTGCAAGATCGCACATGTCGCCACTATTCTACAGGTCGTGTCCGGGCTGTAATGTAGTGCCCCTCCACTTTTGTGGATGCATCTGAAGCGACTCTTCAGAAGGCCAAAGGTGCGCTCCACAACATTGCGGGTTGACTTGTGTGCTGAATTGTATCTCCGCTCTGCTGGTGTTGCAGGATTTAGGTAGGGCATCATCATGTAGGTGCGCACTGCGTAGGCACTGTATCCTGGAAGGAACAGAGGGTATAATGGGTAGCTGAGCCATCTGACGTCAAACCGCCATCAATGCACCATTGTACAGAGGGAAAATACCTAGTAGATATCCTTCACCAAATTCCCCAGCTAGCAGTCTTGTGTGGATCCCGCTGTGGCAAAAGATGTATGAATCATGTGTGCTCCCTGGGTACCTGGCCACGAGATCAGTTATGATGTAGGAGGCATTGCATATCGCCTGTATGTTCATTGAATGTTGGTATTTACAGTTGCGGTACACATACTCTGTGGCCGATGGTGGACAGATTGCAACATGTGTCCCATCTATGGCACCTAGGGCGTGGGGGAACTGTGCAATCTAGTAGAAATCTATTTTTGTCTGCTGTAATTCCTGTGGGGTGTTGGGGAATCTGATGTACTGGTGTGTCCTGCTCTGCATGGCGTTTAGAAATGCATTAAAAAATCTAGAGAGGGCACTCTGTGATACCCCTCCAGCTGCTGCTATGACCCCTTGATAACTCCCTGAGGCAAGTAGGTGCAGGGAGCATAATACCTGCACATGGGTGGGTATGCTATTATTCCTGGGTGTTGTGCGCTGCAGTATGGGTTGTAGCTCAGCTATCAGGTCAAGTATCATGGCTGAGCTCAACCTGTACTTATCAAAAATGTCCTCCTCAGTCTGGTCAAAAAGGGTAATGCGCACTCTGAAAATGCACTCCTGTCTCCTCCTCCCTCTCCTCAAACCTGCCATCCTCATCCTCCTCACCATGACGTAGAGTGCAGCCATTGTGGAAAAGAGTCTGAGGCATTCTGGGCCTCTTTATATAGGTTGCACCTGGTTACCACCTGGTTTCAATCCGTGGTAAATTGCATGAGCAAAAGGCCATTCTGCAAAAATTCGAAATTTGCGAATTTTTGATGCATCAAATTGTGACATGGTTTTGCGTGATGCAATGTGCGTCTCGCAGTTTGCGACTTGAAATACCGAATCTGTATTTGCAAGTCGCTATTTGGACTTGCAATTTGCGATATGCAAATAGCGATTCCGTATTTCATGTCGCAAATTGCGAGACGCTAAATGCGACATGCAAAAACATGTTGCTTCTCTAAAAATCGCAAATTTTGCGATTCCTTGTTTTTGGCCTGCGAATGCCTTTCATGCATCGCAAACCACGTTTTTGCATTCGCATACGGCTGATTTCTGCGATTCGCACCGTTTGTGAATGCAAATTCGTTTGATACATCCGGCCCAAAGTTTTGGTTATAGGCAGAGATAATGTACAAAAAGGCAGATATAAAAAACGAAAAAAAGGGCTGAGGCGATCACTGCTGCACCTTAACACTCTGCTAAGTTGGAAATGAGTCCATGGTGCGTGAGTCTTGAGGACCAGCCCCCTAATCCTCAAAACACCAGGACAAATTCCTGGTAAGATAAAATTATCAAGAGACGCCGCAAACATATGTATTCCATATTATAGTAGAGGATTTTATTATATCACACATCCTTGTGGGATGCCATATATTGCAATTTTCCACCACTGAATTCTTCATGAAAAAAGTACGGAGTCTCATGATAAAAAGGCATATATGTTATCACAAATAGAGGTTGTACTGCAGTATTTTTCATAGTTTGTAGATATGGACAACACAATAGAAAAACAATTGGAAGTGAATAACTTACTCCAGTTGGTGAGCTGTAAGCCATACGCCTCTTTACTAATCATGCAGATTGGCAAAGGAGCTTATTTCGATGGGCCTTGCAGAACACACATTTCTCAGTCAAATTGTAAATAGATTCTTTGTTCAACATTGCAGTCAAAAAAATAGTTTTAACAAGCCAACACCTTGGCCCAAAAGACAATACCTGTTCCAGTTTAGCTTCTTGGATTGTTTTGGTTATAGTTTTTAGTATATACATATATATATTCATTGAAAGAACTAAAGGTTACAGGGACGATATAGTTAGGAAACACAGTTTAAAAACCCCCCTTGAAATTCACTTAAGAAACTAAAGGTTGCAGGGACATTATAATTCACCTGTTAGAGTTATCTCAAGTAACTATAACTTGTGCCATGCACATTTATTTGGTCAAAAAGTTTTACTGCAAATATTTCGTTTATATTATCAATGATTTTATCAAATATCTCACAAGTGCTGTAATTTGTAAGGTAATTAGCAAAATGGCTGCCTGGTTTGAAGTGTTGGCAGCCAATCAGAGCTGTGCATTTCTCCGTACGAACTCGCCATTATTTGTGAAGTCATTGCGGGCAGTGAAATTTCTCAAAAACTATTGTACGGTTTTACACCAAATAAGCAAAATCGTAATCTGCATACGAACAGCTAGTTTTCTGTCAAATTGGTGTAAATCCTTCCAGTGGTTTGGGCTGTAGCCTTGTTCAAAGGTCCTACGGGGATTAACATTGGAAACACAACTTTTTTAGAACACCCTTTTTCATGGTCACTGCTTGACAGGTGACCCCGAAACTTTCCAAGCGCAACAAGAATCACCGGGGCACTTTTTGGGAAATTTTATGAAGATTCGTCAAACGGTGCTAAAGATATAGGCAAGTTAAAAAATGCTTTTTCAATGGAAATATAGTCCTAACTGTAACTACCTAGTGCTGACCGCCACTAGGTAATATCTCTATCTCTCTCTCTCTCTCTCTCTCTCTCTCTCTCTATATATATATATATATATATATATATATATATATATATATATAACAAGATTCTACCAAGGAAAATCAGGGCACTCTGCAGGTTTGGAATTTTGGGGGTCATTCTGACCCTGGCGGCCGGTGACTGCCAGGGTCACCGACCACGGGAGCACCGCCAACAGGCTGGCGGTGCTCCCTCGAGCATTCTGACCGCGGCGGTTCAGCCGCGGTCAGAAACGGAAAGTCGGCGGTCTCCCGCCGACTTTCCGCTGCTCGGGTGAATCCTCCATGGCTGCGGAGCGCGCTCCGCAGCCATGGGGATTCTGACACCCCCTACCGCCATCCTGTTCCTGGCGGGTCTCCTGCCAGGAACAGGATGGCGGTAGGGGGTGCCGCGGGGCCCCTGGGGGCCCCTGCAGTGCCCATGCCAATGGCAGACACTGAAATACGCGACGGGTGCAACAGCACCCGTCGCACCTTCCCACTACGCCGGCTCCATTCGGAGCCGGCGTCCTCGTGGGAAGGTAGATTTGCCCTGGGCTGGCGGGCGGCCTTTTGGCGGCCGCCCGCCAGCCCAGGGCAAATCTCAAAATACCCTCCGCGGTCTTGCGACCGCGGAGCGGTATTTTGTCGGGGGTAGACTGGCGGGCGGCCTCTGCCGCCCGCCGGTCTCGGAATCACCCCCTTTATCTTTAAATGTGGCTTGGCTCTCACCTATTGGATGAGACATCAAAAGAAGGACTGTTAAATCCACATGAATAGTTCACATTATCCGCTGCCTTCATTGCTTGTAGGCTTCAATATCAATTACATTGCCCATGATGTTACAGTCACTTCAGAAGGTGTCTCTCCACATTGGTTTGGGGCAATTTTTAATCACACTGTTTGATGCCTCAAATATCAGTCACTGTTTATCACCTACCTGACATCATTTCAAATTATAAATCAGAAATCTATATCCCTCGATCAGCAGCACATTACCCTTCATTCATCACCTACCCGCAGGCACTCGTCTTAGTAATACCAGTGCCTGTCCATTTAGTAATGTCCCAAATTAGTTGGCAAGTGTGACTCCTTGCTCGAGTTGCGGGGGTTCCGGAGAGATTGCAGTAAAACACTGGATACAAATTGCCACTTGCTGCTGTCAAACTCTTTAACAATGGGTGCCTCTGTGAAGTGAGTGAAATTGCATACTTAATTTGTAAAGCAAGATTTAACCAATGAAAAGCATAATATAATAAATCCATATCCCTTGTTAAGCTGCATTTTACACTTAATTTGTCACCTACCAGCAGTGATATCAAGGCCTGTCCATATGGCCAGGTTCCACGAGGCCTCCTGCCACAAACTCCCACACCACTTCCCCAGGGATACCCCAAACCAATCTTAGCATGTTTGCTATTCAATCACACGTCTTTGGGTTTAAGGGTCTTCACCACCCACCCTTATTGTTATTGACAACACACATAAATCAATCAACACGCCATTAAAACTATACACAATAACCCCATCATATTTACATGATATTTACAGTATTTCAGATGCCTAGCCTCAACAGAGTAAGCTGATACATCAAAATTCCTAACACTGACTAAAAAAGTTTGTTCCTGCATACCCCAGTGTTGGTGGTTCTGAATGAGATCACAACTGTTTGTCTAGCGCACCAAGTCCCTGTCCCTCGTCCAGCTATGAGGCCCAGGGGTAGGATATACATAGGGGATTCCTATCCCTTTCCAATCCCACTTAGGAGTACACCACTCTGTGGAGGGGACCCACTTGCCCACCAGGATACCAACCTTGCGCGGCCACGCCACCCTCAGGCTCCACCCTCCTGAAGGGCCAGTGCTCGCTTCAGGCCTTTGCGCATCTGCAGGTGGTTGGCCCTAGGGGCCAGATGCCAGCAACTGCTCGCAACCCGCTGCACCCTTGGATGTCATCCTACTTTTCCAGCCAGCACCCCTTTTAGGGTCCAATTACCTTGCCATCCTGCTCCTGTAAGAAAAGGTACCTAATTGTCCTCCCAGTCATGATCTCACCCTGCCACAGGCCAGCATAGTTGACCGACTATGTGGCCTCCCCCAGACGGGCTCACCTCTAGCGAGCACGATGTAACAACCAAGCAAGAAAGCTCTCCAGAAACATGTCATATCCATCATGAGAAAGATGCACCCCATCCTTCGGGAAGAAGCCTCTCAATGAATGCAGCCATGGGGGATAAGCACTAACCTCAGAGTCCGAAACAACTTGGCCAACTTGTTATTAATTCTCCTCACTGTCATTGAGGGCCTTAATTGAAAGACCGCTACTCCATTGCAGACGAGGGATCATGCATGACCAAGCAAGTACTGCATATGGTAATTTTTTGGCTTACCAACCGAACTCCGAGACCACCAACTCAAACAGCTGCCGGTAACCCAGTGGGACCAAATCATTCCCACTCATCATTCAGATGCAAGATGATGGCATCAAGCACCTCGAAAAAACCATTGAGTCTAGCACCACCCTTAATTGAGTTAGGCGCAGCCCACCACAGCCAAGGAAAGAAAAACGGTATCCAGACTGCGATGCACGTAACGCAAAGGTACTCCTTGCAAATAGTTTGCCTGCCCGTCGGACATGGGAGTGGCCGATGACCCACACATCAGTGACCCCTGGTGCTCCGGAATATACCAGAACCCTTGGGATATTCAAACAGCCATCTCAGCCACCTAAAGAGTGTATGGAAAGAAACAAAGGGGGTCATTCTGACCTTGGCGGTCCATGACCGCCATGGCGGAGTGCGGCGGAAGCACCGCCAACAGGCTGGCGGTGCTTCCAGGGCGATTCTGACCACGGCACGGTAAATTGCCGCGGTCAGAAAAGGGGAGCCGGCGGTTTCCCGCCGGTTTCCCGCTGGCCCAGGGAATCCGCCATGGCGGCGCTGCTTGCAGCACCGCCATGGGGATTCCGAGCGCCTTCCCGCCAGCCTGTTTGTGGCGGTGTCCACTGGCGGAACCAGGATGGCGGGAACGGCTGCCGTGGGGCCCCTGGGGGCCCCTGCACTGCCCATGCCACTGGCATGGGCAGTGCAGGGGCCCCCTAACAGGGCCCCACAAAGATTTTCACTGTCTGCTGTGCAGACAGTGAAAATCGCGACGGGTGCCACTGCACCCGTCGCACCCCTTCAACTCCGCCGGCTCCATTCCGAGCCGGCTTCATTGTTGAAGGGGCTGTCCCGATGGGCCGGCTGGCGGTCGCCCGCCGGCCCAGCGGGAAAGCCGGAATGGCCCGCGGAGCGGTCTTTCGGCGGGAACCGCTTGGCGGGCGGCGACCGCCGACCGCCGCGGTCAGAATGACCGCCAAAGTGTGTTGTGCAGATATTCACAGAATATGCAATCTCACCTCTTGTAACAATCCGAAGACCACCTGTAAATTCTCTTAAATGCCTCGCCTGAAAACCCCATTGCCACTGCTGCCGTGGCTGCTCCATTCCTAAAGGAGTGAGTGCCAAATTCTGTGGCATCAAAACCTGCCACTGACAGAGCGCAACTGAGTACCTGTGAGAATTGGTACCTGGTAAGCGACGTGCCGTCAGTATGGACCAGAACTGTATTCATTGACCCCGGAGGGCACTGTGCTAGGAATACCTCCAAATTAGGGACTGGACAACACAAACTACCAGGGCTCTTTGCAGAAAGATGTGATCACCCTTCCCATCCTGGTCCATCTTAGAACGAGGAATGTTAATCACCAAGGACCTTGACCCTTCCTGCCAATGAGTATCCCTCAATTGTAGCCCCCCTGCGACGTCCCTCTCGTTCCTATCATCTGAATAACCCAATATATGGGTCTCATAATAAGCCAGGGTAAAGGCTGATCTAACTAAGGCAACCTCCCAAGGAGACGCTAAATGTGATCTAATGCAACCAATATGGATCCCAGCTTTACAGCATCAATGTGACGCCTAAAATCTGGCTTGCTGTCCTGTAACTGCTGCCAGCATTTGATGGCTCTTCTCTCTGGATTGACTTTGTTCCATCAGGCACCCCTCATATATTTGTGCAAAGAAAGAAAAAGCAGCAGTGTGACGCCTAGCACATGTCACAGACCTCCCTTTCTCCTCAAAACCTCTAAAAATTACAAGACTGAAGACGCATCAAAACAACGGGACAACCCTGCCCGCCCAGGAAGTTGATAGTAGTTGCAAATACTCCCTCATAGGCCTTCCTTGTCTCTGTTCTAGGCTGGCTGCCATGAGGTCCCGTATTCCTTGGCACCAATCTGCCACAGATACTCTGGGAAGGGCGCTGAAAACTCTTTCGCTCCTGGAAGCTGGGACCTGAAAAATGCATCTGAGAACGGGACAGGGCATCAGCAGCTTTATTCAAAACACCAGTCACATGCTTAGCTCTGAAAGTCACATTCAGCCTCAAACATACCAAAACAATTTCCTTCAGTAGCCTCAGTATCATCTTACACCTAGACGCTTGCTGGTTGATGCACTCCACCACTGACATACCAGATCAGAAGATCACCGACTGGTTGGGAAAACCCTCGGATCAAATTGATAAATCCACCAGAAGTGGGAATAGTTCCAAGAAATCAATATTGGCTACCAGGCCGTCCTGAACCCATTGTAAGGGCCACCGTTGTGCACACCAGGCTGTACCAAATATAGCCCCAAAATCTTCACTACCTGCCACATATGTGTACAGGCCAAGTTCTTCGTTGGATCTAAGCGGACTCGGCCACACCACTGTCCCATCAAAATCATGTAGAAAAGACTCCCAGATCATCATATCCTGCCTGACCTTACTGGAAAGCCTGGTGAGGTGATATTTAGCCTTCAGACTGAAACATGACCTGAGCAATAGACTGAGAAAATGGGTGCCTCATGGGGATGATCCGTAGAGTGAAGGCGAGCTGTCCCACTAAACATTGCAACTGCTGGAGCATGACCTTCAGTGCACCCAAGCATGCCTGTAAGGCTTGAGAGAAAGAGGTGACTTTTTCCAAAGGAAGCCTAGACACCCCTGCAACCGAATCCAACTTGATCCCCAATAATTCAATTGTGGTGCAAGGCCATACCATCTTGCCCTCAGCCAATGGGACTCTGAACTCACCCATGAGATTCAGAAAGACCCCTGACACACTAGCACACTGATTAGACCCAGGAGGACCAAGAATGAGGAAATCATCCAAGTAGTGGAGTACCCATTGATGTTGTGCTTTGCACCTAAAGACCCATTCCAAGAAAGTACTAAACTTCTCAAAATAGGCACAGGACAAGGAGCAGCCCATTGACATACATTTATCAAAATAGTACCTCCCCTCCCACTGGAGACCCAAGAGGTGGAAGTCATCCGGATGGACTAGTAACAGTCAAAATGCCGATCAATGTCTGGCTTCACCATCAGCGCTTCAAGCCCCAGCTCCCGCAGCCTCTGGATTGCTTGGTCCAAAGAAGCGTACTTGACAGAATAAAGTGTCCCATCAATGGCTTCATTCACCGATTGGCCCCTCGGCGCAGACAGGTTGTGTATTAATCTAAACTGACCAGGTTCTTTCTTGGGGACCACTCCCAGCAGAGAGCAGACAAAGCCCTGCATGGGAATTTCATTGAAAGGACCAGCTACCCAAACTTCAGTTCCCTTTAAATCTTAACCCTAGCCACCTCAGGATTGGTCCTCAAAGAGAGCTGGTTCTTGAAGTGGGGTGAGCCTATATAGCCTTGAGCTGGGATCCTGAAACCATCCCTAAAGCCCTTATGTAGGACCTGCGTGGCTGCCTAATTGGAGTATGAATTAAGCCAAGGGACCACAGCCAATAGATTAATGGGGCATTAGAGAAAACTGAAACACCACTCCCGGTTCTTGTTGAATGATCATTCTGGCTTCTTGCCACCTTTATCTCATGATTTCTTGAAACACTTGATTTTGGGGTGTGAGGCCTGGTCAAAGGAAGAGCAGCAGTGTTTGAAACAGCAAGTCCCCGGGGACCGTGAGCATATATACCAGTTGGAATCCCAGCAGGCCCCCCTCTTGGCTGTAGCTCTCCCCCAGCCGTGAACGAGGCTGGTCCTGACGTCCCCTGAAAGGGCTGGCTTCCGGACCCTTGTGGTCGACTTGTGTATCTCAACCAAGTAATTATATGGATCTGATCCCACCCTAAGGTAGGTTTATGGGCCTTGATTCTTCTAAACTCCCTATCATACTCTTTCCACACCATGCCACCATACTCATCATGGGCCCCCAAGATCCTGTTCTGGTAACAGGCTAACTGGTCTCCTAAGTCATTGAAGGGGCCTTGGCTAAAATGGCCTGATAGATGGAGAAGGCCTTCACCCAGTTTGACAGTGACTCCTCCACTTTCTTTCTCTGAGGACAATGACCACAATCCCTTGAATGCGCACATTCCTTACACCGCTTCACCTCATCCTTGTTGGATTTGTCAACAAGTAGTTCAAATATATCAATGTAATGCCCCCTTCCAAATGTTTAGCCTCACATCCATTGACACATGCAGCTCCAATCATTCAAGATCAGAGCGAATATCACCCTGGTCTGTAAGGGGAGAAAGAGTGATCAGCACCTGGATTTGTCTCTTCCTGGGTCAAAGAAGACATCACCAATGTGGTTGCCACTGCTTGTGCATTGCCCAACTGTTGGAAGGATAACACTGAGGTGCAAGAAACTTGCTACAAAGATGACACTGGTGCAGGGGCTACCTGACCCTCTACTGGGGAGTTAATGATGGGTGGTTTGCCTTTTGCATCTCTTCATTATGGCTTGACCCTGGTCCCTTCCCAAGGGATCCCTGGCTATCTTTCTTGGCACCCAGATGCGAGACCAAACTCCAAGCCCTCTCCATAACGTCACCTTCACTAACACCTGCCAACGGGCCCCCCACCAAAGAGGTGGACAGCATACCCACCTCCAACAACCATAGTAATACCGAAGCCAGGTGTCCTACGAGGTCCTGCTGGCCAACTTCCCCACCGCAAGAAACCACCATAGCCATAGCAATCACCAACCGGGAGGACCCCATCTATGTTCTCAGTCACCGCCTGAGCTGCTACCTAATTGGTACACACATTAGCAGGCTGAACCGCACCTAGCACCGGCAACGATTGAGCCATCGACTGTTATGAAGGAGGCTGGCATTAGGCCAGCCCTTCCGCAACCAACACCTGATCTGTTCCCTGCACTGGGATGGTCTGGCAAATTTCTGCCCACCCAGCTGCAGTTCCTCTGCCCCTTTTCTGCCCACACACCTTCTTCAGCACTGGGGGGAATGCCTCCCTGGGAGGTACTCCCGTCTGCCAGGGCCTGTCCATCTTATCACCTGGCACAGACTCAGGAGCGGATGGCTGGGACCTCAAGGATGCTATGGCCTGATCCAAAGCATTCATGCATCAGAGCCTCGAGGAGTACCTCGGTACGTGAGTGCTTTGCCCCTCTCTGCACATTTGCTGCCAAGCCGTACGCAAGACATGAAAATCCCTACTATAATAGGCAACTACTCACTGGAACCAAAACAAACTTCCAAACTGTAGCAGACTCAGTTGCACAAGACTACACTAAACTATTGTTTTAGGCAAGAAAACCTGAAACAGCTTGCTCCTCAATTGATGCCCAATGACACTACTGACAATGTGCCCCACTGCAGGACAGCAAATGACCACACCAATCACATTCAACAACAAAGGGCTCAAGTAGTTACAGGCAAGTGCCTGCCCAAAAAAACTGACCATTCCTACACTCCCACCCTTAATCTTACTGCCCAAACATGTCCCTAAATTCCTCATGTAATAAACCCGACAAATATGGTCTTGAGGCCCCTCACCCTTCAGCACCAGGAGCCCCACAGCAGCCACAATAGATAAACTCAGGTCAGGTGAGTTCTGCTCGAACCCGTACAGCTCCCCATGAGGCACGCTGGGCTGGTTGTGACGCTGCAGGCATCTGGACCATCGTCCTTGCGCTGGCACCTGAAGAAAAAAAAGGGAGGAAGAAAAACAAAAGGGGAGAAACACTCTGTTGGATTTGGGTCACTTCGATCATTGGGCTGCTGACGTAGCTGGCGAGCACGAGTAAGATACCCGCTCGCCAACCATGTCTGCCTTATAAAGGCGGGGCCTGCCGTGCCATAGTTGTGCACAGCCCCAGAAGCACTAGAAGTGCCTCTGGGGCCACGACAACGAAACACCCAGTGGCCGTTTCCCCCATCCCACATTTCAAGCTCAGCGTCACCTCCATAAGCGGGCCACCCCCGATTAGGGTGGTCCTGTGCATTTAGTAATGTCCCAAACTAGTTGGCAAGTTTGACTCCATGTTCGGGTTGTGGAAGTTCTGACAGACTGTAGTAAACACACTGATACAAATTGCCACTTGCTGTTGTTGAACTCTTTAACAGTGGGTGCTTCAGTCATGCAAGTGGCATTGCATGCTTAATTTGTAAAACAAGATTGCACCAAGGAAAAGTGGAGCACTGAGCAGGTTTGGAATTAGATTTATTGGTCCAAGCAAATGCGTTTCGGTGGCATCGCCTTTCTCAATATTTGTATAGCTCAATAATGTCAGTTACAGATCTTTAGAAGCGGCTTGGCTCTCACCTAAAAGAAAGACTAAAAGTCTGAAATGTGTCTGTTTGGGCCAATAAATCAAATTCCCATCCCATTTCATTTTGTAAATCATCTTTCAACTTCATTTGGGATCGAGGGGCTACGGGTTCCATGTTTGAGCCCATATTTGTGTAAGCTCTACATGGAAGGTATGGATTATGGTTATAATAGGGCATCATCAATTGAAACAATTGTAACTTACTGATCAGGTGTGCTAAACGTAGGGAATTGTACTAGGTACTTCCAGTTCTATACCTTTGATTGTATAATTCAAATGATTTTCATGTGTGTTTATGTATTTTTCCAATGATGATTATTAGACTTTTCATCCTTGGCATGGTCTCCCTTAACTTTTTGCCTCTGTTCCCCAGGTTGTTGATGTGTGCTGGACTCTGATTTTACTGTTTTTGGTACTCTGGGCACTTTACCACTGCTAACCAGTGCTAAAGTGCAAGTGCTCCTGTTTAAAATGTGTACGTAATTGGTTCTCCATGATTGGCATATTTGTTTTACTGTTAAGTCCCTAGTAAAGTGCACTAGAGGTGCCCAGGGCCTGTAAATCAAATGTTACTAGTGGGCCTGCAGCACTGGTTGTGCCACCCACACAAGTAACCCTGTAATCATGTCTCAGACCTGCCACTGCGGTGTCTGTAAGTGTATTTTTACACTGTAAATTCGACTTGGTAAGTGTACCCACTTGCCAGGCCTAAACCTTCCCTTTTCTTACATGTAAGGCACCCCTAAGGTAGGCCCTAGGTAGCCCCAAGGGCAGGGTGCAGTGTATGGATAAGGTAGGACATATAGGGGGTCATTTTGACCTTGGCGGACGGCGGAGGCCGTCCGCCAAGGTACCGCCGCTGAATGACCGCACCGCGGTCAAAAGACCGCGGCGGCCATTCAGACATTTCCTCTGGGCCGGCGGGCGCTCTCCAAAAGAGCGCCCGCCGGCCCAGAGGAAATGCCCCTTCAACGAGGACGCTGGCTCAGAATTGAGCCGGCGTAGTTGCAGGGGTGCGATGGGTGCAGTTGCACCCGTCGCGTATTTCAGTGTCTGCTTAGCAGACACTGAAATACTTTGCGGGGCCCTTTTAGGGGGGCCCCTGCAGTGCCCATGCCATGGGCATGGGCATGGGCACTGCAGGGGCCCCCAGGGGCCCCGCGGCACCCCCTACCGCCATCCTGTTCCTGCCGGGAGACCCGCCAGGAACAGGATGGCGGTAGGGGGTGTCAGAATCCCCATGGCTGCGGAGCGCACTCCGCAGCCATGGAGGATTCACAAGGGCAGTGGTAAACCGGCGGGAGACCGCCGGTTTACCCTTTCTGGCCGCGGCTGAACCGCCGCGGTCAGAATGCCCTCGGGAGCACCGCCAGCCTGTTGGCGGTGCTCCCGTGGTCGGTGACCCTGGCGGTCACCGGCCGCCAGGGTCAGAATGACCCCCATAGTAATGTGGTTTATATGTCCTGACAGTGAAATACTGCCAATTTCGTTTTTCACTGTTGCAAGGCCTGTCTTTCTCATAGGATAATATGGGGGATACCTTTAAATATGATTAAAGTGTAGATTTCCCTAGAGAGTAGATGGACATGTGGAGTTTGGGGTCCCTGAACTCACAATTAAAAAATACGTCTTTTAGTAAAGTTGATTTTAAGATTGTGCGTTTGAAAATGCCACTTTTAGAAAGTGAGCATTTTCTTGCTTAAACCATTCTGTGACTCTGCCTTGTTTGTGGATTCCCTGTCTGGGTCAGTTTGACAGTTGGGTTGTTTTTCACCTCGCACTAGACAGTGACACAAAGGGGGCTGGGGTGTAACCTGCATTTCCTGATTAGCCATCTCTGCTAAGAGGGAGGGGTGGAATGGTCACTCTCATCTGTAAGGACTGTGCCTGCCTCTGACAATGCCAGGTCCAACCCCCTGGTGTGTGTCTGAGGCCTTGCCTGGGCAAGGCAGGATTTCACAAGTAGGTGTGAGTCCCCTTTGAAGAAAGGTGACTTCAAAGACTAAAATGGGTATAAGAAGGGCACCCAAATCTACAGACTTTAGAAACACTTCTGGAACCAAGAGGAACCTCTGCCTGGAGAAGAGCTGATAGCTGAGAAAGAAGTGCTGCCCTGCCTGTGACTGTGCTTTGTGGAGCTTTCCTGCAGTGCTGCTTCTGCCAGAGTAAGAGGGCAAAGACTGGACTTTGGGGGTCATTCTGACCCTGGCGGTCATGGACCGCCAGGGCCAACGACCGCGGGAGCACCGCCAACAGGTTTCCCGCTGCCCAAGGGAATCCTCCATGCGCCGCCATGGGGAT
Organism: Pleurodeles waltl; assembly: GCF_031143425.1. Taxonomy (NCBI): domain Eukaryota; kingdom Metazoa; phylum Chordata; class Amphibia; order Caudata; family Salamandridae; genus Pleurodeles; species Pleurodeles waltl. The sequence continues at coordinate 709,064,249 of NC_090437.1, read as the reverse complement.
TCTGACCCCCTTACCGCCAGCCTGGTTCTGGCGGTTTTGACCGCCAGAACCTGGCTGGCGGTAACGGGTGTCGTTGGGCCCCTGGGGGCCCCTGCAGTGCCCATGCCAGTGGCATGGGCACTGCAGGGGCCCCCTAACAGGGCCCCACCAAGATTTTCAGTGTCTGCCAAGCAGACACTGAAAATCGCGACGGGTGCAACTGCACCCGTCGCACCCCTTCCACTCCGCCGGCTCCATTCGGAGCCGGCATCCTCATGGAAGGGGGTTTCCCGCTGGGCTGGCGGGCGGCCTTCTGGCGGTCGCCCGCCAGCCCAGCGGGAAACTCAGAATTACCGCGTCGGTCTTTTGACCGCGCAGCGGTATTCTGACGGCGGGATTTTGGCGGGCAGCCTCCGCCGCCCGCCAAAGTCAGAATGACCGCCTTTGTGTGCCTTCCATCTTGTGAAGAAATCTCCAAGGGCTTGAGTTAGAGCTTGCCTCCTGTTGTTTGAAGTCTCAGGGACAGCAAAGACTTCTCTCTGCCAGCACCTGGAGTCTCTGGAGAGACTCCTGCCCCGACAAGTGGTGCCCTATCCAGTCCCTGGGCCCTTGAAAGGAAAGCTGGTGGAATCCAAGGAAATCGACTTCGGACGACTTCGGACAGATGCCGCTGCTGAATCGGGTAACGCTACCTGCACCTGACGCCGTGGCCTTCGCTGGAACGCGACGCTCTTCGCAGGCCCGACGCTGCAGCAGCCCTGCTGAAGTCCGCGACTCCGTGGAATTCGCCGCACCACGTCGTGACCGATGCCGCTCGAAGTGCGCAGATTCAACGTTTCGCACAGACGCCGTGATCCCCGACTTCACGCATCGGCTTGTTTTCACTCTTCACCAAAGGTACTGTATTTTGGGGTCTACACGACTCCGTGTCCGGCGCCGCTGGTGTCGGCTTGTTGGGAACGACTCCGTCACGACGCCGTGCTAACATCTCATCGAAGCATTTTTGTTTCTAAGTGCTATTTTTGAGTTTAATCTTTAAAAATTTATAACTTGACTTGTGTATGTCGGATGTTTTGTCGTTTTGGTCTTGTTTTGATTAGATAAATATTTCCTATTTTTCTAAACTGGTGTTGTGTCATTTTGTAGTGTTTTCATTAAGTTACTGTGTGTGTTGGTACAAATACTTTACACCTAGCACTCTGAGGTTAAGCCTACTGCTCTGCCAAGCTACCAACGGGGTAAGCAGGGGTTAGCTGAGAGTGATTCTCTTTTACCCTGACTAGAGTGAGGGTCCTTGCTTGAACAGGGGGTAACCTGACTGTCAACCAAAGACCCCATTTCTAACATTGGTGATCAGCGGTTGGGATTTGGACTTGTATTTGTACTTGACATACAGTAATTAAGTGTACACTACTGTTTGAGTTCAGACCACTACGTGACCACATACTGCTTGTCTTGAGACTTTAGCTTTTTCTCTTTTTGTGGATTTTTCCCTACGTTCACTTTGTTTTTTTCGCTGATCCTTGATTGACTTTGAACTTCATTTGGTAACTTGTTTCTGCATTTGGAACTTTGCACTCTTTTTACCTTTCATCATGTCTCTACTTGGAGATGCATCAGTTGGAGCTGACTTTGACCTTGAGAAATTGGAGAGTTATACCAAAGCTCAGTTGAAGCAGTTCTGTAAAAGTTTTGACTGTCCCATTAAGAGCTCATCCAGGAAGGAGGAGCTGCAAAAGGCGCTGAGGGCCTGGGTGACAGCCAAGAGCACTGAAGGGCACACAGAGGATGAGGGAGATGAGGAGGATGAGGAAGAGTGTTCAGTACACAATGGTATTGTGGGTGGGCCTGTTATGTTCAGGGAGAAGGTCTCCAGGGCAGGTAGCAGTATCTCATCCAAGGGTCTGACACCTGAGGAGTTACAGGACAGACAGGCAGAGAGGGCATACCAATTGGAGCTGCAGAAGCTCAATCTGGAGAAAGAAAGAGATGAGAGAAGAGCAGTTCTTGAGGAAAGGAAGATGCAGCTGGCTCATGAGCTTAACTTAAAGGAGTTAGATCAGAGGAGCCAGTCCAGTAGGGATGGTGGCAGCAATCCTACAGTGCAGCCTGAGAGAAGGGTACACATCCCAAAAGACCTTGTGCAGGATTATAAAAGGGAGGATGATATCTACTTGTGGTTCAAGGGTTATGAGTTAGCTCTCCACATGAACCTGGTCCCTGAAGCTCATTGGGGGGCAGCCCTGTGGAAGCATTTTGAGGCGGTGGGGAAGGACACACTGACAGCCTTAGGGGATGCTCAGAGTCTCACCTACCCTGTCATGAAAGAGGCCTTACTCACCAGGTATGGTCTCACCCCTGAGCAGTACAAGGAGAACTTTAGATCCTACAAGAGAAAGGAATCCCAAACATGGTTGGAATGTGTTGATTCTTTTTGCAGGTCACTGGATGGTTGGGTGAAGGGCAGTAAGGTAAACACATATGAGGGGCTTTACAATTTAATTGCTTGGGAGCACTTGTACAGTTTATGTTTTCAAGAGCTGCGCCAGCACCTCATTGACAGCAAGCTGACTGACCCCAGGAAGCTTGCACAGGAAGCGGACCGCTGGGAGAGCACCAGGGTCCAAAAGAGGTATGGGGGAGACCACGCCAAGGGTGGGCAGGGTCCCTCTCAGAAGAAAGGGGGGGGTAAGGGCAAACACGGGGAGTTCTCTAAAGGGCCCCAAACTGATTCCCAGGGTAAGGATTCCCAACCCCCCAGTGAAAAGAAGCCATGGTTGTCCAAAGGGAAGCCAGTGGCAGGTGGTCCCCCACGTAAGTGCTATGCATGTGACCAGGTGGGTCATGTGAGGGGGGACCCCAAATGCCCCAAAAGTACACTGGCACCCACTGGTGCACCGTCCCAGGGTTTGGCCAGTGTAGCGCTTGGGGAGGAGTTGGTTTCAGGTGGGTGGGAACCAGCAGAAATGACCCTTCTCTCACTAGGGGACAGTGAGATGGTCCAGAGAAACCTAGTGCCTGATAACACTAAGAAATACAGGCAATGGGTGACCATCAATGGACAGAGGGTGGAGGCTCTGAGAGACACAGGAGCCAGTGTGACTACAGTGAGGAGTCACCTGGTGTCTGAAGAGCAGATTGATCCCGGGTACTTCACCAAGTAGTTGCGGTAGACAACTCTGAGCGCCTCTGCAGAGTGGCGCAGGTTCCCTTTGAATGGGGGTCTCAGGTTCCTGGAAAGTAGCTGTGAGTCCAACCATGCCTGTTGATTGTTTGCTAGGTAACGACCTGGAGGATTCCCCTTGGAAGGAGGTGGAACAAAGGTCTCACTTGGAGATGTTAGGTCAGCCTGGGTGGGTATGCGTATCCACCCGGTCTATGGCAGCCAATCAGGGTAGTCAAGAGCCCCTGGAGCCTGAAACAGTGGCCCAAGGGACCGCCAAGAAGAGGAAGGGCAGGGGGTGCGTGAAACCGGCTCCAGAAGTTCCCACGGTCCGGGAGGAGGCAGAGCCTGAGGGTGATGCCCCGGAGCCTACAGGGGAACAGGTGGCTGAACTGGGGGAGGTCCCTGAGCTGTCGCAGTGGCAGCAGGAAGGGGGTCCCACCAGGGAAGCTTTCTTCACAGCGCAGAAGGAGTGCCCTACTCTTGAGGGGCTACGGCAGCAGGCTGCAGCCCAGGCGGCTGGCGAGGCGCCAGGTACTCACCTGATTTATTGGGAGGATGGCCTCCTGTATAGTGAGCCTAAGGTTCCTGAGCCTGGGTCAGCTCGTATGCTGGTGGTACCCCAGTACTTCAGGGCCTTCCTACTGGGTTTGGCTAATGATGTGCCGTTGGCAGGACATCTAGGGCAGGACAAGACCTATAAGAGGCTTGTCTCCCACTTTTACTGGCCCTTGATGCACAAGCAGTCAGCTGCTTATTGTAGGTCTTGTCAGACTTGTCAGGCAAGTGGCAAGAGTGGGGGGAAATGCAAAGCTCCCCTACAACCTTTATCTGTAGTCAGTACTCCCTTTGAAAGGGTAGGAATTGACATTGTGGGGCCTCTGGATCCAAAGACAGCCATGGGCAACAGGTTCATCCTGGTCTTGGTGGACCATGCGACACGGTACCCAGAAGCCATTCCTCTAAGGACGGTCACTGCCCCCGTGGTGGGACGTGCCTTGATGGGAGTTTTCACCCGCATGGGGTTCCCCAAGGAAGTGGTATCTGATAGAGGTACAATCTTCATATCCACTTATATGAAGTCTCGGTGGAAGGTGTGTGGGGTAACCTACAAGTTCACCATCCCTTACCACCCCCAAAGTAATGGTCTGGTTGAGAGATTCAACCGCACCTTGAAAGGCATGATTCAGGGCCAGTCAGAGCCCTTGAGGCGTAAGTGGGACGTCCTCTTACCATGCCTTCTGTTCGCTTACAGGGAGGTGCCTCAAAAGTGACTTGGCTTTAGCCCCTTTGAGCTCATCTATGGCCACCCTGTGAGGGGACCGCTCAGTCTGGTGAAGGAGGCTTTGGAGAAAGCTCCTAGTAAACCACCCCAGGATGTATTTAGCTACATGCTGGCACTAAGAAACCAGACTGCCCGCTTCAGGAGTCTCGCTCAGGAGAACCTGGAAGCAAGCCAGGAGGATATGAAACAGTGGTACGACCAGAATGCCACTCTGGTTGAGTTTCAGCCTAGACAAAAAGTGTGGGTCATGGCACCAGTGGAGCCTAGGGTTCTCCAAGATAAGTGGACTGGGCCTTTTGAGGTGGTGGAAAGAAAGAGCGAGGACACCTATCTGGTAGACTTGCAATCCCCCAGAAACCCTTTGAGGGTCCTACATGTCAACCGCCTCAAACCACACTTTGAGCGAACTGAGCTATCCATGCTCCTAGCAACAGATGACGGGGTGGAGGAAGAGAGTGAGCCTCTTCCAGAACTCCTGTCTGCAGGAGAGAAAGATGGGTCTGTGGAGGGAGTGATCCTCTCCCCCTCCCTGACTGAGGAACAGCAGAGGGACTGTCGCCACGTGCTGGGACAGTTCGCCTCGCTGTTTTCCCTGATCCCAGGAGTCACACACCTGTGCACACATGATGTGGACACTGGGGACAGTGCACCTGTTAACCATAAGGTTTACAGGGTGACTGACAGGGTCAGAGCTTGCATTAAGGAGGAAGTCTTCAAAATGTTAACCCTAGGGGTTATTGAGCACTCCAACAGTCCTTGGGCCAGCCCAGTGGTCTTGGTCCCAAAGGCTGCTGCTCCTGGTGCCACTCCAGAACTTAGGTTCTGTGTGGACTACCGGGGTCTCAATGCGGTCAGCAAGACTGACGCACACCCCATCCCCTGAGCTGATGAGCTCATTGATCGGGTAGGAGCTGCCAAGTACCTCAGTATGTTTGATTTAACATCTGGGTACTGGCAGATTGCCTTAACTGAGGGGGCAAAGGAGAGGTCAGCATTCTCTACCCCAGATGGGCACTTCCACTTCAATGAGATGCCCTTTGGGATGAAGAACGCCCCTGCCACCTTTCAGAGGTTGGTCAACCAGGTGTTGGCAGGACTGGATGAGTTCAGTGCTGCCTACCTGGATGACATTGCTGTGTTTAGTTCCACATGGGAGGAACACCTGCAACACCTCTGGAGAGTGTTAGAGGCCCTGCAGAAGGCAAGCCTCACTATTAAGGCGAGCAAGTGCCAAATAGGGCAGGGTTCTGTGGTGTACTTAGGACACCAGGTGGGGAGTGGCCAGGTGGCACCCCTACAGCCTAAGATTGACATGATTCTGGCTTGGGAGCCTCCCAAGACCCAGACTGAAGTGAGAGCCTTTTTAGGTCTCACAGGATATTACCGGAGGTTTGTTAAGGGATATGGTACCATTGTTACCCCCTTAACTGAGTTGACTTCTAAGAAGCAACCCAAGAAAGTGATCTGGACAGAGGCTTGCCAGAACGCTTTTGATGCCTTGAAGGCTGCCATGTGCACAGCACCTGTGCTGCAGGCACCTGACTACTCCAAGGAGTTTGTTGTGCAAACAGACGCCTCAGAGCATGGTATTGGAGCAGTACTCTCACAGCTTAATGAAGAGGGCCTAGATCAAGCCGTAGCCTTTATTAGCAGGAGGTTCCTACCCAGGGAACGTAGGTGGAGTGCAATAGAACGCGAATCGTTTGCTGTGGTCTGGGCACTGAAGAAGCTAAGACCCTACTTGTTTGGGACTCACTTCCGAGTTCAGACCGACCACAGGCCCCTCAGATGGTTAATGCAGATGAGTGGTGAGAATCCCAAACTGTTGAGGTGGTCCATTTCCCTACAGGGGATGGACTTTACGGTGGAACATCGTCCTGGTACAGAGCACGCCAACGCTGATGGTCTGTCCAGGTTCTTCCGCCTTAGTGATGAGAACTCCCATGAGGTTGGGTAGTTGCTCCCCACTTTTAGCTGGGGGAGACACGTGTTAGACTTTTCATCCTTGGCGTGGTCTCCCTTAACTTTTTGCCTCTGTTCCCAAGGTTGTTGATGTGTGCTGGATTCTGATTTTACTGTTGTTGGTACTCTGGGCACTTTACCACTGCTAACCAGTGCTAAAGTGCAAGTGCTCCTGTTTAAAATGTGTACGGAATTGGTTCTCCATGATTGGCATATTTGTTTTACTGTCAAGTCCCTAGTAAAGTGCACTATAGGTGCCCAGGGCCTGTAAATCAAATGTTACTAGTGGGCCTGCAGCACTGGTTGTGCCACCCACACAAGTAACCCTGTAATCATGTTTCAGACCTGCCACTGCAGTGTCTGTAAGTGTATTTTTACACTGTAAAGCAGACACTGAAAATCGCGACGGGTGCAACTGCACCCGTCGCACCCCTTCCACTCCGCCGGCTCCATTCGGAGCCGGCATCCTCATGGAAGGGGGTTTCCCGCTGGGCTGGCGGGCGGCCTTCTGGCGGTCGCCCGCCAGCCCAGCGGGAAACTCAGAATTACCGCGTCGGTCTTTTGACCGCGCAGCGGTATTCTGACGGCGGGATTTTGGCGGGCAGCCTCCGCCGCCCGCCAAAGTCAGAATGACCGCCTTTGTGTGCCTTCCATCTTGTGAAGAAATCTCCAAGGGCTTGAGTTAGAGCTTGCCTCCTGTTGTTTGAAGTCTCAGGGACAGCAAAGACTTCTCTCTGCCAGCACCTGGAGTCTCTGGAGAGACTCCTGCCCCGACAAGTGGTGCCCTATCCAGTCCCTGGGCCCTTGAAAGGAAAGCTGGTGGAATCCAAGGAAATCGACTTCGGACGACTTCGGACAGATGCCGCTGCTGAATCGGGTAACGCTACCTGCACCTGACGCCGTGGCCTTCGCTGGAACGCGACGCTCTTCGCAGGCCCGACGCTGCAGCAGCCCTGCTGAAGTCCGCGACTCCGTGGAATTCGCCGCACCACGTCGTGACCGATGCCGCTCGAAGTGCGCAGATTCAACGTTTCGCACAGACGCCGTGATCCCCGACTTCACGCATCGGCTTGTTTTCACTCTTCACCAAAGGTACTGTATTTTGGGGTCTACACGACTCCGTGTCCGGCGCCGCTGGTGTCGGCTTGTTGGGAACGACTCCGTCACGACGCCGTGCTAACATCTCATCGAAGCATTTTTGTTTCTAAGTGCTATTTTTGAGTTTAATCTTTAAAAATTTATAACTTGACTTGTGTATGTCGGATGTTTTGTCGTTTTGGTCTTGTTTTGATTAGATAAATATTTCCTATTTTTCTAAACTGGTGTTGTGTCATTTTGTAGTGTTTTCATTAAGTTACTGTGTGTGTTGGTACAAATACTTTACACCTAGCACTCTGAGGTTAAGCCTACTGCTCTGCCAAGCTACCAACGGGGTAAGCAGGGGTTAGCTGAGAGTGATTCTCTTTTACCCTGACTAGAGTGAGGGTCCTTGCTTGAACAGGGGGTAACCTGACTGTCAACCAAAGACCCCATTTCTAACATTGGTGATCAGCGGTTGGGATTTGGACTTGTATTTGTACTTGACATACAGTAATTAAGTGTACACTACTGTTTGAGTTCAGACCACTACGTGACCACATACTGCTTGTCTTGAGACTTTAGCTTTTTCTCTTTTTGTGGATTTTTCCCTACGTTCACTTTGTTTTTTTCGCTGATCCTTGATTGACTTTGAACTTCATTTGGTAACTTGTTTCTGCATTTGGAACTTTGCACTCTTTTTACCTTTCATCATGTCTCTACTTGGAGATGCATCAGTTGGAGCTGACTTTGACCTTGAGAAATTGGAGAGTTATACCAAAGCTCAGTTGAAGCAGTTCTGTAAAAGTTTTGACTGTCCCATTAAGAGCTCATCCAGGAAGGAGGAGCTGCAAAAGGCGCTGAGGGCCTGGGTGACAGCCAAGAGCACTGAAGGGCACACAGAGGATGAGGGAGATGAGGAGGATGAGGAAGAGTGTTCAGTACACAATGGTATTGTGGGTGGGCCTGTTATGTTCAGGGAGAAGGTCTCCAGGGCAGGTAGCAGTATCTCATCCAAGGGTCTGACACCTGAGGAGTTACAGGACAGACAGGCAGAGAGGGCATACCAATTGGAGCTGCAGAAGCTCAATCTGGAGAAAGAAAGAGATGAGAGAAGAGCAGTTCTTGAGGAAAGGAAGATGCAGCTGGCTCATGAGCTTAACTTAAAGGAGTTAGATCAGAGGAGCCAGTCCAGTAGGGATGGTGGCAGCAATCCTACAGTGCAGCCTGAGAGAAGGGTACACATCCCAAAAGACCTTGTGCAGGATTATAAAAGGGAGGATGATATCTACTTGTGGTTCAAGGGTTATGAGTTAGCTCTCCACATGAACCTGGTCCCTGAAGCTCATTGGGGGGCAGCCCTGTGGAAGCATTTTGAGGCGGTGGGGAAGGACACACTGACAGCCTTAGGGGATGCTCAGAGTCTCACCTACCCTGTCATGAAAGAGGCCTTACTCACCAGGTATGGTCTCACCCCTGAGCAGTACAAGGAGAACTTTAGATCCTACAAGAGAAAGGAATCCCAAACATGGTTGGAATGTGTTGATTCTTTTTGCAGGTCACTGGATGGTTGGGTGAAGGGCAGTAAGGTAAACACATATGAGGGGCTTTACAATTTAATTGCTTGGGAGCACTTGTACAGTTTATGTTTTCAAGAGCTGCGCCAGCACCTCATTGACAGCAAGCTGACTGACCCCAGGAAGCTTGCACAGGAAGCGGACCGCTGGGAGAGCACCAGGGTCCAAAAGAGGTATGGGGGAGACCACGCCAAGGGTGGGCAGGGTCCCTCTCAGAAGAAAGGGGGGGGTAAGGGCAAACACGGGGAGTTCTCTAAAGGGCCCCAAACTGATTCCCAGGGTAAGGATTCCCAACCCCCCAGTGAAAAGAAGCCATGGTTGTCCAAAGGGAAGCCAGTGGCAGGTGGTCCCCCACGTAAGTGCTATGCATGTGACCAGGTGGGTCATGTGAGGGGGGACCCCAAATGCCCCAAAAGTACACTGGCACCCACTGGTGCACCGTCCCAGGGTTTGGCCAGTGTAGCGCTTGGGGAGGAGTTGGTTTCAGGTGGGTGGGAACCAGCAGAAATGACCCTTCTCTCACTAGGGGACAGTGAGATGGTCCAGAGAAACCTAGTGCCTGATAACACTAAGAAATACAGGCAATGGGTGACCATCAATGGACAGAGGGTGGAGGCTCTGAGAGACACAGGAGCCAGTGTGACTACAGTGAGGAGTCACCTGGTGTCTGAAGAGCAGATTGATCCCGGGTACTTCACCAAGTAGTTGCGGTAGACAACTCTGAGCGCCTCTGCAGAGTGGCGCAGGTTCCCTTTGAATGGGGGTCTCAGGTTCCTGGAAAGTAGCTGTGAGTCCAACCATGCCTGTTGATTGTTTGCTAGGTAACGACCTGGAGGATTCCCCTTGGAAGGAGGTGGAACAAAGGTCTCACTTGGAGATGTTAGGTCAGCCTGGGTGGGTATGCGTATCCACCCGGTCTATGGCAGCCAATCAGGGTAGTCAAGAGCCCCTGGAGCCTGAAACAGTGGCCCAAGGGACCGCCAAGAAGAGGAAGGGCAGGGGGTGCGTGAAACCGGCTCCAGAAGTTCCCACGGTCCGGGAGGAGGCAGAGCCTGAGGGTGATGCCCCGGAGCCTACAGGGGAACAGGTGGCTGAACTGGGGGAGGTCCCTGAGCTGTCGCAGTGGCAGCAGGAAGGGGGTCCCACCAGGGAAGCTTTCTTCACAGCGCAGAAGGAGTGCCCTACTCTTGAGGGGCTACGGCAGCAGGCTGCAGCCCAGGCGGCTGGCGAGGCGCCAGGTACTCACCTGATTTATTGGGAGGATGGCCTCCTGTATAGTGAGCCTAAGGTTCCTGAGCCTGGGTCAGCTCGTATGCTGGTGGTACCCCAGTACTTCAGGGCCTTCCTACTGGGTTTGGCTAATGATGTGCCGTTGGCAGGACATCTAGGGCAGGACAAGACCTATAAGAGGCTTGTCTCCCACTTTTACTGGCCCTTGATGCACAAGCAGTCAGCTGCTTATTGTAGGTCTTGTCAGACTTGTCAGGCAAGTGGCAAGAGTGGGGGGAAATGCAAAGCTCCCCTACAACCTTTATCTGTAGTCAGTACTCCCTTTGAAAGGGTAGGAATTGACATTGTGGGGCCTCTGGATCCAAAGACAGCCATGGGCAACAGGTTCATCCTGGTCTTGGTGGACCATGCGACACGGTACCCAGAAGCCATTCCTCTAAGGACGGTCACTGCCCCCGTGGTGGGACGTGCCTTGATGGGAGTTTTCACCCGCATGGGGTTCCCCAAGGAAGTGGTATCTGATAGAGGTACAATCTTCATATCCACTTATATGAAGTCTCGGTGGAAGGTGTGTGGGGTAACCTACAAGTTCACCATCCCTTACCACCCCCAAAGTAATGGTCTGGTTGAGAGATTCAACCGCACCTTGAAAGGCATGATTCAGGGCCAGTCAGAGCCCTTGAGGCGTAAGTGGGACGTCCTCTTACCATGCCTTCTGTTCGCTTACAGGGAGGTGCCTCAAAAGTGACTTGGCTTTAGCCCCTTTGAGCTCATCTATGGCCACCCTGTGAGGGGACCGCTCAGTCTGGTGAAGGAGGCTTTGGAGAAAGCTCCTAGTAAACCACCCCAGGATGTATTTAGCTACATGCTGGCACTAAGAAACCAGACTGCCCGCTTCAGGAGTCTCGCTCAGGAGAACCTGGAAGCAAGCCAGGAGGATATGAAACAGTGGTACGACCAGAATGCCACTCTGGTTGAGTTTCAGCCTAGACAAAAAGTGTGGGTCATGGCACCAGTGGAGCCTAGGGTTCTCCAAGATAAGTGGACTGGGCCTTTTGAGGTGGTGGAAAGAAAGAGCGAGGACACCTATCTGGTAGACTTGCAATCCCCCAGAAACCCTTTGAGGGTCCTACATGTCAACCGCCTCAAACCACACTTTGAGCGAACTGAGCTATCCATGCTCCTAGCAACAGATGACGGGGTGGAGGAAGAGAGTGAGCCTCTTCCAGAACTCCTGTCTGCAGGAGAGAAAGATGGGTCTGTGGAGGGAGTGATCCTCTCCCCCTCCCTGACTGAGGAACAGCAGAGGGACTGTCGCCACGTGCTGGGACAGTTCGCCTCGCTGTTTTCCCTGATCCCAGGAGTCACACACCTGTGCACACATGATGTGGACACTGGGGACAGTGCACCTGTTAACCATAAGGTTTACAGGGTGACTGACAGGGTCAGAGCTTGCATTAAGGAGGAAGTCTTCAAAATGTTAACCCTAGGGGTTATTGAGCACTCCAACAGTCCTTGGGCCAGCCCAGTGGTCTTGGTCCCAAAGGCTGCTGCTCCTGGTGCCACTCCAGAACTTAGGTTCTGTGTGGACTACCGGGGTCTCAATGCGGTCAGCAAGACTGACGCACACCCCATCCCCTGAGCTGATGAGCTCATTGATCGGGTAGGAGCTGCCAAGTACCTCAGTATGTTTGATTTAACATCTGGGTACTGGCAGATTGCCTTAACTGAGGGGGCAAAGGAGAGGTCAGCATTCTCTACCCCAGATGGGCACTTCCACTTCAATGAGATGCCCTTTGGGATGAAGAACGCCCCTGCCACCTTTCAGAGGTTGGTCAACCAGGTGTTGGCAGGACTGGATGAGTTCAGTGCTGCCTACCTGGATGACATTGCTGTGTTTAGTTCCACATGGGAGGAACACCTGCAACACCTCTGGAGAGTGTTAGAGGCCCTGCAGAAGGCAAGCCTCACTATTAAGGCGAGCAAGTGCCAAATAGGGCAGGGTTCTGTGGTGTACTTAGGACACCAGGTGGGGAGTGGCCAGGTGGCACCCCTACAGCCTAAGATTGACATGATTCTGGCTTGGGAGCCTCCCAAGACCCAGACTGAAGTGAGAGCCTTTTTAGGTCTCACAGGATATTACCGGAGGTTTGTTAAGGGATATGGTACCATTGTTACCCCCTTAACTGAGTTGACTTCTAAGAAGCAACCCAAGAAAGTGATCTGGACAGAGGCTTGCCAGAACGCTTTTGATGCCTTGAAGGCTGCCATGTGCACAGCACCTGTGCTGCAGGCACCTGACTACTCCAAGGAGTTTGTTGTGCAAACAGACGCCTCAGAGCATGGTATTGGAGCAGTACTCTCACAGCTTAATGAAGAGGGCCTAGATCAAGCCGTAGCCTTTATTAGCAGGAGGTTCCTACCCAGGGAACGTAGGTGGAGTGCAATAGAACGCGAATCGTTTGCTGTGGTCTGGGCACTGAAGAAGCTAAGACCCTACTTGTTTGGGACTCACTTCCGAGTTCAGACCGACCACAGGCCCCTCAGATGGTTAATGCAGATGAGTGGTGAGAATCCCAAACTGTTGAGGTGGTCCATTTCCCTACAGGGGATGGACTTTACGGTGGAACATCGTCCTGGTACAGAGCACGCCAACGCTGATGGTCTGTCCAGGTTCTTCCGCCTTAGTGATGAGAACTCCCATGAGGTTGGGTAGTTGCTCCCCACTTTTAGCTGGGGGAGACACGTGTTAGACTTTTCATCCTTGGCGTGGTCTCCCTTAACTTTTTGCCTCTGTTCCCAAGGTTGTTGATGTGTGCTGGATTCTGATTTTACTGTTGTTGGTACTCTGGGCACTTTACCACTGCTAACCAGTGCTAAAGTGCAAGTGCTCCTGTTTAAAATGTGTACGGAATTGGTTCTCCATGATTGGCATATTTGTTTTACTGTCAAGTCCCTAGTAAAGTGCACTATAGGTGCCCAGGGCCTGTAAATCAAATGTTACTAGTGGGCCTGCAGCACTGGTTGTGCCACCCACACAAGTAACCCTGTAATCATGTTTCAGACCTGCCACTGCAGTGTCTGTAAGTGTATTTTTACACTGTAAATTCGACTTGGTAAGTGTACCCACTTGCCAGGCCTAAACCTTCCCTTTTCTTACATGTAAGGCACCCCTAAGGTAGGCCCTAGGTAGCCCCAAGGGCAGGGTGAGGTGTATGGATAAGGTAGGACATATAGTAATGTGGTTTATATGTCCTGACAGTGAAATACTGCCAATTTCGTTTTTCACTGTTGCAAGGCCTGTCTCTCTCATAGGATAATATGGGGGCTACCTTTAAATATGATTAAAGTGTAGATTCCCCTAGAGAGTAGATGGACATGTGGAGTTTGGGGTCCCTGAACTCACAATTAAAAAATACATCTTTTAGTAAAGTTGATTTTAAGATTGTGCGTTTGAAAATGCCACTTTTAGAAAGTGAGCATTTTCTTGCTTAAACCATTCTGTGACTCTGCCTTGTTTGTGGATTCCCTGTCTGGGTCAGTTTGACAGTTGGGTTGTTTTTCACCTCGCACTAGACAGTGACACAAAGGGGGCTGGGGTGTAACCTGCATTTCCTGATTAGCCATCTCTGCTAGGAGGGAGGGGTGGAATGGTCACTCTCATCTGAAAGGACTGTGCCTGCCTCTGACAATGCTGGCTCCAACCCCCTGGTGTCTGTCTGAGGCCTTGCCTGGGCAAGGCAGGATTTCACAAGTAGGTGTGAGTCCCCTTTGAAGAAAGGTGACTTCAAAGACTAAAATGGGTATAAGGAGGGCACCCAAATCTACAGACTTTAGAAACACTTCTGGAACCAAGAGGAACCTCTGCCTGGAGAAGAGCTGATATCTGAGGAAGAAGTGCTGCCCTGTCTGTGACTGTGCTTTGTGGAGCTTTCCTGCAGTGCTGCTTCTGCCAGAGTAAGAGGGCAAAGACTGGACTTTGTGTGCCTTCCATCATGTGAAGAAATCTCCAAGGGCTTGAGTTAGAGCTTGCCTCCTGTTGTTTGAAGTCTCAGGGACAGCAAAGACTTCTCTCTGCCAGCACCTGGAGTCTCTGGAGAGACTCCTGCCCCGACAAGTGGTGCCCTATCCAGTCCCTGGGCCCTTGAAAGGAAAGCTGGTGGAATCCAAGGAAATCGACTTCGGACTACTTCGGACAGACGCCGCTGCTGAATTCGGTAACGCCGCCTGCACCTGACGCCGTGACCTTCGCTGGAACGCGACGCTCTTCGCAGGCCCGACGCTGCAGCAGCCCCGCTGAAGTCCGCGACTCCGTGGAAGTCGCTGCACCACGTCGTGGCTGACGCCGCTCGAAGTGCGCGGATTCAACGTTTCGCACAGACGCCGCGATCCCCGACTTCGCGCATCGGCTTGTTTTCACTCTTCACCAAAGGTACTGTACTTGGGGGTCTACACGACTCCGTGTCCGGTGCCGCTGGTGTCGGCTTGTTGGGAACGACTCCGTCACAACGCCGTGTTAACATCTCATGGAAGCATTTTTGTTTCTAAGCGCTATTTTTGAGTTTAATCTTTAAAAATTCATAACTTGACTTGTGTATGTCAGATTTTTTGTCGTTTTGGTCTTGTTTTGTTTAGATAAATATTTCCTATTTTTCTAAACTGGTGTTGTGTCATTTTGTAGTGTTTTCATTAAGTTACTGTGTGTGTTGGTACAAATACTTTAAACCTAGCACTCTGAGGTTAAGCCCACTGCTCTGCCAAGGTACCAAGGGGGTAAGCAGGGGTTAGCTGAGGGTGATTCTCTTTTACCCTGACTAGAGTGAGGGTCCTTGCTTGAACAGGTGGTAACCTGACTGTCAACCAAAGACCCCATTTCTAACAATGATGATTCATTGTGATTATTTTGATATCTCTAACATTTTAGAGATTTATCGGAGAAATTAATTAACTAGTACATAATTTAGCCTATATTAATACACAACAAGACTGCGCCCATTGTAGTTTACACTTGGCATAAATGTTGTATACGTGTCAGTTTCCACAGTTTTTTACATAAGTCTGTCTTTACTGTTTATGTATGAAGTGGTTTATATGCAATTTTGCACAACACTATGGTTATGTGAGCAAGGCTGTTGGTTCGGCTGAAACCCATAATGAAGGGTGATTAAAAGATTTATGATCAAATCCTGGCAGAGTGAGTGCCTTCAAATAAATTTTTTGGACTTTGTATATATATATATATATTCATATATATATATATATATATATCAACACACACACACGCACACACACATTGGCGGTTGCCAGTAGGTAGTTTTAGTTATATAGTTAGGACCATTTTTTACACAGAGGAAGCATGTTTTGTTTTGCCATTAACTTCAGCGCCTTTTCATGAATCTTCATGAATGGACGCAGATCCAACTGTCCCTGTGCTGATATCTGAATTGCTTCCAGCACTTCAACAAGGAAGTGTTGGCAGCCATCTTGGGACTTGGATTTAGCCAAGTCCCACAGAAAAAAAGCAAAAAAGAAAGAAAAGGGGCCAGGGTAGGCCCTGTGGATCCAGAGCCATGGATTTTTCCAATGTTTTTTTAAAAAAAGGCTGGTTTCCCGCCCTTTTTTTAATTAGCCCCATGGTGGGTCAGGTCCAGGGAGTATTGGAACTTTAAAGAGGAGGGGACACATGCGGCCCCCCTTCTATGGCTTCTATTAGCCCTGGTGACCCCCATCTCCTCAGGGTGATCACATACAAATACAGAGACCACCACCAACCCAGGGCAAAACGGCACTTTGATATGGAGGAGGACATATGGTCTCCCCCAGAGCCCTGGGGACCACCACTTCACCAGGGCTAAATTAAATATGATTGTAGGGGGGCAAGTGCCCCCCCGGAGCCCCGGCGATCACCCCCTTCTGAGGGCAAAGATTCAACTGTATGCAGGGAGGCATATGCCACCCCTGCAGACCCAGGGACTACCAGCTCCCTAGGGATAAATACATGATGCATGCAGGGGGGGACCACACTGGCCCCCACACAGCCCCAGGGACCGCCACCTCTCCAGGGTAAAAATGAAAGAATGAAGGGGGTCATCATGGACCCCATACCCCATCTCCTGCTATGTCCTGGGGTGCCTAATCCCCGGTCATAGCTGTTCACTTTTGCTTGGTGGGAGCTGACAGCTCCAACCAAAAAAAAGGAAAAAAAATCTGCTTTTTGCAAGTGGGAGCTGTCAAAAAACTCCTGCTTGCAGAAGGCGGAATTTTCATCTGTTTTCCTACACACAAATATGCGTGCAGGGAAACAGATGAAAACATTGCTCTTGCAAACAGAAAACTGCTATTTGAAGCGGCTTCCTGGTTGCGGGAGCAATACCGGCTCCAGCAGGAGTCAGGAGCCAGCTAGGACTGCGGGGGCCTTCAGGTTCCCTTATGGTATTGTCTCTCTCTTTCTTCCATCCCATAATGGGATGGATGAGAGAGAGAAAGAAAGTTTGTTACTGCAGTGGTTTCTCCGTACAATTACGTCAACGTGTCTCACCAGCAAGATGTTTGGTTTGGTTTGGTTTTAATGTTATAGTTATGTTTTGCTGCACAGCATAACAGAGTCACCTGTGTCACCATGGTAAAGCGTTTAGACTGTTGCTCTCTAGGTTGAAGGTTCAAATTCTAGTATCAGGTATCTCATGGTAGCGTGTCTGTTTATTTAGAGTTTTTTAAAATATTAAGCACTCCTACTGATGGAACATTTACGTCTCTTTCTCATACAAAATCTTTGGTTTGAATGTCATAGTTACGTCTCGACAATGCATTGTAGTGTGTCACCTGTGGCACAGTGATTTAGGTGTTGGGCCTTCACACTCAAGATTGAGGGTTCAAGCCTAGGTGTGTCACTTGTGGATTATTGATAAGGGTGAGTAAGTACCTACACTAAACAATAGGCCCCTAACCTCCAGTTAGGTCTCAATAAATTAAACCCAGCTCAACCCTTGATAGCTAGGCAATGAGTGAAAAGGCTTAACTTAGGAGAGGAGTGTGTAAAGCATTCAAAACCACAAGACAGTAAATAAGTAAAACACAAAACACTATGAAAATCTAACAGTGTGTAAAGCATTCAAAATCACAAAACAGTAAATACGTAAAACAAAAAACACTATGAAAATCTAACACCAATTTATAAACATAGAGTATATTTCTATCCTTGAAATGACACCAAAACCAATAAAATTGGATAAGGGAAACCAGAGATATACATTTTTAAAGAATTAATATTTTCTAGCGCATGGTAGCAACTAGCGCTCAAAGGGGTAAAAAAGGTCACATTGAAAAGGGACAAAGTCCAGAGTTCAGGCCACCCATGAGGTAACACTGATTCACACTTACTTTCAGAAGTGTTTCTTGATTCAGGAAAGTGGTCCACAGCACCAGCCAAGGGTTCAGAGGCTCTAGTTTGCCTCTTGGGGTCTGGGACTACAACTCCCACAATGCACCCCTTCAACTTAGGAATTTGCTCCAACCTTCTGGATCTTCTTCCAGAGGTCCTTTTGGGTCCTTGAAGTGTCTACAACTTGATCCAAGGTACCAGAAGCTCTGAATTGCTCCTTGGGAGGTATTCTCAAATGGCCACTGGACACTGATCAGCTGGGCTCTGCTTGCAGGACTTGATGCAGGGGACTCTGGGAAGCTCTTTTGTACGTGTAGCAAACAGGGAGTTCCTCCTTGAACCAGTTGAAGATAGGCAAGGTCCTTCTTGTGGTGGAGCCTAAGGCCTATATTTGTACTTCCTTTGCACCGGATTAGCGTAATTTTTTTACGCTAATTTGGCGCAAACTTAACACCATATTTATACTTTGACACTAGACCAGTCTAACGTCAAAATATCCCAGTGTGTGCCATTTTCTGGATGCGTGAAACCACTGTGCGTCAATGAGATGCAAGGTAGGCTTTCCCGTTTAAGAAATGACTTAAACACTAGTACGCCATATTTATCCAACCGTGCAAAAATGGCACACGTCTGGTAGGCAGAGCAGGAAAATGTCACAAATCCCGATTTGCGACAAAATTTAACACCTGTGTCCGGGCAGGCGTCAAAATAGGGCAAACATACCACTACTTAAGGAAAACTCACAGAAGCAACATCATAGCTGAAAAAGGAAGACATGGAGGTGATACTCATGGAGCCTGCACGAAGACGCAGAGCACAGGAGCAACAGCAGCAGCTACCACCACACCAACATGGACCCCAAAGGCAATGCTGAAGGCAGGATAGGATATTCAGGACCAGGACAACCCTCCAGGGCCTCCAGGAACATGAAAACATCCAGAGGTACAGACTAAACTGGCAAGCCATACAGCAGCTGCTGCGCCACATTGAGCCACAGTTGGCACCCAGCTTGCAGACACCCCACATCATTCCACTGGAAACCAAACTGCTAGCTGTCCTGCACATGTTGGAAAGTGGCTCATTTCTAACCACTGGTGTCCAGGTTGCCGGGATCTCACAGCCCTCATTCTCTGCCTTCCTTCCCAAGGTACTTGATGCCATCATCTCCCTCATACCCCGCCATATCAGCTTCCCCAACACATAGCAGAAGCAGCAGGAGACCAAACAGGGGTTCAATCAAATGAATAGCTTCCCACACGTGATTGGTGCCATTGATTGCACACATGTTCGTATTGTGCTACCTACTGCAATGGAGCACCTATACCGCAACAGGAAGCACACACACTCCATCAATGTGCAGGTGACTGTGGATCACCGTGGATTGTTCACCAACATCATGGCAAAGTATCCTGGGAGTGTACATGATTCATTCATCTTCTGCCACAACACCATCAATCGGCACTTCCAGGAGGGACGATATGGCAATGTCCTACTTGTTGGTAAGTACAGAAACCTAGTTATTTACACACAGCACAGCAACCCTTTAGGCCACCCAACACATACACCACTACATTGACACGTGGCCAGGAAGACACTGAGGTTTGATACTGGTAGTCATGTTTGATATCCCGACCCAATGGGATACACACCTATAGACAAATGACAGATGCAAATAACAAGAGATGCCACTCTAGAGCCACACTCATCTCTTGTCTTGGACGCAATCAATAAGTCATCAATATACTGCACCAAAGTCAAATGGAAAGGTAATTACAATGACTCCTGGTTAAACAAAGAAGGGGACTCCGTATACCCTTGAGGAAGTCTGCACCAGCAATAGACTCGATCCATGAATTTGAAACAAAAAATAAATTAGCTATCCTCATGAAGTGGCACAGAAAAGAACGAATGTGACAAATCAATGACCGTAAACCATTCTGCATCACATGGAATCTGGAGCAGAATCACAGCTGGGTTGGGCACTACGGGACAACATTTGACCACAATCTCATTCATTTTTCTCAAATCCTGAACAATCCAAACCTTCCTGCAGGGCTTCTTCAAACCCATTATCGGTGAGTTACATGGGCTGCTCAACACTTTTTTCAGAACTCCCTCCTTCACAAAATCTGCAATTATCTGAGCCACTTTCATCAGGACATCTTGTGGCATGTTGTACTATGGAAGTTGGGGAAAAACTGCAATCGGCTTTAAGGTAACCTTGACTGGCTCCACTCCTTTAATCAAACCTACTTCTTTTCCTGTCAAATCCCACACCTTCTCTTGTACCGTTTCCTGCAAATTGGGATGGAGCTCTTTCACTGTGAACATTGGGAAAAACTCAATCAAAGGGTACTCCTCATTTGTAGTTTCACACTCTGTTTCTGGGGCTTGGTCTTCCTCATCATTGCTATTTGTCTGAATCTCAATTCCATCATTTGAGCAAGTAATCAAACATTTTGTCTTACACAATAAGACTCTTTCCAGTAGGTATACTGAACTCGAATCGCAGACTACAAATTTATGCAGCCCCTGGAAATTACCAATCTCAACTTGCACTGGATCTGTAGTTGGGTTTGTCCGATACTGGTTCGCTGCTCCCACAACCTGAACTGTTCTAACTGAAAGGGGCAAATTCAGAACTTCTACTCTTCTCACTGTAGAGCGTGTAGCTCCTGTGTCCACCAAGAATGAAACTCGGTGACCCATAACCTTTCCTCTCCCATAAGGTCCTCTTTGATCTACTTCTAAAGAAGTCGCAAGCACACATAGCTCCTCATCCAAACTGTCACTCGTCCATTCACCATTCATTTCATCCTCACTGTGTAACGGGAATTGGTGCATGGTGTTACTACTTCTGTCTTGTCTCTGACCTGTGACCTGTTGAGAAAGCATCATCTGCTGCTGCTCCATTGGGACTTGAGGTAGCTGCACTTGCTGTCTAGGTACCATGGAACCTGCTGCTGCATCGGCTGCAACTATGGCACTTCTGCACGGGGCACTTGCACCTGTTGCATGGGCTGAAAATGTTGCACTTGATTCACATTATTCTGAAAATTTTAATTTGGGACCACTTAGTCTCAGTCCTCCCACATTCTGAAATGTATTGTCATTACTTTGCTGAACAACACCTACCTGCACCATCATGGGACACTCCCGCTTCCACTGTCCAACGGCTCCGCAAATGTGACACGGCAATAGCTTCTTCATCCCCTGCACATCATTCTGAACCACTACAGAATTCAAATCTGGACCACCATTCATATTGCCTCCATGACCTCTACCTCTCATCTAGGGCTGAAACATGACATTTCCCTTCTGCTGCAGCATCTGCTGCACAACTGTTTCCTTGCACTCCTGTTTGAGCTGCTTTGATCTGCATCACCATCACCTTCTCTTTCAACTTTTTCTGCTTCAACTCAATCTCATCACTACAGTATTTCACATACTGCAACATCTCATCATTTGGCTTTGCTTGCCAGCAAATCAAATGACTCTTAATCATCTGCCCAATTTCAGGCTTCAATCCTTCCACAAATCTGAATACAAAATGCAGCATGTCTTTCAGATCAATTGCTTCTCTACCACTATACTCCTTGAACGCCTTCAACAATCTCTCATAATAATATACATGTACTGACTCCTTAGCTTCCAGTACTGTCCTGACAATTCTCTGCTAATCAATATTTTTGGGCAAAATCCTCGATTTCAGAAACTCAGTCACCTTATGGTAATATTTCATTACCTTAGGAGACGGTACACCTGTATTCTTAACTCTCTCGAGTTCACTTGTTGGCCAGTCTACAGTCCTCTTACCCTCAACCCATAAGTCAGCTGGAACCACTATCTCCAGTAATGTGTTCAAGTCCTCCCACAAACACTTCACAAGTTTCACAAACCTGTCTGTCTGCTAATACCACTCTACTGGCTTCTCTCTCAATTTGGATGTTCTTAATTTGATTGAGGAGACTAATGGAACAAGTGAAATTGATCTCACACTCGATGCAGAGGCACTGTATACCTTTATCTCACAGAAAGGCACTTTGGAGGTGATTGAGAAGACCTTCCTGTCTGAGGAATGGACTACCCACACCTCTCTATGCTTTTTTGTGGACTTTCTTCTGCTATAAAGATCAACTATATCATGTGGGACATCTATGGGGAGCACCTTTGCCCCAAGAGGGGCTTGTCTCTACATGGCTCACTTTGAACAGGATAATATTTTCAATGAGAGTAATCCATAAAGGACCAGCAGCCTTTTGTGGCTTTGATATATTGATGCATGGCACGTTGCAGGAATGTAATGAATTCTGTGACTGGATCAATGATCTTATCACTACTTGAAGTTCACCAAGAACAATTTGAAAGAAGGTCTCCCTTTTCTTCACCTTTTCATCACACTGAGGGCTAATTATTTGACAACAATGGTATACAGAAGACTATCAGACAGTAACAGTTTACTTCTCTATGAGAGTCACCACCCAAAAGTCCTGAGAGAAAATCTCCCTTATGGCCAGTTCCTATGGTTACACCAGAATTGAAGCACAAAGATTGCAAATTACAAGCTGAGAAACTTTCCTCCAACTTACTAGCACATCACTATCCAGCACACACTGTTCGATTGGAACAGAAGAGGGCTAAAAATAATAAAAGGGCAGTCCAGTGGGAATCATGGACACAGTC
Organism: Pleurodeles waltl; assembly: GCF_031143425.1. Lineage (NCBI taxonomy): Eukaryota > Metazoa > Chordata > Amphibia > Caudata > Salamandridae > Pleurodeles > Pleurodeles waltl. Next base: position 709,041,912 of record NC_090437.1, on the reverse strand, counting down.
ATGGATGACACCATTACCTGTGTCACCTCTTTTACACCAGCCTTCAACGACATTCAAAAGATTATACGGAAACACTGGTCTATTTTGGGAACAGTGTCACTAGAGTCACAACCCCCAAGTTTTGCTTTTAAAAGAGCAAAGAACTTGAAAGACATGATCATAAATATAAGACGGTTGCCCAGATGTATGTTCCTTGCTCACTGTGCCACCGGATTCAAGCTACCCTGGCTGATGAGGGGTGATACTCTGAAACCAGTCCCAGGATGCTTCTTTCAGGTCCAGTAAGGACCTGACCTGGCAGTTTGGGCTGGACTGTTCCAATGGGGAGCTGGGTTAAGACTGATTTGCATTTGGCTGGGTCCAAACTGGGCTAGCATGTTGAGCAAAAGAACAATGGATTAAACCCAGATCTGTGATGGGAGTAAGTGTTTGAAAAGTTTCAGCACACTGCCCATCATCTTTTTGTGTTGCTCCTGGATATTTAGGACAGATAGGAACAACAGTAACTTCGGGTAGCCACCAGAACACATTATTGTCTATGCAATTGCAAAACACACATTCAGGGGTAGGCACAACAATGTTCCTACTGACTTTGAGGTTTCTACGGACATCTGGGCCTACCTAGTCACAAGGGTCTCTGTGAAGGCTAGGAGAAAAATATGGACAAGATAGTGACGCTGAGTTATACAGTTCAATATGGCACCCATGATGGAACATGAATCCAGGCTGGTGTGTGTGCATCCTCCACACAGTATTCACTTCACTTAATTATTATGATATGAGCTGGTGTTTACATTTTTATATTGTTATATGCCCCAGAAGACGCCTGGTTACTTCTTGAGCTACTGGATTATTCCCAAAGGTAAATTTTTCAGACTCAACTGGGGAGTCCAAGTTGGTGTCCAGGTATTGCCGCACACTGAGTTTAGTGCGTGTCATTCAAGATGTCTGCATCTAGCATGGCACAGCTATTCTCAATTTCTTGTTTATGCTATAGGTATTTAAAAGCCCCTCTCCTTCAAATCTGTGTATTCAGGCTTTGTGGAGAGGGGTAGGTTGCAGCAAGAAGTGCAGCTGGTAGTCTGTAAGTACAGGACTTGTCCTGACTTCTCTGTTCAGATCTGCTAATTCCCAGACGTAATCAAACTATGATCATGAGGTAATCACTGTATTTTATTCTTATACCTTAGTTTCGAGCAACACATTAGCACCACTCCATGATTATCATGGTGGCACTGTATTGGCCTTATTGGGATGAGCATTGTCAATGATAACTTACCTGACAGATCTATAATCTTTACCTTTTCTATAGATGAACTGTATTTTCACTTGAGTGCTTACAGTGTGGCACCATGAGAATCTATCTCAATGTTTTGCTTGTTTCTCCTGTGTAAATTTTTGCACCATCATGGCATGAACTTCACGATATACACAGGTGCTATTTATATTAGGTTTTGTGACAGCATTTTTCATGTTGTTATTTTTTATCTCTTCATTTGTTTTTGTTTTATTTTTTATTTCGATTTTTTCTTTCTTTTCTTTCATACTGAGGCTGGTATTTGAGAGTGACTACAAAAGACAACGACTGGAATTTGTTAGGCCACCACTACTGACACTCAAATGTAGATTAGGTTTACTGGTCCCAATGAATTTCCCAGATCCGTTGACAATAGGGGCATGAAACATGTTGACCATGTCTTTGACACTATATTGATACCGCTACTGACCAATGTATCAATTAGCAGCCCTGTCCTGTTTTTAACCATAACAAAGGATCTCCTATAATAAACCTTAGCTTAAGGGGAATTTGTACTTATTTTTATCCTCATTTCTAACCTGACTTCATCAGCCTACTACCTAAGGACCTCTTCTATCGACTTCATACTCCAGCAAAGTGCCCCCTTGAGGGAAGGGCCTGTTGGGCAATGCAGTACCGGTCTAATGAGGCGCTAAGCCTGAAGATGAAGCATGACACCCAATTGGGTGTGGGGGAGCTCTTGCTGCAGAGGAACAGGACTCATTGGTTCCTGGCTCTTGTTCCTTTTCATACCTGTCCATCACTGTCCGAGCACTTTCTGATTCAAAACTCTTGAACCAGTCTACAGTAAGAATTGTATACTCTTGTGATTTGGTTTTTATATTGTATGTATATGCAATAAAAATAAAAATTAAGGTAAAATGCTGGTGCCTCTTATGCTTGCAATAAAAACGTTATTTATCAATGATATTGCATGGAATTTTAATATACAAATACAGCGTATTTATGGGCGGGGTAGGTAGAACAGGTATACAAAACTTGTTTAGTTTTAAAGAACATCACAGGAAAAAATATTCTAATTGATGTAAAAAGAGAAGATGCTAATGGCTTTCAATTATTGTACCGTAAAGGCACAGGTTAAACGAAAAAGAGGACAAACAATAAAAAGGTCAATACATGGAAAGGAAAAAAACATTGTCAAACGAACGTTTTTGACCACCAGTCAAGTCAGTGTAGATCACTTCTTTTTAAGTAGTTGTGTGCAATCAGATCAAGCAAAATGAAGTCAGTCCCGGAGCAAAAATGGCAATAGCTGTAGTGAGCTGACCCCCAGCCCTGTGATGTATGTTCTTGTAGATGGCAGCACAATGGAAATGGCAGGTGAACAGACCACTGGATGAAGAGGGCTGGCAAAAAAAAACATCTTTGTGTTGCATTTTGCATTCATAATTTATTTTATTACACAGTGCCAGACCTAAAATCAAAGGTTGTATAATTATTAATGCAATAAGACAATGACTGTGATGGCTTTATCTCGTGACACAACACGCTGTAGAGATATCAAACCGCAGAAAAGTATAAGATTGAGAAAACAACATGAAAGAACTCCAAAATAGTTTTATCTTGCCAAATCTTCCCTCACTTGATTGACACAGAGTCAGTTTGCAATGTAAAATGAGAGTGGTGGGACGAGGTCACGTTGTAGCGTTGCTAATATCCTCCAGAGAAGCAGAAGTTCTTTTTGTTTGGGTACATGATACCTCTCTGCCTGCAAAGTACATTTTGAAGAAGATCTTTCCCACGCTGAAGTATCATTTAGATACGTTAGACTAAGCAGGGATTAGTTAAGCATGCCAGTTAATAACAGACGATGCCGCCTGTGTCCAAAAAGATCTCTGTTTTCAGGTTCCATATTACTTTAGGTTCTAAATTATTTGAGATGTGCAACGTTACTTGAAGCAGTCGCATAGTTTGTGCACTTTGCTCAACCTCTGCCGAGGGTAAAGTATTCCATTTGAGAAGTATTTCCTACGAAAACAGTTTGATACAAAGGGTATCCTTCAAAAAGTATGTTTTATTAAGAGTTTGTGTCCTGTAAAAGCCTAAAACGAGCTTTCTCTCTTCTAAACATTGCAAACTCATGAAGTTGATGCAATTACCTATTTTCACAACTTTATCAGTCCTAGCCTAGAAACCAAGGATTTTGCAGCCTGGGATGGCAAATTTTGTAGCTAAAAAAGCAAAATTTGCGATCCCAAAACCCACAAGTTGCGGTATTTTTTTGCCCATCACCAAAATGCTGCGCAGTCATTGGTCTTTCACTACTGGTGACTCAGTCAGAGACCTGCCAGAGTGTGTAGCTGCAGCGCGTCTCAGAACTGCTGGCTGGCTGATGTCAGAGTGCATTTTTAATTTTGAAATATTTGCTTCCACTGTCATCTTACAACCACTATTCCAAAGGTGCACAGAAGGAGACTCAGGAGTTGTGGGCAATAGGAGTGAGGGGGGAGGTGACTCGGTCATGCTAGGGAGAAGGGAAGGGTGAGGGCATGGGGTGTAGAGGAGAGCATGTGGCTTTGAGGGAAGAGCTGCCGACTAGGAAACAAAGTTCAAGCCCTACCGTCTACTCAACATCGTACGATTCTGAGCAAATCACTTAATATCACCATGCCTAAACAAACAAGTGTGACCTTGTGTAATGTAATTGTGTGTAATGTAGTTGGGCTCATGTAAAGTTCTCCAATACTGGTTGCCTTTGCGCTATATTTTGCAAGAAAAAAAGAATGAAGGGGTGCCACGAAATAAAGGGCAGTGATGATGGGGTGGGGCTGGTGAAGCAGGTAGGTTAGCAGAGAGCCTGGGGTTAGGGGATCCTTGTGCATTTTAAAGTAATTAACACGTTAACAGGCAGGAAACAGAGGATTTTAACACTTCCGCTGTCTGGTAGCCTTTCATTCACGTTCCTTTTATTGACTTAGAGCAGCTCAGTCAACAAAAGGAGGCTCAGCCTCAAAGTTTTTTTAAACGCCAATATTTTGGGAGCACTTTTGTAAAAATCTCGATATCGTGGGGGATCTTCTTAGAGCTTACCATGATTGATAAAATATTCTTCATATTGACTGTGCTTGTTTCCTGAAGCACCGGCCTTTTCACAAATGCATCTAGACAAATGCATGGCACCTCATTCGGTAAACCGATGCCTCTGGAATCTCAGAAGGGAGTATATTTTACCCATTCTGTGTTTTTTCGGCAGTCCATGTTGCACAAGTTCAGAATATTCGTTTTTGCTGCACACATTCCACTAGCTTTTACCTAGCGATAATTGTGTAGGTATAAACTTGTGTCTGTGGTAACCACTACCAATCTCAGAATGCCCAGTTTTATCCAATCATCCTCTATGTGCACAAATTTGAATTAATGCAATTAGTGGAAAACAAAACTGGAGGGAAAACTTATATTATAGTGTTATAGCCCACTACATTGGGATATTATAGTATTAAATACCCTCAGCTGGAGTTAAAGGCCTGAGCAACAGACAAGGGCTCATAACACAAGAGAAGGATCTTCATTACCGGAATAGAAGGTCTATATTATTATCAGAAAATTACACTCACTCAGGGCAGAATTTTCTAAATTAAAAAGAGAGAATCGAAGACAAACCTTAAATGACTGAAGCAGAAAGCTTGGACCCAGCATTATTGGCCGTCTGTGTCTACATAGTCTTCAATGGCTCCTTCAACCTTTCAATGTTGTTATAGAGCCTTATAGTCCCCAGCCGAGGGTTATATCATTGTTAAGGACCCCAAACCCAAGTTATGGGGAGGAAGAGGTCCTTTAACAACCAGTCTAGTCCGAGCCAGAGGGCTATTAGGTTGTTAAAAGATTCCACCCACTGAGGATAGAATGTTCTAAATACAAAGAAGAGAATCAGAATGAAAAACAGAAGGCTTATGCCAGCCATTATTAGCCCTGAGACACTTCAATGGAGCACTCAACATTCGAATGTTCTACCAATGCACACGCTATGAAAGGTGATATGATAAAGCAGTGCTTTTAGGTGACATGAAACTTACTATTCTTCCTCACAACTATAATGCAAAGGGTACTGACAAGTAGCAGACCAGGCTCAAGCAGGTATATTCTCACTGTTCCTTTATTTCTCAAGTTTACTTTTTGTTTAAATCTTTTATGTAATTTGAAAGAAAATAATTCCCATTTTACACAATTAACATTTTCCGACAAAAATAAATATTGGTGTTAAAAAGAGACATTCAGACCTAAGGCAAATGTGATTTTAGAACCCCTTTCAAAGGGCCATGGGGCAAGCAGTGGTTTTCAGCCCAACCGTGGAGGTTGAAGCCTTTTACTCCTGATGTCCTGGGACCCAGCCTACAATGGGCTAAGCACCCCTTCAGCACTTGACTCTCAGTGTTAGCATGGTCTGAGCAGTCCAAAGTTCTCTCAGGGGGGAGGTTTGGATACAAAGAAGTGAATACAGACCACATCTCAAAAAGTCTGCATAAGCGGCAATAAATCATTGTCCAGTGAAATATTTATTTTTGTGAAAAAAGAGAAGTGTTTTATTTTTTAAAACTACCCACTCAAAATAATAATGATATGATATTCACAAACAACTACACAATTCCCCTGAGGACAGGGCTCTAGTGTTTCCTTGGCAGCTCCCTGTCCCCCTTCCTCTTTGTGTTAGCGATAGTGATTATTCCCCATTCTCTATTGGCATCATCAAAGGTATGCCCACTAATAGAGATCAAATTTTACTAACATATTAGTGGCATGGAAGTTAGCATATGGTGATTTACAAACCTTCATTTAAAAGCCTAACAGTGAAACTAACATAAAATGTAAAGTGTGCATGGTAGAATTATGGCTGACAATATGACCTCCATTCGAATTTAACACTGTGTTTTGCCATGAAAGATGCTGTGCATTCATATTTTAGTGAAGTACTGACATGGGTCATTCATATTTTAGTGAAATACTGACATGAATCAATATTAAAGGTACTATTCTTAGAAGAATATTAGAGATGAAGCATATTATGAATATTGAATGAACATGAATAAATCATACTTATATTGACAAGTTAGTTTATTAACGTGAGTTGCATGTGTGCAGAGAAATAAATGCATGTTTAAATAGTGCCCTAATACACTGTGAATAATGTTTGCAATTAAATAATTAGCTTTGCATATTTGATTCAAATTGTAAGGTGCGTCATGGGTTTATATGCATTAAATGTACTATTTTGTATTTAGGTTTTCCTAGCTAGAATAGGCCTGAAAGTTTATTTTTTTGCAGCAGTAGAGGAAAAACACACATTTATTCTGTTTCCCTCTGACCTGAAATATTTACTAGGTTGTTGAATGTCGTATTGTATTAAAGACCAAGACCATGTTTCAATGTTAACAGATGTAACAGTATTTGTTCTAGTTGTCGAACAAGACAGGACGCCTTATTATTTTGCATAAGAACTGGTCAAATCTTCCTATGTACTGTGGGAAAGAATCCCAAATTGTCAAATAAATTTAATATTTTGGCGGTACTGTATGAATTCATCGGGATGACTATGCATTTTCCCTGAGAAAATCCTGAATAACCGGATGGGTGTTTGACATTCCTTGTGTGCAAAATGAGCCCATTTGGAGGACCACTCAGAAACCTGTGGACATTTCTAGTTAGGGAGAGACTTTTGAAACTTGGAGTCAGTTAGCTGGCTGATGACCCTTTATGTGGTGCTGTTCTCTCTTCTCCTTAATCCTTAAGACTTTTAGATGCCATATGGAGAATTATTCTCCCTAATCCCTTTGACTCTTAGATGCTTAATGAAGAATTAAAGTCATTCTTTTAAATTGTCCCATTTGTTTTTTCTGTTCACTACTAATATGCCAACATACATTCTGAACTGCTGACCTGCTGTATGTGCAGCTCGTGTTCTGCAATGTTCTGATGCTGCTGTCTATTGATGCTGCAAATTGTGAATGCTCTGCCTGACTAAACCTTCTTGTCTGCTTTCCCATGAGGAGAGGTCAAATCTATAATGTGGTTTCTTATTCCCTTTACAACTTAGATAATTACACCAGTGTATTTTTAGAGTAAGTCACCATAGTTAGATGATTTTTCAAATTATTTTGTCCTTTTCTCTTGCTTTGGCCACATGTGTTATCCTGTTCCCATTCATGCAAGTACACATGTGTGTTAGAGATAAGGATTTCCCAGCCCTAGAAAACTAATTGTCACGTCACTAACTGAATTTTGATGATTTACTGATGCCATCATCATCTGCTTCGAAATATGGTTTTAATGGGCATATTATAGTGTTGTTAATTTGTGTTATCCTATTGGAGTGTTTAATAGCAATGATGTTAGATAGGCTTAATCTCCTTAAATGTTTTGGTCAACCTATGGTTTTTAGGTCAAGCGTTAGCGTTCGGCCTGCTGTATACTAAAGTATACAATAGAGTGAGTTTCAGCGTTCTGATTTGTTAGTTGCAGTGTCCTTCAAAAATCCTTGCTTGCTAGTGGTCAGTTCTGCCTCTTTGTCCTGCCTTTTTTCACTTTGGGAACAGCACAGAGTACTGTGTAATTACGCTAAGTCCTGCTTATCTCTTCTGTAACGGACTTTTTTTTGGCATTTGCCTGTTTCACCTCAACAGTGAGAGTGCTTGTTCAGTCCCTCATCCCCACCAGCTCCCTCAGTAAACATAAAACACAGCAGAGGGGAGCTTTTCCAAGGCCAGCTCACCCTGGCTCTCTTCCTTTTGTTATTTTCAGTCTGTCTGTCAATAAAAGTCCAGTCAGTAATTTACAACGCTATGAGCTCTAACTCGAGCAAACACGAGACTATTGCATTCCAAATGCTTGTTTTTACTGCTCACAGGGCCCTGCACCTCCACCCCCTGTGCTCAGCTGAGGGTGCAGCCTCGAAGCTGACATATTTAAACAGCTGGTGCATCCCTCACAAAAGGCTGCAGGAAGCAGATAATGCCCCAGAAAACAAGCCATGCTGTTTGTTGCACTGTGCAACCGGGATGCCTCAGCGAATGCTGTACTTGTTATTGGAGTCAAACATGCCAGCCAGAATTGTTGCACGTGTGATGGTTTATTTTGAGGAAGAAACAATGGGTCGAACAAACAAAACAGCAGTTAGGATGACTTTAGTCTCTTGGTGGTAGGCAATGCGTGCATCGTGTATGTCCGTTTCATATGCAGGTCTGGTGCGAGCCTACTTAATACCGCACTTGTTTCAAAGCGCGGTGAATAACAGACATTACTCTTCACCGGTTTAAAGGTCCAAAGCTTCATAACTGTTTCGGTCCTGTCAGTTTTAAATCCTGACACTTCATATTTCAGCGGCGGGCACGACTAACACGCGGAGCCATCCCGTAACCCACTGACCTCCTTGGGTCACCCTTTTCCACCGTTTCTTTGCTGAATGTGCGTGGAAAGGATACGATGGGAGTCTACAGACAACTCTTTTAAACCCCTGCTTATTTTATGTTTCTTGGGCCAGGATTCCTGCGACCAGGAGTAGAGAGGAGTTCTGAAGGGCAAGCAAGGTGTAGCAGGCTGCTCCCCTTATGGACGTATATGGTGCACACGTTAACCCTGAGACTGGTCCTAAAGGGTGGAGACGGGGTTGCGCGTCAAGTTCAGCATGGAGTGTTCTGAGCTTTTGGGAAGCAGTTTGTGAATACTTTGGAGGCTTTTGTGTGTTTTTAAAATGAGGCGCATGTACTTCAGTTTAGTTCATGGCTCCACTGGGAGCCAGAGGGAGCATGTCCCAGCTTCGGTAACATGATTCCTCCTAACGTGCACAGCAGGGAAAAACAAAATTACAACATTTTATTATTTAAAGCTAACTTTACTTTACTTTTTTTATTGCTTGTGGGCGCTGTTGTCAAATGATGACAATTAACTTGTTTCTAAGTGGTACCCTGCGGTCACTGCATGCTTCTTTTTCAGGGTACTGCCTTTGCCGTTCAACGTTGAGGAAGCGTTTCACTTTTGTGAGTGAGCAAACCTCTTAACAGGACAGCCAAAGAGAAGTATCTATGGGAAGCCGTTCATGTCAAAATTACAGCTCCCCATATTGGACACCTCCTGAAATGCATAGCGGGCTGCAAAATAAATATGACACACACCAGAATGAATGTACTATGTGTCAAAATAATTATGATACCTGGCAGGGTGAATCTGAATTGAACCAAAACAATTATGAAACCTGGCAGAATGAATAAGCTACTTAGTGATTAATATGAATAACACGCACACCAAATTGAATACACAATATACTGAAATATATATAAATCATACTGAAATTAATATGGCCCTCACTGTAAACAATAAAGCAAACACTGAAAGGAATACAGTATTCACCAAAAAGAATGGGGCATGTCTTGAAATGATTGACTTATGCCAAGAGAAATATGACATACATTGAAATTAATATAGCAGATTGAAAATAATATAAAGTATTGAAATTAATATGTTATATTCTGAAAAGAAAACAATGCACATTGAAACTAATACAATGTACATTGAAATGAACATTAAACATGTTGCAATGAATCTGAATTGTGTTGAAATGAATATTACCGAGATGGCAATGGATATGAGACACACAGAAATGAACAGGAGATGATTGAAAATTAATATGGCTTGTGTGAAAATTAATGCAACCCCATTGAATTGAAGTTGGCATGTCTTCAATGAGTATGACCACAGCTGAAATTCACATGAGATTTGTTAAAATGAATATGGCATGCCTTGAAATTAATATGACACATATTCAACTTAATATGATATATGTTAAAATTGATAAGTTGCATCTTAAAATTAATATGACAAGTGTTAATATGAATATGACATCCATTGAAGTGAACTTAACATTGATTGAAAAGAATATAACACATGTTAAAATGAATATGACCTACGTTTAAATGAATATGACCTTCATTGAAATGAATTTGACATGTTTTAAAATTAATACGAGTAACGTTAAAATGATCATGACATTTATCACAATGAATATGCCTTGCATTGAAAGTGATATGATATACATTGACATGATTACAATATATGTTGCAATGGATATGATTCATGTTAAAATTGAGATGTGTTAATATGAATGAAGCATCTATTGAAATTAATATGACACATGCTAAGATGAATATTACATGCATTGAAACAAATATGAGCTCCACCGAAATGAATTCAACATGTCTTAAACTGAATATGACCAATGCTGAAATTAAAATGAAACTTGTCAAAATGAATATATTGTACTTTGAAATTGATATGAAACACAGCAAAATAAATGCTGCATATATTGAAATTAATATGACCTATGTTGAAATGGATATGACCCTTGTTAAAATTATTATGACAGGTGTTAAGGTGAATATAAATCAAAAAGATATACACAGTTCCACAGCAAAGGTATGTATATATAAATCACAGGTCTCTGGGAATCAAAAATACTTGAAGCAAGAGCCCTCACTCACCGTTCGGTGACATGCTTCATCAATGCCTGATGGGCCCCACGTGGGGCTCTTTGCCGGAGATCTTTTGCAAATGGTAACTAGCCGATCAAAAACAGAGCTGGTCTAGGATTGGTATGAAAACGAAAAGCAGTTAAAAATGACTAGAGGTAAAACGTCATTTATTAAGATGTCTGACCTCTGACATGGTTAAAAACAAGAGTTGGGGAGAAAATAAAACAATGTCTAAACTCCCCAAAAAAACAAAAAAATGTTGGTAGTAATCACTAAGGTGGTCATTACAACCCTGGCGGTCGGTGTTAAAGTGGCGGTAAGACCGCCAACAGGCCAGTGGTAAAAAAAAAAAAATTACGACCGTGGCGGACACCGCCAACATAGACAGCCACTTTAACACTCCGACCGCCACGGCGGTACAAAAAACAGCGCAGCAGTCACCGCCAACAGACAGGCGGAGGACAATGTATCACCCACAGAATTACAACCTACCAATCTGTCACCTTTTCCGGGGCAGATTCACCGCAAACAAAAACACGACGGAAACAGGACTTCGAAGGGAAAACGCTCACCTCTGCACACCCCACGAGGAACCAGGACGCCATGGAACCAGAGCTCCACATTTTTCCAGCCTTTATCTTCTTGCTCCTCTACCAGGAGCACGAACGCCGGCGGCGAAGACCACGGTGAGTACTGCACCTACGACACAGGGGAGGGGGGATGGAAAAAAACAGTGACACACACATGCAGCACGCAACACCCCCACCCTCACCCACGACAACACACACACACTAATACAGCATGATACATTACAGTTACACCCCCCTAACCCCCCGGAAGAATGCAAAGACAAAAGGAAATGAGGTGAACGATTGTAATATATTTAAAAAATACACATACACTATTTACAAATATATACACCAATAATATTAGTCCAAGGTATTCCACCATTAAAGTCCGTGGACCACTGGGCCCCAAATGCATGGGCGAGGACTACACAAGATACCCGAACAAGACAGAGAGAACACTGCAAGGGCATCTGATAGAAATAAAACAGGCACCTCAGGGGGAAGGGAAAGGGAGGGCACCTCAGCCAGTTGAGTGGATGACGCCAAATCCACGAGGGGGCCCCATGCCCACTGTTCAATCCTGGGGAGTGCAAAGCCACAGTCTCTCACGTCTCCACAGTGGGTGGGTTGCCCACTGTTCAATCCTGGGGAGTGCAAAGCCACAGTCTCTCAAGTCTCTACAGTGGGTGGGTTGCCCACTGCTTCATCCTGGGGAGTGCAAAGTCACAGTCTCTCAAGTGGATAACATTCTACACTGATTCTGGAGGGGGTCTTGTGCCCAGAGTGCTTCATCCTGCCAAGGACTGAGGTAGTGGATGTAATTTTCCACTGGTTCTGGAGGGGGGCCTTGTGCCCTGAGTGCTTCATCCTGCCAAGGAGTGAGGTAGTGCATGTCTTTCTCCACGGGTTCTGGAGGAGGCCTTGTGCCCAGAGTGCTTCATCCTGCTTGTGGCGGCCTCAGTAGCATCAGAGCTTTTGGCGCTCATGGGCCTGCGGTGCTTGTTGTGGCGGTGTCCTTGGCAGCCGTGCTTGTTGTGGCGGTGTCCTTGGCAGCCGTCCTTGTGGCGGCGGTGTCCTTGGCAGCGGTGCTTGTGGTGGCGGTGTCTTTGGCAGCGGTGCTTGTGGCTGCGGTGTCCTTGGCAGCGGTGCTTGTGGCGGCGGTGTCCTTGGCAGTGGTGCTTGTGGCGGGGGTGTTCTTGGCAGCGGTGCTTGTGGCAGCGGTGTCTTTGGCAGCGGTTCAGCTGCTGGCGGTCCTGTCTGGGGCAGCGGGGCTGCTGCTGGCCGGCTCCTTGGCAGCGGGGCTGCTGCTGGCGGTCCTGTTTGGGCCAGTGGGGCTGATGGCGGTCGGCAGCTTGGCAGCGGGGCTGCTGCTGGTGGTCCTGTCTGGGCCAGTGGGGCTGCTGCTGGCCCACTCCTTGGCGGCAGGGCTGCTGCTGGCGGTCCTGTCTGGGCCAGTGGGGCTGATGGTGGTTGGCTCCTTGGCAGCGGGGCTGCTGCTGGCGGTTCAGTCTGGGCCAGTGGGGCTGCTGCTGGCCAGCTCCTTGGCAGCGGGGCTTCTGCTGGCGGTCCTGTCTGGGCCAGGGGGCTGATGGCATTTGGCTCCTGGGCAGTGGGGTTGCTGCTGGTGGTCCTGTCTGGGGCAGCAGGGCTGGGGCTGCTGCTGGCGGTCCTGTCTGGGCCAGTGGGGCTAATGGCGGTCAGCTCCTTGGCAGCGGGGCTGCTGCTGGCGGTCCTGTCTGGGGCAGCGGGGCTGCTGGTGGCCGGCTCCTTGGCAGCGGGGCTGCTGCTGGCGGTCCTGTCAGGGCCAGTGGGGCTGATGGCGGTCGGCTCCTTGGCAGCGGGGCTGCTGCTGGCGGTCCTGTCTAGGCCAGTGGGGCTGATGGCGGACGGCTCCTTGGCAGCGGGGCTGATGCTGGCGGTCCTGTCTTGGGCAGTGGAGCTGCTGGCGGGTGGCTCCTGGGAAGCGGGGCTGATGTCAGTCTTCTCCGCAGTTTTGAAATGAACTTAACATTGATTGAAAAGAATATAACACATGTTAAAATGAATATGACCTACGTTTAAATGAATATGACCTTCATTGAAATGAATTTGACATGTTTTAAAATTAATACGAGTAACGTTAAAATGATCATGACATTTATCACAATGAATATGCCTTGCATTGAAAGTGATATGATATACATTGACATGATTACAATATATGTTGCAATGGATATGATTCATGTTAAAATTGAGATGTGTTAATATGAATGAAGCATCTATTGAAATTAATATGACACATGCTAAGATGAATATTACATGCATTGAAACAAATATGAGCTCCACCGAAATGAATTCAACATGTCTTAAACTGAATATGACCAATGCTGAAATTAAAATGAAACTTGTCAAAATGAATATATTGTACTTTGAAATTGATATGAAACACAGCAAAATAAATGCTGCATATATTGAAATTAATATGACCTATGTTGAAATGGATATGACCCTTGTTAAAATTATTATGACAGGTGTTAAGGTGAATATAAATCAAAAAGATATACACAGTTCCATAGCAAAGGTATGTATATATAAATCACAGGTCTCTGGGAATCAAAAATACTTGAAGCAAGAGCCCTCACTCACTGTTCGGTGACATGCTTCATCAATGCCTGATGGGCCCCACGTGGGGCTCTTTGCCGGAGATCTTTTGCAAATGGTAACTAGCCGATCAAAAACAGAGCTGGTCTAGGATTGGTATGAAAACGAAAAGCAGTTAAAAATGACTAGAGGTAAAACGTCATTTATTAAGATGTCTGACCTCTGACATGGTTAAAAACAAGAGTTGGGGAGAAAATAAAACAATGTCTAAACTCCCCAAAAACACAAAAAAAAATTGGTAGTAATCACTAAGGTGGTCATTACAACCCTGGCGGTCGGTGTTAAAGCGGCGGTAAGACCGCCAACAGGCCAGTGGTAAAAAAAAAAAAATTACGACCGTGGCGGACACCGCCAACATAGACAGCCACTTTAACACTCCGACCGCCACGGCGGTACAAAAAACAGCGCAGCAGTCACCGCCAACAGACAGGCGGAGGACAATGTACCACCCACAGAATTACAACCTACCAATCTGTCACCTTTTCCGGGGTGGATGCACCGCAAACAAAAACACAACGGAAACAGGACTTCGAAGGGAAAACGCTCACCTCTGCACACCCCACGAGGAACCAGGACGCCATGGAACCAGAGCTCCACAATTTTCCAGCCTTTATCTTCTTGCTCCTCTACCAGGAGCACGAACGCCGGCGGCGAAGACCACGGTGAGTACTGCACCTACAACACAGGGGAGGGGGGATGGAAAAAAACAGTGACACACACATGCAGCACGCAACACCCCCACCCCCACCCTCACCCACGACAACACACACACACTAATACAGCATGATACATTACAGTTATAGCCCCCTAACCCCCTGGAAGAATGCAAAGACAAAAGGAAATGAGGTGAACGATTGTAATATATAAAACAAATACACATACACTATTTACAAATATATACACCAATAATATTAGTCCAAGGTATTCCACCATTAAAGTCCGTGGACCACTGGGCCCCAAATGCATGGGCGAGGCCTACACAAGATACCCGAACAAGACAGAGAGAACACTGCAAGGGCATCTGATAGAAATAAAACAGGCACCTCAGGGGGAAGGGAAAGGGAGGGCACCTCAGCCAGTTGAATGGATGATGCCAAATCCACGAGGGGGCCCCATGCCCACTGTTCAATCCTGGGGAGTGCAAAGCCACAGTCTCTCACGTCTCCACAGTGGGTGGGTTGCCCACTGTTCAATCCTGGGGAGTGCAAAGCCACAGTCTCTCAAGTCTCTACAGTGGGTGGGTTGCCCACTGTTCATTCCTGGGGAGTGCAAAGCCACAGTCTCTCAAGTCTCTACAGTGGGTGGGTTGCCCACTGCTTCATCCTGGGGAGTGCAAAGTCACAGTCTCTCAAGTGGATAACATTCTCCACTGATTCTGGAGGGGGCCTTGTGCCCAGAGTGCTTCATCCTGCCAAGGACTGAGGTAGTGGATGTCATTTTCCACTGGTTCTGGAGGGGGGCCTTGTGCCCAGAGTGCTTCATCCTGCCAAGGAGTGAGGTAGTGGATGTCTTTCTCCACGGGTTCTGGAGGAGGCCTTGTGCCCAGAGTGCTTCATCCTGCTTGTGGCGGCCTCAGTAGCATCAGAGCTTTTGGCGCTCATGGGCCTGCGGTGCTTGTTGTGGCGATGTCCTTGGCAGCCGTGCTTGTTGTGGCGGTGTCCTTGGCAGCCGTCCTTGTGGCGGCGGTGTCCTTGGCAGCGGTGCTTGTGGTGGCGGTGTCTTTGGCAGCGGTGCTTGTGGCTGCGGTGTCCTTGGCAGCGGTGCTTGTGGCGGCGGTGTCTTTGGCAGTGGTGCTTGTGGCGGCGGTGTCCTTGGCAGCGGTGCTTGTGGCAGCGGTGTCTTTGGCAGCGGTTCAGCTGCTGGCGGTCCTGTCTGGGGCAGCGGGGCTGCTGCTGGCCGGCTCCTTGGCAGCGGGGCTGCTGGTGGTGGTCCTGTTTGGGCCAGTGGGGCTGATGGCATTCGGCAGCTTGGCAGCGGGGCTGCTGCTGCCAGTCCTGTCTGGGCCAGTGGGGCTACTGCTGGGCCACTCCTTGGCGGCAGGGCTGCTGCTGGCGGTCCTGTCTGGGCCAGTGGGGCTGATGGTGGTTGGCTCCTTGGCAGCGGGGCTGCTGCTGGCGGTTCAGTCTGGGCCAGTGGGGCTGCTGCTGGCCCGCTCCTTGGCAGCGGGGCTGCTGGCGGTCCTGTCTGGGCCAGTGGGGCTGATGGCAGTTGGCTCCTTGGCAGTGGGGTTGCTGCTGGTTAAAAACAAGAGTTGGGGAGAAAATAAAACAATGTCTAAACTCCCCAAAAACACAAAAAAAAATTGGTAGTAATCACTAAGGTGGTCATTACAACCCTGGCGGTCGGTGTTAAAGCGGCGGTAAGACCGCCAACAGGCCAGTGGTAAAAAAAATGGAATTACGACCGTGGCGGACACCGCCAACATAGACAGCCACTTTAACACTCCGACCGCCACGGCGGTACAAAAAACAGCGCAGCAGTCACCGCCAACAGACAGGCGGAGGACAATGTACCACCCACAGAATTACAACCTACCAATCTGTCACCTTTTCCGGGGTGGATTCACCGCAAACAAAAACACAACGGAAACAGGACTTCGAAGGGAAAACGCTCACCTCTGCACACCCCACGAGGAACCAGGACGCCAT
This sequence comes from Pleurodeles waltl, assembly GCF_031143425.1. NCBI lineage: Eukaryota > Metazoa > Chordata > Amphibia > Caudata > Salamandridae > Pleurodeles > Pleurodeles waltl. The sequence goes on along the minus strand of NC_090437.1, from coordinate 709,025,282 downwards.
GGAACCAGAGCTCCACAATTTTCCAGCCTTTATCTTCTTGCTCCTCTACCAGGAGCACGAACGCCGGCGGCGAAGACCACGGTGAGTACTGCACCTACAACACAGGGGAGGGGGGATGGAAAAAAACAGTGACACACACATGCAGCACGCAACACCCCCACCCCCACCCTCACCCACGACAACACACACACACTAATACAGCATGATACATTACAGTTATAGCCCCCTAACCCCCTGGAAGAATGCAAAGACAAAAGGAAATGAGGTGAACGATTGTAATATATAAAACAAATACACATACACTATTTACAAATATATACACCAATAATATTAGTCCAAGGTATTCCACCATTAAAGTCCGTGGACCACTGGGCCCCAAATGCATGGGCGAGGCCTACACAAGATACCCGAACAAGACAGAGAGAACACTGCAAGGGCATCTGATAGAAATAAAACAGGCACCTCAGGGGGAAGGGAAAGGGAGGGCACCTCAGCCAGTTGAATGGATGATGCCAAATCCACGAGGGGGCCCCATGCCCACTGTTCAATCCTGGGGAGTGCAAAGCCACAGTCTCTCACGTCTCCACAGTGGGTGGGTTGCCCACTGTTCAATCCTGGGGAGTGCAAAGCCACAGTCTCTCAAGTCTCTACAGTGGGTGGGTTGCCCACTGTTCAATCCTGGGGAGTGCAAAGCCACAGTCTCTCAAGTCTCTACAGTGGGTAGGTTGCCCACTGCTTCATCCTGGGGAGTGCAAAGTCACAGTCTCTCAAGTGGATAACATTCTCCACTGATTCTGGAGGGGGCCTTGTGCCCAGAGTGCTTCATCCTGCCAAGGACTGAGGTAGTGGATGTCATTTTCCACTGGTTCTGGAGGGGGGCCTTGTGCCCAGAGTGCTTCATCCTGCCAAGGAGTGAGGTAGTGGATGTCTTTCTCCACGGGTTCTGGAGGAGGCCGTGTGCCCAGAGTGCTTCATCCTGCTTGTGGCGGCCTCAGTAGCATCAGAGCTTTTGGCGCTCATGGGCCTGCGGTGCTTGTTGTGGCGATGTCCTTGGCAGCCGTGCTTGTTGTGGCGGTGTCCTTGGCAGCCGTCCTTGTGGCGGCGGTGTCCTTGGCAGCGGTGCTTGTGGTGGCGGTGTCTTTGGCAGCAGTGCTTGTGGCTGCGGTGTCCTTGGCAGCGGTGCTTGAGCGGCGGTGTCTTTGGCAGTGGTGCTTGTGGCGGCGGTGTCCTTGGCAGCGGTGCTTGTGGCAGCGGTGTCTTTGGCAGCGGTTCAGCTGCTGGCGGTCCTGTCTGGGGCAGCGGGGCTGCTGCTGGCCGGCTCCTTGGCAGCGGGGCTGCTGGTGGTGGTCCTGTTTGGGCCAGTGGGGCTGATGGCGGTCGGCAGCTTGGCAGCGGGGCTGCTGCTGCCAGTCCTGTCTGGGCCAGTGGGGCTACTGCTGGCCCACTCCTTGGCGGCAGGGCTGCTGCTGGCGGTCCTGTCTGGGTCAGTGGGGCTGATGGTGGTTGGCTCCTTGGCAGCGGGGCTGCTGCTGGCGGTTCAGTCTGGGCCAGTGGGGCTGCTGCTGGCCCGCTCCTTGGCAGCGGGGCTGCTGGCGGTCCTGTCTGGGCCAGTGGGGCTGATGGCAGTTGGCTCCTTGGCAGTGGGGTTGCTGCTGGTGTTCCTGTCTGGGGCAGCAGGGCTGGGGCTGCTGCTGGCGGTCCTGTCTGGGCCAGTGGGGCTGATGGCGGTCAGCTCCTTGGCAGCGGGGCTGCTGCTGGCGGTTCTGTCTGGGGAAGCGGGGCTGCTGGTGGCCGGCTCCTTGGCAGCGGGGCTGCTGCTGGCGGTCCTGTCTGGGCCAGTGGGGCTGATGGCGGTCGGCTCCTTGGCAGCAGGGCTGCTGCTGGCCGTCCTGTCTAGGCCAGTGGGGCTGATGGCGATCGGCTCCTTGGCAGCGGGGCTGATGCTGGTGGTCCTGTCTTGGGCAGTGAAGCTGCTGGCGGTTGGCCCCTGGGCAGCGGGGCTGATGTCTGTCTTCTCCGCAGTGCTGATCTTCCCAGACTTGCCGGTTTTCTTGTGCCCCTTCCACACCTTGGAAGGTGTCGCAGCTGACTCCACACTCCCACCTGTACCCCTGGGAGCGGCTTTGGTGGCTGGTGTTTTCCCCCTCTCCCGCCGAGCACTGGCCAACTTTTGATGCTTGACAGGTGGGGGACAGTCCGTGCTGTGGCTCCTTGCCACACTGCCTGCCCTGCTGCCTGGTGCACTCCATAATCTGGTGACTACTGGCACCACTGGTCCCGCCGATGTTGTGGCTGAGTTGCTAAGTTGGGACCTGGAGAGTTGGGCCCTACGAGACTGACGGGGTGGGGGAGGTGAGGGAAAGAGGTCAAGGCTGGCCAGGAAAAGTTTCTTAGGAACACTAGCATGGGTAGATGGGGGGGTTTTGGGAGTGGAGGAAGAGGTAGTGGTCGTAGGAGGTGTACGTTTGGTGACTTTGGGTGAAGGTGCATGGGCTGGAGGCTGTTGTGAGGTGGATGACTGTTGGGTGTGTGTGTGGCTGCGTTTGTGTACCTTGGGAGGTGGGCTCACAGACACACAGGGAGAGGATACAGGGGATGTGTGAATGACAGTGGGGGTGGTGACTGCACGTGAGCGGGGTGTTGTGGTGGGTGTACTGGTGATGGACGTAGTGGCTGAAGATGTAGTGCATGCAGGTGTGAGTGGTGACGAGACTGGGAGGGATGAGGGAGACGAGGAGGAGGGGGACACTGTGGAGGCAGTGGATGTTGGTATGTCTGCATGTGTGTGACGCTTGTGTGAGTGCCTGTGGGATGTGTGGGCTTATGTTTGCCTGAGCTTCCTTTGTGTGTTGAGGTTTGTGCATGCTGGTCTGATGGTGTGCTTGGGATAGGCTGAGGTACAGGGGTGTGGGTCTGGGTGGAGGAAGTTGCAGGGGGGAGGCTAGAGACATGGACAATGGCTGCCATCAGTGCTGAGACCAGAGTCTGAAAAGCTCGCTGAAGGGCTGCCTGACCAGAATGAATGCCCTCCAGGAATGCATTGGTTTGTTGCAACTGCCTCTCTACACCCTGGATGGAATTCAGAATGGTAGACTGCCAAACAGTGAGGGACCTGAGGAGGTCAATGGCCTCCTCACTGAGGGCAGCAGGGGTGACTGGGGCAGGGCCTGAGGTGCCTGGGGCGAAGGTGATGCCCACCCTCCTGGGTGAGCGGCACGGGGCAAAGGCTGAGGGGCTGCTGGGGGGGCGGTGCTGGTAGGGGGTGGCGGCTGTACCTGTAGATGTGGGGAGATGGGGGCACAGATGGGCCCGCCACCGCAGGGGAGCTCCCATCAGAGGACAAGTCTGTATCAATGGTGTCAGCTCCTGTCCCCGCCGTGAAGCTCCCCTCGCCCTCCGTCCCACTGGTGAAATCGGAGTCCGTAGTCTCGCCCTCCAGGGCCATGTCACAGATGTGGGTCCCACTGTGTGACATCAGCTTTGTTTCCTCATGGACTAGAGCTGTGTGACATAGGTATGTTCACATTACCATTGAAAGAGCATTTTGTCACTGTAATTGCTAATACACTAATTCGAAATTGCAGACAGACTCCAGATTGTTTTGTGCTTTAAGTGTGTTTATTTAAATGCTCAATTTTGGAGGGGTTGTTAAATGGTGAGGGTTGATGGTGGAGGAAAGTCCATGGCAGAGTCCAAGCTATTAGTCTCACAGGTGCATTGTCCAAAGGGGCATAGGAAGTGGAGCTGGGGCAGTTTAAGTATGGATAGGGTGACAAAGTGGGACAGCAGGATGACAATCAGGGTGGTCTCATTTCTTGGCGGGGTCTTGGCATCGTTCTCTGTCTTTGTCCTGGATCTCAGGGACCGTTTGCGGGGTGGTTCTCCATCTGCAGGGGATGGTTTGCTGGTGTGGTGGTCCTGTGGCGGTGCCACCTGTCCACTAGCGCCGGCGGAGGTGGTGGGCAGTTCATCGTCCAGGCTAGTGTCAGGGGTCCTTTGTTGTGCCACAGTGTCCCTCCTGGTGTTGAGGACTTCCTTCAGTACCCCTACAATGGTGCCCAGGGTGGAATTGATGGCTATGAGTTCCTCCCAGAAGCCCAAATACTGTTCCTCCTGCAGCCGCTGGGTCTCCTGAAACTTGGCCAGTACCGTTGCCATCGTCTCCTGAGAATGGTGGTAGGCTCCCATGATGTTGGAGAGGTCCTCGTGAAGAGTGGGTTCCCTGGGCCTGTCCTCCCCCTGTCGAACAGCAGCCAACCCAGGTCCCCTGTTTCCCTGGGCCTCTGTCCCCTGAACCGTGTGCCCACTGCCACTGGCCCTAGGTCCCTGTAGTTGTTGGGGTGGTTGGTTAGCCTGGGTTCCCTGTAGTGGTGGACACACTGCTGATTGACTTGTCCTGGGGACAGAGGTATGGGCCCGCTGGGTGGGTGCTGTGCTGGTGTTTCCAGAGGGGAGAAGCTCTGTAGTAGCCTGTGACTGTGTGAGGGGAACTGACTGTCCCAAGGTCCCAGATGGGCCGGGCTGGTCATCTAGATCCAGTTGGACATAGCTGCTGTCATCAATGTGGGCCTTTTCTGTTGGTGGAGTAGACATGTCTGGACCCTCCTGTCTGGTGACGTTGGGTAGTGGTCCTGCAGGGGTGTAAAAGCATGATCATTGCATCTGTGTGTGCCATAGTGTGCAATGGGTGGGTGACTGTGTACCCCAATGCTTGCATTCCTGTGTAGGACCTTGTGTGTTAATGGTTTATGGGTGTGTGTGGGTATGTTGAGTAGCCATGCATTGGTGATGGTCGTCCATGCTTTGGTGTTGCATGCAGGGCTTGGTGTTGGGATGGGTGGTTTGTGATACTGGGACATTTGTGGGGAGTTGGAGTGATGGTGATGAGGGTGAGGGTGGGGGTATGTGATAGCATGCAGGTAGGGTGGGGGATGTAATAGTTAAGATTTGACTTACCAGAGTCCATACCTCCAGCTACTCCTGCAAGGCCCTCAGGATGCAGAATAGCCAAGACTTGCTCCTCCCATGTTGTTAGTTGTGGGGGAGGAGGTGGGGGTCCGGTTGGGGTCCACCGCCAGTCCTCTGAACCGCAAGGTGGTGTCTTGAGACCACGGAACGCACCTTCCCCCGTTGGTCGTTCTACCTCTTCCTGATGTCATCTCAATTTCTTAGGTGTTGTCCCACTGCGTTGACCCTGTCCACTATTCTTCGCCATAGCTCCATCTTCCTAGCTATGGAGGTGTGTTGCACCTGTGATCCGTATAGCTGTGGCTCTACCCGGATGATTTCCTCCACCATGACCCTGAGCTCCTCCTCAGAGAACCTGGGGTGTCTTTGCCGTGCCATGGTGTGGTGTGGGTGATGTGTGGGGTGGGGTGTGTTGTGATGTGTGGGGTGATATTTAGTGGTTTGTTGTGTGAGGTGCGTGGATGTTGTGTGAGTGATAGTGTTGTCTGCCTGTGGATGCTCGTTTGTAGATGGTGGTGTCTCTCTCTGGCCTTCTTTCAGAATTTTTGCTAGTAGGGGATTGTGGGTGATGTGGGTGGGTGTTTTATATTGTATTGGGTGTGTGGGAGTGGTGTGTGTATGTGTATCAGGTATGTGTATTTGTAATTGTCCAATGCGGTATGTTCCGCAGTGGAATACCGCCGTTCAAAGACCGCCACGTGGATTCGTGGGTCGTGATAGTGTGGGCGTATTCCTGTTGGCGTGACGGTGTCGGTTTTGTTTTCGCCCGTTTATCACTGACATTTGGTGTGGCGGACTTGTGTGGGTGTCTCAATTTTGGTGGATTCCGGGCAGTGGGTCATGATGACTGTGGCGGAATTCTGCTGCCGCCGCAGTGTGTTGGCAGTCATCTGCACGGCGGTAAGCGGCTTTTACCGCCAATGTTGTAATGACCCCCTAAGTCTCTCAATTTGGAGTATAGTGAAAGTAGACACAGGGGATTTTCAAAAGTTATATGACATTCTGTAACATGAATATCACACTTTCTGAAATGAAAATGAATCTGTGAGATAAATGTAACATGCTTTGAAATGAATTAGGTAAATATTGAAATGAACACAAGCCATGTTTAATTGAATATGACTGCTGTTTAAATGAATACGGCTTGCTCTGAACTTATGTGGATTTGCTTTAAAATTAATATTACATATTGAAATTAATGTTACATATTCTCAAAGGGTCGCATTACGAGTTTGGCGGTTTGTGCACCACCACGGCGGTGGTGTGACCGTCACCTTCTTGGCAGTCAGACCCCAGTATTATGATGCTGGCAGTCCCATAGGAAAGACTGCTGCAGTCCCGCCTGCACCACCAGGCAGCGCAGACCACCGCGGTGGGGAGCCAGGCCAAAAAGGCCGACGGAGTCGGTGTTTTGGATGGAAACATTATGATGTTGCCTACCGCCAGCGTGACCGTGGCAGTCCAACCACCACATCCCAGCAGGTGGAAACGGAAAGCATAAAGGAAGCAACTCACCTGCAGGTAGTGTTGCATGACCTGTGCCGCCATAGAGCCCATCACACAAACGTCCTGCCACAGGTGCTGCTCATCGATGGACCCACACAGCACCCACATTGCAACACAATGGAAGGTCAATGGGATGCACAATAGGTTGTAAAATGAATATCCAAAACTCACAATGCAAACAATACCTGCATAATAGTGATGGCGACATCAGGAGTATTCATGGACACATTTCACTTTGCACATGCCCCTAAAACAGCATTTGCATAGAAACTGACCCTTCATGTATCTCAGGGACAAACAATATTTGAGCCAAGTGACATGCCTAGCTGCCAAATGTGTAAGTGCAAGTCAAGAAAGCACATACAACGGCAACAGCATGGTCCAGACATCTAGATGATGTAGCTTTAAGGTACACACATCTATGTGGATACATGGTCAGTCAAATCCAAAGGAAGCTATCACAATTTAACAAACTCCATGTGTGGACAAACAAAACTCTAGCTCCAGTACATGAGACGAAAATACAATCTATATCAGGGGACAAATCTACACCATACATGCTGACATTGGCGAACACAAGATTAAATACTTACCCTAGCAAGCATAACACAATGCAATGACACCCCAATTGGATCAACACCCACAAATCCATATAGTGAACATCTACCCTTGTCTTGGGTGACCAACACTTCCCACAAATGCAGATATTAAAAAACAACAGCAAACGTGGTGGATGTGTCTGTGGGTGTTGTGGTGGTGTCTGGGGGTATGGTGACTGAGGTGTGTGGGGCTGTGAGCTGTTGTAGGAGGCTGGCCTGGCTTGTAGTGGGTACCTTAGGTACTTACACCTTATAACAGATTCAGTTATCCCTTATTAGTGAGATGTAGTAGTGTTCTAGCAGCTTAGGCTGATAGCAATAGCTGTAGCAGAGCAGCTTAGGCTCAACTAGGAGACATGCAAAGCTCCTGCAATACCACTTATAGTTACACAGTACGTATACACAATAAAAGACAATACTCAGTGTTACCAAAAACTTTATTTGGGGGACACAGTACCAAAAAAATCTTAGAGGCAATACTCCTTCTGGAGGTAAGTATTATACACAGTATATACACTAGACACCAAAATAAGGTAAGATATTAGACATAGGATAGTGCACACAATAGGAAATGCTATACAATGCAATGGGAGAAAATAGGTCTAGGAGCAACACAAACCATATACTAAGAAAGTGGAATGTGAATCACGAATTCCCCCCTAGACAAGTGTAGTGTGTGCAGAATCACTGGGGGAGTAAGAATACAGTAAAGGTAAGTAAATTACCCCACCCCAGAGCCCAGAAAAACAGGAGTAAAGTACTGCAAGTTTCCTTAGGACACTACATCTCGTGATATGGACTATTGCAGTAACCAACCAAGTCTGCAAACAACAACTGCTGGATTCCTGGACCTGAAGACCTGCAAAAGGCTAGGACCAAGTCCAGAAGTCGAAAGAAGTTCCAGGAAGGACAGGAGCCCCTGCCAACCCAAAAGAGGGTGCAAAAGAACAGTCCCCGGTTGGACGAAGAATGCACCCTAGGAAGATGCCAGCGGGTTCCTGCATGATGCAAAGGATGTCCCACGACGTGAAGATGGATGAGGATGTGATTTCGTGTCGGAAGTCACCAACAAGCCTTGGTTACAACAAATATGCGTTTTGCATCAAAATGGCGCTGGCTGGACCCAAGAGGGACCTGGGTCCTCAACTCTTTGTGAGGAGGAAGAGGGGGCTCTCAGTACTTTAGAGAGCCCTCAGGGTGCCAGACAGCACACAGGGAAGTCCCAGGACACGGGGACAAAGGAGGTGCAAAACGCGGTTGGTGCAGCACAACAAAGGAAGGACTCACACTGCCGGAGAACAACTCAGCGAGTTGAGCATCGCAGGATGGAGTGCTGGGGACATGGGCCAGACTGTCTGTGCATGAAGGAATTTTGCAACTAGTGCACAGTTGCCTCAGGAGGCAAAGAAGATGCAGTACACAGGGGTACCATCGCTCTCAAGGAAGGCAAGGCCTTACATCCTCCAAATTGCATCAGCAGCACCTCAGGACAGCCTATGTCGATGGGGTCCACCCTATGTGTCCTTAGGAGCACGCTCGTCACTGTGAGAGGAGTCCAAGGGTACCTGTCGTCATCTTGGAAGGTGTCCGCGTGAACAGGGGAGTGACTACGTCACCCCACTGGAGATTTCTTCGGTCTTTCTGGTGCAGGATGAAGACAGGGAGTCCCCAGAGTGTGCACACCATGGAAACTGTTGCAGTTGATGGCTGGAGCTGAAGTTGCAGAAGAAAAGTATCCCTTGTGGATACTTTGTTGCTGTTATAGCGGTTCCTGGAGCATGCTGCGGTTGATCTGAGGTCAGAGAATGAAGTAGTAGTTGCAGAGGATTCCCGAAGGAAACTTGCAAGCAGAATCTGATGAGAACCCACAGGAGAGACACTAAATAGCCCTTAGAGGGGGATTGGCTACCTTATCAGGTAAAGACCTCTCAGGAGGGGTCTCTGACATCACCTGCTGGCACTGGCTACTCAGAGCCCTCCAGAGTGCCCCCAAACCTTGCAAAGCAAGATGGCTGAAGTCTGGGACACACTGGAGGAGCCCTGGGCACCACCCCTGGGGTGGTGATGGACAGGGGAGTGGTCACTCCCCTTTCCTTTGTCCGGTTTTGCACCAGAGCAGGGGACAAGAGGTCCCTGAACAGGTGTAGACTGGTTTATGCAAGGAGGGCACCACCTGTGCTCTTTAAAGCATTTCCAGAGGCTGGGGGTGGCTACCCCTCCCCAGCCTGTAACATCTATTTCCAAAGGGAGAGGGTGTAACACCCTGCTCTCAGAGGAAATGCTTTGTTCTGCCTTCCCGGGACTCTCTCTGTGAGGTGGCAGCATCTGTAGCTGTAGTGCAAGCCTCAGAGAGCTGGTTTGGCAGTACTGGGGGTCCATGCTGGAGCCCCCAGGGTGCATGGAATTGGCTCCCCAATAACAGATTTGGAATGGGGGACAATTCCATGATCTTAGACAAGTTACATGGCCTTATTCAGAGTTACCATTGTGAAGCTACATATAGGTATGGACCTATATGTAGTGCACGTGTGTAATGGCATCCCTGCACTCACAAAGTCCCAGGAAATGGCCCTGAACTATGTGGGGGCACCTTTGCTAGTGCAAGGGTGCCCTCACACTTAGTAACTTTGCACCTAACCTTCAGCAAGTGAAGGTTAGACATATAGGTGACTTGTAAGTTACTTACGTGCAGTGAAAATGGCTGTGAAGTAGTGTGTGCACTATTTCACGTACGCTGCAATGGCCGGCCTGTGCAAGGGTTTGTCTGAGCTCCCTATGGGTGGCAAAGGAAATGCTGGAGCACACATGGATCTCTTGGAACCCCAATGCCCTGGGTACCTTGGTACCATATACTAGGGACTTATAAGGGGGGGTCCAGTGTGCCAATTGAAATTAGTAAATGAAGTCACTATCCTACAGTGACAAATTTAAAAGCAGAGAGAGCATAAGCACTGAGGTTCTGATTAGCAGAGCCTCAGTGACACAGTGAAGCACTATACAGACACACACATTAGGCCATAACCTATGAGCACCGGGGTCCTGACCAGCAGGATCCCAGTGAGACAGGCAAAAACATTATGACATACAGGTAAAAATGGGGGTAACATGCCAAGGAAGATGGTACTTTCCTACAGCAGTATTTCATTATCAGGACATGTAAAATACCCCAGTATATGTCCTACCTTTTAAATACACTACACCCTGGTCATGGGGCTGCCTTGGGCCTACCTTAGGGGTACCTTATATGTAGTAAAAGGGAAGGTTTGGGCCTGGCAAGTGGGTGCACTTGCAGGTTGAAATGGCAGTTTAAAACTGCACACAGACACTGCAGTAGCAGGTCTGAAACATGTTTACAGGGCTACTCATGTGGGTGGCACAATCAGTGCTGCAGGCCCAATAGTAGCATTTGATTTACAGGTCCTGGGCACACATGTTGCTCTATACTAGGGACTTACTGGTAAAACAAATATGCCAATCATGGATAAACCAATCATCAGGTCAATTTAAACAGGAGCACTTGCACTTTAGCACTGGTCAGCAGTGGTAAAGTGCTCAGGGTCCGAAAGCCGGCAAAAACTAAATGTAGCACATAGTCGAAAACATATATTTATTTTAGTTAATTCATTTGAGTTCATATCATATCCTTTCAGAATATGTAATATTAATTTCAATATGTATTATTAATTTTAAAGCAAATCAACATCGATTCAAGGCAAGCCATATTGAAACAGTGAGCATTTTAATTTACACATGGCTTGTGTTCATTTCGATATGTGCTTTATTCATTTTAAAGCATGCTATATTTATCTCATAGAGTTTCATATCCATTTTAATAAGTGTCATATTAATTTTAATGAATGTCATATTAATTTTGAGATGGGTCATATCAACTTCTTCAGATGTCATATTCATTTGAAAATGGTTCATATAAATCTTAACATGTGTCATATTGCTTTAAATGAATGGTATATTTGTGTCAGTGGATGTCATATTCATCTTAACACCTGGCATTATAATTTTAACATGGGTCATATCCATTTCAACATAGGTCAAATTAATTCCAATATATGCAATATTCATGTCGATGTGTATCATATTGATTTCAAAGCATAACATTCATTTTGACAAGTTTCATTTTAATGTCAGCATTGGTCATATTCAGTTTAAGGCATGTTGAATTAACTTCAAAAGGGCTCATATTCATTTCATGTCATATTCATCTTAACATGTGTCATATTCCTTTCAATAGATGTCTCATTCATAATAACGCATGATATTGATTTTAGCATGACTCATACCAATTGCAACACATATCATAATCATGTCAATGTGTGTCATATTACTTTCAATACAAACCATATTATTATTTTTTTATAAATGTAATGTTCATTGCACATTATATTTCTTTCAGAATAATGCATTTTCATTTCAGTACCTTATATTCATTTCAAGCTGTCATATTCATTCCAATGTGTGTCATATTCCTCTTGGAATATGTCAGTCATTTCAAGAACTGTCGCATTCTTTTGGACAAATATTGTATCTGTTTCAGTGATTGCTTTATTATTTACAGTGAGGGCCATATTTATTTTAGTATCATTGATATATATTTCAGTATATCTCTTATTCAATTCTGAGTGTGAGTTATTCATAATAATCACTAAGTAGCATATTCACTTTGCCTGGTTTCATATTTGTTTTGGTTCAAGTCAGATTCACTCTGCCAGGTATCATATTTATTTTGACACATAGTACATTAATTCTGGTGTATGTCATATTCATTTTGCAACACGCTATGCATTCCAGGAGGTGTCCTATATAGAGAGCTATAATTTTGACATGAATGGCTTCCCATAAGTATCAGTGAATGTTTGGTAGCGAGTCGAAGGAATCAGCAATCATTTATTTTTTGCAGATTTATATAGCATGAACTTAACCCGAAGGTATTACAGCTCTTACATAAGCACCACACTGAACAAGGTCACATTCAGTTTTTGTCCGCACAACGAGATTAAACGATTTTCACAGTGAATTATACTAAATTGAGTCAGGTGTGAAACGTTGTCAGTCAGCAAGCAGGATTTGAAAATCGAAATGCAGTTCAAAGAAGCCACTCTGCGAGCTGGGGGGCCTAGTGCTAGTTGTTACCATAGAAACGTCAAGGTATGTCAAAATGGACTAAAACATATCGTAATGCTGGTGAAAGGGCTCATGAAGTTAGCACTCTGTCAAAAGTTAATGGATTACTTAGCCTTCCATCCTTCTGAGGTTGGGAAATCAAGTATCACTAAAAAACCTAATGGTACCAGTCCACCCTAGATTGGTTCTGAATGCGAGTCATGCTTGCTTAAAAACAATAGGCATACCACTGATTCCTGTGGAGATGAGTGGGACGTTTAACAGTTTGCGAAAAGTGTCATAGGGACTTTAGTCATATTTAGCACTGAGGTTGAATTACCAATACGTAAACATGTCAGTTTATAACAGAAATTGTACTGGATAATGCTCCATTTTTCCACCAATATTTAAACGTTTTCTCGGCGTTAGGAATACCCTGCCCCCGGCCCGGAACTCTCTTTTTGTTACACTTCGGCCGAACTTCGTAAACTAATCTTATGCCCCACTGCTTTCAAATTTCACCAACTGCCACTGGTCTACTGTGTGCACCAGTGCTGTCCTGAAGGTGTACTGTGATAGCGCAAAGTCGGTCTCCTTGTACCTTGTTCATGGACTGATCATAATCCAGCCATCCTTGTTTCCCTTTTTTAAGGTAGGCACATTTTTGCGCTTTTACACTCGTACGCTTGTATTTAAAAGTTGGTCTAAAACATCCAGAGTATAAAAATGACCAGGCCTTCTTAAATATGAATCACACTAAACTATTGTGTGTCTGAGTGCATGTACCTGGATCACCACAACTTCCACTGTAACCCTGCGATCTAACGTTCCATTGTCCCACTACACCTCATTAATGACCTTGAAGACCACTGAAAGAACATAATAGTTTGTTAATGCCTTATAAAGTATGCCACCCTTTAAGAATTCTTCACTGCATGGTAGAACACCAGCCTATCCTGTGAAACATACTGTTTTGGGTACACATGCACCTGAACCCTCCTTCTTCAAGCACTGCATTTATAAACTCGAGTACATATAAACCATAAGGTGTTATTTTACCAGCACCACAACCCCAAGCACAGAACTTGAAGTTAAAATACCTGTTTAGAGTCACAATTGTAGCCGTTCTGCCTCTGGGAGATAAAGGTAATCTGCGTGCAACCTCCTTGCTAAACTCTGGTGCACGTTTTCAGCAGTCTACATGGTGGACTCCGAGCAAAGCCGGCCTGGGAAATGTGTTTATACCAACCCCTAATGTACCTATTGAGTGATTTGTAGGGCCAGTTATATAGATGCCTATTAGAAAATTATGTGTATTCAATGAGACCTGTGTGCCATGCTGAATAACTATTGATCCATCCAGCCCTAAAAGTAGAAGCCTGTTCCTCAACTTAATGGGGTTTTCATATGGCAGTCCACCCTTGGCAGTCTCTGAGGTTGTTGTGAGAGTGTTCTAGGTCGGGCTTGACTTCGCGTAATTCCACATGATCTTTCTGTCAAATTGTGTTGGCCGCTACCTCCATCCTACCCAGACTATCCTCACCAGAGACGTTGTTGTGCAGCACATGAAACTGCAGATCTGAGATGAGACCAATCTCAGTGCCAGGGAGAGGAGGCCAAGTTGCCTAAGATCTCTAGCATTCTGAAGCTAGGCAATCATGCACTGGTCAGAAACACCTTTCCAATTGGCTGTAATATTTAGTTCGGGTGAAACTTGACTGCTATAGTTAACAATAATGAGAAATCTGCTGTGTGCTGATTTGCCTTACTCATGAGATTTCCTGCTCATGCAGATGGTAGCGTGACGGATATTCAGATGTGTTCCCACTTGCCAGATGTTGGTATTATCCAGCAGCTTCTAAAACACCAACCTTCAGATGTCACCCCATGCCCCAGGTGCTCTGACTACACAGTAGTTTCTACAATACTTCCCCATTTTAAGGCAACACCCTGACCTTACAATTTATGTGCCCCCAACAGGTTAAGCATTACCAAGCAGTTTCTAAAAAACACACTCCCTTAGATGGAAATCCTGCGTGCATTCAAATGTAAACAGTGATCACAGGGGCTGTGGTTACCTAGAAGTTTCTGAAACACAGGTCTCCACAGTCTCTGGGCATTATAATATGAGAGGCAGCTGTTCTGTGAGCTGGCAACCATCCATACATCCTTCCATCAATCACCTCGTCTCACATCCATCCATCTCCAACCTATCCATCCATCTCCTCTCTCCTCTTAACCATACAACGTCCATCTCCTCACCCATCACCTCTGTCCTCTCATTCATCCAATGTCCTCCTCCTATCACCCATCCCCTTGTCTCTCCTCTCATCCATCCAACATCCATTCATTTGTCCATCCATCCATCGTCACTATACTCTCTCCTTCTCTCATCCATCATCTATATTCTCTTCCCATCACCAAAACCACAATGTGAACACAGCAAGTGGTATATAAAATGGTTCCAGAAACACATTACACTAAAGAATTTCTGACTTCATTGAGCTGGTATTTTCACCTGTTGCATATTGCACATTTTCTACAAGTTTTGTTGCCCCCATTTTGACTGGACTTGATAGCACGCTCTGTCTTTGGTCTTCCGCAGTTGTACATTCTGTACACACACTCTCACTTGAACATCATTACAATTGGCTGAGTGAAGCACAAGTGCTCTCTATTAAACTCTCATGGAAATATGAAAGGAGCTCATATGGTCTTGGGTGTCTCACACGACCCACATTCTTGTCTCGGGATCCATTTTGAGCATGGTTGACTAGTCATTCTAGGATACAACATTCAAAGGAATGTCACTAATTTACCACATATTTCCACTACACAGCTTCACACCACACAATTCCACATCACACAATTATACAACAATTCCAGTCCAACACATCTCTCCCTTGAACTTGCAACAACCTTGTCAACTTTCTTCCACACCTACACTGGCCCCTCATTTCTACCTCACATTCCCACTAACCCCTCTCATCCCTCTCACTCTTCCTCTCTCCCGTGTATTCTTTATGTGTCTGTGGCCTGCTCTCACCTTTTTTCTCTTTCTCACACAATCTTTCTACTCCTCTGTCTCTAGTTCATTCTCCACTTCCTGCACAAACTACATATCCCTCTCTATCTTCCTTTCTGTCTATTCTGTGCAGCTCTCATCCATATCTATTCACCATGCCACATGATTACACTACACAAATGCACTCCACCCCACACAATTCCACAACTAACAATTCCATTACAGCCCACATAACTACACTCCACCATACATACATCCACTACACTCCAAATCAAAACACATAGGTAAAAGACTTTGGGGGTCATTCTGACCTCGGCGGTAAAAGTCGCTTACCGCCGGCCAGAAGGCCAAACCTCCACCGTCACGCCAACAGAAATACGCCCATACCATTCCGACCCACAAATCCACACGGCGGTCTTTCAAACGCGGTATTCCATTGGCGGTACACACCGCCGCGGTCAAAATACACACACACATAGAAAACTCAGCAACATTGGCCAGTTCGAAATACACACACCTCATACACATACTAACACCACTCCCACACACCCAACACAATATAAAACACACACCCACATCACCCACAAGCCCCTACGATGCGAAATCATTGACGAAGGCTAGAGAGAGAGCACAGAATAGAGAATCCCACAACACAGAGGCACACAACACCATCACCCACACAGAATCCACGCACCAAACACCACACACCGCCACACGCACCACACTCATCACCACAAACGCCACCCCACACCTCAACCACACCACCCCATGGCACCCCAAAGACACCCCAGGTTCAGTGACGCCGAACTCATGGTCATGGTGGAGGAAATAGTCCGTGTAGAGCCCCAGCTCTTCGAGGCACAGGTGCAGCACACAACAATTGCCAGGAAGATGGAGCTATGGCAAAGGATAGTGGACAGGGTTAACGCGGTGGGACAGCATCCACGCAATCGGGAGGACATCAGGAAGAGATGGAACTACCTACAGGGGAAGGTGCGTTCCATGGTATCAAGGCACAACATTGCGGTGCAGAAGACTGGCGGCGGACCCCCACCTACTCCCCCAGAATTTACCACATGGGAGGAGGAAGTCTTGCACATCCTGCATCCTGAGGGCCTCGCAGGAGTGGGCCGAGGAATGGACTCTGGTAAGGCAAATCTTCACTACTGCTTCCCACCCCCACCCCACCTGCATGCCAAATCATACCCCCACCCTCACCCCCTCCCCCATCACACCAACCCCTAGCAAAAGGCTCACCATCACAACCCACCCATCCCAACACCAAGCCCTGCATGCGACCCCAAAGCATGGACACCCATCACCAAAGCATGCCCACTGCACACACACATCACCCCCACAAGCCACCCTCACAAAAGCCCCCACAAGGAAATGCCTGCACATGGGTACACGGACACCCACCCATCACACGAAATGCCACACACAGAAGCAATAACCATACCTTTATACCCCTGCAGGACCCGAACGCCACCACACCGCCACGGAGGGTCCAGAGATGTCCATCCCACCCCCAGAAGAGGCCCCCAGCGATGACAGCAGCTCTGTCTCCCTGGAGCCAGACTACCAGCCCGGCCCATCGGGGACCTCTGGACAGTCGGTTCCCCACAGACAGCCACAGGCTACACCAGACCCAACCCCCTCTGGGAACACCAGCACAGCTCCCACCCAGCGGGCCCATGCCTCTGTCTCTAGGACACGTCAATCAGCGGTGTGTCCACCACTACAGGGCACCCAGGTTGACCCACCACCCCAACAACAACAGGGACCTGGGGGCAGTGGTAGTGGGCACACCGTCCAGGGGACAGAGGCCCAGGAACACAGGGGAACTGGGAGGGCTGCTGTGCGACGGGGGGGGCAGGCCCGGGGAACCGACTCTCCAAGAGGCCCTCTCCTCCATCATGGGAGCATACCACCGCTCCCAGGAGACGATGGGACGGTACTGGCCCGGTTCCTGGAGATCCAGGAACTGCAGGAGGAACGGTACATGGGGTTCAGGGAGGAACTGAGGAACATTGGTTCCGCAATGGGGACCATCGTCCTGGCCCTTACCCAGATCGTCACCACATTGCGGGACCATGTGGCCCCCCAAAGGGCCCCTGTCACTAGCCCAGGCCAGGAACAGCCTACCACCTCCGCCGGCGCTAGTGGACAGGAGGCCCCCACACAACGACAGGCCACCAGAACCCCACCTCCTGCAGAAGAAGAACCACCCCGCAAGCGGAACCTGAGATCTCACAAGAAGACAGAGTAGGATTGCAAGACCCCCGCCAGCCTAAGATACCCCCTGATGTCATCCCACTGTCCCACATTGTCACCCTGTCCAACCTTGAACTGCCCTTGCTCCATCCTTCCACAGGCATATGGACAATGCACCTGTGTGACTGAGAACTGGACTCTGCCATGGACATTACTCCACCCCCACCCATCCCCGCTTCCCAATCATTTACCTATATGTCGCACTTAAAATAAATCACTTATTCCACATAAAAAAACAGGAGTCTGCTTGTATTCTTAACAAATGTATTACACATAACGGTGCAATAATGTCCAGTCACTTTGTGATGACAACATACCAATTTCAATAAGCTTTAGTCCATGTGCAAACAAAGCTGAAGTCAGGCAGTGGGTCATACAGCTCTGAAAAGGGAAGGGAAATTCACAAATCGGTTAACAGGAACTGGGGGGAAACACAGACAGTGGAGACGCATGAGGCCTCAAGTAAATGTAAATTGGGGTGGCTGTTTCTTACCTGTGTGCTACTGAAAGTATTGTTGTATGACTGTATCCCTGTTGTCCGTGTCGTCCCCGTCGTCTTCCTCCTCTTCACTCTCCACAGGCTCCACAGCTGCAACAACACCACCATCTGGACCATACTCCTGCAGAAAAGGCACCTGGCGTCGCAATGCAAGATTGTGAAGCATACAGCAGGCCACGATGATCTGGCACACCTTCTTTGGTGAGTACATGAGGGATCCCCCTGTCATATGCAGGCACCTAAACCTGGCCTTCAGGACCCCGAAGGTCCTTTCTATGATCCTCCTAGATCGCCCATGGGCCTCATTGTACCGTTCCTCTGCCCTGGTCCGGGGATTCCTCACTGGGGTCAGTAGCCACGACAGGTTGGGGTAACCAGAGTCACCAATTAGCCACACACGGTGTCTGTGTAGCTGTTCCATCACATAAGGGATGCTGCTATTTCGCATGACATACGCGTCATGCACTGACCCAGGGAACTTGGCATTTACATGGGAGATGTACTGGTCAGCCAAACAGACCACCTGGACATTCATCGAATGATAACTTTTTCTGTTTCTGTACACCTGCTCACTTTCTTTGGGGGGAACCAAAGCCACATGGGTCCCATCAATGGCACCAATGATGTTGGGGATGTGTCCAAGGGCATAGAAATCACCCTTCACTGTAGCCAATTCGCCCACTTCAGGGAAAATAATGTAGCTCCGCATGTATTTCATCAGGGTAGACAACACTCTGGACAAAACCTTAGAAAACATAGGCTGAGACATCCCAGATGACAGGGCCACTGTTGTCTGAAAAGACCCACTTGCCAAAAAATGGAGTACTGACAGAACCTGCACCAGAGGGGGAATCCCCGTGGGTTGGCGGATGGGTGACATCAGGTCTGGCTCCAGCGGGGCACATAGTTCATGTATAGTTGCTCTGTCAAGCCGGTATGTAAGTATGATATGTCGTTCTTCCATTGTCAACAGGTCCACCAGCGGTCGGTACACGGGAGGATTCATCCTTCTCCTCGCAAGTCCCAGCGGACGGTGCCTAGGAAGGACAACATGGAGCACAGAGTCAAGCAACCCAGAGGTTAGTTCACACAGCTTGCACAGTACACAAATCGCTATGCATGGAACGGCATATATGAGTGGCAATGCAAGGCCTAGGCCTGTGTGACGCAGTAGAAATCATGCCATGTGGGCCCTTGAAATGGCGGCTGCCTGACCTGTGAAGTGTGACAGTGGGATGTGAGGTCACTGCGCTGGTGTGGCACACCGTGGCGGAAGGCGGTCGAAGACCGCGGCGCATAGCAGCATTGGTTAACATTGAACCCTATGGGTCTCAGGAGCCAATGACGATGTGCGCCGGCGGTCGCGGTACGCACCGCCGCGGGCGTGACCGCCATTTTCTATCTGATTAATCACTCGAGACCTGATCATCCACAGGAGAGGACCTATACTGCAAGTGCTGCTGTGACCTCGGTCTGGGAGATACAATGGCTGCTGCGACTGGGGAAAGGGCCCCTGCCTTCACTGCCGAAGAATTGGAGAAACTTGTTGATCGGGTCCTCCCCCAGTATGCGCTACTCTACGGTCCTCCAGACCAACAGGTTAGTACACAGGGTGCACGTTGAATGGGCTATGCTTGTGTTGAGTGGGGTGTATGTAAGATGGTGGGGAAGGGAGCGAATGAGGAGTGCAACGTACGAAAGATGAGAGCATGTGCCACATGGCAAGGTTGGGGGGGGGGGCACTCACATTGACCAGGCAGAAAACAGATGCGATTTCCTTTACCACCCTGTACATGTCACATAGGTCAGCGCCCATCAGAAGATCGACATTTGGCGTGCCATCGCCAAGGACGTCCAGGCCCTGGGGGTCCACAACAGACGGGGCACCCACTGCCGAAAGAGGTGGGAGGACATCCGCCGCGGGACCAGAAAGACCGCCGAGTCTCTGCTGGGGATGGCCTCCCAACGTAGGAGGGGTGCCAGCCGGCAATTGACCCCCCTGATGTCCGGGATCCTGGCGGTGGCCTACCCCGATTTGGATGGGCGCGTGAGGACATCACAGCAGACACAAGGGGGTGAGTATCAGCACATTCTGCTATCTTTGCGCGCAGTGAAGGTGTCTGGGTGGGGGAGGAGGGCTGTGGCTATCTCCAGGCCAGGGCGCATTCTGTAGGCTAGGCCCCTCCGTTAGACACGGCCATGTGCCCCCGCCCCCCACCTCTGTAGGGTGCCAAGTACAGCTAGCCATGGTCCGGCCCCACCCATGTGTGCATCTGTCATCCATAGACCCGTAGGCCTAGTCACAATAACTGAGTAGTGTACCCCCATTGCGCGGCCTAGTTCAGGGGGCTTCTGTGTCTGTATTCTCCGCCAACGGTGTTGCCAATGCATGCACTCAACCTGTCTTCATTTCTCCCCCCCCCCCATTTTCTTTGTCTTCCTGTTCATGTGTGCATTAGCATCATCAGGCGGAGGAGAAGTGGCATCGGCGCACAAGGGAGCTGCATCTCACATGGGCCCGGAGGGCCATACAACAGACTCCGAGTACACCAGTGAGACGGAGGACGAGTGGAGCTCCACAACGGGGACCCGTGGAGACGTCAGCGACACCGACACGTCCTCGGAAGGGAGCTCCCTAGTGGTGGCGGCAACATCCGTGCCCACCGCCACAACAGGTACAGCCGCCACCCAGTGCACCAGCCCCGCCCTCCCAGCAGCCCCTCAGCCTTCGCTCCGTGCCCGCACGCCCAGGAAGGCGGGCATCTCAGGCACCTCAGGCCCCGCCCCAGTTACCCCTGCTGCCCTCAGTGAGGAGGTCATTGATCTCCTCAGGACACTCATTGTTGGGCAGTCTACCCTTTTGAATGCCATCCAGGGTGTAGAAAGGGCGGTGCATCGGAGCAATGCATACCTGGAGGGCATTCATTCGGGTCAGGCTGCCCATCAGCGATCGTTCAACGCTCTGGCCTCAGCACTGACAGCAGCCATTGTCCCTGTCTCCAGCCTCCCTCTTCTTACTCCCTCCACCCAGTCCCAGTCTCCTGTTCCTCTGCCTATCCCATCCACACCATCAGACCAGCCTGCACACACCTCTGCACCCAAGGGCAGCTCATCCAGACATAAGCACCACAGATCCCACAAGCATTCACCCAAGCAACATCCAGATGCAGACATGGCAACAGTCACTACCACGTCTGTGTCCCCCACCTCCTCATCTCCCTCCTCCCTCCCTGTGACATCTCCACTCACACCTGCATGCACACCACCATCAGCCAGTACTTCCATCACCAGCACACCCTCCATTACAGTCCGCACACGTGCAGTCACCACCCCCACTGCCATTAACATGTCCCCTGTGTCCTCTCCCAGTGTGTCTGTCACCCCCTCTTCCAAAGCACACAAACACAGGCAGCCACCCACCCAACAGCCATCCACCTCACGACAGCCTCCGTCACAAGCACCTGCACCCAAAGACAGCACACTTGACTCTCCTACAACCACATCCTCTTCCTCCACTCCCTTACCCACTACAGCTACCCGTCCCTGTCCTTCCCAAGTCCTTTTCCTTTCCAACCTTGAGCTCATTCCAATCCCTGACCCACCCCCTCCATCTGGTAAGAGTAAAAAAAGCACCTCAGCCACCACCAGCCCTGCATCTACTGTGACCATAGTGCAGGGCTATTGGAGTCCACCAGATCCTAGGGCAGGAACATCGGCCAGCAGCAAGGGGACAGCCAGCCCCCCCCCTGGGAAGAGGACAAAAAAGAAGAAGGCCCGGCGCGACAAGCCTGAGACGGCTGCCACCAAGGACAGTAGCATTGCTCCATCACCTGCCACATCATCCAAGGGAGGCAAGGGCCACAGAGCTCCAGCGAAGGAGGGCAAGGGCAGCAGGGCGGAGAAGTCAGGCAGCAGGCGAGCTGCCCAGGAGGGCCCCACCAGCCCCATTCCAGGTGTGACGGACGACACCCACGGGCCCAGGACTCCATCACAGGAGGGCGCCGCGACCGCAAGCTCGGATGGTGAATGAGCGGGAAGTCTTGCCCAGGTCTGGCTCCCTAGACACACAGGACAAGCACCGCTGAACAGGGCCCCGCCGGGAGGGGAACCGCTAAACAGGTCCCCGCCGGGAGGAGCACCGCTGAACAGGGCCCCGCCGGGACAAGAACCGCTAAACAGGGCCCCGCCGGGACAAGAACCGCTGAACAGGGCCCGCCGGGAGGAGCACCGCTGAACAGGGCCCCGCCGGGAGGAGCACCGCTGAACAGGGCCCCGCCGGGACAAGAACCGCTGAACAGGGGCCCCGCCGGGAGGAGCACCGCTGAACAGGGCACCGCCGGGACAAGAACCGCTGAACAGGGCCCCGCCGGGACAAGAACCGCTGAACAGGGCCCCGCCAGGACAAGAACCGCTGAACAGGGCCCCGCCGGGAGGAGCACCGCTGAACAGGGCCCCGCCGGGACAAGAACCGGTGAACAGGGCCCCGCCGGGAAAAGAACCGCTCCGCTGGGCCCCGCCGGGACAAGAACCGCTCCGCTGGGCCCTTCCTGTCAAGCACCGCTCCGCTGGGCCCTTCATCTCAAGCACCGCTCCGCTGGGCCCTTCATCTCAAGCACCGCTCCGCTGGGCCCTTCCTGTCAAGCACCGCTCCGCTGGGCCCCGCCGTCTCAAGCACCGCTCCGCTGGGCCCTTCCTGTCAAGCACTGCTCCGCTGGGCCCCGCCGTCTCATGTCAGGCACCGCTCCGCTGGGCCCTTCATCTCAAGCACCGCTCCGCTGGGCCCCGCCGTCTCCTGTCAGGCACCGCTCTGCTGGGCCCTTCATCTCAAGCACCGCACCGCTGGGCCCTTCCTGTCAAGCACCGCTCCGCTGGGCCCTTCCTGTCAAGCACCGCTCCGCTGGGCCCTTCCTGTCAAGCACTGCTCCGCTGGGCCCCGCCGTCTCCTGTCAGGCACCGCTCCGCTGGGCCCTTCATCTCAAGCACCGCTCCGCTGGGCCCTTCCTGTCAAGCAACGCACCGCTGGGCCCTTCCTGTAAAGCACCGCTCCGCTGGGTCCTTTATCTCAAGCACCGTTCCGCTGGGCCCCGCCATCTCCTGTCAGGCACCGCTCCGCTGGGCCCTTCATCTCAAGCACCGCTCCGCTGGGCCCTTCCTGTCAAGCACTGCTCCGCTGGGCCCTTCCTGTCAAGCACCGCTCCGCTGGGCCCTTCATCTCAAGCACCGCTCCGCTGGGCCCTTCATCTCAAGCACCGCTCCTCTGGGCCCCGCCGTCTCCTGTCAGGCACCGCTCCGCTGGGCCCTTCCTGTCAAGCACCGCTCCGCTGGGCCCTTCCTGTCAAGCACTGCTCCGCTGGGCCCTTCCTGTCAAGCACCGCTCCGCTGGGCCCTTCCTGTCAAGCACCGCTCCGCTGGGCCCTTCATCTCAAGCACCGCACCGCTGGGCCCTTCATCTCAAGCACCGCTGGCCCATTGACAGTGCCGGTTCTGTGTCGAGCAGGGCTTCAGGAAGCACTCTGGGCACCATGCCTCCTCCAATAACAGTGGAGTCGGTAATCCATCTGATGGACTGTGGCTTGGCACTCCCCAGGATGGTCCAGTGGGCAAGCCTCCCACTGTAGAGACTTGAGAGACTGTGGCTTTGCACTCCCCAGGATGGGACAGTGGGCAAGCCTCCCACTGTAGGGACTTGTGAGACTGTGGCTTTGCACTCCCCAGGATGGGACAGTGGGCATGGAGGCCCCTTGTGGATCTGGCGTTGTGGACTCATGTGGCTGAGGTGCCCCCCCTTCCCTTCCCCCTGAGGTGCCTGTACTTTTATCATCTGATGCCCCTGCAGTGTTCTCTCTAATGGTATCTGGTCTCCTGTGTGGGCTTTGCCCATGTGTTTGTGCACATTGGCCCACGGACTATGGAACTTTGACGGAATGTGCTGGACTTTTTGACCAAGGATATATTGTTGCCTATGTTCATTCCTTATTTTTTTATCTTTTATATGGCATATTTGCCATTCCTTCAATGGAGCTATTTATACATATATTTTATAGATCATTTAAATTGTGTCTTTGCATTATTCCGGGGGGTTTGTGTGGTGTCACTCTGACTTGTTGCTCGGCATTGGGGTGTAGGTATTTGTGGTGGGGGGGTGGGTGTATGGCGCATGTGTGTGCCCGTAAGCTTTCCTCCTCCCCCTCGCCTGTGTCGTAGGTGCAGTACTCACCGTTGTCGTCTGCGCCGGCATTCGTACTCCTGGTAGATGAGCAGGTAGACAATAGCTGGTAGGATGTGTAATTCGGGCTCCATGCTGTCCTCCTTCCTCGTGGAGTGTGTATAGGTGAGCGTTTTCCCGTTCGTATTCTGTTTCCGCCGTGTTTTTATCGGCGTGGCTCCCGCCCCGGAAAAGGTGGCGGATTGGTGAGTTGTGATAGGGTGGGCGGTACATTGTCTGCCGCCTGCCTGTTGGCGGTGACCGCCGTGCTGTTTGTCGGTCCCGCCGTGGCGGTCGGAGTGTTAAAGTGGCGGCCTGTGTTGCCGGTTCCCGGCAGGGTTAGAATTCCATTTTTTTGACCGCCGGCCTGTTTGCGGGTTGGCCGCCGCTTTTTCACCGACCGCCAGGGTCAGAATGACCCCCATTATCATTTACAATGCCAATAGCTCTAACTCTTTTAAATGCAAGACCTATTGCATTGTAAATGCTTGTTATGTATGTTTTAACTTAGTTTTTCACACCACTTACATTACATTAGCTTTATGGTTATATTAAAGCTTTCAAACTTTATTCAGTTTGGAGTTTGATTTTGTAGTCAAATTGATCATGTTGTTTAATGTGATTTAGGTTTTCATGTTATTGTTTATGTTGAATGAATCCAATACCATACTCCTCACTGAGTTCAAACATCCAGTCAACTTCTATTAGGTGGGATAAGGTATGGTGTCTCACCAAAATGCTTGCGGTTTCTGAACCCAAGGCGGGAAGAAGACCTCAGTGGGTGCTCCAGCAGTTTTGGTAGCAGAGTTATGGTCTTGCCTCATGATTTGTTCTTGGTGAAGTGTAGGGGTTGATGAAATTTCAGCATTGTGTTACAAGTGTACGGTATGTGTTTTAAGTAGAGTTTGTTTTTATAATGCATTTGGCTCAATTGCGGTGTAGTGTGTGAAGTGAGTAAGAAGTTTGCATACTCCAAATAAATGAGTAGGGAGTTTGTTTACTTCAAGTAAGAGAGTGGGGAGTTTAGTACTCCAAGTGAATGCAGCAGTTTGTGCTAAAAAATTGCCCTTGTGGTGGTTGTTGTTTATGGGTCATGCGAAGCCTAAGACTTCGGAGAACCGCACAAGTGTATAGAGACACTTGGTTAATTTGTTGTCTGATGGAGGCACTGTCAACAATACCAGTAGATTCTTTGAGTGTGTGAGTTGTTGGTTGATATTAGGTGAATCCTGAGTACACAGGGAGAATCGGTATCAATCAGAGTAACATTTGCAGCTCAAATCGCACTTGCATATATGTGAAAGCCACAATCAGTAGGGTAGCCCTACAACTTGCAAAGCATTAGATTCCTACCTGTAGTGAGCAGACAGGTTTGGTTTTTGTGCTTGTGATAGTTGCATTTAGAGTATATTCATGAGAGGTATATGAGACGGCTCTGAAGTGAATCGCAGCTGCAGAGTGAAGTGAGTGTTATGCCTTTCGGTCCACGCTGGGATTGGTCTGTTAGTGAGAAGAGCTGGGCATGGATTGGTGGACAATACTGCACTGCTATAGGTTGAGGAAAGCTTCTAAGGAGGATTGTGGGATTGAAAATTACTTCCTGGTTTTATATAATTTGTGTTTGTGAATTAGATTTGTGTAAAAACAACATTTTTCAAAGCTTTAAGGAGTGCATTGAGAGGAGATGCTTTTATTCCAGTAAGAGAGGGTGAGCCTACTCCACCTGAGGGTACACCAGCATTTGAGGTAATGGAGGAAAGACGAGTTTCGGCATGCCTTTGGGTAAATCAGTGGTGTAAAATAACTGAGAAGGAAGATATCTTGGCTTTTCCTTGTTACAGAAGTTTTAAGCTAAGAATATTACAGAATTTGAGGAGGGTGTTGTGCGAATCGAAACCCCTTCCTAGACCTGCACAATTTAAAGCTCTTGCTATTTTTGAATTAGTTGCAAGGCAGAAAGAGGCTCAGACATTCGAAAGTTGAATGAAGAAAGCAGAAAAGACGGTGGTGGAAACTAGATGGGATGAGGAGCAGAGAATGTGGAGAGCAGATACATTACATGCAGTGAAATTATTCCCAGCAATAACACAGGAAGGTGATGGAAGTGTCAGATCTAAAGCCAAAAAGTAACATGTAGAAGATCTAGAGCAGAAGTTAGATGAACCCAAAAGGGTAACAGCCACCAAAAGGGATTCAGATGATGAACAGGTGCGGGTGATTTATCCGACAGTCTCAATTACTAATACAGACCAGAATGTTCCAGTTCCAGTTATGCCACAGCCAATTCAGAATTCAGGAATGACTTAATTAGAGTCTACACCCAATGCAAAGACACCTGCACAAATTGTGAACCAGAGACAGACAATGTCTATGTATTCCCCAGTAACAACACCACAGAATATTGCCGCAAATCAATTGAATCTTTTTTTTTGTACAGTATTACCTGATCAAGATAAATGTCTAATGTTCTCACCAAGTCAAAAAAAATTGTGAAGACCAGAAGCATTGACAGGTCCTCTGACAATAGGTCCAGTTGTTCTGTTAAATGCTGAGGGTAGTCATGGGAGAGGTCCACAGATTCCAAATCTGGTATCAGCAATGAATTCTCCTTTTGGAACTGATTCAGAAATGGAGAGACTGAGCACTACTGTGCCAGCCGTGACCCTTATGAACTGTTCTGGCTCTAACATGTCCCCCATGCTCAAAAGGTTCATCTTTGCTGGCTCAAGAGGAAGCAATGAGAGCTCCATGTAATATTCCAAAGTTTACACCTCAAGATAGTAGTAATAATATAAATTTACAAGGATTGGCAGCTCAACAAGTAACTGAATGATTAGATAGTTTAAGTGGAGTATTAGTATTGACAAACACCCCAGAGGGATCGAAGACTCTGAACATGGCTAGACTAAAATTGGAATTGAATGAAATGATTGAGGGAACACTAAAATTGGATAGATTAGATTCTTCCAATGAAATGAGTTGCAATTCATGCAATTCATGTACAAGGATGTTTCACTTCAAGGAGGACAGATCTATGGGAAATTAGCTGAATTAGCAGAGAAATATAAAATTGAGATGAATACATCCAAACAGTTAAAAAGAAGTTACAGGTTAGAATTTGATTCTAGATTCTAGAGACATTCCAAACATGAGATCACCTGGTATGAAATTCACGTTATGGAATTGATTCAGAGCATCCAAATCCACATAGCGTGCACTAGATTAATGGGAAGGTAGATGGGCCAAAAAAGAGAACAGAAGAAGAAGTCGACTGCATCTTCAAATGGTGTACAGCAGGCTGAGGGAGCTGTAAAATTATGATAATGAGACAAAATCTGGTAGGGAATTTTGATCATGCCCCATGGAACAGAAGTGACATATTGTCATTTACTAATGATTACTTGAAGTTAAGGGAAGAAAAGGTGGACTAGTACCAGCAAACAGAGAGGTTTTTTATACTTGCAAAGTGTTTGTGTGAGGATTTGAACACTTTATTTGAAATTCTGTTTCCAGCAGATTTGAAGGTCAAATGGAAGCAGAGTATTGATTGGCCAACACGTGAGCCGGCAAGGGATGCAGTAACAGGTACGCCGTCTGAAGAGGTCTTGAAAAGTTACTACAAGGTGACTGAATTTCTTAAAACTAGAGGATAGCTCAGAAGTCAAAAGTGTCTGTTCATGCTTATTATGAGAGATTGTTGCAAGCATTCAAAAAATACAGTGGCACAGAGATTATTGAACCGAGAGATATGATTCATTTTGCGTTCAGATTTCTTCAGGGAGTTAAGCCTGAAGTTAGCAATATGATTCTGAATCATTTGATTTGCTGGCAGGGTAAACCGATTGATGAAGTACTGCAGTGCGCAAAATACTGTAGTGACGTGACGGTGACGCAAATTAAATTGGCCCAGGTAGCAGACATGCAGGGGTCGCAGGAAATGGTAAGCGCAGGAGGAGTGCGGGAGCACAACAGTAGGGCAATATGGTGCCTCAGTTCGAAGGTAGAGGTTGTGGAATTTGAGTGGATCAGAGTGTTAATGTGGCTGATGTTCAAAACATGAAGAAAATGCCTCCTTGTCATGCGTACAGGAACATTGGACATTGGAAATGGGAGTGGCCATATAATAGAGTAATAATTTGGTGCAAGGTAGTGGTGTTGCACAGATGGTTGACAAAAGTCAAGTTCAAAAGGCCCCAAAATCAAAACATGAATGTTCCTACTCGATCAGTACAAAAGCAAGTTCCTCAGCAACAAGTATAATTTCCCCAACATCAAATTCAGGCTCCAGAGCAAATGTAGATTCCACAAGCTCCGATGGCACAGCAACAGGTAATGGTTCCTCAGCAGAATGCAAACCAAAGATCAAAGGCAAATGTAAAGCTGTTAATTACACAATATCCATTGATGGATTTCATTTGTGATGAAGTGAGTGAAGAATATCTGAGTAAGAGTTCAGAAGAGGAAGAATGTGTGTTGGCGGCCTCATTGGAGGTAGAGCATTGTGGTCCTTATGTGAATGCAAGTGTGATGGGTTATGATATCTCATTTCTGGTTGACAATGGAGCAACTCATTCCACTGTCAGATCTGCAGAAGTCCCTAATATGCTCCTTTCTGAAAGGACAGTCAGGTAGTAGGAGTAGAAAACCAGCATTTGGTAAACCCATAACAGAGTTCATCCATGTTGTGTGTTGGAAATGGCCCTTTTTGCAGGGTCATCCCTAAACTTTTTGCCTCCTTCCTCCTAGTTTTCCTGACCTGTTTTTGTTGGCTTTAGGACTCTTTGCACTTTACCTTTGCTAACCAGTGCTAAAGTGCATCTGCTCTCTGTGTAAGTTGTATTGCTCTTTGGTTTATCCATGATTGGCCTATTTGATTTACTAATAAGTCCCTAATAAAGTGCACTAGAGGTGCCCTGGGCCTGTAAATCAAATGCTACTAGTGGGCCTGCAGCACTGGTTGTGCCACCTACATTACTAGCCCTGTAAACATGGCTCAGGCCTGCTACTGCAATGTCTGTGTGTGCAGTTTAAACTGCCAATTCGACTTGGCAAGTGTACCCACCTGCCAGGTCTAAACCTTCCCTTTTTATATATGTAAGGTACCCCTAAGGTAGGCCCTAGAAAGCCCCATGTGCAGGCTGCATGTATGTTAAAGGTGGGACATGTACTGATAAAATACCGCTAAATTCAGTCTTCACTGTTGCAAGGCCTATCTCTCTCGTAGGTTAACATGGGGACTGCCTTTAAATATTATTAAAATGCAGATTCCCTTTGAGGACAGAGAGAAATGTGGAGTTTGGGGTCTCTGAACTCACAATTTAAAAGTACATCTTTTAGTGAAGTTGGTTTTTAGATTGTTAGTTTGAAAGTAGGTATTTTCTTGCTTAAATCATTCTGTGACTGCCTGTTTGTGGATTCCCTGTCTGTGTCAGTTTGACAGTTGGGCTGTTTGCACCTCTCCTCTACACAGTGACATAAAGTGAGCTGGGGTGGAGCCTGCATATCCTGATGAACCATCTGTGCTAGGAGGGGAGGGAGGAGTGGTCACTTACACCTCACACAATGCAGTCTCCAACGTCCTGGTGTGTTTCTGGGGCCTGGCCTGGGCAACGCAGGATCTTGTGAATAACTTTCCTTTGAAGTACGCCTACTTCAAAGGCAGAAAGGGGTATAAGTATTGGAACCAAAACCCCTGAAAATCAGATCACTTCTGGATCCAAGAGGATCTTCTGCCAAGGAGAAGAGCTGAAGAGCTGAGGAGAAGTGCTGCCCCTGCTTGTGACTGTGCTTTGTTGGGCAATAGTGCAGGTGCTGCTTCTGCCTGTGAAAGGGGACAAAGACTGGACTTTGTTGTGCATTCCTGCTTGTGAAGAATCTCCAAGTGCTTGAACTGAGATTGCATCCTGTTTTGAAGTTGCAGGGCCATCAAAGACTTCCTGTGCTAACGTCTGGACTCTACTGAGACTCCTGCCATGCCAAGTGGTATCCTATCCAGTTCCTGGTCCTTTGAAAGGTGAAGTTGGCAGACAAGAGCTGAAGATCCAGGGGGAAATTTACAACACACCATCCACACTGTGGCTGATAAATGACGCGCTGCTGGCCTTACGACTAAAATCAATGCTCCACCTGCATCGCGGCTGGGAGATGGAAGCACCACGGCTGAAGGGACGACACGGAACCCCCGCTTGCGTCTGCTGATAACAAAAGTGTGTGACAGGATTTTCCACTCATTGTCACTGGGCATCAAAGTCAACCTGGCTCTACGCGGATCCGAGGCTCCCCATCCAAAAATCCACGCATCGCCCACCCAACCAGAGAAGAAAACAACGCACAACCTCCCTTGTGAGGAAGGAATCGACTCATCACAGCCTTTTCCGATGCATGGTTGCCAGAGTGGTTTTATTTTTGATGCTAGCCAGGTACTTTGTATAACAATAGCATTATCACTGTTTTCTAAGGATTAGGGGCCAGATGTAGCAAAGGTTTTGAATGTTGCAAACAGCAAATTTCGCTGTTTGCAATGTGCAAAACCCACATCGCAATGCCCAATTCCCGTTTTGCGAGTCGGTAACCTGGTTACCGACTCGCAAAACGGGACTGCGAGTCGCAAATAGGAAGGGGTGTTCTCCTTCCTATTTGCGAGTCGCAGCGCAATGCTGCATTGCTTTGTGACTGCGAACGCAGTCGCAAAGCAATCGCAGTTACCACCAGTGTCACACTGGTAGTAACCCATTCGCAAAAGGGAAGGGGTCCCCATGGGACCCCTTCCCCTTTGTGAATGGCCTGGAATTTTTTTTTCAGAGCAGGGGGTGGTCCTATAAGGAAAACGAGCTGCATTACAAAAAAAAACTGCTTTATTTAAAAGCAGTCACAGACATGGTGGTCTGCTGTCTCCAGCAGGCCACCATCCCTGTGAGTGCTGCGAGTCGCAAGGGGGTTGCAAATTGTGACCCACCTCATTAATATTAATGAGGTGGGCCTTTGCGACCCCCTTGCAATTTGCGAGTCGCATCTCAAGACATACCTAAATCTGGCCCTAAGACTCTTAGGTGGTCATTCCAACCCTGGCGGTCCATGACCGCCGGGTTGGAGGACCGCGGGAGCACCGCCGACAGGCCGGCGGTGCTCCAATGGGCATTCCGACCGCGGCGGTAAAGCCGCGGTCGGACCGGCAACACTGGCGGTCACCCGCCAGTGTACCGCCGCCCATTGGAATCCTCCAAGGCGGCGCAGCTAGCTGCGCCGCCGAGGGGATTCCGACCCCCCCTACCGCCATCCAGTTCCCGGCGGTCCGCCCGCCGGGAACCGGATGGCGGTAGGGGGGGTCGCGGGGCCCCCGTAAGAGGGCCCCTAAATGTATTTCACTGTCTGCTGCGCAGACAGTGAAATACGCGACGGGTGCAACTGCACCCGTCGCACAGCTTTCACTCCGCCGGCTCGATTCCGAGCCGGCTTCATCGTGGAAGCCTCTTTCCCGCTGGGCTGGCGGGCGGCCTGAAGGCGGCCGCCCGCCAGCCCAGCGGGAATGTCAGAATTACCGCCGCGGTCTTTCGACCGCGGAACGGTAACCTGAAGGCGGGACTTTGGCGGGTAGGTCAGAATGAGGGCCTTATTCTTTTGAAAATTCATATCTTGACTCGTGTATGTTGGATTTTTGTCATTTTGGTCTTGCTTGATTTAGATAAATATTACCTATTTTTCTAAACTGGTGTGGTGTCCGTTTTGTAGTGTTTCACTGTAGTACTGTGTGTGTTGATACAAATACTTTACACATTTCTTCTGAAGTTAAGCCTGCCTGCTCATTCCAAGCTACCAAAGGGGTGAATGGGGGTTAACTAAGGCTGATTCTCCTTTACCCTGACTAGAGTGAGGGTCCTTGCTTGGACAGGGAGTAACCTGACTACCCGTTATGAGTGATTAATTTTTTGTTCTCCCAATGTGACAATCAAAACATGTTAAGCTTTAAATTCTGCTACATTATTACCTGTTAATGTTGATGATCCAAATTATATTAATGAAATAGAACATGACTGCCGCGATGTCACTTCACTATGCACCAAACACCAACCTGATATTCAGGATACTCCTTTAGAGAAAAGTGATCAACTTGTGTTTATTGATGGCTCCTGTTTAAGAGACAATGAGGGTACTCCGAGAGCTAGTCATCTAGTCGGTACCATCTCAGGGGTAGTCGAAGCTTCATGGCTTCAAGGAGTCAAATCTGCATAAGTAGCTGAGTTAGTTGCACTTACAAGGGCATACCAGGTACCAGAGCAGCTTAGAGTGGCAATATTCACAGATATCCAATATGTATTTGGTGTTGTCAACGACTTCAGGCAGTTATGGCACCAGCGAGGTTTTATGACCTCTTCAGGATCACCCATTCGAAATGGTGAGAGAATCCACAGTCTATTAAATGCATTGCTGTTACCTGACTAAATTGCGGTTGTAATATGCACAGCACACCAAAAATAAAGTGATTATGGTGGTCATTATGACATTGGCGATATTCCTTGAAGACCGCCAAAGCCACGGGTGCCAGAAGACTGCCAGTGCAGGTGGTCTTCCGCCCACCATATTACAGGTACTGCTGGATTCCGCCACCTTTTTGGTGGAAATCCAGCAGTAGTCATGCTTGTGGGTGGAGGCGCTGGGGTGGTTCTACCACTGGCCCTGCCCCGACAGAAGGACTCCGCCCACTGTATTATGAGTACTATTACGGCCTGGTGGTGTCCTGATGGCGGGGCACTGCCAGAGGTGGAAGCGCCCGTTTCTGTTTCCTGCCGGACGACCTCCATCAGGTAAGTTGATCGTCCAACAGGTTTTGGGGGGTGTTGTGTGTGTGTCTGTGTGTGTTGTCTGCATATGTGCATGAATGTGTGTATGCATGGTTGTATGCATGTCTGAATGTAGAAGTGAGTGTGGGCGTGGTGAAAGTAACACTGGTAAGACAAATCAAAGCTTCCTAATGTCAGTGGTTGATACCTGGGATGAAACTAAGAGATTGCAGGAAGAGGCAACAGAGGAAGAACGCAGAAGTTGGAGTAGGGCAGGTTGTGTACAAAGAGAGGAAGATAATGTCTGGATTTCAAATGAGGGGAAAGTCGTGTTGCCAGATTGTTTATTGACCACTATGGCGAGGTATCACCATGGTCAAGTTAATCTCAGCAGAGATGCAATGATTTACACATTTAAATAAACATGGTACGATCCCAGACTTAGGTTAATTGCAGAAGCAGTATGTCACAGATGTGTTACATGTCAACAGATGAATGTAGGAAATTGCACTGTAGTTAATTTGAGCAACATAGGCAGATCGGGAGGTCCATTTAACAGATTACAACTTAATTGTGTTGAAATGCCTGCCTGTAATAGATGGATGTTTTCCCATTGAATGGAAGCCTATTCCACATATAGAAATGACAGTGTTACTGTAGCTATGCTGCTGCTCAGGGAACTGATACCAAGGTTTGGCTTCCTGACTTCCTTGGAATCAGATTGAGGAAATCATTTTAATAAAAAGATCATAAAGGTGTTGTTTGCAGCACTGAACATTGAGCAAAAATTGCACTACAGTTACAGACCAGAGGCATCTGGTTTGGTGTAACAAATGAATGGACGCTGGAAGATCAATTGGCAAAGGGTTGTGCTTCAACAACGTTAAAATGCCTTTATGCATTACCACTTGTCCTAATGAGCATATAAAGCACACCTGACAGGAAGACAGGATTGTCACTGCATGAAATCCTTATGGGGCATGCAATGAGGTTATCAGCAGTTATGAGCATAACTAATGGATTGGTGCTGGATTATTGCAAAAGTCTGGCTGATGTGGTTTGCTCTTTGTCTCATCAGATTGAGAGCAGGAACAGTTCTAAGGGCTCAAGAGCAGTGCCACAACTTGAAGACTGGTGAATGGGTGCCTATCAAAAAGCACGTGAGGAAGACTTGCCTAGAGCCAAGGTGGAAAAGGACCGTATCAAATCATCTTGGTGACGACAACAACTGTGAAGTGTGCTGATCTTCAGAAATGGATTTATGCAAGCCACACACGCCTAGTTCTGTGTCCTCTAGAAAACACAGAGGCTGATTCCCTAAGAGTG
This sequence comes from Pleurodeles waltl, assembly GCF_031143425.1. Classification (NCBI taxonomy): domain Eukaryota; kingdom Metazoa; phylum Chordata; class Amphibia; order Caudata; family Salamandridae; genus Pleurodeles; species Pleurodeles waltl. Next base: position 708,990,985 of record NC_090437.1, on the reverse strand, counting down.
AATGCTGAAGAAAAAGGGGTTCAGGTTGATCAAGCTGTGAGGGCTAACCAAGTGGCTGAAGCAGAGCTTGTGCGAAATGGTGAAGGTGCAAGCATTTTGAATGCAGACAAAGATGAAGAGGGGCCAAGTCAAAGCCATCTGACTCCTGCCAACACAGAAAATGCTGTGAGTCCAGTTGCAACCAAAAGAGAATTGAAAAAGTAGATCAATGGCCTGCATCCTCGTTTGGGTGTGGTTGTTAATAAACTCCCAAATATAACAGAAACAGTTGAAGAGTTGAATCAAAGTGAAGACGAAGTATGTGCTGTGAGAAGGACAAAAAGGAAAGGAGTGCCATGCTGAAAATTCTCTTCTCCTGAATGGATCTATCTTGTTGAAAATGAATGGGGGAACAAGGTTATGGCCTTTTGTTTTGAGAACTCATTTAAACATACTGGAGCTTCAAATTGCATTTGAGCTGAGTTTTGAAATAACCTTGCCGATTGATTAACAGAGAGATATTACACACTGGAAGTGATAATAAGTGACCACCAAAATATGATATATTAAAGATGAACATTTTGAATTATTTTTGAGAACCTTTAGTTGAAAGGTGATGAACTTTCTAGAACATCAACAACTGTTGTAAATAAGTGCAGAAAAGCCTTTGAAAAGCTGCATTAAACTTTTGATTTTGCTCGCTTTTGTTTTTGATTTTTTCTTTTTCTTTTCTTTTCTTCTCTGATTCCACAGAAGCCATGAACCCAGGACAGGGTAAACGTAGTAAATGTAAATATGTGTGTATTGGTTTAGTCATAGTATTTATGATTGTGTGTATTTTATTGATTACGGATTGAGGCCCATAATGCTAACGCAGTTGTGCGTCATTTTTTTTAATGCTGGCTAACACCATTCCCTAACATCTTCCGTGCACTATATTTATAAAATGACACACGGTGGCGCTAAGGAATGGCTAGCATCTCAAGAAAAGACTCTAGCCAGTGAGGGAAGGCGTTAGGGGAAATGGTGCTAGTGGATCAGAAATGACATTAGGCTAGTTGGTGGCAAAATGTCTACCTCTAGTCAGTCTAGAGTCTTTTCTGATGCACAAGCAGCCAAAAAAATGACTCCTGTCAAAGTACAGGCAAGAATCAATACCCTTGGCCAATGCCCACCACAGGGGACCAGTGTCCCTTGGGCAAGCCCTACATACACAGTGCCAGGCAGGGGGCCCCATGTAAGGGGCCAACAATGGCACACCACACACATACACTTACCTGCTACTCACCTGGGATGGGCTCCCTCCTCCTGTATTGTCCCTTTGGTGTGGGTGGTGGTGATGCTGGGGAGTGGGGTGGACATCTTTGTGCCCATTCCATGGAAATGTGCCTACTTGCACTTAAACACCTGGTCTGACCAGGTGTTAAATAATGTCCCTAAACGGGCTTAGTGCCATTATTTACGCCCGCCTCCTCATTGCACGTTGTTTCTGCGTCTGGAGCTAAATATGGCGCTGAGGGGCTAAATTCACTTTTAGGAAGGGAATGTCTACCTTGCATCTCATTAATACAAGGTGAGTTAATGCTCCCTAAAAATGGTGCTTACTCCATTATTTTAATGCTAGACAGGTCCAGCGTCGAAATATATATGGATCTAAGTTGGCGCTGCTTTAATGCCAAAATAAATGGCACTAAGGCGAGATTAACCTTCCATAAATATGGGCCTGAGTGTTGTAGTGAAAGGAAATATGCAAAGCACAGCAACTCCAGTGCAGGGAATAACACTATCTAAGCAGGTTAAGTTAAAGAAGGATGAGAGATTACTTCATTTAGATGAGACAAGGGGAGATTTGTCTTCCAGTGTTCATTATAGTCTATTGTATGAGTATGCAGATACAATGAATGCACATGACTGTAAAATGTGCACGCAGATAGGGATCACATATTATAGCTTACCATTAACTTATGGCATTAGTTGCAGTCTATTGTTAACATGTTTGTACAATCAAGAATACATTCAGTATTTTTTACTCAAACTTCAACCTTGCTTTCTCTTTTGTTCTACTAATCAGCATTTGAGCAGCATTGTAAAGGCTAAGAACATAGATATAGTAGGTGGGGTTTTTGAACCTACACTAACATTTGAAATAATCCAACATTTATTCTCACACAAGTAGTGAAAGAGTTCATTAATCAAGTTGATGGCAGAAGAGGAGTAATGTAAGAAAAGATAGACAAAGACATAGCGTTAGAAATGGGGTATTTGGTTGGCAGTCAGGTTACCCTCTGTCCAAGCAAGGACCCTCACTCTAGCTGGGGTAAAGGAGAATCACACTCAGTTAACCCCTGCTCCACCATTGGTAGCGTGGCAGGAGCAGGCAGGCTTAACTTCAGAAGCAATGTGGAAAGAATTTGTACCAACACACACAGTAACCCAGGGAAAACACTACAAAATGACACAACACAGGTTTAGAAAAATAGGTAATATTTATCTAAACAAAACAAGACCAAAACAGCAAAAATCCAACATACGCAAGTCATGATATGAATTGTAAAAAGAATAAGGCCCATATTTATACTTTTTTTGTGCCGCATTGACATCATTTTGTGATGCAAAAGCAGCGCAAACTTACAAAACACAATTATATTTTATAAGTTTGCACCGCTTTTGCATCAAAAAATGACTATGGGCCTAAGAGTCTAAATCCTTCGAAAACAGTGAGAACAATGTTATTGCACAAACTTACCTGGGTAGCGTCAAAATAAAGCTGCACAGGTGAGCGTGCATCAAAAAAGGCGAGCAATGTGTCTATTTCTCACTCGCAAGCGAGACCGTGCCTTGATCCTCCTCTGATCGGGTCAGCGATCGTTGTTTCTTCTCTCCTGCAAGAGAGTGATGCATCAATCCCAAACGGGCACCTTGGGTGCAGGGAGGCTTTGCGTTTATTTTCCACACCCAACGATGTTGCGTTGAAATCTGGTCGCACAGCGTCAAGAAACCACCCTGCGTGGGGGGCATGTGTCATTAACAACAGCCGCTGCAGGTGTTGTGCATTGTTTCACCAGCCACATTGCACTGATCTCCCTTCAGCGATGCAGGAAGAGCGTCGATTTTAGCCGCGAGGCAGGCGGCACATTGTTTATCAGCTGCGGGCCGGGTGGTGCATGGAAAGTTTTGCTGCACAGCTGTCTTTGCATGGATTTCCATCCTTTTCCACAAGCTGCACATTTTGAGGTCCCAGAGACAGGCGAAGGCACCACTTGGCAGGCAGAACTGTCAGCAGAAAGCCAAAGTGCTGGCAGAGAGAAGTCTTTGTTGTCCCCAAGACTTCAAAAACAGGAGGCACGCTCAGTTTAAGCCCTTGGAGAATCTTCATCAGTGGAAAGTTACACAAAAGTCAGTCGTTGTCCTCTCTCAAGCAGAAGCAACTACTGCAGGCCAAACCAGCAAAGCACAGTCACAGGCAAAGGGGCAGCAGTCCTTCTCCAGCTTCTCCAGCTCTTCTCCCGGGTAGAGGATCCTCTTGGTTCCAGAAGTAATCTGATTTTCAGGGGTTTTGGATCCACTTCTTATACCTCTTTCTGCCTTTGAAGTAGGCCTGCTTTAAAGAGAAGTCTCTGTTGTTTACAAGATTCTGCCTTTGCCCAGGCCAGGCCCCGGACACACCCCAGGGGGTTGGAGACTACACTGTGTGAGGGCAGGCACAGCCCTTTCAGGTGTAAGTGACCACTCCTTCTCTCCCATCCAGTCCAGAAGTCCCATCAGGATATGCAGGCTACATCCCAGCTCCCTTTGTGTCACTGTCTAGAAGAGAGGTGCAAACACCCCACCTGTCAAACTGACCCAGACAGGGAATCCACAAACAGACAGAGTCACAGAATGGTTTAAGCAACAAAATACATACTTTCTAAAAGTGGCAATTTCAAACACACAATCTAAAAACCAACTTCCTTCACTAAAAGATGTATTTTTAAATTGTGAGTTCAGAGACCCTAAACTCCTTATTTCTATCTGCTCCCAAAGGGAATCTGCGCTTTAATTATATTTAATGGCAGCCCACATGATAGCCTATGAGAGAGATGGGCCATGCAACAGTGAAAACTGAATTTGGCATTATTTCACCGTTAGGACATGTAAAACACATCAGTACATGTCCCACCTTTAACATACACTGCACCCTGACCATGGGGCTACCTAGGGCCTACATTAGGGATGCCTTACATGTATAAAAAGGGAAGTTTTAGGCCTGGCAAGTGGGTACACTTGCCAAGTCGAATTGGCAGTTTAAACTGCACACACAGACACTGCAGAGGCAGGTCTGAGACATGTTTAAAGGGCTACTAATGCGGGTGGCACCTCTAGTGCACTTTACTAGGGACTTACTAGTAAATCAAATATGCCAATCAGGGATAAATCAATCACAAATACAATTTACACAGAGACCATATGCACTTTAACACTGGTTAGCAATAGTAAAGTGCCCAGAGTCCTAAAGCCAACAAAAATAGGTCAGAAGAAATAGGAGGAAGTAGGCAAAAAGATTGGGGATGACCCTGCAAAAAGGGCCAGGTCCAACACATAGTTTCACACAATTACAATAAGTAAGCTGTTTATAACACACCTAATACACAAGGACGCTTGGCTTTAGATTGCCAACATGTAGGGAAGCTTTGTAGATATAGGCTGCAATCAAAAACAGACAATACGTTTGTAGGAACGAGTGAATGCAGACATGTGTTTCTGTTTAAGAATGTATGAGATTTTATGTTAAATGGACAAGACCCCTCTGTGTCTGGTGTATATTATATTTGTGGGAGGAATGTTTATTGCAGGTTACCATAAGGTTAGTATGGCACATGCTATTTAGGAGTGTTTTTTCCAAACATCTACCAAGCAGAAGGCATTGACAATCCAGCAGGGAACGAGAGACATAAAATGAGGATTAAAAGAAGAGTGAGTAATTCAGAGATTACAGGAGATATTTTGGGATCTTTTATTTCATCAGTAGGTGTGATCCTAAATGACGTTAAGATAAGGAAGTTATCTACCATTGTAGATAAGATGTAATCTGATTTTAAATATGCAACACTGCTGTACTTACATACTTGATAACAGTAAGGATATGAAAAGATACCTTTCTAATTTGACAAGTCTAAAAAATGACTTAAATTATGTGAAATAGACAAATATTTGGGAAAAAGTAGGTGAAGGATTTTCTAAGGCAGAATCATGGGTTGGAAATCTGGGAAATGGATTTGTGAAAAGGATCCTGAAACCTTTATTGAATGTGACTCCATTTAGGGAATTGCAAATTGTGATTCTCTAAATAGGAAATCGCAAATTGGAAATTCCCATTTGCAATTTCCAATGCACATGTATCATGCATTTCCTAAGTGCAAATTTGGCATTTAGGAAAAGCAATTACCACCAAATCCAATTTGGTGATAACCATGAGCAATTTTGAAAATGCATTAAAAATGCATTTTTAAAAATGGCATGTAGCGCACACATGCCCCTATGGCATGTGTGCGCTTCACATGTCCACTGATATGTTTTGGGGGTGCATCAAAGGGGGCCTCAGGCCCCCAGCACCCTGGGATTTGCATTACCTAATTTGCTAATTCCTAACAGGAATTCGCAAATTTGGAAATGCAAAACCATTCTCACCTATGAGCCTATAGGCCCATGGGGATGAATGGAGCCCCATTTCCTAATTGCGATTCGGTAATAGCGATTGCGACTTTTAAGAAACAGCTATTACCAAATCGCAATTTTCATACATCCCATTTTGCATTTCTTACATAGCGATTTCTTAAAATTCACTATTTAAGAAATGCAAACGGGAGCTTGATACATCTGGCCCAGAGTACAGAAAAGACAGAGGAGGGAAGAGATTGAAATGTAAAATAAGAGAAGTAAATATTACAAGACCACGAAGAGAATTGAAAATTGCTGCAGACATAGATGCATTATCATACTGCAAGATTTTGAATTTTCTCATTGTAAATGAGAAATGTCCTTCTGTGACAGCACAAATTGCCGCCAGAGGGGGTAGAGATCAAAGTTTACAAATATAGTACTGGCATAGAAGTTAGCATATGGTGACTTACACACTTTAATTTAAAAGCCTAACAGAGAAATGAACATGAAATGTAAAATGTGCACATTAGAACTATTGCTGGCAATTTGACCTCCATTTGCATTTGACATTAAGTTTTACCATGAAAGATGATGTGCATTTATATTTTAGTGAACTACTGACATAAATTAATATTAAAGGTATTATTCTTAGAAGAATATTGGAGATGAAATATGAGTATTAAATGAACATGAACTAGTATACAGTACTTATATTGACTTAAATTAGTTAATTAACATGCGTTACATGTGGGAGGAGAAATAAATGCACATTTAAACAGTGTACTAATACCTTGTGAATAATGTTTGCAATTAAATAATTAGCTTTGCATATTTGATTCAATTGTAAGGTGCACAATATGTGTATTAATTGTAATATTGTGTATTTAGGTTTTCTTAGCTAGACTAGGCCTGAACGTTAAATTTTTTGCAGCAGTAGAGGAAAAACACTCATTCATTCTGTTTCCCTCTGACCTGAATTAATTTCTAGGTTGCTTATGTGTTGTTGAATGTCGTATTGTATTAAAGACCAAGGCCCATATTTAGGAAAAATAACGCATAACTGTGTGTCAAAAATGTTACCGCAAGCTAATGCCATTCCCTAGTGCCATCCGTGTGCCATATTTTTAAAAAGACGCACAATGGTGATAAGGATTGATTAGTGTCTAGAAAAAAGATTCTAGCCAGTGATGGATGACATTAGGGAAAATGGCGCTAGTGGGACAAATTTGACGCTAGGCTGATTAGGGGCAAAATGTCTGCCGCTAGTCAGCCTAGCATCATTTTTTGTCGCACATGCAGTCAGAAAATGACGCCTGGCTAAGTATAGATAGGAGACATTACTACAGCCCCAATGTCCACCACATGGGACAAGTGTCCCCAGGGCAAGCCCAACGCAACCAGTGCAAGCCAGGGGGCCCCATGTAAATGGCCCCCACTGGCACACAACAGGCAAGCATGTATACTTGCATGGGATGGGCTCCCTCATCCTGTAGTGTCCCTGTGGTGTGGATGGTGGTGATGCTGGGGGTTGCGGTGGGCATCTATGTGCCCATTATGGTGACGCCAAGGGGTTTCCCCATGGAAAAGCACTTCAATGCTGGTCTGACCAGGCGTTAAAATTTGATGCTAATCGGCCTTAGGGTCATTCTTTAGGCCCGCCTGCTTAGAGTGCATCATTTTAGTGTCAGGAGGTAAATATGGTGCTGGGGGGCTAGCGTCATTTTTAAGAAAGGAACGCCTACCATGCATATCATTGTCGCAATTTGACTGAAGGTGTATTGGCGCTTGCTAAAAGTGACGCTAACTCAGATATTTTGATGTAAGACAGGTCCAGTGTCAAAATAATAATATGGAGTTAAGTTAGTGACGCTTCAGCATAAAAAAATGACACAAAGACAGTGTTAACTTTCCATAAATATGGGCCCAAGAAATGTATTTTGATGTTAACAGATGTAACAGCATTTGTTCTAGCTGTCGAACAAGACAGGAAGCCTTATTAATTTCACGTGAGAACTGGTCAAATCATCCCATGCACTGTGGGAAAGAATCCAAAAGTTGCAATCAACAAATAAATGTAATATTTTGGGGGAACTGTATAACTTCATCGAGATTACTACACATCTTCCCTGTGAAAATCCCGAATAGTTGCTAACTTGATGGGCATTTGACAGTCTTCTTGGATATCGATCCTTGTGCTCAAGATGAGCCCACCTGGAGGAACAATCAGAAACTTGTGGACATTTCTAGTTAGGGAGAGACTTCTGAAAATTGGAGTTAGTTAGCTGGCTGATGACCCTTGATGTGGTGCTGCTCTCTCTTTTCCTTAATCCCTATGACTCTTATAAGCCTTATGAAGAATTAAAGTCATTCTTTTTAATTTCCCCATTTGTTTATGCTGTTCAGTGCTAATATGTCCAAATAAATTCTGAACTGCTGACCTGCCATATATGATGCTCATGTTCTACAATGTCCTGATGCTGCTGTCTACTGATGCTGCAAATTGTGAATGCTCTAGCTGACAAAACCTTCCTGTCTGCTGACCCATGAGGAGATGTTAAATGTATAATGTACTTTCTTGTTTGCTTCACAGATAAATACACCAGTGTATTTTTATAGTGAGTTACCATAGTTAGATGATTTTTCAAATGCTCTTGTCCTTTTCTCTTGCTTTGCCCGCATGTGATAGCCCGTTCCCATACATGCAAGTCCAAATTCTTATTAAAGATAAGGATGGCCCAGCACTGAAAACTAATTGTTTTTAACTGAATATTGATGATGTACTGATGTCACCATCATCTGCTTTGAAATCTGATTTTAATGTGCATATTATAGTTTTGTTAATTTGTGTTATCCTATTGGAGTGTGTGTTTAATAGTATTGATGTTACCTAGGCTTAATCTCTTTAGACATTTTGGTCAGTCAATGGTTTTATGTATATTGATAACTTAGTTTTGCACACCATTTATGCTACATTAGCTGTGTTGTTGTAATAAAGCTTTGAAACTTTATTCAGTTTGGAGTTTGATTTTGTAGTCAAATTGATCATTTTGTTTAAAGTGATTTAGGTTTTCATGCTATTGGTTTATATTGAATGAATCCAATAACCACACTTCTCACTGAGTCCAAAGATCTAGTCGACTTCCACTAGGTGGGAGAAGGTATTGTGTCTTACCAGAGTGCTTGCGGTTTCTGAACCCAAGGCGGAAGGAAGACTTAGTACTAGTAGTCCAAATTTCAAGAGTCCACTGTGACTCTATTCTTAAAGTCAATAGTGTGTCTGTGCCGCATCACTGTTTAGTGGCAAGCTCCCTCTGTGCAGATAGGCCAGAAATCAGTCTCACCTTCAGCTCATAGAATCAGAGCGACTGAAGGTTCTGAGTGTCTCATTCTGTGGGTGCTGGAGCGGTAACAGTAGATTCAGGTGAGTTAGCTGCATGCGTCTCCAAGCGGGCTGCACTCAACGGCTAGTGAGTTATCACTTGTGGTCAGTGACTAGAGGTTCTCAACAGCTCTTTGTCAACAGGTAAGTCTCTAATTCCTCCCGCGATGGAGGGGGGATGGTGATACATAGTTCCTGGTGTGAATCCTTCATCCCAACCAGGTACGCAGGGTAAACCGTGGCCTCACTGGTCTCAGCAATTACTCCAACTAAGTCATGACTTGCTGGTCTCGGTGACCCCCTCTGGCATACAGAATCACCATATCCTCACAGAGCATGGGCTCCAGCCTGATTGGCACTAAGAAGTCCTTGGAGGCAGCCTGTCCTGGCACACAGGGTTAGCCTCCACTACTGCACACTGGCCAAACCCCTTACTGCATGGCAGACATCTCACGGTGGCACCTCCTGACACATTGGGTTGCTGCACTCCCACCACTTAGGGGTCCGGCCTATGGGTGCAGTGATGCACATGTCTCACTTCATGGCAACCCTTCTCTGGCATACAAGGGTCGCTGACTTTGAGCTGCACACAGGCAATGGCTCAATCGGTGCAGTAGCCATTTTCTCACATCTTGCAGAGGGAGTTCACTCAACAAGGATCCTAGCTGGACCACTCTCCGTCCATCCCTCTCCTCTTCCTCAGAGGGCACACTGGTCTTGGCAAGCAGGTGCTCAAGGGCAGGTGGCCTTGTATTTCCTGGATGATGTCCTCTTACCCAGAAGGGAGACTAGAAGACTTTGGCCCCCAGTCCTAGTCGCAGGCAGATGTCTTGCAGAGCTTTCCCTCCTCACACAGCCCATTTGGCTGCTTGGCAGATGACACTTTTTGAGGTCTCAAACGTCCTTTCTTACACTGCATTACCAGACACCGAATGTAATATAGAGTATGAGTCTTTGAGGTTTATGATAAGGGTCTGCGTCTTTTGAAGAGCCCACTACTCTATTCTCTATTCCTCTTTAAAGCAGTCTCTCACAGCACGAGTGGCTCCAAAGCTGATAGACACATAACACAGGCCGTGTGAGTGACTATAGTTTACATCTGGATGTCAGCCTCAGTAATATGTGTATCAAAAGTTAAGCCCAGGCCCCAGCCATACTCTTTATGACTCTTTTATCAGTCCCATCTCCTTCCTGAGATGTGCTAGGTCCCTTCCTTGTGATCTTTAACTAAATCAAAGAGCACCCTTTGAATTCTGCAGGGGAAGCCTAACTCATCTCTTCCCAGTGTGTGACCTACCCAGCTTATTCAAAATGTGATTTAGAGGCTGAATCTTTGAAGTATATGTTGGGAATCTTCTTGCTTTTGAAGTAGGAACTCTTCTTCCCTCTCTTCCTCCAGAAAGCACCCTGCTACAGCAGGAGTGACTCCAAAGCTGATGGGCATACAACACAAGTCATAGGAGTGATTAGACTGACAGCTGGATGTCGCCCATAGTGCTATGTATATCAACAGGTCAGCCTAGGGCCTCAGCCCTACTGTTAGCAGCCATATCTCCTCCCTCAGATGTGCCCATGCACCTTCCTTGAGACCTCTCTCTGAATCAAAGAGCACCCTTTGAAGTGTACCAGGAGAACCTTGCTCCCCCTTCTCCAGTGTGTGCCACCCAGCATACAGGAATGCAGCACTACACAAATCTGTGTGTGGGATTTCTCTACCTCCTTTACATGTTTAACCATGCAGGCCTGGGCCTCCAAGAATGGAAACCTGGTTCCTCCATGAACTGTACCATCCACATGCACACATACACCCTGTACATGTATACAACCTACCCACATAGCTCACAGCACTACATCCTTCATCTATTTTACCACTTGGAGGTGCACATACATCTAGCACCTCCACTTAACATGCAAACACTGCATAGCACTGTATCCTTCATGTACTGTACCACCCATAATAACAACTATATTCAGCACATGCATTCACCATGCACAAACTGCTCAGTAATGCACTGTCCCTGTATTTTACCCTACCCAGGCACACATACACCCATGGCAGATTCAGCACTCTTGCGCTGCACAGCACTACACACTAAAAGATGTAGGCCAAGGCTGAGTTAAGCATACAGTAGTGGAACTTTAAAAATGAGTGAGCCTGAAGGCCTTCAATCGAGTGACACAGGTTAAAAATGAACCGTTCACTCCTACTGATCACTACACAGTAGACTGCCACCACAATGCTTATGCTGCTTAACCCCTTAAGAAGGTGGTAGCCTCTCACCACTAAGAGGGTAGCACTTTGGGTGCCCCTCCTGGTCCAACAAGACTGCAATCCTTGAGACAGTCATATGTCATGGCTTGCACACATGATCTGTGTTTCCCTATGACATCAAAAATCAGCATTAGGGATTCTGACATCAGCACAGTTGGGCACTCAGTGCAGGGGTGCACATTCATTACCGTGCAGAAGACTTCCCTGTCCCAACATTTATCATCTATAACCCTTCACTAGGAGGGGTGTGGTGATGAAGCATGGGGGTGAAAATGGCTAGGAGTGTGAGTTCAAGAAGAGACGTGCCACCTCAGGACTTACAACTCTTAAATATTCTCTTTAAATGTTTTTTTTTATATATTTTTTATTTACTTGTACAGAGTGCCATGGGGCATCTTTCTGTTTTGTGGTGGTCTTAATTTGCTGTTTTCCTTTATTTGTTGTATATGCACAGAAAACATCCCAAATTTGATGTTAATGGAGTGCTTCTAAGTACGTATCTGTAGATCTATTGGATTATTTAAACTCTAGTAATGGTGCCGAAAATGATTATGATGGTGATATTGTTAATCTTCGTACTGTTGCCTCTATATAGCTGAGTACAAATGTGCTTTTTTGCAGATTGCACAGTCTGTTATAAATACCTTTTACCTCGTGGCAAATGTGAGCCTAAATCGGTACAAATGTAAACAAGAATTTGCAATGCAATGGTTCTCGTGTTTGCTCGGGTTAAAGCTAATAGTGTTGTAAACTCCTAACCAGACTTTTCTTGCCACATAAACTGAAAATGAAAAGTAAAACAGTTTCACATAACTAACCGGACTTTTCTTGCTAAAGCTGAAAATTAAAAGTAAAATAGTTTCACATAAGCGAGCCGACGGCCACCATGAGCACAAATCAGACACACAAAAGGAAACAGAAGTTTGCTTGCAGTGGAACATATCGGCAAAAGTGCATACAGTAAAATTCATGTAACCAGCAAAAGCGCAATTATCCATGTAAAAGGGTCGATGTCATGCAAAGCGCCTGACTACTGCCCAGCGAGATCGCTCTGTCTACGAAATAAAAAGAAAAAGTAGAACAGAAATCATACTGAAAACATGGAACCGCTTTGTTTTCAGTAGTTAGCCGGAGCGCTCGAGGCAGGCTAAACACCAGAAAAGGCATGATGTATACAAGCCTTTCACTAATTACATCAAGTGAATTTGATATGGCAAGCCCACAAACCAACCAAACTGATGGGCGTGACATGGGTGTGGTTAAAAGCCCACAGAGAGATTACACCAGGGACAGAGCGCTTTGCACTCGACCCTAAAAATAGAACACAGGAAACGGGCATGATCACCTTTGCAGCCTTTTTTGCCTCTGACCTTTTGATTTTTCTAAAATTATATGTATATAATAATTAACTTACGTCTAGGGACTTTCAGCCAGCCCTCTCCAGCCATTTGTCTGTTATAGTGTCATTCACGTTTTTCTTCTACCCTTTACAGGGCAATGGCTGAGACCACTTCAGCCCGCTTGTCTAACTTCAGGGAGAATGATTGCCTTTTTTTCCTTTCACAAGGACCACATACACACGCAACGTACTTATTTACTGTGTTAGGGACGAGTAAAGTAATGTGTGCTTTTTAGAGATCAAAATATATTTAACTTTTATCCATTTTTTTTAGATTGAAGGGGGCTTAGCAGCTTCCGAAACAAAAACATTTTGCAAAAAAAAAAAAAAAAAATATGACAAAACAAGCATGGCTAAAGCCAAAATACAGGGTTCTAACGCCAGATGTTGTGACTTTGCCAATGCTTGCTTTTCATAGATGTGTAAATTGGATGCAAATACTCCAAGGTCACCTGGTGTAAATGTTATTTGTGGTGGGGAGTTTTCGTGCTCGATTTTTTATACCAATCTAAATTACATTCTTGAAGTAAATAATGCATTTCTTGTTTAGAACAGAGCTAACATTTGAGACCTAAACACGAATGGTAATAGTTTTGGTTAACTCTGACCGTCTGTAATACATAATTGGAAACATTCTACATGCTGTCACAGTTACCCAACATAATACCGTTGTATGCAACACACTTTGTTTTCAAGGACATCGGTGTGCTCTAGTTGCATGCGTAGAAATACCATCTGGAGATGTATATAAACAGTATTGTAAACCACCAAGGCCCTCTATCTAAAATGCCAGATTTCTGGGTCTGGTGAAACCACAGGGGACATTAGCGAAAATGCACAGTGTACATTTCCCTGGTGTGAGCTTATCTTTACTAGTGTGACCATTCCTGCTTGGTATAAAAAACAACGTAGTATCAAAGTTTGAGCACAGAATTGAGAATGATTTCCTCTCTTTCAAACCAGATTTACCTCATGCAATTTTTGCCACTTTACTGACATTTTATTCCTGACAAGATCTTCCCAGAATAAATCTTGGTTGGATGTGCAACAATGCCACACCTAATCCCCTCCGTTCATCACGACCTCAACTGCACCCCCCCACCCCAGCACCTTGAGACCCTAGGGGGTGACTAGTCACGCTTTACAAGTATTATGATTGATTGATTGACAATGTGTAGTACTAATCCAGGAACAAAAAATTCTTAGGCCTGATTCGGAATTACCGTACCATTTGGGATTAATATGTTTTAGCTGTAAAAGATGTTTATCTATTTGTAGCATTCCTAGAATTAAGTTCGGCATTTGTTCCAAAGAGAGTTCTCACGTCGACGTTGCCCAATCTCAATAACTCCTTGCAGAACATCTTTAATGTTTCTTTAAGTTTCTTTGTGATGTAGCCTCCAGAATAAATGCTGTATCCCAGTTTATGATATGTTTTTTGGCTGATTTTTTTAATATAAATTCAATTAATTGAACCAAACATTTTTCTGAGAGGTTGATTTTTCACACAGGGCAGCTCTGAAACGAGAAAAAAAGGGTTGATCTTTTTATGTTTCTATGCTGGGCTGCCTAAAGTAATGCTTTAGCGTCATCATTATGAGTATCTCCTTCTTTTCTGAACTTCGTACAAACATCAGAATTACAAGTTTTGTCATAATTACCACATTACTTGCAATGTTCCCCATGTAAACTTCAGCAGGTGAAACCTGTTGAATTTTACCTGGAGAAAATGCTTAGGGCCCTATTTATGACCTAGTTTGCGTCACGTTTGCACCACAAAACATGGTACATGCACAACACAAACCTTAAGTGAGATTTATGAGGCCACGCAAGGTCACCTTGTGTGGCCCTAAGTGGCTTTATAAATCTTGAGTAATGCAAAGCAGTGCCAATCGCTTTCTTGCATTACTCCTCCCAAAGGGGGCATTTCCATGGGTTATGCGTGGGGTTTTCCCATGCAACATCCATGGAGTTTCACACATTCCCAGATTCCCCAGAACTGGTAGACCTGGAAATGGGCTAAAAACTTAACCCTCCCCAGGTGAGGCCTAATAAGGAGAAATATCTTACTAGGAAAAAACTTCTTAGGGTTGTTTTTGTGCAGGAAAGTGTTCCTTCCTGCACAAAACAATATTGCATGCAATGCAGGCACCCTTGCACTATGGTGCAAGGTTGCCTGGGTAGGTGCTAGGCAGCCAAAAGGGCACCAGTGCAGGGGTTAAGGCAGGAATACAGCATGTCACGCAGTTCAGTGAAGCCAGGTGTCTTCCTGCCCTGCACTGCATGACTATCCCCATAAATATGGCCCTCAGTTATATCAGTACATGCAGATTGGGAGCACAGTATGCTCCATTTTAAAGGGAAAAACTTGTAAGAGGTGATAGTATCACACCTTCTGAATATCAATCCCTGTGGCGTCAGATTTTGGGCCATGAGGGCCTTGTTGCAAGTTAAGCGAAATCGGAGAGGTATTTACCACACATGCCAGACACGATTACCCCAGATTCTGCTAATTGCTAATTTTTAACCTGCAAAAGGCATAACATACGGAAATGGTATTTAATATGCTAAGGCCCTCATTACAACCCTGGTGGTTGGTGATAACGTGGCGGTAAAGCTGCCAACAGGCCGGCGGTAATTACTGCAAAATTATGATCCTGGTGGAAAGATCTCCGATAGACAGCCAATGTACCACACCGACCGCCGGGCGGAAACAACAGCCATCACAGTGGTAGCCGCCAACGGCCAGGCGGAAGTCAATGTTCCGCCCACCATATTATGACATGTCAAACCGCCAACTTTTCCGGGGTGGTACCAGCAACAGCAAAAGCCTGGCAGAAACAGACCACAGAAGGGAAAGGACTCACCATTGGAGACACAGGGAACAACAACGCCACCAGGGAGCCCGAGCTGCATGTCTTACCCATGATTTTCTATGTGCTGCTCCACCACGAACACCAACGCTGATGAAGACGATGACGGTGAGTACAGCCGCCTAGCACACAAGGGAGGGAGGGAGGAAAACGACAGTAACACACACATGCACCGCCCCCCCAACACCATACACACAATCAGCTGCATTACTAGAACATTTTTACCTTGTACCTCGGATGAATAATGCAAGGACAAAACGATTTTGAAAAAGTGAATATAATGAGTGCAACACATCATGATAAATAAGTGAGGCAAGATAATAGATATATAAATATGTACACAAAAAGGGGCACAGCCCAGTCCACAATGTACGTAGTCTACATGTCCACAGGCCAAAGTCCAAGGCCACACATCGCACCTGCATCAACACGGAGAGAACACTGCATGGGGCATCATTTGGGAAATAGGCAGGCACCTCTGTGGGATGGGGGACGGGGGCACCTCAGCCGGGAGATGGAACAAAACCACTGGTTCCGGAGGGGGCAACAGGCCCTGTACTTGGTCCTGGGGAGTGCAAGGCCACAGTCTCTCAAGCGGGTGACTTGCCCACTTGCTCTGGAGGGGGCAACATGCCCTTTGCTTGGTCCTGGGGAGTGCAAGGCCACAGTCTCTCAAGTGGGTGATTTGCCCACATGCTCTGGAGGCGGCAACATGCCCTATGCTTGCTCCTGGGGAGTGCAAGGCTACTGTCTCTCAAGTGGGTGACTTTTGCACTTGCTCTGGACGGAGCAACATGCCCTTTGCTTGGTCCTGGGGAGTGCAAGGCCACAGTCTCTCAGGTGGGTGACTTTCCCACTGGTTCTGGAGGGGGCATCATGCCCTGTGCTCTGGATCCTGGGGAGTCTGGGTTAGGTGGGTGTCTTACCTACTGGTTCCGGAGGGGGCATCGTGCCCTTTGCTCTTCATCCTGGGGAGTCTCGGTTGGGTGAGTGTCTTACCCACTGGTTCTGGAGGGGGCATCATGCCCCGTGCTCTTGATCTTGGGGAGTCTGGGTTAAGTGGCTGTCTTACCCACTGGTTCTGGAGGGGGCATTGTGCCCAGTGCTCCTGATCCTGGGGAGTGCAAGGTCACAGTCTCTTAGGTGGGTGTCATACCACTGGCCTTGCAAGGGGCAGGCTGCACAGCAACCCATGGAGGCAGGATTACATACCGTCCACCGGCGGTGACGGCTGCTCAGTTGTGGTGCTGCTGCTGCTGGTGGGGGAAGGCTCCTGCCCATCCCCTGCAACCTCAGATGGCTGCTTACTGGAGGTGGTGCTGCTGGTGGGGGGAGGATCCTGCCCATCCCCTGCTACCTCGGACAGCTGCACAAGCATGGTTGGTGGTGGGGGCTCCGTCACAGTTCCTGTCCCAGGCCTGTTGCTCTTCCTGCCTGCTGGTGCTGGCTCCTTGCTCTTCCTGGCAGCTCGGCCAAGCTCCTTAGTCTTCCTGGCAGCTGGGGCAGGCTCCTTGGCCTTTCTGCCAGCTGGAGCAGGCCCCTTTGTCTTCCTGGCAGCAGCGTGGGCTGGCTCCTTGCTCTTTCTGGCAGATGGGTCAGGCTCCTGATCCCTGTGAGGAATGCCAGGACAAGGGCAGAATGACATTATAATGAGGCACATGGGCGAACCAGAGGGATAATAGAAAGGACCTTTGGCCTCCTGAAGGCCATGTTCAGGTGCCACCAACTAACAGGTGGATCTCTGTGCTACTTACCCAAGAAGGTCTGCCAGATAATTGTGGCATGCTGAATGTTGCACAACCTTGCCCTGAGACGCCATGTCCCATTCCTGCTGGAAGAGGAGGCTGGAGATGCCCAGGTGGCAGCAGTGGACCCTGTGGACAGTGAGGATGAGGAGGCAGAGGATGAGGATGAGGACAACAGAACATCAGCCATCAGACAATACTTCCACACAGGTAAGACAGTGTTACTTCACATTTCAATGAAACGTTTTGGAATTTCTGTGGCACTGGCATGTTGTTATTTCCCACTTCTATGCCCACTTACTGTACCCTTTGGCAATTCATTTTACAGATGTTGGTGACCTCACATATGCTCCTGGTGTGATCACTGCAGCCAGCTACAGGACATACACCTATGCTCATTTTCTGTACAGTTGAATTGTAATGTCTGTACATTTTGAAATGAATACATATTTAAAAAAATTGACATACTCCATATTTCTTTTTTTCCAAGGGTGTTTATTGAAGTGCTAAAATATAGAGGGGCAAGTGCAATGGGATGGGGTGATGATGGAGGAAGGTCCAGGGTATTTTCCAGTCTGTTTGTAGCACAGGTGCATTGTCCATGGGGGGAAACAACCTTAACAACTACGTTTGAATTACTACTTGCTTTAACAACGAATCTTGAAGAACTACTGGGTTTTAACAACGAAGTTTTGAACAACTACTGGTTTAACAACGATTGTACCTTAACAACTAATGCCAGAACAACGAATTTTAAGGTAAGTGAATTATTTTTTGATGAATTTTAAGGTGAGTTTTGTGTTTTGTTTTTTATTTGTTTAGGGTTTAATTATTATATGTTTAGTTTTTTAAAGTATATTGTGTGGATTAAGTAATGGATTCTATGGGTTGTGGGTGTTATGGTTGGGGTATTGTATTAATACTCAGGTATTATTTTAAGTACTTTTGTATTTTTTATGTGTTGTAATTTATGTTGTGGGTTTAGGGGCGGGATATATGGGATGTAGGGGTTATGGGTGGGGAAGTGTATTAATACTCAGGTATTAATTTCAGTACTTGTGTTTTTTTATATGTTGTAATTTATGTTGTTGGTTTAGGGGCGGGATATATGGGATGTAGGGGTTATGGGTGGGGAAGTGTTTTAATACTCAGGTATTAATTTAAGTACTTGTGTTTTTTTATATGTTGTAATTTCAGTTGTTGGTTTAGGGGCGGGATATATGGGATGTAGGGGTTATGGGTGGGGAAGTGTTTTAATACTCAGGTATTAATTTCAGTACTTGTGTTTTTTTATATGTTGTAATTTATGTTGTTGGTTTAGGGGCGGGATATATGGGATGTAGGGGTTATGGGTGGGGAAGTGTATTAATACTCAGGTATTATTTTAAGTAATTGTGTTTTTTTATATGTTGTAATTTATGTTGTAGGTTTAGGGGCGGGATATGTGGGATGTAGGGGTTATGGGTGGGGAAGTGTATTAATACTCCGGTATTAATTTTAGAACTTGTGTTTATTTATATGGTGTAATTTATGTTGTGGGTTTAGGGGTGGGATATATGGGATGTAGGGGTTATTGGTGGGGAAGTGTATTAATACTCAGGTATTAATTTAAGTACTTGTGTTTTTTTATATGTTGTAATTTATGTTATTGGTTTAGGGGTGGGATATATGGGATGTAGGGGTTATGGGTGGGGAAGTGTATTAATACTCAGGTATTATTTTAAGTAATTGTGTTTTTTTATATGTTGTAATTTATGTTGTAGGTTTAGGTGCGGGATATATGGGATGTAGGGCTTATGGGTGGGGAAGTGTATTCATATTCAGGTATTAATTTAAGTACTTGTGTTTTTTTATATGTTGTGATTTATGTTGTGGGTTTAGGGGTGGGATATATGGGATGTAGGGGTTATGGGTGGGGAAGTGTATTAATACTCAGGTATTAATTTATGTACTTGTGTTTTTTTATATGTTGTAATTTACGTTATTGGTTTAGGGGTGGGATATATGGGATGTAGGGGTTATGGGTGGGGAAGTGTATTAATACTCAGGTATTATTTTAAGTAATTGTGTTTTTTTATATGTTGTAATTTATGTTGTAGGTTTAGGTGCGGGATATATGGGATGTAGGGCTTATGGGTGGGGAAGTGTATTCATATTCAGGTATTAATTTAAGTACTTGTGTTTTTTTATATGTTGTGATTTATGTTGTGGGTTTAGGGGCGGGATATGTGGGATGTAGGGGTTATGGGTGGGGAAGTGTATTCATACTCAGGTATTAATTTATGTACTTGTGTTTTTTTATATGTAGTAATTTATGTTGTGGTTTTAGGGGTGGGATATATGGGATGTTGGGGTTATGGGTGGGGAAGTGTATTAATACTCAGGTATTAATTTAAGTACTTGTGTTTTTTTATGTGTTGTAATTTATGTTGTGCGTTTAGGGGCGGGATATGTGGGATGTAGGGGTTATGGGTGGGGAAGTGTACTAATACTCAGGTATTAATTTAAGTACTTGTATTTTTTTAATATTGTAGTTTATGTTGTGGTTTTAGGTGCAGGATATATGGGATGTAGGGTTTATGGGTGGTGAAGTGTATTAGTAATTGGGTGTTAATTTACATATTTGGGGATTTTTATTTTGATTTGTGAAATTGGTGTTGGGTAGTATATTCATATTTGAGTATTTTATTAGGACTTTAAGTATTTTTTTTTCTTTTATTAAGGGTATATTGTGGATTCATTTTTGGAATGTATGGGTTGTGGTTGTTATGGGTGGGGAAGTTTGTTAATACTTGGGTATTAATTTAAGTAACTGTATTTTATTAAATTTTGCAATTTATGTTGTGGGTTTTGGTGTGGGATATATGGGATGTAGGGGTTATGGGTGGGGAAGTGTATTAATACTTGGGTATTAATTTAAGTTATTGTATTTTATTAAACATTTTTGATTTATGTTGTGGGTTTAGGGGTGGGACATATGGGATCTAGGAGTTATGGGTGGGAAGTATATTAGTAGTCTGGTATTATTTATTGTATTTGGTTATTTTTTTATTTATTTTTATTGAAAGTATATTTAGAATTAGGGGTGGGATCTAGGGGATGTAGGGTTTATGGTTGGGGTATTTTTCTTATGATTAGTTTTTTTTTACTATGTTTGAGTTTTTTTTTTAATGATTTTTTTTGGGGGGGATGCAATTTGGTTTATTGGTGGATCATGATTTGGATATGTATTGATAGTTTATAATTTTTTATTATGGGTGAATTATTTTTTTGTGTTATATTTTTAGGTTTTGTATTTTTTTGTTGTTATTGAAGGTGTAAAAATAATAGTGTTTAAAAATGTATATTTGATTTTTTAATAGTATAGTAGTTAGTATAGTAGATTTTGGAATATAATAATGTTATATTTTTTTATTTTAAATATTTATTAGATTTTTTTTAAAAAATGTGAATTTTAAAATTTGTGAAAATGTTTTTTTTTTTTTTTTTGATCTGATGTAATTGTTATTATCCATATTTTGTAATAATTTTTTTGGATGTATAATTTTATACATATATTAATTTGTCTTAATATTATTTCTAAAAATTAATTAACAAAATAATTCTTTGTAGATTATATATAGATATTTTTTTTTTTTTTGGTGTTAGAAATGTTTGCATTTGCAATAATGTTTTTTTTAATGTAAATTTAATTTAAAAAAAATTAAAATACCATTAATTTTTTTTTATATATTTTTTATTTTGAACATAATCAAGTTTAAAAAATGCAAAAAAAATGTTTTAAATTATTGTTTGATATTTACAGATTTATAGAATTTTTTTATTTATTTTTTTATATTTCTTTATCTATTTTCTGTGGTGTTTTCTTATTTTCCCTATTATAGTCTATGAGTGAAATAGTCAGTTTTCTATTTTTAGTGCTCTTCCATGTTTACGTTGTTTGACGTCTTCTGTATTCAGTCGGTGGAGCGTCGCGGTCAAGATAGGACGGAAGCGGAGACCTCGTTCAGGTAAGTGGGATTATAATTTTTTGTACAGTATGTAGTAGGGTATTTTTATTACAGAAATAGTTGTCGGAGGTAGTTATAAGGTAGGTAGTAGATTTTCGGTGTTTGTTATGTTTCTTATGTTTAATTATTTTTTATCGTATATTTTTGAATACGATAGTGGTTTCGTAAAAGTAAACAAATTTGTTTAGCAGTGTTTTATCTTAGAAATGATTATACTGCTTTTGTAGTAGTTGGAAAGAATTGTATATTTTTTTGCTAAATTTAGTTAGGGGATTTTTGAGGGAGTTAGTTGTTCGGTTTATGATTTTTTTTTTAACTTCATTGTAATAGGTTTTGTGATTAATTTTTTATTTTGTGTTAGTAGTATCCTTTATATTGTTTTCATGTCTTTTTCTTGATAGTTAATGTTTTAATTAATGATGTGGCTTTGGTTAGTAGGTGATTAATTTTTTTACTTTTTTTAGGTAAAAAAAAGTATATTTGGTATTTTACGTTTTTTAGATATTTCTCGAATTTCTGGTTTGGTAAAGTATTATATTTTATTTCTTTCATTGTTTTTATAGTATATAGAACAATTTTTGTTGTGTAAATTTAGTGTAAAAAAAATTTGAAAAATGCCAATTTAATTGATGGTGTTTGGTGTTTTTTAGAACTGCCAAGTAATTTTTCAGTAGGTTAGTGGTTGTTTGTAATGTAGAATATATGCTAGACTGTTGAGATACTCTGATGGTGTTATTGTATCAAATTGTTGTATTTTTGCCAAAATTATTTCGGTCATTTCTTTGCTTTTTTTGCTTGTGCGTGGGTTCAGGCTACCTGACAGTGATTGAGCAAGTCTCATTTCTTGGAAACTTTGTTCCTTTTTCAAAATTTCCATAAAATGATACAGGTTTGGGTGGGGTTTACCTATTACTTTATTGAAGGCGTTGTGCCATCCTTCAATGGCATTATTAGTCTTTGGACCACTTTCTAAACAGGTTTGGTAGCAGTTCCACCATTCTATTGGAAATCTTGGCTTTCGTCTGTGACCAGATCTGTTTAGGTGGCCAATCCAGGTTTCTTCGAAGTAATTTAGTAAGGGTTCTAATTTGTCTTCATTTTGTGTATAATAGTTAGACTCTGTTATTGCGGTGTAATACTCATCTACTTTTGTAGATGGTACAAAGCATAATGCTGTGAGTTTTTTTTATTCAAATTGTAGTATGCAATCTGAGAAATATTCTCTACTTAGGGATGATTTTTGTATTCTACGCCAATAAGCTTGTGAAAAGTGGAAAAAGCATCCTTGAATTTGGGTTTGTGGACATATTTTTAGTATTGTATTTATCATTGATAATTCGAAATCTAGTATTACTTTTCTAGGTGTTTTATTTAATGTTTTGTTTTTGATTGTTGATAAAAATTCATTGTATGTAGAGGAATGTTTATCAGGTAGTAATGCATACACTAGGGGGATTGTAGTGTTATTTTTTGAGGCATGTATGGTGTAAATTTGAGTGAATGGATGGGGTGTAGATTTAAAAGTTCCATCCATCATCCAAATTTCACTATTTTGTAGGATTAGTAAGTTGGATGTTGTGCTGAATATTAAAATTCTTTTTTGAGGGTTTTCGTTGTCGTGAATGAGGAAAGTTTCTTTGGAGAAGGTAATTGTTAGTTCTGGGGGGATGTTAATGTCTTCATAGGTTTGTGGTGTTATATGTTGGGGATTACTTGCCAGTCTTTCTCGTTGAAAAATTCTACTAAGGTTTGGTACAGAAGGCATGCTACCAGAAATCTGTACTGGAATATTTTGTACTACCTCCCTTATAACTTGTCCGCAGGAGTCATTGGAGGTGTGTGCAATGTCTTTTATTTTTTGTATGTTTTCTCTTATCTCAATTTCTATTGCAGAGGCAGAGTGGTTGTGATCTGATGTCTTAACAACTGTGTTTTCTAGAGTTACAGCTCGGCCTCTACAATGTGAAGAGTAGAATTGTACACACCTCCAATGGCTCCTGAGGTTGACAACCTTGTCTCTGCAATAAAGATAACCTTCATACTTTAGTAGCTGGTTTCCGGTTCTTGAGGTTATGTAACTTGCTTCTCCTTGCGATGCCATTTGTGAAATATCTGTAAATAATATAAAAGAAATAGGTTAAAAGAAGTTTGCAGTTTTTATTATTAAATTTGTGGTGGATTTAGTTTACTACTTAGTAAGTTAATTAATATATAATGTGTTCTTTTTGTAAGTGTTTGGTGTAGGTGGTTTGTTATCTTTTATATTTGGTGATTGTGTGTTATTTATTGAGGCAATTAGGTTAGTGGGGGGTTTTAGGTTCTGGGGAGGGGGTGGGGGTTAGGGGGTTTTAGGTTTTGGGTTGGGGTTGGGGGGGTGGGGTGTTTTTGGTTTTGGGGAGGGGGTTGGGGTGAGGGGGTTTTAGGTTTTGGGGTGGGGCTGGGGGGTGGGGCGTTTTTGGTTTTGGGGAAGGGGTTGGGGTGAGGGGGTTTTAGGTTTTGCGGTGGGTTTGGGGGGGTGGGGTGTTTTTGGTTTTGGGGAGGGGGTGGAGGGTCAGGTGGTTTTAGGTTTTGGGATGGGGTTGGGGGTGGGGCGTTTTTGGTTTTGGGGAAGTGGTGGAGGGTGAGGGGGTTTTAGGTTTTGGGGTGGGGTTGGTGGGTGGGGCGTTTTTGGTTTTGGGGAAGTGGTGGAGGGTGTTTTAGGTTTTGGGGTGAGGTTGGGGGGTGGGGCATTTTTGGTTTTGGGGAGGGGTGGGGTTAAGGGGTTTTTGGTTTTGGGGTGGGGTTGGGGGGTGGGGCGTTTTTGGTTTTGGGGAATTGGTGGAGGGTGAGGGGGTTTTAGGTTTTGGGGTGGGGTTGGGGGGTGGAGTGTTTTTGGTTTTGTGGAGTGGGTGTGGGGTCAGGGGGTTTTCGGTTTTGGCGTGGGTTTGGGGGTTGGGGCGTTTTTGGTTTTGGGGAGGGGGTGGGGGGTCAGGGGGTTTTAGGTTTTGGGGTGGGGTTGGGGGGGTGGGGTGTTTTTGGTTTTGGGGAGGGGGTGGGGGGGTTAGGGGGTTTTAGGTTTTTGGGTGGGTTGGGGGGTGGGGTGTTTTTGGTTTTGGGGAGGAGGTGGGGTTTAGGGGGTTTTAGGTTGGAGTTGGGGGAGTGGGGCGTTTTTGGTTTTGGGGAAGGGGTGGGGGGTCAGGGGGTTTTAGGTTTTGGGGTGTGGTTGGGGGGGTGGGGTGAGGGATGTAGGGTGAATGGTGATTATTAGTAATGCTTTTATTAAGAATGCTTTTACAATGAAATATTGTTGTTAAGGTTGGTGTTCTGTCCTTGTTGTTAAGGTACTAGTTGTTTTGGAAGTTGGTGTTTTGTTGTGAAATGTATTTATGTTTATAGTCCAGCAGCTGTTTAGAGGTAAGTGTTTAGTGGAGTTGTAATAGTTATTTTTTTTATATAATATATGTACTGTGTTTGTGAAGTGTTTTTAATTTTATTGAATTTATGTATTTGGTGTTAAGTTAAGGGGTATTTGAATAAGAATGTTTGTTTAGTTTTATTTAACTAGAAAATCTGGTTGTATGTTATAATGAAAATATTATACTTACCTTGAGTTTATTTTCTTATTTCAGATGTTATTTTTTTTTTTAATTGATTTAATTCACTTTTTTATGTCTTCTGGTGTTTTTTTGGATTCTTGGAGTCTGTAAGAAATAAGAAAGAGTGTATTATTTAGTTTATTCTTTTGTTTTATTAATTATTTACTTTTTTTGATTTAGAAGTAATTTTTTTAGTAGGTTTGAAATTTGGTGAATAATATATGGTTTTTGGTTAAATTTATTAGGTGAATTAATTTTTTTTAAAACTAATTTGTAGATTTAATATTTTATATATATATATTTTAATTATATTATGGTATTCGTTATTTAACAATTTTTTTAATGCAATTGTTTATGGTTTAGTGAAATTGTTTTTGAATAATGGTAATGGTTTACCTTTGATGGTGAAGGAGTCGTGTTTATCTTTTTGGTCAGATTCTTGATATTTATGCCTGTAAGAAAATAGTACGAAAGGTACATTAATTATATATTATTTTAGCTGTGGTATAGGTTAGTAAATTTATTTATATTTATTTATGGATATTTTACCTTGTTATCTCAGTAGATGGCGGTGTTGGATAAATTATATTTTAATTATTTTCCGTAGTGATATGCTCGTCTTCTCTGTAAGTTGTTCGGTGCAGTAATGAGTAGAAAATGGAGGTCGTTGGTATTTATATGTGTTTTTGTAAGTATTGTTTTATTTGTAAATTGAATGTGTTTTCGATGTGTTTTTTTATTATGAATTCGTTTGTGATGTTAGATATATATAATTGTGGAGTGTATTTGTTTTGTAGTTTGTATTTTTTTAATGTTCGTTCTCGTTTGTTTAGTAGAGGAAGTACTTCATGGGTCATGTAGAAAGTGTTGTAGGACTATCGTTTTATGTAGTTTTTTTTTTTTTAGTGTTGTGTTTGTTTTATAATTATTTAAGTATTATTTATTTTGATTTAAAACAGTGTTTATATGTTTTGGATTTTTGTGATATTTTGTTTTTTGTATGTAGGAAATATATTGTTATTTTCGATTTCGTTTATTTTTTACGTAGTACTGTAGTGGATTTAATATTTTATTTATTAATTGTTATTGTTTAGTTGTGATATTAATTATTAAAATTTTTCGTTGTTTGGAGTTCGTTTTAAATATATTAGGTGTTTAGGCGTTTTCGGTGTTGGGTAGTATTTGTTTGGGTATTCGTTGTTTGGCTAGTCGTTTGTTTGGGTAGTAGTTATTTTAGGATTCGTTGTTTAAGTATTCGTTGTTTGGGTAGTAGTTTGTTTGGGTATTCGTTATTTGGGGAGTCGTTATTTAGGTAATATTTTTTTTGGGTAGTCGTTGTTTAGGTAGTAGTTATTTGGGGAGTCGTTGTTTAGGTAGTCGTTGTTTACATAGTAGTGGTTTAGTGGAATATTCGTGATTTAGTGGTTTTCGTAGTCATTAAATAGGTGTTCGTTGTTCAGGAATAATTTAGGTAATGTTTTTTTTCGTTGTTTAGACTTCGTTGTAAAATAATTCGTTTTATAGGTTTTTTCGGTGTTGGGAAGTCGTTGTTTAAGTAGTAGTTGTTTAGGTAGTAGTGGTTTAGTGTCATATTCTCCATGGGACATAGGAAGAGGAGCAATAGCAGTTCAAGGTGGACAGGGTGACTAGGTGGGACACAAAGGTGACAACCAGGAGGAAGGACTGCTGTGCTGCTACAAGGGTTGCCACTCTCGGCTGCTGCTCTGAAAGAACTGCTTTTCTGGTGTGCTGCCTTGCTGCCTACTACCCTCTGTCCTGCTGAGTAAGGACTGGACCTATCTCACTTGAACCACCCAGAGTGACTCCAAGGGCATGTTGGCTTGCCCCCTGTTTTAAGTCTCAGGTAATAATCAAAGACTTCTCAACATCCTACAACAGCACCTGGACTTTTCTGACTGCAGGTCTTGCCCTGCTAGGTGGTGCCAATCCAGTCCTGGGCTTGAAAGTGGGTAAAATATGCGGCATTTCCCAGCAACTGTGCATAAATGCCATTGCACCAAAGGGAACTGGTGCATTCCCTCTATTCCCATGCATCAACAATGTCGCAAAGATCACGGATACCACATCGCCAACTGTGTGATGCATCGTTTCCAGCTTCTGATGCATCTCTGGCTTTGCATGGCTCACAACCGACACATTGCCTACATCTGAAGGATCGACAATGATGCATCACCTCCTCTGCTCCCTGCATCTCGGCTTCAACGTAGAGACATCCAAGAACCAAGGTACTCTTTCAGCAGGCCGGGGCTGATCCCTGCACCTGACCCATGCTCCATCGTGGTCAGCCTGACTTTTCAGATTTGACACGGTCTAGTGCGATCAGATAGCACCGGTTGGTGCTTTATGCTTCTAAGCACCACAATTAAGTTTATTCTTTAAAAATTCATATCTCAACTTCTACTTATTGGATTTTTATTATTGTGGTCTTGCTTTGTTTATAAAAATATAATTTATTTTTCTAACCTGGTGTGAGGTCATTTTCTGGTGTTTTTACTGTATTAATGTTTGCAGTGTTGCACAAATACTTTATACATTGCCTCTTTAATTAAGACTGCCTGCTCTGCGCAAAGCTACCAGAGAGTGAGCACAGGTTAATTTATAGTGTGTATCTGACTTACCCTGACTAGAAATGTGGTTCCTTCTAGGACAAGGTGCATACCTCTGCCAACCAGAAACCCAATTTCTAACATGGTTGAAAGTAAAACAAAAAGCGATATGACACGGCCAGCATTGACTGCTTCATACTATATATTTCATTTTGTTTACTTTCAGCCATGATGCACAGCAGACACCCTGCTGTACCACATGGCTAAGAAACACATTGACAACGCCAATAGATTTGGCATAGGCAAGACCTATAGCCTTTGCTAATGCTTGTTTTTGAATACCATTCAGCATCTAAATAATCTCTAGAGCAGGGATATCATTAATGGGTTAACTCAGTTGCTCTTATCTAGCAATCTTATAATTGGACTTCATTCAACTTATATTATTTCTAAAGACTCACTGCCCAATTCACTGAAAATATTTTGAAAACAATGCAGATTTAGGGTTGGTAATGTTCCAAATCTCTGCATGCAAAACTGACAGATCAGAATGGTTTGATTGCAAACGTAAAAGTTACAAACATATAGAATATACAAATTTCACAACAATGAATTTTGCTGCATATAATATGTGCATAGGTCTTTGCTACCACTGGTGTGGCTCCGAAGCCCTATGAGGCAGATTTAAGAAAGGTGGCGCCGCACCTAGTGCAGCGCCACTTTACATGCACCCCTTAGTGCCCAATACCGCCACCATGAGCGCCGTATTTAAAATATGGTGCACCATGGTGCAGGTTAGGGGGCAATAGCATCATTTCTTTTACGCTATTGAGGTACTCTACAGGAGTAGCGCCAAAATGTTAGCCCTACTCCTGCAGAGTACATACGGGCAAATTATAAACAATGGTACGCTACCTTTTAATTCCTGCTCTGACAGGTGCTAAAATTGTTGAAAAAAATAGATTTTCTTGTGCATTTTTTTGGCACCCCTAATGGGGGAACGCCCCCCCTGCATACATTATGCCTGGCGCAGGCGTAATGTGCCACAACAGTTTACAAAGTGGCGCACCACTTTGTAAATATGGTGTGTGGGAAATGCCACTTTAATGCCACATTTGTGTCAAAATAAATGCTGTAAATGTGGCGCCCCTATGTGTTTGGAGGTGTCACCTAATTGTGGAGTACTGATTCTTGGTAATAAGTAAAAGAGATACCTCTATACCCTGCGGATATGATGTCTCAGTGAGCCAAACTCAGATACAATAATAACACATGCTAACATACCTTCAAACAGCAGATGATTCTGAACGATTTTTGGATACTAACTCTGTGAGGCGGAGTTATCACACAGAATTAATGGACTGCGTTGAATCATTAGCGATTCACATTCTGTCAAACTACGCGTGCAGAGGCGGTGTTAGCGCTGGTGGAACCCTGTGTAACAATTTGTTTGGCACCCCACCAACCAATGACATCCTTCTCAACATATTTCCTTACTCACCTCTCCATGAGCCCTCTCTGGCATTCATTTCATTTTTTATAGTGCTACTTATAGTTTGCCCACACTCAGTTCTGTGATTTGCATGGTAGATATTCTTTGCAGAAGGCACATTAGCCTTCTGCACTACTTTAGGATAAGTCAAAACTGTCACTAGACAAAACTTCAATCTCTCTCCAGCAGGAACATTATTCACCACAGTTCTCTTGACATTCTTATTGTTGCCTGAAAACTGCTGGACACACTACGAACTAGAAAGCTCATTGTTTTAAACAGGGCCGCACTGGGAACCCAAAGAATTTTGTTAGACTTGCACCCATAGAGTGCATAGTGAGCGAGGGGGCGGCATTCTCCCTCCCAAGAAAATTTTGGGGAAAATAGCAAAAACTGTGCATTCTACAACAGGTTTAATTAAATATACAGTTGTATTAGTTTTTAAAGCATAGTAAATGAAGACCTTACAGTGAACCAGGATACCGCAGTCTTCACTGAGGTCTTCAGTGAGTCCCTCACCCGCTAACAGTGTCTCTCAGCTCTTCATAGTCCATCTCTCACATGTATATAATTTGTTTTATAGCTCCTCTCAAACTAGCGTAGGCACTTTACATCACACACACATACAGGGACAATGAATCATTGTACAGAAAATGTTGCATACGACACAGGGTAATTCAAGGTGTAGCATTCACATGTCATCCATACAGGTAGGCATTTTTTTAAGAGTGTTTGATCTGGGGAACCATAAACTTGGGATTCAGAACATACCACAGTGGTTAGGGTAGGATTTAATAATAACAATATGTTTTTACCCAAACAGACCCTTCTAGAAAAATTGGGATAATCAAAGAGTGGGAAAAAATATAACTTTCTAACCGGTACCATAACGTTTTCATGCAGCTCTTTGATGGCAGTTCATAGATCTATGTGCTAGATTATGATTGTAACTTACGAAAATTAAAAAAATGATTCAGTGGGACCCGGGATCCAGTAATGATGACGTGGGAGTCCACAGAAGTCAAAAGGTTGGGAGCCACTGTTGTAGAAGATAAGGAATTGTTACTTGTTCTGACCATTAGTGCGGGTAGGTTCATTGATGTAGCCTGTATTGAATCTGTTCAAATCTATGTGTGGCTTGCAACTTGAGACCTATGGTGTTTTATTAATATATGGTCCCTTTTGTTTTTATTAGCCCCTTTGAGGTTTTCAATGTGTGGATTTTATGATCTGGGATAGCATTAGGGTCACTTTGGAGTTGGAGGTAAGTATGCTTGTCCCTTGATGATGGTGGGTTTTCCAATGCATGAGATTTGTGTACCCTAGTGTACATGTCTAGCTTTGGGTATGAGGTGATGGTTCTTTCTATCTCTCTTCTATACAGTACATGGACCCTTTTGGATTTGGGTTTTATCCCTTTTACCAATTTTTTCAATAGTTTTTTCATTGGAGCAAATAGAAGAATGTTTTGAGGTCTCTATTATATGTTAGTTTCCTCACTGAGTTATCTTTATTCTTACTCAATTGATCACTTCGGGGTTTCTGCTCTCTCAGATCCTGTCTATGAATCTTCGTGCCCTAAAGAAGGTGGCTGCTGCAGTGCGGTCGCACCAAAATGCACATCAGCACAGTGTACGGGGTTGCAGAATCACAACCTATATACCTTGCAGCATTCTGCTTGATATGTATCAAAACAGGATCTGAATTCAATGATATGCTATGATTTTTCTTTTGATGACTGAGCAGCAATAGCATGTGTTAGTTTTATAAAACTCAGTTAAACATATCTATAGTTATTTTTCTGTTGAATTGTATCTACGTTCTGTTCAAAGAGAAGTGACCTTATATCTTATATTACCCCTGTTCTGTATCCAATTCTTTTAGATTTTTGTGTTGTATGGTATGATGTTGCTTTCATGGATAGATGCAGTATGATTGAGTGTGTGTTTGAATGTTGAGGTTTGACGTGAATGACGTCTGTGACCCAGATAATATGTGTATTATTTGTGTGAGCTGATCATACATTGTATATATTTGATACGTTTTTAATATATTATTGTATATATCAGAAGATTTGGATACTGTGTTGAGATCAATAATGTGATACATTTGTTCCTAATTAACCTTTGCCTCTTCACTCTATAAATATTGCTTCAATGAGACTTACTATAAATAAATCGGAGGAAATATTGTAGGAAGCTGGCTTTGTATCATTGCTGAGGATGCTGCTAATGAGGGCTTGCAATGCAAAGTCGGCATTGAGGATGCGTCACACTGTCTGGGTTATGCACCACTTACAAGGAGCAGTGAAGCTTGTATACGAGAACTTGTGCAGTCCTCGAGGCTGCAGTTGATGAGAGATGTAAGGGCCCGTCACAGTAAATCTTTGCACAGGCAGTGGTTCCAATAAGGGTGCAGGGTTGATGGGAAGTCCTTTGCATTAGGAGAGCCCTTGCAGCAGAGGGAATGTGGTGGTTTGTTTTGGGTTTGCGCCGTGCAGCAGAGGAGATGCGCCGGTTCCGATGGGTCCACACATGAGCTGGTAGAGCAACTTCAGGCCCACTGCCAAGGGTCCACGACTGGTATAGCACCACTTGGCAGGGTGGACTCACAGATGGCAGAAAGTTTTCTGACCCTAAGGCTCTAGTCAGGAGGCCAGCCAACTAGTCCTTGGAGTCACTTTGGTGTCCTGTATTCAACAAATGCAGGTCCAGTCCTTCTCACCCAGACAAGAGGGCAGCAGGCGGCACATCAGAACAGCAGGTCAGCAGTCCTTCAGAGAAACAGTCCAGCAGAGGGCCAGTCCTTTCAGCAACATAAAAGTCCTTCTTCTGAAATAGTATCCACATGTCCAGAAGTGAACTGAAGAGTTGGTGTCTAAGGCCCTATTTTTATACCCTGGCACCCCCTTTCTGGAAAGTGGGAGAAGCTTCTAGATAGTAGCCTTGAAGAGCGTGGATATTCCTGACTCCCCTGGCTTCAAGCTTGCTGCAGTAACAACATGTAGGTGATGGTCCGTTGTGTGAAGGCAGAGCACTCCCTATTTAGTTGCAAGTCAGGCTGTGCTCAACTCTACCTCTCGTCTTACCAGCAGGATGGCCCATTCAGGCACACCTAATCCCTCTATTGTGTGACTGTCTGGGAGGAATTCACAAAGTCTAACTGTCAGTTACACCCAACCATGTGACCCAAGACAGGCTACAGGCACAAAAAGGGCTAAGGGCAGAAAAAGTGGCTGTTTCAAAATTGTTATCCAAAACCCAACTTTACCATTAAATATGGTTTTTCATTACAATTCCAAAGACACCAAACATGAGATAACTACCTGCTCCCAATTACAAATTACAATTTATTAAATTTATCAAGGAACCCTCAATGTTATTCTATGAAAGGGGTAGGCCCCACAGTAGTGAAAACTAATTTTAAAATTTTTCACTCCCACAACATGTAAAATGTAAAAGTACATGTCCACCCTGACAGGTGGACTTTGCCCGGCCAAGATGCCAGCTGTTTTGTGCCAGAGCTATGAGCCGATCCACCGATAATCCTGTTTTTTCTCCACTGACGAGGGGGGCCCCGATGGCACAGAAGTAAGGTGGGGGCACGCCTGAACAAGGTCCTACAGGTGAGGAGGTCCGGGGTCACTGGACGACGCTGGTGGCCTCTTCAGAATGCCGATTGCTCCAGCTGGCTGGAGGGATGTGGCCTAGCCTCGCCTGCTGAACTGGCTGTTGACGCTGAGAGCAGCCAGAGAGGGAGAGGTGCCTGCTGCAAGACCACACGATTGGAGGACCAGCAGCCAGCGAGTTGTTGAGGTGACGTGCAAGAGTCTGCTGCGGCCGTCCATGCAGTTGGCTGGGGAGAACTGGCGCTATGGAAGAAGCACGGCCCGGCCTAGGGGGCAGGAGATGGGCAGAGTCTTGGCCCTGCCTGCTGCTCCAAGTGGCCCCAGTTGAGGAACTATCTCCCCGGGGCCGAGAGAAAAGAGCGAGGGGACTGAAGGCCCAGACTCACGGTGGAGAGATGAGAAAGATGCTGGGTTGCCGTGGGGGACCCCAGACTTGTGAGATTTGCCTGGGCCTCCTGGGGGAGGCAGCCCTGGTGAGGGGGCTTGTGCAGAGGAGTGACTGGTGGAGTGTGTCCCCTCACCCCACCCTCCGCTGGTGTGGACTGGGGGTGCCATCGTGGGGATGCCTGAGCTAGGGTTCCATGCTGTGGATGCACCATGTCCCCCATGCTCATATGACCGGGGACAATGAGCAGTGATGGGGATGGATTTTGTTGAACAAAATGAAATCTAATGTTGCCTAAGTACGAGTGGCATAACCGAGGGCTCCCTCGCCTTTTGGTCTCACTGGTGGAACATTGGACCATAATTGACTCCTGAATGGGGGACCTGCAAGTGGCGCTCAGAGCAACCGTGGGGGTGGAACACTGCTAAAGATCTGACGGGGCCTCCCGGAGCATAGGCTGGGACATTGCGACAACATGTGCTTGGATGCTAGCATAAATACAAGATTGCCTCCCACCTACTGGGCCTAACTAGAGTGCTCTCCCGTTGCACCGGAGGCCTACAGGACAAGTAGCTGCTGGAGCCCTGCGCTGGGTGGACACTTCACGCTGTTAGACGTCAGAAGGGGGAGCAATAGCTGCGAGTTCCAACTATTTACTAATATATGCTGACTATGGGGAAACCCGGGCCAAAATCGCAGGGGGCACCCTTTACGGCTCTGGCGCCTGCTCGCCAACTGACTAACAAGGACGCTCCGGAGAACCTGCCACCTGCCACTACACAATATACCCTGAACAGGATCCTAGGGGTGATTGAAGATACCAAATTGGCATTGACCCAAGAGATTGGAAAGGTTTCCACTGAACTAAGCCACATATGCACGGACCATCACAAACTGGTAAATGGGGTGAAAGATACTGAAACGACCTGGGATAAACTGAAACCCGTGCACCAAGCCCTCAGATTCCAGGTTACCCACCTCTCCAAACGGATCCAGAGACTAGAGCGCTGTACTGAGAATGCAGAGGGTTGCTGTCGGCGCAATAATGTACGAATAGTTGGAATGCCGGAGGGTGTGAAGGGACCTGATGGGTGACCTATCGGACATTTTGGCTGCGCACGCTTATGGGCGAGAGACCCCTCACACCATTCTTTGCATTTGAAAGGGCACATCAGGTCCCAGATCATAGACCGGAGCCAGGGAGGCCGCCCTGACCAATAATGGCAAAACTCCTTGTTGGACTTTTTTGCTTATGCAGGGTCATCCTCAATCTTTTTGCCTCCTGCCTCCTATTTTTTCTGACCTGTTGCTGTTGGCTTTTGAACTCTGAGCACTTTACCACTGCTAACCAGTGTAAAGTGCATATGCTCTCTCTGTAAAATGTGTATGTGATTGGTTTATCCGTGATTGGCATATTTGATTTACTAGTAAGTCCCTAGTAAAGTGCACTAGAGGTGCCAGGGCCTGTAAATCAAATGCTCCTAGTGGGCCTGCAGCACTGGTTGTGCCACCCACATAAGTAGCTCTGTAATCATGTCTCAGACCTGCCACTGCAGTGTCTGTGTGTGTATTTTTACACTATAAATTCGACTTGGCAAGTGTACCCACTTGCCAGGCCTAAACCTTCCCTTTTCTTACAAGGTAGGCCCTAGGTAGCCCCAAGGGCAGGGTGCAGTGTATGGATAAGGTAGGACATAAAGTAGTGTGGTTTATATGTCCTGACAGTGAAATATTGCCAACTTCGTTTTTCACTGTTGCAAGGCCTGTCTCTCTCATAGGATAAAATGGGGGCGACCTTTAAATATGATTAAAGTGTAGATTCCCCTAGAGAGTAGATGGACATGTGGAGTTTGGGGTCCCTGAACTCACAATTTAAAAATACATCTTTTAGTAAAGTTGATTTTAAGATTGTGCGTATGAAAATGCCACTTTTAGAAAGTGAGCATTTTCTTGCTTAAACCATTCTGTGACTCTGCCTTGTTTGTGGATTACCTGTCTGGGTCAGTTTGACAGTTGGGTTGTTTTTCACCTCGCACTAGACAGTGATACAAAGGGGGCTGGGGTGTAACCTACATTTCCTTATTAGCCATCTCTGCTAGGAGGGAGGGGTGGAGTAGTCACTCTCATCTGAAAAGACTGTGCCTGCCTCTGACAATGCCGGCTCCAACCCCCTGGTGTGTGTCTGAGGCCTTGCCTGGGCAAGGCAGGATTTCACAAGTAGGTGTGAGTCCCCTTTGAAGAAAGGTGACTTCAAAGACTAAAATGGGTATAAGAAGGGCACCCAAATCTACAGACTTGAGAAACACTTCTGGAACCAAGAGGAACCTCTGCCTGGAGAAGAGCTGATAGCTGAGGAAGAAGTGCTGCCCTGCCTGTGACTGTGCTTTGTGGAGCTTTCCTGCAGTGCTGCTTCTGCCAGAGTAAGAGGGCAAAGACTGGACTTTGTGTGCCTTCCATCTTGTGAAGAAATCTCCAAGGGCTTGAGTTAGAGCTTGCCTCCTGTTGTTTGAAGTCTCAGGGACAGCAAAGACTTCTCTCTGCCAGCACCTGGAGTCTCTGGAGAGACTCCTGCTCTGACAAGTGGTGCCCTATCCAGTCCCTGGGCCCTTGAAAGAAAAGCTGGTGGAAATCCAAGGAAATCGACTTCGGACGAATCCGGACCGACGCCGCTGCTTAATCCGGTAACGCCGCCTGCACCCGACGCCGTGACCTTTGCTGGAACGCGACGCTCTTCGCAGGCCCGACGCCGCAGCAGCCCCGCTGAAGTCCGCGACTCCGCGGAAGTCGCCACACCACGTGGTTACCGACGCCGCTCGAAGTGCACAGATTCAACGTTTCGCACAGACGCCGCGATCCCCGACTTCGCGCATCGGCTTGTTTTCACTCTTCACCAAAGGTACTTTCTCTTGGAGGTCTACACGACTCCGTGTCCGGTGCCGCTGGTGTCAGCTTGCTGGGAAACGACTCCGTCACGATGCCATGTTAACATCTCATCAAAGCATTTTTGTTTCCAAAACGCTATTTTTGAGTTTAATCTCTAAAAATTCATAACTTGACTTGTGTATGTCGGAATTTTGTCATTCTGGTCTTGTTTTGTTTAGATAAATATTTCCTATTTTTCTAAACTGGTGTTGTGTCATTTTGTAGTGTTTTCATTAAGTTACTGTGTGTGTTGGTACAAATACTTTACACCTAGCGCTCTGAAGTTAAGCCTACTGCTCTGCAAAGCTACCAAGGGGGTAAGCAGGGGTTAGCTGAGGGTGATTCTCTTTTACCCTGACTAGAGTGAGGGTCCTTGCTTGAACAGGGGGTAACCTGACTGTCAACCAAAGACCCCATTTCTAACACTCCTACATTATCGAGACCGGGACCTGCTGCTGCAGAGAGCCCGCAAAGGTAGAAGGCGGGCGAGACACCTTATTTCCAGACTTCAGGATGGCGGGCCAGTCCCAGTGAGCCACCTTCATGGGGGTAAAACGAGCTCTACGAGAGGAGGAGCTCAGGTACTCTCTGTTGTTCCCCTCTAGATTGAAGATTATCCAAAATGACACTACCCACTTTTTTCAGGAACCTGATGAAGCATGGACCTGGCTCGACACCTACCGCCCAGGTACAGTGGGTGGCAAGCACACAGAATACAGACCACCCCAATGACGTGGTAAGAGAAGACATCCACGAGATTCCACAGGTGACCAACGGGTGACATGGCCCACACGACAACAGGCTCACCAAGGGAAGAAGGCGGCACTCCAGGCAGCAGCCTCCCTGACAGAAGCGAGGAGCTCAGATGAAGACTTAGGGTCGGGACCTGAACCTTTAGACAGGGAGGACTCCTCAGATGCAGATTCTGCAGTCAGTCTAATGGAGGAGCTCCCCCATGTGACAGCCCAGACGTCAGATGACATTGTTTGAGTCCACAGGGCTCTAACTACAGCTATGATCGGTTTATGAACTATTGATGAGGGCCGAACAGGGCTAGGACAAATTGCCCTTATGCTACTGGTGTTGGCCCCAGATCAACCACCGGATAATCCAGTTGGATGATGATACAACATGTTTATATAATGGTTCCTATGATTTGGGTGGTCAGCAGCTGCTTTTCTGCTCTTGGGATGGGGAGTTGGGGGTTGTTTGCATTGCTTGTATTAGCCTGTGGTCACTTAAGAATATGTAACACACTATTGGAGTGCCCTGTGGGGAATTGTGGAGGGGTGAGGTACATGTTCCCTGATAATTCTCTTAGATAATATGGCTGCTGCACACCTCCCTTTTAAAATAATGTCTTGGAACCTCCGGGGCATGGACTCAATAGCAAAGCGCCACAAGATCCTTTCATACATGAAACGCAGGTGGAAACATATTGCCATGTTGCAGAAATCACATTACACTCAGGTAGAAGTAGACCGCCTCTGAAGACGTTGGCGAGGACAATTGTTCGCAACTACATATTCAGCCTTTGCTAGAGGGGCGGCAATATGGATAAAAGCGGGGATACCCTTTGAGGCCTGTACCATTGATGTGGATAAGGAGGGTCGCTATGTTTTAGTAGACGGACTTCTCTATGGCAAGCCAGTGGTTCTGGGAAGTGTTTACGCCCGAATCACGACAAGCTCCAATACCTGCACTTTTTATCCGCCCGACTAGTGCAATTTACTGATGTTCCATTTCTCCTTGGAGGGGACTTTAATGGAATATTAGACACGATTTGGGCCAATCAACCCCACTGCTCCGAGGGGCCGCAATAGTTAGAGTGGCAACAGGTATGTCAACCTGGATATCCCACTGGGATATGGTAGATGTCTGGTGCCTTCAGAACCCTCTCGGTAGGGACTACTCATATTACTCAGACCTTTAACGAGTACACACCAGAATAGACCAAATCCTGTGCTTGGCCTCCCTTAGTGGTAGGGTTACACAATCGGAATACTTAGGCCGGATTATATCTGACCACAGCCCGCTTTTGATCTTTTTGAAAACAATAGAGACTTGTCAACCCGTCCTGACTTGGCAATTACACTCCGCAGCGTTAGAAGACGACATCTACCGAGAAGCGCTGCTTAGCGGTTGACAGAATAGTGGGCGCTGAGTCCGGGGTCGGCGTCCAGTAGAGGCCCTAAAGGTGATAGTACGGGGTCACTGCCTCAGACAGACTGTGGGTATCAGACGAGACCTTGAACAGGACATCTCGCATTTGAAAGACAACCTGCACCGACATGATAACGACCTTGATGGCATTCCGGAAACACAAGCACAATTACTGGTGACCAGGGAGAAATACAAGGTCGTGGTAGAACGTCTTAGATGTCATGACTTCAAGACATATACAGCCAAAATGCATGAGGACGAAGGAAAGGCCGGGAGGCTACTGGCATGGCTGGT
Source organism: Pleurodeles waltl (assembly GCF_031143425.1). Lineage (NCBI taxonomy): Eukaryota > Metazoa > Chordata > Amphibia > Caudata > Salamandridae > Pleurodeles > Pleurodeles waltl. The sequence goes on along the minus strand of NC_090437.1, from coordinate 708,952,662 downwards.
TCACCCGAAAGCTGGGGGCCCGGGGAGGGTGATACAACCTATACACCTACCCAGATCATTGATGTGTTCACAGCTTATTGTAAATCTTTGTACAGGCCCCTACAGGTGGACAAGTGTGATAAAATGGAGGACTTTTTGCCCGTACTACCTCAGAGTGTCCTCTCTGACATGGACAGAGATTTACTAGGTGCCCAAAGATCGGTGGAAGACGTCAAGACATCCATTAAAACGTTATCAACGGGCAAGACTCCGGGCGCTGATGGCTTGCCATCAGAGTTCTATAAATTGGGCTGCAGAGTTCTAGCACCAAGGCTGGTCGAGATGTACATCAAAGCCTACGAAACCATGATGTTGCCGGCCACGACCAGGGAAGCGATGGTGATCCCCTTACCCAAAATTAAGCAAATCGACAGGAGGGTTACCGATTTCCAGCCTTGTCCATGCCTAACACTGATTTTAAAATCCTCAGTAAGACACTTGCATGAGGCTGCTACCCCATATGAATAACCTCATACATGAAGATCAGAATGATTTCATTCCCGCCTGTAGTACCTCCCACAACCTCTGTAGATTGCACTCCCTGCTTTACGATGATCTCTACCCCCCAGATCCGATGGTAATGATTGCGTCGGTGGATCTTGAGAAAGCCTTCCACACTGTGAGCTGGGATTTCCTATGGGCTAACATGTCAAGGACTGGTATGGGCAATGCCTGGGAGGAAGGGTTAGGTTACTTTATACAAACCCCACTGCACATGTTAAGACAGGACGGATGATCTCCTGTTGGTATGACATATACAGAGGAACCCGACAGGGATGCTCTTTATCGCTGTTGTTGTTTGCCATTGCCATAGAACGCTGGTGGTGGGATTCCGAGACATGGCCTGAGATTGGGGAATATGCCAGCGCGGGCAGTTTCACATAATATCCCTATACGCAGATGACCTCCTTATTTACCTTAAAAATGGTCCAGTGACACTGCCACAAGTGTTTAAATTGCTGGATGAATTTGGTGTCTGCTCCGGCCTACGGTTAAATAGAAGAAAGACTTGTGCCTTCCCAATGACTCGTGGAGCGAATCGCCTAGATTCTTGTCCTGAGGAGGTGGCGTAGGCTTCACTTACATTCCACTATCTGGGTATTCTTACCTATCATAATTTGCAGGAGATCAGGGAGGGCAACCTGGGTAAAGCGCAGCAAACATCGCGGTCCAATGCCACTTTCTGGTGCTCCCTTTGCTTACCTACTATGGCGCGCATGTATTACTTTACTAACCTGCCCATTACACTGCCAGACGCTTGGTTTTGGCCATTAGACGTGCTTCTCAGGGAATTGCTGTGGGATGGCGGATGCCAACGGGTGGACCTGGTCACTCTCCGCCATTCATCTGTGGCTGGAGGGCTTGGTGTCCCGGATTTCAAGCTTTATTTCTAGCAGCTCAGTTACAATGGCCTGCGCGTTGGCTCAGTGGGGTGGGATTTATGGAATTAACGGCTGATGGGGGGACCCCACTCACAGTGGGCTTGTAGCCAGGATGTTTGTGCCAAAACAATGGGACCCCAAGCTTACTATCAACAGCCCTGACCAATTGGCGGTGAGTTCTCCACACCAGCTACGCCATTGGTGTGGATCCCTCATGGTGATCCGTCCTCCAGCTTTACAAAAAGACAACTTAACTGCTGGATGGCTGTAGAATTGCATACACTGGGCGCATTGTATTGCCAGGGAACCCTGATGCCATTCCGGGACCTCGTGGACCAGACTGGATTGCCTTGTGGGCAGTTTTTGAATTACGAAGTGGTGGTGGGGGCTATTCGGAACCTCTGGAGCGAAGTGGAGGGTGAACCACCTACACACGGGGTTCTACAAACTATGCTGTCCATTGGAGAGTGTTCGCACTTGGTCTCCTTGCTATATAACGCACTATTGAGAATGGTGCATAGGCCAATGGATGCAGTCCAGGCAAAGTGGGAGGTAGACTTAAACAGGCCACCTCACTGACGCAGATTGGAGTTGAGTTTTGGCGTATGCACCCTCAGTCTCCCAAAACACCTGACTAAAATACATACAATAAAACTACACACATAGGACTTACGTTACCCCACATCGACTAAGGCTCATATACGGGGGGCATGAGATAGGTTGCCCACCATGCCTCTTGCCTGATGTAGGATTCGGCCATATGACAGGGGGGTGTCCACAACTGCAAGAATTCTGGGAGGGGGTCACACAAAAAATTAAACACAGGCTGAGTAAATGACTAGACAACACAATAGAGATATGCCTGCTAGGGTTGTTTACTAGACCATGTCCCAAAGAAATCGGTAACAAATTTGCCAACCTGGCCCTGGTACTGGCTAAGCGTATAGTGTCCTTGCCATGAAAACATAATAAGGTACCCAGCTTGCCAGCCTGGACATTAAATGTAACGAGATGGAGTAGGGCAGAGGAGAGAGCTCTGAGAAGCGAAGTAAGAAGAGGGATGAGGCACAGCAGGATAGCCCTGTTGTGGACAGAGGTCATTGATAGTTGGGAAATACTATCACGAGAGGTGAGTCAGATTCGGAGAGTGGCACAGGGAGCGCCAAGACAACGCAATAGAAGTGATCCGATGGACCAGCGCTTTTAGGACAGCCAAGAGACTTGAAGGAGATTGGAGCATGACCTGGCCGATACCTCCCCCACACTCTTTTATGGAAACACCCTCACGGAACACTTCAACAATGCTACATAAATGATGTAACATAATTTTGATGCTGTCAAACCAATTATCTGCACAACTGTATAGACCATGTGCAAGTTACCAGTTTCTTATCTTTTTAGTTTCTTCCACGGTTTCTTTTTTTTCAAATAGAGAAGTTGATTAATATTCCTTGGCATATATTAACCAGATGAAAAGCTGTATGCTGGTCATATAGCACATGCTCACTTATATCTTAATCCTCTCCCAACCATAGTTTCTAACCTGTTCTCCTGAACAACATACTTATGCTAAATACCTTAGCGGAGAGCTATACATTGGGTAAAAATTACTGTAAGTCAAGAATGGAATTGCTTACATTAATGTCAAAAATATGTTCTGGTTAAATAAGATGTATTGTGCTCCGATCGCATAAGGTAAAATGCCAATAAAATAAAAGTGTTTTAAAAAAGTACGTCACCCCTGACCTATGGGCTATCTAGGGCCTACCTTATGGGTGATCTATATGTAATAAAAGGGTTTTTTAGGGCTTGGCATGTGGGATCCAGTGCCAAATGGAAATGGCAGTTTAAAATTGCATTCAGGCTGCAGTGACAGGTCTGGGTCATGGTTGAAGGGGCTACTTAAGTGGGTGTCACAATAAGTGCTGCAGACCCTCTGTTAACATTTAATTTACAGGTCCTGGGTATATGGCATGCCACTCTGCGAGGGACGTTTAAGTAAATTAAATATGCCAATTGGGTGTAAAACAATTTAACCATGTTTTAGGGGAGTGAGCACCAACACTTTAGCACTGGTTGACAGTGGTAACGTTCACAGGATCCTAACACCAACAAAACCAAGACCAGCAAAATAGAGGAGGAGAGGCAAAAAGTTTGGGGGAAGACCATCGTAAGGCTGACAGGTCCAACAGCTATTCATAGTGCAGGCATGAACTGACATTGACTGTAATACAGTGCAAAGTCTGGACTGGGCCTGAGTTACTCAGTTAAAGGTGCGTTGTAACACAGATCAGGGCAATGTACTTAATGCATAATACAGCCATGATGTTCTGAACAACAAATAGGCATTGAAGGGCCTCTTTCATGTTTAGCTATTGCTATACATATCTGAAACTTCTGACATATCCGGGAATACACATGGCTACAAGCTTGTAATGTGGATTTCCTGAACTATATGTAAGCTTTACAAAGAAATTGTGAGCAGAAAATAGAAACAATGATGTGAAATGATGTTACAAAATATTTAAAAAACCCGCAGGCATTACCAAGCAAAGTAACATTCTGGAATGCCTATAGCTGGTGATAGTTAGAGATAGAGCAATGGATAAAGAGAGCTGTTTTGGCTCTTTACAGTGGATGGTCCTTTTAAAGGGACATACAAAATCATCGATGGCACTACAGTGTGATAAGAATCCCTTACAAACATGGGGGTGTTGTATTCACACTGATGTAGCATTTCTTTGCACACATGGGGAGTTAGCCATGTTAAATATGTTTACTGAAAATCTTAAACATGCATGTATGCCAAAGAAGTTACCACTAGCCTTTTTCTGGTGTCAACCTGCACGTTTATTTCTGCAATGTAATGTGGCATTGTTGCATTTGTGTGGTAAAAAGTAATGCTTCTGATTCAACAAAATGTGTGCATATACGGAATTACGATTACCATAGATTTGTTCACTACCAATCACTATAAATAATGATTCATGTCAATCAGCTGCAGACAGATTAATTTATCAATTCGCACGTAAGGGTGAGGCGAGCACTCTGAAAACAAGTTCCCTCTTCGTCTTCTTTTGTCAACCTTCACTTGCTGAGTTACTGGTACATATGAAAGCAAGCCAACATACTTTACATCTGGTTTTATTTATTTAGGCACTTCAACGTCTGTAGCATTATTTTCGGAATAGACACGCTGCAGTTACCAGGGTACGAGCAACAGCTGAAGGGCTTAACACATTGCTAAGCGGCCCTGGTGAGGTAGAATTCAGTGACTATAAAAGTAGGAAATTACCTTCATTTTTCTTTCTGAACATGGAACGGGAAAGTCATTTGACTGTAACCGACTGTACTTCATCAACTGACAAAAAAGGTTGTGTTTTGCATCCAGATGCTTACTACTAATTTCAGGTAATTAGCTTTGTTTTTGCAACTGTTTTCTGAGAATGGAATGATTATCGAAAAACCCAAACCAGATTCTGTCACCAGTCCACTAAAAACTCTAAAACTATTCATAGTGCAAATATTGAATGTGATGACGCAGAAATGAAGGTTTTACATTTATTAGCGCTTAAACGTAGTACTGCAATAATCATGTGTGGCTTTAACCGAACTAATAAAGATTGTACGGGGACAAAATGTGCCCTTAGAGTAGTTCGCCAACATTTATAAGCGTGCTTTATATAACGTGATGTATTAGAATTGCACTAGGCTTTGGCCTAGTTGCCTGGTCTCACGGTTTAGATGCTCGTGTTTTTCCAATGTGCTATTAAACGTGTATTTTTGCTTGAAGCTGTACTTTTCCACTGAGATCGTTCACATGCTTATCTTAAGGTTTCGTGCCAGCCTGGCATATTTCTCTCTTTACTCCAAGGTCAATCTGCAGGTGCGGACAATGGAAGCTCTGAAAGTGAGTTAATTGGAATAAAATGTTGCAACTTGCGTACTCGTCTCCAAGGATAATGTATGCTTAAGTAAAAGCCTGAGAACTGTTGTTTTTGATTGGACAATTTGAAGCCAACCTATGAACCCTCCAATGGAAGACCCTACTGGATTTGAACTGTTGTCTATTTAAACCAGGTGCACGAGAAGAAAGTAGCCATTACCAGCCATTACAGCCATTATTGCCATTACCAGCTCGATACCCGCCATTTTGCAGGACATTGCAGCTATTATGGCCCACCTTGCTGCGACGCCATTTTGAAAGAGACTTTGATGCTTTCTCTAATCGAGAGAAAGAGACTTTAATGATTCTTGCCCTAGAGACTTTAACTTTGATCCCTTTACATGAAGTAGTAGTTTTATTTTTGCCGCCGTGAGGCAATTGCCCCGTCCACCCCTGCCCCTTTGCCCCGTCCCATGCTGATTGAGAAACGGTACCTGTGAGACGAAGACTTCCTTGAATGCTGATTGTAATTGGTAAATATGAAAGGAAATTGTACAATTGCATTGTGTTTCTTTTAGGTAACCAACTGCTGATTTTTGATAAGAGCCCTAGCTAGGAGTTTTCTAAATTAATGTTGCTAAATTGTTTTGCATGAAGTCCCACATGCCGATGCTAATTTGAGGTTAGATGAGGATTCCTTTTGTTGCACGATGCAATTTGAGACCTTGTTATGCTGACTAAATGTATGCAATAAGTTCATTACAGATTATAGTATTAGTGATTTGCATTGCTATTATCGAATGCCTTGTTATTCAAATGCTGCATAGATTGCATCTGTTTCGCCATTATGGACAGCTATTAATGTTCATTTACGTTTATCATTTGGTGTTGAGACACATCTATATTGTGCTAGCTTTGTTAATATAGGGAAATAAATTCACTAACTTTGAATAAACTGGTGTGGTTATTCCTGACTGAAAGGTCAGGGTTCGCCGAAATGTATTCTGGATTAATTGTTAAGTGTTATGTTGATCAGGGTATTGCTTATGTTCGTTATTGATTATTGATTTAATGAAATTGACTGATTAAGAGTAAGGAGAGTCCCACTTAGCCAAAAGATTCATCGGCCTAAAGAGCGTCCAAATACAGGTAAATTATTAGTACGGAACGCTCTATCAAATGCTAGCAGAGCACGTGGGGAGAGGATGTGCTATGTTCAGAGCTGCTGGCTCTGGAACTGGGAAACCTGGTTTGAATCCAGGGGTGTAACACAGGCCCCTGAAGCGCATGGAGATGGGTGAGGCACAGCCCTCCAGGAGGCCCCCAAAACTTAAAAGGGACCCCATTCAGCCCAAAGTCAATGAAGATATGGGAGGTTCAGGGGTCCCTCATTCTGCATGGTGAGTCTCATTATTGTGCATTAATCCTGGTTTCGTCTCAACATCCTGTAATTTGGGGCAAATCATTTAATCACGCGGTGGCTAAAAAGTGAATCTGACCTTGAGTAAAATAACTGGTGTTCATGTAAAGCACTCCAATGCCATTGGGCTGAATGCACACTATATAAAACTGGAAAAATTAAATAAATACAAGACATGCATGCTTGCTAATACTGCCATGCTTAGTAAAGTGTTCCACGGCCGGTGGTGTTTGAGAGATCATACATTTCAGAGTATCACCACAGATCTTACATTTGTGGCATTGGAGCAGTTTGTAAATTAGATTGGGTGGACTTTGGACTTTTTTTTTAATTAAATGTTTACTGTAGTAACTGAGCTATTGCAAGGGCAATTTCAAACAAAAACAAACGTTTATTTCGTGATATAAAGAGGTGTTGGTGAATTGGTGGCAGAGTGGACAAAATGACGTTGATTAATGGAGAAAGATTCATGCATATTGTTGATTAAGGTTGGAAGTGTATGTAAAGTCTTTCGGGAATAAACACGTAATAACATTTGCCACAGATTACTGGCTCTGAGGGAAGACCACACCGACTAATCCAGTAACCCAGTGGCTCCAAGCACGAATATTCTGGGCCCAGAGACACCAGACCCGGTTTACAATAGGCACATATGCACCCAGCTGCAAGGGATGGGAGGAACAGGGGCTGAGGGCATGAGCCCCTGCACCAGTCTTGTAGCATCACACAAAGCATACAGTGCTATCTCCTACCCAATCTGCCTTCCATTTCCTGGTCAACCCATGGTTTCAAATTATTTCATGTCATTAAACGTCTGAATCTGTATTTCTGTTGTTTGCTTTGACTCTGTGATCAGTTATACTTATTTTTGACTGTCAGGGACAAAAGTGTCTGTGTGCCTTCGGATAACTGCCCGGCTAAATGCATTTACTGCTGGCAAGAAGTTAGAGGGTGTCGAGTGGAAGAACATTGAAGCCCTGTGTATTCTGTTACGCCCTTGACTGCTTACCTGAGAGTATTGAAGTGGTAATAGCACTGTGGTGGCCATTTACACACTGGATGGCTGGCCGGACACATTTTTCGTCCCTCCTTTGAATAAGCAGCTCTGTTTTTCTGAGAGTTTTTGCTTAAGAATAACTCTTAACCCATGTATAATCATTGTTGTTCCTGAACAATTATTAGATATTTTCTTTATATCTAAACTTGGTTTGGTCCATAAAGCTCTTTGTTTATTTAGACTACATTCTTGTCTAAATGTTGCCACACCTTCTTTTCCTAAAGTGCAGCCTTGTTTCTCAAGCTACATTATCACAGATGAGAGCAGGGTTCCTTTCAGAAAATTATGTTGCCTTTGCATAAACAAATTTTTGAAATAGACCAGCAGATTGTTTCATGTATGTTCCTGTTTAATAGATTGGTGAATGATACGATGTCGTATGATGTTGTAGAAATATTTCGTTTGCATTATTAGTGTGGTACGGTGTTCTGTGTTATACCTAATGCTGGTATAGAGCATTCCAGTATGTTATAGTATTGCATTCCCTCTCATTAAGACATGGCATTCTGTAATCCCTGTATGAACGGCCTTCTATAATTTCTTTATAACACATGGGATTCTGTATTCCCTGTGTAAACTCCAGTCTCTATTTTCTTTATAATTGGCTATTTGTGACACACTCAGTTGCCGATTATAAACAAAAGACGTCAGAACCTGACTTTTGTAAGTTATTATAGTAGAATTCTGACATCACAATGCCTGCTTCCAGAGCCAGAAGAAATAATATGATTTTTGTTTGCAATCCTTGAATAATTATAGAAAGGTTAGACTCTTTCTGGATGTTTCTACATATTTAGAACTACTGCATCGTTTCATTTAACTAATTTGTATTTAATTATTTCTAATGTCTTTTTTCAGCAAATATCTAACAAGTTATTGATGTATGCACATTTTCACTAGAGGTTTTCACTTTTGTTCTTCATGTTTGCAAATATGTTTTTTTTTTCAAATTAAAGAGCTATGCACCAAGGTTTTAAGTGTTTGTGGGAAAAATGATGGTGTGACCAAGTATTATATGGGGTAAAGTACCCCCTGCATTGCATGATAAGGATATTGCAAGTCACCTCAGAGTTAAATTACCTTATAAAGAAACTCAGCCTTCGGCGTCATTCCTCTATACGATTATGGAACTCCTATGTGACTTGCAATAGCCTTGTAACGTATGGTAGGCGATACTGTATCACTTAGATAATCTGCAATTTGTAAAGTGCCCAGTCACCAATTATAAAGAAATTACATCAGAGCTCAACTATTATAATGTATTACAATCGAGTTCTGATGTCACAATGCCTGTTGCTAGAGCCAGCAGTCAGGTGAAAGGCTTGTCAGGCAACAAAGCATAATTGAAACAGCTGTTTAAAGCAACAAAAATTAAACATTGCTTTACTTTCTTCTGCTCTATTATAATAACTTACAATGACAAGCAGAGAGAATATGTTTATTATGTTCATTTGTTGCTGTCCTTAGACAGAAAAAGCTTGAATTTGTATGAATGTTTCTAGTTTCTACACATTTCAAGCTACTTCATTTTTTTAAACTAACTTGTATTAAACCGTTTCTAAATCTGTTTGCAACAAATATCTACCATGTTTTTGCTGTGTTTCATTTTGCACTACAGGTTTTATCTGTAGTCTTTATGTTTGCAAAGAAACTCTCTCTTTCATATGAAAGAGCTAGGTACAAAGGTTTTAAGTGGTTTGTGAGAAAGGTGATGGTGTGACCATCCATCATATGGGATAAAGTGGCATACATGATGAGGATATTGCAAATCACCTCAGAGTTTCATAACTTTAGAAAGGAACTCTTTAGTGACTTGAATGTATGGCAGGGGGTACTTTATCCCTTAAATAATAAGACACAAAAGGCCATATTATACTATGTTAAGGTATGGAATAATGTGTTGTAGGAAAGTATGGTATGCTATGGCATGATAGATAATAGTATGAAATGGAGGCAAAGTCAGAACATGCAGACATTTCCTGTAAAAGTGACAATATTGGTAACTGTTAGACTTTTCATCCTTGGCGTGGTCTCCCTTAACTTTTTGCCTCTGTTCCCTAGGTTATTGATGTGTGCTGGACTCTGATTTTACTGTTTTTGTTACTCTGGGCACTTTACCACTGCTGATCAGCGCTAAAGTGCAAGTGCCCCTTTACAAAATGTGTTATGTAATTGGCTTATCCATGATTGGCATATTTGATTTATTAGTAAGTCCCTAGTACAGTGCACTAGAGGTGCCCAGGGCCTGTAAATCAAATGCTACTAGTGCGCCTGCAGCACTGATTGTGCCACCCAGATAAGTAGCTCTGTAATCATGTCTCAGACCTGCCTTTGCAGTGTCTGTGTGTGCAGTTTTCACTGTAAATTCGACTTGGCAAGTGTACCCACTTGCCAGGCCTAAACATTCCCTTTTCTTACATGTCAGACACCCCTAAGGTAGGCCCTAGGAAACCCCAAGGGGAGGGTGCAGTGTATGGTTAAGGTAGGACATATAGGCCCTCATTCCAACCCTGGCGGTCATAGACCGCCAGGGTGGCTGATGACGGAAGCACCGCCAACAGGCTGGCGGTGCTTCATTCGTCATTCCGACCGCGGCGGTACAGCCGCGGTCGCCCAGCCGGGTCCGGCGGTTTCCCGCCGGATTAACCCCGGCTGGGAGAATCCTCCATGGCGGCGCTGCAAGCAGCGCCGCCATGGGGATTCTGACCCCCTTCCCGCCAGCCTGTTTCTGGCGGTTTTCACCACCAGGAACAGGATGGCGGGAACGGGTGTCCTGGAGCCCCTTGGGGCCCCTGCACTGCCCATGCCACTGGCATGGGCAGTGCAGGGGCCCCCTAACAGGGCCCCAGCATGCTTTTCACTGTCTGCTTAGCAGACAGTGAAAAGCGCGATGGGTGCAACTGCACCCGTCGCACACCTGCAACACCGCCGGCTCCATTCGGAGCTGGCTTCAGTGTTGCAGGCTTCTTTCCCGCTGGGCCGGCGGGCGCTATATTGGCTAGCGCACGCCGGCCCAGCGGGAAAGTCAGAATGGCCCCAGCGGTCTTTCGACCGCGGAGCGGCCATATGGCGGTTCCCGCGAGGCGGGCGGCGGCCGCCGCCCGCCGGGATCAGAATGACCCCCATAGTGATGTGTTTATATGTCCTGACTGTGAAATATTGCTAAATTCATTTTTCACTGTTGCAAAGCCTGTCCCTTTCATAGGTTAACATGAAGGCTACCTTTAAATCTGATTAAAGTCTAGATTCCCTTTGAGAGTGGATGGACATGTGGAGTTTGGGGTCTCTGAGCTCACAATTTAAAAATACATCTTTTAGTGAAGTTGATTTTAAGATTGTGTGTTTGAAAATGCCACTTTTAGAAAGTGAGCATTTTCTTGCTTATACCATTTCTGTGACTCTGCCTGTTTGTGGATTCCCTGTCTGGGTCAGTTTGACAGTTGGGCTGGTTGCGCCTCACACTAGACAGTGACACAAAGGGAGATGGGGACTAGCCTGCATATCCTGATGAGCCATCTGTGCTAGGCTTGAGGGGAGGAGTGGTCACTCACACCTGAAAGGGCTGTGCCTTCCCTCACACAATGCAGTCTCCAACCCCCTGGTGAGTGTCTGGGGCCTGGCCTGGGCAAGGCAGGATTTCCATTCACAAGAGACTTTGCTTTGAAGTAGGCCTACTTCAAAGGAGAAATTGGGTATAAGAAGGGCACCCAAAACTACAGACTTTAGAAACCCTTCTGGAAACAAGAGGAACCTGTGCCTGGAGAAGAGCTGAAGAGCTGAGGAAGAAGAGCTGCCCTGCCTGTGCTTTGTGGAGCTATCCTGCAGTTGCTGCTTCTGCCAGAGTAAGAGGGCAAAGACTGGACTCTGTGTGCCTTCCATCTTGAGAAAAAATCTCCAATGGCTTGATTTAGAGCTTGCCTCCTGTTGTTTGCAGTCTCAGGGACAGCAAAGACTTCTCTCTGCCAGCACCTGGAGTCTCTGGAGAGACTCCTTCTCTGCCCTGTGGTGCTGATCCAGTTCCTGGGATCCTGAAAGGAGAAGCTGGCAGCCTAAAGACAAGGAAATCCACGCACAGAGCCCCGTGCGGGGAAAATATCGACGCAACTCCGATCTGCGGCTGAGGAAATGAAGTGCCGCCGGCTCCGCAGCTGAAAATCGATGCTCGCTGGAAATGCGGCCAAAGAATCGACACACAGAGCAGGAGAAATGACACGAAGCATCGCTGACGGAGGCTGGGAGATCACAACCTGCGCTGCAGGATTTTCGGATCATTGTGCGGCTGGTTTTCCGACTCAAGTACTGCTGGGCGTGGAAAAACAACGCAAGGTCTGCCCGGACCTGAGAGTGCTGACCGGATCGATGCATCGCTCTCCTGCGGAGAGAAGAAACAACGCGCCCCGACCCGGCAAAAGAAGAAACAACACAAGGTCCCGTTTGTGAGTGGAATCAACGCATCGTAAGCCCTTTTTGATGTGCACTCGCCCGTGTGGGGTTATTCTTGATTCATCCAAGGTACTTTTTCACGCTAACAGTGTTAGTGTGTGTTTAAAACTACTTAAAGACTCGTTTTGCATTTGTATTGATAACTTGACTTGTGTATTGTGGATTTTTGTCATTTTGGTCTTGTTTTGTTTAGATAAATATTTCCTATTTTTCTAAACTGGTGTTGTGTCATTTTGTAGTGTTTTCATTAAGATGTTGTGTGTGTTGGTACAAATACTTTACACTTAGCACTCTGAAGTTAAGCCTACTGCTCTGCCATGCTACCAAGGGGGTAACCAGGGGGTTAGCTGAGGGCGATTCTCTTTTACCCTGACTAGAGTGAGCGTCCTTGCTTGAACAGGGGGTTACCTGACTGTCAACTAAAGACCCTCTTTCTAACAGTGACCCAGTTTGCAGGGCCACAGGGCAGGCAGGGGTTATTTGGCCCAACCGTGGGGCCAAGGCCTTTTACTCTGATGTCATGGGGCCGAACTACTATAGATCCTGAGCAACTGGGCTAAGTACGCCTTCAACACCAATAATAGCCTGGTTCAAGCAGTCCAAATCTCCCTCGGGAGAAGATAGACAAAGGGGGTGAGCACAGGCTCATAACTCAAAATATGCACAGCAGCAATAAATTAGAATATCTAGCCAAATGCTCACTTTTATGAAAAAGTACTTTTACTGCTACCAGAACAATTAGAAATGTGACATTCACTAACAGCTACCCCAGTCCCCCTGAGGTCAGAGCACTAGTTTTTCTTAAGGAGTTCCTGTGTCCCACCACACTCTCCTCACTTTAGCAATAGGGGCTATTCCAGAATCACCATAGGCAACGTTGAGGGTAAGCCCCACTAGTACTCTGAGTCTTAAGAGTTCCACTCCGACTTTGTCTTAAAGTCAAAAGTGTTCCAGCACCAAAGCATTATCTAACAAGCAGGTTCCCCTAAGAGCCAAATGGCCGAAACTCAGTCTTACCCATACCAGCAGGATTGTAGTGACCTGAGTTCCTGAGCGTGCCCTCTCCACAGGCACTGGAGCAACAGTGGCTGTTTCAGGTGAGTTTTCTTCAGTTCGAGCAGGCAGGCTACGCTCCACAGTCTTAAAGTTCCTCACAGATGGTGGTGCAGCCATAGTGACTGGAGGTTCTTTGTGGCTCCTCCAAAATGGCTTAATTCTTTGGTTTATCCCATGGTCTGTGGGGGTGAAATAGTGGAAAGGTTCTGATGCTAATCCTCTGTCTCAGTGCAGGTCCACAGGGATCACTACACCTGCATTTCTCCTTGGGTGATGATCATTGCTTTATCCCAGTTACCCTCTCTGGCATATGTATTCACCGCCTCTCCACTGTACACAGTTTATGACCAGATCAGCATCCTCCCTGGCATTTGGGGTCAGTAGCTCACCACCGCACACAGGCTACAGACCACTCAGCATGGCAATCTTCCCATAGTGGCCCCTCCAATCCTGGCATACTGGGTCACTGGTCCCTAACTGCACATGGGTGGTTACCTGTTCGGCACAGTGATGATAACAGCTCAGATCACACTGGTCCCTCCTAGAATATGGGGTAGCCGGTTTCTCACTGCACATGGGCGATGACCTGTCATGCACAACGACAATCACAGCTCACTCCATGGTGGTATAAAGGTTTCACCAACTTTTCACAGCACACAGGCAACAACCCTATTGGTATAGCAGCCATCTCCTCACACCTCCCTAAGGCAGTCCACTCAACAGGATTCCCCATTGGACTTCACTCCTGTCAATATTCTCCTCTTACTCACAGGGTACACTGGTCTTGGCAATCAGGCAGGAGCTGGTACTCCAGAGCATGTGGCCTCGGATTCCCTGGTGATGTCCCCTCACCGAGCTGGGAGACTAGTAGGCTTTGGCCCACAGTCCTGGACACAGGCAGAAGTCTTGCAGAGCTTCTCCTCTTCTCACAGCCCGGCTGGCTGCTTGACAGTCAACAATTTGTGGGGTCACAAGCTCCCCTTCTTATGGTTTATTTCCAGACTCCAAATGTGATTTAGAGGCTGAGTCTTTGAAGTTTATGTTGGGGATCTTCTTCCTTTGAAGGTGGCACTCTTCTGCCTTCTCTCCCTCCAGAAAACACCCTGTCCCAGCAGGAGTGACTCCAAAGCTGGGACAGGGGACCACAACACAAGCATAGAAGTGACTAGAGCTTACACCTGGGTGTCAGCCATTGTGATATGCTTATCAACAGGTTAGCCTAGGGCCTCAGCCCTAATCTTTATGATACTCTCAGCCACCCTGTCTCCTTCCTCAGACATGCCCAAGCACCTTCCTTGTGACCTCTCTCTGAATCAAAGAGCACCCCTTGAAGTTTCCTGGAGGAACCTGGCACTCTCTTCTCCAGTCTGTCCTACCAAGCTTACAGGAATGCAGCACTACACAAATCTGTCTGGTGAATTTCTCTAACTCCTCTACTCATATTTCATCATGCAGCCCTCGGTCTCCCAAAAAGAACTCAGAGTCATCCACGTACTGCACCATTTACAGGCATACATACACCAAGCACATGCATACAGCATACTCCCATTGCACTACATCCTTCATGTATTGTGCCACTCACAGGCACACATACTCCCAGCACATGCATATACCATTCATGCACTGCACAGAACTACATACTTCATATATTATACCACTCACAGACACACACACACACACAGCACATGCATATAACATACACACATTGCACAGTTCTGCATTACCCCTGTATTATACTATTCACAGCACACGTACCTCCATCGCATGTACACCACACATGCACCATGCAGCACTACACACCAAACCGATGTAGGCTAGGGGTAAGTTAAGCACACAGCAGTGGAACTTTAAATGAGCGAGCCAGTGGGCCTGACTCCAGTGACACAAATAAAAAGGACCTGCTCATTTCTACTGATCACTGCACATTATGCTGCTACCACCTCGCTAATGCTGCTTGCCTCTTGGTAAAGGCAACAGCCTTTCCCCACTATGAGTGTTATTCTTTGGGTGCCCATCTGTTGTATTCTTTTGTTTACAATTATCGGAGGGTATCTTTAAAGAATGTGGAGGTTTAGAATGGAGATACGTGGGGAAGGTGAAACGGAATGTGAGGGTGGAACAGGGCGGGCATTGCACGTTAGAAATTGAAGAGATCGGATGCGCATTGTTTCACTCAATAAATATCATAAAATATACCTTGTTCCTGTGTCTTGTATGCTACACCATCCCAGTCCAACCCGTCACTATCCGTGAGACAGGCCTATGTCATGGTGCACACATAATGCACACACATGATCCTTGTTTGCCTATGACAACAAACTTTAGCATTAGATTTTCAGACATCAGTACAGTTGGGGCACTCATAAAACTTTGTAAACTTTGCACTTGTATAGTGCACTACTCACCCGTTAGGGTCTCAAGGCGCTGTACGCATACCACTGTGGAACCCCTCCTGGCTTTTCCATGTGAGGCACCTACTCCTGGACAGCCCTAGGTGAAGCCAGGCATCCAAGCACTGTGAGGGCCATTGTGGAGATTAAGCAAGCTATTGCCCAGAGTTACAGAGCAGGACCCATCAATTAGATTAGGCACCGAGGCGAGAATGATCTGGTCCAAGGGAATTGAGCCCAAGACCCACCGAGGTGGGAATTGAACTCTGGTCGCGGGCCAAATCTCTGCATCCGGGTCTGCCGCTCTAAGCATTGTGCCACACTTGTCCGTTGTGCCAAACTCAGAGCAGGGGTGCTCTGAATTACCATGCAGAGTACTTTTCCATTCCAACAACTGGCAGCTGATTTCTGCTTCTAAGCATCTCCGATGACAAGAATAGTAAGGGCAGCTAAGTTTTCACTGCATGTGGGTGTCATTTTTAAAAGAGACCAACCAAGTGATCCCACTCAACCGTTAACACGTATGTTCACTCCTCTTCAAAACTCCTTGAAAAGAGAGGGGAGCCTAGCAAATGGCCTCTGTCACTATATCAATGTACATCAATGTAAAGAATCATGGAGCCTCCCTGAAGTTTGATGTACATTTTGTGTGGAACCAGAGATCTTTTATCTGACCTTTGCATAGATTTCCATGGCAGTGCTACATACTTTTGTGTTTCAACATGAGTGCGGGTATGCAGATAAGGATACCAAATTGAGTTAGTTGTCTGGGTGGATTTTTTGCTAGCTGTCCAAAACTGCCTTCACTGTGAGCGCTATCCTTGACTCAGTGACTTCATATGTTTTGTCAGGGTGGAAGTGCCCTGGCACAGTGCACAATTATATTGTCATCAGATTTAATACTGTTATTTACCATTTAATCAGTATCATTTACACTGTAATTTGACTGCACATTGACATTTCGACAAATGAATAAGAACATTATTACATTAAAATGGAAAAGGAAACCAGGATGAAACAATAGCAGTACTAGCTACAAAAGATACAAAACAATTTCTGGAAATGGGTCCAGAAAGGGAGCAGCAAGGATAGCAGTGCCCCATGCTCCATAGTAGCAAGATGTTGGGTCACATATTTGTCAGCATATTTGTCAGCAATATATACAAGTACAAGCATGTTTCCTCTGGAGGTTTTCTATTTGACAAAATCTGCAATAAAAAAAGGTAATAGCTTCCCTTAATATACCGACAATTTGCTTGCAATCATTGTCATAACAAATATTGATTGGTGGGTTAATTTATTTTACTTAGCTTTTAAAGCTTTTGTAAATTCTGGTCAGTTTTTTTGTAATCTGGAAAGGGGTGATACTTAAACCTATCCTAAAGAAAAGTGATCCCTTAGACCCCAAAAAGTATCACCAAGTTAGTCTAATAGTCATGGGGGCAAAAATATTTGTGAAGCTAATTCTTCAGTATCTGAAGGACTGGATAGGCGTCAATGATTTAATTTCATTAAAGCAAGGCAGGTTCAAAGAGAAGCACTTAACTATTGATCATTGTTTTTGTCTTTGGGCGATGGGACGGAATGCAGCGAAAACAAAAGGGAACTTATTTTGTTGTTTATTGATTTTTGTTCAACCTTTGACGTGGTTAAAAGGGGGATACTATGGGAAAAATTAAGTGGTATGAGTACCCCGAGGAGCTTACTAGCTGTGCTATGGAAATGGCATCACGAACGCTTGGTTTTTCAGAGGCTCACACATGTATGAAGAGTGCATTGGATTTGACTGGTGACCGGATATATGGGGGCAAATGGCATGTTGGAAGAAGATTTGATCCCCTCATAAATAGATAAAGAAAAAAGTGGACGAGCCAGAGGATATATTTAGGGACTCCCATCATACTAGTCCTGATGAAGACCCAATGTGGAGCTGTGATGTGGCCCAAGATATAGAGGGGTCGAAACGTCGACGATTATATCATAGTTCAGATCAGTTTCTGCTTAGAACCTGTGGAGGATTGAATGAATTGATTCAGACTCCTTTAGGACTTGGAATGAAGTCAATGCAGCAAAATAAAACCAACTGACTATTTTTAATGTTTTTTGTATAGGTGTTTTATTATCTATTTGAATATTTATTATTCTTCTTTTTATCTATCACAAGCACTTTTCCTCACACTATCCTTCCTCTGGTGTGTTGTGTTTTTAGGTGGGCTGTCCGTATAACGTATTAAATTGATATTTATGTAAAAATGAAATGAATGAATATATTTATATTTATATGAATAAATTGTGTTTCTGTTTTCACCTATGTTGTTCTATGAGGCATAAATAATTTGTTGTTGCTTCCCCGCCTGGGCAATGTTGTTTGTAATGATGGAAATTGCAGCAAGGGAAATGGGCCAAAGTAGAATTGGATAAATATAGACATCTCGCATGTAAAGCCCAATTGAAAATGGTTAATAGCAAAGTTGTGTCTTGGTCCCCAATTTGTTTCCATTGTATGTTGCTGTTTTCCCTGTGGATTTGCAGAACACACACCCTTTTCCTCCCAAGATAGATGGGAGGCAAATGCTCTGCCTATTGGATGCAAATGACCTTGTTATTTTAGTTGTGACTCAATATAGGTTTCAAATAAAATTATATGTATTTAATAATAATAATAATAATGCAAACGTTTTAATAATACATATTGAGAAAACAAATACACTGCTACTGGGGAAAAAGAAAGCCCTTTGCATGGTCTATTGTTAAAATGATTGAAGAAGAAACCTACTCTTTCAAACGCATAAGTATGTTATTCAATAGAAAATTACATTGTAAAATACATTAACTCAGGTACAAACAACAGTAGGAGGGTTAAAATAATTTAAAACAGATTATAGTGGCCAATCAATAGAACCAGTGTGCTAAAAGCTGATAAAGCAATGGTACCCTTTCAAATGTTATATGGGGAAGAAATATTACGACTAGATACTGTCTATGATTGGGAGAAAATAGAGGGTAAATTTATTAAAAACTCATTAGGCCCTCCCCCATGTACCACGGTTCAAGCAATTAGAGTTAAAGAGGAGCTGAATTCTTGGCATAGCATAGCCGAAAACCTGTGCTTGGCTTTTGTCATGAATAGCAACTTGGCTCTAAAACAAAGGTATCAATGCACTGTGTGAAGGAAATTTGGCAGAGTTACATGTTGGGCTAAGAGATGTTAGGGATCAACTTAAAAGTTTGGCCCATAATGTAGATAATTTTAAAAGTGATAAACCTTTGTATTTAACCATAAAGGAGTTTAAAAAGGAGTATTGTAGAGTCGAGGCTTAGCAATTTAAGATAACTTAACTCAAAGAGCTCAAAATTGTTTAAAAAAAAATCCCTATTTTAAATAGCACAACATACCCATACTTTACAGATTTACCCAACCCTTCCATGAGGAGAGCACTATTGCAATTCCGAGTAGGGTCAAACCCCACATGCCATCCAACCCAATGGGAAAGCCCTGCTAGATGAAGATAGGAACTGTGGGTTAAAAGTATAATGCTCTAGTCAATGTATTTTATTGGAGTATTTGTTTATATTTTATTACAATAAGCAAAAAATCTTAAAACCAGTCCTTATCAAATATGGTGTAAAGACTCGGTTGGAATCTATGAGATTTTTTATATGAAATGCAGTTTTTGGATGTAACCTGCGTGGCGAGCAGGTTTTTAGTAGCTATGTCGCAATAGACAGTGCTATGTGCTTTAACAGATTATTAGGTCTTAAACTCAAAACAGTTTATCTGGCATAAACCAACAGATGGTTGATTAAGAAAGGTTATTGACCAATCAAAATGTATTTTAAAGTTGTATTTGATGTAGATTTCTTTAACTATAATTTGTTACATCTATGTAATATAAACACTGTATTTATGGATTTTTTTTTAACAGCTTGACTATGGTTTAAGTAGGCGTATTTTTACTACTACTAAGCAAACATTGTTACAAGTATGTGTTAGATATTTTAATTATTTTAAAACACTCATATAGGTTGCAGTATAAAATTGCTTTTATCTTCAAAGGACGTAGTTTTAGTTATGGAATTTCTATATGCATTTCACGATTCTCAAAATTTCTAAACTCCAGTAGTTGTTGATGGTGTTCTAAAATATAATATACCAAATGCATAAACATATATAACACATAGATTTGTGATGTACATACCACAATTTATGAAAAGTTTACTTTTTGTTTTAAAGTTGGGTTTATTGGATTCTGTTAGCAGTGAAGTACATTTTTCAGTTCTTATCTACCATACAGCACAATCTGACTAGTTGCAAAAATACCTATTGTGGGCTTACAAAGAACTTAAAGTGAGCTTACAGCCCTCTTAGTTTACCATGTGTACCATCTTGTGTTTCTTCCTTCCCTGGAACAGAGCCTCTTTACAATCCTCTTGACAGGCTGACTTGTGTTTGTCTACTGCTCTCATTTAGGGAACTACTTTATTCTGTCTAGTTAAGCACTCTATTATTGTGCATGTGTTTTCTATCCGTTTCCCTCTTGTTTTTCTTCCCTGCCTCTGTGTTGCTTTCTCTCACCTGTGTGCTTCTCCCTTGTTTCTCCATGGTCTGTGTTGCTCTCTTCCTTGTATGATTCTACCCTCGCCCTGTCTTTTTCTCTCCCTCGTGTGCTTCTCCCCCACTGTCCTTTTTGCTCCATTCTCATGTATTGCTTTTTGACTCCTCTCCCACCTGCCACTCCTCCATTGCCGCCCTCATCCCACACTCATCCTTCTCAGATAGGTCAATAAAAAAAAGGCACACGTCATTTCATAGGCTTGAACAAATGTGGTGTGGATGCATGCCCTTACATACGTGATCAAGCATTTCTTCTGTTCTTCTCCTTTTGGCCATGCTGCACACTATCATCAAAAAATGCCTTTCTGTTGCTGTTCAAGCTGCAAAAGGGCATTAGCAAAGTGAATAACTTCTTCTTTATATGAATGCTATTTTTAGTTTTGATTTACAACAGTCTCGGTAGTCATGCTATTACCCAGTAAACACTCTGGGTCAACTGGCTGCATGCATGTGTATCTCCACTGGAAATTGCTTGCTTTTCAAATCTCTTTACAGTTCTGAGATTATGTTTATGATGTAACTTAATTTTGATGTGGGTGCACTTTTTCTGTGTGCTTCTCCCATTACACTTGGTGGATTAACCTGGTTTTTATTTCATGTTCTGTATTTTGGAGTTTTTTTGAAAAGTATGAAGTGGATTCTTCCAGATGAAGTATTTGCTCGATTTTTTACTGTGAATATTTTACTCTTCAGACATTCTGTGCTTTATCCATAAGTGTATTATTTGGTTTTCAAGATATCCTACCAAACAGCACAAGCTGTCTGGTTGAGAAAGACATATTGTGAGCTTACCAAAATGATGCAGAGGCTAGGAGTCTGAACACTGCTTACCATTCATTGGCTTCACTGTCATTTTTATTTGCTTACTTTCATATTGATGTTTTTAATTGTTTCTGTCTGTCCACCTTTTACTTGTTCCATCCCCTGTAGCATTACTTCTTTACCATTTCTCTGATTGGCTGGCATCTATTTCCCCTAATGCTCAATTTTAGGCAACTACTATTTTCTTTTTGCTTAAGCACTCCATGAGAGTCAATGGGCCTCTTTACAACAAACTGGCGCATCAATGATGATGCACCAGTTTGCTTGTGCAGCCCTGCGCCCTCCTAATGGCACCATAGTATCGCTGCATTCACAATACAGCGCACCATGGCACTCGTTACCACAGCTGCGTCACAATTTCTGATGCAGTTTCTGATGCAGTTGTGGCGTTTTGCTGAACTAGCGTCAACATTTTTGGCTAGTCCAGCAAAGCTTGGGCAGGCGCATTTAAAACAGCCTAGCATCACTTTAACACCTGCCTTTGAGCAGCTATTAAAAAAGATGCTAGAATGGCACAGTGAAATCTTGTAGATTTCACTGCACCATTCCTGTGGGTCTCGTAGAGGAGGAGCGCCTTCCCTGCCTATATTATACCTGGAGTAGATATAATGTGTTGCAAGGGTTTATAAACTGGTGCAATGGTCCCATTGCACCAGTTTGTAAACATGGCTCGGATGGGGGACTGTTCTGCATCACCGTAGCGTGAAAAAAATGACGCTACCATGGTGTAAGGGGCTTGTAAATGAGCCCCCATGTGTTATTAACTCTCTTCTTTTCTCCCCAGTATGCACCTTCACAATGCCCCTTCCCCGACGTTCTTTGTTTTACTCCATGCACCTGCTCCACCCTCTCTGTTTTGTTAACTGGTCTCACAGCAAATGTCCCACAGCTCGAAAAACAAACGCATTCACCACATCTCTCAGGTCTGCCAGTGTGAAAAAAAACTCCAGATCACCTTCGAGCAGCACACAATCCGAAAGGATACATTGCTCTTTTACTTAGTGTGCTGAATGATAGTCACAGACACTGCATTTCTGAAAGCTCCATGTGACCCGATTCAGAGGGACAGACCAATACTTACTGATATCTTTTCCATGTTTAACTTCTGTCTTATATTGTTTCCATTTTGAACTTGGTGACACAGCAGTGTACTACGATTATTGCATTTAGGCACTCAGATGAAGGTATTGGTGGGGTTTACAACTTTTCCAAACATGCCAGCAAGATGCCAGCAGGCTCTTTCAATGTTAAAGTGAGTTGCCGGCTCTGTGTGCATTTATCATATTAAAAATTACATCCACCACGTGAACCAGTCTCAACCTTAAAACAACTGTTGTGAAGTAAATAAGGCACCATGTTTTTATGTGTGTTTTAAAAACAGCTTTATTTTTGCCAGCCTAATGTTTTCGAGAAATTCATAATAAAAATACATACATAGTCATCATACAAGGGCTTTCTTTCAACCCACTTCATCCATTGGCCTGTTCAAGTTGCTCTGTCATCCTCACTGTGCTTTTGCGCACCATGGTATACAGTATGGAACAATGGGTCTGCCCACTTAATCAGTTGACTCTTTTCATTGAGTGCAATGGCATTTTGCTTATGCACATAAGCACACCCATCTAAAGGATTAGCCCACGCTAGTGCCAGGCATAGTAGGCAAAACATTGCTTAATTTAATTTTCCTAATTAATTATTGTGATGGCTCGTTTTTTTTTTGCAAATATATACATACCACCTTTAGACCATGGCACCTTCTTACTTTTACACTTTTAATAGCTTCTGCATATGTTTAGGAAAAAAAATCAGGCTTGCCAAAGCACACCAATTGGCTTTGACAATGTTTGTTTAACTGAAGGTGCTAATTCAGGTTCCATCTTTTTTCTTACCATCCTTGCTGAACCCAGTTTTTCTTATCTTCCAGACAATTAATCTACAGACAGCTAATTTAAGGTCTCACTTGCAGTGAGCATTGTGCTCTCTGTTCTCAAATTTGTAATCTTAGACTTATTGTGGGTAAGACCAATGCTGTACACTGGTCTTTTGGTCTTTTGGTAGATCACAGAGACCAAATGCATTTTCGGGTTTGAAACATAATTCCTAATCAAGATTACGATTATAAGTGAGCTAGGAAGTACAGATTTGTTAGTTATCAAAAGATATGAATACAGCCTTGAAAAAGCCCTCTGCTTGCATGCCTTAAAGGGCAAAACACATGTTGGCTAATTCTGAAATCATCCTCTTTGGACAAATCATTTTCTGCACTTAAGAGAAATAAGAAAAAAAAGCATTCTATGTGAAAGAAACTTGAATGGGAGATATTTTCATTCTTCAATTGCACCCTATTATTTTAGAATCTATACTGTGTCTAAATTCTTTTGAAGGAACTGTATAAAGCTTTGAGAGGACGCACTCATCATTATTGACAGCATTTTGCTCTTCATTGTCTAATATTAGACTTACTCTTCGCAATATCAATGCTTACACTGGGCATTTATTTAGCCCATAACTTACAACTGGTTGGCATGATTGCCATCTCATTTGCTTGCATCTTATTTGATGGTGTTTGTTTTTGTTTTGGTATTTGTCCCTCCCCTGGAGCCTACATTCTCTACAATCCATTTGTTTGGATGACTTATACCTTTCTACAGTTCCACATCAGGGAACTAATTTTTTGGTCTTGTGTTCAAGACAGTGCAAACTATCTGGTTGTGCAAGACCTATTGTGGGCTTAACAAACACAGTGGGCTTAGAGTTTGTCTATTGCCTGCCACTTGTTGGCTTTATTGTCACTCTAATTTGCTTGCTTCTTATCCCATGGCTTGCCTTCCTGTTGTTTCTTTTTGTCTCTCCCCTGCAGCAAGCTTTATTACCATCCACTTGATCGGAGGGATTGTAACCTTTCACTGCTCACAATTTGGGGATCAACTTTTTGTATTTTTCTTTCATTGTTCCTTGAGAGTGCATGTGTTTCCAAGCTTTCTCTCTTGTGTGCTGATTACCTTCCCCAAACAATTGCCACCACTGTGTGTGCTCCATATTCAAGCATTTTCACACTAACATCATTTCATTTTTTTATTGTCAGCTTCAGGCGTTATCTGCCACCCTGGATCTGTAAATAAAAAAACAAGGAAAACTGTGCCCACTCATGACACATGCATGGTCATACATTGTTACACCAGTGGAATGATAGTGACCAGGCAATCTATATTTTTCTTTTTCTCCCCCAATGCTGCACTGCATCAACAGGAAGCATGTACCTTTTTTGTTCCATATGGCTCAAAGAGCATGTAGATTTATAATTGAAGCAAGGGTGAACAGTGAGTCTTGTTGAAAAGTAAAAAATAGGTCTAAGAGTCACGTTTGGAAGAAAACAAGCCCAGTCAAGTGAGAGTAGAAATGTGAGACACTCTAATGTTGAAATTATAAATATCATTCAGAAGAGAACATCACACCTTCAGAACCAATAGTAGGGAGACATTAGTTTCTTAGAGATGACCCGTTATAAGATATTTTTGATCTTCTACATGAAAATGGTGATATTAGATTTTTCTGAAGAAAGAGTGGTCAGGAGTTCATCATTTTGGAGCCGAACCAGGGAAGGCGTAAAGGATGTAAATGAGGTGTCAATAATGATAATCTAATGATGTTGTTGTGGTGGTGAAAATACTTGGAAAGTATTTTTTAACTGTGTAGTTGTATGAAGCTGCAGAGTTGACGATGTAAATAGTTGACTAATAGGTGGGTTAGAGATTGTTACATTTCTATTATTGCCCCATAACCTCTCCTTATGGACAGTGGTAGATGTTGAATATAAACTTGATCTTTTTGAGAAGAAAATGCTGGATGAACTTCAATGTATCTCCGACACGGTCTTTTATAAATTTAGAGTGGATTTTAAATTCAAGCACCCAATGTATTACTTTGGTTAGTTAAGGAGGCAATCTGGTGGATGTTTAGGTTTGCTACATGAATATTACCCTAGGTTCATGACAACACTGAAGATGATTCATTCCAAACCACCAACCACCCCACAAGTGTTCACACTGCCAACAAACTGAGCAACATGCTTACTTTTTTCTGCACACATACCTCTGACAGCCATTCCAGTCACAAGTGTTTGTGAAAAATAACTCATAGATCTCATGTTGCAAACATGATCACAGTTTTGTTGATGAGTCATAGGCCTTCAATTGGAAATTAGCATTGCTGCTTCAGTCTAGCAATGTTGTCTTGTCTTCATCATTCGAATGAAGGAGGTTGCAATTTTCCTGCTTGAGGCGCAATGATCAATCTCTATAAGTTACCCCACATTTCCCTTAGAACACCAAATACAAAACTGACCTTTCGTCTGGTGATTCCCTACGGCTGGACAATCCTCTTGACAGTCCTCTTCAGCTCTTTTACCCAGAACCATGGCACATCTTCCTCTGTCTCTGCTTCACAATCTGTTTGATATTTTTCTTGCCAGCCATTTTCTGCATGCCAATATCATCATTTCTCTTGCTCCTTTCTCTAAGATCGCTGTGCCCCTTATCACCTTGCATGGAGGCAGCACACTTCACCTTCAAAACCCCATTCAGATTGGGCATCCATTTTTAGTTGTCAACCTTGAGTGTCTGCTAGGTGCTGAACATTTTGACCAAGTCAAACAAGCAACTCCCATCTATATACAGAGCTCCAATTTTTTCCCAGTGACCACACTCAAGTCAGTTAAACTCAAAGCAAGGATAGTTCCCCTCAGAATCCAACTGGCGATTAAAAGTACAACACGTAGACATGTAATAATCCCTTGGTTATGCATGAGAGTCAAATGAACTGACTTCAATGTATGGACAAGGAGCGCACACAAACATTATATTATCATCCTACAATCCCACATATATAGTGGTCACATCGTCATAGAATTTGGAAAGAGAGGACAACTGCAGCTCCACAGTCTCTATGAGGAGATTCACATTTTCATTTCTTCAGAAGTTGCTTTGACACTGCTTGCCAGACAGATCAGAAATCCAGCTTTTACATGAAACTTTTTTCTTGACTTCCAAAATAAAACAAAGATTTTTAGACAACATAATACGAGTGATAAACTAGTGACCATCTGCTAACAGACACATAAATTAAGTCTCAGGTCTTTTACAGTTTGTCAGAGAATCAAAGATTAACAAACGTGAGAGACTTAGCAAATGGTAAACCAAGAGCCACTATTGAGCATTTGAGACACAATCAAGAGTGTGCTGTGTATAACATCACACATGGGCAGACTCAGGAACACCGGAGCATAAAGTATAAGGCAGGAGAATCAGGTCCTTCTTCTTTTCTGGAAAGGCCCAAAATAATCTTGTTTTTCAATAGTTTAAGTCTGCCACCCTGCCTTAAGAGAGATTGAGAGATCAGTGCCGCCCCTGCAGTGAACTCTATGGATTTTTATGAACCACGTTCATGGAGGGTCACCCAAAGCCAATGAAACATTTGTTGTGCATCCATAGTTGGTGACCAAAGTTTTACAGTTTTAGAAACAATCTCCCCCAAAAATTTAAAAATATATGTAAAATGTAAAACTAATAGCCCCCAGTACATAGGAGTACTGTGCTATGGTGTGGGGATTTTTTTCTATCAATGACAGACAGCAAAAAAAAAAAACCATTTGACTGCCCACTCTAAATTGGGAAGATGGTTAGGTGGCTTGCATCTGACAGCCTGTACTCCATCAGGTTGTTGGAGAGGTATGTCGGCAATGCAGCTGTAGTACGCTCTGTCATTGACACACTGTGTAATCTGGAGGATGGACACAGAGTTTGGCAGAGAGGGCACTCAGTTGCAGTTACGAGGGAGTACCGGCTCTGCTAAACTCTAAAAAGGACATGAAGTCCTCAAGCCTAAGGCTGCTAAAACAACCCAGAATTACCAATTGTGGAATACCCAGGAGATTCCAATTGAATTTATTCTATGATGTTGGACTTTTTGCTCATGCAGGGTCATCCCCAATCCTTTTGCCTCCTGCCTCCTATTTTTTCTGACCCGTTGCTTTTGGCTTTAGAACTCTGAGCACTTTACCTCTGCTAACCAGTGCTGAAGTTCATATGCTCTCTGTGTAAACTGTATGGTTGATTGGTTTATTCATGATTGGCATATTTTATTTACTAAGTAAGCCCCTAGTACAGTGCAATAGAGGTACCCAGGGCCTGTAAATCAAATGCTACTAGTGGGCCTGCACCACTGGTTGTGCCACCCACATTAGTAGCCCTGTAATCATGCCTCAGACCTGCCACTGCAGTGTCTGTGTGTGCAGTTTTTAACTGTAAATTCAACTTGGCAAGTGCACCCACTTGCCAGGCCTAAATCGTCCCTTTTCTTACATGTAAGGCCCCCCTAAGGTAGGCCCTAGGTAGCCCTAAGGGCAGGGTACAGTGTATGGTTAAGGTAGGACATATAGTAATGTGCTTTATATGTTCTGACAGTGAAAAACTGCTAAGTTCGTTTTTCACTGTTTCAAGGCCTGTCCCTCTCATAGGTTAACATGGGGGATACCTTTAAATATGATTAAAGTGTAGATTCCCTCTGGGAGCGGATGGACATGTGGAGTTTGGGGTCTCTGAGCTCACAATTTAAAAATACATCTTTTAGTAAAGTTGATTTTGAGATTGTGTGTTTGAAAATGCCACTTTTAGGAAGTGAGCATTTTCTTGCTTGAACCATTTCTGTGACTCTGCCTATTTGTGGATTCCCTGTCTGGGTCAGTTTGACAGTTGGGCTGGTTGCACCTCTCACTAGACAGTGACACAAAGGGAGCTGGGGTGTAGTCTGCATTTCCTGATGACCCATCTGTGCTAGAAGGGAGGGGAGGAGTGGTCACTCACACCTGAAAGGGCTGTGCCTGCCCTCACACAATGCAGTCTCCAACCCCCTGGTGTGTGTCCCGGGCCTGGTCTGGGCAAGGCAGGATTTCACAAACAAGAGAGACTTTTCTTTGAAGTAAGCCTACTTCAAAGGGCAAAATGGGTATAAGAAGGGCACCCAAAACTACAGACTTTAGAACACTTCTGGAAACCAATAGGAACCTCTGCCTGGAGATGAGCTGAAAAGCCAAGGAAGAAGAGCTGACCTGCCTGTGACTGTCCTTTGTGGAGCTATCCTGCAGTTGCTGCTTCTGCCTGTGCTAGAGGACAAAGACCGGACTTTGTGTTGCCTTCCTTCTTGTGAAGATCTCCAAGGGCTTGATTTAGAGCTTGACTCCTGTTGTTTGAAGTCTCAGGGACAGCAAAGACTTCTCTCTGCCAGCACCTGGATTCCCTGGAGAGACTCCTACTCTGCCAAGTGGTGCCCATCCAGTTCCTGGAGCCCTGAAAGGAGAAGCTGGCAGCCAAGGAGTGAGAAATCCATGCACAGACTGACGTGCGGGGAAAAGATCGACGCAACTCTGATCTGCGGCTGAAAAATCGACGTGCCGCTGGCTTCGTAGCTGAAAATCAACGCTCGCCTGCAACGCGACCGAAAGATCGACGGACGCGGCTGGAGAAATGATGCACAGCACTGCTGACGGAGGCTGGGAGATCGAAACCCGCGCTGCGGGTTTTTAAGATCATAGTGCGGCTGAATTCCTGAGGCAAACCATCACTGGGTGTGCAAAAATGCCGCAAGGCCTGCCCGGACCCGTGTGCAGACCGAATCGACGCATCACTCTCCTGCAGAGAGAAGAAATGACGCACGCTGACTCGACTGAGGGAGAGACGACGCAAGGTCTTGCTCATGAGTGATATCGATGCATCGCAAGCCCTTTTTGACACCCACCCACCCATGCAGGGTTATTTTTGATAAGCACCAGGTACATTTTCACGCCAGCAGCGCTAGCGTTGTGTTTAAAACTACATGAAGACTCTTTATACATTTTAATTGATAACTTGACTTGTGTATTGTGGATTTTTGTGTTTTTGGTCTTGTTTTGTTTAGATAAATATTTCGTATTTTTCTAAACTTGTGTTGTGTCATTTTGTAGTGTTTTCATTATGTTACTGTGTGTGTTGGTACAAATACTTTACACCTAGCACTCTGTAGTTAAGCCTACTGATCGTGCCAAGCTACCAAGGGGGTGAGCAGGGGTTAGCTGAGAGTGATTCTCTTTTACCCTGCCTAGAGTGAGGGTCCTTGCTTAGACAGGGGATAACCTGACTGCCAACCAAAGACCCCATTTCTAACACATGACATATGGTACTAGCACATGGGGGTTCTACAACATGCAAATATTAAGTGAACACATTTGCTTGGTCGAATCGGGCAAAATAAATCTACATAAAACTATTCAGAATTCGGCAGTTATCTTGCAGAAACGTCTGCAGATATTTCTGCTTTAATTCCCCATTTCACAAAGGCAAACTAGTAATGGTATCGTAATGCACATAGAAATTCAACGTCTCAAGGTGTGGTATTACCGCATCTGGATTCCCGTGACTTCTGCAATTGGTAATTTCATCGTAGTTTACGCACTCA
Organism: Pleurodeles waltl; assembly: GCF_031143425.1. Classification (NCBI taxonomy): domain Eukaryota; kingdom Metazoa; phylum Chordata; class Amphibia; order Caudata; family Salamandridae; genus Pleurodeles; species Pleurodeles waltl. The sequence goes on along the minus strand of NC_090437.1, from coordinate 708,923,065 downwards.
TACCAAAATCGACAATAGTAATTCCTTTTATCTGCTTATCAGTAATCCTTTATTTTAATAATTATTGCAGGGTACTACTTTTCAGGTATGAAGTAATGTGTCCTGTTATTTATCATGGGCATTCTACATTATTTGCTTGACATTAAGGATGCTCTTGGCAGGATCAAAAAGTAAGCATGTCGTCGGACAGTATTAGCTGTATTGTTTCCAGAGTAACACATTAATCAGCAGGCCCAGTCTGCAGTCTGTGCTTATAATGTATCAATGGGGAAATTGTCTCCAGAGAATAGAAAAGCTAGATAAATAAGGACCTGAAGCACTGCTCGACACTGTGGGATTTGACAGTGATCCCTTGATTGAAAATTTATTTGTGGCGTGCACCAATAGAGTACATTCAGTTATGGGGAATTCGGCACTGAACATTTGCCAAGAAATCTGATTTTTTCTTTTGACACATGGCATGTTTAAATTTCTTTCCAACCTCCCGTCTGAACATAAAAAAATAACCCGCTAATTAGAACAAGATTTAAAGTAGGAAAAAGGTTTCATGTTTACACGAGGGCTCTCTAATTTCAAATGGGATAGGTTTATGTGAAACATTTTTACCTGAATTTCCCATTTTAATAAGTGTGTGAAGCTAAATAAGTAAAGAACCTAATTAGTCTCACGGTTCGAACAAAATCCAGATAAGGGTTTTCAGAGCTTGTCTGCATGCACATGCTTTCTTTCTACACACGGGAATGCTCCATCTTCTGTACCAACAAGCAGACACACTTTAAGTGTTGCACGACATGCATAGTTTTGTGTACCATATCTTTATGCATGGTTATCATAAGACTACTTATAAATTAAGCTTATTTAATTAATGAATGGGGACTTTTTCTAAGTATTTGTTCTGTCTTTTCATTGATAATCTCAACTCCTCTGGGTGGGTTTAGCATTTTTAAAACAAGGTTCTCGGACTAAGCACCAGCCTCATGTCAATAAAATCAAATACGCGATTCCCAGTTGTTAGACTATTTGCAAGCATTCATCCCATCACTTATTCGGTAAATCATTATTTTAATTTTGTAAGCACTATTTTATAGATTTTTTTTCTTCTATAGTGCATCTCACCCCAGCATAGGGTGTCAGACCACTTCTCATTTTATAGTTTTCATGCATGGTATGTAAAAGAAGTGTGGAAACCACATTTGGTATATAGAGCATATTACATCTAATGCAATTTGTGAGCTATAGAAATTCAAAAGGAATGATAACATAGGTCAACATGTAATGGACAGCTGCATATAACAAGCATTTTCAATGCAATGGGTCTCCCATTTGCTCGAGTTAAAGCTATTAGCGTTATAAACTCCTAACTGGACTTTTCTTGCCACATAAACTGAAAATGAAAAGTAAAACTGTTACACATTAGTGCAAAGTAGACACACAAAAGGAAACAGAAGTTCGTTTATAGTGAAACTTATCGGCAAAAGTGCAATTATTCATGTAACCGGCAAAAGTGGAATTATCCATGTAACCAGCGAAAGTGCAAATCTCAGTTGAACAGGGTCAATGTCCTGCAAAGCGCTTGACTACTGCCCAACGAGATCGCGCTGCTTACGAAATAATGAGAAAAAGTAGTCCAGAAACTATACGGCAACATAGAGCCTCGTATGTTTTCAATAGTTTGCCAGTGTACTCAAGGAGGGTTAAACACCAGAATAGGCATGACTTATGCATGCCTTTCACTAATTAAATCAAGCAAATTTTAAGAGGCAAGCTCACGAACCAACCAAACTGATGAGCGTGACATGGGCGTAGTTAAAAGCTCACAGGGAGATTACAAGAGGGACAGAGCACTTTGCACAATCGACCCTGAAAATGTATATCAGCCGGAACATAGGCAAGAACAATGTGCGGGAAGATAGATGCTTAGAGAATACAAAGTCAGTGGCATGTATGCTAATGATGTAGGTCAGAGAACCCATTTATCACACACAGTCTAATAATAATATTTCGGGAAGATAGATGCTTAGAGAATACAAAGTCAGTGGCATGTATGCTAAAGATGCAGGGCAGAGTACCCATTTATCACACACAGGGGGTCATTCTGACCCTGGCGGTAAATACCGCCATGGCGGAGGTTGGCGGTAGCACCGCCAACAGGCTGGCGGTGCTCCGCCGGGCATTCTGACCGCGGCGGTACAGCCACGGCCAGAGGCGGGAAGCTGGCGGTGTACCGCCGACTTTCCGCTGCCCATGGGAATCCGCCATGGCGGCGCAGCTTGCTGTGCCGCCATGGGGATTCTGACACCCCATACCGCCATCCTGTTCCTGGCGGTTCTCCCGCCGGGAACAGGATGGCGGTATGGGGTGTCGTGGGGCCCCTGGGGGCCCCTGCAGTGCCCATGCCAATGGCATGGGCACTGCAGGGGCCCCCGTAAGAGGGCCCCACAAAGAATTTCAGTGTCTGCTTTGCAGACACTGAAATTCGCGACGGGTGCAACTGCACCCGTCGCACCTTCCCACTCCGCCGGCTCCATTCTGAGCCGGCTTCCTCGTGGGAAGGGTGTTTCCCGCTGGGCTGGCGGGCGGACTTTCGGCGGTCGCCCGCCAGCCCAGTGGGAAACCCAGAATGACCGCCGCGGTCTTTTGACCGCGGTACGGTCTTCTGGCGGTTCCCGCTTGGCGGGCGGCTACCGCCGCCCGCCAAGCTTAGAATCAGGGCCACAGTCTAATAATAATATTTCATTGGGAAAAACATGGGACTTTCCATAGGCTGTGGAAGTGAATTAGAAATGTTGTGGCTATTTCCACAGAAAGTACTTTTCAGTGTAGTGTATTTCTTGTACTTATGCAGAGTAATAGCCTGATTTTGAGTTTGGTGGACAGTTTACTCTGTCACAAATGTGACGGATATTCTGTCCACCTTATTACAATCTCTATAGACTATTATGGGATCATAATATGGCGGATGGAATACCCATCATGTTCGTGACAGAGTAACCCCCTCTGCCAAACTCTAAATCAGGTCCTAAGTAATAAAAAAACCTATTCTCTTAAGTTGTTTTGTTCCTTGTGCAAAATTAAGTTGAGAGCTGAGATACAATGGACCTTCTAAGTGTAAGGTCTTTTGCAAGATGCAAGCAGTTTTGTAGACTTCAAGCTTCAAGAGGTTTCCAGCCCAGAGGGGAAGAAATGAGTGTGATACGGTTGAATTTTCTCTCACCAGCAATGAGATGGGCAACAGAATGAAGCCTGGCTTTCAGAGGTGTCATTTCGGATTTGTGTAGTCTAGTGAGCAACTACATGCCGAATTCAATATGAGCATGACTTGCACAAGATTTGTGAGCTTGGATCTCGAGTGAAGTTGTCTGATGTTTCGCTACAACGATATTTTGCACCATAGACAGTTAACTTGATGTAGGAGTCAAAGTTAAGTTGAGTGTCCAAAAATTTTCCCAGGGATTTTGCTGATGTGACAATTGTGGGGTAAATGCATGTTTGAGGTTTTTGATCCAGTCTGTTGGCGTGCCCTACCTGATTTTGGGCCAGATAATGAGAAATAAATATTTCTGGGCATTTGGTTTAACCTTCATGTTATTCATCTAGCTTTGGATGTCAGAGAGACAGATTATTAGTTTGGGGAAGCTATCTGAGAGTCCATTTGCCTATAGTTCCGGGTATTTTCAGCATATTGCAAAAATGGTACATCATGTTTTTGTCAGACGACCTCAAGAAGCTCAAACTAGAGATAACCTAGAATGGGGCTAAGAGTAAGGCTTGTGGTACCCCAAGCTGTGATTGGGTGAGTTTGGATGTAGAGTTGCTTAGCCTTATTTGCTTGGAACAATTAGAGATATAAGATCGGAACCAGATTAGGCCATTAATGCTTGTACATTCTTGAAGGATGTCTAGTAGGTTATTGTGATGAGGAGGAGAGAACCAGTAAGATGAGTAGATACATTTTTCTTTCATCAAAGAGTTGGAGGAAATCCTCTACTATCTTGTGCACACTGGTTTCCATGCCCCAGCCTGCTCAGGAATCCAACTGGTGGGTAACCTAAAGTTGATTCTATTTAATATGTCCATTTATTTTAAAGGTGCATATTTTTCAAGTACATAGACATAAAGGGGAGTCTAATAATTGGTCTAAATTTTTTTTTTCAGTCAGTCAGTTCCTCACTTCTTCTAAAGAGGTCTTACAAGACCAATTTAAAGACATCCTGGAATGGGATCGGCCTGGGATGATGTTAAATACAATTTAATAACACTTGTAAGATGGAGTCTCTCAGTTCATTGACCTTTGGAGCAGGGATGATGTTATAAGTATAGTGTGATGGCCTCATCATCAAGGTTATGAAATGGTCCAAGAAAATTGTAGTTAACTTGGGGTGAATGTTTGTATTATGTTGACAACAGTGGGAGAGTTTTCAATTTTGCAGGAGGTTAGTGATCTTAATTTAGGAAGAGTTAGCAAACTCCTCATATCTGACTTCATCTGGTTAGAAGGCTGGGGTGGACGACTGTTACCTTAGGATATTAAGCATTCCTTTACTGTGGTTCTTGGCATTGTTCAGTTTGTTTATGAGAGGTTAGTTTGTCTTTGTAAAGCATCTTTTTGTGGGAACTTCCAGCAACTCTGAGAAATGTGAGGTTAATTACTGAGGGTTACATCATCCATGTGTGTTTGTTCTTCTTACACTGAGGCTTTGAGAATTAATTTGTTAACTGTATCACAGGGATGATTTCTTCTTCATCGATGCAATCAAAAATTTCTGGGTAACTCCTGTATTATGTTTGAAGGATCCCTAGCACCTGCGTTAGAGATATTTGATTATATGAATGTTTTGTGAAGGTTGCCGAGTTAATATTCTTTAGATTCCTTTGTAATACTTTGGTTTTCATTGGCTTAGAGGCAGGAGAAGGAGAGCTGAGGTTGAGGTAAAGTGGCAGAAGTAGGTGATCTGTCTAGTCCACTGGACATGGCACCGAGAATTATGCTATATCTCATTTGACAATGATGAAGCTAATGATAAATCCTTTTGTGTGCCTACTGAGCTTCTCAAGATGGGTCAATAAAACATGTTAAAGAGCATTGGATTTATATTTCCTTTTGCTTACAGAATGTTAAGATCACCAAGGACATATGTGATTTACACAAACACCATATTTTTATACTAAAGAGCATTCATACCATTATAGGGATGAGTCATCCTGGATTCTTAGCAGCCTGTGGCAGTCTATGATCATCAAGAGCAGAATAATCCTGAGATTGCTGTCATTCCCTTTAGAACAGTCTGTACATTTTGGTCAATAAGACATTGGCATGCAAACATTCTGATATATACAATGTAGCAATATCAAAGGTAATATTGCAAGCATTGCCTATTAACCAGAGCAATGTATAGTTGGTCTGCAACAGAAATCTGACCTCTCAAGATTCCCAAAACTCCTTGACTTTCCAAGAAGCTTGGTGAAGCAGCCACGGTCTAGCTCAAAAGTGCTGGTGTGAAAGCTGAGTCACAGTAAGTATAATGAAATCCCCAAAGTTGCAATAAAGATGGTAAATTCGAGACAGCAATTTTATTTTGTATACAAGAACCACACTAATCTTGCATCAATATATATATATAGTTTAAATAATAATTCAATGATGAAATCACGCAAATTAGATAGGTACCATGAATACAGTACCATTGCAAACTCAAGCACACAAGCTATACACAAACATATTATGACCAATTGATCACTGACTGCATACTACGCGCTGTTGTAGAAATAGGACACAGAAGATCCAGATCCTCCAATCAATATCATGGTTACTCTCTAAAAACTCCATCAGTCAAATATTTTATGGAAAGGCAGATGTCTCTACTGATCAGACAGAGTTTCCCACAAGTCTAATTGTGTAAGACCACAGGCACAAGGGCACAGGCTAGAACAATGCAGGCCATCTTTAAGCTTTCTGGATCCAGATAATATGCAAGCTACTTAGACACTCAGGAGATGATTTAGAATTTGACAGCAAGGTACAAAGCATCCTGCCACCAAACTGTTTTTCCGACTACCCTATTTAGTGCCAAGAAGACCATCAGCTTGACATCAACTGTGCCATTGTTTGCAGAATCGATGGAACGGTACCTCCCACAGCATGACGGAATAGCAGCCTTTAGAGTAAAGCCGCCATCACACCTGTGAATTTCATATGAAGTTGACGGTCTGATATTTTTTTTTCTATCTATCACTGCCAGATCAATAAAATAATTCCGACTTTGAGATCGAGTATCGTCCATCAGAGTGACAGACGAATAAATGTCCGTCACCCAGGCAGACAGATGTCTTTCTTACTTGGAGATGATTGCCGGCCCAGTGGTCACCTCTGCATATTAAAAGTTGCCCCTGTCACAGTGGTTCCCTTCAAGGTACAAAACGTTTGGTGAACAACCACCATACAATGTCTAACACAGTTGAAGCTGTACAGCTTGTGTAGTCTCCTTAGTCAGGACCTGATTCCAGCAGATGGTTAATGGAAGAAGAAGTAGCAGATAGGGCTGTTCTTGTTGTTTGTCTTATGGCAGCATCCCTTGTCCATCTTGTGCTTACAATTCCTTACTAAAAAAATGTGTGCAATCATGCAAGCGTAAACCTAATGACCTGTAGACTGAGGCTGAACATAATCAAAGATTCTTCTGCATTCATGGCAAAGTTCATGATTTTCACATGTTCACAATCATTATTTCCAAGCTTATTCACGTTTTCAATGACCCAGTAACCATTAAAAACATTTGTTTTGATCACTGAACTTCAATCACACAAAAGCTATTGTAAGTAAGGTATTGTTACCACCAGCCATACCTTTTACATAGGTAGTTGAGGGGAGAACAAATGAGGGGCTCATAATTTTCCATTACATTAAACTCCTCCCGGGTGTTGGATGTGATACCATTGGCAAGATATCCTCCAAAAATGTTGCCTCCGCTCCTCCTGCTTGCTGAGTTCATTTTTGTTGGTTTTAGGACTTTGAGCACTTTAGCACTGCTAACCAGTGCTAAAGTGCTTGTGCTCTCTTCTTCAAACATGATAGCACAGGCTTGCACCCAAATGAGATATTTAATTTACTTGTAAGCCCCCAGTAATGGTAGTGTATGTACGCAGGGCCTTCAATTTAAATGCTACGAGTTACCCTGCAGAACTCATTGTGCCACTCTCTAAAGTGGCACTATAAAACGTGTCTCAGTCCTATCATTTTGGCTTGCAGTACAGTTTTTAATTGCCATTTCGACCTGGCAAAATAAATCTTTTGCAAAGCCTAAAGCTTCCTTTTTACTACTTGTAATTCACCCCTACGGTAGGCCTTGTAGGATAATAGGACAGGAGCACTGTATTTAAAATTTGGAACATATATGTTTAAGTTTTACGTGTCTTGGCTGTAAAAAACTCCTACAATAATTTTTCCCTCTGGTAAGGCTTATCTTGCCCATTAACTAACATTGGATTACCATATTACATTTATTCAGTGCTAACTTTAGATTGAAAGCAGGCAGAGATCTGCGGTTTACAATCAAACTAATTGTAATTTAACATCTCTTTTTAATAGTGAAGCCATATCTTGTTGCCATTCTGAAAAATTCATTTGAAAAGTTGGCATTTTCTTGTCTCAACCATTTGTACCTTCTGCCAGTGTCCTGGTTCACATGTGTTTGAATGGTTCTGCTGTTGGGGTATGTGTATTACTTCCAGACAGTGACAAAAAGTGGGATTAGGTGTGCGCAGGATGGGCCATACTTGCAGGTTGACTGAGGAGGGGCTGTACTCAGCTCTTCTTACACATAGCTTTGGCTCCTGGACTCTCAAAGGGACCTGACACAAAGACCTTCCCTGCCTTTTGTTACCCCACTTTAAAGTTTGGAACTTTGGCAGGGGAAGGGGAAGGGGAGGAACTTTCCAGAACCAGATGTGCGGGTAGGACAGCGAACCCCCTCCCCTCCCACACACACAAAGGCTGAGACCAGGTATAAGTAATGGACTCCATAGACACTCATAAGATCACTCCTGGACTTGTGAAGGATTTAGAAGAAGGACTGCACTGCTACTAGAGGATTGCCCTACAGCTGGAAGGACTGCCTTGCTGTCTAAAGAGGAAAATTGAACATGATTGCCTTCACACCAGGCTGCCCAGACAAAATCCAAGAGTCAGTTGGCTGACATCCTGTGTGAGATATAGCGACACAACAAGATCCATAGGCCTCCCAGCCACTGCCCAACTGACAATCTGCAACTGGACCTGCAACTGGGCCTGCCTGTGCCCTGCTCCTTGCCTGTGCTGTAGTGAGTCTTGATCCCCAAAAGATGCACCCCAGATCTTGGACGGTTGGCTGGCTGGGATCAGTGAGAGTTCCTCCTAAATGAAAAGGTGAAAATTCTGGAATTTGGGCTTCTGTGAATCACAAGCAGGCCCTTTCACACCGATAATGTGCTGCCCGACAAAGGGAAGCTCTGGTGAGACCTAGTTTTTGCACTGGCAATGGTTGTCTGGGGTGATCCGCATGCAAGTACTGCACTTCACGCTACAGCAACTACAGCCAGCAATTACCTCGTGGTGGGCTAGTCCACGAAAAACCTCCCCCTTCTCTATTTCAACCTGTTCCCTAGCTCTCGTACGATGAAGACTATTAGATGTAGTATTTTAGGGCACTTTCCTTTATTATTCCTATTATTTGGTTATCCTCCTTCCCATACTCGAAAGACAGAAAGAAATGGTGGAAGAAAAAAAAACTCAGGAACTCTCTTCGTATCTTTGGCTTCCAATTTATTTTCTACGTTCTCTGTTACTAGTCTCTTTCTTGGTTCTCCTAGTTCTTCATCTGTGTTTTACTGTCTTTTTTCTTGTCTTGTCTTTGTCTTTTAATGGTCGCTAATTTTGTTTTCTTTCAGACACATCTGGGACCTCTTGGATGTCACTCCGGTGCATGAGTACAAGATAATAATACAAGATAAAGAAAGAAGAGGTAAGTCGGGGTCTTGTTCTCTATTTCTCTGGAGTAAAGGTTTATGGGAGGTTTGGGTGAGGAAATAAGTGAAAGGAACTGTGCACTCTCTGTGCTACGCTTTTTCTTTTTATATGGTGCTTTTTCCTCATCTTTTTCCTAGTGACTTGTTGTGCGTGAGAGGGAAAGAGAAAAAAAATATTAAAAAAATAGTCTTTTTAACATGCACCTGTAGGGTTAGAGGCAAGTAATTAAAGGTACTCTCCTTGCCTCTCACTGAGGTGGATATTATATTTTATACCCCTTTGCCCTTTTTCTTTTACTTGATTTATTGCCCCAGCTGGTTCTTTTATTGGTGCACAATAACCACTTAAAGCCTGTATACAGGCACGTACCTGCTCCAGCCATGTCCCTTCAGGGACGTGGCAGGTTGTCGGGTTCTCCCTCTGCACACGTTCGCTGCTCTCCTCTGCATTCTCTTCCTCACCGTCCGATTCTCTCCCTACGCTGCTCTCCTTCGCATCCTCATCCTCACCATCCGCGTCTCTCCCCACACTGCTCTCCTTCACGACGCCTTCCTCGCTGTCCGAGTCTTTCCCCGCGCTGCTCTCCTTTGCGACACATTATGTGGGGCTTCTGCCCATTTCAAACAATAACCCAATTTCTTACAATGGGTCTCTTTAAAATTGTTAATAATCCAATAGAAATCCAACAGCAGAAATGTTTTCTCCAATATTAGGACGCAAAATCATTTTTCAGCTCACCACAGCTATATTGGGTTTCTTCCAAAATCTTCAATAATATGATCAAAACCAAAAAGCACCAATCAGTCAGGTTGTATAGGATTTTCCAACCTCAGGACCTTACAGAGTTCTGTCAACAAATCACAAAATGCCTGATTCAGAAAGATAAACTTAAACTTTTGTGTAAGTTTGCGATTGTATGCTGTTCACAACAATATTTTATGATTAGTATCTTCATGAGTGCTGTGTCTCTGTACATAAGAAAATAGGACAGTCTTATCTTTTTGTGTGTGGAGACTCTGCAATCATGATGATACTAATTCTGGTGTCAGTTTACCTGTGTTACAAGACTCTCCTATCTTTTTATACATGGAGACTCCACAAGACACAAAATACTACTTCTAAAATAGCTTTGTGAATAGCAAACAATCATAATCGTTCTCAAAATTGTAAGCTTAGTTTTGTGGATCAGGACGTTCATTAGTTAGGTCTGTTTCACTATACATCACCACACTTTGTGCAACAATTTTTAATTCTTTCAGTAAAAAGGGCAATTAAATATTGGATGAAAGCCGAGCAGTGGAAACATTTACAATTGTCAGGGGCTAGAATTCTGCTAAAAACGTTCTGTCAACATGACGTGTTGAGGCCTTATGGAAGTGGGGAAAGTATTTTAAAAGCACATATGAGATTGAGAGCTTTCTCACATGGACTTGCATTTGTGTGAGAAGTCTGTGTAGTGTGTGTAAAACAGACAAGTATGGATTACTTATGGATTTGTACACAGATAGGGAGAAACTGTGTACTACATCATGTGCAGAAGCTCATCATTTTTTGCATCTCTACAAATGGAGATTCTTAGGTGGAGGGCCATGCAATACATTTAAAATCTGAACCACTGTGCTGCAAACAAATGAAGATTTGTTTATTATTTATATGACTGTTTAACAGAGTAGTGTTAGAACTGGTAGCATTTGCGAAATCACAGAGAGTACACTGCACATGGCATATGAAAAGTTCTTAGCTCAAAAGGATGTTCCCTGTTTGACTCCATAATAGAGGAACGGGACTCTAAGCACATGGCATTGAAACATGGACTTACTATTCACTTCAATTGTTCCTGCTGGATTTTGCATTGATACAGTTTCTTTACTTGGAATACTGCACAATTGCCAGGCCTGTGATCGAGCACTACAAAGGCACCAAGTTTGGTTAAGGCCTGCCCAGCTGTCAATTCCTTGTCAACCTGAACCTTATATCCGGGCATTGGTTCTGAGAGGCACCATCTTGATGTGTTACAGGGACTTATTTTTCTTGTTTATGATATATGATATAATTTTGTGTGCTTGGTTCATAAGATGAGGTGAGCAAATACGTGTGTATCTTTTGAGAGACATCCTTAAGAGAACCAATATATTAGGGCATTCCCTTCCACACAGTTTACTATTAAGGTGGAACATTTTACTTCCTCCTGTTGGTATTATTCATCTCTTTCCATGTACCAAGGCCTTGGTTATCAAATTATTGATATTTGATGTTCTGGAAATGGCAAAATGGGCTGTGACTAAGTATACATGTACTCTACAATATTCCTTATGAGGCTGCTCTCACTTCAGAGAGTGAAGAGTGATTTGATGGTGCATGTGGATGTGGATGTGTGAGTGTGAGATCTTAGGACACAGAGGACAGTGAGGATGGGTTTGAAATGTGGAAACAGGAGGGAGATCCTATATAGGACAAGAGAGCATAGAGATATTGAATACATGCAAGACATTTGTGATTAAAAATAGACAAGCAGGAATGGATGGGGGAAATCTGTCACCTAAGAGGGGATCAACAGCAAATGTCAAAAATGGAGTGGAGTGTCTGGATTATCACTAATTCAAAAAGGGAGAAGTACATTAAGACACTGTCCCTAAATATTGTGGACAATAAGATAATGATGCCATGTAAGAGAAACAACTGGGGGAAGTCAAAGGGAGGATTGAACAAATATGAGTGAAGGCACAGCGCGATTCATACTTACCAGAAAGTGAGCAGAGCAGTATGAGCTGCAGCAGGGGTATGTTGTGTAATGTTCTATAAAAGGCAGGAAGTGTGACGACCTGACATCAACATGAGAGGTGAGCAAGATTTAGCAAGGAAGTTTACTGTAGACGGGGCACAGGCAATTCCAATTGATAAAGAGAGTGTGGATCATTAGGAAGCTAACTAATGTACAATATATGAAACAATAGACTTCTGTAGATGAAACTCTCATTCTTAAGCAAGCAGTGAATCTGATTCAAATTGATGTAGTCAATCTGCTATTGGTGCATGATGTAGCAGTATAGTACTCACTGTGAATTTCATTGACTGTAGGGTTCAACATAATAATACATGTAACCAAGAGAACTGATCATCCCATGAAAAAATTATTACAATTCTAAAAACATAGCTTGGTAGAAGCAGGATCATTAGTGTTAGGAAAGATTGTTCCACTGGATTATGGTGAGAAATAGCACATTTCTAGCAATGTATAAATGATAGCTGAAAATCAAACACCGGTAAAATTCTTTAATTTGAATATCGTAGGGCTCTGTATGACAGCAAGAGCTCCACTTGATGCCTTTATCATGAATAAAAGAATCAATGCTCTTATCCATGGCAGTGAAAAACAAAGCTATTTCTCACTGCTGTAACTACACCTGGGGAAGTACTCAAGAGACCAAAGTGGAGCAGTGGAACAGTGAATGATACTAACCTTTTGTCCACCTCCCCCCATCTTTCACATATATCTGCACACCTGTGAAAGGTAGAAGAATTCTTGTTCATGCCGGAATTGCTCTCCATGCTGACAAGAATCTCAATCTAAGTCACTGGGACTATGGTGCTGAATTGCCACTCTCTCATTTAAAAGTGAAAGTATGGTGTTTGTTTTTGAAAGGAAGTCACAAATGTGTTAGAGGAAGGTGGAAAACAACCCATTCTTGATAGATACACACTGATACTTCTATGTTTCTTCGAATGGTATTTTCTTTCTGGGACTTATTCACAATTAGGCATAGCCCTTAAGGTATCTAGAACAATAACACAGGTAAAAAGGATGTCCAATGGTTGGTCAGATTACTTCTCCTACTCTTTTATAAATATTAACAACGCAGAAGGCTTTTGGAAAAATGTAATTCTGGAAATTAGTTTTTAAGGAATATCAGCATGCAATTATAGCAGCAATGGGTATTTTGAAAAATCAGGAAAGTGTTTTCATATTGACACAGCGAGTCATTTGTAAAAATCAGCTCAGTGTAAGCAGCTGACAAATATGGGACTTAAAAGTATAATTGTTTGTTCAGGAACTGAAATCTTGATTTACAAGATACAGCCAGAAATATATCATTGATTTATTTCGTGTTATAGTGGTATATGTTTTTTGCCAACAGAATATGTCAAAGAATTTAGGAGTTTCTGTTTCTACGGGTTGTGATTTGTTTATATGTAGAGGGGTCAGGCAAGGGTGTGTGTTGGCCCCTACTTTCTTCCTCCTATTTATTAACACGTGCATTCCCTATCTTCTGGACTGTGTTAATGATGGCCCCAGATCAGGTGGGGCCAAGACCCCATGTCTTTTGTTTGCAGATGACACTTTGCTGTCTAGAGGCACTAGAAAGAGTCAGTGATTTCGATTATTTGGGAATTAAGTTGGAGGGTTCACATAAATGGCAGGCTCATCTAACAAAGTCGCTTATGAGCCTAAAACAGAAGTCAGGGGACATTTAGAGATATGCGGCCAGGTCCTCCAGATTTGCTATTACTTCTGCCATGGAAATATATAAAGCCCAAGCAAGAGGGGGAGCGCTATATGGTGCAGAGCTATGGGGATATTGCAATTTGGAGGATCTGGAAAGAGCAGAAAATTCTTTGATGAAAATGCTATTAAAAGTACCTACTAGTTCCCCTACCTTGCCGATCCGGATGGATCTAAATCTTTACTCCATTGCGCATATTGCTGCGCTAAGGCCATTATTATATTGGATTCGGATCTGGTCAGCGGATGCTTATAGTCCGTATCAAGCCTGGCTGAGCTATCTGATAACCACCCACACTATTAAAAAAGTTAGGTGGTGTAACTATGTTGAGAAAACCTTTAACAAACTTGGGCTGAGAAATTACTGGACAGACCCCTCTCCCCTTCCCAAAAACGCTGCCCAGGTTGTGAAGGACGTGTATTGGCTAAATGTACAAGCAGATAAATTATCAGAAGTGCCCACGTCTGGTATGACAAATAATTTCTTACTGCTCAAATGTCACTATGAGTTTGAGCATTATATGGATACAATCTTATCTCCATTTGCACGAGCACTTTACATTAGATTCAGAATACGATCACTCCCTCTACGCACTTTAACTTACAGATGGCTGAAGGCTGATAGCCATTCCAATTTATGCCCAATGGGCTGTGGGATTGCTGAATGTCCCGCCCATGTTCTTTTTCATTGTCCACCGTACTCCAAGCAGTGGGCTCGCTGGATTGTACCTTTTTGCAAATCCATCGGTTTTAGGAATAGGCTAACAGCTCTCAGGATCTGTAAATCAGACCCTAATGTGATTGTGGCATGTTCCATAGCAAAATGTTTGGAAGCTATCTGGTATCTTAGACTTAAAGTTTTAAAATGCCACTTATAACGTTGCGTATTATTTGCAAGGGGTTCTGTACTTTGATAAATTTTATATTTATGCATGTCCTATGAAAATCAGCACTAAAGGCGTAGCACTGTGTTTAGCACTCACTGTGTATACTTGAGTCTTTTAAATCATATTGTATTTTATTATCTTAACCAAAGGATTTTGACCTGCCCTTATATTTTTAGATTTTACTTTCTTTTAACTGTTTTTGTATATGTGCTTTCATGGTATGTTTTTACCGAAATAAAGCGGAATTGAATTGAATTGAGTTGATTCGTCCTAAAACAGACCCCTCTTGCTCTCATGTATTAACCTGGCTCAATTCTTACTTACTATATATACCGTTTATGGCAGGAGCAGCCCTTACGGCATTAGAACCTGGGCATTCAGTATATACTCAAAACAATTGTTCACCTGGAATTCATTCATTTGAAACTTACAGATAAGCAAATACATATATTGTATGCATACAATTAATGAAGTAAAACCACTAGTAAACTCTTGCCTAATGAGTAAAACAGAAAAGTATAGTAACTACACTTATTGGCCCTCATTACCAGGCTGGCAGTCATCAGACCGGCAGCCTTGCTGTGGTGGTCTTACCGCTGCAGGCCAGGCGGTAAAGACTGCTGCATTACAAGTTGTGGGGTTTGGCAGAAGCCAAACCGCCACAATGCTGGCTGGCCCGCAGGTGCGGTCACACTGACATGGCCGGCAGTGAGCTCCTCCAGCCCAGCGGCAGGCCTCTACCTGCCGGCCAGATGACAGGGCTGCAGACTGCCAGGCTTTCAATGGCAGTCACCCCACCATGAAAGCCCTGGCACTAACCCAGGAATCCCTATTCCTGTCGCCAGCACACACCCCCCCAAACGTCTGCACAGATACAGACACCCACCACACACGTCCACACACTTACAAACAACCCCTACCCGTCCACACATTTCCAAACACCCCCACAACCGGCTCCATCCATTCTAACACCCCCACCCACTCTCACACTGACATACACATAGCCCCACTCACACATGCGCACCCCCTCAGCAAAATTTTAACCCCTCCGCATACATTCACATACACACTCCTCCTCATACACATACATTCACATACACATCCCTCCGCATAGACATACATTCACATACACACCGCTCTGCATACATTCACAAACCCCCCACTCATTTTAGACTTGCACATATACACCCCCACTCGCATGCTTCCCAATACACACACCTACTCACTGGCACCCCGACACCCTCCTCCCCTCTGCATACATGCCGACATCGTCCAACTGCACATATACATCCAGACACCCACACTCGCTCACTCACAAATATGCACTCATACACCCCCATTCGAACACACATACACGCACACACCACACACATGCACTCAACACCTCCCCCCCTTTGGACGATCAACTTACCTTTTCCGGCATAAATGGGCAGAAGTTCAAACACAACTCCTAAAACACACACAGTAATACAGTGAAAACACTTACAAAATGGACACCACACCAGTTTAGAAAAATAGGCAATATTTATCTAAATCAACCAAAACCAAAACAACAAAAATCCAACATACACAAGTCATGATATGACTTTTCAAAGGAATAGGAGTCTTACTGTACAGAAAACAAAGGATGCATCGTTTTTCTCTCCCTCAAAAGAGCAATGCGTTGATTTCTGGACAGACAAATCAGATCCATGCAAGCTTGGTTTGATTTTTGATGCCCAGCGATGATACGTGAAAAATTCGGCCGCACAGTGTTTGAAAACTGCACTGCATGGAGTTTGAGTCATTTTCAGCATCTGTAAGTGGGTGTTGCATAGTTTCTCCAGCCACAATGCGTTGATCTCCCAGCTGCAATGCAGGTGGTGTGTCGATTTTAGCCGCATTGCAGATGGTGCATCAAAATTTTCCCTGCACTGTGTTCTGCACATGGATTTCAGTCCTTTCCACCAACTTCACCTCTCAAGGGCCCAGGGACTTGATGAGGCACCACTTGGAAAGGCAGGAGTCTCAGCAGAGGATACAGGTGCTGGCAGAGGAAGTCTTTGATGGCACTGAGGGGGTTATTCTAACTTTGGAGGAGGTGGTAATCCGTCCCAAAAGTGACGGAAAAGTGACGGATTTACCACCAGCCGTATTACGACTCCATTATATCCTATGGAACTCGTAATACGGCTGGTGGTATATCCGTCACTTTACCGTCACTTTTGGGACGGATTAACACTCCTCCAAAGTTAGAATAACCCCCTGAGTCTTCAAAATAGGAGGCAGGCTCAATCCAAGCCCTTGGAGATTCTTCACAAGCAGGAATATACCACAAAGTCCAGTCTTTGTCCTCTTTCATGCAGAAGCAGCAACTACAGGCCAACCCAGCAAAGCATAGTCACAGGCAACTGGGCAGTACTCCTTCTCCAGCTCTTCAGATCTTCTACTTGGAAGAGGTTCCTCTTAGTTCCAGAAGTAATAAAAAAATCTGGGGTTTTGGGTACACTACTTATACCCCTTTCCACCTTTGAAGTTGGCAAACTTCAAAGGAAAGTCTCTGAGGCTCACAAGATCCTGCCTTGCCCAGGCCTGGCCCCAGATACATACCAGAGGGTTGGAGACTGCATTGTGTGAGGGCAGGTACAGCCCATTCAGGTGTAAGTAACCACTCCTCCCTCCACTCTAGTCCATATGGCTCATCAGGATATGCAGGCTACACCCTGGCTCCCTTTGTGTTACTATCTAGAGGGGATTTACAAACAGCCCAACTGTCAGTCTGACCCAGACAGGGAATACACAAGCAGGCAGAGTCACAGAATGGTTTCAGCACAAAAATGCCCACTTTCTAAAAGTGGCATTTTCAAACTGACAATGTAAAAAATGAATTTAACAAAACATTTATTTTTAAAGTGTGAGTTCAGAGACACCAAACTCCAAAATTATTTCTGCTCTCAATGGAAAATTGCACTTAAAAGGTATTTAAAGGCAACCCCCATGTTAACCTATGAGAGAGATAGGCCCTGCAACAGTGAAAAAAAGATTTGACAGTATTTCACTGTTAGGACATGTAAAACACATCAGTACAAGTCCCGCCTTGAACAAGCACTGCACCCTTCCCATGGGGCTACCTATGGCCCACCGTAGGGTTGCCTTACATGTATAAAAAGGGAAGGTGTAGGCCTGGCAAGTGAGTTCACTTGCCATATTGAATTGGCACTTTAAAACTGCATGCACAGACACTGTAGTGGCAGATCTGAGCCATGTGTACAGGGATACTGAGGTAGGTGGCACAACCAATGCTGCATGCCCACTAGTAGCATTTGATTTACCTGCCCTGGGCACCTTTAGGGCACTTTACTAGGGACTTACTAGTAAAGCAAATATGCCAATCATGGGAAAGCCAATTACACACACAATTTACACAGGTAGGAATTGCACTTTAGCACTGGTCAGCAGTGGTAAAGTACACAGAGTACCAAAAACAGAGTCCAGCACACAGTCAAAACATGGGAAGCAGAGGCAAAAAAGACAGGGGAGACCACACCAAGGAAGCCAGGTCCAACAGCCTCATGACAGGATCTGCTGTTGTAGACAGTGTGGGTACAGTGCACAGCGACAATGATTCCCCCACAGCCTGGACTATGCCCCATACTGGAAAATACATTTGACAGATCCTGGTCTCTGCAGGCTGAGCACAGAACCTATATTACACTCACATTTCCATCACTTCATTGCATGACAGTACATCACATGTCCATCCCCTATGTGGGTTGTGGTTCAAGTGGAACCTGAAGGGCCCAGTGAGTTTTATATGGTCCTCATACAACAGTTTGGCAATGCCAGATGTGAGCTAACTGATCTGGGGCATTATACACATTGCTGACAAGGTCCTTAAATTACTCAGACAGTGTACATACACAGCTCAGGATGTAATGCACATATATGTGGCTTGACATTTATAACCATCATATCCAACGATATGTCATTGTATGGTTTTAAATTCTCCTTGCCTAAATATATGAATGCAGCACAAGGAAGATGTAGGCATTAACACACATCACACAACAATATGTTAATGTGAAACACATAGAGTACCTTTCTCTGCTACTTGCACCATGTACATCCCATGTACAGCACACAAAATGTGACAACAGGCACCCAAAAAGTCTAACTGGCGCACAGAGGCGCATTGTAGCCTGCAAGAATGGAAAGGATGGTGCTGAACAGAGTTGAATATGCCTATGTGTTTTTTACCCGCTCCTCTAGTGAGCCATATAGCTGATCATACAGGGGAAGGACCTCCTCATGGAGCCTCTCCAGTTCCTCTGGAAGGAAGGCAAGGGCCCTCCAACAGCAGCTGAAGTGATGGAGGTGTTGATGGCAGCAGTGTCAGGAGTCAAGTGAGTAAATTTGAAAAACGTGGCATACATGTACACCACATATGCGGTCATCACCACTGACAGGCACAGCCATTGGGCCCGGACCATCACAGGCAACAACGTAAGCGTATGGCTGTGTCTGCTGCCGTTGAAACCACCCACAGTGCAGTCAACTTCCGCTGGAGGCCATGGGTGGTACCTAATGTCCAGCAAAGTAGGGCAGGCATCCGCCATTTTGACTGTTTGAAATACAGTATTGGGCCCGGATAAATGCATTACAACCCCAATATATGTGTTTGATCATCACAAACATTCTAAAGCAGCCTTGCTGTGTAGGTTCTATACACAATCAACAGTATAGTTTGTGCTTGTCATAGATGTCATAAAACAGCAGCTCTCGGTTCACCACTGGTTACGGTATTTTTGGTGGTCAGAACAGACTGCCAAATTTCGAAGGGCACGAGGAGCAGATAGTTGGGTGATGCCCAAATCCATGTTGTAGACAGCTATGGGGGTCACATTTGGCCCTTTAGTAATAGACAGCTTTGATGTGTAATGGGTGTAATGTGTTTCCAGTCATTAATACTTTGTCACATTGATTTGGTCCTATTCATCATGTATGTTGGTGTGTCCCCAGTGACTAATGCTCCAACTCATTATATGTCACAAATAGGTACCCTGGGAGAGGAAAGAGGCAACAAGCTCCAGTGTACCGTCCATTGCCAGACCTTCCTTCAAACCATGGAAGAACATCACATCGTCAAACAGATCCGTCTGAATCGGAAACTATTAAGGATTTATGTCATCAGTTGGAGCCAGATCTAATGCTTGAAAACACAAATCCAACATGCATACCACCCACTGTGAGACTCATGGCAGTATTACACTTCCTGGCCACAGGGCCCTTTCAACATACAGTGGCCATATCTGGTGGCATGCCCCAACCTATGTTCAGCATTGTGTTAAGAGTCATGCTATCAGCAATGATGACACACTGTGACAACTATATCAGGTTCCCCAGACATGAGTATTTGGCAATGTGAAGGTTGTTTTTTATGGTTTTGGTTGCCTCCCATATGTGGTGGAAGCCATTAATAACATACATATTGCCTTAGTGCATCACAGGCCAGTGAACAAGTCTATCAAACAGGAAGAACTTTCATTCTGTCAATATGCAAGTTGTCAGCTTGTCAGATCTCCATATCTCAAATGTCTGTGACTAGTTCCCTGGTTCAGCCCATGATTCATTTGTAATGCAAAACAGCACCATACCCCAGCTGATGTCACATCTGCAACCCGAGAGAGCCTGGTTGGTTGGAAGGAGACATTTGTCCTGATTTTGTGTGTGGAATGTCAGGTGCTACACTCATGAAGTGAGTGACCCATTGTGGCACCTATGTCACATTCCAAAACTGAGACTCAGCATATCCAAATCGTCCTTGGTTGTTAACACCACTGATGAATCCCATTACACTGGGGAAGTCCACTTCAATGAGGCCCATAGAAGATCACAGGAGGCAGTGGAGCGGGCTTTTGGGCTCTTGAAGGCCAGATTTCGATATCTGGACAAAACGGTGACTCCCTCCTCTACTCACCCGGTAAGGTGTGTCAGATCACCATGGCATGCTGCATGCTCAATAACATTGCCCTGCAGAGGAATATCTCTTACATCCCAGAGGAGGGGGAGCCTGAGGTACCACTGGTGAGAATCTTGGATTGCCAAATGAAGATGATAGTGGTGAAGAGGAAGGAGCTGACTTTCGACAAGATTTAATTGACAGTGTCTTCACATGAGTGCAAGTAAGTCATGAGATGTCATAACTTTGTATAATGAACTGTAGTTGTGAGAATGTGTAGAGTATCTTTTTTGAAACAGTTAGGGAGCTGATTTGCATTCATAATATGCAAAATGGTGTTTGGTGAGCAAGCTTTTGACACCATCACATTTTGATGATATTGTTTTGATTGTGTCACATTTTTCTGATGGACTTTGTTCTCCAGACTTTTGCTATGTGACTTGTATCATGTGTATGGTTTCATAGCTATACTCTTTGATTTGTTGTTTGTTCAGGTCCCTTCACCACAAGATCTTCATGTGGTCACTTCAAAGTTGTCACATTGGCAGGTGAATTGTGCTGTTGGGACATATGAAGTGGACATGTATTGTTCCTGGGAAGGTTTATCACATACTTTGGGTGTAGACGACCTGAGTCAAGACAACTTGCACAGTGATAGGATGGAAGTGCAGAAGACAACGCTGGACTTGTTCAATGTTGTGTGGTGGCCATGATGCATCATGTGTGTCACCATGTGGTGAGTGAAAGTGTTGTGGTAGGCCAATTTCATGTCAGTTCCCCTTCACATTGGCTGAACAGTCTGTTGGTTTGAACTGTGTGTAGCTGTTAAAGTGTTTAATCATTGTGGGCCAAAGTGCCTGTGGCAAATCACTGATAATTGTTTATGTCATACAGCCAGATGCTGAAGCACTGGTTTGTAATGACCCTATGATCATGAATTGCTGTACTGCCATCTGTCTGAGTGTTGAATCATATTAGGTGGGCTTCCTTTTGAGAGCTAGGGGACCTGGCTCCAGCTTTTGACATCAACCATATCCAATTTTGCCTATGTAACAGGACACTGTCTGATATGTCTATTTTTACAATGTTCTGGGTGTCTGTATCAGTATATTTTGTGGCCTATTCAGTCTCATCTGGTCATGTCTCACTGTCAGTGTTAATTACATCTTGACAGCCTATGTGCTGAACAACCTAATAAGATCTCTTCTGCAACAAGACATCTGTATTTCAGTATTGGTATGTAATGGCTGTAGTCCTGAGCTAGACACTATGTGCATGCACCATATCCCTGCTTGCACAAGTAGCTTGTATCTTCATTGTATGGTTCACATGGTCTTACATATCTACATGCTAAATGTGAAATGTAAGACAGCAGACAATGAGTTTGTGACAGGTGTATTTATTGCAATGATCATGCAGAAAATTTAAACAGTAAGAAACACAAATGCAAAGTGAAGGGGTCCATCATGGTGGATTAAATCATTAGAGTATATGCTACACCATTGGACGTCCGAAGTCCAGAGTACACCTCCCATTGTAAATGGAATGTGATTCAGGCTCGGTCAACAGAGTGTATATGTGGGACACGAAGGAGGACATTAAGGAAGAGGTTTATTGCTGGCAGTGTTGGGTGTGTTGCCATCGCACCTCCTGTATTTTTGGATGACGTCCCCACTTGTGGCGGTGGGGATCAGCTGCTGCAGAGGCAGGGGTGTCAGGGTGATTGCGCCTCTGGCAGAGCCTCCCTTACTTCGGCTGCTACAGATGTACTTGGGCTTGAGGTAGTTTGGCCACAGGAAGGGGTAGATGGTGGTGGAAAATCCCTGCTGTGGGTTTTATTGATGCCTCCTAGCACCACTGTTAGGCTGTCCATATTGTCATTGTGTGCATCCATTTTAGCAATCATGACCCTCGGCAGCTGCTTCATTTCCCAGAGTTTAGTTAACACCTGGTCCATTATGCCTTGGGACTCCTGATAGTCCTCCAAAGTGTGACTGATGGTATCCTTGTCGACAGCAGTCCCAGTGGCCTCACTCCACTGGCCCACAGCATCCCTCCCATGCACACAACTCGGAAGAGCCTATGCCCTTGGCACAGGGTACCCTCTCCAGCTGGGACCTGCACCCTCAGCATCAGGAGTTTTGAGTTGCACCTCAGGATCAAGGACTGGGGGGCACAAGATGGTAGAAAATGTGCTAGATATGCTGTTTGAGTAGCTCATTGTTGCCTGTGAAGTTGAAGCAACAGGACTGAGAAGTGTTTTTGTGGGAACAGTAAGACTCACTGTTGCCATCTGACTAGGTTGAATGGCTAGGCCAGGACCGTCCTCCATGTCCATAAGTCCAGGAGTGTGTAATCACTGAGGGCTTCCTCCAGGGGTGTAGTGAGAGTCTGTTCGGTAACCAAGGTGTGCCCAGTGGCAGCTCGATTGGTTGATAAAGGAAGTACATTGTCACTGGCTAAAGTGTGACATCTACCTCCAAAGGTTTTGTGTTACAGTAAGCAGAGACATTGTACATTCTTGAGTGTTAGGTTAGCCTATTGTGCCATGTTACCATGGTATTGGAGTATTTGACATGACATGTTTGAAGCTTGCCTAAACTATTAGACCCAAGTAGCCAATTAGATGTGTTGATCAGTTGTACTTTGGATGATGGAATGAAAATTACATCTTACAAACAGTGAAGCCAACACAATGTGAAGGCATAATGTGGCTTTGACCATTTGAAGGCCTAGATGAGGCTATACAGGCAAACACACAACTTTGTTGCAGTGCTGTGTCAATGTGTTTGCTGCAGCTACCAATCTGATGATGCAACTTAAGGCCTTAGGAATACTTGGTGTACACACACGGTAAAATGAGATTCATGTCTTCAATAATTTAATCTTGGTTAAGCAGGTCACAATGGAGCTAGGCACATAGACAGGTTTCTGAGTTGAGCATGATCTGTGCATTGCTCACACACAGGTGAGTACACTTCAATTGAGTGGGATATTTGGGCAAGTAAACACTGCACTGGTGGTTGAAGTTACAGAAATAGGGCTTCCTGGGAGTTGCAGTCAGATCACTCCCTCTACTTCCCAACATTTGACATATTGTATCCTCCCAGGTGAGTATACTTCAATTGAGAGTTAACAAACAAGGGTTTTTGGGAAAGTGAACACTGGGCTGGTGGTTGCAGTTACAGAAACAGGGCCTCCTGGGAGTTCCAGTCAGGTCACTCCCTCTACTTCACACACTTGATAAAGGCTATCATCCCAGGTGAGTACACTGTAATTGAGAGTTAACAAACAAGGGTGTTTGGGCAAGTGAACCCTGGACTGGTGGTTGCAGTTACAGAAAAGGGGCCTCCTGGCCTTAGCAGTCAGGTCTCTCCCTCTACTTCACACACTTGACAAATTGTATCTTCCCAGGTGAGTACACTCCATTTTAGAGCTAACAAACAGGGGTATTTGGGCAAGTGAATACTGGGATGGTGGTTGGAGTTATTGAAAAAGGGTCTCCTGGGAGTTGCAGTCAGGGCAGTCCCTCTACTTCCCAACAATTTACATATGGTATCCTCACAGGTGAGTACACTTCAATTGAAAGTTAACAAACAGGGGTATTCTGGCAAGTATACACTGGGCTGGTGGTTGGGGTTACTGAAACAGGACCTCCTGGGAGTTGCAGTCAGGCCACTCTCTCTACTTCCCACACTTGACAAATGTTGTGTCTTACATATCTGTTGCTAGACTTCATTTAGGTTTGCGCATGCATTTACATGTTGTGGCATACCATGAGTCTTGGGAGGATTTGTTGATATTGAAAGACTTACAGGAACCATTTTGACTTATGGCATGTGATCGGCCTTGGTAGCTGTTATGCTGGGTCCAGCAACACATTGACAGTGTTATATCACAGATACTCTGGGTATTGAATGTTAGTGGAGTACATCAATAATGCAGTGGCCAAAGCTAAACTTTTAGCATGCAGGACATTCTGGTTTTGCAACAGTTTTTGTGTTGTAACTTACAAGACTTAACTCCCCAGATATTCATGTCAAGCCCTCAGGATGCAGGATGGCCAAGACCTTCTCTTCCCAGGGAAAGAGTTGTAATGGGGCACTGGGAGGGCCACTGCCAGTCTTGTTGGCTTCCAGCTGTTGCATGGACACCACCAGGGAGCTCACCTTGCTCCTTTGTGCGCAGGGTGGTGCCTACAGCATCCACTTTGTCGATGATCCTTTACCACAGTTTCCTACTTAGATGAGTATGCTGAACTTGGGCTCCAAAGAATTTTGGCCCTATTCTTATGGTCTCATCCACCATGACGCTCAACTCATCTTCGGAAAAACGGGGATTCTTGGGATGTGACATGGTGGAAAATTAAAAAGAGTGACAGGGACTTACGTAACAGGGAAAGTGAAATAGGGAGTGAATGGACAAAAGTGTGTGCATGGTGTTAAATGGGATGGTGAAAAAAGGGATGCATTATCAATCAAAACCAACAAAACAGTGGTCTCTGGAGTCTTTCTTGCGGGGGAGATAGAAAGGATTGTAGTCTGGGAAGGGTTGTGTTTTATAGTGTGATTTGCAGGTGTGTCCACTGGGCTAATGTGTGTCAGCTGTTTTGTTTTTAAATTAATCAAATAAGCATTTGTCTGTTGCATTGCTGAACACATAGGGGGGTGCCCGACCGCCATTTGTTTACTGCCACAAGGGGACTGTCAAGTCCATAGTGTGGTTGTAATCGTCTTGGCTGTTGGCCACAGCACTGATGGTACTAGAGGTTGAACTGCCAATGTAGCAGACTGCCTTGCTGCTGGTGGTCTGTATTTTATCTTAGTGGGTGGTGGTTCTGACTGTATACTTACTAATACGGTGGGCTAGGGACCGTCTGTGCCGAAGTCTTTTTGGGAACGCCAACCTGTCTAGCAGTCTTACGCCCAAACTTGTAATCAGGCCCTTAGTGTGAAACAGTTCATAAAAAAGGTCCCCTGCCCTGGTGCCGTATGGTATCCTTCAACATAAAAAGGTTCAGGCCCATATTTATACTTTTTGACTCAAAACTGCGCCGGCGCAGTTTTGCGTCAAAAATATTACCGCCGGCTAACGCCATTTTGGTGCGTCGTGTTGGCGTCATATTTATACTTTGACGCACAGCGGCGCATACAACAGGTGGGAGTCATTATTTTTGACGCACACCGCGGCGTCAAGTTCTAAAGGAAAACAACGTTAACGCAGCGGAAATGACTGTGGGTCGATTTACGACACCGCAAACCAGATATGCGCCGTTTTATTTGACGCAATAGCATCAAAAAACACAGCCAACACAGCCATTTCACCAGAGGAGACCCAAAATGGATCCCAGATGCCACTACAGACCCCAGGAAGATGACAGCAGACTAGGAACCAGCCAGGAGGACCCACACAAGAACCAGGACACTTTTAAGAAGAAAAGAAAGTGTTGCTTTAGTGCAGAGGAGCAGGAAATTCTGGTTAAAGAGGTGACGGAACACCAGCACCAACTGTTTTTCACATCAAAGTTGCCAATCAGTAGGAGAGAGGCTATATGGCAACAAATTGTCGACAAGATTAACAGTGTGGCTGAAGTATGCAGAACTGTCATCGAGTGCAAGAAACGCTGGCATAAAGGTAAACGCAGAACCAAGGAAAAGATGGCCAGGAACAGGAAGGCAGCACTGCAGATTGGAGGTGGGAGTCCAGCAAACCAGGAGGCCCTGGACCACATGGAGGAGATGGTCGCAGCCGTCATCCCTGAGGAGATCGTCACAGGGATTCAAGGACAGGACAGCGCAGACTACCAGGAGACAACGCACATGCAGGGTAAGTTGCATGGGGAATTAAAATGCACAAATGTTAACTGCAAGCGGGGGGATACCGACCACAAAATGCATGAAAGTCATCATATACATGGAGTGGCATGGGTAAAGAGGCACGGCATGGGTGCATGACCTGCACAGACAGAAGCTGGGGCACACCATTACACTACACCAACAACAGTCCCATGGGGGCATGCTGTCATGCCAACGATGGAGCAAAGGGAAAGCAAAGGGAAAGCCACGCCAGGAGGGACGGCCACTACGTCAAACTGACACCCTGGCACTCATCAGCCAACATACGCCCTACATTAACTAGGGCCCTATTAGCAATCCTCTAGCCAAACCGATAACTGCAATGTAACTGCGACAACAGTTGCCACTGCCACCTCTGCTCTGTGTGCAGCTCAAGGCTCAAGTAGCCAATGGCAGTAACCTCCCCATGGATCATACACACCTAAAATAGGGGGTGAGGATGACAACTGCAACAATCCCCAGAAACAAGACAAAGGCCCCAGTACTCTCAAATGTCAATGCCCATAGTTGTCACAAACATCAGTCAATGTAAACAACAATAGGAGCGACACAGCACTAAGGACACACCCATGTTGCATATGTCAGGGTCCATCCTGTGCCTGGGTAACAAGGCAACATCCCAAATGTCATACTGCTCAGACAACAGCATTGAGGAGGGGACACATGTAACTGGTCACTGAAATACACCTGCACAGTCAGAGGACGAAATAGGACACTGATACGACTATCAGGGCAATCCAATGTAACACACATTCCCCAACATCAGCAGGACACATTAACAATCTCAACATCCATATCGGATCATAACATTGCCATGCATAGGATATGCCACATGTCAATTACATTTAAGTGGATGTGAACGATCAGGGATTGGGGCAGGTCCAGATTGTTAAGTGTGCTGCCAGGGCCATCAGAACACCCACAGCCAGTGAAAGGTCTCACCATGAGAATGGATGTACACGGAGGGTCGAGTAGGAAAAGAAGGTGGCAATTCTCTATTTGGCAAAAATCAACACCTAGAGGCGATGAGACTGACAAGTCTGATAACTCAATAACATACACGTGACACACAGGTGGGCCATAGGCCTGAAAGAATGCCCATCTGGAGAAATTAACACAAAACAAGATCACAAAGTGAATTCATCAAAAGGTAGGCTCGTCATATCAAAATTGCCACAACACAGACACACTAATTGTACCCTGTTTCATTGCAGAGGAAGATGGATCTCCTGCCGGTATACCTGTCCCAGATTTCCCTGATGACATGGATGACGAGCCAATAAACATTCCCCAGGAGACTATCCAAAAGGTCCTTGACACCCTCCAGACCCCACCTTCAGTCACAAGGAGGAGCACAGAACAAGCAGCCATCGCAGAGGAACCACCCCAATTGTAAGACCTGCCAGCTCCAATGCAGCTGAGGACTCAGACGACACTGGCACCAGCTTTGAGAGAACTGTAGTGGGAGTACAGCAGGAGCTGGCCAAGGAGGTGCGGGTGGGGATGCAAAATATGGCAGCCAGCCTAGAGGGGGTGCATTCAGTCATCTGCAGATCAGGCAGCAGCGGAACTGCAGAAAACCCAGAAGGTAATCAGCACAGCTGTAATACAGTTGACCCAACACCTACAACAGCAATCCTGTCAACGCGTGCCCAAATGCAACATTGAACCCCTCAGGGCCGACCTGGCTGTCTACCATCGTGATGTGGCTGCTATTCTCAAGAACCAGCAGGCCCTCCTTGCAGCAGTACTGCCCTTAAGACCTTTACAGAGAGCAGCGACCGGGATGTCTGACTCCACGTCTTCTAACACTGAGGTGTGTTTTGCCCCTTCACAACCAACAACAACAAGGACAAAGCAAGCAACACACACATCGGAAGAAGAAGACATGGAACAGATCACATTCACAAGGAAAATGACCCGGAAGCACTAGTCCCTGCCACATGGCCAACTATTACCAAGGTCCTGCTCTTTGTAACTTGACAGTCTTGCAACAACTGTACTCAAGCACTGTTCTGCAAACCACTGCATATCTTGTCACCCAGCCCAGTGATTGTCTCTCTCCTACTCATTGGCTAAGTCTGTCCCTGTGCACTGTTTGAATCAGCAACACCAGCATGACAAAAGTTTTTTGGTAAACCCTTGTGTTGGATCACAATGGAAGATATCACTATGATGGACTCACAATCATGGACAATGTACAGATAGCACTACAGCACTTTTCAATAAATAGCACTTACACAACAAATCTGTCTCTGGGTAATGTGACATATCAACTGTGCAGTAGATAACTGAAATGTGCCTACTGTCAAATTACGTAGCTTGTCAATACAGCTGTCCTGATAATATGTAGTTGGAGAAATCTGCACAGTGCCCATGATTGCATCATACTCTGCCCATCCTGAGGGACAAATCTGATGAAGTGAGAAACCATACACCACCATGCTGTGTAGGACAGAAAAATGCTTCCTTAGGGGATAACTAAGTCATCAAATAGTGGCCGCAAAATGTTTTCACCATGCAAAAATAACACAATAAACATGCCACACTATCTAAGTAAATACAAAAAAAACCTGCACAAATGAAGGTGTCTGAGTTAACATACAAATAGGTAATCATGCCGAACTGTGTCACAAATGATGTATGAGGGTCATGAAGACAAGAATACAAGATTGCCAATGAGAACTCATCTTATAAGGGTGTGCATGATCATCACACTGCAGTCAGACCTAAAACTGTTTCCCCAATATCAAGTCTGGAAGCACTGTTAATGACTTTGAAAACACACTTTTCAACAGAAACACATTGGGATCCATATTAACTGTGATTGGTGGTTGCAACAAAGGGTAGACACTTTGCAAGGTAGCTCTGAGCTAGCTGCCAATCGTACAGCTCAGTTGGGATTTGTTTGTAGCATAGGACACAGATGTCATAGTACAAAATTGATGTACACTGAATCCAAACCCACAATCAAGTACCATTCAACACATACCATTAAGGGGTAACCAAATATTTATTAAAAGCTAACCATATATGAGGAAACTAAAGGAAAAATCTTACCTACCCTGACTACTCATTACCCACAACTGTCCCTAACTAACCTAAGCTACACTTACTTATGACATGTAACGAAACATTCTAAACATCTAACCCCCCTCCCCCTTATGAGACGGGACACATTGAGGACAACACATACTAACCTAATCACATACTATACTATCCTAAACAAATATATATTTTTTTGTATTTTTAAAAACGTTTATTATTTTTTTTTTTAAGTTTTTTTTTAGTTTTTACACACAAAAACCCCAACATAGCCCCCCACCCGCACATGTAATAAGTCAAAAAAGAAACAAGCATGACCCCCCACCCCACACCCACTAACACTAACTAAACTAACAGCCTATACTAACCTAACACTAAGCCCCCTAAGCCCACTAGGGGAGGGTATCATGCCCATCAAATCAAGTGTCTAGAGGTTGGCCCTCCAGAGGGTCCTCTTAATATCCTTGACCCGCCGTTTAATGTGCTGCACGTCTCGGCTCAGTTGGCTCACCTTGCGCAGCACTTTGTCCATCTTATGTTCAAGTCTGTTGAAGGCTGCAGGGTCAACAGATGGAGCAGTGGCAGTCTGGGTACAAGTGGAGGAGGTCTGTGTGGGCTGTCCTGCACCGTGGCAATGCCGGGGCCAGGAATTCCTGCAGATGTTGGATCAACAGTGGTAGCTGTGGGTGGGGCCACCTGGCTCTGATTGGTGGTTGTTTCTGTGGTGGCTGTGGTGGGCAAAGTAGGCCCACCCTGTGGGAAGGCTCGCCATGCCCCGGAGGCACATTCATGGCGATATCGCCGGGCCATCCTCCGGAACCCCGACTCCACCAGCAGGATGTGCTGGTATCACATGGCTCGGCGCTGAAATTCACGGACCTGGTCTGGAATCATGTTAGCTGCTGTGAAGACAAATGCAGATATGCTACATTAGTAACTGCATTGTGTGAAACGGCACAGCAAGTTAATCAGACATTACATCTAATGTACTTGTAACAGCTCATATCACGGTACAGAGCATTGAATGTCCCTGAGGAAGTATATGGCAGGCCAGACAACAAAAGTCACATCACACAAAGCACATCCATAACCTACAAGATGGGTAACAACTGGCTTTGACTTGCTATCTGACTTCTGACAGTTATCATCTAAGAATCATCCTACATATCCTCTGCCAAGAGCTGGGCTACAAATGTCAGTGTACGGAAAGCAAAACTAAAGCCACATGGTCTGCAAGTTGTAACTGGACTTTCCAGTATGGTACCAAGTGCCAAACCAGAGTGTGTATACTAGTATGCAACCAAACCGTCACTTATTCACAGGTATGTGTAACATACTGGTAGCATCAGTACTAGGTACCCCATTCACAAACCCATGGCCGTGTTTGAGGGGGGGCCGTGGATACACAACTATAATTTGTCAACAACATGTACATCGAGGAGTGTATAGGCAACTCCACACATGTTTGTCTCTACAGGCACACCACAGGTAAGGTCTATCTACAATTAGGAGTCAGCAAACCCTAGAGCACTCATAGGGTCAGACATGTCAGGAAATGCATAACTTAGTACACAACATATACTTCCAGTGAGGCCTGACTTACATCAGACACAGAGGGGGTTATTCCAACTTTGGAGGAGGTGGTAATCCGTCTCAAATGTGACGGATTTACCACCAGCCGTATTACGAGTTCCATAGGATATAATGGACTCGTAATACGGCTGGTGGTATATCCGTCACTTTACCGTCACTTTTGGGACGGATTACCACTTCCTCCAAAGTTGGAATAACCCCCAGAGTTGCTAGAACACATATGATCATGAATTGCATGCACACCTAGGCCATTACACTCAGGTTCCACAGACTTGATGCACTACATGTGGAAGTACATGCTGCTAGGAGGTTCTACCTACTGTTTCAAACTTACGTAGGTAAATAGGGAAGCAGATGTCTATTGGAAAGCTATTAGCTCTACCAATCTTAGATAATTTGGGTCTGACAGGCTGACTAAATAGGGGCTGACTTCCATTGCGACTCTTGGTGATACAAGTGTCATATACATGACTATCCCCTGTACTCACAGTGGGGCCTACAGGGATGGCCTACAATCCCTACATGATACCATTGGATACGCATTGGCAAACTCAAAACATGTGAGAACTGCATTCCCACTCATGGAACAAGTGAAAAGCTTGCCCAACGCATCACACCTTGCTATGCGTCCAACTCACAAGTCCATCACCAGAAAACACAACACATAACAGACATATCAACACTTACTGGAGTGGTCGGGTCCTCAAATGTCGCCACCTCTCCCACAGTGTAGGGTGCCGGTCCACCTTTAAGGTATGAAAGGAAGAAATGTGCTCAAAATCTGTGCACAGTGCAACAATTTCATAAACATATACAATGTGTGGGCTGAATAAGGAAATGGCAGCCATTCAGACATGATGGTACTGCATCTGACAATTCACGGCCAACTTGTTCATAGCATGGGTCTCCTGTGACAGTTACACACATATCTGCACACATACATTGGCCCTAACTATCATGTGGTTGCAAACATGCCCCATAATTGGTGAGCACTAAAAAATATGGAGTGTAACCATCTCATCATGTGCATCCAAGAGAAACATCCAACGCCTGGTTACTTGAGGATTGCATTACCAGTCAAACATGCCTTGTGGCCATGACACATTTATTGCACATAGGCCCAATGTACAGAGGGAGGGGCAGGGACTCTTGTAAGCCATCCTGTTGTTACAGTATAGTCAATTGATGTGGCCCAGCTATGGTGATTTGCACCAACCATGGAGATGTGAAGCCATGTGCATACACTTGGACTGCCATCCATATTTGGATTGTGGCTCAACTAATTCCAACAAACATCTTAAGATGTTAGCTGAGGGCACCTTACACCTTTTCACGAAGTTTTCAAATCAAGAACTGACATGTATCCAAAATGATCAAGAAACACAATAATCCCACACATTCATAGTACTTCTCTGAACGCTTTCCTTCCACACTCACCAGACTAACATGAGACCAATGTCTGAGCCACTTTGCTATTATAAATTGACGTGAAGGCAGCACTCATTTTCTGCATCATGTAGTGATTCTAGTCAGTCTAGCAATTGCGTCAACATAGTTGGCCTAAATGTTGGTACATCTGTACTTCTCTGTCAATAGTACCCTATATAGACATTATTGGCTCCTATTTTGTTAGCTGTGCTGACAAAAAGGCTGCACCAATTTCCTTCATGGTAAAGTAACCCATAAGTTTGCTGAGCACGTGCTACCTGAAAGCTAGCAATTGTGATCCTTGCCATAGTGCATCAATGATCCCCTTATATTTCCCCAGCATTACACACAGTCATCAAGTTAGCTGGCAGACATTGCACTAATCCCCTGATGTCACTACAGAGCATTTAATCGTGCACATTAACAATAGTCGTACTCACCAACAGTGCCACCAATCATGATTCCCAGGTGGTCCAAGAGATTCTGCTCCCTGGTGATGAGGTCAGCCCACTGGTGCTTCAGCTGTTGGTCACTCCTCTGGCTGGCATACACACGCTGCAGGTGGTGCAGCACCTTTCCCCACCGGATTCTGCACGCCTCTGTCGGATACCCCTGTATGACCCTGCCCCCTGCCTGGATCATGAGCGGCAAGAAATGTGTCACCAGCCAGATGAAGCCCCCCAACTCCTCTTCCCCCATCCTGCTAAGATGTGGCCTACCAGACATACTTATAGATGACGATAAGGAATAGGTGTAAAAGAAATAGAAAGGGGAAAAGGGTGAAAGTAGGGGTAAAAAGACAGAAAAAAAGTAAACCTAAACACTAAAAGAGCCCAACTATCCCCAAACTAACACTACCCACAACAGACTCCCACAAACAAGAAAAACACAAGATAAATGGACAAATTTAGGCAAAACACAGTACTACAGTATACACAAACAATATTTATTTCACAAAAGGACTTTACAGATAGCACACAGGACAAAAACAGCACAAAATCTCTGGACAACACTCTCTACACAGCCACACAGTCTAGAAGGATCATAGACTGCAAAGTGAAAGTACACCCACTGTACATGATCTGTAAACAGGATATCCTATTATATCACTTCCTGTATGAAAAGTTCCACCTTTTTCGCGTTATGCGTCATTTTTTGTTTACCAAAACTGTATTTGCGTCATTTTTTTTTAACGCACAGACGTGAATATTAACCCGCATCCACATAATGATACATGGACTGTACAAATATCTGGATGCGGGCTAAATTTCACTCCTGTGCGTCAAAAAAAATGACGCAAATACAGTTTTGGTAAACAAAAAATGACGCACACCGCTAGGGATGTCAAAATTACAGTGCATTAACTAGTTTGGGGCATTTGTACTTGTTTTTTGGTTATTTTACATTTGGAACACATCAGAGATTGGCTAATTGAAGACAGTATGGTGTGACATCATACTGCAGCGGAACATCATCCACTACACCCTTCGTAGTATTTTTACAGTTGGCTGACGCAATAGATGGTCATAAGTGTGGCCTACATATATGTGTGGCACAAATTGTGCATGTTTGGCATAAGGAGAGGATAGCATTGTGACGCACATATGTACAATACCTAAATTCCTTTGGCTCAAAGTATGTGCTTTGACAACTAATGTGTTGGTTGACCAAGTGTGTGTGTATCACATGAAGCATAATTGTACATATGGTTGTATGAATGTGACGCCCATGTGTCCAATCCTAAGATGCAAGTCAAATTGAAAATGAGCAAGGGCATGTGTTAGTCATACATGTAACAACACCCGTAAAGTATACTTCCAGGTTTTAGGGTCACGTAGACACCACATGTGACATAGCATGCACCAGATGGATGGCAGACGCATGTTCATGTCAATGGTCCACATTTTCTACATCCTATGTCCTTGAGTATTGGTAAGAGCTTCCTAGGCACTAGTTGGTGAATCCCACAGTGAGTCATACACATGCATTGAGGAAGTGGGTACCATTTTGTTTGCACAGACATACAAGGGTGAATCTCATATGTATGATGACACCACAGTTGAGGCCATAAAAGTGAGCCCGAACTATCAAGTGTCTGTGGTGGACCACCATACAAGACAGCACGTCTCCACATATTTCCAGTGATCAATTGCACATAGGTGTCTTGATCATGTGTGTGGTCCAATGATGATCCTGTAGATTGTTTGGGGTGTAATTTGTCACAGTTCAGACCAGGACTCATCATGAGTCAGTGGCAGCTATTTCTGTAACTACTGAGTATCCTTTGTTGATCAATGTGAGTAAAGTAGATGTGGACATGTGAACCAACATGTGGATGGTCCCACCCTGTCACTGTAATCGTGCACATTAACAATAGTCGTAGTCACCAACAGTGCCACCAATCATGATTCCCAGGTGGTCCAAGAGATTCTGCTCCCTGGTGATGAGGTCAGCCCACCGGTGCTTCAGCTGTTGGTCACTCCTCTGGCTGGCATACACACGCTGCAGGTGATGCAGCACCTTTCCCCACCGGATTCTGCACGCCTCTGTCGGATACCCCTGTATGACCCTGCCCCCTGCCTGGATCATGAGCGGCAAGAAATGTGTCACCAGCCAGATGAAGCCCCCCAACTCCTCTTCCCCCATCCTTCTAAGATGTGGCCTACCAGACATACTTATAGATGACGATAAGGAATAGGGGTAAAAGAAATAGAAAGGGGAAAAGGGTGAAAGTAGGGGTAAAAAGACAGAAAAAAAGTAAACCTAAACACTAAAAGAGCTCAACTATCCCCAAACTAACACTACCCACAACAGACTCCCACAAACAAGAAAAACACAAGATAAATGGACAAATGTAGGCAAAACACAGTACTACAGTATACACAAACAATATTTATTTCACAAAAGGACTTTACAGATAGCACACAGGACAAAAACAGCACAAAATCTCTGGACAACACTCTCTACACAGCCACACAGTCTAGAAGGATCATAGACTGCAAAGTGAAAGTACACCCACTGTACATGATCTGTAAACAGGATATCCTATTATATCACTTCCTGTATGAAAAGTCCCACCTTTTTCGCGTTATGCGTCATTTTTTGTTTACCAAAACTGTATTTGCGTCATTTTTTTTTTACGCACAGACGTGAATATTAACCCGCATCCACATAATGATACATGGACTGTACAAATATCTGGATGCGGGCTAAATTTCACTCCTGTGCGTTAAAAAAAAATGACGCAAATACAGTTTTGGTAAACAAAAAATGACGCACACCGCTAGGGATGTCAAAATTACAGTGCATTAACTAGTTTGGGGCATTTGTACTTGTTTTTTGGTTATTTTACATTTGGAACACATCAGAGATTGGCTAATTGAAGACAGTATGGTGTGACATCATACTGCAGCGGAACATCATCCACTACACCCTTCGTAGTATTTTTACAGTTGGCTGACGCAATAGATGGTCATAAGTGTGGCCTACATATATGTGTGGCACAAATTGTGCATGTTTGGCATAAGGAGAGGATAGCATTGTGACACACATATGTACAATACCTAAATTCCTTTGGCTCAAAGTGTGTGCTTTGACAACTAATGTGTTGGTTGACCAAGTGTGTGTGTATCACATGAAGCATAATTGTACATATGGTTGTATGAATGTGACGCCCATGTGTCCAATCCTAAGATGCAAGTCAAATTGAAAATGAGCAAGGGCATGTGTTAGTCATACATGTAACAACACCCGTAAAGTATACTTCCAAGTTTTAGGGTCACGTAGACACCACATGTGACA
Source organism: Pleurodeles waltl (assembly GCF_031143425.1). NCBI lineage: Eukaryota > Metazoa > Chordata > Amphibia > Caudata > Salamandridae > Pleurodeles > Pleurodeles waltl. Next base: position 708,887,016 of record NC_090437.1, on the reverse strand, counting down.
TAGCATGCATCAGATGGATGGCAGACGCATGTTCATGTCAATGGTCCACATTTTCTACATCCTATGTCCTTGAGTATTGGTAAGAGCTTCCTAGGCACTAGTTGGTGAATCCCACAGTGAGTCATACACATGCATTGAGGAAGTGGGTACCATGTTGTTTGCACAGACAGACAAGGGTGAATCTCATATGTATGATGACACCACAGTTGAGGCCATAGAAGTGAGCCCGAACTATCAAGTGTCTGTGGTGGACCACCATACAAGACAGCACGTGTCCACATATTTCCAGTGATCAATTGCACATAGGTGTCTTGATCATGTGTGTGGTCCAATGATGATCCTGTAGATTGTTTGGGGTGTAATTTGTCACAGTTCAGACCAGGACTCATCATGAGTCAGTGGCAGCTATTTCTGTAACTACTGAGTATCCTTTGTTGATCAATGTGAGTAAAGTAGATGTGGACATGTGAACCAACATGTGGATGGTCCCACCCTGTCACTAAAGACGTGTAATGAGACAGTCAACAGGGCAACCTTGGTGTGCTGAGTGAGATAATGTCTCAGGTGTCATGTTCCGGCAGGTGGCATTACAACATTTGTACACAGGTTGGCCTCTGCACTTCCCACTGCATCTGGGAACATCATAGCCTCTGTGATGTTTATTCTCGCAGCTATTCACCACACAGCCCATCACTATGTTGCGCGCACTGTGATGCTGTGTGTGAACTGTCATGGTCCTGACATTTGTGTATTATTCATGGACATTATAAGAGGTTGCTGGTTGTGCTGAAAGCCCTGTACGCAATCCCTGCCTATGACCGTGGGGCACTGTCGCACTTTGTCATTCATGCATAAATGCAACCCAGACAAGGGATGGGCCATGAATTTTGCTTTTCCAAGAGGATGTAACTCAAATGGTACAGTTAAAAGGCAGATGATGCTATACAATGTATTTGGGTATGCATGGAAGAAGCCCATGCCCAATGCCCCCTGATGAATGGGAGGTTTGCTTACGCACGTGTGGCACATATGTAGACACAGGGATACTTTAGTGTGACGCACAGACAGTTGCCAGTCAGGCTGACAGAATGCAAGGTGATTCAGGATCCAGTTACTTGATAAGTTACGTAATCAGTGGTCTGACTAAGACTGTATTGAGGACAAAGTTGACAGTTGACATGTCAAACTGTGTACGTCCTGTGGTTTTGAAGGTGACAAATGAACCCAAGGGCTGTGTTACACAGCTTAATTAGTATCAATGGTTGACGGTGTATTTGACATAATGGCAACTCCAATGCTGTTCCAGGCATCATCAGGGGCAGTGCTTTTTGACAGGTGGGTTGTGACCAAGTGCGTGGGGGTGTCAGGAGTTAGGAAATGGGCTGACATGTACATGGAATGGCATGTGCGCAATGCATGTCATATGTGTGGCACTTGTGCTGTCTATGTTCTGCTTCTATGGAACTCTAGTCACAGATAGTCCTTGCAAATATTGGATGCAGTTGGACTAACTGCTGTCAAGGGTCTGGTCAGGCATTCCTGTTAGTGATGCCAAAGCACATTGACTGCCTCATGTATGAGGCTTGTTTTCCCCTTATTGAGTGATGGTGTCATAGTTGTGTGCCATATGGTGCGTTGGACCTTGCTTTCAACATGTATGTGTGAAATAGTTGTGGTCCTCTGCTATTGGCCTTCAAAGGAGATATGTACATGATATATGTCATTAAGAGTGTGTGTGTATGTGACCATTGTATGTTAGGCATCACATTAGCTCTGGGATGTTCCGTGTCCTACTCAGTATCTCAGCAATGCTCCATGAGGCAACACTCTTATTCTGATAAGTAGAGATGAAGGTGTGAAAAAAGGAATAGCCAGACCATGATATGGTGATTATAATAGGTGTTTATTTAAATTTGTTAACTAAAGTGGTGAAGGTGATCATATTCAGAAAAAATTATTTACAATCTGTTGCCGCCTGCGTATACCAGCAGCTGTGTTCTGTAGTTCCCCCTCCTGTTGCAGGCCAGCATCCTCCTCTTCCTCCTCTTCAGGCATGTGTGGCTCTGGTTCCAGGAGGGGAATGTTTCTTTTGATACAAATGTTGTGCAATATTGCACATGTAAGGATGATCCTACAGACCATCTCGGGGGAATATAGGAGGCTACCACCAGTGATGTCGAGGCAGCAGAACCTTGACTTGAGGATGCCGAAGGTCCGCTTGACAATGCTGCATGTCCTCCTATGGGCCTCGTTGTATGCACGCTCTGCAGCAGTACTTGGGTTGCCAAATGGTGTCATAATCCATGGCTGGATGCCATACCCCTCATCAGCTGCAAGAGAAAATGAATGGGATCATGTTGATGTAGCTGGCACTATTGAAAAGACCTTTCATGGCAGTAGTTGTCTTTTGTTGTCTGTGACTCTTTTGTGTACTAATGTGGCATCCTATGCTTGTAGGCTGTACCATCTGCATTGTGTTGTTTCCTTGGCTGAACGAGTGTTTGTCTGCTAACCGTTTGTCAGCAGTATGTTTTGGGATTTGCAGTACAGTGTGCCCTCCCTAGCATTGTGACTTGTGATACAGTTGTCCGTGTGTCTTCACTGGGGGTGAGATGATAGTTCCATGCAGAGTTAAAATTGAAAGTGTTGTTAACACGTTCATATCAAAGTACCCTGGACATCCCATACCTTGAAACTTATGCAATATATTAATGTAAAGGTCATTGGGACACTTACAATTTGCAAGGTGACATTTAAGCAACTACACTCATTGACGTCTTCACATTAGGCTGTATGTAATTTCCGATGTGTGACAGGTTCAATGGTGACTTAAGAAACATGGCTAGTGATGTCACGACCTCAGTGTGTTCCTGTTGACATGTTGCTGTTGTGGTGTATGTGTTGTGTGTCCTAGAGGGTTGCTGTGCAGTGAGTATATAAGTAGGCTTTTGTACTTACCAACAAGTAGTCCATTGCCATACCGTCTATCCTGGAAGTGTTCATTGATGGTGCAGTGACGGAAGATGTATGAGTCATGTACACAGGATATTTAGCCACGATGTTGGTGATCAATCCCTGGTGATCGACTATGGCCTGCACGTTGATGGAATGTGTGTGCTTCCTGTTGCGGTAGAGGTGTTCAGTTGCAGCAGGTGGCACAGGCGTACATGTGTGCAGTCGATTGCACCAAGGACGTGTGGGAAGCCACTTATGAGGTAGAACCCCTGTTTTGTTTCCTGCTGCTTCTGCAGTGTGTTAGGGAAGCAGATGTGGTGGGGTCTCAGTCGAATGATGGCATCCAGGACTTTGGGCAAAAAGGCGGAGAATGATGGTTGTGATATTCCGCCAACCAGGGCACCAGTTGTTTGGAAAGAGCCACTTGCCAGCATATGAAGTACGGCAAGCAGCTTTGTTTCTGTTGGGATGGCGCGGGGTGTCACCAAAGTGGGGGCCAACTGCGGTTCAATGTTGCGCAGCAGCTGCTGAATGGCCTGCCAGTTCAACCAGTACCTCTGTATGATGTTGTGTTACCTGAGGCCCTGAAGGGTTGTTCTTAGGCGGAATATCCTCTCCTGCCTTCTGCGCTGCCTTTGGGGTCCCTGCTGGTGTTGTTGTAGCTGCTGTTGTTGCTGCTGGTCTCTGCGTCTGCGTGCACGCTGGATTAGTATCACCTCCATGGCTCCCTGTTGCTGCTCTGCTGCTCTGCTGTTTGTTCTGTGTGTTCTGATTAAATACATGTGTGTTTGCCCCATTTTAACGCCTGCCCTAACCCAGGCGTTAATTTTTGACGCATATCGGGCTGTGCGTCATTTTCTGGCTCCGCCTCCCGGCCGTGCGTAATTTTTGCCCGAAAGCATAAATACGACGCACGGCCCTTAAGCCATTTTTTGGACGGGAACGCCTACCTTGCATATAATTAACACAAGGCGGGTTGCCGCATACAAAAAATTCGCACACGCCAGACTTTTGTCATCCGCGGGCTCGGGCGTCAAAGTTTAAATACATTTTTGAAGCACAATGGTGCAGATGGAGTATAAATATGCCCCTCAGTCTCTTAATAGTAAGGCACCTAAAAACTCTTTGAGCCATGCCAATGCATTTTGATCTCCATGGGAATAATTAATTTGCAACACTAATACCATTTTAATTCAAAACAGTCAGGTATGCCTTTAAAAGGACCAATGCAGAGGCATTAATGAAAATGATTTGTTTTGAAAAATGTCAATTTAGAATTTACTTTTGTAATAATGTGTGCCTGCCAATTCACCTTAATAAAGGACTTGATTTACTGTGGACACAAAAACAAAAAAGAAAATCCAGTCACTAAATGATTTATTAAATATACACTGTTAATACGTTCACTACAAACACCCAATGATGCCAATTAAGATAAGGCTCTCACCCAGTTGGTGGAACAATTTTTCTCTGTGGAAAAAGAAGAGTTAAAGAAATGACGGTTGGAATCAGATTTCATACTTGTTCAATGCCTTGTTGTGTTTGTTATTTTTGAAATCATCCATACCTCCTTTGGCACGTGTGAGTTTGAGATGAATGTCATTGGATCCTCTGAGCAGTTCTGCTTCTGTTTGGATGCCTGAGCAACTGTTTCAAATGCTTTGCTCTCAACTTATTATTTCCACCTGTGTACTTACAACTTACAAACCAAGCATGTGAAACTGGAACTTCATGGGAAACGTAGTTCTTCATGCATCTTTAATGTGAATGGATGTATTTCCAACAACTTGTTGTCTCTTGTGAGACGAGGTTTCTTGATAGAAAATACTTAAAATAAGATATCTTTACAACACTTAGATGTATAATTTCCAAGTGTTATTGTTATAAAAAATCATTATTCACAATTCCTCAGCCAGATTCACATCCAGTACTGGCAAGTACATATTAATTATTTAATCATTGATGTTCCCATACAGATGGGATATGTCATGTAATTTACACACTCGTATAGGACCTGTAATTTCATCTACAGAAAACACATTCAACCTTGTAATTTAATTTAAATAAAATAAATTAACACAATCAGTAAAATTATTGATCTCAGACGATTCATTCAAGTCTGTCTCAGTTGTGTGTGACTTCAAAATCAGCCTTGCTTCTACTCTCAGTAGTTCCATCTCTAGATCATTATCCCTAGTGGATACATGTTTGAGAATACTCCATAACATATCAATCAATCAATCACAAGCCTTTATTCGGATTTAAAACATCCATAAAAGTGTACATTAAGAGAAAATAATCAATTACACATTGCCAAAATCAAAACATCATACATTTAATTGCAAAACAAATATGATAAAATGATTAAATATCATATCATTTTAAGTATGGTTTTGATCAATGTATTGTTGTACAAACAAGCACTCAAAACTTTCTTGCGGATCCAAGACTTATGTCAATAATACACATTTCTATGTCCTGTGTAGTCTTCCCAATATATGCTTTATTGCATGCACATTTAACAATGTAAACCACATTTTTTGTGTTGCAGTTCATAAACTTCGAATCAATGATTTTGTGTTGATTATGCACCATTACTGTTCCTTGAATGGTTAATGGGCATATTGACCAGTGGCCACACTTATGGTGCCCCTTAATAGGTAGCAAACCAAGCATTTTATGTAGTGTAGTTTGTTCCTTTTATATTTCTGTGTTGGAATCTAAAATCATATCTCTGATGTTTTTATTACGCTTGAGAGCAAACAGAGGATCTCTTATTGTGGGGCACTTATTTTTTATCTGATGCCAGTTCTTCCTGACAATATTCTTGATTTTATTTGTAAGAAAGTTACATGTTGTTACGAACAACAACTTTCATTTTTTCTTGGTTTACCCCTTTTCTCCAACAAGGCCTCTCTTGGGATATACCTTGCCATTTTTAATAATCTATGTAGCAGTTTCTTTGGGCAACCCCTGTTCTTTAATGTCCGAAGAAGTTCATTTACATGGTTGAAATAATCGTCTTTTTTGTTAAAATTTTTGCAAATTCTAAGAAACTCATTTTGGCAAATTGGCAAATTGTCTTCTAGATTACATTGATGAAAACTTGAATAATGGAGTAGTGAGTTTCTGTCAGTGGTCTTTATATAAACAGTGGTAAAGATTCTTCCATCCTGATGTTTTATGGATTGCTCCAAAAAAATTCTAAATTTAAGTTCCAAAATATTTCCCAAATGTGTTTAGATTGAAGTGGGAATGGTAAATGTCACCTATTTAGTCGTCATTACGTTCTGCAAATTGGTTTGTATTGGAGTGGGAATAGTAGGTGTCACTCCTTTAGTGTCCAACACCTTCCTTAAATTAGTTTTGATTGGGGTTGAAATAGTACATGTCATTCCTTTAGTGCCCTACACCTTCTCCAAGTTGATTTAGATTAGAATGGGTATAGTAAATGTCAACCTTTAGTGTCCAACACCTTCCTCAAATTGGTATAGATTGGAGTGGGATTAGTAAATGTCACACCTTAAGTGTTCAACACCTTCCTTAAATTGATATAGATTGGAGGGGGAGTAGTAAATGTCACCCCTTTAGTGTCCAACACCTTTCGCAAATTGGTTTGGATGAAAGTAGGAATAGAAAATGTCAACCCTTTAGTGTCCAACGCCTTCCCCAAATTTGTTTCAAATGTAGTGGGTATAATAAATGTCCCCCCTTTAGTGTCCACCATCTTCCCTAGTATAGATATATTGGAGTGGGAATAGTAAAAGTCATCCCTTTAAAATTTAACCATTTTTTAAAATGATTCATGTTGGCGTGTGATTATCTAAGTTTAGATTTTGATCCTGAAATATTTTATTTTACTTTTATTTGTATGTAGTAGAAATAGTTTGTGTTATTTTAGTAGTATTGTTGGTGATAAGAAATATAATAAAACTTTGTTTGCTGTGTGTTTTTAACTAATAATATTATTAATTACATTTTTTTGTGAAACAAAGACATGCAGCACATTTTTCCTAAGTTAATATAACTTTTATAATTTTTAGTAATAAAAACATTTAAATTATATTTCAATACGTTTGTATGTTATATTTTTTAAACTTTTACTTTCTAATGCTTAAGAGATTTGTAATATTTCTTAAATTTATTTCTATACATTCTTTCAACATTAGTTTAACATATACTTTTCCGTATATATTAAATCATTGTCTATATTTTATACTTATATTTAATTAATACTGTACTTTTGTTTTTATTGTATCACAACTTTTGTGACATGTTTTACATGTTTAACATTTTTTTTACATGTTTTAAACATTTATTCAGCATTTTTACAATAGTTCTCATTCATTTTTATGGGGAGAATGTATTTTTTAGGTTCATTTAGAGGCAATTTTTTTATCGCTAACTTTTATTTTGTAATCTATTTGTGTTGTTTTTAGCCTATTTTTCTGGAACCAGGTCATGGTAACGTGCTGCTGTTCGTCAGAGCATGTAAGTGCTATTGTAAGGATTTTTTGGGGGTTTTGAGGGTGGGAAAGTATAGGGGGTCTATGAGTTAGTCATAGTGGTGTTGTTTGTGGGTTTTTTGCATATATAGATTTATTAATGTTATTGTTTTTCACTACTTGGCCGTTTTGGCTTTTCCTACACTATTTATGATAAATGATGTCATGTTAGGTACATTTTGATGATTAACTGTATTGTGTATTCATTTTTGGAAATGTTATGTGTTCTGCGGGTGGGCTTTTTAACTTACCGTACAGGTTATTTTAATACTAGCATGTCCTATGGGCATTGGGAGTTTCCATTTGTTTAAGGAAATCATTTTTTGTTTATAATAAAATAATGTTTTTTCTTTGATTTCTCTTTTTAAGGTTTCCTGGAGCATTTCTTTTTTTTAAACACTTTTTCAGCTTTTTTATGGTTCCTAGATACTTTGCATTGTTTGAGGGATTGCTCTTGGATTCATTTTACTTTTTCATTTGTATAGGGATTTTTGGACAATATTTCTCCCATTTGTGGCTGAGTTCTACATTTTATGACATGGCCAGAGAGAACGATCTGCAGCCAACAAAACAGTGAGTTTTATTTATTTCCTTTTGTTTGGGTGGAGGAATGTTATATTTTTTGTGTAAACTTTATGGCGCTCATTACAACCCTGGTGGTAAATCCAACTTACCGCTGTTCTGACAGCCGTCAAGATACTGTGGCCGCGGCGGAAATCCGCTACAGGTATTACGACCCACATCTTTTAATCTGCCACAATACAGACACCCACACAAGTCTGCCACACCAAAGGTCAGTGATAAACTGGCGATAGCAAAACCTACACCATCACACCAACAGAACTACGCCCACACTATCACGACCCACGAATCAACGCGGCGGTCATTCAACCGCGGTAAACCATTGGCGGTACAAACCGCCACGCTCAAAATACAGAGACATTTACAAAACACAACCACATTGGACAATTCAAAATGCACACACCTGATACACATACACACACCACACCCACATACCCACAACACTATAAAACACACACCCACATTACCCACAACCCCTTACAACGATTTTCTTGGAAGAAGCAGAGAGAGAGAGAGAATAGCAAACACAACCCCAGCATCCACAGGCACACAACACCATCACTTATACAACATCCACACACCTCATACAACACACACCAACACAACACATCACACAGCACAACAAACAGCACCTCAAACATCGCCAACTCCACATCATGGCACCTCAAAGACACCCCAGGTTTTCTGAGGAGGAGCTCAGTGTCATGGTGGAGGAAATCATCCGGGTAGAGCCACAGCTATTCGGATCACAGGTGCAACCTGCATGTTACACCAATGTATGGACCCCCATCACCAAAGCATGTCCAGTATAGATACTCACCCAGGCCCCAAAATTAACAATCACACAAGGCCAAAGACAATAAGCCAAGCACAGGAGTAGAGGGTAACCCACACATTGGACAAGATGGCACACACAGATACAATAACTATGCATTTACCCCCCAACAGGACCTCTACCCAATATCACTGGACAGGAGGTGCCAGACATATCCAGTCACCCCCACAGAAGAGGCCCACAGTGACGACAGCAGCTCTGCATGCCTGGATCAAGATGACCAGCCCATCCCATCTGGGACCTCGGGACAGTCGGTTACCCTGCGACTGTCACAAACAGCCACTGAACCTCCCCCCTCAGGAAACACCACCACAGCACCCACCCAGCGGGCCCATCTCTCTGGGACACGTCAATCAGCAGAGTGTCCACCACTACAGGGACACCAGGCAAACCACCAACCCAAGACAATCAGGGACCTGTGGTCAGTGGCAGTGGGCACATGGTTCAGGGGACAGAGGCACAGGATAACAGGGAAGCTGGGAGGACTGCTGTGCGACTGGGGGAGGACATGCCCAGGGAACCCACTCTCCATGAGGCACTCTCCAACATCATGGGAGCATACCACCAATCCTAGGAGACCATGGACGCGGTACTTGCCAAGTTTCAGGAGACCCAGCGGCTGCAGGAGGAACACTACCTGGGGATCAGGGAGGACTTGAAGTCCATTAACAACACCCTGGTCACCATTGCAGGGGTGCTGGCAGACATGGCCAACACCAAGAGGGACACAGTGGCACACCAACGGGCCCTTGACACTAGCCTGAACGATGAACAGCCCTCCACCTTCGCCGGCGCTAGTGGCTAGGAGGTCCCATCACAGGACCAACAGGCCACCAGCACCCTAACCCCTGCGGAAGGAGAACCACCCTGCAAACGGTCCCTGAGATCCAGTAATAAGACAAAGAACATTGCCAAGACCCCCACCAGGAAATAAGACTCTCTTGATTGTCACCCTTCTGTCCCACTATGTTACCCTGTCCACCTTGAACTGCCATTACTCCACTTCCTATGCTCCCTTGGACAATGCACCTGTGATGCCACCATGGACATTCCTCCTCCATCACCCCAGCCCAGTGCACATCCCCCTCCACTTCTTAGCACAGAAATAAACACCCTTGAATCACAAATCAATCTGGAGTCAGACTGTACGTTCACAAATGTGTAATTGCAACCTATTTGAAAAATAGCAATGTCAATGTTCATTTCCACATACCAATGTTAGACAGTTGTTGGGCAGCAGTAAACATAGCTGAAGGCAGAAAGTGGTACCCAGATCTGTATAATGGAAAGCCAAAGTGAACTGTCAGGGTCCATACACAGAGGTAAAAAGGCAGAATCATGCAATGTCCTACAGTAATATGATATGAGAGGAGCAGTGCCAGCCTCTTACCTGTGTCTCACTGGAAGTATTGCATGATGATGTTGTTGTCTATATCTTCTACTTCTGCCTCCTCTTCTTCACTGTCCACAGGATCCACAGCTGCCACAAGACCAACATTAGGTCCATCCTCCTGCAGCAAAGGCACCTGGCGTCGCAAAACCAGGTTCTGCAACATACAGAATGCCATGATTATCTGGCACACCTTCTTTGGTGAGTAGTATAGGGAGCCACCTGTCAGATGGAGGCACCAGAACCTGGCCTTCAGGAGGCCGAAAGTACACTCAATTATCCTCCTAGTTCACCCATGCTCCTCATTGTAGCGTTGCTCTGCCTTTGTCCTGGTATCCCTCACTGGGGTCAGTAGCCATGACAGGTTGGGGTAACCAGAGTCACCTGCAAATATCGAGGGACAACTGTGAGACATGCACCAACCCTTAGGGACTCTACCATACCCAGACACCTATGTAAACTGTGTTGGGACCTTAGGCACACCTATTAGCCACACACAGTGCCTCTGGAGTTGCCCCATCACATAAGGGATGCTGCTATTCCTCAAAATGTAAACTTCATGCACAGAGCCAGGATACTTGGCATTCACATGGGAGATGTACGATGTACTGGTCTACCAAACACACCATCTGCACATTCATCGAATGGTAGCTTTTACGGTTTCTGTACACCTGTTCATTCCTGCGGGGGGGGGAGGAAATGCCACATGTGTACCATCAATTGCCCCAATGATGTTGGGGATATGTCTCAGGGCATAGAAGTCACCTTTCACTGTGGGCAAATCCTCCACCTGGTGGAAAACGATGTAGCTACACATGTATTTCAGCAGGGCAGACAACACTCTGGACAACACGTTAGAAAACATTGGCTTGACATCCCTGATGCCATGTCCACTGTTGCTTGAAAGGACCCACTGGGCAGGAAATGGAGTACTGACAAGACCTGAACTAGAGGGGGGGATTCCTGTGGGATGGCGGATAGCTGACATCAGGTCTGCTCCAACTGGGCACACAGTTCATGGATTGTGGCACAATCAAGTCTGTAGGTGATAATGATGTGTCTGTCTTCCATTGTCGACAGGTCCACCAGGGGTCTGTATACCGGAGGATGACGCCATCTCATCATCTGCCCCAGCTGACGTGCCCTATGGAGGAGAAGGGTGAGCAGAGGGTCATACACCACATAGGTTTCACAAGGGTGTTTAGAACAAATGTGATGTAATTGGTGTTTTGCGCTGTATGTCGGTATTCCTTCCCAAAAGTGCTGTGACGCAGTTAGGTGCCCTGCCATGTGGCCCCCTGAAATGACGGCTGCCTCACCTGTAGGGAAGGACAAGGGGAAATTAGGTAAGTGCGCTGGCATTGTGCAGCATCGCAGTAGGCGGACGAAGACAGCAGCGCAATTCAGCATTGGTTATCATTGGGCCCAATGGGTTCCAGGAGCCAATGATGATGTATGCCGGCGGTGACGGTATGCACTGCTGTGCACGTAACCGCCATTTTCTATCTGTTCACTCACTTGATACCTGACCTTCAACAGGAGAGGACCTACATTGCAAGTGCTGCTGTGACCTGACTCTGGAAGCGACAATGGCTACAGTGTCTGGGGAAAGGGCCCCTCCCTTCACTGCAGAGGAGTTGGAGAAACTGGTGGATGGGGTCATCCCCCAGTACACGCTACTCTACGGTCCACCAGACAAACAGGTGAGTACACTGTGAGCATGATGGATGGGACATGAATGTATGGAGTGGTGTCAATGGAAGATACTGGTGGGGGGTAGGCAGAGAGCAGCATGTGAGGATGGTCAGTGTATGTGTTTGTGGGCCAGGGTGGGAGGTTGTGGCCAATGAGTAAGAATAACCGGACGGGGGAGTAAAATCCTTTCTTACTTTCCTGTTCCTCTAGGTCAGCGCTCATCAGAAGAAGGGTATTTGGCGTGCCATCACCAAGGAAGTGCGGACCCTGGGGGTCTACCATAGACAGAGCACCCACTGCCGCAAAAGATGGGAGGATTTGCGCCGCTGGACCAAGAAGATGATGGAGGCCCAGCTGCAGATGGCCTCCCAACGTGGAAGGGGTGCCCATCGCACCATGACCCCCCTGATGTACTGGATCCTGGCGGTGGCATATCCGGAGTTGGATGGGCGCTTGAGGGCATCACAGCAGCCACAAGGGGGTGAGTACAGTCTCATGCACTTTATGAGGTTTCTGGGTGTGGGAAGTGGGTTGTGGGTTCCCCTAGGCCAGGGCAAACGTGCCTGCGTAGATCCATTGTTAGGCAGGCTCAGTGCCAGTCCAACCCCAAAAGTGGTAGTGGCCCTCTACACCTAGTCACCTGTGGGTTCCAGGTGTGCATCAAATGGGTCTAGGCACAGTCCCCCATGGGCATGTGATTTTCCCCTGAAATGTTAGTGCATGGCCTAGTGCATAGGGCTGCTCCCTGTGTGTTGTTTCCGCCAACGGTGGTGTCGTTGCAGGCATTGACCATGTGTCTCCTCTGTCTTGCCCCACCTCTTTGTTTTGTCGCCCTGTCCTTGTGTGCATTTGCATCATCTGGCGGAGGAGCATTGGCACCGGAGCAGGAGGGAGCTGCAACCCACATGGTCCAGGAGGGTGAATGTACGGAGTCTGAAGGCACCAGTAGGATGGAGGGCGAGGGGAGCTCCACGACGCGGACAGGAGGAGACATCAGCGACAGTGACTCCTCCTCTGACGGGAGCTCCCCTGCGGTGGCGGGCACCTCTGTGCCCACCGCAACAACAGGTACACCCGCCACTCCTCCTACCAGCACCGCCTTCCCAACAGCCCCTCATCAAGTGTCCTGTGCCCGCTCATCCAGGAGGGTGGGCATCTCCTCCGCCCCAGGCACCTCAAGCCCTGCCCCAGTCAGCCCTGCTGCCCTCATTGAGGAGGCTATTGACCTCCTGAGATCCCTCACTGTTGGGCAATCAACCATTTTGAGTGTGTCGAGAGGCATTTGCAGCAAACAAATGCATACCTGGAGGGCATTCATTCTGGCGTGGCAGCCCAACAGAGAGCATTTCAGGCTCTGGCTTCAGCACTGATGGCAGTCATTGCCCCTGTGTCCAGCCTCCCCCCTCCAACTTCCACTACCCAGACCAAATCCCTTGTACCTCAACCTATCCCAAGCACACTATCAGACCAGCATGCACACTCATCAACACACAAGAGTTGGCACTGCAAACATAAGCACCACACATCCCACAGGCACTCACAAAAGCACCATCCCCATGCAGACACACCAACATCCTCTGCCTCCACTGTGTCCCCCTCCTCCACCTCTTCCTCCTCCCTCCCAGTCTCGTCTCCACTCACACCTGCATGCACTACATCCTCAGCCACTACCTCCATCACCAGCATGCCCATCACCACACACCGCTCACGTGCAATCACCACGCCCATTACCATGCACATGTCCCCTGTGTCCTCTCCCAGTGTGTCTGTGAGCTCTCCTCCCAAACTACTCAAACGCCGGCACACACCCACTCAACAGCCATCCACCTCACAACAGCCTCCAGCCCATGCACCCTCACCCAGACTCAGCAGACGTACACCTCGTACAACCACTACCTCTTCCTCACCTCCCAAACCCCCTCCATCTTCCCGTCCCAGTGTGTCTAAAAACTTTTCCTGGCTAACATTGACCTCTTTCCTACACCTCCCCCCCGTCCTTCCCCTATGGCCAGGATGTCCTGATCCCAGCCCAGCAACTCAGCCAGGAAATCCCCGAGCACTGTGGTCCCTGCAAGTCCAGTAACATTGCGGGCCGCACCCGTCAGGGCTGCCAGTGTGCCACCTAGTTAGGCCAAGGGTCACCCTATTCCACCACCTGCCAAGGTGAAGAAGGGGACAACATGCCTTAGGGAAAAGCTGCACCAACTACAAAGCAAGGCCTCCTCCAAGACAAAAGAGGACAGTGCCAAGGTCCCAGCAGCAACTTCCAAGGTGGGGAAGGGACACAAGGCTAAAGGGAAGTCAGCTCAGGGCACGGAGCCTCAGGGTGAGGGACTGGTGACACCCATTCTGCAAGACAGAACAGCAACCTGTACGGCGGTGGCCACCGCCGCAACCACCGCCACCTGCACGCCCACCTGCACCGCCACCTGCACGCCCGCCTGCACGTCTGTTGTCTATGCTACAGTCCCCAGCATCATCCCCAGTGGGCAGCTGTCCGAGGCTGCATGAGACGTCCTGGTGTCTCCCTCCACAAGTGCTGACACATGCACCACAGCCAGCATCTCCGCTGCTGACACCGCCGCAACCACTGCCACCTGCCCCGGGACGGCTCAGACAGTGCCACCACAGCCGACATGAACATCATCCCCAGTGGGCAGTCGTCTGAGGCTGCAGGAGACTTCCTGGACCCTCCACAGAGTACATGAGGCACCACAACCAGCACTGGCAGTACCAGCAGTTGTCAAGCTATGTCGCCGCAGGGTGGAGTGTGTCTCTGCCTCCATGGAGTATCATGCTACTTGTTCCCAGGATATCTCGTGGCTCTGACACCCAGGTGCGGGAATGGGAACTGCCACACACCTTGTGTGGCACTCTGGGAACCAGGCCCCCTCCAAGACCAGTGGAGAGATACATCCACTCACCCAGTCCTTGGCAGGATGAAGCACTTTGGGCACTAAGCCCCCTCCAGAACCAGTGGAGAACAGCATCCACTACACCAGTCCTTGGCAGGGTGAAGCACTCTGGGCACTAAGCCCCCGCCAGAACCAGTGGAGAACAGCATCCACTCACCCAGTCCTTGGCAGGATGAAGCACTCTGGACACAAAGACCCCTCCAGAACCAGTGGAGGACAGCATCCACTACCCCAGTCCTTGGCAGGATGAAGCACTCTGGGCACAAAGACCCCTCCAGAACCAGTGGAGAGATACATCCACTGGAGAGACTGTGGCCTTGCACTCCCCAGGACCAAGCAGTGGGCAAACCACCCACTTGAGAGACTATGGCTTTGCACTTCCCAGGACCAAGCAGTGGGCAAACCACCCACTTGAGAGACTTGTGAGACTGTGGCTTTGCACTCCCAGGACCTATCAGTGGGAAAACCACCCACTAGAGAGACTTGTGAGACTGTGGCTTTGCACTCCCCAGGACCAAACAGTGGGCAACCCACCTACTTGAGACTTGTGAGACTGTGGCTTTGCACTCCCCAGGACCAAACAGTGGGCAAGCCACCCACATGAGAGACTTGTGAGACTGTGGTGTGCACTCCCCAGGACCAAACAGTGGGCAAGCCACCCACCTGAGAGACTTGTGAGACTGTGGCTTTGCACTCCCCAGGAGCAAACAGTGGGCATGGAGCCCCCTCGTGGAGCAGTGGCGTTGTCCCATCATCCGGCTGAGGTGCCCCCTCCACTTCCCCCTGAGATGCCTGTTTTGTTTCGACCTGATGCTCCTGCAGTGTTCTCTCCGTTTTGAGGCAGGTATCATGTGAATGCTTTGCCCATGCATTTTGGGACCACTGGTCCACGGAGAATGAATGGAACACTATCCGGACTTGTGTAGTTGCTGTACATTTTTGTATATAATGATCTGTTACAGACCTGTTTCCCTATCTGGATTTTCGATGATTACACTTGTTAAACTAATTTCATTTTGTCCTTGCATTCTTCCAGAGGGTTATGGGGTGTATATGTAATGTTGCTGCATGTATTTGTGTGTATGGCGTTGGGGGTGAAGGTGGGGGTGAGGGTGTTGCGTGTTGTGTGTGTGTGTCACTCTCTTTTTCCTCCTCCTCCCCTGTCTGCTAGGTGCAGTACTCCCTGTGGTCGTCACCGCTGTCTTTGATGTTCCTGGTAGAAGAGGAGGTAAACTAACATTGGTAGCACCTGTAACTCGGGCTCCATGGCGTCCTGGTTCCTTGTTGGGTGTCGAGAGGTGAGTGGTTTCCCTTCTGTATACTGTTCCGCTGTGCTTTTGATGGCATTGGTTCTGCCCTGGAAAAGCTGGCGGATTGGTGCCTTGTAATACAGTGGGCGGTACATTGTTTTCCGTCTGTCTGTTGGCGGTTACCGCTGTGGTGTTTGTTTCTACCGCCATGGCGGTCAGAGTGTTGAAGTGGCTGTATCTGTTGGTGGTTTCCGCCATGGTCGTGATTCCCTTTTTTTTACCGCCGGCCTGTTGGCGGTATTACCGCCGCTTTAACACCGACCACCAGGGTTGTAATGAGGGCCTTTATCTGGTGGTATGCCCTGTGACTCACAGCATTCCACCCCTGTAATGTCAATCCCCTCCGTGTATGAGCGACATGACAGATTGCATGTCCCTACAGTGAATTGATGCCTGTATCTCACCTCTTCCCATCCTAGGGCTAGGAAATGGCACTGCTTGACACCTGTTACACCAAACCCTCTCAGGTAACAGACAAGAGCGTACCGAGGGTGTCTAACAAAGGTTCACTTTGAAAACCTTGTAAATTACAACTATGAACACAGACAATTCCAAAGCAAATAGGTTAGAGGCTTGCCCTCGAGCTCTGACAAAAGCAACAAGCATCGGAAAAAGCCAACAGGTCTGGCTTGTATTTTCAGTTGTAAGTCACCCCTAAGGTGTAAAAATAAGGTCGTTTAAGACTTTGGAACTACTTTTTATTCCAAAGTCGAATTTGCATGTAACTTTAACTTGAAGGTAGCCAGCAAGGCAGGCCTGCCTTTAAAGTGACACTGGGCACGTCAGCAGTGCACCTCTGGGTGCACTGCCTAAGCTGGGGTCCCTAAACCTACATGCTCTACCATATACTAGGGACTAATAGGTAGGTTGACTTAGCCAATTATAATTAGCCTAATTTGCATACTCATTGTATACAGAGCACAGGCCCAGGGACTGATTAGCAGTACCCAGGGCACCATCAGAGTCATGAGAATACCAGCAAAAAGTGGTGACACCAGGCTTACCCAAAGAGTTCACCCAACACTTGAGCAACCCCACCATGACCAACTGGTTCAGGGGACTTACTTTGCTTTTGGCCCTGGGGTCTGCCTCCCAGGCCAAATGCAGTGCTGCCATGAAGGCCAGCACCCATCAGAGGCTACTGACAGCTGTCAGCACCCAGACCAACACCCTAAGCTCTCCACTGACAGGTGGGTGAGCTGTTTTAGGGGCTACTGTGGGGTCCTGTCACCTCTCTTGCTGTCTAGAGTGGGGGGTTTCCATGTCCTGTGGCACACATCGTCCTTCCACTCTTCCTTTGGTAAGTGTAGGGGCAACACCCTGCATCTGGATGGCTGCCTGACTACTTAGGACTTCCTTGGGGTCAGGTGAGGCCTTACCAGTGCCAACTCTGGGCTCCTCCCCATAGGGGTAGAAGGCCTTTTGCTCCCTGGAACTCTCCTTAAGAGTGGCCTACCCTTCCTTTTCTCCTTTCCTTTTCTTGGGGACCCTGTCTCCTAACTGTAAGGACTAGCTCCCCAGGACTTTGGGTTAGGGGGGCGCCCTGAGTGACTCCTCGATCTGGGACCAGACTCACCTCTAGGAGGTCATTGCCCAGGATACAATCTAGGGGGAGGTCAGCACTGACTACCACCCTAAACCAGTCAAGGATACCCTCCCTCTCTTGGGGCACTATGGCTACAGGTTTGGAGGTGACCTCCCCTGTGGCTATCCTGACTTTCCTGGTCTCTCCTGGGACATACATGTCTGGGGTTACCAACCTGTCACTCAGTATAGTATGACCGGCACGAGTGTCTCTCAGGCCAGTGGTAGGGATCTCATTCACCTGAATGGGGTGAGAGTGCCTAATCCCACCCTCAGGCATCACCAGCTTACCATCTGGTCCTGTCTCCCAGCCCAATGCTATGAGGACCTCATAATTTGAGGAATCCTCCACCATGGCTACACTGGACAGCCCAGAAGACACCTTCTTTGGACAGGCTGCATCTCCCTTAAAGTGACATGTCTGCTGACAGTCAAAGCAAGCATTACTGTCAAAGAGCTTTTTCAACCCTGGGTCTCCATGCCTCTGCTTGTCATAGTGGGAGTGGAATTTACTCCCCTCCTTCTTAGGGTTCTGGGATACAGAGGTAGTCTCTCTAGTGGGCTTACCATCTCCGTCCTTAGGTTTTTGGGGACCTGACCCCCTTCTTGGAGTCTCTCCCCTGGGACTTGACAACCACCCTGGTTCTCAACCACTCATCAGCTGCCTCCCCCAGCTCTCTGGGGTTGGTCAGCTTAGAGTCCACTAGATGCTGGTGTAACCTCTCTTGGATACAATTGGTCAAAATATGCTCTCATGATCCAATTGTATGACCCCTCATAAGTATTTACTTTGTTACCATCTATCCAGCCTTTAAGTGCCTTAAGTGTCTACAAAATCAACCCAAGACTGGGTATTGACCTTTTGGGTGTCCCTGATCTTCATCCTGTACTGGTCTGGGGTCAGAACAAACTTCTTGGTTAAGCACCTCTTCATACTATGGTACGGATCTGTATTCCTCCGCCCACTTAAGGTTAGAAGCCTATCCCTCCCAGAGTTGGGGACTAACTCCCATAGAAGTGAACCTCAGTATTTAGGCCTAGCCCTTCTCACCTGGAGGACCCTCTCAAAGGCCCGCAGCCACTTGGCTATGTCGTCCCCCTCTACTTAAGCAGGAACAGCTCCCTTGGGTAATCTGGGGCAAAACCCCCCACCCTCGCACACCTCAACTTTTCTGTTGCTGCAACCATCTCTTTGTTCAATTCTTGCCCACTTCTCCTTCTCAAGGGCCAACTTCTCTGCCGCCAAAGCAAAGAGGGCGACCTGGGCCTCAAGTTCCCTTTCCTTGAGGTCCAGTTCTGCTTCTTCCTGATCTGATGCCACAGACCTTCCCCTCCCACTAGGTCTGGATGGGGCCCTAGTTGCTGAAATTAGAGTGAGGCAATTATCCTCCTCCTCCTGGAGGTCGGAGAGGACATCTTCCCTCTTGCTTCCTACCTCGGAAGCTTTCTCTGTCTCTTTCTGCGCTACCAAGGCTTCAAGGGACTTGACCATCACAGCCTTCCTAAGGTCGTTAGTAGCAGGAAATCACCTGTTCCTACACAACACCCCAAGCTCAGCTGCAGTAGTGTGGGTACGCTGGCCAGATCAAGCTCCATGGTCTCTCTTAAGTTTTGTGTCACTTAAAAAAGATTTGGCACCAATTGATTTGAACCATTTAGAAAAATAAAAAATGAAGTAATTAAAAATTTACTTAAAATTTGAAATATCAAAAATACTTTTGCTCCAGGTCAATTTAGAGGGTTTTTTAAAGAATTAATGCTTTTTAGCACTTAGAAATGAATAACGCCAATATGATCATCTGGTCGCACCTCAACCAGGGCAAAGTCAAAGTTTGAGGCTGACTGCGATGGAGCCCTGCTCGGCTACAGCTCGCAGGAGGCCTCGGCCAAAAGTTTACATTTGGACTTAGTTGTTTTTGTGAAGATTTTCTTCAGCGGGACCAAGTTGCAGTCCAATCCGACCTCCTGGAACTCTTCCTCTGATGCGCGTCGCGGGTGCCCTCAGTGGAGATTTTTACCTTCGGACTTAGTCGGGAGGTCCAGGTCAACTTCCCACATTCGGAATTAGTCACTTTTTTGGAGATTTCCTTCACCGGGACGAACCTGCAAGTCAGGCTGGGTCGCGGTTGAGGCAAGCCGGCTAGAGTTGCTGCTGCGGGTCGGTCCGTTTATAGACCTTTTTTTCCAAAAGTTCTCCAAACGTCTCCAAACTTCTGGATCTTCTTCCAGATGTTCTTTTAAGGTTCCTTTGAGGTCCACAGCTCACACCAAGGTTCCAGAAGCTCTGAGATGCTCCTTGAGGGTGCAGACTACAACTCCTAGAATGCACCTGTCAGCTGGTCAGTTTCTTCATGAGTTGGTGCAGGGGACTCTGGTTAGCAATTTCTCACCTGTAGCAAACAGGGAGTACTTCCTTGAACCAATTGATGCCAGGCAAAGTCCTTCTTGTGGTGAAGCCCAAGTGTGCATCTGGTGCAGTCCTGCAGAGTGCAGTGTCCAGGTGCAGGGTCAGGGGTCCAGCACGGCAGTCCTTCTTAATCCGTAGTTCTTCCTTGTTGGAATCTGGTAGGGATCTGAGGTGTGGGTGCAGGTCTGCCAGTTTTATCCTTGCTCCTCTGTGAAAAACAGGGGGGTCCTGGTTCTCCAATCAGGTGCAGGGTCCTTCCCCCCTTTGATGACCACTTCCTGGGAAGTGTGGCAAAAATGAATCCGATGGAGCAACATTCCTCAAAAATCCATCAAGGCTGAAAGTGATTTTTGGAGGTTACATCTGATTGAGCTCACCCACTGGTGTGGCTAAAAATCTTAAACACACTCTTCACCTGCCCTCTCCTAATCTAATCAGGGGGCACCTAATTGTCTGGGTTTGCAGGATGTGAGGGAGGTCCTGGGTTGCTCCAAATGTGCTACCCTGCCTTTGAAGACTAGTTTGGTAGCCCTCCCCCTTCCTGCTTCTCCATCTGCTGAGGGAAGATCTCCTACCACAGGCACATTCCTTTGTGTCGTTCAGCTCAAGCTACTTCACACCTCATCAAGGCAGCCTGGCCAGGCTGCCAGAGGCTGGCCAATCACAGCAGAGCACTACTGGGCTGAGGTTGGCAACTTTTTAGGTAGAGTTTAAAATTCTTTACCTGAACAAGTTATATTAAATCCAACAATTGCAACTTGTGGGCTTTATTATAACAATTAATTTGATACCAATCTTTTTGGTATCGCATACTTAAGGGGCCTTTATAAAGTAAAATAATTGCTCCCCATTCTAGCCTATGGAGGCCATTCACTACAATGAGGGAAAAACAAATTTGTCGGTTTTGCCTCACCAGGGCTTATAAAACCATCTTTATAAGGACCCTGCTTATAGTTACCTGGCACCCAGCCCCAGGGGCATATGGGCACACCTTAGAGGTGACCTATAGGTAAAAGTAAGGTAGTTTAAGACTTTTGGAACTACTTTTAATTCCAAAGTCGAATTTGAATGTGACTTTCACTTGAAAGCAGCCAGCAAGGCAGGCCTGCCTTTAAAATGACACTGGGCACTCCAGCAGTGCACGAGCTATACTGGGATCCCTAAGCCTACATGCCCTACCATATACTAGGTTGACTTATCCAATTATAATTAGCCTAATTTGCATACTCATTTTATACACAGCACAGGACCTGGGACTGGTTAGCAGTACGTAGGGCACCATCAGAGTCGAAAACACCAGAAAAATGCGAAAAATGGGGTCAAAAAGTCAGGAGGTCTCTGCAATCAGCCCTGTTTTCTCACATCAGTCATAAATAAAACCTATGGAAAAAAACCTACTGCAGTGGGGGGAAAACAAGCACGGGCAAAGCCAATAGGTCTCGCCTATGCGAGCAATGCTGGACTGGCCGTACCAGGCATCCGGCATTTCACAGGAGGTTGGAGAAGTGTGGGGCCAGTTTTGTGACGATGAGGGAGCAGTTTTGTTACTGGGAACTGGTTTTGTAGTAATGCTGCAATATCAGCCTACAGTAAAAAAAAGCAGCAGGTAAGAATATTCCACTGATTTTTTAGGGTCCAGCCTGCGACAACATGCGTATCGCTTGTGAGATGGTGTAGTTAGAAAAGGACTTGGAGACCACCTATCACTCACCATTTGTTAGCTTGCGTGGGAATCCTCTTTACAGCCTCGCAATTCGTCCACTTCAGGCCTGACATCATTTCCGGTCCATCCGCTGAGAAGGGACCAAGCACTGATTGATTGAACCTAATCAGTGCCCGTCCGCTGCTCTTGACGTGATTGAGGTACTATTTTTTCCATCCTCCCGCTGCCTGCTGTTCCCTCATTAGCAATTCTTTTTTTTGTTTTTCTTGGTAGTACATTACAGATCTTTACATGAGCACCCAATTACATTACACAAGTTTAGATTCATTTTTCTTAATAACAAGGCGATTAGAAGATTTGCCACTAATCACTGGATGTTGAGTCAACACCAGCCCTCAAACCTTGTTCTGCAGTTCTAAAGTCAGCTGCTCTGGCATTAGACCACAATTATTTTGTACAATTCCTTTGTGACTCCACCACTGTGAACTCGGTTAATTGGGTCTCAGTTGGCACGTTGGCTTTTCCATGAGCAGCCTTAGTCGGACTGGACTCCTCCCTGTAGCAAGTTCTGTAGCTCAATTTACAGCCACCAGTCACCTGGGAGTACATCATTTTGTGGTGCGTCACTTCCTGCAGTTCCTTGGCTTCCCTTCCTGTCCCTGTGTCCGAGGACCTCAGTTCTTCGTACCGGTTGAGCCTTTGGTTGTGTGCTTAGGGCTCAACCTCCTGAGCTGCCAACTGGATAATTTGTTCTCTACTCTTCTAATCTCCAGCCAAGTTTCTCTGCCGCTGCCTGAGGCTACAAATTTGGTGAATGGCTAACCTGCAGATGGGAGTTGCCTTCTGGGTCCATACCCCAATGCCTTTTCTAGAAACAAGGTGAGATTTGGTATGGCTGGTATCACTAAAGGCCAGTTGGAGGGCACGGCAAAGCATTCCAGTTGGAAACGGCCATGCTTCTGTGAGATTGCTATTGTGGACCTTGTGGTTGGAATTTGTCTCTTAGCTGTAACTACGCTTCCCGGGCATGTCCCGGTCACTGTTTTTTCTTATGTTTTGCTAAATTACCATAGTTGATTAATGTTCAATGTTTACATTTCCAATCACAAAGGACTGTTGACTAAATACGTGCAAGGTATTTTTTAGTGTACTACAACTGCCTGTTACCTGCATGTCTGTATTGCTAAATAAAAAGTTGCCTGGTTTGTTTTTCATGTTTTGCTGTGGAGAGTTGAATAGTACTGTTTTGCTATTTGTGTGTGTGACTTTAAGAGTGAAGATTTATCAATAGAACAATTTGGCCTATGTATTGTTAGTTACAGAAATTCACCACACAATTCTTTTGTCAACATTGAATCATAGAACCTTCTCTTACATCTCCTTCAGATGCACCCTCTCTTCTGTTACACTCCGGGACTCTTGTCTACAATGTCTTGAGTACTTTTCATTCCATCCCATGTGATCTCTTCTTGCCTCCACTTGTATGCTCCAGTTCATCGTAACTGCTATAGTGTCATCCCCATCTCCCAGTAATCTTTAATGCCCATCCAATATACCCACTTCTACCTTTCCAATCCCTCCAAATGTACCTTTTGTCATGTGTGTGTTGTAACATCAGTCCTTTGAGTACCCTGCAGAACATCCCACTCCATTGTCAAGGACTTTAAACTGGAACAATTTGGGATGACTTTGGTCCCACCTTTATACACAGCTTTTAGAAAAAGGATGTGGATCCCCTGTCTCAAACTGTAGACTTCGTTTCTGTTTTCAAACTGCTTTGGTTCCCCCTCAATTTTGACGTTTTTGGCTCTTCCCTGTCACAGGCACTTGGCCCACCTACACAAGTGAAGTATCATTTTTACCAGGAGACTGAGGGGAATGTTGGGTGGTAGGAAATTTGTCCCGGTGCAGTGATCCCACACAGAAATTATTTATTAGCTAAATTGGAGGTTTGCTGAGGATTCTGGGTAAGAAAACATTGGGGGGTCCACTCAAGTCACACCTGCCTGGACTCCCTCGGGTGTCTTGTTTTCAGAAGTGTCTGGGTTAGGTAGGTTTCCCTAGATGGCTGCTAAGCCCAGGACCAAAAACGCAGGTGCCCCCGCAAAAACAGGCAGTTTTGTATTTGATAATTTTGATGTGTCCAGATAGTGTTTTGAGGCATTTCCTGTCGCGAGCACAAGGCCTACCCACACAAGTGAGGTACCATTTTTATCGGGAGACTTGGGGGAACGCTGGGTGAAAGGAAATTGTGCAGGTTTGGTAGGCTTCCCTAGGTGCCGGCTGAGCCAGAGGCCACAATCTACGGCTAGGCACCTTGCAAACAATATGTCAGATTTCAATGTAAAAATGTGATGTGTCCATGTTGCGTTTCCTGTCGCAATCATTAGGCCTACCCATGCAAGTGAGGTACCATTTTTAACGGGAGACTTGGGGAATACAGAATAGCAAAATAAGTGTTATTGCCCTTGTCTTTCTCTACATTTCTCCTTCCAAATGTAAGTTAGTGTGTAAAAAGACGTCTATGCCCTGTAATTCACATGCTATTATGGGCACCCCAGAATTCAAAGATGTGGAAATAACCACTGCTTTTCAACACCTTATCTTGCACATTTTGGAAATACAAAGGTTTTCTAGATACCTATTTTTCACTCTTTATATTTCAGCAAATGAATTGCTGTATACCCGGTATAGAATGAAAACCCATTGCAAGGTGCAGCTAATTTATTGGCTCTGGGTACCTAGGGTTCGTGATGAACCTACAAGCCCTATATATCCCCGCAACCAGAAGAGTGCAGAAGACGTAACTGTATATTGCTTTAAAACATCTGACATTGCAGGAAAAAGTTACAAAGTAAAACGGGGAGAAAAATGGCTGTTTTTTTCACCTCAATTTCAATATTTTTTTATTTCAGATGTTATCTTCTGTAGGAAACCCTTGTAGGATCTACACAAATTACCCTTTGCTGAATTGAGAATTATGTCTACCTTTCAGAATTTTTTTAGCTTTCTGGGATCCAGCATCGGTTTCACACCCATTTTTGTCACCAACTGGAAGGAGGCTGAAAGCACAAAAAAATCGTAAAAATTGGGTATGTCCCAGTAAAATGCCAAAATTGTGTTGAAAAATTGGATTTTCTGATTCAAGTCTGCCTGTTCCTGAAAGCTGGGAATCTGGTGATTTTAGCACCACAAACCCTTTGTTGATGCCATTTTCAGGTAAAAAACCACAAACCTTCTTCTGCAGCCCTTTTCTCCGTTTTTCTTTTTAAAAACAAAATTTTTGCTGTATTTTAGCTAATATCTTGGTCTCCTTAAGGGGAACCCACAAACTCTGGGTACCTCTAGAATCCCTAAGATGTTGGAAAAAAAGGACACAAATTTGGTGTGGGTAGGTTATGTGGGTAAAAAGTTATGAGGGTCTAAGGGGCATATTTATACTCTGTTTGCGCCGAATGTACGTCAAAAGTTTTGACGCACATTCGGTGCAAACTGTGCACCATATTTAAACTTTGACGCCCGAGCCCGCGGACATCAAAATTCCTCTGTGTGAGTAATTTTTTGGATGCGGGAAACTGCCTTGCGTTAATGACATGCAAGGTAGGTGTTCCTGCCCAAAAAATGACTCTAAGGCCTGTGCGCCTTATTTATACTCCTGAGTCATTTTGACGCACGGGAGAGGGCGGGCCTTAAAAAACGACGCACAGTCTGATGTGCGCCGCTTGTTAACGCCTGCATCAGGGCAGGCGTTAAGGGACCTGTGGGCTCATTTCCATGGTCTCTGACCATGGAAGGAGTCCAGAGGTGCCCTTCCCTGCCCCCAGGGACACCCTCTGCCACTCTCGCCACCCCTGGAGGACATCCATGGATGAGGGAACCCATCCCAGGTAAGTAAGGTAAGTTGAGGTAAGTATTTTTTTTTTTAAGTGGCATGGGGGGCCTAATTTGGGCCCCCATACATGCCACTGTGCCCAATGGCCATGCCCAGGGGACAGAAGTCCCCTGGGCATGACCATTGGGCAAGGGGGCATGACTCCTATCTTTGCTAAGACAGGAGTCATTTCAATGGGGGTTGTGTGTCAAACAATGGCGTAAGTCCAGTTTGAGGCATGATTTTTGCCTCAAACCTGACTTGCCCCTTTTTTTGACGCACAACCCCCATTTTCTCCTACTCCGGCGCTGCCTGGTTTGAGTTATTTTTTTTGACTCAGGCCAGTCCCCAGCCCCCAGCCCCCAGCTCCCAGTCTAACATCATTCCTTAAACAAGGCGCCCCCAAAGCGCGTAGGAATGGCGTTAGCCGGCGGTAAACTTTTTGACGCAAACCAGCGCCGGTGCTGGTGTGCATCAAAAAGTATAAATATGGGCCTAAGTGCGAACAGCCCTAAATAGCCAAAAAAAGGCCTGGCACCTAAGGGGGAAAAGGCCTGTCAGCGAAGAGGTTAAATAAGTGTTTATTTTTCTTTTGATGGAAAGTGATATTTTTTTGTAAAGTATACACGTGTCCCTTTTGATAAAGTGCAATATTGGTGGCTATTCCTTCAATTACAGTATCACGTGCTCGAGAATCAAAGATAAATATCTTGGTTAGAGTGGAGAATGCTACTGTGCTTTGGATAGCTAAGGCATTAGTGACAATATCAAAATATAGCTAATCAAGGCAGTAGACAAATGTGAAACATAGCCCTTTGACATGGTGATTGTAGAGGGTTTTCTACAAAATAAAAACAATAGAAATTAAGGTTAAAAAGCATGTGATGCACCTTACTAACCATGTATGTGAAAATGTGGCTTACAATAGAGAAAAATAGTAAAAAGCATCTAATAAACCCTACTCAAATCAAATCAAATCATTAACATTTATAAAGTGCGCTACTCACCCGTGTGGGTCTCAAGGCGCTAGGGGAAAAGGGGGGGTTATCGCTGCTCGAACAGCCAGGTCTTTAGGAGTCTCCGGAAAGCGGAGTGGTCCTGGGTGGTCCTGAGGCTGGTGGGGAGGGAGTTCCAGGTCTTGGCCGCCAGGAAGGAGAAAGATCTCCCACCCGCCGTGGAGCGGCGGATGCGAGGGACAGCAGCGAGTGCGAGGCCAGAGGAGCGGAGGAGGCGGGTGGGGACGTAGAAGCTGAGGCGTCTGTTGAGGTATTCCGGTCCCTTGTCGTGGAGGGCTTTGTGTGCGTGGGTGAGAAGTCGGAAGGTGATCCTTTTGCTGACTGGGAGCCAATGCAGGTGTCTCAGGTGTGCGGAGATGTGGCTGCTGCGGGGTACGTCGAGGATGAGGCGGGCCGAGGCGTTTTGAATGCGTTGCAGGCGATTTTGGAGTTTGGCTGTGGTCCCGGCGTAGAGGGTGTTGCCGTAGTCCAGGCGGCTCGTGATAAGGGCGTGGGTCACGGTTTTTCTGGTGTCGGCAGGGATCCAGCGGAAGATCTTGCTGAGCATGCGGAGGGTGAGGAAGCAGGCTGAGGACACGGCGTTGACTTGCTTGGTCATGGTGAGAAGAGGGTCCAAGATGAAGCCGAGGTTGCGGGCGTGGTCTGTGGGGGTCGGTGCGGTGCCGAGGGCCGTGGGCCACCAGGAGTCGTCCCAGGCGGACGGGGTGTTGCCGAGGATGAGGACTTCCGTTTTTTCAGAGTTCAGCTTTAGGCGGCTGAGCCTCATCCAATCTGCGACGTCCTTCATACCCTCTTGTAGGTTGGTCTTGGCGCTGGCGGGGTCCTTGGTGAGGGAGAGTATAAGTTGGGTGTCGTCGGCGTAGGAGGTGATGATGATGTCGTGCTTGCGTACGATGTTGGCGAGGGGGCTCATGTAGACATTGAAGAGTGTCGGGCTGAGCGATGATCCTTGAGGTACGCCGCAGATGATCTCGGTGGGTTCTGAGCGAAACGGAGGGAGGTAAACTCTTTGGGAACGGTTTGCGAGGAAGGAGGCGATCCAGTCCAGGGCCTGGCCTTGGATCCCGGTGGAGCGGAGGCGGGTGATTAGGGTGCGGTGACAGACGGTGTCAAAGTCAGCCGAGAGGTCGAGAAGAATGAGGGCGACTGTTTCACCGTTGTCCATCAGGGTTCGGATGTCGTCTGTGACTGAGATGAGGGCGGTTTCAGTGCTGTGGTTGGTTTGGAATCCGGTTTGTGAGGGGTTGAGCAGGTTGTTGTCTTCCAGGAAGGTGGTCAGCTGTTTGTTGACGGTCTTCTCTATTACTTTGGCTGGGAAAGGCAGAAGAGAGATGGGGCATTTTTCATGTCGCTCGGGTCAGCCGTAGGTTTCTTTAGTAGAGCGTTGACTTCGGCGTGTTTCCAGCATTCAGGGAAGGTAGCAGAAGAAAAAGAAGAGTTGATGACGGTCTGGAGGTGCGGGGCGATGATGTCGTCGGCTTTGTTAAAGATGAAGTGCGGGCAGGGGTCCGAAGGGGCGCCGAAGTGGATAGAGTTCATGATGGATTTGGTTTCTTCCGTGTTGATGTGGGTCCAGTTGTTGAGGGTGATGGCCGGGGATGCGGGTTCAGTGGTGTTTGGTTGGGTCTGGTGTCCGAAGCTGTCGTGGAGGTCGCTGATCTTGCGATGGAAGAAAGTGGCGAGGGATTCGCACAAATCCTGTGAGGGCGTGACGGCGTTGGCGTTGGCGCTGGGGTTGGAGAACTCCTTGACGATGCTGAAGAGTTCTCTGCTGTTGTGGCTGTTTTTGTCCAGTCTGTCAGTGAAAAAGTTCCTTTTGGCAGCGCGGATCAGGTGGTGGTGTTCGCAGGTAGCGTTCTTGAAGGCGGTCATGTTGTCAGCGGTGTGGTCCTTGCGCCAGGCTTTCTCAAGGGCGCGACAAGTTTTCTTAGATTCTTTGAGGGTGTCAGAGAACCAGAGAGGTTTTTTGGTGTTGGTCTGTCGATGCGTGCGTTTGAGGGGAGCAAGGTTGTCTGCGCAGTTGGAGATCCAGTTTGTGAGGTTGAGGGATGCGTCGTTGGGGTCGGTGGTGAGGGTGGGTTGGTTGGCGGCGAGTGTGGAGAGGAGTTGCTCTTCAGGGATCTTGTTCCACTGTCGACGAGGGATGGGTTGAGTGCGGAGGTGGCGGGTCTCGCGTCGGAATGTGAAGTGGATGCAGCTGTGGTCGGTCCAGTGTAGGGCGGAGGTGTGGCTGAAGAAGACGTGTTTGCTGGCGGAGAAGATAGGGTCGAGTGTGTGTCCGGCGATGTGGGTGGCGGTGTTCACCAGTTGTTTGAGGCCGAGGTTGGCGAGGTTGTCGAGCAGGGTGGTGGTGTTGGGGTCGTTGTTTTGTTCCAGATGGAAGTTGAGGTCGCCTAGGAGGATGTAGTCCGGTGAGGCGAGGGCGTGTGGGGAGATGAAGTCGGCGATGGCGTCGCTGAAAGGGGCGCGTGGTCCGGGAGGACGGTAGACGAGGGATCCTCTGAGGGTGGTCCTCGGGTCGGTGCGAATCTGAAAATGCAGGTGTTCAGCGGCGAGAGGGGTGTCTTCGGTGGAGGTGGTGACGCTGATGGAGTCTTTGAAGATGATGGCGATACCTCCTCCTGCTTGGTTGGTGCGGTCTTTCCTGGAGACCTTGTAGCCTTCGGGGATGGCGGTGGCGATGTCTGGAGCAGAGGAGGCGTTCATCCAGGTCTCCGTGATGAAGGCGACGTCCGGTGCTGTGGAGTCCAGGAGGTCCCAGAGTTCAACAGCGTGTTTGTGGACGGAGCGAGCGTTGACTAGGATGCACTTGAGGTGGTTGATGGCGCGTGGGCTTGTGGTCGTGGTAGTTGCGTGGTGGAAGATGCGTTTGCAGGAGTTGCAGGCGAAGGGTCCATGGGTGCGTTTGGGGTGAGCTTGGAAGCAGGTGTTGGAGCGTCCTGGGTTGAGGGCGTGGAGGGTGGTGGGGTCGTAGCGGATCAGCGGGGCTTGGGAGAGCTGGGGACCAGGGGTCGTGGCGCTGGGCGCGGGCCAGGCGCGGGCCAGGCGCGGACGGGCGCGGACGGGCTTGCCTCTGCCTTGCCTCCGGCGCGCCAGCAGCGCGGTCGCGCAGCGGCCGCCATATGAAGTAGGAGGGGGGGAGGGGTCAGCTGGGGGCGAATGGGAGCTGGGGGGCGGGGGCGTGCAGGAGGTCGCGGCGGGAAAGTGCGAGGGAGGGGGGGGACAGGTAGAGTGAGAAGAGCTGGGGGAGGGGGGTTTAAGGGTGGAGGGGGGTGAGTGTTAGGAGGTTTAGGAGATTAGGGAGAAAGATAGGAGTAGGGTTGTGAAGATAGGGGAGGGGGGGTTGTAGAGGTGGGTGAGGGTGAGAGGTAGAGTGAGAGGATAGGAAGATAGGTAATAGAGGGGGAGGCGGGAGGGGGGGAGAGATAGAAAAATAGATAGAGAAAATAGATAGATAGAGAAATTGATAGATAGAGAAATAGCTAGAGAGATAGGAAGATAGGAGGAGGTGGAGAGTGAGGGAGTTAGATAGTGGGATAGAGAGATAGAGAGATAGGTAGATAGGAGTAGTGAGGGAGGTAGATAGTGAACGGGTTAGATAGGGGAGATAGAGAAGGGGATGCGAGTGAGGGAGGGGGTTGAGGCAGGAGCAGGAGGGCAGGCGCGGGGAGAAGAAGACGGGGGAGGCAGAAGAGCCGAAGGCAGAAGATAGAAGACCGGAAGAACAGAAGAACAGAAGAAAGGAAGACCGGAAGAACACAGAAGAACACAGAAGAACACAGAAGAAGATACAGAAAACGAAGAACAGAGGGCAGAAGACCACAGAAGAAGATGAGGAAGAAGAGAAGCGACAGGAGAGGCTGAGAAGCACACAGAAGAAGAGAGAAGACGGGGAAAAGAAGAGTACAGAAGAAGATTACAGACGAGGAGCGAGGAGGAAGAACAGAGAAGAAGAAAAGAAGAAAAGAAGCAGGAGCAGGAGAGAGGGTGAGTAGCGCGGGGCACAGCGAGGGGCTGGGAGGTGGGGGGTACTTACTGTGAGGTGGGTCTCAGGAACTCAGGAACCTGGAGGAGCTGCAGCGGCAGGGGGAGCGACCTACCCTTGGGTCAAGGGTCGCTACCACTGTCGCGCAGCGGCCGCCATATGAGGTAGGAGGGGGGGAGGGGTCAGCTGGGGGCGAATGGGAGCTGGGGGGCGGGGGCGTGCAGGAGGTCGCGGCGGGAAAGCGCGAGGGGGGGACAGGTAGAGTGAGAAGAGCTGGGGGAGGGTGGTTTAAGGGTGGAGGGGGGTGAGTGTTAGGAGGTTTAGGAGATTAGGGAGAAAGATAGGAGTAGGGTTGTGAAGATAGGGGAGGGGGGGTTGTAGAGGTGGGTGAGGGTGAGAGGTAGAGTGAGAGGATAGGAAGATAGGTAATAGAGGGGGTGGTGGGAGGGGGGGAGAGATAGAAAAATAGATAGAGAAAATAGATAGATAGAGAAATCGATAGATAGAGAAATAGATAGAGAGATAGGAAGATAGGAGGAGGTGGAGAGTGAGGGAGTTAGATAGTGGGATAGAGAGATAGAGAGATAGGTAGATAGGAGGAGTGAGGGAGGTAGATAGTGAACGGGTTAGATAGGGGAGATAGAGAGGGGGATGCGAGTGAGGGAGGGGGATGAGGCAGGAGCAGGAGGGCAGGCGCGGGGAGAAAAAGACGGAGGAGGCAGAAGAGCCGAAGGCAGAAGATAGAAGACAGAAGACCAGAAGACCAGAAGAACAGAAGACCAGAAGACCAGAAGAACAGAAGAACAGAAGAACGGAAGACCGGAAGAACACAGAAGAACACAGAAGAACACAGAAGAAGATACAGAAAACAAAGAACAGAGGGCAGAAGACCACAGAAGAAGATGAGGAAGAAGAGAGGCGACAGGAGAGGCTGAGAAGCACACAGAAGAAGAGAGAAGAAGAGAGAAGACGGGAAAAGAAGAGTACAGAAGAAGATTACAGACAAGGAGCGAGGAGGAAGAACAGAGAAGAAGAAAAGAAGAAAAGAAGCAGGAGCAGGAGAGAGGGTGAGTAGCGCGGGGCAGAGCGAGGGCTGGGAGGTGGGGGGTACTTACTGTGAGCTGGGTCTCAGGAACTCAGGAACCTTGAGGAGCTGGAGGAGCTGCAGCGGCAGGGGGAGCGACCTACCCTTGGGTCAAGGGTCGCTACCACTGTCGCGCAGCGGCCGCCTTATGAGGTAGGAGGGGGGGGAGGGGTCAGCTGGGGGCGAATGGGAGCTGGGGGGCGGGGCGTGCAGGAGGTCGCGGTGGGAAAGCGCGAGGGAGGGGGGGGACAGGTAGAGTGAGAAGAGCTGGGGGAGGGAGGTTTAAGGGTGGAGGGGGGTGAGTGTTAGGAGGTTTAGGAGATTAGGGAGAAAGATAGGAGTAGGGTTGTGAAGATAGGGGACAGTACAGTACATGTGTAATATCTGACTTACCACTTGATGTATTAGGTAAGATGTAATCATAGTACCTAGACATCACGGTTATGCGCCCATGATTCAATACAGAGTTTTAAAATATGTTTGTGCTGGTCAGATGACATCACTTTGAAACAACGCCTTTTATAAGGTGGACAAAAGCCCCTTCCACTCACTGCACCCCTACCGCTTTCCCACTGGAAAAATAATGTGCTGTCCAGTTCTTGTAAGTGTTGTGCAGACTCATGAGGAGTGTTGACTTGTTCCGAAATACATGGAAAATATAAGTTGACATTTAAAAGCCAACCATGGACAATGCCTCCTTTGTTCTAAGCACTCTGCATGCGTTTTTTAAGAAAATCATTCAAACTAAAACCACACCCCGTCACATTTCATTTACTTTCCCAGTTTAATATCATTCGCCGGCCCCAGCGCCAAAACCCTAACCACGTAAAACTAGGGAACTGCATACATGGATGCCGTAGCATTGTGGATTTGTAGTCACCACAGAAATACAGATAGCTTAAGAGCTTTGGGCCCATGGTGGGTAAAACCTTCTTAATGGCTGATTTCTTATTCATAATTTATCATCATTATGAGTGCCTGTCAAAGACAAACTGTTTCCTGGCACTCCCGGGGCGGCAGGCCCAAATTTAGGCTCGGTGGTTTGAGAGCAGGCTGGAGAAGAACGGCAGAAAGGAAACGGGAGGAAAAAATCATCGAACACATTGGAGGCGCGTGCCAGGCTGTCAGCGTCTTCATTAACACTGCGGCAACTTGAAGTTCAGGGAATGTAGTCACCATTGTTTGACATACTGATCGTTAATCTTCATGTTTTCGAGATATATTCCAGAAATTCATCCAATACAAGAAGAGATACATGGGAATATCGAGGACCAAATATAGTTGGGCTACTAAACCGACTTTGGTGCAAACAACTGTTAAACACCTCAGGATTTGACATGTTTTTAGGGTTTCGCTTGCGTCGCATGCGCTTGCGCATGCGTTTCGCTTGCGAGATGCTTTAGGAGCCATGAAAGGGCTCAGAGCACCGTTCACGTCATGTCAGTTGTCTTTCATCGGTGCATGGGCTTGCCTGTTAAGATCTGCTTGCTTCCATTAATGAAAGGCACGCAAACGTCATGCCTTTTCCGGTGGTTAGCCCTCCTCGAGTGCAGTGACCAAGTACTGAAAACATGTGAGGCTTGCTGTTTTCCATCCGGTTTGTGGACTATTTTTTATCATTTGTTGGCAGCGCGATCTCGCTTGGCAGAAGTCGAGCGCTTTGCATGACATCGACGATGTTACATAGTTAATTGCACTTTTGCCGGTTAGATAGATAAGTGCCAATAGGTTTCATTCTTGTCTTGAATATTCCTGCACATGCCTATGCCCCTCCCCCCGCTATTACGAAGCATGAAAATACAGCTACTTCCGGGAGGCTTGAACCTATGCTGCGCTTCGGTGGCTAAAACACTGTTCGCCATGCACCGAAGTCCATACACACGCCTGTTTTCATGCGTCATAACATTAGCCCCCGCGCGCCAGGTGGCCCATGTGCAGCACACAGTCATGCACCATGTCGTGGCCAGCAGTGTGCATGGACGGACTCCTGACTGGGTCAAAAGGGTTTGAGGGGGGCTCCTTGTGCTTTGCAAGGGGGGGTCTCAAGTTACTGTTTTTGTGCCCAGATACATTGACAATGGTGCTGAACTGGCGACCGACAGCACTGGCCTTACAAATTCCCTTCATGATATGATGCCGCCCCCGGGTCATCTTCTCAATTGCGGGCACTGTAATGCAAGTGGCAGCCTGGAGTTCACATGCACGTGTATCTCTGGCAGCTGAAAGACTGGGGCTGCGGCATGGGCTATATAGTACAAGCTAGGAGGGAGCACGTGGAACAGCGCGAGCTTCAGCCCCTCCGGGCCTGGAAGACATTAGCCTTCTGGCCGTATTCCCTGGAATGTTTTACATCGCGAGGGATAGATAAGAGGAATGTCAGCCATGTAAAACGATGCACTTATTATCTGCCTTCCCGTGCTGATCGGATCTTCACGTGGGCTCGGCGTGATTCCCGCCTGGGAGTGCAAATACTGGCTTCGGTGAAAAGCTAGCTTGACCTGCTTTGGGTTTTGTCTGAAACAAGTGGAAAATTAATGTGTTGTTTGGTGGAATGTTCTATCATGGACTGGACAGGCTTGTGTTCTCTGGCTCGGTGCGCAATGTTTGTTTCTGGCTGCCGTGGAACAGTGGACATGCCTAGTATGATATTCTTTGTTGCTTAGTTGTATAGGTTTTAAAGCTACAATAAAGTCACCTAAAATGCTTAATTGGAAGGGAGGGATTGGAAAGCGGTGCTGGCTCTATAACATGTCAGAGCGCCAATAGCAAGCGTGCACAGTCCCGAATCCACCTCGAGTCTCTTAAATTCACTGCCGGGCACTCTCTGCCTTGTTATCTCACTCTTACAGATGTCTGCTATCTCCCTTGGTGGTGATTTATAGGGTGTAGCGTGCAAGCGCTGTAGTCTGCTGTAATCTCTCTGTGGGCTTCTAGCCATGCCTACTGCACGCCCAGCAGTTTGGTTGGTTTGTGGGCTTGCCTTTTAAAAACTGATCGATTTCATTTGTGAAAGGCACACATACGTCATGCCTTTTCCGGTGCTTAGCCCTCCTCGAGCGCACCAGCCAACTAATGAAAACATACGAGGCTCCATGTTTTCTGCATGGTTTGTGACTACCTTTTCTTTTTATTTCATAGGCAGCGCAATGTTGCTGGGCAGTAGTCAAGCGCTTTGCATGACATCGACCGTGTTACATGGATAATTCTAGTTCTGCCAATACGTTTGATTGCGAGCGAACTTCTGTATCCTTTTGTGTCTCTCCTTCACACTCATGATGTGGTGCTTTAGATTGGCTTGCTAATGTGAAACTGTTTTACTTTTCATTTTCATTTTGTGTGCAATAAGAGTCCGGTTAGGATTTTACAACGCCAGTAGCTCTAAGTCGAGCAAATGTCAGACCCATTGCATTGCAAATGCTTGTTTGAAATAGTAACAGATTTAAAATCCACAGGCATAAGACTGGGTTGAATGTGAAATTGCCCATTAATTGTTTTCTTTATTTTCTTAATATGGAAACTGTGGTATTGTGATTTGTTCTTTTAGTTTGGTATGATCCTATCCTCCCCTTTTTTCCTAGAAATGTGTATTGGTCTTGTATGGGATTCTGAAATGGAATGCTGGGACGAGGAGAAGGGAGATACATGAAGGCTGGAGACAGAGTGGCTGCAGTTACTTCTAACCTGGATAGATCTACTTGATTTAATCTATACTCTGCAGCTTCTGTCACATATTTCTACATATTTTACCACAGAAACCTTTTTCACTAATCCTATCATACATCTGGCATATTTTCCACTGGTGTGAAGGTAATTTGTAGATGGAAAAAAATCCACACACCATGGTCCTGTAAGCAAGCGCATCTTTTTCACAGTAAGTTTGACTTAACGTGCAAAACGTGGAGGAGGCCTTAAATATTTATTTCCTGGGGCTACTATAAGAAGAATAGTTCATTAAGCCAGACGCAGAATTTAACATTGTGTGTCCCTCATCACTTATATTTCACAGAGGCAGCAATTTAGCCATTCTTGCCTTTCTCATTAAGGGGCATATTAATTCTCTGTTTTCACCGAATTTGGGGCAAACCTAACTCCATATTTATATTTTGATGTCAGACATATCTAGGGCCAACATATTGGAGTTAAAGTAATTTTTTGCCTGTGGAAAACTACCTTGTGTCAATGAGATGCAAGGTAGGCGTTCCCAGGCAAAAAATGACCTTAAAGGCCCTAGCGTCTTATTTATCCTCCTGTGCAAAAATCACACATGGGAGAAAGAGGGCCTTAAATAATGGCACTAAGCCTGCTTAGCACCATTATTTAACACCTGGGTCAGGGCAGGCGTTAGGGGACCTGTGGGCCTTTTTCCATGGTCAGAGACCATGGAAGCAGCCACAGGTGCCCTTCCCTGCCCCCAGGGACACCCCCACCAACCCACACCCACACCTGGAGGACACCTAAGGATGGGATGGTGGGACCCATCCCAGGTAAGTCCAGGTAAGTATTTGTTTTGTAAAGTGCCATGGGGGGTCAAACTTGGGTCCCCCAACATGGCACTGTGCCCAATGGCCATTGGGCTGGGGGGCATGACTTCTGTCTTTACTTAGACAGGAGTCATGGCCATGGGGTTTGTGCGTGGAAATATTAACACTAATCAGGTTAGGATCTTTTTTTTTTACTCTAACCTGACTAGCGCCATTCTTTCCCGCACAACCTCCAGTTTCCCCTACGCCTCCCCCACCCGGTTAGTGTCAATACTTTTGACGCTAACTGGGCCTTGCCGCCAGCTAGCGTCACTGCTTAAATATGACGGCCCGCTGGCATCCAGGAATGCAGTGTACTTTTTGACGCAAACCTGAGCTAACTCCGGTTTGAATAAAAAAATATGAATCAGGGCCCAAGTTGTCTGCGCAAGCTCTTCAGCTGCTCATCTATTCTACTGGTAGGATACCTATCGCATATTAAATGCCTGATTTACATATTGGCAGATTTCCCTCCCCACCAACACTGTGGTCTGCATGATTTTGATGCGGATGGACATATATTTTGGCCACTGGGGTGATTACTCTGTCACCACCATGGCCAAACGTCTCTGACAGAGAAAGGGCCGTCGTAGACTTAGGTATATGTCATGTGGCCTAGTTAGGATGGTCAGACATATACCCATTTTTTTACAGTCCTTCACCGGCAGGCAAACCCTGGCATTAGGAATCTTAAAAGTTTTAACTAAGTAAAATACCAACGAGTCGCTGTGTTTATGAAATTGAGGTTAACGTTCATTAGCGTACATCTTTGCATGAAGTATTGTGTTTTTCTTTAGTTCTCCTTTACATTTTATACTGTGAGCGTGAGTGCCAGTAATTGTATATCTTGTGGATGGCATAAAACTGGCTTGGGGTTGCCCCCTATTCCGAGGAAAGCACTGTCTCTGTAGCAAGGCCCTTTAACAAGGCACTCAGCAGTTGGTGTGCATCGACAGTAACATATTGGGTGCCATGTTACTCTTCTTTGGGCATCCTGGCACAGGTGTGGTGTTGCGCTGGTCTGGCTTCCATCTGGAAGATTGAAAGGAGATGTTACTGGGGCCTCCTTGAGCTCCAACACATCACCCTGACGCAAGATGAGCACCTCGGGCTGCAAGCTCCTGATATCCAGTACCTGAGCAACACATTTCTTATGCTCATTGATGGGTGGAATAAATCCAACCTCTTGTGCTCCTGTTCTGTCTTGGTATCTATTTTTGGCACAGCAGGAGTCCCATTGATTGCAAAACTGAACGATATTGTCACAATATACATTGGAAGTAGTTTTCTACTGAGGGAATGCATCCCTCTCTGACATGGAAAGATGGACATCTGGGAACTGCCCTCATTGTGGGGACAAAACTGAAGGCGCTTTGTTACTTTTCATGTTTTTCAAATAGCCTTTTGCATCATTCCTTCCCCTCTGCCCTCCCAACCCCCCTGCTCCATCTCGGGTCCCCCAAGCAGCGACTGCTTCCACATGGACTGTGGGCTCATCCCAGCCACACGCCAGAGGCTGTTGACTATCACCATTGAGTGTTCCTCTTTCTGAAAGTGCCAAGAACGATTTCTAATGAAAAAGCACAGCCATTCCAATTTTCGTAGACTAAGATCACAATGTCCAGAAAGATACAAAATAAAGTACAATATGAGGGCCCTTTATAATAATGCAGATTTAGACATAAGTATCCAAACTACATATTTTTGTGGGCTTCAAATGAGCACTTCCATACAGCTCTCCTACCAAAAAGTGGCAAATGGGATGCTTAAATTAACATTACCCATATGTGACTATACCGACTGGATTCCAGTCTGTTGGCGTTTTCTCTAACATATAAACACGGATCAATCATGTGCAAACCAGTCTTAGCCTCGCTCCAAATGAATAGACCAGGCAGGATCTGACCCTTCTAAATGAAAATATAAGCTAGATATGTTTTTGCTTTGGATGGTCATGTAAATTAGATACTGCTTGAATAACGCACTGTGAGCTGTGGGACCAATGTCTGGAAATATCCAACTCACTCACTCTTTGAGAAGGAAAAAAAAGTCAGGACTTGAATGTTTGAAATAATGCACATCTCTGGTAATCTAGGTCATGTTCAGGCCCATCAACTTATTTTTTGCTGAAGTGACAGAAAAACGCAATGGCTAGATCTGAAATCAAGAGATGTAGTTGAAACAATAAATTGTCTGCTATCTGTGATGTTATATCAATAAATATACATATATATAGGTTGCAGTCGGGTGTTAGATTTAGGAGGACTGAGTTTCCATAGGAAAATCACTTTTTTGCCAATAACTTAAACTAGTACATACCTGAGCTCAGCTGCTATGAGCAAAGTTTCGGGATAATTCATCAAGCAAGGGCCGAGAAAAAGGGGGGTCCCAGAACGTGTTTTACCCATGCAATTTCCTATGGGGATTTTAGATTTCTGTATATATATCAAGTGTAAATTGTCCCAGGTCTTTTGCTGTTTGTTTGACATAGTTGTTGACTGACATCTATTAACTTTCAGCCTGCTTAAAATCATTGAGCGTTGTGTGAGCCTGTTGGCTGCACGCCTTACATAAATATTTTGAATAATGTATGTCAATACTGCTGCCAGTATTATGTGAGAAATGGTAAGTCAACTTTAATATGTTATAGCATATGTTTCATATAAATTTAAAGAAATGCATTAAATCAGCTTTAGGTGAAATGTTGCAAATCATGTTGATGTATTTCATTTTATACAAGTTCATCCATTGTGCTTTTTTCTTGAACATCTACATGTTATTTATTTTGCTGACATATTTGTTATTTTTTTTATACAATACTGATTTGGTATGTGGGCATGATCGACCATATAGCTTTAGTCTTCAAAAAAATCTATGCTGTCCTAAAATGCTCACTGACAATCTCAGGATGAGTTATGTTACAAATAATCACACCTAAAATCCTGTGTCCTATTAATAAATGCTTGTAAAATCTAGTTCCCACTTCATCCTTGCCAGGATCTTGCAAGCTATCACTCATTCACCATTCCATCATCTTCGTTTTTTGGATATGGCAGCTGTTGATTTTCAATAATGGCCCTAAACGTTCAGAACCAGCTACCCCTGTAGCTCTCAGACAGGCCATAAATCTTCCTCTTTAATTTTAGAAGACTGTTTTAGGCCTGCCCTGATGAACAATGCTACTCTGCAGAGAC
The DNA here is from genome assembly GCF_031143425.1 of Pleurodeles waltl. Taxonomy (NCBI): domain Eukaryota; kingdom Metazoa; phylum Chordata; class Amphibia; order Caudata; family Salamandridae; genus Pleurodeles; species Pleurodeles waltl. The sequence goes on along the minus strand of NC_090437.1, from coordinate 708,847,505 downwards.
AGTACTCATATTGCAACACTGCGCAACCATTTTACGGATCGCTCGTGTTTTTCGTATCTGTTCCTTCTTTGATTGATGTCCCAGAAGAACAGGAGGATAAGTATTGACAGTGCACACCAGAGATATCCATATTTAGTTAACATATTGAAAACTTCATGACACCTGACCTCCAATCAGACGGTTTGGAAGAAATGCAAATTTAGTGAGGATTGTTCTGGAGCGCTAACAACTGAAAAATATGGGGCTGCTGCTGCAATCCATTTTTTCTTGCATGCCATTTCTTTCTATTGACAACCACATCACGGATAGCAGAAAACAGATTTGAGACCAGGGGCGTAACCTCCTGCAGCACCTGCGGAGCTGGGGGACCCCACCCATTCGGGGGTCCCCAAACCTTCAGGGGGGTCAAACTCAGGCCAAGGTCAATTACTATTTTTGAGATGTTGGAGATTCAGGCCCGCCTCTTTACATTCTGCAGGGGACTCTATCATTTTGGTGTCCTCCCCGATTGAGGTAATGGAATCACATCGTTTTTTTTTGTATTTCAAATTTAGCTAGAGTTGATGTCACAGGTTAAATCTATAAACATCCAGATACCTACTGGAAATGGGACTTAAAGCATCCCCAACATGACTGCTCCTTCTTATTGAAGATCGGCAACAACCCAGAAACACGTGTTCGGGAACGCAGCCAATACGGGCTATGACAACATTGATGATAAAAAACACCTACTTGACAGTAATTGAAAAATGAACTGCATCCACCATAATTCCTTGGAAGCATGTGTGCTGATCTATTGCCAATATGTCCCCACTTGTAAATTCATATATAATGAGATTCCCCAAATGGTGTTTCCTATTTACTTAAACTGAATAATATTTTGAGACTAGAAAGGGCAGAAAGGGAGAACATAAGAAATGAGAATGGAAAACATATTAAGGAAACACCTTGCAAACCGTATTAAATACGCTATGCTGATAACACTTCAATTATTATGAGCACTAATATTCATCAATCAGCTTCAGAAGTAGAACACTGTTGCTCTGTTTTTGGTGTGAGCACAGAGAGTGAACTGTTTAAAAAAAATCAGGTGGCACACTGTGAGAATAAACCACTTTTCTCCAATAAAATAAAACCAGAAAATGGTAAAAACAAATCAATAATAGGCAGGCAACGAAAATGTGATGGTTAACTTGAGAAAAAAAGCGATGCCGAATACTGTTAAGCAAACAAGATGCAACAGTATAGACATGCCTAGTGTGTGATTGTACTGTTCTGCTTTATAGGAAGTGTTAGACTTGTCAGGCTTAGGGTGGTCTTCCCCCGAACCCTTTGCCTATTTACCTCCACTTTTGGTGCTGCAATTTGTTTTTGTTGGCCATAGGACTCTGTGCACTTTACCACTGCTAGCCAGTGCTAAAGTACTTGTGCTTACTCCCTTAAACATGGCTTGATTGGCTTACACCTGATTAAAATATTTAATTTGCTTCTTAGTCTCTTGCATGGTGCTATACTATACACCAAGGGCCTGTTAATTAAATGCTACAAGTGGGCCTACTGAACTTATTGTGCCACCCACTTAAAAAGCACTTTAAAACATGTCATGTGCTTGCCATTGAAGCCTAATTGCAATTTTAACTGACAGTTCGACTTGCCGATACAAGCTCCTTCCCAAGCTGAAACAACCTGTTTATTACATATAGGTTACTCCTAAGTTATATCCTAGGTAGCCCAGAGAGGAGGGTGGATTGTAAGTAATAGATTGGACATGTACTTATAAGTTTTACATGTCCTGGTAGGGAAAAACATCAAATTTTATTTTTCACTACTGTGAGGCCTACCTGTTCCATAGGATAACATTGTGCTGCCTTATTAAATACGTGCTAACTTTTGATTGGGAACATATGTCCAGTTCATGTTTGGGATCTATAAAATTGTAAAGGAAAATCTTCTGTAATGGTACTGTTGGATTTTTAATAACAATTTTGAAAATGCCCTTAACCCTTCTGTGCCAGCATCTCGCCTTGGGTAACATCAATGGGTGTAACTGGCAGTAAGTTCCTCCCAGACAGTGACACAACAGAGGTATTTGGTGTGCCTGAATGAGCCACCTGCTGGCAGGATGGGGGGGAGCTGAGCACAGCCCACCTGCAATTGAATAGGGAGCGCTCTGCCTTCACACACAGGACCCATCTCCTCCACACTGTCACTGTAATTCAGGCACTATAAAGATCCTTTCAAGAAGATTCTCCACCTTTCAGAGAAAGGGAACCAGAGTATAAAAATAGGACCTTGAAGCCCACTCTTTAGTTCACGTTCTGAACCTGTGGAAGGGCTCCCACAGGATTGTCTGCTGCTGAGACCTGCTGAACTCTACAAGACTGTTTTGCTGTACTTCAAAAGACTGTTTTGCTGTCTGGAGTCTGCTTTTAACCCTCAGATGCCAGTCCTACTGTTTCACACATGCAGCTTCACCTGCAACCAGGAGTCCCAGAGTCACTCCAAGTGCTTTTTTGCTGGCCTCCTGTTCAGAGCCACATGGCCACAAAAGAATCCCACCATCTTGAACCTGCACCTGAAACCAGCCTGAGTGAGTCCTGAACCCCCAAGTGGTGTCCCACCAGTCCTGGACCCATGGTTGTGGTGCTAATGGTGCCCAGATGGCCAAAACCTAAAACTGAGGACATAGAAATATTTTGGACAAAAACTGCTCTGAGAACTAGGAGGAGTCCGGAACTAACCTGCTTTCCTAGCCACATAAGGTGCATCACCAGTCAGATTGATTTTGTGACGTTTCCTGTTACAGTCTTCTCTAAACAGCAAATCCTGGTCTTTGGTCCTACACCAAAGGGGTATCCGGTCTCCTGGAACTGTCTTCAGCAACAGCTCTCTGCCTCATCCCACTCTATACTTTCAATTTCCAAAAAAGGACGTTGGCCTGATTTAGCATTTGGTGGATGGGATTACCCTGTCACAAATGTGACGGATATCCCATCCACTGTATTACGATGCCATTACATCCAATGGACATCGTAATACGGCAGAAGGGATATCTGTCGTGTTTGTGATGGAGTAACCCATCCACCAAACTTTAAATAAGGCCCTAAGCCCAAACATAAAAATCTTCACAGTGGCTTTGACTCAAAACTCCCCGACTATGACACTCCCTCCTCGGACAGTTGAAGCAGCCTTGCCCCACTGAACTTTACCTTCTCAGAATGTTTTCTCAAAATGTCTTATAAGTCCGAATGTAAATGCTGACCCGGTCCAATCTGCTACTTGTATCTGAACCACGCTCTCTCACGGTTGGTCATATTTTTTTATTTTGACCTGGTCTATATAAATATATATACCCTCCTTTCTTCCAGCTAAAAGCCACTCCCTCCTGTTGATGTGGGTGCACGGCACACCAATGCATGTGCTTTAAATCCAATACTTGTTCCCACTCTTCGATGGAAGAATAAAGAAGCTGACCCTCTAAATGTTTACTTCAAGCACCACTAGATAACAGGGAGTAAAAATGTAAAAACAATTGATGAATATGCTGACAGCAACAGTTCCAGCCAATCACTTGTACCCCTCAATTTCCCAAGCTTACCCCTTTTTATTTTGTTCCTCAATACTTTGTAGCTATAATATTTTTAACATCATATTATGGTAAAACAGTATGTTTGATATAATATTTGTGTCATTCACCATTTTGTCAGTAGTTGCAGCATAAATATTCAGTAGGAAAAGCCAATTATTACTAAGTAGTCCTCAAATTCTGCTAGCCATTTCATCTGAGAATTCTTTATGCACCCTAAACAAGACCCATGCTATTTGTCCAGATGAGAACACCTTTTGCTGATAAATTTAAAATGGGTAAAGCAACTTGCCTCTCTACGTCCTTACCTGCTTCTCTCTTTGTATCCTTGAGAAGTGTGTCTTATTCAACATGACCACCTACACATTTCCTCTTACCATACATTGTTTGACGATCCTTTCAAATCATTATAATTTCAAGACTTTAATTTCTGTTGTATACAAATTATAATCAAATTGCTGTGTTTTGCCAGTGTCAGTCCTTGCCCATGGCACAGTCTTTTCATTCATCTCCTTGCTGTGTTACAGTTGATGCCCTAAGTGCAATGGGTATGCCCAGAAGTAAGTCCTGTGCTCACCGTGCCACTGGAATCAAGCTGTACCTGGCTGAAGAGCCCATAATAAGGGTGAAACCATTCCCAAGTTGCTTGTCTTCTGGTTCAGGGAGGGCCTGGCTTGGCAGTTCGGGCTGGACTGTTCCCACTGGAGCAGAGTCAACATTGATTTGCATATGGCTGGGTCTAAACTAAATTGCCATGGTCGGTGAAAAACAATGGATTAGTATGCGGCCCAAGCAATTGCCAGTGGCTGAGATTAATTCAATCAATCCATCCACCACATTGTTGTTGTTGCAGTTGTCACCCAATCTTAAGGCCATGATAAAAGCTTTTGCCCCTAAGGGTTTAAATTGGACCTATACCTCCAGTCTTCCCACCCAGAGGGTCATCGGGGGGGGAGGCAGTCAAAGGACTTTGTGGACTAATGAGTTGCTAAGCTCAGGGCTGATAAATCATTAACTTGGCAAAACTTGTCTCAGGCTCCCAGATGCCTATTCATTTAGTGCATGTACAGCACATGGCTGCCTGACTCTGCCATGAAGAGTGTCGGTCAGGCTGATCTTTGTTCAGCCTAACAGACACTGATCATGTTATGCAAAAGATGGGTAGGTGGCCCCCTCTGCCCTAATGATGGGCTGCCACTGTTTGATTATGTAGGCATGACAGTCAGACAAACAATGGATAATATCCATAAAATAGAAGTACTGGTAAAAAGTACTTATTTCTACAGGTAGGAATCCAACAAAAAGGCCATTAATGGTTGTCTCCGGTGGCCCAAACTCATCGAGTGAAGGTTTAACTGTACTCTTTCTTTGGCAGCCTGTTCAAAAAGCACATCCAGACTGTCACCATTCCAACATGCCAGGAAATACTGCTGTTCATGTGACCATCAGTTAAAGCCTTTCCACAACAATAGAAGTGAAAAGACGTGAGTGGTTTTCACATTACTTCTCTGCTGAGTTGTAGTTATTCCTTGTGCAGTGCTTTAGTATCAGGATATTTTCCAGAGAGAAGATATGAGAACATCACATGACGTATGCCACTGTTCTACCAGTATGTTCTCTGTTCTCTTTCTGCCTTGACCTATCCAATTCCTCAAAGCCAGCTTTCCTGATCTATTACACTAGGAGGATGACTTGTTTGTGTCAGATTTACAATCCATCCAGTAACTCATCTGTCAAGTGGCTTTGGATTCTGTCAGTGACGTTTCAGGGCCTGGCATTCCACATAGAAAAATACTGCAGTCCAAATGTCGGTTAGCACCAAAGAAACCCACCTCAACCCATGCATTTATAAAAACTAGAGGCCAAGAGATATTCAGATTGGTGTGGCTTGCATGTATTCATGTACACTTACTTACCCACAATGCTGCACAAATACTCAAACACCCTTTCAGTTTCCAAAAGGGATGGCTGCAATGTTTTGGCCAGGAATTGGAATGAATTTTGGAAATATAAAAAAAGTGCAAATTAATAACAGGGAATTAAAAAATCACAAAGTCGATTTTTGATGTCACTTTAAAAAGGGATTTAAAATTTTAACTTAAATCTTTGAATAGTACTGCAAAATACAAGTCATGGATCCCATAACTGAAGACCAAAATAAGAAATGGGATTATTACTTGGGGTAGGTGCCTACCCACACCAAGAAATAATCACAATCCTTGGCTGGGTGAACCCTCAAAGTCACTAAATTAACCCAAGCTCAGGCGATCTGTAGGCATGGCACAGAGCAGAGAGGCTTAATTGACGGCAATGAATACATTATTTTTGAAAATACAAAACTTTAAAAGTCTCAGAATGGACTAGGAGTAAAATGTATTAAACCAAATGATACCAAAATGACAGAATTCCAAAAAGGGGAACTGGAGCTATGATTTTTTTTCGATTTTCAGTAGGAATAGTACAAAGAAGCGTAAAGTACTAATGACAGTCAATAATTGCAGTAGACCAAAATTAAGGTGCAATTTTATTCAAGCAATTTTATTGTAATTCATATTTATAAGTTTAAAAAACATGCATTACAGTATACTGAATGTCATGGATAGATAGCACTATACGTACAATCATCATAATCATTCTGAATTGTCAGAACTAGACATTTAGTTGATTGTAGAGACATAACATTAAGCGGAACAGAATTTTTTTTCATAGCATTTCATATTTCTAAATGTCTGGGAAGGAAAGCAGATAACAAATAAACCAAACGGATGTTATGCAGAAAAAGAAATGAAGAAAAAAAGAGAAAACGAAATGAAAAATAACAGGGCACAATAAAAGTGACTTTATGTTGGGAGAGGCAGTGCGAGAGCGAGTGAAGATGCAATTCAGTGTGGTAAGTCCTAATCCTCCCACTGCCAGTAGTAGTGTGTAACTAGGGCTCATCTTCATTCAATTTGATGCTGACTGAGATGAAGTGTATATAAGATACTCCAACCGAATGTGTCCTCGTCAAACTATTGACCTTCTGTCTTTCCTATTCGACCTCAGGAGTACACTAAAACTCCCTAGGACTTCAGGGAAGGAACGTAGAGACTCACAGGGAGTCAGGCAGAGGCCAAACCACAGGCTTCAGCCCAGGTGCAGTTCCCACCGGCCAGCTGGGTAGTTGTGGGAAAAGCCCTTATGTTGTTGTCCTTCGAAGCCAGGTGCCTAGCTGAAGTTCCTCAGTGGCAGTTGGAACAAGAGGTCCAATTATCAACGGTACTGGTCTCCCAGAGGTAAGAGTGTCTGTTCTAATAGCCATGGTGTTGCTGGCACCAGAAATCACCAAAGCAGATAGTGCCTTCCAGAAAGAGCCTCAGTTGGAGAAAAACACAGTGGGCAAAAAAATCCACATATGGCAGAGAATTCCACAAGTGGATAATAGGACAGCAGACGAGCATGCAGGGAAAAGGAGCACGCAAGGACATAGGTCAACGACAAAGAGAGGACAAAAGGACATTCAGAATTACTAGGGAGAAAATAAAACAAACTGGAACCAGAAGTCACTGGAATTATTTGGGAGTGAAGAGGCTAACAACAACAATGCTAAATCATTGCGAGACAACAGAAAATAATTTGGAGTTCCTTTTATACCCCACAAACCCAGAAGGGACATGAATAAGGATGGCACCGTGATGGATTAGGAAACCTAATATTAGTCCATGGACAGCATCCATCTTGGATTGGGAAGCTATATCCCAAGAACCTTCTCTACATGATACTGGCAAGGAGCTTGTTTTTTGGAAATGGAGGTGCCAGAGGTCCTAGCCTATGCTCCCTAGGAAAAGAACAAAGATGTAAGGTATCATACCAGCAGGCTGAACCCTGCAAGGTAAGGGCCTGTGAGGAGCATTGAGGACCACCAGTACCCACCCCTTACTTCTGTCTTCTGTGCACAGCATGCCCTACCCTCTCAAAGACACCATGGCAGTCGGCTTCGGGTGAGGCAGTGGCACATCAGTATGCCCACTTCCCGAGGCCTCCTCTGGCTTACCAGGAAATAGAGAAAAAACTTTTGGACTAGATCAGGAGCATGAATAGATGAAGCCTTTTACCAAGACTTTTCACTAGGAGGGTACCCCTTCCAACAAATCAGAAATTGTAACTTCTTTAGAAAGAATTGGGAATATCAAATGTCCTGAACTTTAAACTCAGGAATATCATTCAGAAAAGTGAGAGGAGGTCTGGAAAAAAGGTGGTGGTAAGGAGCCACTAAATAAGGATTCAACTGGAATGAGTGAAATACAGGATGGATTTTCATGTGCAAGGGCAGATGGACCCTAAAGGCTGCAGAACTGATGGCCTGGACAATCTTAAAAGAGCCATAGAATTATGCATTGAATTTTTTAAAGGAAAGGTGAGCAGATAGAAACTTAAGGAGAGTCACACTTTATCCCCAACTGTACCATGCTGGGGAGAGGATGTGACTTCACCCTAACTTTGCCATCAAGGAGATTAAGAGAAATCCTATGTCTTGTCACCTGTAGCTGTCCAAAGAAGCTGTTAGCAGCAGGAACAAAGACAGGACCCTAAAGAGCAAAAGGAAAAGCCCTTGGGTGTACCCTATGAGTCAAAGGAATGGGTATATCTTAGTGACACTATGCACTGAATTGTTGTAGGAAAATTCAGCCAGAGGTAATAAAGAAAAGAAATCACTCTGTGGGAAGGTACAAGAACAGCAAAGATACTGCTTCATACTCTGGTAAAGCTGTTCTGTCTGACCACTTGTATGAGGATGGACACACCCTAGGCTGGATAAGCTGTTCTATCTGACCAGCGATCCATGGGTGAAAAGCTGAGGACAGAGCATCCTCAATTTGGATGAATCTACAAAATTATATTTAAAGCCAGGATACAAACTGAGGACCTCAGTCAGACCCTACAGCCTGGAGAAGCCCACGCAGATGAAAAAGTTCTCACAAAAATACGTGTCCCATGTCTTTCGCGGAAGGTAATCTCTTTAAGCTGCTAAAATGTGTCATCTTGGAAAAAGAGTCACTTTTTACCATAATGACACGGTTAGCTTTAGAGCATGGGTACTCGCAAACATTTACCCAGGGGCCAAAAAGTTTGGTCTGTGACGTGCCTGGGGGCCGCATTGATGCCAGGGTGATGGCAGTCGGGTGGGGTGAGTAGGGGGATTGGTGGCAAGGTAGGTGTAGGGGAAGCAAAGGATATACATCTAGTGGGTGAATAAAATAATGGGAAACCAGAAAACCTGGAATTAATCCCGCCTTACTCACTTTTCCAAATGTTGTGATCCTAAGCAATTGTTTAGTGTCACTTTCCCCCCTTTTTCTGCATTATCACATTTAAGATGACCTCGAAATACATGATTCATTGTGTGCACTGCACAAAACCTGCTTCTATGTTTGATTTAATAAACTATAATGTTGTTTATGTATGATAGGAACCTAGACCACCCATAAAGTGCAAATACCAAGGGACTTGTCTCTTTAATTTACTATTGGTGGTGTTCTCAGGGTAAGGGAAATAATTAATGTTTCCAAATTTATTTTTGAAAACGATCACTTTAAAATAAATACATCTCAATGCACTGATAAAATAAATTGTACTAAGGCGAAAAGGTTCTGCATGGTAACTAAATACACTTAATTAATTTTGAAGAGACTGTCTTAGTTTTACACTTATGCTGCAAGATGTCTTTAAAAATGAAGGAGTTTCTAAAGTTAAGTGCAGGAGTACCTAGTTACTTCCTTTCTTTAACACCAGTTAAGTTTAAAATAAATGATTGTGCGTGTATTTAATATTTTTGTTAGTGCAGAGTCGAGCAAACAGCTGCCAGTGCTCCTCTTGCCCCAGGGGCCGCATGTAAAGGTCAGAGGGGCCGCATGAGGCCCTCGGGCTGTACTTTGAGTATCCCTGCTTTAGAGAGAGGTAGTGCTACAGTAAAATCACTGGAAATTGTACACCATGGTCGGGGTGATATGGGAAAGATATAAAAAAAAGCCCATAGGGCTGTGAGTGAGAAGCTTTATTTTTGTGTAATTAGGGCAGAAAGTAACATAGAGGTCAGTGTCCTCTCGAATGGGAGGCCACCAAAAGGAGCAAAGTACTTTTTTTTTTATAGTTCCCTTGACACCCCTTTGGCCTGCAACCTGAGAGTTGTGACACATCTTGAAGACTTCATCTCTTAATGCTTTGGATGGGATGAATAAAGACGTCTCTTTATACAATAAGCCTCATTCTTTTTTAAATTGTCCTTGAAGTGTTTTCCACTCCTTTTTTCGAATCAGCCTGCACCCTTATGAGGAATGATTCGGTAACTCCAGTTAGTCGTTGAAGAGAGAGTATGTTCTGACCAAAGGTTGCCGGAGATTCTGAATATCTGTGTGATAAGGCATCAGCAAGGATATCCTTAGTGCCCAGAGTATTAGAATTAAAAAAGTTATACAGATTAAAACAGTAAGCCCAACAGGCCTGATGACTACTTCTGCATTGAAGATTTCAAAGACATTAGGGATTACGATGGTCGGTTCGGATCTGAAAAGGCTCATGGGCTCCCATCAAAAAATGTCTTCACTCAGAACAGGCCATCTTCGTGGCCAGGAGTTAACTTTCCAGAACCAAGTAGTTTTTCTCTGAATCGGATGGGATGTCAGACAGATAACAAATTGGATGTTTCAACCCATCATCCTCTTGAGTCTGCAAGTGTACAGCCCCTACAGCCCGGTTGGAAGCATCCATCTGCACAAATAATCTTTTTATTGGCTGCAGATGTTGAAGTTTTGGAGCTTGAGTGAAGGCTTGTTTTAGTTTGACAAAGGCTTCCTTAGATCGGGTATCCCATCAAAAACCTAAACAAAGCATATCTTTCTTTAAAATTCAGTGATATCACTAGAGAGTTGACCAATGTCTCTAATCAATTGTTGATAAAAATTGGCAAACTGCAGGAACCATTGAGTCTCTTTTACATTAGATGGTAAAGGTCAATTTAGGATGGCAGAGACCTTGTTCTGATTGATAGAAAACCCTGTACTATTTATACAAAATCCTAAATATTCAACTATAGGTTAATTGAATTCATACTTTTCCAGTTTGTCATAGTCTGTGTAACACTTGGCTAACATGACTGTGATGTAAAATGAATCTTTGAAAAATTTCAGAACGACATCACGAAATATCATAACAAATTGATTTAGCACGCCAGAAAAAACATGAATCATAAAACTCTAAAATATTGCAAGAGCTTTACTTAACCCAAAAGACATTACTCAATATTCAAAGTGGCCGAAAGGAGTCTTAAAAGCTGTCTTCCATTCATCTTCCTCCTTGATGTTCAACAGATGATAAGCCCCACAAAGATCTAATTTAGTAAAGATTTTAGCACCCCTGACGGATTCCAGGATGTCCTTGATCAGAGGCAAAGAATACCTATCCTTGAACATGATCTTACTTAGGCCCCCAAAAGTCTATGCAGGGTCTGAGCTTGTTTGATTCCTTTGGAACAAATAACAAAGAAGCACATACAGGAGAAGAAGATTGGGTAACTATTTGATTCTGTAGGTCTTTCCAGATATAGCTTAAGAGCTTCTTTCTCAGACTCCAAGGGAGAATAAATCCTACTGAAAGGAACTACTGCCCAAGGTTTATAGGAATGGCACATGCAAACTCTCAATGTGGGGGTAAAGAGATCTTTTCTAGTTTTCTAAAAAATGTAAGAACAATTTTGGTATTGTATTGCTTTGGTTTGGCCTATAGTAAATTGATTGTACCAGGATGTATTGTAGATGCCTTCACTGTATCCTTGGTGGTCCAGTAGTCCTCTGAAGAATAACAAAATTGGTAGCAAAACTGAGAGGATAGGGATATACTTCTGGTTTCCTAGTTAATGTATGGGGTGTGGTGGGACAACTAAGGCACTCCTAAAATGATTATATGATTTGGGGAGGCTATGAGATCGAAAGTTGCATTTTCATTGTGTTTTCCAAAAGTTAGCTTTAATGGTATGTTCAGTTTCTTAACTGGTCCAGAAACCAAAGGTGTGCCATCAATAGTCTGAATCTGCTCAGGAATCTCCTTGGTACTTCGAGGAACCCTCTTCTCTCAAGCTTAACTCTCACCTGAAAAAGACCACTTGACCTGCTGTCTAGTAGTGCTAGAATCTTTTCCTTTCTGTCATTTGAAGTCGGTAATAGAATTGGTAAGAGGAAGCAAGATTCTTCTGAAGCTCTGACGAAAGAGATTTAAGACACCCCTGTCCTCTCCCCTTTCATAATGGACATGACCTGGTTTTTCCCGAAGGTCTTTGTAGGCAAACAGGACAGGCTTGATCCAAATGTTCATGGCTCCTCAAAACATGCAAATGCCATATTTATGGCAATGCATTCTTTCCGCCAAAGGCAGAGCTCCACATGCAATACAAATCTGCATTGGTTCTGCTCTAGTAGGAGTGACTGGCCCGTCACAGGAGGATTCTATCTTATGAACTGGCAGCCAAGTTCTTCCAAATAAGGAGGATGACCGGGCCCTTCATCTTTCGGACCTGCACTCCTGAAGCTGATGTTCTATTGTTGAGGCCTGATTCATTAAATAGAAAATAGTATCTACTACAGCTGAGTGGATAGGCTTGTCTTTTATTTCTTCTCGAATACCTCTGCAAAACACCATTTGGTCCCTACTGCCAACTAACAGAACTAGGAAATGTACGCCAATGCATCTGGGTTTCTTTGTTGGATTTTGCAGAGGGCTTCCTCCACAGAAAACTCCAAATCTGTTATTGCAAACATTTGTCTGAATGCTTTGAAGAAGGATGAATAGTTGGAAAGATGTGGATCTTCTGATTCTACTAGAGGGATCGCCCTAACTAGGGCTGGCCATGATAGGACAGTGATAAGGTATCTGACCTTGGCTCTATCCTAACTGAATTGCATTGGACAAAAGGCAAAAAAGACTGTCAGAGAGTCAATAAATTCCTTTAGCTTTTTTGGTCTCCACAAAAGCTTGAAGTTGCTGATGAAACTATTGGAACATGTGAGGCCCTAGCAACTATAGATTGTGAAAGATGGAGATTTTCAGCATGTAATTGTCACAATTCTTGTGTCTATTGTTGGACAGTCTGCAGCAGTGTTTGAGATTGATCGGCTTACTCTAATTGTTGCATGGTCTGAGCTTGATTCATCTCTCCAGTACCAAAACCCAATTCTGGGTGTTGCAAACTGTCGTCCTCTAAAGACTGGCACCTAGCTGAAGTTCCTTGGGGGCAGTTAGATCAGGAGGTCCAAGTTATAAATGTACATAATACATAATGAAGACCACTGGCAACTATACAGACATGGATATTATAATACAATGTATCTTTGCAGAAACTATATCATATATAAAGAATCAGTCAAAGTGAATAGTGAACGAACAGCATGTTTTAAAAAAGACTCTACATAGAAGTGTCATTCACTATTTGCCAGCTGTTTGAGATAATGCAAGATAATCTACATTGACATATTTTGCATTTCTTGATAAGCAAGATTAAAAGTTGTCTCGTATGTTTTATATAAAACTTACAAAAAAGAAAAAATGTAACAAAGACTGGGTGAACATACCATCACATGGACAAGGACATACAGTGGCTGCTGTAAAATACCTTAATGGAAAACATAATAAATCAACAATGGTACCAGCCCTAAAATGAAACAAAAGGAATCTTTCCTACTGACCATGTGTAATAATCAAATAATCTACAAGGGCACGTGAAGGGCAGAGACATAGGTAGGCTAAAATAGATGATTTCTTGCTTTCCATGGTTAACCTATGACCATATGCACTATTTAGTTATTGTTCTCTCAGTATCTTTTCATCCATCCAACAGCAAGAGTTAGGCTCATCAAAAAGATGATCATTATCGAGAAGATGAGGCTTACCGAAGCCTTTACATGGGGAAGCCATGGGATGAACAGACCTTTATCACAAGCTAGGCAATCTTTATTCATAATTTGACTCATAGCCGCTTCCATGTTCTCAAATCTTAATCAGGCCCTAAGTCCGAGCTCCTCTTAACATTGGAAGCAGGAAGGAGTCGGGGTGACAGACAGAACCTTTCTGATTCATTTTTACTGCAAATTATCTAGTTATCAAAGACACGTTAATAGCATTGTAGAGTCATGTATGTGCCCCTGAAATGTCAAGCAGCTGAATAAATAAATAAAGTGATCACAGCTGTGTGGAGGACAAGCACATTTTTGTGGAATCATAGAAGTTCTACCCAATCAAAACAAGTATTCTTGCCTTTCAACATAGGGCCAGAGCCAAAGTCCCTTTCCTGGTGATTCTCACAATATTGTCAATTGAAAGAGGTGTGGGATTCAAATTTGGGCTGTCTCATCCCCACTTTTCTCATCCCTAAATGTTTAGCTCAATGAGCCATCTGACCATTCTAGAATGACATGTGAAAAAACAGTACATTTGAGGGCAGAGTTAGCCAGACTGCAAGATGGCCACAAGCTGAGCGAGCTCCATTGGCCACCGACAATCCTAACAAATAGCACCTAGACACCTATATATCTCCATCTAAGCCCCTGGGCCCTCCTCACCACTTGCTGGCCCAGGGTTGAACAACTCGGCTGATTAGGAGGGGCCCAACCACAGGAAGGCACAAGTTATGTGGTCTAACACAGGCTACCTATGACTGCAGTGGCCTGTGTGGGCCGGGAGTTGTCAGCACGGGACGGCACCCGGGCCAAATTGAGAGCTACGTCTGCCTGCTGGGGAGACTAGCACCTGGCATTCTGCACCGTGGGGCCACTCGCGTGCCTAGCCATGGGGCCTGGGTGAGGCACAAACCTCTGCATCTGATGAGGTGGCATCAGCACAAAACACGACAGGGGAGACAGCGCACATATGACATCGGCTAGACAAAACTGGGCCCGCTGTGGACTCACCGAGGGAGCCCCTCTGATACGAGGAGTGCTGTAGTGCCTTCCCCCCAGGCCAGCGGTCCTAATATGCAACCCTATGCTTTTCTGGACATGAATTGGACTGTAAGGGTCCTCTCTGCTTGCCCCGGAGGGGACTGTGCTGCTGTGCTGTGGGGCACATCATGGCCTAGAGCAGAGGCAGTAAGTGAATACGGAAGATCATTCAACATACATTATGAGATGCCCACATACCAGAACTGCCTCTCTTCTGGCAAATCGTTCACTTTTCCTAACTTCACAGGAATACTCAAATACAGTCGCTACGGCACATTGAGGGAGGTACTGGTATCATTTCTCAATGATTTTGCTCTGCACATAAAACCAAGTCTACAGAACCTGAGTGGGGGAACAGGAGTTGTCCACTTGTTGGGTGCATAAAGATATTCTGTTTCCACTTGCGCTTCACCATCTGAACAACCCCCTTTTTGTAGAGTGCAACCACCGCCAAGTGTAAAGCAGATAAAACCCAGACTAAGCTCCATTTTGAGCAACGGAAGTCACATAGAACTCACGAAGAGCGCCTAGATGACCCTGACTCCGAGACAGAGCCAGATTTAAAACATATCCGCACAGCTATGCAGCACAGTCTTGCTACAATTGATGGCAAAATTGACTCATTGTCATTTACAATGGACAGAATGACTGAGAGACCTGATAAACATTCTGAGTGCCTCAGCACTACTGAACGCAGAATCTCAGACATAGACCATGATCATGCAACCATAAACGCAATATAAACCATGATGGGTAAAACGCTTAATGTCCTCCAGGCCAACTTTGATGACATAGAGGCCTGTTCCTGAAGGAACAATCTACGAGTGGTGGGCATCGCCGAGATGACATCAATCAATGACAGGGAGAAATACATCGAACAACTGCTTATTACACTATTGGGTCACAAAACCTTTTCCAAAATGTTCATTGTTGAACAAGTGCACTGATCGCTGGACCCTAAGCTGGCCCTGAGGGGCGCCACCTAGGCCAGTGATAGCCAGACTATTAAACTACAGAGATCGGGATGCAGCCTTGAGAAAAGCACGAGAACTTAAGACATTACGACATGAGGGATCGGATAGCTCTTATTATCCTGACTTTACTCAACAGGTCCAAGAGGCACTAAGGCTGTTTCTCCCTGTGAAACGTCAACTCGGGAGACCTTAACCTTGTCTACTGTATGCTTTATCCCACCAAGTTACAGGTCATGGTAGATGGGAAGCCAATGCTTTTCACGGACCACAAACAACTCTCACAATTCCTGAAATGCAGAGCTGCCACAGGTGGCCATCAAGACTCATCTGCCTCAACTCTCTGATGGGAGAGGAGAATGAGACTGGTTGTTTAACATAGCAGTCTGCCTCTACTAACCTCTTTTCCCTTACAGGTCATACTGTTCCAATTCCTCTTGATGATGAAGGGGAGGGGATGGGATGGGAGTCACTTCCTCACTAAATATATTCCCAGTCAGACTGAGAGGACGTATTGGACTAACTATTTAAGTACAGGTAAACCGTCACTAGGTGATACATCATATGTAACATTTACCGAAATACTTGGATTGTGTTATAAAATAATCTTCACACTCTCTTTTTACACCAATGTGAGTTGACAGAAGGTATTACTGGTTCGTGGCATACATCAACTGTCAAGGCGGAATTATCAGCTTTGTGTAAAGGAGTAGCATAAAGTAAGGTGGTCTGACCAAAGCACTTAAGAGGACAGCCTGGCAACATCTGCCCCAATGTGTACTCCACAATACCGTAGGAATGGTTTCATTACAGGATGGATGGGTAGGATTGGGTGGGATCTTGTATGTAAAGACAGGCTGTTTGAGGGTCAGCATGTCGTAGGTGTGGGGAGGGTAACAGTGAATGTTTCTGGTATTGTTTCTGTAAGTTTTATGCAACAATGGATGTTAATATTTTTGCCCGGACTAGGTACAGCACACCACATGATTCTTGTCACACGACATGAGATCACCGCCAATTTGAAGCTATTAACGTGGAATGTCAGAGCCCTAAATGATAATAGGAGGGTACCGCAGGTGATGGCCTATTTAAGACGTCACTGTATAGATTTGGTAATCCTACAAGAAGCACATCTTTACCCAGACAGTACTGTCCTCACCCCACATAGACTTCAGGGTCAGGTTTTGGCAGAGGACTTTACCTCACATGGGGTATTGATTTGGGCAGTGAAGACCTCTGGTATGCATCTACAGGAACTAGCGAAGGATCCAGGGGGTGGATATCTTACAGCCCATTGTACAAAAGGGGACTGTTGTAATATAGTTCATAATGTACAAGATGTAGGACAATTCATAAAGTGTGAATTGTGAGAAATAATTCATAGGAGATTATAAGTAAAAGAAATACAATAGGGTAAAAGTAATAGTTAATTAGTATCAAGAGATATTTAGTTAGAAATGGTAGATTCCTCTCCCCTCCTCTGGCAATGGGACGTTCGAAATGTTGTGCACTGGAGTCTAGTTTAGAATGCTGAGGGGACTGTGTGAGGCAAGGTGTCTAGAGAAGCTGTCTGAAGGAGATTGACCATTGAAGTAGTGGAGTTGGAAATAAAGACTTATACTTCATCAACGGGTGCAGTTGCTTCATTATATCAGGGACCTTATGTTTCTGCTGGTGGGGATCTACCGTCCAAATTATGATGATCCGCAGTTTTATCAAGGTTTGTCCACAAAACTGGCCACATGGGGAGACCTCCCACAAATTCTTTTTGTGGGGGATTTTAACTGTGTGTTAGATCCTGGATCACTCGAGCAGTCCCCCAAGAAGGCCTTCTGCTGCGGCTTGAACGATCACTTCCATAGTGACCAACACTGGCCTGGTTGATATTTGGAGGCATAACTTCCTTTCGGAGGGTGGTTATACTCACTACTCAGCAGCACATGATTTACACACATGCAAAGGTTGCTGGTTGGTGGCCAGGACCTCATACCCAGGGTTCGTACATGTAAACCCTGGTTTAGGATGTGCTCAGACCATGCACCAGTACTCCTAACATTGAAAGATGGCAGAGTTGACCTGTTACCCCGTTCACATTGCACTTTCCACCATATTTGTGGCCTTCTGGCATGACCTGGCCCAAGCCATAGGAGAATCTTTTTCACTCAAACGTAGGCTTAGTCCCTAAATTCGGAGTAGTGTGGGAAACTTCTAAGGTGTACATTTGAGGAATAGCAATTGCGAAGCAGGCGGGAGTCCTGAAGCACTTGTGTGGTTGTCTGGCACACTTGGAGAGAGAGGTAGCACATTTGGAGGGGGGCACCTAGCCACATGGGGTAGGCGGCTGCTTGGCACCATTCTGGAGAAACTAACTGAATTCCAATAGACATCACTTAACAGAGTCCAGCTTATAGGGAAATATGCCACGGCCGGCACATATGGGAAAGGAGATCATCCTGGGGCGAGGTTTGCTGCGCTCCTGCGTCCCAGTACATAATTTGACACAATTTTATAAATACAGGATTAAGGGAACCGACTGCCATCGCAAATCGGTTTCACGTCCACTGTACTACACTATACACATCTAAAATAACCCCTGACATGGCCTCATTGTTAGATTATTTCAAACGCATAGCTCTGCCCTGGCTGACAAATGTGAAAAGAGAATACTTAGTGGCACCTCTGCAACCAGGGAAGATACGCTTTGCTCTCAAAGGGAAGGTGACGGGGAAAAGCCCCGGGCCCTGATGGTCTCACAGTGGCCTTTGCTAGGCATATCAAGACCTTTTAATACCAAACCTCATGATACTGTACAAGGAAATGGCCAAAGATAAAGAAATGCCACCTTCCATGAGGGAAGCGTTAATTATTACGTTACTCAAACCACACAAATCCCTACAGCATGCTCCTACTATAGACCCCTCTCTCTAATCAATGTTGATACCAAAATGTATGCTAAAGTCCTTGCAAACAGATTGTTGCCACTTCTGCCAGCAGTGGTGAAGTTGGAACAAGCAGGGTTTGCCACAGGCCATAGCCTCACAATGTATCTCAGAACCTTATTTGCATTACACAACACATAGACCCTGCAGTGCAGGCAGTGGTGGTTTTCCTAGATGCTGAAAAGACATTTGACTCTGTTGAATGTGTCTTCTTGATTGAGGTGCTTCTCCGCATGGGGGTTGGTAATGTGTTCCTCCAATTGGCGCAGACCCTCTAGGCTGCTCCAAAGGCTCAATTGAGAATCAATGGGGGTGTCACCGACCCAATATCAATCATCAGGGGCACTAGACAAGGCAGTCTGCTATCACCCTTGTTATATGCACTGGGAGCGGAGCCACTGGCTTGTGCTTTGTGCAATTACCATAGTCATAAGGGTGTTTGCTTCCCTGGCTCCAACTTATTATTCTCCACTTACTCAGATGACACCTTGCTATATATCTGAGATCCGGCTCATAAACTTGCACCAGTGCTTCAGGAGGTCATGTGATTTGGTAGTCATTGAGGTTTGAGGATTCATTGGGATAAGTCTATAGTGTTCCCTCTGACCCCGGTCATGACTTCAATACCATTGGACTTTTCCCTCAAAAGGGAAACAGACTAAGTACATTACTTGAGAATACAAGTTCTCACAAACCCTGCAATTGTCATGTCAGATAACTATACAAAAAGTAACCAAAGCTATAGAGTGCTGGATTAAACTACCGCTCTCCTTAGCTGGACATATTGCCATCATTAAAATGGTGGTACTCCTGAGGTTTTTGTTCCTTTTTTACAATATACCCATGTTACAGCCAAGATATGCATTCTCCACCCTATGGTCACTTCTGATTCGATTGGCTTGGACAGGAAAACAACCAAAAGTTCAGCGGCAATGCCTAACATTGCCATATGACATGGGGGACTCAATGTCCCCAATTTGGAGACCAACTATAGGACAGCCCATTCAGTGTTTGCACACTTATAGATCCATGGCCCTCCCGACTTACCATAGTAACATATAGAGCGATACATGTCAGCAACTTACCCCCTACCCCCTACCTTATCAAAAATTCTAGCCCCCTAAACAATGTCATGGTGTATTAGACTCTCTGAACACCACTCGCATGCATGGCATAGTTTTATGACCAAACAGGTACTTCCTTTACTATACTCGTCTCACATAAAAATCAGGCGGTGTGCTTGGTTTCCCCTAGGCCGGGACAAAGGAGCAATCCTAGCATTGCAGAATATGAGCATTGAGAAATTGGGAGATTCTTTTCACAATGCGACCTTGGGAATCAATTCAGAACAAATGGATGCACCTACACTACTTTTGCAACAGAGCACAGCATCCTATGCATGACCTCCGAGGAGATGAATTACTAGAACCGCCCAACATGCTGGCACTCTCCACAGTAATTGAATATACCACACACAGCAAATCGTTAACCAGGCTGCACACCCAGGAGGGACGCAGACCTGGATTATTAAAGGCTAGACTGGAGTGGCAAAGGGACCTAGGAATAGTTTTAACAGATACCCAGTGGCAATATCGCTGCTCCATGACCCGCTCCATCTCTTTCAATGGGAGACACAGATTAACTTCAGATATATAAATAGGATACATACACCCCCTAGGCTATTTAAATATGGTCTGCACACCACAGCCAACTATCTGAGATGTGGCGAGGGGGAAGCAGGCTTTCTTCACATGGCATGGGTCTGCCCTGAGATACAACGGTTTTGGTTTGAGTGTATGCAGAACTGGCAGACATTACAGGTGTCCAACTGGCTGTCACACCACTCTTGGCACTCCTGGGCTATGATAGGGACGTGGAAAGGGGAGTTAGAAGACTGGTGGCTATGGGTCTCTTACTAGCGAAACGTAGAGTAGCCATAAGATGGGATCATGGCCCATTACCCACCCTAAAAGAATGACATAGCGATATGATATATTGCAATACCCAGACAGACACATGTAACAAACTAACCCCACCACAGAACTGCCCAAAAACATTATAGGGGACCATACCAAACCTATTGAATTGGTAAGGAGACAGGAGAGCCTGAGGGCAAACAATAGCACAATTATACAGAGAATTAAACTATAAGTGATGTATCCCCAACTCTTGCCGCATGACCTGCCTTGCCTGACATGTATAGGGAGAAATGCCTAAGGATATATAACATGGGCTCCTGCATGTCACTATTGATTGCATTGTCAAATGTGGGATCTGGATATGCGATAGCTGATGGACAGTGGACTTGGTCAACTGAAATGTGTTGCTATAATATGTGTACCTCCGGTCAAAAAACGATTTGATATGCTGATTGTTGCATGTTGTTGTTGTAAATTGCAAAAAATTTTAAATATTTTTTTTTTTTGAAAAAAAGAAAATATATTGCTTTTAAGAAGGGCATACAACAATCAATGTTTTGAGTTTCCACCCCATTGTGTCATTCATAGTTATCGCTTCTGTCAGTAGCAGTAGGTATGAATTATACATTGGAGTTGAACCTGGATATTCTGAGGCCAAAAATGCAGTGTAGCAGGTGCCAGAAGGAAATACACAGAGAAATGAAATTGATCATATATGGAATATTATGATCAATATTTAGTTTTCTTTTCTTTAAGCTTGATACATAACTTCCCAAAGAGGTCAACACACATTAAGTAAAAAAAAAAAAAATTTGTAAACATTGGTACCTAAAATTACACAGTATTCACATAATGCGAAGCACCAATTTAGCACACATTTACCTTGCATCATCGGGCATTGATATATAATAGAGCTTGTTTACTTGTAGAAAGTTTTGTTAAAAAACAATCAGCATAGGATGTAA
Organism: Pleurodeles waltl; assembly: GCF_031143425.1. Taxonomy (NCBI): domain Eukaryota; kingdom Metazoa; phylum Chordata; class Amphibia; order Caudata; family Salamandridae; genus Pleurodeles; species Pleurodeles waltl. The sequence goes on along the minus strand of NC_090437.1, from coordinate 708,826,161 downwards.
GCATTTTCGATGCACCAGTTTTAGTGGAGAAAAAGAAAAACCTATGAGACAGATCCTGAACATTTTTTTCATACAAACGACATAGGCATTATTCTGGCTCCAAGCCTGCCCATCTTTTGGGAGTACTTTTGAAGATTAACCCATCTCCAGTCTTAAACAAAGCAACACTTTTCATTTTTATGTTCCTCCTGTATTCTCATGTATTTTGAGGATTTTTTCAATATTGCCGATTCTTCCACTAGCTTACATAATGAGCACTGTACAATAGGAACAAGCTGCTTCTAAGTCGACTTTTGCAAACAGATTTCAATTCAGAACTTTAATTGTAGAAGGGACCTGAAGGTTTAATTGATTGTACGCCCAAATTTCCAGACTACAGAGTCAATCAACTGTAATTAATTTCTAAGTATCCCTTGAAATTAGTTATAAGCAGCCATATGGATGGCATACATAGCGCATGATTGCACATAGTGGACTGTTGTGGTAGTTAGTTCAAGTTCCAGGCAAAGTACTTCTACAGAAGTAGAAGTACTGAAATCCCATGTATCTTACCAAATGTTCCCTCAATTTTGTTGGAAAAAGAAAGGAATAAACCCTCCATATATTCAGTCCCATGCAAAAGTGTTGGGGGTACCTTTGCATTATATAACATTAATAAGTGTAGAAAGTGTATTGCATCTAAAGAATAGTAGAGTGGTTAGAAACTCTTCCCTATACCACTGCCTTCATGCTCTGTTGAATAATGTGTGAAAAGGCAGACAAATTTTGGTAAAATCTTATATCTTTTCAAGATGTTCAAGGAGACGTTTGGCAAAAGCTTCCACATGGAGTTTATTAATGCTATTATAAGGCACATTAATACATTATGCATTGCCAATCGACGTAAATGGACAAAGACACCTAATGCACTTATGTTTTCTCACACCTAGTCATACAGAACATTTATATCTTGAATATAGATTTAATGTTTTTAATATCTATGAGAAATTGTTCTTTTAGTTGATAGGGGTAAGTACCTAGCTCATGTAATAATCACAATCCTTGTCAGGGTGAATCCTTATATTCACTAAATTAACCTGAGCTCAGCCCCTGGTGTCAATTGGCACAGAGCAGATAGGCTTAACTTGTATGCAATGTGTGAAATGTTTCTGCAGTACTAAAACAGTAATAAAGTCATAATGCACACAAAGAGATAGCGGGTCCACTCCTGCAGGGCTCTTCTCAGGTTAGAGAAAAAAGGTTAAATTCTCTCCTGATCTTCTTCAGGGCCAGGGGTGTTATGAAGTGGATGCCTGGGGATGCCACATTCATGCCTTGCACAAGCTAGTGGGTGGGAATGACCCTGGGGACATCCTAATGAATGGAGTAAAGGTCTCCGGAGCTAACGCTACTCTCTTTGCGCATTTTCAAGATGGCTGAAGTACACAGCCATACTAAACTTGGGCTTTGAGAAATGGGGCTGCCTGTGGATGTGTGCTATGGAAATCCTAGTATCCTGCTACCTCTAACACTAAAATCCAGTTCAGGTTTAGGCAGTCCCTGTACCCTCAACAATCCCAGAGACAGAAGTATAGTAGAATAAAGTTCAGCTTTCAGCAACCAGACAGTGGAGACAGACGCATTTTTGCCCTCTGTTGAAGTATGCCCCAAATGTCACATATAAACCCAACAGATCTGTCAAACAGAGTGTGACACTTTAATGTCAAAAAGAGACCCACTGTGATTGGAGACTAACTGGCTGATGGGACAAAATGAGGGCCCTGCCCAAGTGTCAGCTAACATTTGCCTTTGAAAGGGGTGGCCTCTTCGAAGTGTTCCCCAAGGGTCATATGAAAATCCCCAGCAGACCTGTGACACTCCAGCAGGATCTGACACTGTGATGTCAACAAGAGTCTTACTTTGATAGAGGTTGGTCAGGCTGGGGAGAACAAAAGATGTGTATAGGCCAGCGTGTTAGCTACATTTGCTTGTGACAGGGTAGGCTCTATGAATGTTAATCAGGTCCTTGTGCCCTGCCCACACGTGATCCTGGCTAGAGCAAAACAACACCTTCCAGCATCCAAGGCCTTTTGTGCCTGTCCTGGAAGCATGTTCACACCTAATTCACACCTAATAAAATGCCATTTACTGGCTTGAAGAAGAGGGAGAGCAAAAGGGAAATTAAGCTTCCAGGGATTTCAGACAGGGCAAAGGTAACTTTTTGAAAGTCATGTTTCCAAAATATTTATTGCAAATCACACTTATATTTGTAGTGGTTTCCTAGGTGCAGATAACATTTATGAAACTTAAAAATGTATCCCAATGCTTTCCTAATTAGGGGTGATTTATTAACATTTAAAATGAAGGTTCAGGCCCTTTCAAAAAGGGGGTATTTTTGACAGGTTGGCTTTTCAGCATCAAGTCTGTACAGCCAGGCTACTAGTCACAGGCCTGCGGTCATGTTTACATTGTCACTGTAGTGGATGGCAAAATGAGTGCTGCAGTACGCTAGTGACATTTAATTTACACGCCCTTGGCACACTTTGGTACCATATACTAGGGGCTTATAGGGAGGTTAAATATGCCAATGAAGTGTATCCCAATTTCGTCATGTTGAAAGGAGGAGCACAGGCACTTTATCACTGGTTAGCAGGAGTAAAGTGCACAGACGTCTACTGCCAGCACAAGTATGGTTCAGCAAAAAGGGAACAAAATCCAGTGTGACCATGCAGGAAGGACCACATTTTCAAAAATATGAAATGAAGATTTAAGTAATGTTATATACTTCTAAGAAGAAAGCCAAAATGATGGGTTTCTATGCATTCTTCCCAATTTAAAATAGCTTCCACATAGCCAGAGTCACATTGTAAGTGAGAACAAAAGTGACTAGTACTTCGCTACCTTCTTTGAACTTTAGTAAAACGAGGCACTTACCTTTGATTCCCAAGGGGTGCTTTTTGGCCACCTGCACATGAACTGTGGTATAGTTATCTCTGGAAAATCCTTTTATTGGTATCTGCTGAACTTAATCAGAGGAATGGATTATTACTGTCTTTGTTTGTAAGGACTTGGACAATTCTTCGAAGGTTGTACTGTTTCATGATCACGGAACTACGGAGTTTACGGAACTAAAATTATATTTTTGTCTGTGGAGTTCATCCTCCTATGCCTTCTAAAGACTTCAAACACGTACTTGATTTTGTTTTTTTGAGTGTATTCTAAACTACATTAGCTGTTACACAAGGTAGCGGAGGAATTAGGTTCTGCATGCATTTATCATCACATTGCAGAACTGTAAGACTTAAGACTCACATTTCATATTATATTTTGCCGGTGAAGCATTTGTTTTCACAAGCACACGTAGCTGCGCAGAATTACCCAACTTTAAAAGGTATATCATAGCATTTCAAATGGTGTGAGATGGTTCAGTTCTGAGTGCTACATAGTAACTGTTATTTGTTCTCCTCAGGACATGAACGCACGAGACAAATCCATACCAGGTTTAAGAGAGGGTGCTCTGTAGTGATGTGTGTCTCACCCAAGCAGCACTGAAGTCCAGATATCCCTGCAGCGGAAAAGTGCATCTAACAGTAATTTAATGATAACTCTTGAGGTGAGAGCCTTGTCACCTTTTTATAGAGTGGAACAACTGTATTTCCCTTCCATGAGTTTGCGATGATAACAGTCCTAAAGTAGGTTTTCAAAAATGGGAATAATAATACTGCCAATAAAGCATATTCGTTTTTAATACAATAATAGGGATTTTGTTTGGGTCACCAGCCATTGTGCTCCTTATGTTCTTAATTTTTGTGAAACTATTTCTAACAGCTTGATAGTAAAGAGCATGGAAGAGTTGGCTGTTGAAAAACCTAAATCAAATGTATTTCCATCATCAGAAATCGAGCTGGCTCTTTCTTTTTTTTTTACGTCGACGATTTCACTTTCTGCATCTGTTTGTGAGGACCACATTTAATCTGGTTTTCATGTGATTTTAATTATGTGATAGTTTTGTAATTTTCTTTGAAGATCTTGTTTTCCAGTTCTCTTGACAATGGTTAACTTTTATGTTGATTATATTTGGTTGTTAATTTCAGCCACCGTCTTCCCTCTTGCTTTTCTTTAAATTTGCAGCAATTACTATGTTTCTTACTTTCTTTTATTAATGCTAATAGTGTTGACACAACAAACTCATAACATTCTAACCCCTTATTCTCTGCATCCTGGGTACTATAATCCATAATGTCATTGAGTGCATTACATGTGTTAGCTATTGCATTTTGAGACCAGTATATACAACTGTTAATGTTGTCATGAAACACTTCACTTCCCGATATTTTCTTTTATAGAAAATTAGTTAAACAATAATTATAGTCAGAGTAGTCAGTTGTTATTATTTTTATAATTATCAACAATTTTAAAGATTCAAGAGATGTTGTAATATAAACAGTTATGAAGTTGTTAACACTGCCTCTCGATGTAAAGTTAGAAGGGGTTATCTTCTACAAAACAGCCATTGGTTATGACCTAACAAGTTTCAAGTAAATTATCTACGAGTAATAAGTCCCTTTAATCAGCCTATCAATTTTTAATGCGAAATAATTTGATGTATATTTCATGCTAATTCAGCTTTTTTATTCCAGAACATCATGATCGAAGGCTTAAATAATTTGTTTAGCCACTACAAATAAAGCCTTGTGCTATTGGTTGGCAACTTAGTTTTGATAGCCAGAATATTTTCATTCTCAAGATTGCCTCAAGCTGTAAAGTAAACTCTATAGAGGGCAAAATAGCCGGTCCTCTTTTGGGTGACCTCTTTTAGACTTTATAGCCACCTTTGAAATGACATAATAATTGGTCAGTTAGAATTCTTAACACTGCAAGAGTTATTGAATACAGATTATTGAGGTTTTCCTTTGAGAAATACATGCACTTTAACGTGTCTGTAGTGAATCCAGATAAATTCCCTGAAATAGGAGGTAAATTATTGCTAAAACAATTTTGTGGTGCATCCATTTCATTTGTTGGAATTTAAACATTCTGGCCACCAGGACCAAGGGCCAGATTTCTGAAGCATTTTTGCAGATGCAAGTGGCCCTATTCACAGAATCAGGCTGTTTGCAATTGCTAAAATAAATTTTTCTTATGTACAAACTACAAATTGTGACTCAGTAACAAGTAACATGGCCCCATTCTGTATGTGACAGCTCCATGTAGTGCTAGCTTTTTACCTACCATCTATTTGCATAGTTCTGGGACTCATAGTTTATTGTTTAGGATTTCAAGTATGCTTTTAACATCACTGTCTGGAAAGTTATGCTGATTAAAAATCCAAGGTATCTCACATGACATATCTGCCTCATGCTAGCTTTGTACACCTAGCTCTACATTGTTGTCCATAGTAGCTTTATTTTGTGAGGCACACTTATACTCTTACTTGCTTTCTATGCTATCTTTATTTTAAGATGTAGGCTTCATCTGCTGCTGTCCTCACTGTAATTGCCTGATTCAAACCGGTCTGCAATCCAGGTTACTAACTGCAGACCCTATAAACATTGATACCTCAGGGTTCAGTATTTACCTGGTTCACAGTTACCACACCATACAGACTTTCAGTCATTGGGAAATGGTATATTGTACATACAGTGAATTTCCATTCTTTCAACCTACTCAAATCTATTTCCCTGCATGGTGTGCAGCAGATTTAATATGAACAAATCATGTGAGCAGCCATGGCCTGTCCTTACTGGCAGAGGGGCCCCATCCCTCCTCCACCTTTTTTGCAGATATGAAGAGTATCTCTCAGATTGAGCAAAAGTAAGGTTGACAGACACTCTATAAAGTCAGGCGATAGACATGTGCTAAATGCACAGGCAACTGGCTACTCGAGCTGAACTTTGCCAGGCTGACAATATCACAGCTTCTGCGGGCTTGACCTCTTGAAGCTGGTAAAACACTTGGAGGACTTCTCCCTCATGAAAGGGGGAGTATCACTGATAGCCTCGGACCTGGGCACTTCAGTTTTAAGTCCTGAGGTGCCCATGGAAGAGTACCTATCACAAATACCTGATCACAGTGTACTGTGGGATCAACAACTCTCAGTGACCTCATCCGACTCTGTGACGAGGTTGGGACTGCCACGTCCTCTCATTGGCTGACCAAAAATACAGGTATGTAACTCCACAACCAAAGGTCAGCCAATGAGAGAAGGAGGCAGTCAGTCCCAACCCAACCTGGAACCTCTGAGGCTTCCCTCCAGAGATAATCCAGCCAGTAAATTTTATGTTTTGTAATGTTAGGTGCATGCACATGTGTATATACGAATGTATGTTCATTTGTGAGTGAGTGTTGTGAATGGGTGGGTATGATCGAGTGTGTATATATGTGTGTGACCCACCAGCCCCCTCCCTGTTCAATTTACCAGCCGCCACTGCATGTGGTCAAAGACCAGGGAGGTGTACAGTATGTACAACAGCAATAATCGCAATTAAGGAGCAAGAAGGAGTTTGCAAGTGAATCAAGATTTGCAGACCGGGTGGGATGTGGCCTCAACTGCTTTATTTGATAGGGGCTTGCATAGCTAGTCTCAATGATGTACCTGTTATGTGATGGAAGTTTGCATTGCTGCTAGCTTTCTGTGCTTTACCAAGCGACCACGTTCAGCCTTTCACCCTTCCAAAAAATACCATAAATGTTGTTGAGCTTAGCAAAATTAAATGCTTATTATCTACCAGTTATATTTTATGGCAAATCAGAATACTGATGACTGTAGAGAGATGGGAGCTGATGCCAGTTTGACAAAGGGAATTATCTGCTTAACTTAGTCAGGAAACTAGACTGCATTATGTCCACTGAGGAATAGACAATGAAGGTAATAGAAGCTGGGACTCTTCCCTACTAATCATGGTTGTTGTTATTCCGCACTGGAGGTTTCACTGGAATTTAGAGACTGGGAGTGTGCAACACAAACTGGGAATTTTCTTTCTTTCCTTTCTTTAGCAGGTCGTCTATGGAGTAAAAAATAATAGTAAAGCCATGGAAATAATGGTTCCACTGAATGCATGATAGGAGGCGCTAGAGGTTTTCATTGAATGATCATCAGTGGTCTGCAGTTAATATGTGATGTCATCAATCTATTAATTATTCATCTTTTGATTAATATATGCACTTTATGTGGAAGAATACGGGCACTTTCTTAAATGGCCAAACTAAGTTTAGATATATCTCAGATAAGGAATTGAGATCAGATAAGGAACTGAGATCACCAGCTGTTAGGCCTGACAATCCTGTGTCGTAGTCCCCCAACCCTTTTGCCTTCCTCCCTCCTGCTTTGCTGAACTTATTTGTGTTGGCTTTAGGATTTTGCACACTTCACCTCTGCTAACTAGTGCTAAAGGTTATTGTGCTCTCTCTTTAAAAATGGTTAACTTGGCTTACACCCAATTTGCACTGTTAATTTACTTATAAGTCCCTAGTAAAATGGTCCTACATGTACAGGGGGCCAGTAAATTAACTGCCTGCATTGTGTCATCCACTTACGTATCCTTTCTAAACATGTTTCAGGCCTGCCATTACAGCCTGTGTACAGCTTTAAACTGCCAATTCAACTTACCAAAATAACCCCTTTGCCGAGCCTGAAGTCACCCATAGGGTAGGCCCAAAACAGCCCATTTGCAGGGTGCATTGTATTTTAAAAATTGTACATGTACTTTTAGGTTTTACATGGCCTGGAATTGAAAAACTCACATATTTGTTTTCCAATACTGTGAGGGCTACCACTCCAATAGGATAACATTGGTTTACCTAATTACATTTAAAAAATGATAACCATTGTTTGGAAGTTGGTAGAAATGCCGTGTTTGGAATTTAGAGAACTGTAGTTTAAAATTCTCTTTGGTGGTAAAGTCTTCAAATGACACTTTCGGAAAGTTGGCATTTTCTTGTCACAGCCATTTGGTGCCTGCAGCCTGTTCCTCGGTTGCATGTCTAGGTGTCGTTGGCAATTGGCCTTTGTGTATTCCTCACAGACAGTCACACACTAGAGAGACTGGGTGTTGGCAGGATGGGCCATCTAAAGCAGAATGGGGAAGTGGAGCTCCGCACAGCACTACTTGCACTTCAAAGATGCTACCCAGGCTCACATATAAAGAACTTCATGTTAGCCTATTGTGATTGCAGACAGCATGGGACAAGGGCAAGGAAGCAGAAAATTCCAGACACCTCTGTCGGGGGGCTCCTGAAGCTTCTCCTACTTCAAAGTTAGCACCAGGTATTAAACTAGGACTCTCAGATCCACTCTTCAGTACACACCTGAACCTGCGGACTCTACTTAAGAAGGACTGCCCTGCTGCCTGAGGCCTGTACTTCTGTCTGAGAAGGAAGACTAGACGTGCTCCCTTCACGCCAGGCTACCTGAGTGACTTGAAGGGCTAGTTGGCTGATCTACTATTCTGAGCTACAGGAACACAACAACCTTCAGAGGCCTCTCTGCAACTGCACAGCTGACCTGCTCAGACCTGCAACTGGACCTGTCTGAGCCCTGCTGCCCTGTGCTGGAGTGAGTTCCTGATTTCCAAGAGGTGCCTCCCAGGACCTGGACCCTTAGTAGGCATCAGTTGAGATCCTCCTGGAACAAAAGGAGAAATCCTGAAGTTCTAAGTTCTTCAACTGTGAATGAGTCTGATCATGCCAAGATCTCACCACTCACCAATGCGAAGCCCTGATGAACCTGACTGTTTGTGCCACAGTGACTGCCAGCAATGACCAGCAATGCAATATCTGCACTTTTTCATGACAGTATTGACAGCCCCCTATGACCACCGATGTCAATCTCCAGCAATGACCATCCGCAATGCCCAGCAGGATCTTTGTGCTGCAGCAACAACCATATGCAATGTACAGCCTGATTTTTGCACTACGATGATGACCACCCGCAATGCACTCGCTGCTCCCTGAGGCCTCCTCCACCACAAACTGGACTCTTCGTGTCAAACTTTAAGAAGTTCATTTTTTTAAGTAGGATTAACCTGGTCTCTGCATCCGGCCTGTGCTTCTTCATGGTTGGCCTGAACTTGTGACTTTATGGTCAATTTCTCCATCTCTGGAGGAACTGCTCCCGTAAACAGGGTTACTTTATAGAATCAGAAGATCTGATGAATCGTTTATTGATACGGGGATACCCGAAAAGTGTAGTCAGAAAGGCAAGCAAAAGAGCTTGGTTCTGTCATCGGGAGAGTTTACTTGAACCCAGGGTACATACAGATAGTGACAATAACAGGATGATTTGTGTCGCAGCATATTGTACTAGGAGTACTGAAATAAGAAAGATTATTAACCAACATTGGACTTTAATTTCAGATGAACTTGAAGTACAAGATCCCCCTATGCATGCGTTTAAGAGGGGTAAGAATATCAAAGATTGGGTAGTTAGATCTTTTCTGGCAGAACCTCCAAAACCTTCTCTTTTATCAATGTTAAATCTACCAAAGATTGTGGGTCATTTCAAATGTGGGTCAAGTAAAGCATGTATACAATGTCTGGAGATGAAAACATTTAAGTACAAACATGTGTCTGTGACATTTAAAGAACATGCTAATTGCAACAGTATGAATGTAATCTATGCAATTAAATGCCCATGTGATTTAGTATATGTTGGTACGACCAAACAGAAAGTGAAGGTGTGGATTTTGCAACATTGTAGTCGTATCAGATGTAAGATACAAGGTGCACCGTTGGTAGATCATTTTACTGCATTGAATCATTTGGTGGACTCTCTGAGATAGCTGGTGATTGATAAGACCAATGCTAACCAATGAGGGGGGAATGGAACGGATATTTTGAATTTATGCGAATGCAAATGGATAGATCTTTTGGACTCTGTTTCTCGGGGCCTAAATGAATATGAGGAAATAGCCAGACAAACAGCTAGTCTATCTAATGGCTAAAACAGATTAAGTTCGGATTATTGAACGTCTGTAGCGCAGCGCCATGTAAGAATTGAGCGCCCAACTCATGAATGAGAATGGTTGTCAAAAATTATTTTATAAAATATTGCTGATTTTTGGATGCTCAATATGAGAGCATCGTAAATGAAAGACTGAGATGGAGTGGCGCAAACTAAATGGTAGATTTATTAATGAGAAGTGATGGGTGGATTTCGGGGGTTTCTATAAAATCACATTGTACATTTAGCTGTTTGAATGATAATGTAGAATGTTGATATGTGATTGCCCATATGAGAACATCGTAATTGTAGGGTTGAGGTGGGGAGCCGTGAACAAAATGCTTGACTTTTCAATGTGAAATGATGCATGGATTTCCAGAAGCTTTAAAGTTACGCTGGTTACACAGCTGTTCCAAGAGGAATGCGGAACAAGTGTTATCACGTCCGCATTCCAAACATGGTTCCAGGCGCCATATGCGTGCGCACTAACGAGTGTAAATACGTTTGCATTCTGTGAGAGGTGTTGTATGTGTGCATACTGACAGAGGATATATAAACGCGGGCTCTTCCCTTGCTTGCTGGAAGTGAGAGTGAGACACCAGTGCTTTTTAAATGTAATGGGCTTTTAGAAGGTGCAGTTGGACCTCCTTTGGAGGACATTTTTTTATAAAAGGCTTTTACAAGAGAATATCTTCTGGAATGGTGTTTTATTTGGGACGAAGTAGATTTTGGGAAGATAATTGAATGTGTGTCATACTCATGAATTTGAGGTTGACCAAATGAGGGGTCCATTCATGTTATTTCTTAGCAGGTCTGAGTTACAATAAAGCCAATAGGTTTTAATATGTATAGAATTTTGGGTTATTTATTGGTTGGATATTCTTTATGGATGTATATAATGGGAAATTTTTATTTCCTTTAAGGGAAGAAATAAGATTTGAAGAAATGATATATGGAATGAAACTGGTGTATATATGATTGAAGGAGGGAATTGGGAATAATAAACCTCAGATATTTCGGGTAAGAGTGTTTTGTTAGTGTTTTCTTTGTGAAATAATCTATTGTTTATATGAGGTGATAAATTGAGTTAGTTTGTTACTTTCTAGATTGGTGGAAAGTTGAAGTGAAATTGGAGAAGATTGTTGTTTTAAGAGATGTGGTGAAATGTGGGTGAGTATTCATGTGAATATTTTTACAGCATAGTAGTAAGTAGTATGAGAGGGCAATAGGATGTCTGATACACTCTTTTGGATTATTTTAGATGTCCCCTATCTACTAGTCCTGAGGAAGACCCGTTGTGGAGCCTGGAATTGACCCAAGAGCTAGAGGTAGTCGAAACGTCAACGATGATGCTTTTGCTGGGATTTGGTTTCTTTCCGAACATTTAGTGAAGGGCTAAATTGGGAATTGAATTCTGATAAAAACAAATATTGATTCAATGCGGAAAAAGGGTTAACCAACAGGCTGGTTTTTTAAAGTTTATCTTTTTCAATTGTTAGGTGGGAGATCAATTATCTCTTCTTTTCTAATCACGAGCACCTGATCTTTTTGCACTTTTTCTGTCCTTCTTTTGTGGTGATATGATAGGGGATTCTTTTTAGTAATTTTTGTATATGAGTAGCAAATATATTTTGTACATAAAATGAAGGATGTTTCCGAAGTGATTATGGATCTATGCTGCATGAAAGTAATCTTTGTTGTAAACTTTGTCTTTGCCTCCTAAGAGGTCAATGTTGTTTGGTAAAAAGCTTTTACCCAGCCCCTTTGGGTTCTTTAAGGGTTACCCACTGTGGTTTGTAATATATTTGTTACTAGGGGGCCAGTTTTGTAGCAGTCCATCAGTTTTAAAAGCACTGCAGAGATTCTTGTATATCAAACTGTTTGTCAGGCAACAATAGAAGTGTCAGAGTTACTCTGGTGATTAATATACCTGCTGGAGAGAGATCGGGTTTTGCCTACTGGCAGTTTTGACAGAGTCAAAAAGACACTTGAGCATGTATTAGAAGGACAATTTAAAATGTTAAGTGGGGTGTTAAAAGAGGCTGAATTTGAAAAGTCAGTGTCATTTTGGAAGTTGCCAATTGAATCCAGGATAGTTGAAGACAGGAAATCTTCCACTTCGGCAGGTGGTAAAGTAGAAAGTTCAACGCCAAGAAAAACCAAGGAGCATTCGTGTTCCAAAGCCTGAGCTCCAAGCAAGGCAGCAGCATTCCGTGGTGTGCCCAACAAAGAGTTTAGAGCTGCATCATCCACGAAGGGCAACTCATAAACAGCTTCCCATAGCAAACGCACCCTCAACTCGCATGTCTGGTAATGAGCCCTCAGCAAGAACATCAACAGATCAGGGTCCAATGAAAGCAAGTGCCGCGTAGAAAGACAAACTTTCAGTGCATGTTCGAATGAGCACCAGAGGCACTGAAACACGGGCTGCACACAATGCAAAACCTGTCTGAATGACAGAGACCAGTCACACTCCAATTGCTCCAGGTGTGATGCTCCAAAGTAGTGCATCATGCGTTCACGACACAGCTGCGCTGGTGAAAGCGCTTTTAGTCCTCCTTGTTGTGATGGGAGAGCCATTGCGCAGAAAAAGTAGCAATAACAATATGCCACCTATTATAGCCAAAGTTATCAGAAATCCCCCCAAAATACTGGAGAATGTTGAGTGGATGGCTGAAGGTATTATGTCGACTATAGAGGAGAAAGTGTGTATGAAACCAGAACCAACAGCCTTAAAAAAAAGTGCCATTCCAGTAGTACTGGATGCATTAAATAATTTGTCCCATGAGCTCACCAAAGTGTTCTGGAAAGTTAGTACTTAAAAGGGACTGTATTTCTGCTGATGACCTTGCAGCCTGAAGAGCATAGGTCTGGTGTGCCGATGGAAGCGCAACATGTTTTTGAAACAATAAAGCCTTGAGTCTGCTCAACTTGTCAAAATTCACATTTGAAGTAGCGATATGGGGCCAAATCTCAGCTACTTCCCTCTGTCGTGTAGGAGGAAAAAGAAAGTTCCCGCAGCATGTAACAATCTTAGAGACTTAAGCGACATAAACTATTCAGGTTCTCATCCCACAACAGTTTTCACTATTGAGGAGGACATAGCTGCCATTCGAGAGCTCCTGGAATGCATGTTTAGTTAAGGGGACTGGGACTCCCTTCAAGCTAAGTTTGCTGCAGAAGCGTTACATGCCCATGCAAGGACAGCTGTTTATAAACCATTGAATGGCTGACACAAGTCTCGCATTCACCACTGCTAAGAAAGACCTCTTTCATACCACTGAGACATTTGTACGAGAAGGGTAGCTCCCACACCTCATGGATGTAACTATCTTGTCGAGAATTCCCCTGCGCAACTCTGCAGCGCTTTATGCGCACCACTTGTCATCTCCTCTTGTTCCAAAGGTGACCACCAGAATTGTCTGCCCTGTGGCAAAACTCATAGAGCTGCAGGTTCAGGGCATTGGTTGACATGATGCACTTATCAGTACTATTCTATGAAGGGACTACAAATCCCATGTTTTTAGAGGCAGCAGCCATCTTGGGTGTGGCAGGCCTATAAAGCCCAGCCACACCCAAGCATGTTGCTCACTATTTTGAAGACTTTGAGGCAGACCTCATGGCGGTTTCTCTGGAAAAGTCCAGAGTTTCTGAATGGCAGAGTATCATCTAAACAAAGTCCATGGTGCATTAAAAAACGAGTAGGCCTTACTCGTAGCAGTAAGGCCTTGCTGAATCAAGGTTTGGAGGAAGTTATTACTTCCAAAAGGTAACGCGCTTTTATGCACAGTAATTCGAGGTGTTTATGTTCACAGATGTAAAGCGCTCTTTTGGCTTAGTAATTCAAAGCGTTTCAGTTCACAGAGGCAACGCGCTTTGTGCACAAGTAATTCAAGGTGTTTCCGTTCACGGATGTAAAGCACTCTTTTGGCTCAGAAATTCAAAGCGTTTCAGTTCACAGAGATAACGCGCTTTGTGCACAAATAATTCAAGGTGCTTCCGTTCATGGATGTAAAGCGCTCTTTTGGCTCAGTAATTCAAAGCGTTTCAGTTCACAGAGATAACGCGCTTTGTGCACAAGTAATTCAAGGTGTTTCTGTTCACAGAGATAAAGCGCTCTTTTGGCTCAGTAATTCAAAGTGTTTCAGTTCACAGAGATAACGTGCTTTGTACACAAATAATTCAAGGTGTTTCCGTTTACAGAGATAAAGCGTTCTTTTGGCTCAGTAATTCAAAGTGTTTTGGCTCACAGAGATGATGCGCTCTGTGCACAAGTAATCCAAGGTGTTTCTATTCATAGAGATAAAGCGCTCTGTTGGTTCAGTAATACAAAGCGTTTCAGTTCTCAGGTGTAAAGTGCTCTTGTCATGATAATTCAGGCACTTCAGTTTACAGATATAAAGCGCTTCAATACACAGGAGGAAAAGGTTCTTGCCACAATATTCTAAGTCATTTTTATTACTTGAGTAAACGCGCTCCCTGATGTTATTAAGTAAGGCGCTTTAGGTTTAATGTGTAAAACCTTTTGGGCGTTTATTATTATGAATGTGAAAGCATTCTTGGCGATAAACAAATCAAAGTTTTCATTGTTCTTAGAATAACTTAAGTTATGCAAATCATATTTAAGTCTTTGAGATTTTCTAAGTCATGATCAAAGGTTTATGTTGTGAATACATAAATGTTACAGGATTGATATTCTGTGTATAATCATAGTTCAACGTTCTTGCCATCTCTTGAATCTGAGGTCATATTTTACAAGAGACTTTGCCCTCATTTCAGAAGAGGTCTCCACCTGACATCTCGGAGACACATTTAGTGAAGAGTCCATAAATGATTTACGTTTCTATGAATGAGTAAATGCATATTGTTCTAACCTTTCCTTTTCAGATCTCTCTCCCTGCTGTTCCCTTCCCTAATTCCCTTCCCCCCGTCTGGCTTCACCATAACTCTGTGCTACAATAGCTTTCTGAGTTGGTGACGCCGGGAGGTGGGCCTTTTGTTCAGCGACATGCAGATCCAGAGGAAAGGACCCCGTGACATATCTCCTTGCCTTTCATATCTGCCCACTGGAATGTGTTTTAAGCAGAACGTGAATTGAAGTGTTGAAATAGGCAGATTAATGACCCCGTGTACTAACCACTCAGCAGATGGTATTTCAGCCACAGTAAAATGGAAGTTTTCTAATTTTTCAATATTTAACATGAGGTAAGTCGCTTCCTTCTTAGCCATTAGCTGTTGTTGTCGCTTTAAATTAAATGTGGAAAATATGTCCCTTGTGCTAACGTGTTGCCAAGGAACACAACCTACCTTCAGTGTTTGTAGTGTCCAACCTAACTGCATAATGGACCTTAGTTGAATCTGTCCATTGTGGAAAGAGGACATGTCACTTTGTATTATGTTTATTGCAGAAGAAACAATGTTGTTTAAGGTGTTTATCCAGTTGGACAGGGTATTAATCCCATTCTCTAGAACAGCTAATGCTTTCTGTAAATTTTCCTGATCTATTTGCCCTAACCGGGCAGCAGCTTCTTGTTGAGAAAGTTTCCAAATTTCATTCAAGACTGCATATAAGAAGGACTTTCTGCAATGTTTTCTGCGGCCTAACAGGAAATCCTGTAAGTCAGTGTTACTAGACCATAGACTGAGGTGTTCTCTAACAGCATCTAGTGAGGAACTCTTCAGCCATTGATAGAATAGTTTCCCTACACTGTATGTTGTTACTATAACCGCAGGTTCAGATGACACATAGCGAGGGTCTGGCCTACTTGTTCTAAAACCCCCTGTGCAGTTTATTGAAATGTTTATGACATCCTTTGGTATCTGTTGGCCATGATAAGCAACCACCAGGACATGAAAGTGAAGCATTGAATTGCCTTTCTAGACCCATTCATCGAGCTGATCTTCAGTTGCATTTATACACTTTTGCCGTTTGTAAAATTTTGCAGGGGCAGAAATACTGGCCGCATTCAAATACTTAATTAAACAGCTTGTCTGTTCTACAGTTTCATTTAAAAATATCATTTGAACAGGTATCAGGCATGCTCTGAATAAAGCTTCTTTTCCCCTTATTTGCCAATTTTTTGTTTCCCACACACTTTTTAAGTCAAACGACTTCAACCAATATTCATAGCCTTCTATATACAACCGGGAAACAAAGGAATATTAATAAATTAATTGTGTATCTGTCAATAATATATGTACATTTTCCATCAATGGCAATTTGAAAAAATACGACTCAGCATTTTTAACATTGTGCCCAGTAAAATATGCAAATTTCTCAGAATATGTTTTAGAACTCCCTTGTGGTGGAGTTGGACCATTGTGTGTAATTAAAATTAGTCTTTGGGGTACTTGCTCTATGAATGAAATGTTGCCCATAATAATTATAGCAAAACATGTCACTATATACCTCTTTGGATTGATAAACACCCTCACATTCAAATACAGTAAAATACTGCAATTCGGTCATCATAGAATCAACTGTTTCACATCCCAGTCATCAGAAACAACTCTGGGTATTATTACATTGTTCATAGAAAGTTTAAACACATTTTGTATTTAAATGACCTCTGTGGGGCCGTATATATCAAATGTGACTTTATCCCAAACAATCCCATCAGGAATTGGTACAGCGGAAATATTCATGAAAGACAAGTCTCTGCGGACCTTGTGAGAACAAAAATGGGGTTTAAGGACCTCACCCACCAGTTCAACTTTTGGTCATTCAGGAAGGTAATGACCAGGTATTAATAGATAGAATGGAATGACAAAGCCAATCCAAAGGAGGAAAGCTAATCTAGTCAAGGAAAGCCACAGATAGTTCCATGGGAAAATAAAGTAATTTGATTTAAGCCAATTTATCTGTTTACGTGTTTTTGGCCGTTCAGGTGTAGAAGAGGCAAGTGAGTCCGAAAAGGTGTCATTGATGTCGGCAAAATATCAAGAAGCAGTTTGTGTAAAAACTGGAGCCGTATTTGATGGAGGACAACTGGTAGGGGTCTCCCGCAGTAGTTCACTGTAAATGATGCCATCCGTCTGTGTAGAAGTTGATTCAAATCACTCAGTAATTTCTGTGTTGTTTGATGTAGTGTAGTGTTGTAGATGTTAGTGGAACTAATGCAAGATCATTTTCTACCCTCCCTAAGCTCGGAGAGGTGTCAGCATTTCTGCTCAAAACTTTTAAAGGGACATTTTAACCAGTAGTGAGAGAGATTCGGGAACTACTGGTTGCTCCTCTTGGTCTGCGGTCAGGATCAGCCACATGGTGTAATTTGATATTGTTGATAGATACAAAGTGGTTTTCTTTTGCACCAGCAACGGTGGTAGGATGATGGTTCTGGTACCTTGTATTCCCAGGACTAGGACCGGTGAACGATAAGAAGGACCAAACTCCTTTTTCACAGCAACCTTTTCACGTACTAGATCCCCAACCTTTAGAATCCAGCTGATAGATGTTATTGGTACATCATTAATTCCTACAGAAGCAGCACTGGCAGAAGAATTGTCATCACTGAACTGTTGTGATTACTGCAAGACAGTGACACGTTCATTCATGTCAGAAGGTGTTTCAACCGCCACCATGCCAGGACCATCAAGATCTGGAACATACATTTGAGTTCCAAACAGGCACTCGTATGAAGTACGACCCCCCCCATGGACCTTCTAGGCAGATTGTTAAGTACTCTCTGGACTCCAGGCAGGTGATTAAGCCACTACGACCCATATCTAATACTCTGGCTGTTAAGGATTGCCTTAAATCTCGGTTTTGTCGCTCATGACACTATTTCACTTGGGATGAAATGGAGACGAGTAATGGAGTTTGACCCCTAACAAAGTCATCGCATCCCTGAATGCCCTTGAGGCAAAAGCAGGGTCCTGCTCCGAGTGGAAAGTCGCAACTGCATATGTGCCAATAAAGACTTGCAAATCTTTAATAATAGTCCGAGTGTCAGCCGAGCATTGTGGCCACACCCATAGAATTATGGAGCAAGAGTCGACAGCAACTAAGATGTATTTGTATGCACTGTCTTGTGTTAGGGGACAACAATGGTCCAAGTACACACATTGTAAAGGTTTGTTGGAAATTAGGAGGGGTGTCTGTGGTGGGCATTTGACAGTGGACCCCCTAATTTGTTGGCAGATGTCACAACAAAGGACATACTGTTTGATCTGTTTGTATAGACCTGGCCACCAATAACGTGCTTACAATAATCTTATTGTAGTCGCCACACCAGAATGGGCAGAAGCAACCCCCTCATGTACTACTTCTTTAATCAACTCTTGTCTTAGGTCTTTATTGGGAATTATCTGAACCCCTACGCCTGGTATTTTTACTTCTGTGTTAAGGAAGCCTCCCATTCAGTAGGAGCAGGAAATGCTTTTGGAAAGGGCGCGCCTTCAGCCATGGCTTTCACGGCAGCCCATATGTGATCATCCGGTTTTGTTCTAGAATGAGTTAGTGCAGCAGCAACAGCTATGGCTACTGTTGATTTGGCTGCTTCATCAGCCAATGTATTTCCAGCAACGTGTATTGCTGGTGTCTAAGTGTATGTACAACCTGGAAATTTTGTAGCGTTTCCTTCATATCCACTACTTTCCCCCACAGAAGCCTGTGTCTGATGGCGTTGGCTTTGAGATCTCTGAACCCATTCTGGCGCCAGTAATGCAGATATTCATTGAAGGACTGGACACAATAGTACAAATCACAGACAATCAGTGTTAGCTGTGTATGATCTGTATGTTCCAGTGCCATCACCAAAGCCTTTAGCTCTGCTAGTTGTGCTGTGCAATCCCCTAGGGTTTGGGTGAAAGTATGCTGTGGATAGAATTTATTACCCTCAATATAGCCGCTTACGACTGTGCAAGCAGCGGTGTCTTGATGCTTAGTGCCTATTGCAGGTTGTGCTGAGCCATCAGTATATGTGGCTCTTTGATATTGATCAATAGGCAATGTATTTTCCAGAACTGGGCATTCTAGGTCATACTGCAAAAATTATTGAGTTTGTAACGTTGGGTCAAAAATGTAGTCAACATTAGTGGCTGTCAAAGAAGTTGCCCATTGAATCCAACGTGGATGTAATGCTTTAGGGTTTGGAACGCTGGCTTTAGTAACAGCCTCAAGGCCTGGAATTGGAGATACGACAATAATGCATTACCTCTGCGCCAGTGGTCTTTCTTTAATGATGGCCATCTGAACAGTAGAGAGAATTTTCTCAGTGGGAGCAAAGCGTTGTTGTGCTATAGAGTACAAATGTGATTTGGATGCAATCAGAACTTTCTCGCCCTCATTGAAAGTTACATAGGTGAAACCATTGGCACCAGTAATTACTCTGATGACCAGATGTTTTTTGTTGTCCCTTGTGTGTAAGTTTTGTGCTTCAAGCATGTCTGTTTGCAAAGCAATGAGAATGCGTGTATGTTCAACTATCCAAACAGGGGTGTGGAATTTATTAAAATATCTACTTGTCCAGGGGACAGGTTGCTTCTCAAATCTACTTGTCCTGTAAAAAGATCTACTTGTCCCTTTGGTGCCATGTAGTGTGGCGACAAATTATGGCAGCAATCTCATTATGTAAGAGCTCTGATAATAGCCTCTCTGATTATGCCAGGGCTACTACCATAGTAGGGCTTGAATACTTGCAGTTTCAATCCCTACTGTAGCAACTTCCTTATTTTGCCACCTTTCTGCAGATCTGCATACTGGGGCTGGAGGAAGCAGTAAGCAATAGTTCCAGGGCTGGAATGCCTTTGAGTCTGCAAACCTACTAACCTGCATGTTTTAAAGATTTTCACCAGCTGCTCTCTAATATTTTCCCATAATAAGAAAGGTTGGACATTTACTCCTGACAATGGCAGAATTAGAACTTCTTCCAGGGTTGGGAAGAAAGTGGCTGGAGGGAAAATGAACTTGCAAATGCTCAATAGATTTTCACAAGAGCAAATCTACACATGCGTATTTACCCATGCTAAAATACAGTTCACAAATATTTGATAGGGGTACGAAATGTGCCATGGGTGCACTTTTGTGACTTTCTTGTAGAATTTTGGGCCACATGTAGGTAGGTTCAGATTTGCGACCCACAAATTGCGAGTCAGAGCGACTCGCAATTTGAGAGTTGCAAATCCGAATGCAGGATGGTGTCCATGACACCATCTGTGACTCGCAAGGGCTTCGCAAATGCCCACCTAATGAATAATCATGAGGTTGGGTCGCATTTTTTGACCCCCTTGTGAATGGCGGCCCTCACAGGGATGGTGGCCTGCTGGAGACAGCAGACCACCATGTCTGTGACTGCTTTTCAATAAAGCAGTTTTTTTTTTTTGTAATGCAGCCCGTTTTCCTTAAAGGAAAATGAGATGCATTACAAAAACGAAAAATGAAACATTTTCGTTTCATTTTTTCAGAGCAGGCAGTGGTCCGCAGGACCACTGCCTGCTCTGAAAAAATGTTTACAGTGACATTCACAATGGGGAAGGGGTCCCATTGGGACTCCTTCCCTTTTGCGAAAGTGTTAGCACCCATTTGAAATGGGTGCAAACTGCGATTGGTTTGCGCCCGCGGTCACAAAACAATCCTACATTGCACTGCGAGTCGCAATTAGGAAGGGAACACCCCTTCCTATTTGCGAGTCGCAAGCCCGTTTTGCGATTCGGTAACCAGGTTACCGAACTACAAAACTGGGTTTGTGCATCGCAATGTGCTTTTTGCACATCGCAAACAGCGAAAGTCGCTGTTTGCAACATGGAAAAAGCTACCTACATGTGGGTCTTGGTCCCTAATTAGGTCTGGTGTTAACAAAGACATTTTGTTTTTATTAAACTTCTATTTCTCTCTCTTTTGGCTGGCTTTACTATGAGTGATCGCATTCTGCTCTTCCACAAGGAGCACACTGGCACACAAAGTAGTTTTGTTCAGTGTCAGGAACTACAGTGGCAATCAGTGACATAACGAAACTGGAGGGTGCCCCTTTGCAAAGAACATGGAGGAGCCCTCTCTCCAGACTCACTCAGGGCAGGTGCTGTGCTGAAGGGGCCCCCTGGAGGGTGGCTGCGGGGCCGTTGTTATGCCACTGGTGGCAACGTGTGCTTTTAGATTTCAAAAACGTTTTTTTTTTTTTTGCCAGTGTTTGTTACAATGTTGAGGGCCTGGTAGCTCCCACAACAATAAAGTGTTACAAAAGCCATGTTAAAACAAGACACGCATTGATGAAACTAAAAGACTTATAAAAATATGTCAGATCAGTTGGCTTTGTCAGTGTTTGTTAATTTTCATGCTTCCCATAATCGTGTTGAAAATGGTTACACTGATTTTCCATTAGAAATATTTTTGGGAAATACTACCATGCATCAACACATTTTACTAAATGACACTTCATTTGCATCTAATCAGGGAGCATTCTGGGAGCATTATACTTAGCCTCATAGCCTAAACTTTTCAAACATGTGTATACACGTTTTTTTTTTAGTACTGGAATTAACGTCAGTAGTGAAGTGTGACCTTAAAACATTTACTTACAGCACTCACCCTAATAATGAAGGCTTTCAAATAATAAACCATAAATACAAGTTCGAACAGCCTTATTTTTTGGAAACACATTACCTCAACTGCAGAGAGTTCCACTCTCTGTAAACAGGCAGCCAAAGGGTTTGTGCTACAGAGGGTTGGGCCTACTTGTCCCAAGGACAAAGCAAACATAAAAACTTGTTGCCCTTGACACCAAACAAGATGTCCTGGGCAATAGGAATTCCACATTCCTGTCCAAAATTTACTGTAAAAATCAAGACATATTAAGTAATATAAAGGTTTTATGCGTAATCTGGAATGTAAGTTCTGCCAAAATTTAGGAAACCCAATAGGGAATGGAGTTTTTTAATTGTATTTGGAGGTTGTAACTGTGTATTTTTCCAAGAACTGTGGCACTAGGCTCTTTCCTTCACTTGATAGCTTATATCCCCAAAACAAGACAATAAGGAAGGCTATTTTTGTTTTCTTGAAGTTGAATTTATAGCCGAATTTGGCAAATCCTACAACAATGCAGGCTATCCATCTTAGACATTGCAATAAGTCATCATCCATGAGATAGATATCATCTACATGCTTCAGGGTCAATGTTGTGCAATATTGAGGTCACATGAGCCGCGAACAGTCCTGGACTGTTCTTCTACCCCTGTGGTAAACCACAGAATTTTTTCTGGGAGCCTAGTGCGCTGAAACTTGTTAGTTCTCCATTCTCAGGCGGTATATTTTGACAGAAGAAACCACTGGAAATATCCAGTGTTGTTTTGTATTTTTTGCTCACTATATTATTCATAAGTGCCATGCTATGAGAGTTTTGTATATCATATGTGCGTGTATGACTGTTTAAGTGTCTGTAGTCTAAGACTATTCTGAATGAATGGTCCGGCTTAGCTACTGGGAATAAAGGGTTATTCATTGGTGAGACACAGGGTTCGATTACACCCTGGTACTCTTGTTGTGTGAGGATTTCCATCATAGGTGCTTTAGTATCGTGTTTTATTGGCTACTGGGGTTGAGGTTGGTTTTCAATTGGAATTACATGATAGGGGGAATTTTTATACCACCCTGCGTGGTTGCGATATAACATGGGTGCCTGTGCCAATGCCCAATCAATAGGGTTCTGCGAGCTCATCGGGAACAAGGGGCGAGAAAGAGGGTTTGATAACATCTTCCCCTTATGGGCAAGTACGGACACATTCAGGTGGCGAATCCCTTTCGGCCAATAGAATATCATCAATGTTTACATTACAGTCCCACAAGAATGTGTCTGTTGTGCGTTCAATGTCTCCTTCTAACTGTAACATTACTTTGTACCCCCTATCAGGCATGGAGACACGCATGTCCACAGTTTCAACTTTTAAGAAATCATCAGTTGCTTTCACCTCCAGATGCTCTTGAAGATTCCGGCAAACTATTGTGACCTCTGCCGTGCTCTAGAGGAGCGCTAGTGCCCACTTCTTGTTCTTCAATAGAGCCCTCTTCTTGAGTGGCATGATTAATCGCAACTGCTGCCACTTTCTTCTTTTTGAACTGGGGTTTTTGTTGGGGAAGTTTCTCTTCTTTTTTAAAATAAACTTCTCTAAAGCGTTGTGACTTCTGTCTCGGTTTCACATACTCAGTTATTCACTCTGACCGCCCACCTCTCTCACTGCGTTTTTCCGGTGAGTCCTGATAGGAACGAGATTGGCGTGTATCAGTAAATTGATATCTGTCAGGCGTTTTTATATTATCACTATTTCTGAGATTATATCTATTCTGTGGGGTCTCTGTATGCGGAGATTCTCCCCTTTCTGTTTTGGGTGTTTGTTGTTTCTTATCCCAGCATTTTTTAGAACCCTCAGGAGCTTGCTTGGTAGAATCTTTATTAGAATTACCCTGAAACTATGGTTTCGTGGGTCTGGCCCCCAGACTACCTCGACCAATACTAGAGTAGGTTACCGCGATAATCTTTAGCAGTTCACGTTCTTGATCCTGTGGAGAATTGTCCCGGAGCTGCATGCACACTGCTAGTGCAACTGCTTCCCCTTTAAGGTTACTTAATAAGATTGAACATACAGTGGTAAAATTACCCATAAATTGCATCCCCAAGTCCAGGGCCAGGGCAGCCCCGTATTCATCTTGAATTTGTGTCGGTGTACCGTGTGCGGTAGTATAGTGTGTGGCAAATACCGTGCCCCTTGGATTGCAGTTATCTACAGTGGGAACTGTACCAAATGACAAGCACACAGTTAATATTCTATGCTTATCCTGAGGTCCAGTATGGGGAAATACTGCTTCCAGTACATTTATTTTGTGAGCTAACCAAAACGGAATCTCTTCTCATTTGGCAGGTACTTTACCCATGATCAAATGTGCAGTCGCATGATTAATGCCTGGCATTACTGCATGTGGTTGCACCTGGGCAGCATGTGCTGGGTTTGTATTTAATGTATGCATTACAAACTGTACTACTCGTCTGTATATTGCCCTAAGCGCAGCATATAAGCGACGGACTTCAGCTACAGTCAAGGTCGCTGCAGCAGGCTGAGGCCAGGTAGGACCATCATTACTTAGAGGACCTAACCTAACATGTAGTATTGTATGGGGTAGGGTGCCATCAAGCCAATTATTATGTTCTTGATAAGATAGAGGTATTTCTAGATATGCATATGCTCTGTATTGTGCAGGTATGTTTGCAGGTGTATAGTGATGAAATGTATTTGTGTTCCCATCAGCTGCAGGAAAAGTGACCCAAGAATAGAAACTTTCTGTTCTATCGGCTGAATGACCCTCAACAACAAATGTAACAGGGTCCCCCTGGGCCGTTAGGCCATGTGCCATTAAATGTGCAGTAACGGGTGGTTGCATATTGACTGCAATTGCTACCTGTTGCGGGTTTGACATGATAAATGGTAATTTTGTTCAGAGATAAGCACACCAAATGGGGATTATCCTTTTAGAGTTCAAGCTTGAACAACCCACAGCGTTAGCTAGGTACTCCCTACTTAGCTGAGGATAAAAATCCTCAATGCCACAGACGTCTCCGTATATAGTACTGAGGTGTCTTTGCATGTAGTGAGACAGAGATACTCAGGAAGACCTGAAAATTAGTGCCTGACCAAACATTGGCGGCGCCATGTCACGTAGGTTCTCATTATCCTAATGAGACCACTGGATTCGGGTGACAGAATTACTTGTACTGTGGGGGACTGAGTCTGAACCCACTACAGGTGACACCTGTCCACCTAATTCGGGTTTTGTTCCAGCTAACTAGCAGTGCCTCATCTCCACCCAAAAGCAGGGGTGATTGGGCAACCAAACACATGACACAATTGACTCCTCAGGGAGATCGTGGTCACTCAGATCTCATCCGTTTCTCTCAGTTACACTAGTCTCACGTATGCAAGGACAATCAGAAGCACAGTATAGTTAACTAAGGTTTTATTGAAGTAACTGCATCCTAGATAATAAAGCATGTAATGCAATAAGTAGGATGATGAAGCATGACAGGATTAAAATTGTGACAGGGACAGTGAAACATAAAAATAACACTATCATATTGTCACTAAGATCGTTAAGAATAGCTCCTACCTAGACTATGTTAGAGCACAGCAAGTTAAGCTCTAATTTTGCCCTTCAGTTTTCCCTGGGAAGACATCATCCGTCATACCTGAGCAAGAGGCCTGTAGTGTACATAGGCAGCTGCAATAAAGCACTCAGTCATCTGGCTTGAATCTCCCTCTAAAGTACGTGGGTCAAAGTAGTATTTTTATAATAAAACAGCTGATGTTCCAAGAAAGGATCCCCACGTAAGAGTGTGTATGTTTCTGTGAACATTAGAGACAAAGCGTACCACTTTTGCAGGCAACCTATCTTACTGCAGCCTTGAGAAAAGCAGAGAGTGAAAGAAATGTCTTGTTTAAGAACACAGTGCTGGCCTGAAAAAGAACAGCTAGATAGAGAAAATAAAACAAGACCACAAATGCGGCTACTGTTAAAATAATAAATCAAAGCTGAATAAAATATGTCTAGATTAAGGTGCATGGTGGCAGGACTAGTTTGCTAAAATAAGGTGTATGAAGCCAAAACTAAAATGGCTACACAACAATCTAAGGTAGCTCAAAGGGTTAATATGCCTGCAGCAAACAGTGCATACTATCTGATCGCAGGCCAGTATTTTATGTGCATAGCTCAATGGGATACTGCTTTTGTTTCAGAGATCCTATTGTTTCTGTGCAGGTCAGAATTTATAATCATTATCTAGCACAGTGAGCTAGGAACTGCCATCAAAGAGCTGCGTGCAAACTATATGATATAGGTTGGAAAGTTATGTTTTTTCCAGGTCTTTTGATTAGCCTAATTTTTCAAAAACGGGTTTGTTTGGAGAAATAAATTGTTATCAGTAGATTCAACCCTTACCACTGTTACATTCTTAATCCTGAGTTTATGGCTCCCCTGACCAAACACTCTTAAAAATGCTTACCAGTATGGATGGAGTGAATCCTACACCATGTAGTCCCCTTTGTCCACATTTTCTAAACATTGATGATGTATGATTCATTGTCTCTCTGTGTGTCCATGTGATGTAAAGAGTTCCAGCACCCTATGCTGGTAAGAGAGGTGCTATAAAACAAATGAAAAACATGTTAGAGAGGGAATGTGGGAATTTGAGAGGCACAGTTAGAGGGTCATGGTGAGGGAAATCATAATAAAGATTGCTGTATGCCGGCGCAATCTAAGGTCATCATTTACTATGCTTTAAAAACAAATACAATTGAATATATATAATGAAAAATGTGTTGTAGAATGCACCATTTTTTTCCACTTTTCCCAAATTTTCTTAGTGAGGGAGAACCCACCCAAGCCCCATTCTAGTGGTCAAGCTCACTCACTATACACCCTATTGAGGCTGGTTTGCCAGGGCTGCTTTGGGTCCTCAGTCCGGCTCTGCCACTGCTAACCAAGGCTAAAGTGTTTCTGCTCACTCCCCTAAATATGGTTTGATTGGTATATTCCTAATTGGCATACTTAATTTGCTTATATGTCCCTAGTAAAATGCACTACTTGTGCCCAGGGCCTGTAAATTAAATGCTACTAGTGGGCCTGCAGCACTGATTGTGCCACCCACTTAAGAAGCCCTTTAAACATGCCCCTGGCTTGCCATTGCAGCTTGAATGCAGTGTTGCACTGTCATGTCAACTTGTCATTTAAAACCCCTTGTCAAGGCTTAATCTCCTGTTTTATTATATGTAAGCCACCCCTAAGGGAGGCACTAGGTAGCCAATAGGGCAGGGTGCTATGTAATTAAAATGTAGGACATGTGCCTTTCAGTTCTTCATGTCCTGGTATTAAAACACTCCCAAATTTGTTTTTCACTACTGTGAGGCCTACCCCTTTCAAAGGATAACATTGGGGATTATGTATTATATTTAATAAGCTGTAATTCCTTATTCAGAGGAGGTAGATCTGTCATGTTTAGTACTTTTGAAATTGTAAGGATAGATACTCCTTAATGGTAAAGTCAGATTTATTGTTACAATTTTGAAAATGCCACTTTTAGAAAGTTGGAATTTTCCTGCTTTGAGCCCTGTGTGCCTGCAGGCTGTCTCTGATCACTTGTCTGAGGTGGGTGACAGCTGGGGTTTGTGTATTCCCTCTAAGCAGCCCCATACAATGGGAGTTTAGGTGTGACATGGTGGGCCATGATGTGCCATCGTGATAGAATGGGATGGAGGCGCTTTCCATAGCCTCACACGTACACTTGAATAGACTGTGTCCTGTTCCCACATAAAGGGCAGCGTATGTGGAGAGTCTGGAGCCAATGCATGAAGGGAGGACCTGGGTGCACTTCAGAGACTTCTTTAAAGTCTCCCCTACTTCAAAGGCACCACGGGGTTTAAGAAATGCACCTCAGACCCTACCACTTCAGTACACTTCTGGACCTGTGGATACCCTGCCAGGAAGAAGGATGACTGTGTTACTTCAAGGACTGCCACTCTGCTGGACTGCTGCTCTGGACAAACTGCTGCGCTGACCTGCTGCCTGCTGCCCTCCTTGCCTGGGTGGGAAGGACTGGACCTTCATCTCTCCAACCAAGACCCCAGAGTGCCTCCAAGGGCCAGCCGACTGATCTCCTGATATGAAGACTCAGGGAGATAAAATACTCCAACCAACCCAACTGAACTCTGCCAGCTGTGAGCTTTTGGAACCAGAACTGCAGCATTTCTTTCGGTGCAATGTCTCTGCTTCCCCATCAAAGACAGCCTCAACAATGTAGCTGACTTCTGCATTGCAGCCACTGCGCTCATCGAAATCAGCGCATCGCCTTGATATCAACGCGGCCAGCACCTGCAGGTAAGTAGGGCATGTTTGTGACTTACCTTGACTAGGATTGTGGTTCTAGCTTCCTCAGGGTGCATACCAGAAACACCTTTTCTAACAGTAGCTTACGGGGTGCCTGGCCAAGCTGTCCCAGTACATGACAAAAACAGCTATTATTGACCACTCCAGCTCCATTTTCGGCAGTTGGAGACAGGAACAATGTTTAAATAGAACCCCAACACAAATACACCAGGGTAGCCATTGCCCTCTTTCTGAGTCAAGGAATTCCAAGTTTGGCCAGAATCGGTGTTTCTGAGAGATCTTAGAATTAAAAGTAATACAATAATACCTCATTCTCAGTATTCTTGTCCCAAATCTGGTGAAATTCCTGGGTGGGAAATCACTGAAAATGCAGAAATTACAGTGGGAATCTGGTGCAGTAACTCTGATTCTTGTAGTAGTTGCCCGTTTATTCAGGGCCTGTCAGGAATTATTGAAATACCTCAGTATTTGCGAATTTTAAAATTAAAACTGATACTTGATACAGGAATACAGCGCCTTAAATGAGGGCTGAAGAGTCCTGACCTTCCAGAACCCTGCTCATCTCCATCCTCCTCTGCTCTTATAAACAAACACACTAACATAACATCGCAGGAAACACATCTCTCCACTCACATCTCTCTATGCAACCCATTATGCCCACAACACTAATCAAATTAACACTCATATATGGCCACATCCCACACTAGCATGCAGCAAACATAGCAGTTACAGAAATTATACCTTCTGGTCCAGATTTACAACTCTTTTGTGTTGGTATTTTGTGATGCATAGCGGCCATATGCAACACGACTCATTGCAAATGGCAGTGTCATTGATTAAACCTGTTAATATATGCAAGGTACTTGGGGGCATATTTATGAGCCCCTTGCACCATGTTGCACCACATTAGCTTAATTTTTTTACGCTAATGTGGTGTTAGGTTGGCAAGAACGCAGCACCATATTTACAAAGTGGTGCAATGCACGCATTGCGCCACTTTGTAAACAATTGTGTGACATTATACCTGCGCCAGGCGTAATGTATGAAAGGGGGGCATTAGGAGGCCCAGAAAAATGGTGCAGAGGAATCTATGAGATTCCACTGTGCCATTTTCCACATCATTTTTGATGCCTGCCTTCGGCAGACATTAAAATGAGTCTCCCATTGTGTTCAATGGGCCTACTTTCACTTTGTAGGATTAGCGTCAATTTTTTTGGGCACTACTCCTGCAAAGCACCAAACTAGCATCAACATTTTTGACGCTAGCTCCCTAACGTGCGCCGTGGTGCTCCATATCATAAATACCGCGCACACATGGTGGCCTTAGACATGACATTATGTGCCACTTTTCATAAAGATGGCCTTAGGCTGGATGAGATTAGCAAATCACCCCTAACACTCAGCACAAAGGCAGATCCTGTAACATAGCACCACCAGGCTAGATTTAAATTGCACACCAAAGGAAAGGAGGCACAAACAATAAGCAAAAGAAAAATCTCATGATTTTCCTACAACGTGTAAATAATGCAAAATGACACATATTATGCTATTTAGACATGGCGTTGTATGCACCTGCAAAGTTGTATGGAAGATGTCCCCCGAGTACAAACCCCAAGGTCGTGGCTGAGGCCTGCAGGTCTTTAATATCAGCAGAAATTGCCTGGAGGGAGGTTTATTTACGGGAGCAAAGCCCACCACCAATTTTCAGACAAGGCCAAAGACCAGTTAATGGTGGTAGTTTATTTCCCAGCCCTACTTGCAGCAGCACCGTTTACGTTTCAGCATTTCACTGTAATTTCTTTCCTTATGGGTCTCAGCAGAGTGATAGCAACTAGATACTAGCGGGTCAAAATTCCACTGACTACTAAGGAAGATTGTCATTCTCCCAGGGAGGTCAGATACCCAAGGCAGCCAATCAAGTGGATGAGGCCACGACACTTTTCTGTGCCTACTTCTTATTGTTTCTCCAAAGAGAGGTGTATGCAACAACAGGAAGAACTGTTGCACCTATACTCTCGGAGAAATGTCAGTTGAATGCTTACGTTCTGGTAATAGTGATAAGGTGAATCGGTGCTCTTGGATGAAGATCCAATGCTAATGAGTTTTTTTGATGGAAGACCTGGA
Source organism: Pleurodeles waltl (assembly GCF_031143425.1). NCBI lineage: Eukaryota > Metazoa > Chordata > Amphibia > Caudata > Salamandridae > Pleurodeles > Pleurodeles waltl. Next base: position 708,796,258 of record NC_090437.1, on the reverse strand, counting down.
AGAGAACAGAACAATTCCAGCCCCCCTCAAGGAAATACCAATACTGAGCGTTCTGAATTTACTGAGTGCAGCATTACCACATAGCTCTCAGTTCCAGGCATGGGAGTGGAGGTATCATACAGTAATACCACACTTTGACCCTTTCTCAGCAGCAATACCAGGAGTAATCAGTATTGACAACCACCACTGCACAAAATACTTGGTGATGCTCCTTTTACGACAACCATGCAGGGTGCTGTAGTGCCAACATATGCTGGAATCCCAACTTGAGCTCCAAGACATATTTTTCACCCGAATCAGTATTCCAGTGGCACTTAACTAGATAAGGAACCAATCACAGTAATGGCATTATGCCAGTGTATCCAATAGGGCAGCAGAGGAGTAAACCGAGGCAACTATATCGATATCAGATTCAAGCACCAAGCCCCTTATGTAGCAACACATTTCGTCAAAGATACAAAATGGGTAGAAAACCCTTTGAAGCTTCTGGCGACCAGTGTTAATACCTAGGACCGTGCATCTAGTTACATGAAGCAGAATCAATAAAGCGAAAGGGCAGCAATAGGAAAGATATTTCTATATAAAAATATTTGTGTATGGAACAGCTCTTACCACTAAAATCCAACTAAAATGAAATCCAGATCAGACCGAACATATTTCATATGAGTTCTTTAGAACAGCAGTCGACGTGGGGAATTCTTCTAAGCACTTCATTTATCCAAGTCAGCACTGACCTTATAGAGGGATTTAAATAAGGTTACAGGAAAGCTGTTGAATATTGTGATTTAGTGAAGAAAATGAAACACACTCGGCAGTAAAATGCCAGAGAGCTCGCAGGCCTGGTTACTGGCACTGGAAGGATATTAATTAGCCAAGCAATAACGAATTGTCAAAGTAGGTTCTTATTATTTCAGACTCCCGAGTTTCTCGACGTGAGTCAGCATCTTGCCATCTGCAGTAAAATATTTCATTTTGCTCGAAGAAGCAAGCAATGACTATATACGTTTGTGTTTCCATGATCTGTCCAATGAAAACACGTTTAAAGGAACATCCCTCTTGAGCAGTTAAATCATTCGTTTTTGTTCTTGAAATATATTGTAGGTTTATGTTTGTTAAATGGCCTTCCATCAACATTCTATAGATATATCACACACTTTCCACAAATTATAAACATGTGAGAGAAGCAGGGATTTTACCAAGGCTAGCATAGACGGTGCATTTAGCTACATTTTTTGTTCTGACCCAACCATGAATACTTTGAAGATCTAATTGCTACGCTTTATAAATTCTTTGCATTTTAGAGTGTAAATTGTATAAATGTGAGGGACTTGGCACAGTCCTTATTTGTGCCAACGCACGCAATTCAACTAGCATTTGTCGGGAAGAATTTTGTCACAGTTTGGAGAAATAGTGAGACCTACGCAAAGAACTCGCATCATACACATGTAGATAACCTACAACAGACTTCTGCATCTGCCATTCAATTTCCTAATTTATTCTGAATTTGCAGTGATTCAATTCCAACTTTGCAGTTTTAGGTGTTATGTGGAATGCTTACATGTGAACAACAAGCAACAAGGGATTGTAAATGCAAATGGTTTGATATTCCCCAAACTTTAGTGTCATCTTAAGGATAGTTGGTTGGATCAACTTTGAATTTTATTATCTATTTTCTGATAATGAAAGACTTCATGCATTATGTCAAATTTAAATGTAATCTTTTACACAAAAGCGGCTGAAATATGCCTTGAAGGACCCACATTTCCTTAAAATAACAGTGTGTAGAAAGAGATTTAGATCTTGGAGGTAACGGTCTTGTCGTCGATTTACCATCTGATTTCCTAACCTCCGCCCTTGTGGTCCGCCCGCTCTATTTAGATGTTGGCAGTCCCATAGACAAAAGACCACTGACGAACCACTGACTGCCATGAACCTTCACCTGCGTTGACAGGGCAATAGGCAGAAGTGGCCGGCGGTGGGACTCCAGACAGTTTTACTGATGAGCCAATCATGACGTGCCTTCCTGCTGACGCAACAGTGGCAGCTAAAGCTCCACACCTGAGTTGGCAGATTGAGTGGGATATAAGCAAGAAACTCACCTTTTTTAAGTTTTCTTATTTCTTGCCACAATGAATCAGGTCATACAAGTCTTACCTTTGCTTCTGGACCAAGACAAAAATCATCCCTGTCGTCACCGAAACTGAAGGTAAGTCACTGTTTTACCTGTCATCCTCAGACTTGTACTGGAGTTGCATATGATTATAAAATACTTGCAAGCAATAGTACAATAATGTGTAATGCATATGCCTGTAATGTGTTAGTTACAAAAACTTAAAATAAAACAACTCAACATATCATTCACAATCACCAATATGGTGCCAACTGCCTGCATGCCACTGGACACCTACACAAAAAGCCACAACAAACCCTAAATGGGAATGTGTCCATACATGTGTGTGTAATCATTAAACACAATCTACCATATTATAGAAATAAACAGTCCACTTCATTGTAAATACATAAAGCCAATATAATGTAGTACTTGAAACATGTGGGTTTACACAGAATGTACAACCAGTGTAAACTTTAAACATGTCAAAGATGTATTAATGTCAATAGGTCCCCTTGGTTTGTACAATTTCTGTGACACATTAGATGTTATTTAGCTCTAAAGTGTCATATTCCATGTGCAGTGCATATGTCTATATCAACACATCATGTTGAAATAAACACACATGCATTCTAATGTCACAAAAAATAGAAACATATATAATTTTGGTGTAACTGTCCAGTACCAGGATGAATGTTTACACCACAATTATCAAGTCCATTACAAATGTACAACACTAATGTATGCACAATATAAGTATGTCAAAACTATAACCTATGCATGTCACTGTTAGAAAAGAGAATAAGTGTATGCCATACACATTAGCATAGATAACATTATCAGCAAACAATTACTAATAATATAAAATTAATGCCAGGACAAAGGTATTCAAAATTAAATTCGTTTTAATATCATACTGAGATAATTATCTCGGTTAATAAGCTTTTAAATAAAATGAAACAATGTCCACAATGGTAGATTGTGGGCTTCAGGCACTGAACTTGCCTCCTAATAGCTCTGCCAAGTACAACCTCATCAGGGATGGGCATCTATTAGGCACAGAACAGGCAATTTAAGGATCTTACTTGGGAGTGGGGTGGTGGGTTTGGGAGGTGGATTTTGGCTTTGAGAGGGGTGGCCTTGGTTGTCGGGGGATCTTGGTTGTGGGAGGGTGCATTTGGGTGGGGTCGGGTGGTGTTTGGGAGGGGCCGGTTTACATTTGGGAAGGGTGGTTTGGGATATGGAAGGGGTCAGGACCAGGGCAAATAAAAGGCCTTCTTTAGGAAAATGAATAGGATGGTTGGTGGTGAGTTGGTATTGGGAGGTACAGGGAGTGGCTGTGGGCTGGTGTATGTGTGTCTGTTGAGGGTGCAGTTGCCTCTGGGTCTCATATATAAGCTGTATGTTTGAATGTGTTTCTTTTGCTGGGTGTCTATTGTTCGAGTGAGTGTGGGTATTTGTGTCCTGTGGGTGTGGGTGTGGATGTGGTGCTTGTAGATGTGGTGATGCATGTAGTTGTGGTGTGGGTGTGATGTCTGTGGGTGTGCTGATGGTGGCGGTGCATGTAGGTGTGGGAGTAGGTGTGGTGTCTGCAGGTGTGCTGGTGGATTTGGTGGTGTGTGTGTGGTGTCTGCATGTTTCTCTGGGTGTCTGCGTTTATGTGTGGATGTGCTGCTTGTGTGTGTTGGAGTGGGTGCATGCAAAGCAATGAGTGTGCTTTGGACAGGGCTGAAAATAGGAAATTCGGATGGGGAAGAGGTGGGAGTTGGTGGACAAGGGTGGAAGGTTGGGAGGCTGTTGTCGCTGAGGAGGCAAGACCTTGGAATGACCTCTGTCGGCCAGATGTTGTACTATGAATGCCTTCCAGGTAAGCCAACATTTGTTGCATCTGGCAACTAAGCCCCTGGATGGCATTCAAGAGTGCAGTCTGGCTTACAGAGACAGTCTGCAAGAAGTCAACAGTCTCCTCACTCAGTGCAGCTGAGGGGGTATGGGAGGATGTAAAATATCTGCAGCGAAGGAGACACCACCCCTTGTACGGAGGTGGGTTTGGCTACCTAGGGGGGGAACAAGAGGGAGGGGGAGATGGGAACACGGGTGGTGGACAAGGAAGCAGATGGTAAACACAGTGTCAGCAGTGTCAGCACCGGAACCACAGTGGCCAGTCGTTTCCCTGCTGACATGACCAATGTCTCCTTTGCCGGCCCCCTGATGATGCTGAAATGACAGATACAACAGTTTGAGTGTGTCTGTGTAAATAGATTTCAACATGAACCTTGTTCACAAAACATTTGTCAACTCTATATATTTCGACAGCTTCAAGGTCCTCATCCTTAGCTTCTTTATCAACAGTATCTCATGCATGTATGAAATTATGAATCAATGTGTGTTGACAAACACTGCAATCCTGTACCAATATATCTATAAACTGGAAGCCTGTTTCTCTAGTTTGACCATTGCACAATGGTAACACGTATGTCAAGTAACTCAAGTATATTTCAAACACACTATATATCATGTGGGGTCTGTACCGAATTAGCTTAGAAAAGTATTAGCACACTATGGACATACCTGTGCTATTGAAGATTTTTTAAAAACATTTTTGTGGTGGATTGACAAATGGCTTTGACAGCGTGAGTGAATACATAGGCCTGGATACATTGTTAACTCACTTCAATACAGAAAAACATATTTTCACGTTTCCAAAAAAGTCATTATTTGGGCCTGGTATTGACTTTTCAAGCTGGGATACTCCAACACATATATGATGTTACCTTCCATCTGCAAATGTCCCTTTAAGTATCACATTTCCATCATTGATTTCTCATCTTGACATAGCTAAGGACACTAAAATGTTGTTTGGGGTATGTGAATCTCTGTCACCAATGTAGACACATTCCTGTATGTTTCAATCAATAGAGTTTGGCTAAAAATCATGTTGGTTGAAACAGACTGGCTTACATGCTCATTTGTGAAGGGCTAAGTCTTCATGTCAACCTGCCACTGTCAACATAAACTGACTTGAACCTTGCTGTGAAAACATATTTCTAAAATGGTTTTGATAAGGAATGATGCCATTGTATATGTTTCCAGTCCTTTTGGGCCAGATGCTCATTTTCATTTGGTCATTGTACAAGCTTACTAATGTAAAGTCTGAAACATCAACTGTATCATGAACGTTTAGTATGTCATGTCACCTATAATAGGGCCTACATTAACACCTCACATTTTTGATGGAGCAAAGACTACATTAGACACCATCTGAAAAACCTACACCTCCAGAAATCCTCATGTGAATTGGATATGTGTATGTTGATACCATAAAACATTGCTGTAAATAAAATAAGGCTAAATAACAAGAACGGCTACAAATAATAACTCCTCCCCTTGATGCTGCTGTTGGGTCCTCAACTTCCCATTAAGCTCTGGCTATGGCACTGCAAGGATGTGGGCCATTAGGAGGGCTCAGGATGTAGCTCACATGTCTGCTTTGTTGGCAGGACTGGCCAAGTAGAACTTCAGCTGAATTTCTGGTCCGGTGTCGTAGGTCCTCCCACCTCTTCCTGCAATGCAGGCTGCTCCCCTCATGGACCCCCAGTGTCTCACCTTCTTAGCGAAGGCCTTCCATATTTCACACTTTTTGATGGCCATTGACCTGTATGGATAATCAAATAAAGACAAAATATGTTTTGAGTGATTTTGTTTGTTTGTAGTGCTTTGACTCAATTTTGTTGCATTTCTCACATGCCTTTCTAAAACAGTCAGTACTGATTATTTGCCAGCATTTAAAAGCTCCTAGGAACTACTAATTTGCAGTGATCTGTTGAGCACCCTCAACACTTTCTATCTCCTCATGTTACCAATCCAGGGCACAGACATCATGTAGGCCAGGTCTGTGGAACCTTTCCTGCTGAGAAACCCACTCCTGATCTGTCCAAATCATTGTGAGCTACTGACGGCTAAACAACCTGTACACTATTTGCACATAACCCCACACGCAGCTACATTGAGTTAATGCCCAATCTTACAAGAGGCAGATACTATGGTCTGAACCACATACAGTGACTAAGGGTGGTATCGAAGAGCTGCCTTTTGTCAGTGAAAGCATGGTGTTTGGAGATGTTTGAACAAGTGTGTGTAGTAATGGGGTGTTGGAGAGCATGTGTCATTTAGACTTGCAGTATAGGAAGATACTCTTCTTAATAAATATGGACTGTAGTTTAACTTTAAAGAAAACCATCAGAAAACCCCAGAACTTCAAAGCTTCTTCTTGCCCTTTACATTTATCTCATTTTGACATGGGCTGTATGCTTCACTTTTCTAGGGGTACAGTATCTACTGGCCACTGGAAGTAAGGGGCATGCAGTTTGTCTAACAAAATCTGCAATTGTGAATAACATGAACAGAAAAGTCTAAGATTGTCAATTAACATTCTGTACCCAGTTAAATTATACAATTCAATACATCCAATCACAACACTTCACTCATGAACAAAAAGGGACAAATTAGCCTGTGTATAAAGAAGGAACAAGTCAGTTAGTAAAACATTTGTTACTCAAAAATGTACCTGTTCCTCTGGGTTTCCATTCAGCTGGACTTACAAGGACAGGACCTCTGTGGTGAAGAGATCCAACTCCTCAGGGGAGAAGGCAGAGGCCCTGTCATCCACATTGAACGGAATCCTGGTTTCCAGAGTTCAGTAACATCAGTCAGTCAAGGATGTGTTGTTGGCTGCATTGGTAGGAGGCAGCTGAGATTTTGTTTTGGATGGCACATTCAAGGACAGGCTTACCTGGTCCGTGATGAAGACAGACACAGCCATTGGCTTTCGTGCGTAGCCATCATACACGTTAAGCTATTATTGTGTCTGTCATGGAGTGCTACAGCTACTACATGGTCAACTTCTGCCGACAGCCATCAGAGGGCCAGTGTTGAGATACATCAACATCTTCATCCAATTTCCAAGACATCAGGATTTGGCCAAGTTGTGACATTTGCAGTGATATGTTGCTGTTGGAAAGTACTAAGGGAAAATAGGTTGTTTCTGGGTTGACCCTGGGATAGACATCCACTTTGGATGTACAGATCTTATACAGAGACAACTTGCAATGTGTTTGAATGGAAGTTCTTGAGATTGTATCAGACCTCTTTTCTGATGTATGCCACCAAGGCAATGTGTGCTGCTTAACGTGCTCTAACTATGTCAGAATATAGCCTACTGATCTCCCTTCACATTGACTAAGGGCCTCATTCCGACCCTGGCGGTACAAGACCGCCAGGGCCGGGGGCAACGGAAGCACCGCCAACAGGCTGGCGGTGCTTCATTGCCCATTCTGACCGCGGCTTTAAAAGGGAATCCGGCGGTTTCCCGCCGGATTTCCCCTGCTTGGGCAGAACCTCCATGGCGGCGCTGCTGAGATTCCGACCCCCTTCCCGCCATCCTGTTCCTGGCGGTTTTTACCGCCAGGAACAGGATGGTGGGAACGGGTGTCGTGGTGCCCCTGGGGGCCCCTGCACTGCCCATGCCACTGGCATGGGCAGTGCAGGGGCCCCCTAACAGGGCCCCAGGGAGATTTTCACTGTCTGCATTGCAGACAGTGAAAATCGCGACGGGTGCAACTGCACCCGTCGCACCCCTGCAACACCGCCGGCTCCATTTGGAGCCGGCCTCTGTGTTGCAGGGCCTTTCCCGCTGGGCCGGCGGGCGGTCCCTTGGCGGGCGCCCGCCTGCCCAGCGGGAAAGTCAGAATGGCCTCCGCGGTCTTCTGACCGCGGAGCGGCCATTTGGCGGTTCAGAATGACCCTCTAAATCTTCAATTTGTGTTCCGTGTATGAAGCTTTTGATGTATTTCCTCATAGTTGAAAGAACGTGTTTGTAGTAAACCACTGATGTGCCTGAGACATTGCACAAAGATACTGTCACAGTTTACTAAAATGGTCATGTGGCCTCAAATTATGTTATTGCCATGAAGAAGATTATTGGGGTTATTGATGTTGGATTCCTATTGTGAGGGCAGAATGCCTGGCTCCAGCTAAGGTCATGAATCAACAATGGTTTGCTTATATAATTTTGTTTTACAAAATGTTCCCCTTATTCCATGGTGTCAAGGTTGTGGAGTGTCAACTTTTATGTGGCACAGACTATTTGGGTTGTGCATAGTTTGTGAAAAATAAATGTGATTTTATCAAAGACTTGTTATCTACAAACGTATGACACCAATACATTGTGATTTTATTGTTTTTTTCTGGTTTTTTCTTAAATGCGAAACACATATCGAAGTTGATATCTATTATTTGTTTTTGAATCATAATGCTTGACAGGTTTAAAAAGATGATGGTTTACAGAACACGTAGAAATGTAATTACCACAGTAAATAATACAACAGTTTTTGACTTTGTGTTATGTGCATTTATCTTCATAACAAAAATGAGTGCACTATCTTTTAAACCAGAACAAAAAAGAATAAGAATAAAACACTAATGTTCATCATGGTGGGTAGAACTATATTTGTTGAGCAAAAATAAAGTTTGGAGTCCAATGTAAAAAAAATAAAACTGTCTTCAAAAAAGTAAAAGTGCACATGAAATAGTCCATAGAGTGAATGGTAGAAACACACTGGAGAAAAGTATGCTTGGAGTCTCTTGGTGGGGGAGGACTTGCTATCCTCTCCTGGTGGTCCTGATGAACGTCCCCACTGGATGGGGGTCAAAAGAGGTTCAGGGACTGGAGTGGGTGGAACGTTCTCCTGTTGTGTCAGGGCCTCCCAGTCTGTGACTGAGGTAGGTGTATTTTGTCCTGATGTTGAAGGACCACAGACAGAGGTTGATGTAACAGGAAAAGCCCTGCACATTTGATGATAGATGTCAAACAACACCCCAGTCAAGGAGCACAAATTGGAGATGATATTCTGCATCTCAACATTGTGCTCCTTTGCATCTGCCTATTGTCCCAGAGTTCTGTTACGAAGTGACTGATCATGTCTTGTGACAGCCGTAGTGCTCCCAAGACTTGGTTGATGTTGGTCTGTGTGACAGTTATCCTAGTGGCCTCACTTTGCTGGTCCACAGATTCCCTCCCATGCTCCCTTCCCCCACTACCCTGTGCCCTTGAGGCAGTGTAGCCCATCCCTTAGGGTCCTGGCACAACTGGAGGTGGTGGTGGTGGTTGCTCAACAGTAGGCAGGATTGGGGGGCACAGGATGGTTGTTATATTCCTTTGAACATAGAAAGTCAAGGTATTCCGAGGCTGAGGTGTTGAAGCTGCTGGGGTGAGAGGTATAGGTATGGGCTGTGTCTGACTCACTGGAGCTCTCTGCCCAGCCAGACCATATGGACCAGGCATGTCCACATCATCTGGACTTGCAGAAGTGGTGCCCTCACTGAAGGCTTGATCCTGGTCTGGAGTGAAGTTGTCTTCTGTTACAAATGGTGGTCCAGTGGCCCTGGGTGTTGTACCTAACGTGGATTACGAACAAAATGAAAGTAAAGGTCTGTGTTGTACCTCAAATGTGTCTTCAGCTACAAATGAAGCAAACTTAAAAAAGGAAAAATACAATTAATGGACTAATTAGGCTTTTGTGTTATTTTAAACTTGTTACACATGCAGGTTAATTTGCACAGATGCAAACTTCAGTAACAATGATGGCGAGATGTCCTGAAATTTAAAATGTTATTTAGAAAGTGCACATTACATGTACCACACACAGTACATGTTCCAACACAGTAGAGAGGAAATTTGAGAGCTGAGACATTTCAAGGCTTAGCAGCCTCAAAAACAAACTATGATACAGCCTATTTGCATTAATGGCAATGGGCATCGTATGAGCACTGCAAAGTAAATTGTGTAGCAAGACTACTTATATCCAACATGATACAGAAGATGATTTGAAAACTTTGAATCAACAAACTATGATTTATGCAAGCAAGTAAACCAATTCAATGGAGTAACGAGATGGTGACAACACACTGAGTCAACACAGCAGATGAATTGTTCATACACACAATGAAATGGTGAATGACAAATATATAAATCTTTGACATTTTTGTATATCTGGAAGAAAAGGGAGGTTGAGCAATGTCACATCACACTATTGCTTTCTAGAGACAAAAACAGGGTATCATCGTAGTTGTCGTTATTTGTTATCACCATTGACAATACTTGTTAAAAAGTGGGTTGCTGTTAGACCTGACAGCCTTAGGGTGGTCACACCCCAAACACAGGGTACTCAGCCTCACTTGCATACATCTGCATTTTGAATGGGTCTTCCTGGGCTGGGAGGGTGGAGGGCCTGCTCTCACACAAAGGACTGCCACACCCCCTACTGGGACCCTGGCAGACAGTATTGAACTGAAAGGGGACCTGGTGCACTTCTTAGCCACTCTTTGAAGTCTCCCCCACTTCAAAGGCACATTTGGGTATAAAACAGGGCCTCTGCCCTACCTCATCAGACACTTGCTGGAGAAGAAACCTGAACCAGAACCTGCATCCTGCCAAGAAGAACTGCCTGGCTGCCTAAAGGACACACCTGACTGCTTTCTACAAAGGACTGCTGCCTTTCTGTTGCCCTGCTGCCTTGCTGAACTCTTGCCTTGCTGCTGAAGAGCTCTCCAAGGGCTTGGATAGAGCTTGCCTCCTGTTCCCTGAAGTCTCAGGACCAAAAAGACTTCTCTTTTTTCATTTGGACGCCTTGTGCGTCGAAAAATTAGACGCACAGCTTGCTCCGCGGTGAAAAATTCACTGCACGCCGATCCGGAAAGACGCTGCTCGATGCGACGCCTGCGGTGCGACCAGAACTTCGACGCACGGCCTCGCCTGGACAACGCCGCCCGACTCCAGAAATGAAATCGACGCGACGCCTGCCGTGAGGGAGAAGATTCCATGCACAGCGCACCGGAACGACGTGCAGCCGGAAAACAAGCCTAGGATTCCACGCACAGACCCCGGGACATCTGGTAATCCCGCGAACCACAGAAAGAGACTGTCTGCGCGCCGGAAAACGACACACGACTTCCTCCGCATGAAAAATAACGACGCAAGTCTGTGTGTGCAGGGGAGAAATCGACGCACACGCCATTTTTTCCACGTATCTCTTCTTCTGCAGCCCTTTGCGGAGATTTTCCACTTTAAACCAGGTACTTTGTGCTTGAAAGAGACTTTGTTTGCTTTTTAAAGACTTAAGACACTTTGGGGGTCATTTTGACCTCAGCGGTCTTTTTCCAAGACCGCCGAGGGAGCGCAGTACAGAAGACCGCCAGTGGTGGCGGTTTGCCGCTCGGCCTATTATGACTGTTGGCAGCTCTCCCTCCTTTTTCGGACGGAGAGCCGCCAACAGCCATACTAGCGGGAGGCGGGGAAGTGGAGGTTGCTCCACCTCCACCGCCACGCCAACAGAACACCGCCCAGCGAATCACGTCCTGTGATTCGCCGTGGCGTTGTTCTGTTGCAGTGTGGTGTCGGCGGAGCTGTCCCCATGGCTCCCGTCCCCTCCTGGAGGATCGACGGAACAGGTAAGTCGATCGTCCGTTAGGGGAGAGGGGTGGGGGGCGTTGTGTGTTGTGTGGGTGAATGGGGGTGTGCGTCTGTGTATGTAGAGGGGGTGTGTGAGAGCGTGTATGCTTGCGGGGTGTTGCGTGTTTTGGGAATGAGTGCGTGTATGTCTGTGGGTATGTCTGTATGGATGTGTGCGTGTACGTTTGTATATGGGTGTGCGTGTCTGACTGTGTGTGTGGATGTAGGCATGTATGTCGGTGTGTGTGCGTGTACGTGTGTAGGTGGTGCCTGCGTGTGTGTCGTGTGGGTATGGGTGATGTGATGTTGGGGGTGAGGGTGGGGAGGAGGCCCTGCCACCTTTGGGGGGTGGCAGGGGTGGTGGGGTGTGTAGGGGACAGAGTCGGTGGGGGGTGGGGGAGACCCCTATCAGTGCCAGCGTAGGAATTCCCTGGCACTGATAGTGCTTACCGCCATGGATTTCATGGCGGTTCAAACCGCAGGAAATCCACTGCGGTAAGCCGGGTCAAAATACCGCCTGCGGTATAGTGACGGCCGCCGGGCTGGAGACCCAGGTCTCCAGCCCGGCGGTCGTCTCCGCCCTGGCAGGCAGAACGGAGAACCGGCGGATGACCATGGCGGTAACCGCCATGGTCATAATACTACAAAGAAAGACCGCCAGCCTGTTGGCGGTCTTACTGCCGCTTCTCCGCCTTCCGCCAGGGTCATAATGACCCCCTTTATATCACTTTTCAGTGATATCTCTACAATTTCACATTGCATCTTTATTCATTTTGACCTGCAATTATCCAGATAAATATTATATATTTTTCTAAACACTGTGTGGTGTATTTTTGTGGTGCTATATTGTGTTATTGTATGATTTATTGCACAAATACTTTACACATTGCCTTCTAAGTTAAGCATGACTGCTCGTGCCAAGCTACCAGAGGGTGGGCACAGGATAATTTGGATTGTGTGTGACTTACCCTGACTAGAGTGAGGGTTCTTGCTTGGACAGAGGGTAACTTGACTGCCAACCAAAAACCCAATTTCTTACAGTTACACATACCTATTTAAATTACTGAAGAAAAAATGAACATACATTTGTAGGATCTGCAAGACCTATTCTTCCCAGGGAAAGAGTTGTAAGGGGGGGTTGCTAAGAGAACCACCACCAGACCTCCAGGTGGTGCTTGGAAGCTTGTGAGTGCACTCCCTCCCCCTCCCGAACCCTCCCCCCTTGCAGGTCATTCCACCTCTTCCTAATTTCCTGCTGTGCACGCAGATTGCTAGCTACTGAATTCACTCTCTTTACTATTCTGGTCCACTTTTCCCTTTTCTGAGCTATGGTTGTATTTTGTACTTGTGCTCCAAACAATTGTAGCTCTACGCCAATAATTTCATCCACCATGACGGACAATTGTCCCTTTGTGATATGTGGATTCCTCCTTCGTGCCATAGTGTTGTCTAAAAAAATAACTAGTGCCCCAAAGGTTTATGAGAAATAAAACAAATGTGAGAAAAGTACAAAAACAGAGAGAGAAAAAGAAATGAACAAAGCCTGACTTTTGTGTGGCAAAATCAGCAGCAAAATGGTGTTCTGCAGTGGAAAGGCAAAGGATCATGGAAATGGAGTGCGTTTTCTAGGGAGTTCTGCAGGTGTTCACAATGTCATATATCAGGTGTGAGCTGCTTGAATCCATCTGCTAGCCACAGCCATTGTACAATGCTGAACAGGTCCTGTGACAGACTCCCGCCATCATAGGACTGCTGCTGGTACACCACCAGCATGACTGTGTTATCTAAATATGGTTGGCCCAATGCTACTGTCCCGATTGTGATGGTGTAATACTCACCAGCATTGGAGTCCACCAGATTGGCTGCATGGTACAGCTAGCCCAAAGGAGTAAACTCCATTGACGTAGATGGCGGTTGAACTGCCATAGATATAAATACGGCAGTCAGAACTCCATCAGCTTGACTGAGTACTCGAGACCACTGCTGTGGCTGGATGGCGGCATTACTGCCAAGATCTAAATCAACCCCAGAGTCAGAACAGAGTCAGAGGTAGAGGCAGGACTAGAGATGGGGAGATGTTCTAATATAGACATTTAAAAAAATTACCCAGAGTAGGAGAATCTGGCAACGAGCACTTTACCTTTGGGTCCTGGTCAATTTTCCACTTTGCCCATGATTAGAGCATCTCTGCCAACCCTCATTCCAAACCCCACCCATCTACAAAGACTTCTCCATTGTGGGTTCCTCAGAGAGAATTGATGTAGCTTGTTCAGTAACTTATAGCTATGTTCATGCACATAGGTCATTCTCTTCCTTGAATCTGTGTCGCATCCTCTAAGGGAGAGGTAAGTAAATGCACACAAGTTTACAGCGCCACCAAACATTAATGAGTATCACTTTTTCCACACAGAAATGTGTCAGTCTAATATGCATTAATAACTCAGGAATAAATATGATCCCAGACACAGAATTTGGTCCTAGGAAGTGTATGCACGATTGGTTTTAGATTCTAGGTGGTGCCATGTGCTATATGCATCAAGTGTACCATCCAGTAAATGGACATCAAAAGCCCCACACAGTAATAAGCACTAGTGGCCCTGCTTATAATCAGCATTAAAAGGCCTAGTCAGTAAGGATGAGAAGTAGCAGCCCACTTAAATGCTCCACAATATGATAAACATGAATGACTCCACACCACACAAACATTAATAGCAATACTTGTTAATGAGCATTACTGGTGCCACAACAGGAGGTCAGAGATTGGTCCTCTGTTTATTCTCTCCCCTTCCTCATGGTGGTAGTTGTAGTGGGACTCTGACAAACAGCAGAGGTCCTCCCCTGCTGGCTAGAGGTCTGCGGTATTTCTCCTGCATGCCTGGTGGCAACTGTCTTGAAAGAGTGAGAAAGGTCCATCTGTTGACCTGTGTGGGCGAATATGTGAAGCAACAAAATTACATGACTGGATAACACAAATATGGTTAAGCATGAAACCTGAGCATCTGCATTAAAGAAACACTCACAATGATAGCACACATGCTTTTTCATAAACATAAAGTACCATCCCCTCAAAGTATTATATTTTCAAAATCAGTGTCTGCAAACAATGAGAATGGAAGTCTATGATAACTTCACTTAACTAACAAATGTGTGGCAACCATATTGAAGCCTTTGTCTAAATACACGCAGTGAGGTTGTCATATTAACACACAAATGCACCAGAGCATTTCCCCTCAAGCCTTGAGGCACGGATAACTAGTCACAATGACATAATTTCAGTCCATGTGACATGCTTATATTATATAGGAACATTATATTAGGTATTGCATGACCATGGGCTGTATGGAGCCAGACAACAAGAAGTAATCCATATATATTGTTGCGCACATTGCAGAACATCCCAACTGAGCAAATGCATGAGTTAGGTTGTCTGTGACCATGCTATGCAAACAGAACATGATCAGATAAGAACTGTAATACAACCCTGTGTCCTACATTCCATAGCTGCAGCATAGTGATCAACTTTGTTTAATACAAATTAGACAGATTAATATGTAAAACCTGAACTATCTATGTATGACTGGTAGTACTGTTGAAACAAAATGTGGGGTTAAAGGAACATACTCAGATTTCTGTTAATGCTCCAGCAGCTGATCATGTAGTTCCAAGTTGGTCACAGAAAGGACCTTACTCTTATGTGAGGTAAGCACAATTTCAATTCCTCCATGAGGATGTTGGGGTCCCACTCAAATCTTTCCTCGATAGTTCAGTACTTTGCACTTTTGAGTTATTGACTTTGGTGTGCAGTATTTACACGATATCATGTTTCTTAACTTGATTAAAATATTTCAGCATAAGATCTAAAAAAGCTCAGAATGTGTGAGAAAAGGGAGAGGAAGATACAATGCACTAAAATGGATATCAATAGGTCAGTTTTGGATAAGTTTGCACACAGGCTTTGAAACGTGAATGCATGTAAATTTAGGCATATGTACAGTAGCTGGAAAGTTATGATGTGGGTAGATGGTGATAAATCTGTTTATAATGCAGTCGGTCTAGGTAAAATATTGTACTGACAGCTATAGACATATGAATAAATATTCGGCACGGCACTCCAGTAGAATTTGCGTGCATTAACGTTATCTGTGCATTATTAATAGAGTGGCTTGACGACATCTACACTTACCTGTATATCCGTACACTTATCTGATCCTATTGCGTTTGAAAGAATTTTGATATAATGTGTTAAAGTGCCTTTACTTGTCCTCTGCCAACTAGGTCTCAGCTAAGCCTCGATTAAATCTTGTTCAAAATGGGTGTTATGTCTCACCTTGTGCATTCATTATTTATTATTTCTGCTGCACGTATTAATGCATGTGATGTTAATTTATTTCCAAATCACTTTGGGCCAAATGTAACAAAACAGGCATTTGCGATTCGGAAATAGCGATTTTTAAGAAATCGTTTTTTCTGAGTCGCAAAATGCAATGTATCATATTTGCGATTCGGTAATAGCGATTTCATAAAAATCGCAAATGCTATTACCCAATCGCAAATTGCGATACCGGCCCCATTCGCACCTATGGGCCTGTAGGCCCATATTTGCGAATATTTTGCATTTCCCAAATTGCGAATTCCTAACTGGAATTCGCAAATTTGGTAAATGCAAACCCCAGGGTGCTTGGGGCCTAAGGTCCCCTCTGCTGCACCCCAAGAAGTTTTTTAAGGACATGTAAGGCGCACACATGCCAAAGGGGCATGTGTGCGTTACATGTCAATTTTAAAAATGCATCTTTAATGCATTTTTAAAATTTGCACATGGTTACCACCAAGTTCAACTTGGTGGTAATAGCGATTCCTTAATGCCCAATTAACATTAAGGAATTGCTTGTTACATGTGGTTTAGACATCGCAAATAAGGATTCCTTATTTGCGATTTCTTATTTAAAGAATTGCAATTTGCGATTCTCTAAACAGGCTCGCAAATTTAAGGAATCGCTATTTTAGTGATTCCTTAAATTTGCGTTGCGAATGCCTTTCATAAATACTGAAAGGCATTTTTGCATTCGCAAACGGGCATTCGCATCGTTTGCGAATGCAAAAAGGCTTGATACCTCTGGCCCTTTGTTCTAAAATAAGTCTCTCTATCATGGGCTTGGTAATATTTCAACAATCAGGCAGTGTGCTGCCTTTGTAAAATACATGGGTGGATTCATTGGAAAGGCCATGTTCCATCAATGTGACACCCACCCAACACAAGGTGCAATGCAGTGCAAGGCGTTGCGTTACTCTGTGTCTGAAAATTGATGCAAATTCACAAAAATATTTATTTGTGTGGTTTTGTAAATGTCACTTGCATTGCCTTACCTCAAATTGTGTGGTGCAAAGACAATGCATGTGCATAGTAAATCTGAGCAACAGTATGTAAACTCAATATGGTTGAGACAATATTACTGTGTCACAATATTTTTATCCAAACTGGGGTGGCGTGGTGAGCAAAAAACGATGGATTAAGCTCAGATCTTTGTGACTGGGGGTGAATGTTTGCATTGTTCACCATTCCATCTATCATCAGTTTTTTTGCATTTATCACCCCGAAGTGGGAAGGGTATGCCCAGACGTGGGTCCCGTGCTCACTGCGCCACTGGATTCAAGCTAGCCTAACTGATGAAGGGTGACACCCTCAAACCGTTCCTAGGATGCTTGTTTCTAGTCCAGGGAGGACATGGCTTGGCAGTTCAGGCTGGACTGTTCCCCTGAGGAACAGGGTCAAGACTGATATGCATATGGCTGGGTCCAAACTGGGGTGGCGTGGTGAGCAAAAAAACAATAGATTAAACCCAGATCTTTGTGACTGGGGGTGAATGTTTGCATTGTTTAGCATTCTGTCCATCATCTGTTTTTTTTACAATATTTTTGTAAGCAACATTTTGGCATAGTACCAATAGAGTCACTGTGACTCTGTCTTCAGAAACACCCTTTTCGTGGAGTCAAAGACATTGCCCCAAAGAGCAAAACTCCTGAAATGTCCCCATGCACAAATCTTCAGGCATGTAGATTACATTTGTTACGTTATCCTGAAGATCGATCTGTGGCAGGAGCAATCGTGATTGGCACTGCCAACAGGCATTTCCACAGAGAGACAACCTGATTTTAAATAAACCACTTAGGGCCCAATTTATCTTTTTCGGAAGTCCCATTGGTTCAACAGGGGGACTGAGTATGTTACTCCATCACCCTGGTAGAGAGGCTACCTGCCAAATTTATAAATGCTGACAGTCAACTTGTAAAGCATTGGTAGGGTTCCTGTCAATACTCTTCACTGTTTTGTTCAGGGCCAAATAACAGACCACTGCACCAAACAGTTTTATTTTTATTTTCAAAACAAAATAAAAAAGAGAATGCTGTCTTACCATGGCAGTCACCTCCCATGGGAAGGGGGGGCATTATTCCTTTTTTACTTGCGCTTACCACCAGGGATTGCCTGGCAGTAGCGGACAGTAACAAAATGGCTATTTGTCTAGCCATGCTAATTGGGTGGGTGGACATATAGCCATTTCTCTGTCCGCCTTTACTCCGTCGGGCCATCGGAAAGGTTTGGCTATGGTGGTGACAGAGTAGTCCTCAGCCATAGCCAAGCCTATGGTTGGCTGGCACCTAAATCTGGCAGGGGGACCATCATCTTGTCTTGAGAAAGCACAAAAGAAATGGAGGCCTAAAACAATACTTTTTTCCTTGGTAAAAGTGGACTTTGATTCTTAGATACATATCAATGAAGCATTGCACAGATGTAAAAAGGTGAAAATGTAATTGACGCTCCTAAAACGATTTATAAATGATACACATGTTGTGTAAGGTTTCACTACCCACTTGCCCATTTCAGCCCTCACGGAAAAACTTTTTTCATAATATGGACTGGAATAAACTCTGTTTGTCTGTTTGGTCCTTTCTTAGATTCTCAGGGAAATCCAGTGGAGTTCAATGAATGAATAATGAATGCTCGAAGAAGCCAGTGAACCATGTTAAGCAATCAGTCACGTTCTGCACTAGCTGAAGTTTTCCTCAATCCAAGTGAGAAAAGAAATTGGTGATGTCATACAGAATTAGTAAAGCAAAGAAATGCAGTAATTTATCTGTCCCTGATGTCTGAATAAGTATTCACAGCTTTAGAAGGAGAACTCCAATATCCATGCTGAAGTAGCTCCTACTTTGCACTCTATGGCCCAGATTTATGTTACAGTGTGCAGTGTGGTGCTGCGGCAAAAATAGCAGCGCCATGCCATGCACCCCTGCGTTTCCCCCAGCGCTGGTACTGAATTAAGGTACCTAGCACCAACTCAGGCATCCTTGCACCACAGTGCAAGGGTGTCTGCATTGAGGGGATAGATTTTTCATGTGCAGGAAGGTATTCCTTCCTGCACATAAACAATCTATAATGGCGATTTGGCACTACTATGTGTGCTGCAAAATGAAGTACACATAGAAGTACCAAAGCGTCATTTTGAATTATATTTTAATGTGCAGGAAGGTGTCTCTTCCTCCACGTAAACAATCGTCCATGGCATTTTGGCCCATATTTATAATTTCTGATGCAAACCAGCGCCGGTACTTTTGTTTGTAGGGGACTATGCCTATCCTACAACAAATCGCAACTGTTGTCCCAACCTTACGGGCTCACTAGCAGCACCTCACCAGAAACACAATAGTAAAAAGGTGATTTGTGGCAGCCTTTACACATGGACTCAAAAATAAGACTTCTCAAGGAATGTAGTGGTTAAACGGAGATTACCCCTTTCTCACAGATATATCATGTCTCATACAAACAAAGGTAATGACAAAGATGCAGGAAAGTTTCAATAGTTTTTATTTAACACAACTGCAATTTGCGATAAGTTGCATGGGCTGCAATGATTAGGATTATGAATAATGCAAGGAACAGAATTGTGAAGACGAGAGTCATTATTACAAAGACCCGCACCATCTTGCAATGCATGTAAAAGACTTATGAGATGTAATATGCCCTAATACCCTAATGTGATAGGCCTAACCTCCTACCTAAAGGAGAGCTGGGTTTGCTAAACCTAATATGCCAATGCCATGTCCATGAGAGGAGCCCCCAACTCTTGTTACCTTGGAATGAGGTCTCTATCTCAGACTCCGCAGGGACACGAAGACTGGGTCAGCGTCAAGGCGACGTGCAGCATCGATATCAGCGATGGTGGCGATGCCCTCTGGTCAGAATCCCTCTGATTATCTGTCTGAAGTGCGATGTATTTATACTGATCTACCAGGACCCCTCACGTAGGTGTGTTCCCAAACAATAGATAACAGACATGCTTGGGACGGCAATTATTATAAACAATCCCTCGAAAGTATAGAGAGGGAAAATCCCTAAGTGTGAACACCTACTGTTTGTTTGTCTTTATTGCTTGATCTTGACGCCTTAGCGCGGTGGCACTGATAATGCAAAATATAACAAGTGGCTTAACTATAAACAAGGCAGCCATCTTAAATGAATGAAATAATTAAATGGCTAAGACAGAGCAAGCTAAGTAGGTTAAAATCACTAGGTGACGGGGGCACAAGTCTGCAAGCCAGAGACTAAGCTTACTCCTGTTATCCCATTAAAACAAACTAGGATTCACTACAGTGTGTCAAACAATGGTGCAAGTCAGGTTAGAGTAAAAATTCATGGCTCTAACCAGACTTGACGCACAATCTTTTGACGCACAACCCCCATTAAAATGAATCCTGTCTAAGCAAAGACAGGAGTCATGCCCCCTTGCCCAATGGCCATGTCCAGGGGACTTCTGTCCCCTGAGCATGGCCAATGGGCACAGTGACATGTAGGGGGACCCAAGTTTGCCCCCCCATGGCACTCTAACAAATAAAAAAATTATACTTACCTCTACTTACCGGTACTTACCTGGGATGGGTCCCCCCATCCATGGGTGTCCTCCAGGGGTGGGCCAGGGTGGCAGGGGGTGTCACTGGGGGCAGGGATGGGCCCTGTGGACTGCTTCCATGGTCAGAGACCATGGAAGCGAGCCCACAGGCCCCTTAACGTTTGCCCTCACCCAGGCGTTAAATAACAGCGCACATCAGGCTGTGCGCCATTTTTTAAGGCCGCCCCCTCCTGTGCGTCAAAATGATGCGGGAGTATAAATAAGGCGCACAGGCCTTAAAGTCATTTTTTGGACAGGAACGCTTACCTTGCATGGCATTAACGCAAGGCGGTTTCCCGCATCCAGAAAATGACTCACATGGAGGAATTTTGACATTTGCGGGGTCGGGTGTCATAGTATAAATATGGTGTTAGGTTTGCGCCAAATTTGCGTCTACATTTTTTACGCCAAGTCGGCGCAAACAGAGTATAAATATGCCCCTTTGTTCCTTTCTCCTCGTTTTACCATGCCACCCCTGGGGAGACAACTCGTAAATCTGAGGCAGAATCAAAAGCAATGGGTATTGCGATGGAATGCCCATCGCAACGCCCATTGCACGCCCTTCTGATGCAGAAAACTAAGTCAGAAGGTCCCATATTACACCTCCTTGTAAATATGGACTAGTGCTTAGCGCCACCTGAGCATCACGAAAAGTACGCTGTGGTGGCGCTAGGTCTCTTACATATGCCCCTTATTTTGTTAATGGTTAACGTATTCCTACTAAAATGGAAGGGGCTCCATCTTACCCAGGCACAAACAATTGACTAGGGATGTCAAGCTGTGTAAGACAGGCCATTCATTTCATTGGCATGTCCAGGGGGGCTGGAGGCGTGGAAGGCAGGTTTTTGAGGTCCCAGAGCTGAACCTGTCACCCTCTCTAGCTCCCGAGGATAACTGCAGACACAACGGAGCTTCTTGAGAGAGAGCAAGAGAAGAGAGAACAGGCAGGGGGAATACACAGAGTGAGGAGAGCGGCAGAAAAGAGATGGATGAAAAGAGAGAGCGAGCTAGAGTGACGGAAGGAAGGTAGGATTCGGGCCAAGGGCTGCTTTTGATTCCCACAACGACCTTGATTTCAAAATCCAGACTCCAATCACATAATACAAAGCCACGGTGCTATTCCACTGACTGCATAGGCATGATATTCGTTTAGCAAATGTTAGCACATTGCACCACCTTAACGTGGACACCATTTCATGAATAGCGTACTTAGCCTGCTTATTCGAAAAGTTGAAAAGGGGGATCTTGTTTCTATAATGCATGTTTATCCCGTTTTATTAAAAATGTGGATTGTCTAGGCAGTACTTGAGAAAACGAATTATTTTACGATTTTTACATCAGTGTTTTTTGATCTGATGAATGGGAAAGCAAATTTTTGTAATCAATTAAGATATGCTGACATTTTCGGAGACATTCGTGCCTTCTGCTTCCATGACGTACTGTAGATTTGCTTCCCGAGTAAATCTATATGTGGATATTTTTTCACTGTCACCAATAATGTTTTGATTAATCACTTGCATGTAACTATTTTCCTTATTACGCGCTTGTTAGACAGTCTGTGGTTTCTTTTCACTAATTTGTAAGTACATCGTTTGAAGGTTTATTTTCAGACAATTCAGCTTCATTGAGGCTGACTCTGGGGACATAAGTTGCCTCTTTTAGTTAAACTCAAGAAGTTATAGGGGTAGAACAGTGTGCTTACTGGAAGAAATGAATCTGACCCACCTTCAATAGTTTTATTTCTTGTGAGCTTTTAATTTTGCACTCACTTTAGCTATTGGGAACGCAAACCTTCCCAAACAAGCAATTGTCGCCGTTGAAAGTGGAAGTGCCAAATGTTCGCAGTTATTTGCTTTTAGAGAGTGAAAAAGATAATTGGTTGGGGTCACCATCCCAAAAAAAGAATTAAAACTTAGGACCAAAAAGTACATGTTCCAGTACAGAGTTTGCAGAAATGTGTTTAATAACCCTTATGGTTGAAGAGGCAATCATGAAATATTCGCTTTGTCGTGTGAAAAGCATACTTGAGGACACAGGAGTACACCCTTCCCACGACCATGTTGAAAAAGTGGTGGCAAAATAGCGCAATTTCGACATGATTCACTTCGAAATGTTCGGCTTCTCATGTGTAATAACAAGTGCTATTGAGTTTGTAATGCTTGGTCGGATGATTCCAATTCTAATGTGGAATAAAAGCTAACTCGTTCCTTTCTAGAGCAATACAGAATACTTCTCTGAATCCAGTAAGTAGTTGATAGCTTGTAGGAGGCTGGCCTGGCTTATAGTGGGTACCAAGGGGTACTTACACTCTGTACCAGGTCCAGTTATCCCTTATTAGTGTAGAAGAGGTGTTTCTAGCAGCTTAGGCTGATAGAAGGTAGCTATAGCAGAGCAGCTTAGGCTGAACTAGGAGACATGCAAAGCTCCTACTATACCACTGGTGTCATATGCACAATATCATAAGAAAACACAATACACAGATATACTAAAAATAAAGGTACTTTATTTTTATGACAATATGCCAAAAGTATCTCAGTGAGTACCCTCAGTATGAGGATGGCAAATATACACAAGATATATGTATACAATACCACAAATATGCAGTAATAGCAAAAGGAAGTAATGCAAGCAATGAAAAGTTACAGTAGATTGCAATAGGAGCACATAGGTATAGGGGCAACACAAACCACATACTCCAAAAGTGGAATGCGAACCACAAATGGACCCCAAACCTATGTGAGCTTGTAGAGGGTCGTTGGGACTGTAAGAAAACAGTGAGGGTTAGAAAAATAGCCCACCCCAAGACCCTGAAAAGTAGGTGTAAAGTGCACCTATATTCCCCAGAGAGCACAGAAGTCGTGATAGGGGAATTCTGCAAGGAAGACCAACACCAGCAGTGCAACCAAAGTGGTTTTCCGGACGAGAGTACCTGTGGAATAAGGGGACCAAGTCCAAGAGTCGCGACAAAGTCGTGATTGGGCAGATGCCCAGGAAATGCCAGCTGAGGGTGCAAAGAAGCTGACACCGGATGGTAGAAGCTGTGGATTCTGCAAGAACGAAGAGGACTAGGAACTTCCCCTTTGGAGGATGGATGTCCCACGTCGTGAAGAAGCTTGCAGAGGGGTTCCCACGCAGAAAGACTGCAAACAAGCCTTGCTAGCTGCAAGGGTCGCAGTTAGGGTTTTTGGATGCTGTTGTGGCCCAGGTGGGACCAAAATGTCGCCACTTAGATGAGGAGACAGAGGGGACGCCCAGCAAGTCAGGGAGCCCTCACAGAAGCAGGCAGCACCCGCAGAAGTACAGGAACAAGCACTTGGAAGAGGAGTGAACCGGAGCTCACCCGAAGACACAAAAGGGAGTCCCACAACGCCGGAGGACAACTCAGGAGGTTGTGCACTGCAGGTTAGAGTGTCGGGGACCCAGGCTTGGCTGTGCACAAAGGAAATCCTGAAAGAGTGCACAGGAGCCAGAGCAGCTGCAAATCACGCGGTACCCAGCAATGCAGTCTAGCGTGGGGAGGCAAGGACTTACCTCCACCAAACTTGGACTGAAGAGTCACTGGACTGTGGGAGTCACTTGGACAGAGTTGCTGAGTTTCAGGGACCACGCTCGTCGTGCTGAGAAGGGACCCAGAGGACAGGTGATGCAGTCTTTTGTTGCCTGCGGTTGCAGGGGGAAGATTCCGTCGTCCCACAGGAGATTTCTTCAGAGCTCCTGGTGCAGAAAGGAGGCAGGCTACCCCCAGAGCATGGACCACCAGGAAACAGGCGAGAAAGCGGCAGGATCAGCGATACAAGGTTGCAGTAGTCGTCTTTGCTACTTTGTTGCGGTTTTGCAGGCGTCCTGAGCAGTCAGCGGTCGATCCTTTGGCAGAAGGTCAAGAGAGAGATGCAGAGGAACTCTGAGGAGGTCTTGCATTCGTTATCTAAAGAATTACCCAAAGCAGATACCCTAAATAGCCAGAAAAGGAGGTTTGGCTACCTAGGAAGGAGGGAAGACAGGCTAGCAACACAGGTAAGAGCCTATCAGAAGGAGTCTCTGATGTCACCTGCTGGCACTGGCCACTCAGAGCAGTCCAGTGTGCCAGCAGCACCTCTGTTTCCAAGATGGCAGAGGTCAGGAGCACACTGTAGGCGCTCTGGGCACCTCCCATGGGAGGTAGTGATCACTCCCCTTTCCTTTGTCCAGTTTCGCGCCAGAGCAGGGCTGGGGGATCCCTGAACCGGTGTAGACTGGCTTATGCAGAAATGAGTACCATCTGTGCCCATCAAAGCATTTCCAGAGGCTGGGGGAGGCTACTCCTCCCCAGCCCTGACACCTTTTTCCAAAGGGAGAGGGTGTAACACCCTCTCTCTGAGGAAGTCCTTTGTTCTGCCTTCCTGGGCCAAGCCTGGCTGGACCCCAGGAGGGCAGAAAACTGTCTGAGGGGTTGGCAGCAGCAGCAGCTGCAGTGAAACCCCGGCAGTACCCGGGTCTGTGCTAGAGACTCGGGGGATCATGGAATTGTCTCCCCAATGCCAGAATGGCATTGGGGAGACAATTCCATGATCTTGGACATGTTACATGGCCATGATCGGAGTTACCATCGTGACGCTATACATAGGTAGTAACCTATGTATAGTGCACGCGTGAAATGCTGTCCCGCACTCACAAAGTCCGGGGAATTTGCCCTGAACGATATGGGGGCACCTTGGCTAGTGCCAGGGTGCCCACACACTAAGTAACTTAGCACCCAACCTTCACCAGGTGAAGGTTAGACATATAGGTGACTTACAAGTTACTTAAGTGCAGTGGTAAATGGCTGTGAAATAACGTGGACATTATGGGGGTGATTCCAACTCTGGCGGACGGAAACCGCCATTTGGCCGCCACGAGGCCAAAATTCCGCGGCCCCCATTCTGACATTCCCGCTGGGCCGGCGGGCGCTAACCAAGTTAGCGCCCGCCGGCCCAGCGGGAATGAGGCCGCAACACAGGAGCCGGCTCCGAATGGAGCCGGCGGTGTTGCGGTGGTGCGACGGGTGCAGTTGCACCCGTCGCGCTTTTCACTGTCTGCCATGCAGACAGTGAAAAGCAGGCCGGGGCCCTGTTAGGGGGCCCCTGCACTGCCCATGCCAGTGGCATGGGCAGTGCAGGGGCCCCGAGGGGCCCCAGGACAGCCGTTACCGCCAACCTCTTCCTGGCGGTGAAAACCGCCAGAAACAGGCTGGCGATACAGGGGTCAGAATCCCCAGGGCAGCGCTGCTTGCAGCGCTGCCCTGGTGGATTCTCCCAGCCGGGGCAAAAACGGCGGATGACCGCCGGCCCCGGCAATCCGATCTCGGCTTTAGTGCCGCGGTCTGAATGGGGATTGAAGCACCGCCAGCCTTTTGGCGGTGCTTCCGTCATTCGTGGCCCTGGGAGTCCAAGACCGCCAGGGTCAGAATGACCCCCTATGTCACTCAGGCTGCAGTGGCAGGCCTGTGTAAGAATTGTCAGAGCTCCCTATAGGTGGCAAAAGAAATGCTGCAGCCCATAGGGATCTCCTGGAACCCCAATACCCTGGGTACCTCAGTACCATATAATAGGGAATTATAAGTGTGCTCCAGTATGCCAATGTAAATTGATAAAATTGGTCACTAGCCTGTTAGTGACAATTTGGAAAGCAGAGAGAGCATAACCACTGAGGTTCTGATTAGCAGAGCTTCAGTGAGACAGTTAGTCATCACACAGGGAACACATACAGGGCACACTTATGAGCACTGGGGCCCTGGCTGGCAGGGTCCCAGTGACACATACACTAAAACAACATATATACATATGAAATATGGGGGCAACATGTCAGGCAAGATGGTACTTTCCTACACAACCCCCCCCCCAAACGAAGGACAATAAGACTAGCCATGACCTGATGAGTCTTCATTGTCTAAGTGGAAATATCTGGAGAGTCCATCTGCATTGGAGTGGGTACTCCCAGGTCTATGTTCCACTGTATAGTCCATTCCCTGTAGAGATATGGACTACCTCAACAATTTAGGGTTTTCACCTTTCATTTGTTTTAGCCAAAGTAGAGGTTTGTTGTCTGTCTGAACAATTAAGTGAGTGCCAAACAGGTATGGCCTCAACTTCTTCAGTACCCAGACCACAGCAAAGGCCTCCCTCTCTATGGCAGACCAACGCTTTTCTCTAGGGGTCAACCTCCTGCTGATAAAAGCAACAGGTTGATCCTGGCCCTCAGAATTGAGTTGTGATAAGACTGGCCCTACCCCTAATTCAGATGCATCAGTTTGAACAATGAATTTCTTGGAGTAACATGGGCTTTTTAGGACAGGTGCAGTGCACATGGCATGTTTCAGCACCTCAAAAGCTTTCTGACAGCTAGCTGTCCACAATACCTTTTTAGGCATTTTCTTGGAAGTGAGGTCATTAAGAGGGGCTGCAATGGAGCCATAGTTCTTAATGAATCTCCTGTAATACCCAGTGAGGCCTAAGAAGGCTCCCACCTGGGTCTGAGTTGTAGGGGGAACCCAAACCATGATAGTTTGGATTTTCCCCTGAAGTGGTGCAATCTGTTCTCCACCTACCAGGTGTCCCAGATAAACCACTTTACCCTGCCCTATCTGGCACTTTGAAGCCTTGATAGTGAGGCCTGCCTTTTGCAGGGCCTCCAAAACTTTCCACAGGTGGACCAGGTGATCATCCCAGGTGGAGCTAAAGACAGCTATATCGTCCAGATGTGCTGCACTAAAAGCATCCAACCCTTGCAGGACTGTATTCACCCACCTCTGAAAAGTGGCAGGTGAATTTTTCAAACCAAAGGGCATTACTGTGAATTGGTAGTGCCCTCCAATAGTCAAAAATGCAGTTTTTGCTTTAGCATCCTCTGATAACTTGATCTGCCAATACCCTGCAGTCAAATCAAAGGTGCTTAGATACTTGTCAGATGCCAGTGTATCTATGAGCTCATCTGCCCTGGGTATAGGGTGAGCATCAGTTTTTGTTACCTGTTTGAGACCTCTGCAATCTACCCAAAACCTAATTTCCCTTTTTCTATCTTTGGAATGAGGCTTTGGTACAAGCACCACAGGAGAGGCCCATGGACTTTCAGAGTGCTCAACCACTCCCAGTTCAAGCATTTTCTGAACTTCTTGTTTTATGCAGTCCCTGAGATGGTCAGGCTGCCTATAGATTTTACTTTTGACAGGCATGCTGTCTCCAGTATCTATAGTGTGCTCACACCAAGAAGTGGTGCATGGCACAGTAGAAAATAGTTCAGAAAACTGACCCAGGAGATTTATGCAGTTGTCTTTCTGCTCAGCAGTAAGACAGTCTGCCAAAACTACACCTTCCACTAGAGCATCTTGTTCTGTGGAAGAGAAAAGATCAGGGAGAGGGTCACTCTCTTCTTCCTGTCCTTTATCTGTTGCCATGAGCAGGGTGAGATCAGCCCTGTCATAGTAGGGTTTTAGGCGATTGACATAGAGCACCCTAAGGGGACTCCTGGCAGTGCCCAAGTCAACCAAGTAGGTGACTTCTCCCTTCTTTTCAACAGTGAGGTGGGGTCCACTCCATTTGTCTTGGAGTGCTCTTGGGGCCACAGGCTCCAATACCCACACCTTCTGTCCTGGTTGGTACTGAATCAGAACAGCCTTCTGGTCATGCCATTGCTTTTGGAGCTCTTGGCTGGCCTGAAGGTATTTACTGGCCTTTTTCATGTACTCAGCCATTCTGGATCTTAGGCCGAGTACATAGTCCACTATGTCTTGCTTAGGAGCTTTTGAAAGGTTGTTCCCAACCCTCCTTTACAAGTGTTAGAGGACCTCTTACAGGGTGTCCAAATAGGAGTTCAAAGGGGCTGAAGCCCACTCCTTTTTGGGGTACCTCCCTGTAAGCAAAAAGAAGGCAAGGTAACAGGACATCCCATCTCCTCCTGAGTTTTTCAGGGAGTCCCATTATCATTCCTTTGAGAGTTTTATTAAACCTCTCTACCAGTCCATTTGTTTGTGGATGATAAGGTGTGGTGAATTTGTATGTTACACCACATTCCTTCCACATGGCCTTCAAGTATGCAGACATAAAGTTCCTACCCCTGTCTGATACAACCTCTTTTGGGAAACCCACCCTGAAAAAGATTCCCAGGAGGGCTTTTGCCACTGCAGGAGCTGTAGTGGTCCTTAGAGGAATTGCTTCAGGGTATCTTGTGGCATGGTCCACTACCACCAAGATAAACCTATTGCCTGAAGCAGTAGGAGGGTCAAGGGGGCCAACTATGTCAACCCCAACCCTTTCAAATGGAACCCCAACCACAGGCAGTGGAATAAGGGGAGCCTTTGGTGTGCCACCAGTCTTGCCACTGGCTTGGCAGGTCACACAGGACTTACAAAAGTCTTTTGTGTCCTCTGACATCCTAGGCCAATGAAACAGGGGGACAAACCTTTCCCATGTTTTAATTTGACCCAAATGTCCAGCCAAGGGAATGTCATGGGCTAGAGTTAGGAGGAACTCTCTGTATTGCAGGGGAATGACCAATCTCCTGGCTGCTCCAGGTTTTGGGTCCCTTGCCTCTGTATACAAGAGATTGTCCTCCCAGTAAACTCTATGTGAGTCACTGACATCCCCATTTTGCTGTTTGACAGCTTGCTGTCTTAGACCCTCCAATGTGGGACAGTTTTGCTGTTCCACACTCAGCTCCTCTCTGGCAGGCCCCCCTCCACCCCAAAGCTCAGCAGTGTCTGCTTCCAGCTCCTCTGGTGAAGGTTCTGCACAGGGGTGAAATTCTTCTTCCTCAGAAGTAGAATCATCTGTAGAGGGAGGGATAGTGGGTAGGGATTTACCCTTACTAAACCTAGCTTTAGGGAGCACTTGGTCCATTCTTCCAGGATCCAAGTCACCCTGTCCTTTTTGCTTTTTGGCCTGAGCCCTGGTTAAAGCAAAAATATGCCCAGGAATGCCCAGCATTGCTGCATGAGCCTACAACTCCACTTCTGCCCAAGCTGATGTCTCTAAATCGTTCCCTAGTAGACAGTCTACAGGTAAATCTAAGGCAACCACAACTTTCTTTGGACCAGTAAACCCCCCCCCAGTTGAGATTCACAGCAGCCATGGGGTGGCTAAGAGTGTTGTTATGAGCGTTTGTCACTTGGTACTGGTGACCAAATAGGTGTTGTTCAGGGTGTACCAGTTTCTCTATTACCATGGTAACACTGGCACCTGTGTCCCTGTAGGCCTGAACCTCAACACCATTTATTAGGGGAAGTTGCTTGTACTTATCCATATTAAGGGGACAAGCAACCAAGGTGGCCAAATCAATGGCACCTT
The DNA here is from genome assembly GCF_031143425.1 of Pleurodeles waltl. NCBI lineage: Eukaryota > Metazoa > Chordata > Amphibia > Caudata > Salamandridae > Pleurodeles > Pleurodeles waltl. The sequence goes on along the minus strand of NC_090437.1, from coordinate 708,766,402 downwards.
CAGAGACTAACACAGCCTCTGTGGTCTCCCTAACAAGACCAACCCCAACTAAATTACCAAAAATGAGCCCAGCTACTCCCTTGGATTGGCTATTAGTAGGTTTGCTCCCACCACCACTGCTATTACTAGGGGCACTAGGGGTAGCAGTAGGGGTTGTGGTAGTGGGAGGCTTGATGCTTTTCTTTGGACAACTGGCATCAGTTGTCCAATGGCCTTTTACTTTACATAAATAGCACCATCGTTTCTTAACTTGATTAGAAGAGGATTTGGACCCACCACCCCCACCAGAGTGTTTTTGTGGGCCTGATAAAGACTCATTTTTAGATTTGTCCCCACCCTTGTCTGAAGACTTACCATCCTTCTTCTTGCCATCCTTGTCACCCCCTGTATGAACTTTTCTGTTCACTCTTGTTCTGACCCATTTGTCTGCCTTCTTTCCCAATTCTTGGGGAGAGGTCAGATCTGAGTCCCCTAGATATTGGTGTAACAAATCAGACCCACAGTTATTCAGAATATGCTCTCTCAGGATCAGATTATACAGGCTTTCATAGTCAGAAACTTTACTGCCATGGAACCACCCCTCCAAGGCCTTCACTGAATAGTCAACAAAGTCTAACTAGTCTTGTGAGGACTCTTTTCTGGTTTCTCTGAACTTAATCCTGTATTGTTCAGTGGTTAAGCCAAATCCATCCAAGAGTGCATTCTTCAAAACTGTAAAATTATTGGCATCACTTTCCTTCACAGTAAGGAGCCTATCCCTACCCTTTCCACTGAAAGATAGCCATAGGATAGCAGCCAACTGCCTTTGAGGGACCCCCTGTACAACACAGGCCCTCTCAAGTGCAGCAAACCACTTGTTAATTTCATCCCCCTCCTTGTAAGGGGGAACTATCTTATGCAGATTCCTAGAATCATGCTCTTTCACAGGATTACTATCTGGAATACTGCTGCTACCACCATGGGGTCCTAGCCCCAACCTCTGTCTTTCTTTCTCTAAGTCTAAAGATTCCCTGTCTAGAGCCAGCTGTTGCTGTTTAAGCTTCAGCCTGGACTCTTCCACACTCAATCTATTGAGTTCCCTTTCTAACAATCTGTCATCAGGGTGGGTGGGTTGGGCATGCTTTGACACAGAAGAATGATGTGAATGAACAGAGGGAGATCTGTCCCTAACAGTTGGCACTCTAACAACCTGGCCTGCAGGAATAATATCCCTACTGTGATGTGAGCTCACAATACTACCAGCTATGCTAGGTGGTCTGCTAAGGGGCAGGTTTCGAAGGTCACCTTCTAACACTCTTACTGGGGGTGCCCCTGAGTCAGAGTGTGAACCATCTCCTAACTTCTCAATGGATGTGCCAGCTAAGGCTTTATCATTCTCAATAAGCATGTTAGATAACAATTCTCTAGAGGGATTCTTTCCCACCCCTAAACCTCTATCAATGCAGATACTCCTTAAACCCTTCCAGTTAAGGTGGTCATAAGCTGAGCTGACCAAGTTAGTTGAAGTTTCTACATCAGACATGATAGAAGAAAGGTTTAGGGACAGATAAAAGAGAGAAAAAGTTTTAGGACTTTTTAAGAAAACAGAAAAAAACTTTTTCAACTTTTGAGAAACTTTTTGAAAGTTTAGAGGTACTTTTCAGCACTTAGCAGATAGTGTAAGAGAAGAAAAGCAAAACATTTTGGTTAGGTGTACATACACTGAACTTGTTTTGTATATTATTCTCTTATGAAAAGTACAATATGACAAAGTGGTAAGTAGTTACAAGTACTTATCCCACCGCTGCACAACCAATGTAGGAGGCTGGCCTGGCTTGTAGTGGGTACCAAGGGGTAGTTACACTCTGTACCAGGTCCAGTTATCCCTTATTAGTGTAGAAGAGGTGTTTCTAGCAGCTTAGGCTGATAGAAGGTAGCTATAGCAGAGCAGCTTAGGCTGAACTAGGAGACATGCAAAGCTCCTACTACACCACTGGTGTCATATGCACAATATCATTAGAAAACACAATACACAGATATACTAAAAATAAAGGTACTTTATTTTTATGACAATATGCCAAAAGTATCTCAGTGAGTACCCTCAGTATGAGGATAGCAAATATACACAAGATATATGTACACAATACCAAAATTATGCAGTAATAGCAAAAGGAAGTAATGCAAGCAATGTAAAGTTACAGTAGATTGCAATAGGAGCACATAGGTATAGGGGCAACACAAACCATATACTCCAAAAGTGGAATGCGAACCACGAATGGACCCCAAACCTATGTGAGCTTGTAGAGGGTCATTGGGACTGTAAGAAAACAGTGAGGGTTAGAAAAATAGCCCACCCCAAGACACTGTAAAGTAGGTGTAAAGTGCACCTATATTCCCCAGAAAGCACAGAAGTCGTGATAGGGGAATTCTGCAAGGAAGACCAACACCAGCAATGCAACCAAAGTGGATTTCCAGACGAGAGTACCTGTGGAACAAGGGGACCAAGTCCAAGAGTCGCAACAAAGTCGAGATTGGGCAGATGCCCAGGAAATGCCAGCTGAGGGTGCAAAGAAGCTGCCACCGGATGGTAGAAGCTGTGGATTCTGCAAGAACGAAGAGGACTAGGAACTTCCCCTTTGGAGGATGGATGTCCCACGTCGTGAAGAAGCTTGCAGAGGGGTTCCCACGCAGAAAGACCACAAACAAGCCTTGCTAGCTGCAAGGAACCCGGTTTGGGTTTTTGGATGCTGTTATGGCCCAGGAGGGACTAGGATGTTGCCACTTGGATGAGGAGACAGAGGGAGCGCCCAGCAAGTCAGGGAGCCCTCACAGAAGCAGACAGCACCCGCAGAAGTACCAGAACAGGCACTTGGAAGAGGAGTGAACCAGAGCTCACCCGAAGACACAAAAGGGAGTCCCACGATGCCGGAGGACAACTCAGGAGGTTGTGCACTGCAGGTTAGAGTGTCGGGGACCCAGGCTTGGCTGTGCACAAAGGAAATCCTGGAAGAGTGCACAGGAGCCGGAGCAGCTGCAAATCACTCGGTACCCAGCAATGCAGTCTAGCGTGGGGAGGCAAGGACTTACCTCCACCAAACTTGGACTGAAGAGTCACTGGACTATGGGAGTCACTTGGACAGAGTTGCTGAGTTCCAGGGACCACGCTCGTCGTGCTGAGAGGGGACCCAGAGGACCGGAGAAGCAGTCTTTTGTTGCCTGCGGTTGCAGGGGGAAGATTCCGTTGTCCCACGGGAGATTTCTTCAGAGCTCCTGGTGCAGAAAGGAGGCAGGCTACCCCCAGAGCATGCACAACCAGGAAACAGGCGAGAAAGCGGCAGGATCAGCGATACAAGGTTGCAGTAGTCGTCTTTGCTACTTTGTTGCGGTTTTGCAGGCGTCCTGAGCAGTCAGCAGTCGATCCTTTGGCAGAAGGTGAAGAGAGAGATGAAGAGGAACTCTGATGAGCTCTTGCATTCGTTATCTAAAGAATTCCCCAAAGCAGAGACTGTAAATAGCCAGAAAAGGAGGTTTGGCTACCTAGGAAGGAGGATAGGCTAGCAACACAGGTAAGAGCCTTTCAGAAGGAGTCTCTGACGTCACCTGCTGGCACTGGCCACTCAGAGCAGTCCAGTGTGCCAGCAGCACCTCTGTTTCCAAGATGGCAGAGGTGTGGAGCACCTCCCCTGGGTCACTCCCCTTTCCTTTGTCCAGTTTCGCACCAGAGCAGGGCTGGGGGATCCCTGAACCGGTGTAGACTGGCTTATGCAGAGATGCGCACCATCTGTGCCCATCAAAGCATTTCCAGAGGCTGGGGGAGGCTACTCCTCCCCAGCCCTGACACCTTTTTCCAAAGGGAGAGGGTGTAACACCCTCTCTCTGAGGAAGTCCTTTGTTCTGCCTTCCTGGGCCAAGCCTGGCTGGACCCCAGGAGGGCAGAAACCTGTCTGAAGGGGTTGGCAGCAGCAGCAGCTGCAGTGAAACCCCGGGAAAGGCAGTTTGGCAGTACCCGGGTCTGTGCTAGAGACTCGGGGGATCATGGAATTGTCTCCCCAATGCCAGAATGGCATTGAGGTGACAATTCCATGATCTTAGACATGTTACATGGGCATGTTCAGAGTTACCATTGTGACGCTATACATAGGTAGCGACCTATGTATAGTGCACGTGTGAAATGGTGTTCCGCACTCACAAAGTCCGGGCAATCTGCCCTGAACGATGTGGGGGCACCTTGGCTAGTGCCAGGGTGCCCACATACTAAGTAACTTAGCACCCAACCTTCACCAGGTGAAGGTTAGACATGTAGGTGACTTATAAGTTACTTAAGTGCAGTGGTAAATGGCTGTGAAATAACGTGGATCGTTATTTCACTCAGGCTGCAGTGGCAGGCCTGTGTAAGAATTGTCAGAGCTCCCTATGGATGGCAAAAGAAATGCTGCAGCCCATAGGGATCTCCTGGAACCCCAATACCCTGGGTACCTCAGTACCATATACTTGGGAATTATAAGGGTGTTCCAGTATGCCAATGTGAATTGGTAAAATTGGTCACTAGCCTGTTAGTGACAATTTGGAAAGCAGAGAGAGCATAACCACTGAGGTTCTGATTAGCAGAGCCTCAGTGAGACAGTTAGTCATCACACAGGGAACACATACAGGGCACACTTATGAGCACTGGGGCCCTGGCTGGCAGGATCCCAGTGACACATACACCAAAAACAACATATATACAGTGAAATATGGGGGTAACATGCCAGGCAAGATGGTACTTTCCTACATAGCTCAAGATGAAAGTTCAATGAGCCCCAACCTTCTGGCTTTAAGATACTGGCTGAAGCAGCTAAGTAGCTCAATTGTCCAGCAAAGAACATCCTAAAACAAGCATTTGCAATGCAATGGGCCTTGCGTTTGCTCGAGTTAGAGCTATTAGCGTTGTAAATTCCTAATCGGACTTTTCTTGCCACCGAAAAAGAAAACAGTTTCACAAAAGCTAGCGACAAACACCATGAGCGCAAAGCAAACACAAAAGGAAACAGAAGTTCACTCGCAGTGAAACATATCGCAAAAGTGCAATTATCCATGTTACCGGCAAAAGTGCAATTATCCATGTAACTGGCAAAAGTGCAAGTATCTATGTAACAGGATCGATGTCATGCAAAGCACTCGACTTCTGCCCAGCGAGATCACGCTGCCTACGAAATAAAGAGAAAAAGTAGTGCAGAAACCATACGGAAAACATGGAGCCTCGTATGTTTTCAGTAGTTGGCTGGTGCGCTTGAGGCGGACTAAACACCGGAAAAGGCATGACGGATGCATGCCTTTCACTAATCAAATCAAGTGAATTTTAAAAGGCAAGCCCAGGAACCAACCAAACTGATGGGTGTGGATACAAGCCCATGGAGAGATAACAACAGGGACCGAGCGCTTTGCATTATGAATTAGCCATACTCTATGAATCCAAGACGGGCAACACCATTGCAAGTCTTGTGAGAGTCTGATGGCATAGCCAGGAAATGTATTTTGCCATGGCTCCACTTGTGTGTGTGGTGTAGTGTTAGCATTTCAGCAGCAAAGCCCACACCAAGGGGAACCCACCCACTACATGATCCACTAACCTCCTCTGCAGTAGACTTTCAGAGCACCCCTGAAGTGTGTTGTTCTGTGACCACCTGGCACATGCCTGTGAGCATAGGCCACAGATCATCACATTCTTATACAGAAAAGTAAAGTCTTTAAACTTTCTTTAATAGACAGGGGCATATTTACAAGTGACTTTGCTGCGCTGCCCTGCGCCACAGGGACAGGGCAGAAATGCACAGTATTTACGAGATATTGTGCATTTCTGTATGTTAACCGCGCGCCGGTGCACAGATTGCTGCCTTGCACCAACACAGACAACCTTGCACAATGGTGCAATGGTGTCTGCAATGTCACTAGGATTGTTTTTGTGATGGAAGGAACACCTTCCTACAAACAATCCAAACAGGCATTTCCTTCTTTCAATGCGTGGTGCAGAATGCAGCATACATGGAAATAGGAAACAACAAAGATATTTCTCCTCATTATGCCTGCCCTGGGGAGGCGTACAGCTTTAACGCATTCACAGGTTGACAGATTCTAATAAATATGGGAATGTATCAAAAACCCATGGGTGTTGCTTGGGAACACCCACTGCTACACCCATAGCATACTTCCCCTTCTCTGATGCGATGTAAGACAACGGAGCAACTTGTGCTGTGGTGCCTTGCACCATATCTACTAGGTCATAAAAAGGCACACAAAGTGGCTTTGTGTGGCATTGTAGATATGGGTCTACATGCGCCGTTGCAAAAAGCGGCACACTGGAGATGCACGGGGCCTTGTAAATATGCTCCTAAGTGACTTGATTATAACCTTAAATGTAAAGGCAATGTAGGCCAATTTTGGAAATGCACACAAAAAACAGAAGAGGCCTCCTAGCCTCACCATTTTAAGGCAAGTCATCATAATCAATGCAACTGTAGCAGATCGTGCCACATGATTAGGAATATATAGTTTTTTCTTGGGTATTACTTGGTCCTTGTTGATTGAACATGTTTATTCCTCCCATTATTCTTTTCATTTCTTTAACATGGGGTTTTTAATGTATCCCTCTGCCTGTAATGCAATATTTCATTTCTAGCATGAAGTGAAAATCCACAACTTCATCAATTCAAACTTCAACTTTGCTCACTGCAATCTGCCTAACATCTGCATAGCGTGCCTCACCTGACCTGCCTAATTTAACCTTCAGTCACCTGGATAGCTGGACTGACATGCTACAAACCCTACACTATGCTACAAACCCTACACCACTTTTCCTCCCACGTTACCTCTATGAGAAACAGATCCCCTTTGTGACATCAAGCAGGCTACCTATTACTCTACAAGTCCCTCTACACAACCTTCATTCCAGTATCCCAGTCCCTACACTGCTATGATCCTCCTTCTCTTTCTTACACTCCTGTCAACACTTCGGTGACAATCCCAATATCTCAATTAAGTCTATACTCATGTTAGGCATTTGGAAATTCTGGTCTGTTCATCTACCAATTATCATTTTTCTAGAAAACATTTTCGAAAGGGCTGCCATCTCACAAAGCACTTTCAAAGTAGTCCTCGAACTCCACCTCATTCAGGTTGAAACGTCTAAACTACACCCTACAATTGACATCTCCTGCATCTAGTATATCAGGGACTCTTCTTGACTTCCAGTGGGTTTGTTCCATTGTCTTGCAATGTTTCATCCACTGCACTCTTTCCCAAAAGTTAGCTTTTTATTATGATTTAATTCTAGAGCCTTATGTCGCCTATAATCAGTTCTTAATTTGAGCTGGTGGGTTCTGGTGCTCAGCATCAGCACTTAATTTCAATATCAGCACCTATGACAGTACGACGCATGCTGGTGGTGTTTGTCTAGTTTAGAGATAATCAAAACAACAGTTAATTTAATGCACATTAAAATGACCAATTCCTGCAGCCCAAGCCATTTTTATAGCTTTGGGGGCCTGGAATAGTCTAAATTGTTACACTTGTAGGAGTGTGATGTTAGTAGTTCTGTTGGTACTCTCCTTGGTAGTGCTGGTAGGGCAATAGCTGCAGTTGCCTCCTGTCTAGGACTGTGACACTTACTTACCAACTAAGCACTGCCTATAATGCGTAGGATTCTCAGAAATCAAAAAAAAAAAAAATCATGCACATTTCCTATTGCAAAAAAACCTTTGAGAGGCACTGCTATAATATTAAAATTGGGATTCTATGCCTGCCACTAATTTATGAAAATAGGACTCATGACGTGTTCCAAATGTTGAAATGATTGTCATGCACCTAGTGTTTGAGTAATTATTTTACATTTCATAAAGCACAGATAAATCTAAACTATATTTTTAAAACCAGAAAGTGTACACTTGGGGTCATGGGTTGCAAGTATAACTAGTTTTTGCAAACGTACCCACTGATCCAAAGCAAAATTCCGGGGTTGTGCAGGAATACATTTTCACCAGCCAAGAACATCAGTGACCAATATGTAATGGGATCAGATTTCTACAGACAAGACAGCGGGGCTGTTTTACATAACACGATCAAATGATTACAAAATAAATCTAATAATGAAAAATAATAAAACTAGAGATTCACCTTGGCTGCATGGATGGATAAAGAAAGATTTTAACCAAATAAGGGAAACTGCTTCAAATAAAAACAATTGTCAACTGAAAATACATAGAGTCTTTTAGGGATACATTGGCAAAGTTTAGGTAGAAAAAAAATAAATGAAAACAGAAGTGCATGAAAACAGAGAAAAGGACAATGTTAACAAATTCCTCTCACTGGTACATAAGCACACGTCTTCAAATGGAATCAGAGGGAGATGAACGACTCAATGAAGCGTTTGCATTGTTTTAATGTGTCCACCAAATGCACTGGGCCTATACCGATCTCATAACAATGAAGCCAGTTAACAGGCTGTTGGAGGCAGCACGTTCTGGTTGGCAGAGTTGAGGCCCTAGCCAGGCAGAACCTACCACTCCTGTCAGGGGTGGGTGCTTACACTCACTGCATAACCTTTGCTCATTATTGGGTAGCTTGGCACAGAGCAGTCAGGCTTATTACAGGGACAATCTGAAAGCATGACAGCACCACCACACAAAAATTACACTGAATGTCACAAAAGAGACTTCACATGAGTTGTATGTAAATAAACATTGTATTAAACACACACGTTAATTAACACAACATGGACATCATGTAAATCTAGGCATCAATCACATTTAGAAATATAACTAGTAGTACTAAGCCTAACTGTATTAATACGACATTAGCAGTAGGTACACATGGGAAACAATAATACTTTCCCCCCAGCACTCTCATGCAGTGCAACCACGTTGGCAACACAAGACCCACCCTAGCCATCATCCTAATTCATTATCAAGCAGTTATAGTATGCATCACGGTTCCCAAAGATAGCAGCAAGGTGTACATACAGAGAATCTCAGCACTTGAATGTCAATTGTAATAGTAAACAACATGCATGGCACCCCAGCAGTGCAGTGTAGTCAATCCCAGGCAATCAATCCCACACACTCACTCTGCACCACTATGTGGTGCCACCGATATCAGGCAGGCTAGTGTACGCAGGCTAACACACACACACTTCCAGCACCCTAATGTGGTGCTCTGAGATTCGGCTGGCAAGTTGTCAATGAGTTCTCTGACCCCTCTTCCATCCAAACCTTCCTCCACCCTCTAATTGCCGCCCCCAAGTGCTAGGGATGTAGTAACACTTCCCAGGATACTAGGGTGCTTGAGGCCCATGGTTATACTTATTATTCTGAAGTGTCCTCTCCAAGGGTTTGTTGGATTGCCCCTTTCCCTTATGGAGGTCTCAGGGACATCAAAGACCTCCTGCAAGGGACCTACACCTTCTATCTGTGTCATCTGGAGAGCGGTGCCCTCCTACGTGTCTACATAATCTGCTGGATTCCACTGGGCAGCAGCGGTGTGAGCATAGAACTAGGTGTTGTGCCTGGAGACCGGCTTTTCCTGGTGCAGAGCCTTCAAAGTACTGCCTGCATTAAAGAAGTGTGGCCCTTCATCATGGGGCCATGACAGCCATACGCGTCTAGTTGGTACTGAACGGATTCACCGGTTGCAGGACCCACGTAGCCTGCTTTTGTTGAGCGTGCCGCATTTCTCTTGTGCAACACCCGACTGCATGCTCATTGTGTGTGGTGTCCATGTCAATGGTTATGACCTTCAGAGATGGGGGCGTACCTGGACCAGTGCCGCATTCTACCTCGTGCGGCACCATTGAACCGGTGTCTCTGTGTGTGCGATTTGTCTGGTGTGGCTCAAGTCACTGCACACCAGAGCATGGGCCTCATTTCAGGGAGGTACGGGATTCAAACTAATTGTGTGTTTGAAATTGTCGAGTGCCACTCAAGTCATCACACAGCAGACATTGTGCCTTATTCCAGGGAGGCACTGCATTGATAATTTCGCATGTGTCAGAGGAATTGTCTAGTGCAACTCAAGTTATGGTGCACCAGCCATTGTACGTGAATCCAGGGAAGCACTGCATTTTTACGTGTGCGATAGAAATCATCTGGTGTGACTCAGGTAATCACGGACCAGACATTGTGCCCATACCAGGAGCGCACTAAAATTGCTAACTCTTCATAGGTGATCGAAATCATCTGGTGCAATTCAAGTCTTTGTGCCCCAAGGTTGTGCTTCCTTTTAGGAAGGTGTGGATTTGGTAACTCTTTATGTGCAACTGGTACACCTGGAGTGGCCCAAGTCATTGCAGCCCAGATGTGGTGCCTCAGCTCCTACGAGGTGCGTAATTGGTAACTATTTGTGGATTGGAGTGTCTGACTTGGCTGAGTGCCACTGTGAACAACGTGTGTCCAAAGGCGAACCTCTTCCCGTGCTTTGCAGATTGGGGCCCGTGCCAGAAGGCCGGTGTGGAGACCCCTGAGTGATCTTCCAGAGTCGCTACCAAATCCCCATTTATCGTCCGTTGCCTGACCAGCTATTCTCCCTTTCTTTCCCCCCTCCTTTGCTTCGGTATCCTGAATGAGTGCCACACTGCAGCAAGAAATTTGCCCAGGCCAGCCATGATGCAGGAAGGGTACAGGGTCCCTTCTCAGAACAATAAATACTCCTGTGCAGAACAGATTCCTCTGGAAGGGTGCACCACACCATGTTCCCCATATGTAGGGCGATTATGGGAATCATGGACTCAGTGACACTAATACATACATAATAGATCCTGGGTGAATAGATGCAAAAGGTGTGCTTGCTCCTTTTTTCTTTTTTACACTTTTTAGTCTGTAGTCTGATGGCTGTGGATATGTTGAGAATTACCAGATATGGTGGGTTTGTCTGCAAGATAAGCAGGGCTGCTGGTTGTGATCGCTTTATAAATGATGTGGTTGGTTTTGAAGATGGTGTGGGCTGGCAAGAGAGAGAATGGAGTTTCATCAGGTCGGGGGTGATATGATCATATTTCTTCAGACCCTGGATGAGATGTGCTGGAGCATGTACGATGCCCGTAAGGGTTGCCAGTGTGGAGTCTGGGAGGCCATGGAGTGGATCATTACTTCCACCTAGATGTGGGAGTGCAAGGGCTTGAGTAACAGCTTTGAAATTGCTTTCTTGAAAAAATGGGGGGGTGACTTTATTTATCACGGAGAGCTGGTGCTAGGCTGCCTTTGTTTTTTTAGCAATGTGTTTCTGGGTGAACCCAGGTGATTTGTCATTTGCTGAGAGTTGAGGTTCTCAGCTGTCAAGGTTCAAGTCATTCAGCCAGGTCTGTGCTGCATTTTGTTTGTTGTTCTCAGCAAATAATAGGAATTGTGTCTTGGTTGGGTTAAGCACCAGGGTGAGAGCTGAACATACAGGTCTGGAAGATGTGCAAGCAGTGTTTAAGGTGTTAGATATCCGAAGCACAGAAGACTTGTGTATCCCAATCGCAATTTATGATTGCTACTGCCAGCTTTTCTCTGTCAATCAGGCCTTTTCGAGATACACAAAAAGCTTTTTTCTATTAGGAACAAAGTATACAAAAAAAGGTTTTGCTTTTCAAACAAAGGTACAAATTAATCTAAGCAGAATGATCTTTCAAAAAGATGAACAGTTCTGACAAATAGTGATTACTTTGGATGTAAATGTCATTATGGTAAGATAATTTCATTTTCCAGGTTTATTTTGGAAAGAGTTTTGAGAAATTAATCTACTACCTAACATGTATGATTTTTTTAATACAATGAATTATGGCCGTCTCCTATCATTGACGACTTGGCAATAAAAACACAGCAAGCATTGGCAAAGCTAACAGGTCTGGCTTTAATGTCCTAAAACATACAAACTGTATTTGTGCATGCATGCGCTTTCAATTAGCAGAATATTAAGGCCAAACTACTTACAATACATATTCATGTTTTTATAGAATTCTGGTGCTTACAGTGTTGATATTATGATCTAAACTCCGAACTATACAAATCTGATTTAACACACTCAGCTAATGGGTCTGACTTGAATATGCATATGCATTAAATGTGCCCATGTGTATCAATGTATTTTTCTATGTTAGCACATAAAAGCGGGACCTATTGATATTATCAGTACTTATTAAAAAAAAGTGTATATGCATCATTATTTTTGTGATGGACAACATTTGCTAAAGGAGAGGCAGCATCACATTTGTCATAAAGGGACCCCATTTCTTCAAAGGGTGCGGAAGGTTAGTTGCACAGTTAAATATAAATAGATTTGCCTACTTGTCATCCAGTATTTAACTGAGAAGTTGCATAATGGCACCTGAGCAAAATCATTTCTTTACTGTTACAAGATGAATGCCACATTGACAGTCAACGTGGCTTCCGCCTTGGAACAGTAAATGAATGGTACACTACATACAGTACCTTTCAAAGGTGGCTGTCATGTTTAAAATCAGTAGTCACTGGTTGGGAGCAGAGTATTCGACTGCTGACAAAAGTATCTGAAAAATGGAAGTAGCAAATAAAATAAACTAATTGAATGTGATACAAAATGTGATGATGGAATGCACATTTCAGATGTAAAACAGTCAGCCAAGCAACCCAATGAACGAGAAAAGATATAAATAGTAAATAGAAAGATGGTTAGAATAGCACGTTCTTGTGGACTGATCTATAATGTTACTGGCAATGTCCCAAGCCAATGGCTGAAGCTACTTGGTCAAAGAAGCTCATGGTTGAAGCACACTCACCCAAAGCACACAATGTATTTTTTGACAAACAAAAGTACTTGGCTTTTGCCAGACTCCACCGAAATTATTTGAGCTTCCTGAGCAAATTGGTATTAACTGTCTCAAAGATAACATTACATTTTGGGAGAATTTGTTAGCACCATTGTTCATATACAATACATATAAATGCTGGTCAAATTTCAAATCCTTAGTGTGGCATCATTATACAATCCATATATAAAACAGGGTTACCACAAACACCATTAAAGCAATAAATTAAATATATTACTTGCAAACGTACAAATATTTTCTCCAGAATTTTGCTAAAGAAACTCCAAGACGTGATGAAAACTAAGGGATTTTACCATCTGGACAAACACTCTTTAAAAGATACCGTTCTACAATAGTGTACACAATGGGGACCTCAATATTGCTGTTGTGACATCCCGCACCATTATGCTATAAATATTGGTTAAGTGTGGGCGAGATGCACACTTTATAACAGAAATTTCATAGGAGATTTGAAAGGAATATTACAGGTTGACAAAATAGGGGCCATTTTTAATTTGCTCTCTCCTGGAAGTGAGAAATCTTATTGCTTCCACAGCTGTTCATAGTTATGTACAGCATTAAAGGCATAATGAGAATCAGTGTAGATGTTGGCTGATTTATATTTTGATCAAAATATAAGCTCTGGTGAGAGCATGACGATCCACTGCCTGAGCGGAATGGATAGTGGGAAAGTGGTTGCTCTCTATGACCCCATGCTGGTAGCATGCTGTGAAACAGGATGTCTTTGAGGTGACTACAAGGCATTAGCACGTGGGCTGTGACTACGAGGCAATCAAGCTAATCTCTTTCCTATGGGTTATGTAAGAGAGATACAAGTTTCAGGACTGGACACCTAACCAAAGATCTCTGATCTCTCGACAACAATAGGATCTTATATAGGATGTGTCTGGCATTAGATACATGTTGGATTAGGAGATCAGTTAAGGTTACACTACTGTGTGTAGGATGGCTACAATGAGGATAAACTGAAGGACTATGATGTCAGAGAGCTTCAGCATGGTGGTAGCCAACACACATAGACAAGCTGGCAATCCAGCAGCTATGGGATCTAGGTATTTGGCGTAATTTGTAATTGTAATTGGATTCATATAGCACTTACTTCCCCTGATGAAGCTTTGAAGAGCTTTATGGCAAGTAGCACGCTACTCCAGAATCCAGGGTTAGTGGTTAATCTAGTGGGTATTGTTCGTTATTTCGATTAGTCATTCATGTGCTCTCAAGAAACAATTGCATGCATTCACTCCAGTTGCTTTATGATATATTAACACCAGGTAGGTGTGATCATTTGTGGGGGCTGTGTGGTTTCAGGTGAATGGTTGGTGAGATATATAGGGTGACCAGTTAATATTAGATGCAGGAATAGGGTCAAACAGCTCTCCCTTGCTGTGAGAAGAGGTTTCGTCTGTTTCCCAGCCTGCAAATGTGCAGGGAGGGAAACAGAGGAAACAATTGTTCTCACAGAGAGGGAGCCACATCATTAGCAGCTCCCTCTCTGTGACAGCAACACTGGCTTCCGCAGGGGTGGGGAGCTGACTGGGAACATAGGGTCCTTGATGATCCCCGTAGTCGCCAACCATTTTGACTGGGTGCCCTGGGTGGCACCCAAATGACATGGGGTCTGCCCCCTCCCAGAAAAAATAATATATTAAGGCCAGGCCAGGAGATGTGGTCCCTGGGGCCAAGATCACCTGGGGAGTGGGGGCCACATGACTGGGCCGGGCCCCAAGGGAATTCCCTATGGAATTGCAGTGTGTACCATGTTGTTGGGTGGTTAGGGGGGTTGGCTGCAGGGACTTGTGTATAAGTATGTATTCAAGAAAAAAAAAGGTAAGAGGGACATTATAGTTAGATTCAGATTTTACATGCATAAACCATAGAAACTTAACACTTATAGTTTTACTTATCTCAAGACACTAAAACTTGTGCTCTAAGGTAACTATAACTCACACCTCTCCCATGCACAATTTTCTCCTCAATAATTTTATTACAAGTGTTGGAGTTATATTTTAAATTACATTTAGAAGATGTCATTACTGATGTAGTATGTGGGTTAAGTAGCAGCGCATGGTGAGAGTGCAAGTTATAGTTAACTAGAGCATGAGTTATAATGTCTTGAGATAAGTAGAACTATAACTTTTTAATTTCTATGGTTTTCTGAGCCTAACTATAATGTCCCTTTAACCTTTGTTTTTGTCAGTGAATTACTAAGGTTTTTTTTGTAATATTAAGTAATATTAAATTATCTTATCGTAATCCATGCAGCAGAAGGCCAGGCAGGCCCTGCTGCCAAACCCCTGTAGACATCCAACCCCACGATTCACATGGCCTTTAGCAGAGGCACACAACCCCCTTGCCATGCACGGCCGCAGGACCAGGGCACCACCCAGGGCAGCCAGCGTGCAATTTTATAAACCATGGGGTAAGCAAGGGTGCCTTCACCTCCATCAAGTATTTCAGACAGTTGTTCAAAGGTGGAAATGCGGGAGGATTTGTCCTTTACAGAATCAGAGCTTCAGTTGGGGCACCTGCTATGTTTATATTTGAAAGTGTTTCCCGTTGAGGTTTAATTTCTGTGAAATGAGCATCGATGCCAGAAAGGATCCTCACCTGCTTATTTTTATTTATTTTTAAAAATTGTATTTAGCATTTTAAAGTATAAAAGGAATGCAGTACAATCAGAGAAATACTGCCACATGTAAATAGCAGACCATCCATACACATCATATGTAATATTACTGCTGACAATCAACGGGCAGTTGGGCAATGGTTGGTAATTGACAATTAGAATGAAACAGATATAATGACATGGAAAGGGCAGATTCAGCATGAACTTGTATTGTTAGAAGTCTGTGATGTTGGTGGATAAGTGGCATGTGTAATCAAATAGTCCAGCAGCGGTTGCCAAATATCTTTAGGTCTAGATGCCACAGGCTGTAGTGAGGCATAAAGCTAGCTATTGGTGTCACAATATGTAAGGCTAGCTAGCCAGGAAGTACTGTTTGGTGCATTTTTGGAGCCCCATTGAAGCGCTATCTCCCATATAGCCAGCATGAGTAAAATCACAGTGAGGCATCCAATGGTCCTCGGCAGATCACCAGTGTAGCTGAGAAGGGCCGTAAGTGGGTCAGGATGCAGAGGCCAACTAACAATAACCGACAACCGATCATACATGTTGCACCAAAAGCGACTGACACTTGGACAGGTGCAAGTCATGTGTGAAAAGTCAGCAGCTGGTTCACAGCATTTGGGGCAGGTGGGAGAATGGCTTGGATCAATGCGGGCCTTGTCCCTGGGGGTGATGTAGGCCCTCCGTAGGAATTTAAAGTGGACTAACTTGTGTTACTGGTTGAATGAAACGAATCGGCTCTGAGCACAGCATGCCTCCCAGATTTTTTGGAATAGGGGGCGACCCAGATCCCTGTCCCAGGATTCCCTGCTCTGAGCATCTGGAACAGGAAACTAGATAGAGTTTGGATACCAATCGTGCCCACGAGTCTGCCATAATGGGCAAGGTAAGTGGTGCAAACTCCGCAGGAGCCAGCGGATATGTGGGGCAGCGTGCACGCAAAGAGTGTTGTAGTCGACATAGTACCAAGTGCTGCAATTGCGTGGCATTGGTCAAACAAGCAGCTATAGTACGTGAAAATATGTGGTCGTCCGGGAAGACGTCCCCAACGGTATGAAGCTGAAAAGTGTGTAATGTACACTGAACCAGCGCCTCCTGCATAATGGGTATAGATGGCTTGTTAATCAATGTCAGTGCTGGAGAATACAATGTGTTGCAGTGAAGCAGGCAAGCCAGTTTACACCAAACCCAACAAGTTGTAAATAGAGTTTGAATATCTCTGCAATGTGGTGGAACACCCTCGGGCAAGAGGGCGCACAGTGGGACAGGATCCGACAGGTCTCGCTCTGGGCTGGATTAAGGAAGGCGAGCATTAGGATGATACAAGCGACATGTATATTGACATTGTGCCACTAGGAAGTAAAGCTGAAAGTGGGGGACCCCACATCGGCCCCACTCACCGGAGAGGGTCAGAACCTCCCATCAAATGCAGTGGCGTGTCTATCCGCCCATACCAGCCGAATGATCAGGCCTCGAAGTGTTGCAAAAAAATTATTGGTAAGCAGGATCTGAATATTACAAAATAGAAGCAAGAATTGTGGGAGAACCACCATTTTAATGGGTAAAATCCGGCCCACCATAGAGAGCAGTAGCTTCCCCCACCCTGTACGGTGAGTCTCCACCGCAGGTCCATAATTTAGCCGTGGCACCTGTTCCTTGTCTCTATGTATATGAATGCCCTAGTATTTTGTAGAGTCGGAGCACCAAAGCAAAGGGAACTCCGTCACAAGTGGACGGGTAATGTTCGTCAGTGGAAAATGCCAGACTTACTCCAATTTATATGCAGGCCGGAGAATTTGCCAAAGCGAGTCACTTCCTCCAGTATGGGTGTAAGATTAGTGTCTGGGTGGCGAATGAATAGCAATATATATTCTGCATACAGCAATGCCAGGAGCAGTGCACTAGTAAATTGTAGTCCCCTGTGTATGTGTCCTCTATGTAATTGGCTCACCAGGGGGTCCATTGCCAGAATAAGGGCACAATGGGCACCACTGCCATGTACCACGTGCTATGGGGAAAAAAAGGGGAATGCTCACCATTAAGCCGTATGGCAGCAGTGAGCTTCAAGTATAGCAGGGAGATCAACTTGGTATAGCCTTGGGGGAACCTGAGCTTACTTAGGACAGCATGTAAAAAGGGACACTCAAGTGAATCAAAAGTCTTTTCGACATCTAGCAGGGCAACTACCGCCGGAACCTCAGGAGACACTCTGCTAAGCACAGCAAAGATAGTGCGAAGATTGATGGAGGTGGAGCGGTATGGAACAAAGCCGAACTGAACGAGGGAGATGACCTTATCTAACAAGAGGGAGAGGAGGGTGGCGATCATTTTGGCCAGAATCTTATTGTTGAAATTTAATAGGGATATGACCCACAATATAGAGGGTCCTTACCAGGTTTTGGCAAAAGGGTAGTAACCGCCTTGTGCATTGACTGAGGGAGAATCCCAGCCTTCAAAGCCTCGGCATACACCAATACAAGGTGAGGGCTAAGAATAGCTTTATGTTTCTCATAGAACTGTCCAGAAAACTCATCCAACCCTGGGGCGTGCATCCCAGCCAGTTTATCTATTGCCTGCTTGACCTCCTCCGCAGCAAAGGGTTAACTAAGGAACTGCTGTTGTGCAGACGTTAACCAGACCATAGCAATGTCTTCAAGATATTCTTGCAGTGCGGGATGCTGCAGCATAGGATGAGCTGTGTACAGATTGGAGTAGTATTTGAGAAGCTCCGCCTGGACCTCTGCAGTACTGGCAACACAGGCCGCTGTTGTCGTACCTTTTAATTTCAAGTATATGGGATGCAGGACAGCTGGTTCGGATCAGTCTGGCCAACAAACTCCCGGGTCTGTCCCCCTCTCCATATATGCGTGCCTTTAGGTATTTGCCCATATAGTGCACCTCCCTATCTGCCAGTGCGTTAAACTCATCAAGCAAGAGCTTGTGGTGACTGAGTAGGGGGGTAATGTTAGTGGTCACTGTGTCGTGGTCCATATTAGTAAGCTGCCTCTCCACTTGTTCTACACCATGACTTATATCACGCAGGACTCCAGAATGTGTGGAAATGCAGATACCTCTGGTATATGCCTTAAAGGCATTCCACAGCACTGCCCAGGTACTCACTGAGCCCTCGTTTAACTTGAAAAAGTCAACCATTCCTTCGCTCAAGGATGCGCAGAATGGAGCATTCAAGAGAGCAATGTACGGGAATCTCAGGTCACAGGACCTACAGAAGTTCCTGGCACCACAGGCTGCAGGAATAGAAACTGTAACTAGCACTGGGGAATAATCTGACAATGTTCGAGGTCGGTGTTTAATAGCTGCGGCCCATTGCGCAGCTGCACTAATAAACAGCCAATAATCGATACGCGACCAGGTGCCATGGGGCGCTGAGTAAAAGTTTAAGCCAAGGCATCAGTGCCAAACAGTCTCCATGGATCGAGTAGAGTAAAAGTGTTACAAAGGTCCCTCAAAGCCCGAGGGGAGCGAGGCTTAGACGTCAGGGCATGAGAAGTGGTGTCCAATGCTGGGTTCACTGCCAGATTAAAGTCACCCCCCCAGGATGTGATCTACATCAAAGTGATCGATGTGTGAGTGAATGTCCAGAAAAAATTCAGGAGTGTCAATATTGGGTGCAAAAACATTTACAAGTAGAATCTTACGGCTAACTAAGAGCCCCGCAACCATCACATATCTGCCATCCGCCCTAGTTGATAATGTCCTTAACGATACTATTTTATGAACCAGAATACATCCCCCGAGAGTAGATGCTGTAGCTAGCAAAGTAGCGATGCGTACCTCATGTATATGCGAAGGAGGGCGCAGTGCCAATGGACAGGTGTGTATCTTGCAGGAAAGCAATCTGAACCGCATATTGCAGAACTAATTTGCGTTTATGGGGATTGTTCCACATATGTTCCAGGATATGGGTGTGAAGTCTAGAGAGTTTTTCACTGTGAAGCAGTTAACCCCTGCTTGTAGGAAATATATGGTCATATGCAGCAAAGGTAAGTATATATTGCATAACATAACAACATAACATCGCATAAACCATGGGGGCAGTACAACCCTCCCACAACCGGCCTAAAAATGCCAAGCAAATCCTGTAACACCCTAAACAAAGAACTTTAAAACAGAAAAACAGATATCTTGGTATAAACCATGGGAGCAAGACAACCTCACCTGATTATTTAATCAAGAAGTGTCCATAGTTTTGTGCAAAATGTCTACCCAAATGGAGTATTTCTAGTGGCTAATTAGTAAGTGAATCCTTGTTGGGTAAATGTGTATTGCACATTCTACACTACCACTACATAAAAGACCACAAAGTAATGAATCTAGTGACCATGTTTGGTGTAATTTTGGCAATATGACTGTTACTCAAGTATCTTCCTACTGAAATGTGTGCTAACATGAGGTCTCATATAGAGGATTAAACAAAGGGGTGAATCTCCACCAAACAAGGGTACCTTCTTTTAATGATATTAAGTAAGTGCTTCTTTGCTTGTTGAACATGTGCTCATATTCCTCTGCATCACAACCGCTCAGTGAGCCTTTTGGAAAGCTGTCCATCAAGCTGTAAAAAGGCAGGCAGACCAATGCATACCACTAACGTATACAGGGCAGCACCAAACAAGCAGAGCTTCGAGGTCATTTTGCACATTTACATACTGGCAGTAATTAAAGGGATGAAGTATGGGCTTTGCTTTCACCAGGAGAGGAGAGGAAAGATACTGATCGTCACAGTCACAACAGAAGAGATTTCTCTTCAATAAAGCTGTCCAAGATTTCTCTTTAATAGACCTGTCCTTCAAGCTGTAGAAAGGCATAAAGACTGTTGCATACTACTAACTTATACAGAACGAGACCAAACAAGTGGAGCTTCAAGGTCATTTCGCACATTTGCATATAATTAGTAATTAAAAGGATGAAGGATGGACTCTGCTTTCCCTAGTAAAGGAGAGGAAAGAATCCGCTCTTCACAGTCACCACTGAAGAGATTGGGCTCCAATAGGGCTGTCCATTAAGCTGGAAAAAAGTGGGAAGACTGATGCATACCATAAAGCTATTTGGGGCGGACAAGCAGGTCTTCGAGGTCACTTTGTACATTTGCATACTGGTAGTAATTAAAGAGATGAAGGATGGAATCCACTCCCACCAGGAGAGGACAAGAAAGATCCCACTTATCATAGTCACCACAGAAGAGAGTACGTTTCAATGGAGTTGTCCATCAGACCACAGGTGGAACCTCAATTCCCCTGCAGCAAGAAATGCTGGTCCCTGCATACAGGTGCAATTGTTTCATCTATTTTCCTCCCTGTTTGACATCAGAAAGGAAAACAGATGAAAACACCCCTTTCAGCGGGTAGGAGCAGTTTTCTTGCTCCTGCCTGCTGGGAGCTGACTTACAGTTTGTCCTCACTAGCTGGAACTATCATAGCTCCTGCCAAGAGACAGCAAACTACAATGTCCTGAAGGTGGGCACCTCGTGACATTGGGAGCCGACCCTGAAGCATGGTCATCCCCAGGGCCATTAATGGCTCCAGGAGGGGGGCCGTGTGGCTCCCTCCTTTCTGTTTGTAGGACCAGCCCAGGAAGAGTGGTGTGCAGCCCCCCCTTATTATGATGATGGCCTAGCCTGGGGAGGTTGTTGCCCTCAGGGCAGTAAATGGCCAAAGAGGGGGGCCATGTGGCCTCCTCTCACTTTAAATTCATAACATTGGCCCTGGGGATGTGATGGTCCCCAGGGCCCTATTGGCAAAAGAGGGGGTCCTACATTGTCCTCCTCTTAGATGTAGGCCAAGCCCCAGGAAGGTGGTGGTCCCCGAGCCATAAACGGCCTTGAGAGGGTGGCCACATGTCCCCCCTCCAACATTATTCTTTTTGGCCTGCCCGGGGAGGTGGTGGTCTCTGAGGCTGAGAATGGCCATTGACTCCCATTAATAAATACTATTTTTTGCCCCTGGAACCTAGCCCGCCCATTTGCCAATTTTTAAACATGCCCAGGAGACTGCACTTTTTTGTTTTCTTTTCCAGGATTCACAGATCCTCTGTGATTTTGCAGCAAAAACATTTTTTAACTGCTTTTTGGCACAGGTAGGGTCCCTGGGGGACCTCAGCACCAGGCTTAGGGGATCAGGGTATTCCTACCCTTCCTCCTTTTCATTATTTTGATCTTTTTTTGGGGACTTTGCTGAGTCTGAGTCCCAAAATGTCTGCCAACACTTCCTGGTTAAAGTGTTGGCAGTCAATCAGATCTTAGCTTGGTATCTGTCGGGTCTGTAGAGAATCTGGGGGTGATTCTGATTCTGGCGGGCGGCGGAGGCCGCCCGCCAGAATTCCGCCCCCATTATACCGCTCCGCGGTCAGAAGACTGCGGAGGGTATTATGAGTTTTTCCCTGGGCTGGCGGGCGGTCTCCAAAAGACCGCCCGCCAGCCCAGGGAAAAACTCCCTTCCCACGAGGATGCCGGCTCGTAATCGAGCCGGCGGAGTGGGAAGGTGCGACGGGTGCAGTGGCACCCGTCGTGTATTTCAGTGTCTGCAAGGCAGACACTGAAATACTTTGCGGGGCCCTCTTACGGGGGCCCCTGCCGTGCCCATGCCATTGGCATGGGCACGGCAGGGGCCCCCAGGGGCCCCGCGACCCCCCCTACCGCCATCCTGTTCATGGCGGCTTTCCCGCCATGAACAGGATGGCGGTAGGGGGGGTCAGAATCCTCATGGCGGCGGAGCGCGCTCCGCCGCCATGAAGGATTCCCCCGAGCAGCGGTAAGTCGGCGGGAGCCCGCCGACTTGCCGCTTCTGACCGCGGCTGAACCGCTGCGGTCAGAATGCTCGTGGGAGCACCGCCAGCCTGTTGGCGGTGCTCCCGTGGTCGGTGGCCCTGGCGGCCACCGGCCGCCAGGGTCAGAATGACCCCCTCTGTGTCCCTAGATATCTGTATTTTTTTATGTTAAATATCTCTGAAACTACTAAATGTATTTACACCACATCACAAAAAGCACGCTTTCCGGACCAAGGACTAGCTTTCTACCAAATTTGATGTAATTCTGCACAGCTTTTCGGGCTGTAGTTGTGTCTAAAATCCCTATACAAAATTGCATTGGGAAAATGTGTTTTGGGACCCCCTCTTTTTCTCAGCCCTCGCTTGACGAATCACCCAAAACATTCAAGCAGGTGAAGGGAGTGGCATACTTGTTTTGAAAATTTAGTGAAGATTTGTCAAATGGCACTAAAGTTATTGGGTCATTAGTAGCACAAAAAACGCATTTCTTATGGAAACTAGGTCCTAACTCGAACTAGCTACTGGCAACCACCAATGGGTCATATATAGATAGATAGATAGATAGATAGATAGATAGATAGATAGATAGATAGATAGATAGATAGATAGATAGATAGATAGATAGATAGATAGATAGATAGATAGATAGATAGATAGATAGATAGATAGATAGATAGATAGATAGATAGATAGATAAAACGTAATGGCGATAGCAGTAGATAGTTATAGTTAGAGCCAACTTTTTCCATAGTCGGAGCATTGATTGTTTAGCCAATAACTTTCCGAATAACAGTCAGTTCAGCAGCTGTGTTATAAATTTAGTAGTGGTTCATCAAGCGGGGGCCGAGAAAAGGGGTGAGGGGTCCAAAACACTTTTGCCCCATTCTATGGGATTTTTAAAATTTTGAATGCAACTACAGCTAGAACCTCGGAACAGATTTACACCAAATTTGGCAGAAAGGTAACTCTTGGTCCACAAATAGCCCTTTTTGTTATTTGGTGTAAATATGTTCAGTAGCTTCATCAAAGGAAAAATAAATTTGTATATCTAGAGGTGCAGATCCTCCTTGGATCCTCTTCGGATCCAGAGGAAAAGCAAGGCCTTGATTGGCTGGCAACAGCCTGACAGATAAGTTGTGGTTGCCATTTTGCTTCTTGCACTGGCTGTGGGGTGGGAAAAACCAGTGTAAAAACATACAAGGGGTCAGGATACAGGTATCATGACCCCCTAGGGGACCACTCATGGGCAAAAATTTCCCAATATTTTTTTGGGATGATCCGTGGATCCTAAAATCCTCTTTGGACCCTCCTTGAATCCATCTCAGATTCTCCTCCAAACCTCCTCAAATTCAGGAGAATAGAAAGGCCCTGATTGTCTGACCCCAACATGACAGAAATATTGAAATGCGCTTTAAAAAACATAGAAATTTACTGAAAAAAGCAAAGGTTACAGGGACGTCATAGTTAGGTTGACATTTTACCCATACAAAACCATAAAAATTATTGGATATACTTATAGTTATATTTATCTGAAGAAACTATGGGCCAGAATCAAGAAGCATCTTGCACCACTCATTCTCAATCATCTTCACAGAAACCTAGAGGAGTTATAATTTTCTTCTTAGAGTATGTTAAGCTCCTAAAAGTCATCAAGGCAACCACAACTAAAGGGTGCATCTTGTGGTCTGGACAGAATTTGTTCTTTGCTCAAGACTTTGCCAAGTCTACAGCTGACAGGTGATGAAATTTCATGGCATGTGACCAGCTCTCCGTTCTTTCAATGCCAGAAGTGGTCTTTCCCATCCTTGTTTGTTCAAAGTGGCGTAAAATAACAATATCAAAACATATGAAGATTCTTCACTTTTGTAAAAGTTTATTGATAGCTGTGGAGGAGAGGCAATGGAAACTTCCAAATTTAATGTCACATGACTTTATTGCGTTCATATATTTTTCTGTTTTATTCTTTCTGTCAATCTAATTTCATACACCCCATCCACTAAATGTTATGTAACTTGATTAATGTCTTCCATTGTCTGTTTCTATTTTTGCTAATATATCTCTATTCCCCCCTTAGGCATTCACCTTCTGTCTTGAGGAGCATATCAATACCGTTTTGTCTGGTCTGGTCTCCCCGTGACCCCTCTGTGGAACATTCTGGGTTCCTGTTGTGTGATCCCCCTCATGTGACTCTATCACCCTAACTATTTGTTTGCTATATAGGTATGTCATTTCTGTCATTTTATCAATTATGTTTGTAGCCTTTTTTCAACTCTTTCCCCTTCTTCTGGGTATCTCTTTTCTTATCTCAATCTCTTCCCTCATTAAAATATTCAATGTTTTTTCTCACACCTTTTCAGAGGCCCTGCAGTGATAGGGGCCACAGGTGAACCTGAGGCCGAGTCAACCGAGTCTTGCCAGCGCTGCTGCCCTCCTCCCCTCAGTCCTACATACTGGCAAGGTAATCAGCCCCAACAAATGCCTCCGGATTGTGAGATCGCAGCCCAGACATTTTGATGACTGCCTGTTGGGTACCTCCCTGAGTATGGATGTCGGCGAAGAGACCAAGGAGTGGGCTGCCCATGCTACAAGGCCTGCCACCTTATCCAGACAGGATCTTGTATACACCATTGCTTGCTCAAAGACCACAACACCAGAGGGCTAAGAGACCTTGGATGATGCACAGCACTGGTCCCGACAGGGGACTCCTCCTGGGTGGGCGCCTGGGATCCTCCTAGTGCACTGCACCCAGAGAGCCTGAAAGTGCCTGTGCGATCACACTTCGAGCCCTCGTGACCTGCGGGCCCTTATTTGGGCTTGTAACCAGGAGCTAGTGTTGGTGCTGTCAGGTGAGTGCGCCCATCCCCTTCCATGTGCACGTTACATCTGCTTGCACCTTTTGCACTGGATACCTTGGTATTGGCCCCGCATGCTACATTTGGACTGACAGACTACCCTGTCGTATTGGGGTTACACACTGTACTATCCCTCTACAGACCCCCTTCAATCCAAGGCATTGGCCTCTATGGATGCTGAATGTAGGGGTAGACTGCCACCCCCTTTTGACAGTACCTATGTGCTTACTAACAGCTCTTCACTTCCTACTGAGGCACTCCCGTGGTGCATCAGTGATTGGTCCGGGTGCCCCTGGCCTATTAGAAGTTCATAAATTGCAGTAACAGTCCTCCTTTTGGCTGCTCTGACCTCCATTGTCAACCCCTGTCTACGCCCTGGTGGAGGCTCTGGAGAGGCAGGACCATTTGAATACTTTATGCCCATTAACTTGTACATCGGAGACCCTGCAGCCATCCTTCTCCCTCCACTTGTCCCAATCGACCAACTTGACAGCCAAAACACACTCCTTCATGATCTCAACAACATTGTTTTATTAGACTGCACGCTCAATGTCCTTTTTGAGAACATCACATTTTCCACCAAAATCGATTTGTGAGAGGCACTGCACCATACAGGCTTCCTCTTTGCCAGCGCTACACAGCCACCATTCACGATGGGTCACAGTGATCGGAAACAATGAAAATTTCAGTTTGACCAGCCCCTGCCGGTGTGGTTGCACAGCCACCATTCCGCTGTGTAGGATCCCCTGGATTGGGCCTCTAACACTGCATCCACCAGAAGTACCGCAGCGAAAATGGCTGAGGTTCTTGTCAGTTTCCGCTCAATAGATGTCTGTTTTGATGCTTGTGCCAGCCGGATGGACCACCTGGATGAGCGCCTAGACCATCAAACCACCAGATTTGACAGCGCTAAGGAGCGTGACTCAGGACTGGAGGATGGCGCATAGAATATGGCGTAGGAAAAACTGGAACATATCCTAAAAACAGTGGCCATCAAAAATGAAGATTTGGAGGCCCACCACAGCAGAAACAATATTTGAATCCGGGGCATTGCTGAAACCACAAATATGTGGCCTCCAGTCTCCTTTGTAAACCAATTGCTTGGTGAACTGTTCGGCCGGGACCGCTTCATGACCACATTCTTTGTGGAGCGGGCCCACTGTTCCCTGGGCTGTCAGCCCCCTGCAGATTCCCCAACACAGCCAATCATTGCCCATCTTCTAAATTACAGACACACTACCCTCCAGTTTGCTTGTGAGAAGGACCTGCTTTACTATTAGGGAACCAGCATCTCATTATTTCCCAACTTTGCTTCCACATCTCAAGAGGCCCGCCATAAATACTCTGACACTAGGAACTTTCTAATCAAATTGTACCTTAAACATGCAATACTTTACCTTGCACGACTGCAGGTTGACATTGATGGGTGGACTTGAATCCTTAACACTTCATCAGATACGGCAGACTTCTGCAGATGTTGTGCTGCGAGCATGTCCTCCTCCAAGCAACTGACCCCAGAATGTTCTCGCTCCCTGATGCCTGCTCTCTAAGTTCACTCTGAGTGAGAAATCTACAGTCAACTCTGCCAACGGATTATCAGGGGAACTCCTACAGTGAAATCCACAGATGCCTTCATAGTATTTACCATTTACTAATATTGTTATGTGATATAACTTTCCTATTTGTTTTCTCTAAGTAGCGATCTTGACCCAAATCAATGATCCTTCTTCAATATGTAGTCCACACCGTATGCGGAGTTGCCAGCCCAATGAGGTGTGCACTGTTTCCTTGGTCTTTTTTTGATGATGTGTTTAGTTATGCAGTCTCTTTTTGGAATTCACTGGATGTCTTTACGTCCAGTGTGGGCGGGGGTGGGAACTCGAAATTCTTGATGTTAAGTCCTGATTGTTTACCAATGCCCATGCAAATACTGCTCTGTTACTTATTGTCCTCACACACATTGCTGCCCTGCTTACTCCCAGATGTCTATATTTGACAGGCTGAAGAGGATGGCAGAGGTCGCTTTCCCTACTTGGATTATCCATGGCCTTAACAACCCTGGTAAGGAGAAGCAGGTACTTTCCTATCTCACATGGCATGGGATTCGAGAAGCCTTGCTTTAGGAAAACCATTTACCTCCCTGGGACTCCCACTCATTTGTGTTTGCATGGGGCCCTCACTGCTACTTTGCCTGCTACATCGCCTACTCCAGGGGGTATGCATCCTAGTACACAAAATCATCCCCTTTTCACTTAGGGCCAGCATAATTCAGCCAAATGGCAGATATATACTTCTAGCCAGAATTCTAGCAGAATGTTGTGTTCTATAATCAACATCTTTGCTTCAAATCTAGACACGCCTGAGTTCTAGCAAGAAATACTTGAACATATAAGTCACACCAAAGCAGACCTCATTATCATGGAAGGGGACCTTGACATGACATTAAATCCTCAGGTTGACTCCACGGGCAAACCTAATTATTAGCAAGCCACATGCCCAAAGGCCCTATACCAAATCATTGACTCCCATCCTCTTACCGAGATTTGGCGCACTCATGACTTCTCCTTATCGGAGTATACCTTTTAATCAGCACCCCATAATATCTGGACTCAACTGGATTTTGGCTTCTCACAGCTAATGCCACACTCTGGACTGTGGAATTTGTACATTTACCACACATGCTGTCGGTCCACTGTCTGGTATGTCTACTCCTAACCTTTCCGATAGGGATGGCTTGGAGCGGTGCTGGCACTTCCCAAACAAGGCGCTCCATGATGCTGTGTTCCAATCTGAAGTGTATGACTCCATCATAGAGTACTTCACTCTCAATATCGGTACCGCCACAACCCAAGCTACCATTTGGGAGGCCTTAAAGGCCTGCATAAGGGGGATCTGCATATCTAAACACTCTGGTATACTACGAAATATACGCTCCGAATTTACCAAAATTGAAACCAAGTTGAGGCACATGGATCAGGACATTTCTCTCCAGCATGGTGACTCCTCCTTACACCGATCAGTACTCTTGACTGAATTTCAGGATCTAGTCGACAGGGAAATAGCATACATGGAGAAGCATGCCACAGCCAGATTCTACGGGGAGTGGCAGTGAACTAGATGTACCATGGCAAGACTTCTCTTCCCCATTTAACTCAATAGTTATGTCACATGCCTCACATCTCCCTCAGGTGACAACATTCCCAGTACCTCTGGCATCATTGCCGAACTGTGCTTTTATTACATGCAGCTATACTCCTTCTATGCTCTTGACCCTAATATGGAATTGTCCGATTATCTTGATGAAATCACAATGGTGTGGCTTACAAATGTGCAACAATTCTTGCGTGAATCCATCACCTGTGAAGAGGTGATACAGGCTTTTGACTCTCTAGATGGCTCCAAGGCTCCTGGCCTCAACGGGCTCAATTGTGCCTTTTATAAGGCATAGAAACGGAAGTTGGCTCCACAGCTGCTCACATTATATTCAGAATCTCCTACTACTGGCACACTTTCACCTACAATATGGGAGGCTGTTTCCACACTCCTAAAACTGAATAAGGATCCTCATCAGTACACCTCCTATCATCCTCTATCTCTCCTAAATATGGATAATACAATTCTAGCCAAGGTCCTCGCCACCAGCTTGTCCTTGTTAATGGAACATATTAGACCCCCTGCACAATTAGGCTTTGTTTCCCACACATCCACATCCCATCATTTATGGACATTGTTTGCAGTCGTGAATAGGCTATCCCCTACGACCCCCAGCTGTGGCTGCCTTACTAGAGGCCAGGAAGGTGTTCAACTCCTTGGAGTGGCCCTAGGCAAGCAACGCTCCTCAAATTAGGCATACCCTGAAATTTTATACCACTAATCATGCTTCTTTATACTGACCCCATTGCCCAGATATGGGTGAATGTCTCTCTCTCAGGCACTTTCCCCATAGCACAGGAGACTTGACAGGGTTGCCTCCTCTCCTCTATTTTATTCATTATTGCGATGGCTCTTTTAGTGTACATCTCCAAGAAAAGCATATGCAACATGGCCGTCAACTGGTCTGTGGCCCTTTGTGAATTTCTTTGTTTGTGGTTTATGTTTTACTGTTCGTCTTAAACTGATTGACTTTCTACTTCCTCTAATCCATGGAATTATTTGATTTAGTTGCTTCTCAAGCTTGGAGATAAATTGGGCCAAGTCTGAACTCTTCTCCCCCTCAGACTGCCCGACCTGCCCCATTGGAATATCCCATATAAGGGGGCGCAGAAACCACCAAATACCTAGGTATACACCTACATAGGGAAAGATATTGAGTCATCCACCTCAACTATGGCCATGCGGTTGATCAACTATTGACGCAAGCGGAACAATGGGTCAAACTCCCCTTGTCAATAGCGGGCTGCATTGCAATAATTAAAATTGTCATACCTGCCCATTTTCTATACCTCTTTTTGAACACCCCAAAACCATTGACAGAGGGCTTCTTCCTCACCCTGCGGTCTCCTTCCATGACTCATATGGGCAGGGCACAAGTCACACATACGTTAGGACATGCTGACATGGCCTTATGAACATGGTGGCTTTGGAGTCCCAGACCCACAGCAATACTACCTTGCTGCCCCATACCAATATGACCTACCACTGGTATCATTCAAACACGCAGGTCACCTATCTCAAGCCTCAGAGAGGCCTGTTTGGAGACCACCCATTGTCCTCCATCCTACCCAAAGGGACCCCTCCTGCACCCTCTGACATACAAACATTGTTCACTACCTGCTGGGCTTGGCATAAACTCAGATGTGTATTGGGGTGGTCTGTCATACTCTCCTGCCTCATACTCTCCTGCCCTACCACTACCAGATAACCCCTGACTCCCTCTCACTAGAGAGAAATTAGTGCAACATACTCTACGAAGCCACAGTTTACATACCATGTGGGATGTATTTCTGGAAGGCCATGTCTTCTCACATAAAGACCCTATGCAGTTAAACAATGCCACATACACGGACCACTTTGTCCTTTGACAACTTCACAATGCTTTGCAAGCTCATTTGCCATCATGCCCTGTAGTCCCTGACAACTTCCCACCCCACCATTGCCGCTGATCATCACAGACACAAACATGGGACACCTGATCTCCTGACTGTACTGCACAAGTTTGGCCATGAAACCCGACTTGACTCAGCATATAAGGGGAGCCTGGGGAACTGATCTTGGATACCTTCTATCCAACAAAGTTTGGGTGTATTGCTGCTCACAAACAAAATTAGTTTCTATTAATCATAAACACAAATTGCTACACATCAAATTCCTGTACCGAGCATATGCTATCTCTATGCTTCTCGCCCGTATAGATCATGCTCGCTTGTCGCAATGTCCTAAATGTCATAGCCCTGAGGCTGATTTCATGCACTTAACCCAGACCTGTCCTCATATAAGATAATACTAGACCGATATTTTTAACTTACTTTTCACAATGATTGGAGTTACAGTCCTGCTCACCCTCTTAGTTGCGTTATTGGGCTATACTCGCGACATTCCCCAGTTGGAACACAGATTTATATCCATTGCATTCCTACTTACAAAGTGACAACTGGCACTGCACTGGGGCAGCAGTCATTGATCTGTCAAACAGGCATGGCTGAAGAGCATGACGCAGAGTGACAAGATTAGCAAAAGATTACATGCAACTACAAACACTCACTTCCGGACCTAAAGATATTTGGATCCCCTTGCATGATTACCTGCTAACTTTAGAGGGGGAAGACTTGGACTGATTTGTTTACTCCTCTTTCACCTGCCTCCAACCCCTTATTTCCTCGCCACTATATGGCACCCCCTTTTCTCCTTGGCTCATTGTTAAATTGACCATCCCAAGAAAGATCATCCTTCCCTCCCCGTATCCGCCCTACCTCTCTCATCCTTTGCATGACCCACTATCATTGAGGCCACTATAATGTACTCTTCAACTGCTTATAAATATTGTATTGATCTTTCACCATACATGTAAGGTCTTGTGTGATGGGCATATTTCTGATATAATCGGGCAATGTAATGTGTTGTCTGTTGTTATCTTTTGAAAATTCAATGAACACAGTCTAAGGTGAAGGAAAACATAATGGAGTGGATTTACTCTGCAATGGATCATTAGATATTCAAGTAATTTCCCAAGACTTGCATTTGATTTGCATATCATTATGTTTCCATAACTATTAATAAAATCATGTGGCAAGTTTTAATGTTTATGACCCCACACATTTAGACAGCTCTTTTTGGCCTGATACTTTATCTAAATTAATGACACCTACCAACCATAATTTCATTTTTGTTGGTGACTTTAAAATGGCTGTGGATGCCCTTATAGATCACAATTCTCAGAACAAATTTATACAGTCATCCATGCATTCACAACTGATTGCTATTATAAAACAATGATCTCTAAATGATGCTTGGAGACTTTGTAATCCTGCCTTACAAGAATAGTCTTTTGTCTCCCCTGTACTTGTCTCCCAGTCTAGGATTTATTATTTTTCTATCCCAAAACCTCTTGCACAGAGTATTTTACCTTAAGAAATTGGGTCGATATTGAATTTGAATCATATCCCTGTATCATTAGATTAGATTGACCATGGAAACAAGAGGTGGGGATTCAATAATTTATTTGTCCTAGATTCTGATTACACACATTGTTTTGAACATGTAATGAAATACTTTTTTTCAGCTGGGAAACTTAAAGCTGCTCATTATCCCTTTTGTATCTCACAAGAAAAAACCTCCTCTAAGAAACTGCTTCAGACCATGAAATATATTACACAACCAGAACATACATACTACACTTTTTAATGTAATGCATGTTTGGATGAGTTAATTGAAAACAAATTTGCTTTCAATTAGATTTCAATGGAAGATGCTATATTATACTTCAATAAATCCAGCGCTAGGTACTACAGAGAACAACATAAAACTGAGAAACTTCTTGCTAATCATCTTATAATAAAAAAGGATCACGTCAAACTAGAATCTATTTTGTGTGCTAATGATCATACTGTTCATGAAAATGAAGCTATATTGGGCCAAGTTTACTAATTATTATTGCACTGTTTACAATCCTGATTCAACTCCTTGTTAGGAAATTATTCATCAATATTTATCTTATATTAAGCTAACTCCTATTTCACAGATAGATTATCTTCACAGGATGGTGAGATTACTATTCATGATATTCTTACTGCTATGTACTCTGTCAAAAAGGGGATTACCACAGGGCTTGAGGGATTCCCTATAGAACTTTTAATCAGTTTTTTCAAGTTTTTAAGTACTAAATTACATTGTCTTTTTACTTACTTTGTAACCTCTAATTCTGTCTTATCCCTAAAGAAAATAAAGAAAACAAGGACCCCAAATTATGTAAAAAATATAGACCAATTTCCCTTGTTTATTCCGATTATAACGTTTTTACTAAGATGCTTGCTCTACATCTTAACTCTCTACTCCTTAAGTAAATTGGATGGGAGAAATCTGACTTCATTAAAGGGAGACACATTTCTGATAATATTGGAATATTTTTTAAGATTTTGAGTATGTCCAAGTCTTATAAACACTTACTGAAGGCTATTTCTTTATATGCCGAAAAAGTGTTTGATCATGTCAATTGCCTATTTATTTTATCCACTCTTTCTTGGTTCAGTTTTAGCCTAAAGCTCATTAATCTAGTTTCTTTACTATACTTCTCTCCTAAAGCCTCAGTAGTCAGTAGTCTCATATCCTCAACGTTTTTATTTCACCAAGGTGTTCAACATGGCTGCCCTCTCTCTCTCCTATTGTTTGATCTCGCCCTAGAACCCTTTCTGTCTAAAATCCATATGAATTTGGACATTCATGGATTCCAATATGGCGACAAACAGATACATTTCTTGGTATACGTGGATGACATTCTTTTTAATATCACATCCACAAATCTCTTTACAATCCTTCTTAATGGAATTCACGCATTTTGCTTCTCTTTTAGGATACAAATTGAATGAGGATAAATGTGAGATACTCGAACTACATAATTTACATTTTCATGCAGATTTAATTATTTCGCATTTCCATTGGAATCACAATAAAATCCAATATCAATGGTCGTTGGTTCACTGTGTCCATAACAGAGACAGTTTCTATTAATATAAAACTTGTTCTCACAAATCTATCTTCAATTTATCTTGGTGGGGACCATTCTATACATTCGATATGATGTTAGTTTCTATAATACTTTTCATCTTACTAATATTCCTACTTATATTCCTTCTCTATTCTATGTTTTCCATCCTCTTGTGGAATAACAAAAACTTCTGTATGTCTCTTTAAAAACTTAAATGGCCTAAGCATTTGGGGAAAGACAATTTTTCTTAATTTCCTTTTTTCAATCAAGACACTGTTTCAAAGTCTGAAGTCTGAAGATGATTATACCTCGACTCATCCATGGGCACATCTTGAAAACACATTTCTTCATCCCTTCACTTTTCTAGAATGTTTATCCTTGACCCAGGAACCTCTATCTTTGTCCCTCCCAAGCCTAAAAAAATGTGTGTAAGCTCTAATTACCTATTTATGTCTCCTATTTTACTGCCAAATAGCAATTTCTGTGTTCCTCAATATGGCATAATAAATGTGTTAAAAAAAACAATAAAACTATTTTGCAAGTCCTGGCATAGCAAGGGTTGCCTTCCTTTTGCACAAGCTCAACTATGTTTTTCCTTTCCTCCCTCTTTCCATACTATTCGATTGTCCCACTACTCATCAATTTTGGTGGAAAGTTTGGAAACAGATAAGTGCTATTTTTCACCCACAAATCCCTTTTAACTTTGTTCAACTTAACTTAAAAATATATTTCTTATTCAGCTAAAGTTGATGTTATAGATTTACTTCTTGCAGTTGCCCTTCCACAGATCACTAAAGCATGGAAAGACTCCTCAATATGTCTTTCCAATCCTGGTGCTATGGTGTTTGCTATAATCACACACTTGACAGGGAGTATGTCAACACGCTATCTCTCATTATTAAAGGAGACACTCTTTGGTTACCTGTGATGACTACCCTGAACTCTATTGCATAATTTACCAGTTCACATAATGCTTGATGAGGTTCCCAAACATCCTTAACTCTTTACTAATGTAAAGAAAATCCAAATGTGTATATTTAGAAGCATGAATACTTCATGAATAGTCCTGATCTTCTACTGAGATTTGACTGGCTGCCATCACTTCAACCAGGAATTGTTGGCAGCCGTTTTGGGACTTGGCTTCAGCCGAGACCCAAAAAAAACATGAAAAAGAAAGAAAAGGCGGCAGGGTGGGAAAGCCTTAACTCCCTAGCCTTGCTCAGGGGTCTACCTGGGACCCCGCTAAGGCAAAACATTTTTTTTTAAATTCACAGCAACATTTGCGAATATTCGGGAATTGTGCTGTGAATATTTCTTTTAAAAAAGCAGGTGCGGTCCCCTGAGGTAACTATAACTCTTGCCCTCGTCATGCACTGCTAATTACCCCAGATAATATAGCACTCATGACACCTTTTTTAACATCATTGAAAATATCACTATAGCATTTACAGTAACATTATAGTTGTATAACTGTTCATGGTGAGAGCACAAGTTCTAATTACATTAGAGTATGAGTTATAGGTACTTGAAAAACCTCTAACAATAACTGGTGAATTTCTATGGTAATGTATGTTTTAACCTAACTATAACGTCCCTGTAACCTTTGTTTTTTTATGTGATATATATATATATATATATATATCACACAAAATCCTATATCAGAAGAAAATGCTCGAACACCTTTGAAATTGCATAAGTTCTTTGAGTAAAACGATACTTCCTCCCAATGCGTTTCAGCCGTACCCTTGTTTACGGATGGGATGGCTGTTTAATTTGCATAGTAAATACTATTTTTGACAAAAACTTGAATAACGGACTAACAAAAAAGTGTTCACATATTACAATGAAAGGCGGCCGCCATCTTAAAATGTCAAACCTTACTATTGTTACTCTGTACCTAATATTTATCTGGTGTATAAATCACAAAGACCCTCATTACAACCCTGGCAGTCGGTGATAAAGCGGTGGTAATACAGCCAACAGGCCAGCGGTAAATACTGCCAAATTATGACCATGGCGGGAAGAGCTCAGACAGTCAGCCACTTTACCACACCAACCACCAGGGCGGAATGGACAGGCACCACAGCGGTAGCGGCCAACAGCCAGGCGGAAGCCAATGTTCCGCCTACTGTATTATAACAGGGAAATCTGCCACCTTTTTGGGGGTGGTACCAACAACATCAAAAGCTTGGCAAAAACACTGCACAGAAGGGAAACAACTCACCATTGGAGACTCAGGGAAGAACCATGCCACGCCGCCATGGAGCCCGAATTGCAGATCTTTCCAATGCTATTCTACATCCTGCTCCACCACGAACACCAGCGACGGTGAAGACGACCACGGTGAGTACAGCTGCCTAGCACACAGGTGAGGGGGGAGGAAAAAGAGCCCACATGCTCTGGATGGGGCACCATGCCCTGTGCTTGGTCCTGGGGAGGCTGGAGTTGGTGGGTGGCTTACCCACTGGTTCTGGAGGGGGCATTGTGCCCTGTGATCTTCATCCTGGACAGGATGGGGTGAGTGGGTGCCATACCCACTGGTTCTGGAGGGGGCATCCTGCCCTGTAATCTTCATCCTGGATAGGATGGGGTGAGTGGGAAGTCATACCCACAGGTTCTGGAGGGGGCAACGTGCCCTGTACTTCTGATTCTGGGGAGTGCAAGGTCATAGTCTCTCAGGTGGGTGTCATACCCACAGGATTTGCAGGGGGCAGGCCGCACAACAGCCCATGGAGGCAGGACTACAGACTGTCTGCGGGTGGTGACGGCTGCTCAGTGGTGGTGGTGCTGCTGCTGGTGGTGGTGGGGGGAGGCTCCTGCCCATTCCCTGCAGCCTCGGACGGCTGCCCACTGCTGCTGGCGGTGCTGCTGATGCTGGTGGGGGGAGACTCCAGCCCATCCCCTGCAGCCTAAGACGGCTGCCCACTGCTGCTGGTGGTGCTGATTCTGCTGCTGGTGGGGGGAGGCTCCTGCCCATCCCCTGCAGCCTCCGACAGCTGCACCACCATGGTTCTTGGTGGGGGCTCCGACTGAGTCCCAGCACCAGGTCTCTTGTCCTTTCTGCCTGCTGGTGCAGGCCCCTTGCCCTTCCTGGCAGCAGCTGGGGATCCCTCCTTCCTCTTCCTGGCAGCAGCAGGGGATTCCTCCTTCCCCTTCCTGGCAGCAGCTTGGGATACCTCCTTTCCCTTCCTGGCAGCAGCTTGGGATACCTCCTTTCCCTTCCTGGCAGCAGCTGAGGATTGCTCCTTGCCCTTCCTGGCAGCAGCTGTGGGAGGCACCTTGACCTTCGTGGCTGCACTTGGGGCAGGCACCCTTTCCATGTGGCTGGCTGGTGGCCTGGATCCTTTACCACCATGAGTTGCTGTGGAAACGACTGGGCCGGTGGACTGGGTGGCTGAGGTGCTTGCCTAGGTTTTTGCCACCTTGGCCAGACGTGAAGGATGGGGGGTAGGGAAGAGGTCAATGGTGGAGAGGAAATACTTCTTAGGGACATTGGGTCGGGATGAGGGAGACGTTTTGGGAGTGGAGGAAGAGGGAGTGGTTGTAGGAGGTTTCTATCTGCTGTGTTTGGGTGCAGGTGCATGGGCTGTTGTGAGGTGGATGGCTGTTAGGTGTCTGAGTGCTTGTGGTTGTGTACCTTGGGAGGGGGGGCATGGACACAGTGGGAGAGGACACAGGGGACGTGTGTTTGGATGTTGGGGTGGTGACTGCCAGTGAAGTGTGTGTTCTGATAGATGTGCTGGTGATGGAGGTATAGGATGAGGATGTTGTGCATGCAGGTGAGAGTGTAGATGCAACAGGGAGGGAGGTGGAGGACGAGGAGGAGGGGGCAACAGTGGTGGCAATGGATGTTGGTATGTCTGCATCTGGATGGTGTTTGTGTGAGTGCCTGTGGGATGATGTGTGGTGCTGGTGTTTGCCATGTCCACTCTTGTGTGTTGTCTTGTGTGCATGGTCATCTGTCTGTGTGCTTGGAATAGGTTGGGGTTGAGGGGAATGGGATTGAGCAGAGGAAGTTGGAGGTGGGAAGGTGGAAACGGGACAATGGATGCCATCAGAGAGGAGGTCAGAGCCTGGATTGATCTCTGTTGGGGTGCCAAGCCAGTGTAAATGCCCTCCAGAAATGCATTGGTCTGTTGCATTTGGGCTGCCAGCCCCTGGATGGCATTCACAATGGTTTTCTGCCCAACAGAGATAGATCTTAGGAGGTCAATAGCAGCAGGGTGAATGGGGTAGGATCTCAGGTGCCTGGGGTGAAGGAGATGTCCACCCTCCTGGGTGAGCGGGCACGGGCAACTCTCTGAGGGGCTGCTAGGAGGGTGGTGCTGGTACGGGGGTGGAGGCTGTACCTGTAGCTGGGGTGGTCACAGAGGTGTCCGCCACCACAAGGGAGCTTCCATCGGAGTAGGTATCCGTGTCCGAACTGTCCCCTCCAGTCTCCGCCGTGGTGCTTTCCTCGCCCTTCGTCCCACTGGTGCCCTCACCGTCGGTGGACTCTGCCTCCTGTGTCCTGCAGCTTCCTCCGTCGCCGTTACCTCTGCTCCTCCACCAGATGATGCTAATGCGCATAAGGACAGGGTGACAAAACAAAAAGGGGGTGAGAGACAAAGGATACACTTGGTCAATGGCTGCACCAACACCACCATTGGCATATATACCACCCTCACACACAGGGAACAGCCCTACAAACTATGCAAAGCACTACCAGTAACAATGCTAGTCACCAGGGCACGGGGAGGGACACATACGGCAAACTGCAGCATACCTGGGATCCACACAGCCCTGCCCAGTAGTGGATGCCTACTAGCCAGGTTGGGGGATTTTCCCATCAGAACCCTGGCCAACATTGGACCTACTCTGCTTATGTCAGGCCTGGTCTAGGCGCACCCACATACACACATCCCCCACCCGGATACCACCCCACCAGGCGTAAGTTGTAATGATGGGCACTGTATCCACCCCCTTGTGGCTGCTGTGATGCCCTTGAACGCCTATCCAGCTCCGGATAGGCCACTGACAGATTGCAGGGCATCAGGGCGGTCAGGGTTCGACGGGCACCCCTTCCTTGTTCGGAGGCCATCTCCAGCTCCGCCGTCTTCCGTGCCCAGCGTCTCAGGTCTTCCCACTGTTTCTGACAGTGGGTGCTTCACTTGCCATAGACCTCCCAGGATCCGCACGTCCTTGCTGATGGCACGCCATATACCCTTCCTTTCATGGGCGCTGACCTGCAGAGGAAACATACACAGGTAAATTAGTTAGACCGTCCTGACTGTTACACCCTTGGCCCACCATAGCCCTTCCCATCCACTTTCACGCAGACATGGCCCAGCATACATGCTGCACGCTGCCAAGGGCCCATCCACCAACCCCTCTACATGAGGCCTTCATACACAGCACTCCATGCATTCATGCCCCATGCATCATGCTCACAGTGTACTCACCTGTTGGTCTGGAGGCCCATACAGCAGTCCGTACTGGGGTAGGACCCCATCCACTAGTCTCTCCAACTCCACCGAGGTGAAGGCAGGGGCCCTTTCCCCAGTCACACTGGCCATGGTAGGTTTCAGACACGGGTCACAGTAGCACATGCAGTGTAGGTCCTCTCCTATTGAAGGTCAGGTAGCAAGTGAGTGAACAAATAGAAAATGGCCGTGACGTCCGTGGCGGTGCATACCGTCACGGCCGGCGTACATCACCATTGGCCACTGTAATCCACAGAGCCCAATTATAACCAATGAGGAGTTGTCCTGCGGTTCCCGACCGCCTCCCGCAAAGGTGCACTATGTCACCGGAATTACCTCACTTCCACCTGTCCCTCCATACAGGACAGGCGGACGCAATTTCAGGGGTGGGGCAGTGCATGGAACATAACTGCGTCACAAATCACAATTGTACATACAGGGCATATGCCAGTAATACATTTAAAATTCACATCATGCATTGAACTGTAGTGGCTACAATGTACATTTTATGACCGGCTCCTCACTCTTTTGCCCCATAGATTGCAACAGCTGTGGATAAATAGGAGATGGCAACATCCCCCCCTGTACAGACCCCTGGTGGACTTGGCAACAATGGAGGACAGGAACATTATACTCA
Organism: Pleurodeles waltl; assembly: GCF_031143425.1. Classification (NCBI taxonomy): domain Eukaryota; kingdom Metazoa; phylum Chordata; class Amphibia; order Caudata; family Salamandridae; genus Pleurodeles; species Pleurodeles waltl. The sequence continues at coordinate 708,727,109 of NC_090437.1, read as the reverse complement.
CCTACAGACTTGACATGGCTACTATCAAGGAGCTCTGTGCCCAATTGGAGCCTGACCTGATATCTGCTATCCGTCACCCCACTGGGATCCCCCCACTATCTGTGCTCCATTTCTTGAAAACTGGATCTTTCCAAGTGACAGTTGGCTTGGCGGCAGGAATGTCACAGCCAATGTTCTCAATAGTGCTGATAAGAGTGTTGGGTGCCCTGATTAAACACATGTACAGCTACATTGTTTTCCCCCAGGTGGAGGATTTGCCCACTGTGAATGCTGACTTCTATGCAATGGGACATATCCCCAACATAATTGGGGCAATTGATGGAACACATATTTCATTTGTCCTCCCCCTGGCAAAATGAACAGGTCTTCAGAAATTGAAAAAATGTTCACTCGATGAATGTGCAGATGGTGTGTTTGGCGAACCAGTACATCTCCCACGTCAATGCTAAGTATCCTGGGTCGGTGCATGATGCCTTTATCCTGAGGAATAGCAGCATCCCAAATGTGATGGCCCAACTACAGAGGCACCATGTGTGGCTAATAGGGGAGCCCTGGTTCCCACCCAGTGGATGTTGGTATATGGGTATGGTGTGGGCCATAAGGGATAGTGTGTGGCTAACAGTTGTCCCTCGGTATTTGCAGGTGACTCAGACCACCCAAACCTATCATGGCTACTGACCCCTGTGAGGAATCCCAGGGCAAGGGCTGAGGAACGTTACAATGAGGCACATGGGTGAACAAGAAGGATTATTGAACGTACCTTTGGCCTCCTGAAGGCCAGGTTTCGGTGCCTCCATCTGACTGGTGGATCCCTGTGCTACTTACCCAAGAATGTCTGCCAGATAATCGTGGCATGCTGCATGTTGCATAACCTTGCCTTGAGACGCCATGTGCCTTTTCTGCAGGAGGAGGAGGATGGAGATCGCCATGTGGCAGCAGTGGACCCTATGGACAGTGAAGATGAGGAGGCAGAGGATGAAGATGAGGACAACGGATCTGCAGTGATTAGACAATAGTTCCAATGACACACAGGTAGGACAGTGTTACTTCACATTTCATTGTCAGTATTTGTTTCACATTGTCACTGGCAGGCTGTGATTTCTCACTTCTATGCCCACTCACTGTACCCTTTGGCTACTCTTTTTGCAGATGTTGGTGCCTCACTATCGCTCCTGGTGTTGTCCCTGCAGCCAACTACAGGTCTATCCTATGTTAACATTACTGTACAGTTGAATTGCAATGTTTAAATCTTGTTAAACAAATATATACTTCAATCATTTGACACACTCCATAAATTGTGTTTATTGCAGTGTTCAGAAGAAAAGGGGGAGGTGCAATGGGCTGGGGTGATGATGGAGGAATGTCCAGGGTATAGTTCCATTCTATTGGTAGCACAGGTGCATTGTCCAAGGGGGCATAAGAAGGGTACCAATGGCAGTTCAAGGTGGACAGGATGACAGAGTGGGACATAAGGGTGACAATCAGGAGAGTCTTATTTCCTGGCCGGGGTCTTGGCAATAGTCTCTGGCTTCTGCCTGGATTGCAGGGAACGTTTGCAGGGTAGTACTCCTTCTGCAGGGGATGGGGTGCTGATGGCCTGTTGGTTCTGTGGCGGGGCCTCCTGTCCACTAGCAGCAGCGGAGGTAGAGGGCTGTTCAGTAGTCTGGCTTGTAGCAGGGGCCCACTGGTGTGACACTGCCTCTTTCATAATGTTGACCATGTCTGCCAGCACCCCTGCAATGGTGACCAGGGTGGTGTTAATGGCCTTCAAGTCCTCCCTGATCCCCAGGTACTGTCCCTCCTGCAGCTGCCTGTTCTCCTGCACGCTGTCCAAGATCTGGCCCAGCGTATCCTGGGAATGTTTATTATGCTGCCAGGATCTCGGTGAGTGCCTCCTAGAGAGTTGGTTCCCTGAGCCTGTCCTCCCCTGGCACACAGCAGTCCTCCCAGCTTCCCTGTTGTCCTATGCCTCTGTCCCCTGAACCAGGTGCCCACTGCCACTGATCCCAGGTCCTTGAATGCCTTGGATTTGTGGTGTGCCCTTGGGTCCCTTTAGTGGTGGTCACACTGCTGATTGACGTGTCCTAGGGACAGAGGTATGGGCATGCTGGGTGGGTGCTGTGGTGGTGTTTCCTGAGGGGGGAGGCCCTGTGGTGGTGTGTGGCTGTGGCTGGGTAACCAAATGTCCTGAGGTCCCTGATGGGCCAGGTTGGACATCCAGATCCAGGCGACCAAAGACACTGTCATCAGTGTGGGCCTCTCCTGTGGGGGAACTGGATGCTGCTGGTACCTCTTCTCCGGTGACATTAGCTGGGATACCTGTGAGGATGTAAATGCAGTGTTATTGTTTCTGTGTGTGACATCTTGTACATGTATAGGTTGCCCTCTATGGTTGTTTATGCCCTGGCAGTTTTCACTTGTGTATGTTAGTGCATTGTGGGATGATTAGTTCTCTCTAGTGTGCATGCTTTGGTGATAGGTGTCCATGCAGGTCTGTGGGTGGTGTCCATGCATTGGTGGTGCATGCAGGGCTTGGCATAGGGATGAGTGAGATGTGATGGTGGGTTGTGTGGGTAGAGGTGGAGTGATGGGAGAGAGGGTGGGGGTATGTGATGGCATGCAGGTAGGGGGGTGATAGAAATAGAAAGTTGACTTACCAAAGTCCAGTCCTCCTGCTACTCCTGCCAGGCCCTCAGGATGCATGATTGCCAAGACTTGCTCCTCTCATGTTGTTATTTGTGGGGGAGGAACTGGGGGTCCACCACCAGTCCTCTTCACAGCGAGTTGGTGTCTTGAGGCAAAGGAACGCACCTTCCCCCGTAGGTCGTTCCACCTCTTCCTGATGTCATCCCTTGTTCAGTGGTACAGTCCCACTGCATTGACCCTGTCCACGATCCTCCGCCATAGCTCCATCTTCCTAGCAATGGATATTTGCTGCACCTCTGCTCCAAATAGCTGTGGCTCTACTTGGATGATATCCTCCACCATGACCCTTAGCTCCTCCTCAGAGAATCTGGGGTGTTGTTGTGGCACCATGGGTGTTGTGTAAGTATTGTGGGTGAGGGTGTGTAGGGTGATGTGTTAGAGTGTGTGTTGTGAGGTGCGTGAGTGGTGTAAAGGTGATGGTGGTATGTGGCTCTGGTTGTGTGAGTGGTCTTGCTGTCTCTCTCTGGTACCATTGATTTGTTGTGGGTAATGTGGGTGTGTGTTTTATACTGGTGTGGGTGTGGTGTGTGTATATGTGTCAGGTGTGTGTTGTTTGAATTGTCCAATGTGGTGTTGTTTTGTTTGTGTGTGTGTCTTTTGAGCGCAGCGGTATTTACCGTCAATGGTTTACCGCGGTTGAATGTCCGCCGTGGTGATTCGTGGGTCATAATGTGGTGGGCGTTGTTCTGTTGACGTAATGGTGTGGGTTTTGATACCACCAGTTTATCACTGACCTTTGGTGTGGCGGAGTTGTGTCTGTGGCTGTATAGTGACGGATTGGTGTGTGTGTCATAATATGGTGAACGGATATCCGCCGCGGCGGCGGTATGTTGTCGGCAGTCAGTATGGCGGGAAGTGGGATTTACCACCAATGTCATAATGTGGGCCAAAGTGTCAAAGCGGTACAAGTTTTGTAAGCAATAATGTTTTTTTAAGTGAGATATATATATATATATATATGTAAATACTCAATGAAAAAAACAAAAGTTACCTAGTTAGGTAATAAAATTAAAAAAACATAGAAATTCACTTAAAAAAACAAAGGTTACAAGGACTTTATAGTTAGGCTTACATTTTAAATGTGCAAAACAATGGAAATTCGCCTATTATAGTTAGAGTTATCTGAAGTAACTATAACTTGTGCCTTAAGGTAACTATAAACCGTGCCCTTGCCATGCACAGCTTTTTTTATCAAAAATGTCACTACAAATATCACATTGATATTATAAATGATGTTATCGAAGATGTCATGTAATTGTTGGGGTAATTAGTAGTGCATGAGAAAGGGTGCGAGTTATAGTTACCTTATGGCATGAGTTATAGTAACTTGAGCTAACTCTAACCGCTAGAACCACCCAACCCTGCACTGCACACAACCTTCGCTACATGTGCAGCTGTGGTTGGCACAGGGACTTGTCTGTAGCCAGTCCCTGCGGCCAACCCCTATAACAACCCAACCACATATGCCCCCCCCCTCCCCAGGTTGATCTCGGCCCTGGGGTCCGATCCCCCGGGGCCCAGCCTAAACATTAAATTTTTGGGGGGAGGGGTCTGTGTGCCCCCCCTCCTGTGGCTGATCTCGGCCCCTGAGACCCCATCCCCCGAGGTACAGCCTAATTATTTGTTTTTTGGGGGAAGGGATGTGGCCTCTTCCCTGGGGCCAATATTGTCCCAGGGGAATCCATTCTCCTAGGCTCAGCCGTGTGACCTGGGTGCCCTCCAGGGCACACAGTCACAATGTTAGGGACAATGACGGACTCAGTAGCGTCAGTGCCCTTGGCGCTCATGGGCCAGCGTTGCTTGAGACGGCGGTGCCCTGTTCAGCGGTGCTTGATGCGGCGGTGCCCTGTTCAGCGGTACTTGATGCGGCGGTGCCCTGTTCAGCGGTGCTTGATGCGGCGGTGCCCTGTTCAGCGGTGCTTGGAGCGGCGGTCTCATTTGCAGTGACTCAGCTGCTGGCAGTGCTTCATGGCTCAGCGGGGCTTGTGCTGGCGGTCCACTCTGTCCCAGCGGGGCTTTTGCTGGCAGTCCTTCATGGCCCAGCGGGCTTGTGCTGGCAGTCCTCTCTGTCCCAGCGGGGCTTTTGCTGGCGGTCCTTCATGGCCCAGCGGGGCTTGTGCTGGCGGTCTCCTCTGTCCCAGCGGGGCTTTTTCTGGCGGTCCTTCATGGCCCAGCGGGGCTTGTGCTGGCGGTCCTCTCTGTCCCAGCGGGGCTTTTGCTGGCGGTTCTTCATGGCCTAGCGGGGCTTTTGCTGGCGGTCCTTCATGGCCCAGCGGAGCTTGTACTGGCGGTGGCCTGCTGGGCTGGTGCTGGTGGTGGCCTCCTGGGCAGCTGGGCTGGTGCTGGCGGTGGCCTCCTGAGTAGCGGGGATGATGGCGGTCTTCTCCGCCGTGCTGCTCTTCCCAGACTTGCTGACTTTCTTCTGCCTCTTCCCCACCTTGGAAGGTGTTGCAGCTGACTCCACACTCCCACCTGTACCCCTGGGGGCGGCTTTGGTGGCTGGAGTCTTCCCCCTCTCCCGCCGGGCACTGGCCAACTTCTGATGCTTGACAGGTGGGGGACTGTCTGTGCTGTGGCTCCGTGCCACACTGGCTGCCCTGGTGGCCGGTGCACTCCAGATTCCGGTGACTACAGGCACCACTGGTCCCGGAGATGTTGTGGCTGAAGTGCTAGTTCGGGCCCTAGGAGACGGACAGGGTGGGGAAGGTGTGGGAAAGAGGTCAAGGTTGGACAGGAAAAGTTTTTGGGAGACACTGGGACGGGTAGCTGGAGGGGGTTTGGGAGTGGAGGAAGAGGTTGTGGTTGTTGGAGGTGTTCGTTTGCTGACTTTGGGTGAAGGTGAATGCATTGTTAGTAGCTGTAAATGTAGGGCCATTTTTATTTACATGGCCCTTTGAGCTACCAGAAGTCACGTTTATTGATGTTCCGGCAGCACACATTGCAGGACCAAATTTACAAGGCAACGTAAAGTGACCCTATGTGGCTCTTCATGGCCTTGTAAATGTGGACTGAGTCAACGCAGTGAAAGTAGCTTCATTGACTCACCCTGCAACAGGGAGGCATGCCGTGGGTGTTATGGTGGGTGGTCCCACGTAATGCAAATAGCATCTGACACATTCTCAGATTCACAAGGTTTTGTAATCCTGGGAATGCGTCCCAGGGGATTTCTCCTTGTTTCTCCTTTTTCTATGTGTGCTGCAGTCTACAGCACATGGAAAAACTCCTCTTGTGTCCCTTCCTGTACAAAAACAATCATTCCCTCAAAGGAGGCACCTTTGCAGCATGGTGCAGGGGTGCCTGCGTTAGCTCATGGCAGCCCACTGTGCGACAATGCAGGTGAAAAGGACAGGAATGTGCTGTATCCGTTGTAGATCCAGCGCATTCCTGCCCTTTTCTTTTGGTGCAGTGCAGCACTGCAAGAAGGCTTGCAGCACTGCCCTGCATCAAATGTTTGTAAATATGGCCCATAGTTCAGGAAATTTGGAGTGGTAATAGGTCAACTCATGTTGAATCCATCAAACTAGGCAATCTGATTTAGAAAAGTATGTTACTATGTTTGCCTCTGCTTGTCAACATATTTTTTGAGTGATTAACTGCACCACTAATCTTTTTTTTATCTTCTTTATTTTTTACCTCATCACCCCAGGAGAAGAAGAGGTCAAAATTGCCACTGGGTCCAGGAGGAGAAATTTCAAATCATTTTTATTTTAGTTTTACTGTAACTTTCTTCTTTTTTTTTCTTCTTATTTTTGCTCTATATAAGCTGTGTGAAATTCTTGTTATACCTGCGTTTACCTATTTTTCATGTTTCTTCTGTACCTAACTTCCTCCTGTCTATACAAGCTTACTTCTGCTTTGTTACTAAGCTTAGGTTTCCCGTTTCCCCTTATATATCTTGTAGACTGGTACTTAATACTACGAGGACAGTTTTTTAGGACAGGTACCTTTCTACCGACAAAATTGCAGGCCCAAGTCAGCTTTTCTCTGCATGTTTGTTTAGGTTTTCTTTACTTTGCTCATGCCATTTGCATTTACTAGCCAAGTCCTCACCATAGGTTCTCCAGGATTGACCAAAGTATTCCACGCCTTTATTTCACTTCAGTGAATTAGCTCTGCTCCTCCTTTTTGTTACACATTTTATTAGTTTTTGCATATAATGGCCCATGAGCTGGTAGGAGACAAAGAATCATGCTCAAATAAACTTTGTAATTTACATCTTTCAGGTAACTGTGTCTCAATCTTGATCCCTCCACCCCACCCTCAAGCTCAACCCAAGCAGTGACATTTTACTCGCATATTGACCACTGCGGCGTCTCTATACAACTCATTGTTTGGTTTCTTTCTCCAAGCATGTTGTGGCAGTGCAAGGGTGTCCTAATAAATATTTTTTGGTGCTTTTGTGGACAACCCCACACTTGGAACACAGGTATCTCAAGACTCATGCAAAGTCTAGTCCTCTCTTCCACGTACCCAGGGAGTGTGCATTTTGGAACTTCCATGTGCACGCTATATCTCTCTTGGCTGTGGTGAGGCCTAGGAAAATAAGTGTCTGTTTGCATTGATTTCCACCTATCCATTCTGTGATATGTTGGATGATTAACTTAGGGTCAAGTGGGATCTCCCAGGTGAGCACCTCGCTAAGGCAGCCAGTCACATGCTGTCAGAAGGGAGTCAGTGAGGAGCACTCCCATACAGTATGTCGGAATGTATCATCTGCCAAACCACAGAGGAGACACTGCGGAAACCCCAACACTTCCATTAGCCACAACCAGTGCCTACTGTAGTGTGCCCTGTAGAGGAATTTGAATTGAATGAGGTGCAGTCAAGCTGAGATGGCCACCTTCCTAGGTGCTCTAAGCACCTCTCACCATTCATCATCATCTAGAAGACCCAGGTCTGACTCCAAGGCCTTCTGGAGGGAAATCAGTGGTCGTGTGCCATTAATTATTATGAAGCGATAGAGTGTAGATATTTTGTGTTGCCCCATACCAAGAAACATGCCTTCTAAAGGATTGAAGTCGGGCAAAGCATTTAAATGCTTGATATGGGGCGTAATGGCGTGTCGTAGCTGACAATAACAGTGAAATTGGCTATGGTGCAACTTGAATTTTTGCTGAGGTTCCTGGAAACATTTCAGCACTGAGCCTGTCATGATATCTCCAAAAGTCGTGATGCCTATCATGTCCCACTTCTGGAAGCCCTCCAGGCTGGCCACCCGTTCTAGAGAAGCACTTTGCCATAATGGTGTTTATTCTGTGAAAACAGCCACAACCACAAATATGCCTGACCCACTGAACATGAGAAACTGAGGGAACTATGACCCATACCGTTACACCAACAATACTACGCCCTCCAAATAATGACCCACAAATCACAACAGCGGACAATCTACAATGGTAAACCATTGGCAGTGAACAACGCAGTGGCGGATATGGCCATACAAAACCCACACCTGACACAAATACATCCCCCCACACACTCACAAAAAGCACTATAAAACAGTCCTTTACAAAAACGACAACACCGCTACACTTTGCCATGCCAATCTCAGAGACAATTTCACACACCCACCACAACTACCCATTCATCCGTCACGCACCACACAACCCACACCCCACCACATTACTCAACACCTTCTGCAAAACACACACACCACACAACACCCACGTCCCCACAAAGGCACCTCCGTTTCACTGATGAAGAGTTGCGGGTCATGGTTGAGCAAATAGTCAGGGTAGAGCCACAGCTGTTTGGAGCACAGATCCAGCAGATATCCAGTGCCAGGAAGATGGAGCTGTGGCGGAGGACTGCGGACAGGGTAAATGCTGTGGGACAGCATCCACAAACAAGAGATGACTTCGGGAAGATGGGGAACAACCTACGGGGAAGGTGCATCCCATATCAGCAAGGCACCAGCTTGTTATCCAGAGGACTGGAGGTGGACCACCATCTCCTCCCACACAGCTGACAGCATGGGAGGAGCAAGTATTGGCAATCCTGCATCCTGAGACACTCACTGGAGTTGCCGGAGGATTGGACACTGGTGAGTCAACATTTACTACCTATCACCCCCATACCTGAATGCCACCACCACCCTCAACCTGACACCCATCACCCCATTCCATCCCACACAGTGTACCACCACCATTAAAAAACCTAAATACCAAGCCCTGCATGCCATACCCACAGCATGCACATCCCCTCCAGCCCTGCAAGTACACCCACCACCAATGCATGCACAGCATGGAGAACTAACAATCCCACAATCCAACACCATACACAAACAAAGGTGGCGGGGCAACAGCAATAATATAGGGGAATCTAGGGATGCAGAGTATGTCACAGACATGTAGCATCATACACCATTTACATTCCTACAGGTGCCCCAGCCAATCTCAGTGGCGAGGAGGTGCCACAGTTACCAAGTCCCCCACCAGAAGATGCCCCCAGTGATGACAGCAACTCTGGAGTTCTGGATCTGGATGAACTCCCTGGCCCATCAGGGACAACTGGTCAGTCGGCCACCCCAGCCCACACCCACTTGACCACAGAGCCTCCCCCCTCAGTATCCATCACCACAGCAGCCACCCAACGTCCCCAGACCTCTGTCCCCAGGACACGTCAATCAGCAGTGTGCCCACCTGTACAGGGAGTGTCCACACCTCACAGGCAAGACAATGAGGGTCCAGGGGTCAGTGGCAGTGGGCACACCGTTCAAGGGACACATGCACGGGAGGGCAGGGACGGTCCGAGAACAGTTGTTCTCCAGGGGGAGGGCAGGCCCAGGTAACCGACTGCTCAGGAGGCACTCACTAATGTCCTGGGGCTTATCAACAATCCCAGGACAAGATGAGACAGGTGATAAACATCATGCAGGACAACCAGCAGCTGCAGGAGAAACACCACAAGAAGATCAAGAAAGAATTGTAGGCCCTGAACACCACCATGGTCTCCATTGTAGGGGTGATGGGTGATATGGCCAACATAATGAGGGACTACACATCACACCAGGGGGTCCCTTCCAATAGACAGTCTACTGACCAGCCCTCCATATCTGCTGCAGCTAGTGGACAGGAGGCCCTGCCACAGGACCCACAGAACACCAGCACCCCTCACCCTGCAGAAGGTGAACCACCCCGCAAACGTTCCCTGCGATCCAGGCAGACACCAGAGACACTTGCCAAGACAAAGACCACTGCCAGGAAATGAGGCCTTCCTGAATGTCCCCCTTGTGTTCCACTGTGTCACCTTGTCCATTTTGAACTGCCATTGCTCCCCTTCCTATGGCCCCCTGGACACTGGACCTGTGCTACAAACAGACTGGCCCATTACACTGGACTATTCCCAACCATCATCCCACTCTATTGCACTTCCCATTGTATACCAATTTTCAAAAACACCATTGGACACAACTTGAGTAATAGTGCTTTATCCAAGGGTAATGTACAATGTATTGAACTGTAATGAACTGCATGATCCTGTGTAAATGACCAGTAACATGTTGATCCATCCAACAAATGTGTCTCAGCAGTCTGTAAACATCACAGCAGTACACTGTTGGAACAACACTGACAACTGCAATAAGGGAAGGCATAAGTGACAGTCAGATGGGATGCAAAGGTAATGACTTGCATTATCCTGCAGTCACACAGCACAACACTAAAATGTAGAAATGTTTAGTTCAACAGTCTTACCTGAGTGTCATTGGAAGTGCTGCAAGATCAAATGGGACCTGTTGTCCACATACTTCTCTTCCTCCTCCTCACTGTCCTCAGTGTCCACTGCTGCCACAGTTGCAATGTCACCATCATCCTCCTGCAGATAGGGTACATGCCGTCTGACTGCCAGATTGTGCAACATGAAGCACACAGCAACCATTCTGCAGACCTTCTCTGGGGAGTAGCATAGGGATCCCCCTGTTAGATGGAGGCACCTGAACCTAGCCTTCAGGAGGCCGAAAGTCCTTTCTACAGTCCTTCTGGTACACCCATGAGCATCATTGTACCTATTCTCAGCCCCTCTTCTCGGATTTCTAACAGGGGTTATGAGCCAGGACAGGTTTGGGTAGCCGGAATCACCTGCAAGAAGAAAGGAACACATCTTAGCCCTGTACAATGGCATGGGGTATGACTCCTGAAGGCATACACTGACATAGATTGGGTGGGGACTCAGGTTCACCTATTAGCCACACTCTGTGCCTCTGTAGTTGTGCCATCAGCTTTGGGACACTGGTATTCCTCAGGACAAAGGCATCATGCACAGATCCTGGATACTTGGCAATGACGTGGGAGATGTACTGGTCAGCAAGGCACACCACACGGACATTGAGTGAGTGGAAACTCTTCCAATTCCAGTACACTTGTTCATTGGCCCTGGGGGGGAACTAAGGCACTATGGGTCCCATCCATGGCCCCAATAACATGTGGTATATGTCCCATTGCATAGAATCCAGCCTTCACAGTGGGTAAATCATCTACCTGGGGAAATGCGATGTAGCTGCACATGTGTTTGAGCAAGGACGCCAAAACCCTTGCAAGCACAATAGAGAACATTGGCTATGACATCCCTGCAGCCAAGCCCATTGTCATCTGGAAAGAGCCAGTTGCCAGGAAATAGAGCACTGAGAGTACCTGCACAAGAGGGGGGATTGCTGTGGTGCTACGGATAGAAAGTACCAGATCAGTCTCCAATTGTTCTCACAGCTCTGTGATTGTGGCCCTGTCCAGGCGATAGGTGAGTATCATGTGCCGGTCCTCCAGTGTAGCCAAGTCCACAAGGGGTCTGTACACAGGTGCTTGCCTCCTCCTATTCCTCCGCAGTGGTTGGTACCTAAGGCACCCAAATGTAAGAAAGGAGTGAAAACAGGAACCATGAAAACACTACAGCAGTGTACACAGAGCATGCTTATATTTTGGAATCGTGTAGGTGAGTGCATTCAACTACAATGACACATTTATCAATCTGTACATGTGTACCAGCATTAGAAAATGGCACCTGCCTGTCCTGTATTCATGGACAGGTGGAAGTGACCTCACTTCGCTGGCGTTCGCATCATGACGGCAGGCGGACTGCACTGCCGTACAATTGCTCATTGGCTAACATCGCCCTCTATGGAGAATGGGAACCAATGATGATCAACGCTAGCGGTGACCTCCATTTCCTTTCTACCACTTCACTTGATTCCTGACTTTCCACAGGACGGCATCTCCACTGCGTGTGCTGATGTGACCTGTGTCTGGAACCTCCCATGCAACAGAGGAAAGGGTCCCAGGGGTCTATAGCAGGTGGAGCACCCACTGCAGGAAACGGTGGGAGTACCTGAGATGCTGGGCCCAAAAGACCACGGAGGCCCAGCTGGGGAAGGCCTCCGAATGAGGGAGGGGTGCCCGTTGGAACTTGACCCCCCTGATGGTCCGTTTACTGGCCGTGTCCTGCACAGAGCTAGATGGGCAGTTGAGGGTATCACAGCAGCCACAAGGGGGTGAGTACAGTGTGTTTGTCAACATGAGATTTGGGTGCAGGGTACTAGTCAGTGGATGCCCCAGTATGCCAGTTCAGACATTGCTGCGTGATCCAGCTCAGGTTAAGAGTGGAAAGCATGCATTAGATAGCTAGGTAGGTGACTTTCCATCTCAGACTGGGCTTAGCTGGTCCCAGTTGGTGTGTAGCTGGCAGTGTTTGGCTTCTACCTGCTGTGGTAATTAGCCAGTGGTATGCTAGTGTGGTCCATACTGCCCATTCTCAGTCTCAGTATGTGACAGTGATGTGTCTGCCATCTGTGCTGTTGGTGCTGAGATTGACCCTGTGCTCCCTTTCTCTCTCTCCCCCTCTCTCTCCTTTTGTCTAGCTATCGTTGTGTGCATTAGCATCATCTGACGAAGGAGCAGGGGCACCGGAGAGTGAGGGAGCTGCAGCCAACAGGACCCAGGACGCAGAGTCCACCGACGCCGAGGGGACCAGTGGGACGGAGCGCAAGGGAAGCACCACAGCGGGGATAGGAGTTGATATCACTGACTCTCATTCATCCTCCAATGGGAGCTCCCTGGTGGTGGCAGACCCTTCTGGGAACCACCCCAGCTTCAGGCTCTACCGCCAAACCAGTTTCAGCACCGCCCTCCCAGTAGCTCCCTACCGAGTTGCCTGTGCCCACACACCCAGGAGGGTGGGCATCTCCTTCGCTCCAGGCACCTCAGGCCCTGACCCAGTCAGCCCTGCTGCCCTCAGTGAGGAGGCTATTGATCTCCTGAGGTCCATCGCTGTAGGGTAGTCAGCCATAGTGAATGCCATCCCGGGCCTGCCATCCCAGATGCAGCAATGCAATGCCTTTCTGGAGGGCATCCGCAGTAGGTTGGCGGCCCTCCAGCAGTTTCAGGCTCATGTCTCTTCACTGACGGCAGCCAGTGCCCCTGTTTCATCCGTCCCCCCTCCACATACCACTACCCAGTATCAGTCTCCTCATCCCCATCCATCCCACGCACACATTCTGACAAGCATGCACCCAAAATAACACACAAGACTTGCACAGACAAACACAGGCAGCACACTTCAGTCCACAAGCGCTCACGCAGCCAACACACAGATGCACACACAACATCATCCACTGTATCCCCTCCTCCTCCTCCCTCACATTCACATACTCACTCACACCTGGATGCACTGCATCAATAGTCCCTGAACATTCCACCTTCACAGCCTTGCCCACAGTCACAACAACAGCAGACAAGCAGGCATGCACCCCACACACCACATGTGCAACCACCACCACTACCTCATGCAGCACACCCACCTCATTTGCAACATCCATTCACACATCCTGTTTATCCTCTGCACTCTGTCTGCCCCCCTCCAGAGACACACTCACACCCAGACCCCCAACAGCCATTCACCTCACACGCACACTGTCCATGCACCTGCAGACAGGTCCAGCACACCTACTCCACTGTTCATCCTTGGCGTGGTCTCCCTTAACTTTTTGCCTCTGTTTCCCAGGTTGTTTATGTGTGCTGGACCCTGTTTTTGCTATTTTTGTTATTTAGGGTACTTTACCACTGCTAACCAGTGCTAAAGTGCAAGTGCTCCTTTACAAAATGTGTATGTAATTGGCTTATCCATGATTGCCATATTTGGTTTACTAGTAAGTCCCTAGTAAAGTGCACTAGAGGTGCCCAGTGCCTGTAAATCAAATGCTACTAGTGGGCCTGAAGCACTGGTTGTGCAACCACATAAGTAGCTCTGTAATCTTATCTGAGACCTGCCACTGTAGTGTCTGTGTGTGCAGTTTTAAACTGTAAATTCGACTTGGCAAGTGTACCCACTTGCCAGGCCTATACCTTCCCTTTTCTTACATGTAAGGGACCCCTAAGGTAGGCCCTAGGTAGCCCCAAGGGCAGGGTGCAGTGTCTGGTTAAGGTAGGACATATAGGGGGTTATTACAACTTTGGAGGAGGTGTTAATCCGTCCCAAAAGTGACGGTAAAGTGACGGATATACCACCAGCCGTATTCCGAGTTCCATAGGATATAATGGACTCGTAATACGGCTAGTGGTATATCCGTCACTTTACCGTCACTTTTGGGATGGATTAACACCTCCTCCAAAGTTGTAATAACCCCCATAGTAATGTGTTTTATATGTCTTGACAGTGAAATATTGCTAAATGTGTTTTTCACTGTTGCAAGGCCTGTCCCTCTCATGGGTTAACATGGGGGCTACCTTTAAATATGATTAAAGTGTAGATTCCCTTTGGGAGCGGATAGACATGTGGAGTTTGGGGTCTCTGAGCTCACAATTTAAAAATACATCTTTTAGTAAAGTTGATTTTAAGATTATGTTTTTGAAAATTCCACTTTTAGAAAGTGAGCATTTTCTTCCTTAAACTATTTCTGTGACTCTGCCTGTTTGTGGATTCCCTGTCTGGTTCAGTTTGGCAGTTGGGAGGGTTGCACCTCTCACTAGACAGTGACAGAAAGGGAGCTGGGGTGCAGTCTGCACTTCCTGATGAGCCGTCTGTGCTAAGAGGGAGGGGAGGAGTGGTCGTTCACACCTGAAAGGGCTGTGCCTGCCCTCACACAATGCAGTCTCCAACCCCCGGTGAGTGTCTGGGACTTGGCCTGGGCAAGGCAGGATTTCACAATCAAAAGAGACTTTGGGGGTCATTACAACATTGGCGATATAAGGTGCTTACTGCCGTGCAGAAGACCGCCAATACACCGCCGCAGCCGCGGTAGACCGCCACAGCTATTATGACACACATCACGGAATCCAACGAAATTCAGACACCCACACAATTCCGCCACACCAAAGGTCAGCGATAAACATGCGGAAACAAATC